>NC_092340.1:36076666-37395000 GCF_046630445.1 Rutidosis leptorrhynchoides
GAGATTTTATGAGTTACTCCATATCTTTTAAGAACTTTCTCAAGTTGATTATTACAGAAATGAGTACCCCGATCACTTATTAAAGCTTTCGGTGTTCCAAACCTTGCAAAAAGACGTTTTAAAAAGTTGACTACAACTCGTGCATCGTTAGTTGGGAGAGCTTGTGCTTCCGCCCATTTAGATACATAATCAATGGCTACGAGTATATATAGATTATTATGAGATTTTGGAAATGGACCCATAAAGTCAATACCCCAAATGTCAAATACTTCACATACTTGGATGACATTTTGTGGCATTTCATCACGTTGACTTATTTTTTCGGCCCTTTGACAAGCATCACAGGATTTGCAAAGAAGGTGTGCGTCTTTGTAAATTGTAGGCCAATAGAATCCAGCATCATAAACTTTTCTTGCTGTTAGTTGAGGCCCATAATGCCCTCCTGTTGGTCCTGTGTGACAATGGTTTAAAATTTTACTAGCTTCATCTCCAAATACACATCGGCGTATTATTCCATTGGGACAACTTTTAAACAGATGTGGATCTTCCCAAAAATAGTGTTTTATATCACTGAAGAATTTCTTTCGTCTTTGGTACGATAATCCTTTTTCAAGGAATCCACAAACTAAGTAGTTTGCATAGTCTGCAAACCATGGAATTTCTTTATAATCTATCTTCAATAGATATTCATCAGGAAAGTTGTCTTGTATGGCCGATTCATTTAGAACTTCTAATTCGGGATTTCCAAGACGAGAAAGATGATCAGCGGCGAGATTTTCTGCTCCTCTTTTATCTCGGATTTCAATATCAAACTCTTGTAAGAGTAAGATCCAACGGATTAATCTTGGTTTAGCATCTTGTTTTGAAAATAGGTATCTAAGAGTAGAATGGTCGGTATAGACCACCGTTTTTGCTAGAACGAGATATGATCGAAATTTGTCAAAAGCAAAGACAATAGCAAGGAGTTATTTTTCAGTAGTTGTATAGGTCGTTTGTGCTCCTTGTAACGTCTTACTAGCATAATATATAGGTTGAAATCGTTTTTCAATCCTTTGTCCTAAAACGGCTCCCATTGCAAAATCACTTGCATCACACATTAGTTCAAATGGTAGATTCCAATTTGGTGTTATCATGATCGGTGCATTAGTGAGTTTCTCTTTAAGAATATTAAAAGATTTGATACACTCATCTGAAAAGATGAATGGAGCATCCTTTTCTAGGAGTTTATTCATAGGAGTGGCAATTTTAGAAAAATCTTTTATGAAACGTAGGTAAAAACCGGCATGCCCTAAAAAACTCCTAACTCATCTAACATTGGTGAGATGTGGAAGTTTAGCAATTACATCTATTTTAGCTCTATCCACTTCAATTCCTTCTTTTGAAATTTTATGACCAAGAACGATGCCTTCTTTAACCATAAAATGGCATTTCTCCCAATTAAGAACTAGATTTGATTGTTCGCATCTAATAAGCATTCGTTCCAGATTAACTAGACATGATTCAAATGTATCACCGAAGACTGAAAAGTCATCCATGAAAACTTCCATGCATTCTTCTATCATGTCATGAAAAATCGCCATCATACACCTTTGAAAGGTTGCAGGGGCGTTACAAAGTCCAAATGGCATGCGTTTGTAAGCAAAAGTACCATAAGGGCACGTGAATGTGGTTTTCTCTTGGTCCTCGGGTGCTATTGGAATTTGAAAATATCCGGAAAATCCATCTAGAAAACAATAGTAACTATTTCCGGCTAATCTTTCCAACATTTGATCTATGAAAGGTAAGGGAAAGTGATCTTTTCTGGTGGCGTCATTTAATTTTCTATAATCAATACACACACACCATCCTGTTACAGTCCTAGTAGGAATAAGCTCATTTTTTTCATTTGTAATGACAGTCATGCCACCCTTTTTAGGTACGCATTGAACTGGGCTTACCCATGGACTATCAGAGATTGGATATATCAAACCTGCATCTAGCAGTTTAATAATCTCTTTCTTAACTACATATTGCATATTAGGATTTAGTCTTCGTTGGCGTTGCACATACATTTTATGACCTTCTTCCATAAGGATTTTATGTGTGCAATATGAAAGACTTATTCCTTTAATATCATGAATCTTCCATGCAATGGCTGGTTTAAGAGCTTTCAACACAGAAATGAGTTGTGATTTCTCATTTTCAGTAAGAGAAGACGATATTATTACAGGTAATTCAGATTCACCATGTAAATAAGCGTATTCCAAATGGTTTGGAAGTGGCTTTAACTCTAATTTCGGAGGTTCTTCTATCGATGATTTATATCGATATCTGTCTTCTTCTTTTAGCATTTGAATTTCTTCTGTTGTTGGTTCATATCCATTAGCTATAAGTGTAGCTAACATTTCAGCTTCATCAATTGGTTCATTACCTTCTCCTAAAGAACATTCTCCTGTTCCTTGTAATTCTGGAAATTCTTCTAATAATTATGCATGTGCATCTATAGTTTGAATATAATAACATGTATCATCTGCAGATTGTGGTTGTTGCATTGCTCTATCAACTGAAAAGGTAACACTCTCATCCTCTATACTTAGGGTCAATTTCTTACCGAACACGTCTATCATTGCTTTAGCCGTGTTTAAGAATGGTCTTCCTAATATGAGAGAAACTTGAGAATCTTCTTCCATGTCCAGAACAACAAAATCTACTGGAAATACTAAAGTACCAACTTTAACTAGCATGTTCTCCATTATCCCTCTAGGATATTTTATTGATCTATCGGCTAGTTGTATGCTTATTCTGGTTGGTTTCAATTCTCCAAGGTCTAGTTTAGCGTATAGTGAATACGGCATTAAATTTATACTAGCACCTAAATCTGCTAATGCTTCTATTGAACTAAGACTACCCAGAAAACATGGAATTGTGAAACTTCCTGGATCAGATAATTTTTCTGGTATCTTATTCAACAGCACTACTGAACAATTAGCATTCATGGTAACAGCCGAGAGTTCTTCCATTTTCTTTCTATTTGAGATTAGATCTTTCAAGAATTTAGCATATCTAGGCATTCCTGAAATCACATCAATGAAAGGAAGATTTACATTTATCTGTTTAAACATATCCAAGAATTTGGATTGCTCGGCTTCAAGTTTCTCTTTCTTCATTTTACTTGGGTAAGGAAGTGGTGGTTGGTATGGTTTAACATAAGGTTTAGCCTTAACTGTGTTATCTTCATTAACCTTTTCAACTACCGGTTCTTTTTCCTTATCTTGATCAGGTTGTGGTTCTTGTGGAGTAGGAATAGCATCATCAGAAGTTACAGGTATTTCAGGTGGTTTAAGTGTTGTACCACTTCTTTTGGTAATAGCTTTAGCTGTTTCATTCCGGGGGTTAGCGTTTGTATCACTAGGTAGACTTTCCGGTTTTCTTTCACCTATTAACCTTGCTAGGTTACTTACTTCTTGTTCCAGATTTTGAATAGAAGCTTGTTGATTTCTAAATGCTTGAGCATTTCTGAGATGTGAAAAACTGCGTTTGAGTTTCAACTAGCTTCGTCATCATATCTTCTAAATTCGGCTTTTTATCATCGGTTTGTTGTGGTGGTTTGTTTTGAAAATTAGGTCTTTGCTGATTGTAAGTATTATTGGATACTTGTTGATTGCTAGGACCTTGTTGGTTGTTGTATGGAATATTTCGGTTATAATTCTGGTTTTGATTGTAAATCGGTCTTGGCGGTTGATAATTATTCTGATAATTATTTCCAGGTCTTTGGTTTATGTATGAAATATTCTCTCTTTGTTCCATTGTTAATTCAATACTGAGACAATCTTTTGTCAAATGTGGTCCTCCACACTGCTCACAACTAATTCGTATTGAGTGAATATCTTTAGTCATCTTTTCCATTCGTCTCTCCACAGTATCTATCTTTACGGAAATGGAATCTAAGTCATGGCTAGAATCGGCTCTAGCTGCTTTAGATGATCTAACGATATCTTTTTCTTGGTGCCACTCATGTGAGTGGGAAGCAGTGTTATCAATAATTTTGTAAGCATCAGTTTCGGTTTTCTTCATAATAGAACCACCAGCTGCTATATCTATGTCTTTCCTTGTAGTGATGTCGCATCCTTGGTAGAATATTTGTACTATTTGACAGGTGTCTAAACCATGTTGCGGACATCCTCTTAATAACTTTCCAAATCTAGTCCATGCCTCATATAGAGTTTCATTTGGCTTCTGTGTAAACGTAACAATTTCTGCTTGAAGTCTTACGGCTTTAGATGCAGGAAAAAACTGTTTAAGAAATTTTTCAACTAAAACGTCCCATGTATCAATCGCCCCTTCAGGTAACGATTCCAACCAATCTTTGGCTTCTCCCTTTAAAGTCCAGGGAAATAACATGAGATATATCTGTTCATCCTCCACTTCTCGGATTTTAAATAGTGTGCAGATCCTATTAAAGGTACGTAGATGTTCATTTGGATCTTCCTTTGGCGCACCACTAAATTGGCATTGATTAGTCACCATGTGTAGAATTTGTCATTTGATTTCATAATCTGGCGCATTAATGTCTGAATGAGTAATTGCGTGACCTTGGCCAGTGCGTTTAACTCTCATTCGGTCTTCCATACTTAAAGGTTCCAGATTCTCCATAATTGAATTTGTTGAATCGGAATCACTAGAGGATTCTGATTTTATGGTTCGTTCCTCAACAATCTCTGTTTGAACGATTGGTGGTTCCGGAGGAAAGTTTAGTGGTTCAGGATCTACGAATCGTCCCTGAATATTCTCCGGATTCTCAATTGTGAGGTCGGGTTCAAAAAATGGATTATCGGAAATTTGAACTGGAGTACTTGGTCGACTGGATGACGATTCTAAAGAAAAATCAACGGTGGTAATATTTGCTAAATGTCTTGATCTAGTTACAGGTGGTGAACGTACAAAAGGTGGTGAACGTCTTGCTCGGTGCATTCACTGAATATCCTATTAGTTTTTAAAAGGAAAGAAAAATTATAATAAGTTATCCAATCAATAGACTTTTCTGATTTTGCCCACGTTTCGAATAGCCAAAAGATGCAGCAGAGGGGCAGGATTTGTTTGGTCTCAATATAATTGAGGACTGTTTGGCTCCAATAACCCGGTCCACGTACAAATCCAACTATTACTACGAACCAGAAAATTTTGATGTCTATTAATTTAACCACTTAAAATAAATTTTCGTAATTTTAAGAAATTTAGATAAGAAGTAGAATAAAAATCTATGTCCTAAAACTAGAATAACGAGAAATAAGAAAGAAAAAGAGTTCGTCGGAAAAAGATCGAAAAAGAAAAATGGTTGAAAAATAAAAGGTGACGGAAAAATAAAAGAAACTTATAAAACTTAAAAATACTTGACTAACCTAACCTTATTACTACAACTAACTTAAAATTATAATCGCAAATTGAGATTACTAATTGGAATGATAATTGATACATAGGAAAAAGTCGTATAAAAATATTAAAGCTTACAGGAAAAACTAAATCCCAAATGGAAATAACTTAAAAAGAAACTAAAACTTAAAAAGGCGTCGCAAAATTCTAGAGTACCTAAATCTTAGTCTAAAGAAAAAGCACTTAAGTAATTCTACGGCAAAGCCTAAAAATCTAGAAGTAAAAATAACTATGGCAAAAACTAAGTTTAAAACTAAATATGAGCGAAAAATACAAATATTACGCTAAAACGATTAAAAAAAGACAAAATATAAAAATATACAAAAAGTTGTAAAAAAAATACAATTTTTTTATAAAAATATTATTTTTATATTATTTATTTTATAATAGTATTAATTTTTATATATAAATAAAACTAATTAAAATTTAATATTACAAATTAATTAAAAACTTAAACTAAATAATATTATATATAAAACCTAATTAGGTTTAATAATAATAATAATAAATAATTAAAACCTAAATCGTATTAATTGCTGGACCAGGTTCGTGTCAGACGGCTCCGCGAGTCGCGGTTCTCGAAGCTTCAAACTCCGCGAGTCGCGGGGTTCCAATTTTCAACTCAGGTACAGTTTAAAATTCGACGCGTTTTTTTTTTCTATTTTCTGTTTTATATTTTTCTGTTTTATAATCTAAAATTTATATAATAAAAACTTATATTTAAAAACTAAAATAAAAATAGAATTACTTTATAATTTTATAAATATCTTAAAAATAGATTTATATATATAAAAAAAAATTTTATATGTTTTAAATAAAAACAAAATACTTAAAAAAATAAAGAAACTTTATAAAACTTAAATATTTAACAAAATCTTAAAAATACTTTATATTTTTGTTTTTGTTTTTATATTTTCGAATATTTAAAAACGTATTTTTATATAAAAACGAATTTTAATAAAAGTAAACTAAAAATCTGTTTTTTTTTTTTATATTAGCGTTGCGCTTCCGGCGTTTAAGAGTTTCCCCGGCAGCGGCGCCAAAAATAACTTGATGTCGTGCGAGGTGTATATAAAATAGCTATTAATTTTAGCAGGAAATACTATTAAATACGATACAATTTTACACAAGATATTTATTTATTTAGAGAATGGATATACTTAAACCTTGCTACAACACTTATAGGCAGTGTACCTAATCGTACAGTAGTGTAGTTTTTAGTAAGTCCGGTTCGTTCCACAGGGAAATCTTTAAACAAAGCTTAACGCTATATTAGTTTACTTTTATAAAAATACAAATATATATATATATATAAGTAATATTATTATTATAAATGGGGGTTTTTACCGTTTAATGACCGGTTTGTCGATTTTAAAACTGTAGTCGCAGTTAAAACCAAATGTAAAATATTAAAAATAAATACAAGACTTAAATTAAAGCGTAAAGTAAATAATGATAATGAAATTGCGAATAATAAAAGTGCGATAAAATAAACTTGCGATAATTAAAAAGTACGATAATTAAAAGTGCAATTAAATACAATAACAATAAAAATGCGATAATTAGAAGTGCAATTAAATATAAAATAAAGGAAATTAAATATGAAATAAAATAATTATGCTTATTTAAACTTCCGTAATCATGATGTTTGACGTGTTGATTTTAGTTTTATGCCCATGGGTTAATTATCCTTTGTCCTGGATTATTTAATATGTCCGTCTGGTTTTTGTCCATAACAGTCCATCAGTCATAAATATAAAGTGCGAGTATCCTCGTCAAATTATCCTTATACCCGAAGTTAAATATTCCAACTAATTGGGGACTTAAACTGTAACAAGATTTTAATACTTTGTTTAATAATTACACCGGGATGTCGACTGAGTATAACCCAAGGTTTTAATATTTTGTTATCAATTATACCAAGTGTCCTTGTACATAATTTCACCCCTGTTTTAATTATTCTAGTGGCTATTAATCCATTCCCGTGTCCGGTTAAATGAACGATTATTCGTACATATAAATACCCCGCCCATCGTGTCCGATCGAGTATATATGGTAATTTATAGGGACGCCCAATTGTAAATCTTTATATTAACATTAACAAACTATCATTTAGTTAAACAAATATAAAGCCCATAGTCTAATTTCCACAAGTGTCGTTCTTTTGTCCAAACCCCAATTATGGTACAAAGCTCAATTACCCAATTTTAGTAATTAGCCCAACATCATGATTACTTCTGATGTCGAACGAGGTGTATACAAAATAGCTTATATTTTACTAGGAAAATACTATTAAATACGATACAATTTTACACAAGATATTTATTTATTTATAGAATGGATATACTTAAACCTTGCTACAACACTTATAGGCAGTGTACCTAATCGTACAGTAGTGTAGTTTTTAGTAAGTCCGGTTCGTTCCACAGGGAAATCTTTAAACAAAGCTCAACGCTATATTAGTTTACTTTTATAAAAATACAAATATATATATAAGTGATATTATTATTATAAAGGGGGGTTTTTTACCGTTTAATGACCGGTTTGTCGATTTTAAAACTTTAGTCGCAGTTAAAACCTAATGTAAAATATAAAATAAATACAAGACTTAAATTAAAGCGTAAAGTAAATAACGATAATGAAATTGCGAATAAAAATGCGATAAAATAAAATTGCGATAATTAAAAGGTACGATAATTAAAAGTGCGATTAAATAAAATAACAATAAATAAAAGTGCGATAATTAGAAGTGCAATTAAATATAAAATAAAGGAAATTAAATATGAAATAAAAGAATTATGCTTATTTAAACTTCCGTAATCATGATGTTTGACGTGTTGATTTTAGTTTTATGCCCATGGGTTAATTGTCCTTTGTCCTGGATTATTCAATATGTCCGTCTGGTTTTTGTCCATAACAGTCCATCAGTCATAAATATAAATTGCAAGTGTCCTTGTCAAATTATTATTATACCCGAAGATAAATATTCCAACTAATTGGGGATTCGAATTGTAACAAGGTTTTAATACTTTGTTTAATGAATACACCAGGTTATCGACTGCGTGTAAACCAAGGTTTTACTACTTTGTTAACAATTACACCAATTACCCTTGAATGTAATTTCACCCCTGTTTTGATTATTCTAGTGGCTATTAATCCATTCCCGTGTCCGGTTAAATGAACGATTATTCGTACATATAAATACCCCGCCCATCGTGTCCGATCGAGTGTATATGGTAATTTATAGGGACGCCCAATTGTAAATCTTTATATTAACATTAACAAACTTTCATTTAGTTAAACAAATATAAAGCCCATTAATAGCCCATAGCCTAGTTTCCACAAGTGTCGTTCTTTTGTCCAAACCCCAATTATGGTACAAAGCCCAATTACCCAATTTTAGTAATTAGCCCAACATCATGATTACTTCGTTTTAAACAAGCATAATAATAACTTAGCTACGAGACATTAATGTAAAAAGGTTGAACATAACTTACAATGATTAAAAATAGCGTAGCGTTACACGGACAGAATTTCGACTTACACCCTTACAACATTCGCTAACATACCCTTATTATTAGAATTATAATTAAAATTAAAATATAAATTATAAATATAAATATATTACTTCGTATGAAGAGAAGAAAAAAATGATGTTGATTTTGATCAGAATTCGGGTTGATTTATAGCCAGGAATGATTTTTGGGGCTCCGCGACTCGCGGCAAAAAGCCCTTCAAACTCCGCGAGTCGCGGAGAGGTATTTTCATTTCACACCCTTGGAGTTTCTGGCTGCCGACGGTTTTAATAATATATATATATAATATATATATAATTAATATAATTAATTATATATTATATTATATTTATATACATAGTTAACTTGTAATTTTTAGTCCGTTGCGTCGAGCGTTAAGAGTTGACTCTAGTCCCGGTTCCGGATTTTCGAACGTCCTCGCGTACAATTTAATATCTTGTACTTTGCGTTTTGAATCTTGTACTCTTGTGATTTCGAGACGTTTCTTATCAATAATTGGAACCTTTTTGATTGTCTTTTGTTCTTTTGAGCTTTTTGGTCGTTTGCGTCTTCAATTCGTCGAATCTGTCTTTTGTCTTCACCTTTTATTATTTAAACGAATATCACTTGTAAATAGAACAATTGCAACTAAAAGCTTGTCTTTCTTGAGGAATAATGCTATGAAATATATGTTCGTTTTTAGCATTATCAAATATTCCCACACTTGAGCGTTGCTTGTCCTCAAGCAATATCGTCTTGAAATACTAGAATCACTTTTTTATTCTTCACACTTTGTACATCAGTGATTTCTATACGGCGGTATAAACAATGGTAGTAACGATATGGTTTACAGTCCCACATGACTATAAAAATTTAAATCCATTAAGGAAATTGGATCTTTATGAAAACATTTGATCTTTTGAAAATTAAATCTAGTTTTTACCCTAGATAAGTTTTCCGGAATAACCCTTTACCGGTGTTTGCAAAATATTTTTGTGGGTTTGGTGGGTTTCAGATTTGAAAATTTTAGCTCAAAACTTGCGGTTTTGTGTCACCCACTTGCTAACCTTGTATTTGGAAAGCAACACGTCCAGTTTACTTGTCCCGTATATTACCTTTCGGCAAACTACCGTCCGGTTTTAAAGGAAAGCGTTGAACAAGCAACTGTTTAAGGCAATGTCCCGTGACATGCTTTTGATTATGGTCTATAACGTGTCGGACGCAATTACTATCCTTGGTAGGAGCAATAGTAAAGCTCACCCTTATAATTTGTCGGTCTGGCACAAGGTCCTGTCTTTGACCATGTTATGCAACCACCGTTCTTACGGTTGACACCCGATTTGGTTCAGGTGACCTAATGAATTCCAGGCGAATTCCTAGGATTTTACGTTCAATGGTAATGAACGCATTGAAAATAGGGTTTTCAGAAAACAAATCGGTTTATAATTTTGATCAAAATATTTTCTCGTTTAAGCTCGAGTTTAGATATCATCGAATTCCATGAGTTTGTAATTCTCAATCTTTAAGGTCAATCTCTAGGATTGAGTAATATCAGTCTTAAAAGCTGATTTTTAATCTTTAAGGAGATTATCCTTTCTGGGGATCTGATTCATTAGTCTTATCCAGCTAATTTGCACGGTGCCTCCCCATTGTACGAGATAAATCCTTCTCATGGTTAGGATAAATCTGACCACTTGGCGACCCTGTTTAATGCTGAGGTCCGTGGATTTCCTGCTGATTTTAGTGATGACTTTTCTAGATTTTTCGTCAACCTACAGCTGGTCTGGACGACAACTTCATGACCTAAATCAAGAAGCGCGTGTCTTTTTCGGAAGACTTTACTTCCTTTTAATGATGGAATTGATTCATCGTATAGATCCATCTTTCTTTCAAATGTATTACAGTAAACCGGGTAAAACAGTTAATTTAGTCCAAAACAAAAACACCTGCAATAACTTTACAGAAACATGTGATAGATAGTTTTTAATTGAATAACTTGGTACATTCTCCCCACACTTAGTTTCTTTCTTTGCCTTTTTATTCTCCTTTATTTCATTTTAAATGAATTCAAGCGTTTTAGGTTGTTTCTCAATTTATGCCCTTTCCGAGGTAACGATAATTTCGGTTTTAACACCTAGTTTTCACCGTTCATAAATATGTATAAACATAATTTTGACTTCATTTAATTGAAAATTTTTCAAATTTTCACAAAATTTGGCAAATAAACCAAGTATAAACCTGAGAGAATTTATAACCCTTCCCCACACTTAAGATCATGCAATGCCCTCATTTGCATGAAATCAGACTATAATTATAAATTCATGAGGGTGATTAGTGTAGAAAAGTGATTAAAAATACCCAGTTTGTAAGCATATTATTTTACATCACATTTGATATTTTGCTTCTTGTCGTCAAAATCAGTAGCTATTGCTGAACTTAATGTTAGTCTTTGAAAGTGTGTTGTTCTACCCTGTTTTGTACATAATATAAAATACAAACATATATATACATATTTTTGAAGTTGGGTATATTACCCCACGTTCAAAAATTTATAAAGTCTAATATCTTTTTGGCATACTTTAGATCAATAAAATTAAAAATAATGATAACAAAATTTGCCGTCCCACCCTCGGGTAAAGCAATTTCGGCTTAATGACCTAGTCTTCAACTCACGACGAATTTTAGAAATCATTTTTTCAACTTAATGAATTAAAGTAAATTTTGTTTTTAAATATCACACAAAACTTAAAAGCATATTAATTTCATATAAAACCTAAAAAAAACAAAAATTCAGAATGGGGGGAGAAAACTAGTTCTTTAGTGTCTGCTAGCGGAAAAGACCAATCGGATTCCATTCTCGGAACTACACGAGAACAGAACAACTAACTCTAGATAACATTTTCTTAGAACATTTGAATCTCCCCACACTTAGGTAGCTGTGGTGTCGAAATTGTGATTAACTTCATCGTCAATTTCTTTTGGTCCATAATCAACTTGCCTATCTGTGACTTTTTCTTTAAGCCAGTGCCCGGCTTCTTCCGTAATATCCCAAAATTCAACTAGTTTCGCCTTTTCTTTAGGCGACAGATTGGATACTAACCGGTTACATAACTTAAAGTTCCCCTTACTTCTAGCATCGATAGCCCGTTTAAAAAGTTTCTTCATTGAACTGTTAATAACGGGGTCATTTAATTTCGTATCAACAACGGGGTTCTTTATTATCAAGTCATCATTAGGTTTTACTTCATTTTCCCCACACTTAGGCGTTTTATTATTGCTAAGCACTACCGTTGGAGTTGGTAAAACAACATGGTTATTACCAATCGATTTTACTGGTTCAACGGTTTTGGTTGGTGGAGATTTAGACTTTCGAATCATAAAGGTGATTGACTTGTCACCACTTTTAAGTGTCATTCTACCATTTCCTACATCAAATAACGCCTTGGTGGACGCTAAGAATGGTCGACCTAAAATTAGAGGAATGTTTGGGTCCTCTTCTATGTTAATGACAATGAATTCGACTAGAAAGGTTAAATTGCCTACTTGAACGGGTAGGTTGTCAACAATTCCAACTGGGTGTTTAATGGTTTGATCAAAGAGTCGAACACTCATATCCGTTGGACTTAACTTACCTACACCTAATCTCTTATATAAGGAAAGAGGCATAACACTTACACTTGCACCTAAATCTGCTAGTGCATCATACATGACACAATCACTAAGTAGACAAGGAACAATAAATTCACCCGGATCACCTACCCTAGGTGGAGGTTTTGGTGGAACTGTCTTCACCGGGTTTATTTTTACGGCTTTTGTTTCTTGCACTTTCTTATTCTTTTTCTTCTTCTTCTTTCCAGAGGTATCACAATCTTTATTACCTATCACTTGCTCATACTCAACTCCTTTTCTTGGAAACGGGATGGGTGGTTTGTATGGTGCCACCACTGGCTTTACATACTCTGGTGGTGGTGGTGGTGTAACTTTTTCATTGTTACTCACATCTAAAACCTTCCCATCTTCTGGAGCTGGTTTTTCAGAATTCGTTGAAACCATGTTAACATTCTCATTCCGAGGATTTACTTCAGTATCACTCGGTAGCTTTCCTTGTTCTCTTTCACTTATTAATCTAACAACAGTACCTACTTGTTTTTCTAGATTCAAAATGGAAGCTTGTTGAGTTCTAAGTGACTGATCAAACCTCTCATTCGTTTGGGTTTGAGATGTAATAAATTGTGTTTGAGATTCAACTAGCTTTGCTATCATTTCTTCTAGATTTGACTTTTTCTCTTCGAGTTGTTGTGGTGGTTTATACAAGCTAGGTCTTTGTTGATTGAAAGTGTTGTTTTGAGTTGGTTGGTTATTCGGACCTTGTTGGTTGTACAAGTTATTTTCGGGTCCTTTTGGATTGTAAAGAATGTATTGATTTCGATTGAAGTTCGGCCTTGGCGGTTGATAATTATTTTGATAATCATTTCCCGGCCTTTGGTTCATATAAGAAACATTCTCTCGTTGTTCCATCGTTGGTTCAACATTACAATCTTTCAATAAGTGTGGTCCACCGCATTGCTCACAACTGATTCGTATTGCGTGAATATCTTTATTCATCTTTTCCATTCGTCTTTCGAAAGCATCTATTTTTGCTGAAACGGAATCAAAGTCATGGCTAGAATCGGCTCTAGCCACTTTAGATGATCGAAAGATATCTTTTTCTTGATGCCACTCATGTGAGTGGGAAGCAGTGTTATCAATAATTTTGTAAGCTTCAGTTGCGGTTTTCTTCATAATGGAACCACCAGCGGTTATGTCGATGTCTTTTCGTGTGGCGATGTCTACGCCTTTATAGAAGATTTGTACTATTTGAAAAGTATCTAATCCGTGTTGAGGACATCCTCTCAACATCCTTCCGAATCTTGTCCACGCCTCATATAATGTTTCATTTGGATTTTGCGCGAACGTAACAATTTCTCCTTGAAGTCTCACGGCTTTGGATGCCGGAAAGAATCGTTTAAGAAATTTTTCAACTAAAACATCCCATGTGTCAATCGCCCCTTCAGGTAACGATTCTAACCAATCTTTGGCTTCTCCCTTTAAAGTCCAGGGAAATAACATGAGATAGATCTGCTCATCTTCCACTTCTCGGATTTTGAATAGTGTACAAATTCTTTTAAACGTACGAAGGTGTTCGTTAGGATCTTCATTCGGTGCACCACTGAATTGGCATTGGTTAGTTACCATGTGTAGAATTTGTCCTTTGATTTCATAATCTGGCGCATTAACTTCTGGTTTAATAATGGCATGACCTTGGCCCGTGCGTGTGGCTCTCATTCGATCTTCCATACTTAGAGGTTCCAGATTCTCCATAATTGAATTTGTTGACTCGGTATCACTTGATGATTCTGATTTAATAGTTCGTTCCTCAACAATCTCTGTTTGAATGATTGGTGGTTCCGGAGGAAAGTTTAATGGTTCAGGATCTATGAACCGTTCCTGAATATTTTCTGGATTCTCAATTGTGAGGTTGGGTTCAAAAAATGGATTATCGGAAATTTGAACTGAAGTACTTGGTCGACTGGATGACGATTCTAAAGAAAAATCAACGGCGGTTATATTTGTTAAACGGTGTCTTGATCGAGTTACAGGTGGTGAACGTACAAAAGGTGATGAACGTCTTGCTCGGTGCATTCACAGAATATCCTATTAGTTTTTAAAAGGAAAGAAAAATTATAATAAGTTATCCAATCAATAGACTTTTCTGATTTTGCCCACGTTTCGAATAGCCAAAAGATGCAGCAGAGGGGCAGGATTCGTTTGGTCTCAATATAATTGAGGACTGTTTGGCTCCAATAACCCGGTCCACGTACAAATCCAACTATTACTACGAACCAGAAAATTTTGATGTCTATCAATTTAACCACTTAAAATAAATTTTCGTAATTTTAAGAAATTTAGATAAGAAGTAGAATAAAATTCTAAGTCCTAAAAACTAGAATGGCGAGAAATAAGAAAGAAAAAGATTGCGCGTCGAAAAATGTCGAAAAAGAAAAAAATGGTTGAAAAATAAAAGGTGACGGAAAAATAAAAGAAACTTATAAAAACTTAAAAATACCTAACTAATTTAACCTTATTACTACAACTAACTTAAAATTATAATCGCAAATTGATATTACTAATTGGAATGATAATTGATACATAGTAAAAGGTCTAAAAATATTAAAGCTTACAGGAAAAACTAAATCCCAAATGGAAATAACTTAAAAAGAAACTAAAACTTAAAAAGGCGTCGCAAAATTCTAAAGCACCTAAATCTTAGTCTAAAGAAAAAGCACTTAAGGAATTCTACGGCAAAACCTAAAAATCTAGGAGTAAAAATAACTATAGCAAAAACTAAGTTTAAAATTAAATATGAGCTAAAAATATAAATATTACGCTACAGCGATTAAAAAGGTACAAAATATAAAAATATACAAAAAGTTGTAAAAAGTACAATTTTTATAAAAATATTATTTTTATATTATTTATTTAATTAAAACTACTAATTTTACAATTTAATTAAACTTATTTAAACTAAATACATAAATTAAATAAAAATAAAACTTAAAACTAATAATAATAATAATAATAATAATGTTTAAATAATAATAATAAATAATAACCCGTGATTAATGCGGTTTTAGGGTTTTTGTCCGTGTGTCAGAAGCCCTCCGCGAGTTACGGTGAATAAAGAGGAAAACCCCGCGAGTCGCGGGGTTCAGAAAAACAGTTGACAGGTTTCACTTTTTTTACGCGTTTTTCTTTATTTTTTTTTTTTTTTTTTTATTTTGTTTTCTGTTTTTAATTTAAATAAACGATTTTTAATAAAATTTATATTTTTATAAATTAAAATAAAGATAAAGAAACTTATAAAACTTAAATATTTAACAAAATCCTAAAAATACTTATATTTTTGTTTTTCTTTTTATATTTTTGAATATTTAAAACGTATTTTTACAAAAGCGAATTTTTAACAAAAGTAGATAAAAATTTTTTTTTTATTATATTAGCGTTGCGCTTCCGGTTTTTAAGAGTTTTCCCCGGCAGCGGCGCCAAAAATACTTGATGTCGAACGAGGTGTATACAAAATAGCTTATATTTTACTAGGAAAATACTATTAAATACGATACAATTTTACACAAGATATTTATTTATTTATAGAATGGATATACTTAAACCTTGCTACAACACTTATAGGCAGTGTACCTAATCGTACAGTAGTGTAGTTTTTAGTAAGTCCGGTTCGTTCCACAGGGAAATCTTTAAACAAAGCTCAACGCTATATTAGTTTACTTTTATAAAAATACAAATATATATATAAGTGATATTATTATTATAAAGGGGGGTTTTTTACCGTTTAATGACCGGTTTGTCGATTTTAAAACTTTAGTCGCAGTTAAAACCTAATGTAAAATATAAAATAAATACAAGACTTAAATTAAAGCGTAAAGTAAATAACGATAATGAAATTGCGAATAAAAATGCGATAAAATAAAATTGCGATAATTAAAAGGTACGATAATTAAAAGTGCGATTAAATAAAATAACAATAAATAAAAGTGCGATAATTAGAAGTGCAATTAAATATAAAATAAAGGAAATTAAATATGAAATAAAAGAATTATGCTTATTTAAACTTCCGTAATCATGATGTTTGACGTGTTGATTTTAGTTTTATGCCCATGGGTTAATTGTCCTTTGTCCTGGATTATTCAATATGTCCGTCTGGTTTTTGTCCATAACAGTCCATCAGTCATAAATATAAATTGCAAGTGTCCTTGTCAAATTATTATTATACCCGAAGATAAATATTCCAACTAATTGGGGATTCGAATTGTAACAAGGTTTTAATACTTTGTTTAATGAATACACCAGGTTATCGACTGCGTGTAAACCAAGGTTTTACTACTTTGTTAACAATTACACCAATTACCCTTGAATGTAATTTCACCCCTGTTTTGATTATTCTAGTGGCTATTAATCCATTCCCGTGTCCGGTTAAATGAACGATTATTCGTACATATAAATACCCCGCCCATCGTGTCCGATCGAGTGTATATGGTAATTTATAGGGACGCCCAATTGTAAATCTTTATATTAACATTAACAAACTTTCATTTAGTTAAACAAATATAAAGCCCATTAATAGCCCATAGCCTAGTTTCCACAAGTGTCGTTCTTTTGTCCAAACCCCAATTATGGTACAAAGCCCAATTACCCAATTTTAGTAATTAGCCCAACATCATGATTACTTCGTTTTAAACAAGCATAATAATAACTTAGCTACGAGACATTAATGTAAAAAGGTTGAACATAACTTACAATGATTAAAAATAGCGTAGCGTTACACGGACAGAATTTCGACTTACACCCTTACAACATTCGCTAACATACCCTTATTATTAGAATTATAATTAAAATTAAAATATAAATTATAAATATAAATATATTACTTCGTATGAAGAGAAGAAAAAAATGATGTTGATTTTGATCAGAATTCGGGTTGATTTATAGCCAGGAATGATTTTTGGGGCTCCGCGACTCGCGGCAAAAAGCCCTTCAAACTCCGCGAGTCGCGGAGAGGTATTTTCATTTCACACCCTTGGAGTTTCTGGCTGCCGACGGTTTTAATAATATATATATATAATATATATATAATTAATATAATTAATTATATATTATATTATATTTATATACATAGTTAACTTGTAATTTTTAGTCCGTTGCGTCGAGCGTTAAGAGTTGACTCTAGTCCCGGTTCCGGATTTTCGAACGTCCTCGCGTACAATTTAATATCTTGTACTTTGCGTTTTGAATCTTGTACTCTTGTGATTTCGAGACGTTTCTTATCAATAATTGGAACCTTTTTGATTGTCTTTTGTTCTTTTGAGCTTTTTGGTCGTTTGCGTCTTCAATTCGTCGAATCTGTCTTTTGTCTTCACCTTTTATTATTTAAACGAATATCACTTGTAAATAGAACAATTGCAACTAAAAGCTTGTCTTTCTTGAGGAATAATGCTATGAAATATATGTTCGTTTTTAGCATTATCAACTTCGGATTAAATAAGCATAATAATAACTTAGCTACGAGACATTAAATTAAAAAGGTTGAATATAACTTACAATGATTAAAAATAGCGTAGCGTTACACGGACAGAATTTCAACTTACACCCTTACAACATTTGCTAACATACCCTTATTATTAGGATTTAAAATTAAAATTAAAATTAAAATATAAATTATATATATATATTACGATATAGATAGAGAGATGAAGAAAAAGGATGATAAAAATGATCAGAATTCGGTTGGCTTTATAGGGATTTGAGTTCAGGTATACTCCGCTACTCGCGGCATTTTTTGCCTTCAAACTCCGCGAGTCGCGGAGTTTGAAATTACAGCTCACTCCAATTTGGAGTCTTTCTTGCTGACGGTTTATTTTATTTATATAATATATAAATAATTATAAGAATTATTTAAATATTATATTATATTTATGTGCATAGTTGACTTGTAATTTTTAGTCCGTTGCGTCGAGCGTTGAGAGTTGACTCTGGTCCCGGTTCCGGATTTTTGAACGTCCTTGCGTACAATTTAATATCTTGTACTTTGCGTTTTGAATCTTGTACTCTTGTAATTTCGAGACGTTTCTTATCAATAATTGGAACCTCTTTGATTGTTTTTTGTACTTTTGAGCTTTTTGGTCGTTTGCGTCTTCAATTCGTCGAATCTGTCTTTTGTCTTCACCTTTTATTATTTAAACGAATATCACTTGTAAATAGAACAATTGCAACTAAAAGCTTGTCTTTCTTGAGGAATAATACTATGAAATATATGTTCATTTTTAGCATTATCATTAAGTTTACAAAAGTATAAAGTATAAATGAAATAACTTGCGACATAATAAGTTTAAAATCACGGTTGCTATAAATAGCGTATGTATGTAGACAAAAGTTTGAAACTAAAGGTGCTATCACTAGCTTATGTATGTATGTATGCTTGACCCCAAGCAAGAAATCAGAGTGTATGCAAATATGCTTGACCCCAAGCAAGTATGAGTGTACGCGGAAGCATGTATCAAATAGCCAAGTATGAACCTGAGAAACATATAAAAAACTGTCAACGAAAAATGTGTGAAATCATGGGTGTTTGTAAACGTTGTTTTTGAACCACAAGATTTAGTATTCCCATAACGTTGATTATCAAAATCGTTTGTATTCCAAAAGTATTGTTCGCGAGCACCCAATTATCAAGACTTAACGTTTCCTTCCATAGAACCCCATCATAATAGTGTTAGAACATATACTGTTTCTCGAAAATATATTTCATCCGTAGACGGTAGCGAACCATCCGAAATGAGGGTTTGTCAAACCCGTATGGCCACACAATATAAGTTCTCGCTTACTCCCTGCAAGTGTAACTAATGATAATCGAATTGAGGATTTTTGTTCTAACTCGCCGTGGAATGTTTGTTTCCTTGTACTTGTGTTCAAAGTATCAAAGTAAGTAGTACAAAATTTAACAAAGTATATGTTTCTCAGCCCACGATTTAAAAGTATAAAAAGTTGTTGAAAAGGTGGGACTATGATCTCACCTCGAGTGCACGAGTATAAATGTACTTCACAAAGTAAACGTGTGCATGAAAGTTGCTTAGCCTTGACCTAAACAAGTAAGTTGTATCAATTAACCGGTTACGACACAAGGTCGGGCGAAATGTGTTCGATTAGTCCTATGGCTCGTTACGACTCGATTATGTAGCATGTGAATCATGTTGTCAAGTTTCATGCAAGAATCAAGTATAAAATACGATTAAAACGATTTCATAAGTGTTTGGTTAAGTTTGACTAAAAGTCAAACTTGGTCAAAGTCAACGGGGTCGGGTCGGGTATCCGAAAATTTTTCCATGATGAGAAAGTATATATAAGCATGTTGGCCAAGTTTCATGTTAATCGGAGTTACGAGTAAGTCTGGCCAAGTTTCCATTTATGGCGCGCCACTCCATTTAACTGATCAGTAAGTCTGGCAGTTTTCACACTCAAGCACGAATCCAACTTCAAACAATCATAACTTGTGAACCGTAAACATTCAAAACATGTATCTTATATCGTTGGAAAGGTATTTTGACAAGGAATACAACTAACCACTTTTCATCAAGCAAAAATATCATTTACAATAACCGAAAACTCGTCAAGTGATCATTAAATGTTCAAAATCCTCGTTTCAAGTTTACAAAATGCATTTCTTGACTCGGGAATCCAATTCACACATATGATATGCCGTTTTGAAGGTAATGAAACATACATTACAACTAAACACTTACTAACAACATTTACTAGCATTCAACGCATCAAAAGTTTGTTTTAAGTCTATCAAACCCTAACCCAAAATTCACAAAAATCAATAATCATGTGTTTGAAGTTTTTTTAATCAACCTACGCATCAAAACGAAGCTAGTGATACTAGTAACACATTTAAAACATGAACTTTAACAATTTAACAACATTAACTCATCCAAAATCAAAGATTAAGCACACTCATTTTCAAGTTCATGCTAGTTACTCCAAAACAACAAATCGAGCAAACAAAACATATATTCATGTTATACACGAGCCATAGACACTAACTAACACCATTTCAAGTCAAAAACACGAATTTATAGAAATCTAGAGTTTTAGAAATGTTACCCAAACGAGATAAAATTGGTACCAAAATGCAGAGGATGAAGAGAGGATCACAAATATGTAATTTGTTTTGATGTTTGCTTCTTGATTCGGGTTTAGATGATGATTTTGTGAATTTGGTGTTTGAGTTCCAATAATGGAAGTAGAGAGAAAAAGATAAAGAGAGGTGGGATTGAATGAGTGGTGGTAGTGGTGGGTTGACTAGTTGACCTAGTCAACTAGTTTGCCCACTAGCCAACTGTAGTGACTCGAACTTTTCCATGTTTATATATATTAATTGAGATTGATATTTACATGATTAAATGTTTCCAACATGTTAAGCAATCAAACTTGTTAAGACTTGATTAATTGAAATATGTTTCATATAGACAATTGACCACCCAAGTTGACCGACGATTCACGAACGTTAAAACTTGTAAAAACGACATGACGATATATATATGGGTATACATATGGTTAACATGAGATTATGATAAGTAAGTATCTCCATAAGTATATTAACAATGAGTTATATACATATAAACAAGACTACTAACTTAAGGATTTCGAAACGAGACATATATGTAACGATTATCGTTGTAACGACATTTAAATGTATATATATCATATTAAGATATATTAATATATCATAATATCATGATAATATAATAATTTAACATCTCATTAGATATAATAAACAATGGGTTAACAACATTAATTGAGATCGTTAACTTAAAGGTTTCAAAACAACACTTACATGTAACGACTAACGATGACTTAACGACTCAGTTAAAATGTATATACATGTAGTGTATTTAGATGTATTAAAATACTTTTGGAAGACTTCAAGACATATATCAAAACACTCATACTTAACGAAAATGGTTACAGTTACTTTTCCATTCTTTTCTTTCATCAAGAATTCTAGTCGTATTCTTACCCGTATTATACACAGCTTTAAAACGTACTTACTATGAGTATATACCAATAGGAACTAGCATGGGATTTCACTCTTGATTATGTCATGTATGACTAATCAATTTTAACTTCTACCATGAGCTAGTCAACTAACTAGAACTCCTTTTAACCTCACTCACCACTCACCAATTACCACTCATCATTCACTCCATTTCACTTCAAATTCTCTTTCTAATTCTCTCTCAACACACACACACTATTATGAACGTATTTTTCCAGTAGTTAATCATCATCTTCATCAAAAATCACTTCAAGAATCAAGCTATAATCATCATAGGAAGAACACTTCAAGAACACTTCAAAAATCCCTTCAAGTTTACTAATTTACTTTCAAGCTTTCTAATCCATTCCAAGTAATCATCTAAGATCAAGAAACCTTTGTTATATACAGTAGGTTATCTTTCTTATTCAAGGTAATATTCATATTCAAACTTTGATTCAATTTCTATAACTATAAACTATCTTAATTCGAGTAAAAATCTTACTTGAACTTGTTTTTGTGTCATGATCCTACTTCAAGAACTTTCAAGCCATCCAAGATCCTTTGAAGCTAGATCATTTCTTATCACTTCCAGTAGGTTTACCTACTAAACTTGAGGTAGTAATGATGTTCATAACATCATTCGATTCATATATATAAAACTATCTTATTCGAAGGTTTAAACTCGTAATCACTAGAACATAGTTTAGTTAATTCTAAACTTGTTCGCAAACAAAAGTTAATCCTTCTAACTTGACTTTTAAAATTAACTACACACATGTTCTATATCTATAAGATATGCTAACTTAATTATTTAAAACCTGGAAACACGAAAAACAACGTAAAACCGGATTTACGCCGTCGTAGTAACACCGCGGGCTGTTTTGGGTTAGTTAATTAAAAACTATGATAAACTTTGATTTAAAAGTTGTTATTCTGAGAAAATGATTTTTATTATGAACATAAAACTATATCCAAAAATTATGGTTAAACTCAAAGTGGAAGTATGTTTTCTAAAATGGTCATCTAGACGTCGTTCTTTCAACTGAAATGACTACCTTTACAAAAATGACTTGTAACTTATTTTTCCGACTATAAACCTATACTTTTCTGTTTAGATTCATAAAATAGAGTTCAATATGAAACCATAGCAATTTGATTCACTCAAAACTTATTTAAAATGAAGAAGTTATGGGTAAAACAAGATTGGATAATTTTTCTCATTTTAGCTACGTGAAAATTGGTAACAATTCTATTCCAACCATAACTTAATCAACTTGTATTGTATATTATGTAATCTTGAGATACCATAGACACGTATACAATGTTTTGACCTATCATGTCGACACATCTATATATATTTCGGAACAACCATAGACACTCTATATGTGAATGTTGGAGTTAGCTATACAGGGTTGAGGTTGATTCCAAAATATATATAGTTTGAGTTGTGATCAATACTGAGATACGTATACACTGGGTCGTGGATTGATTCAAGATAATATTTATCGATTTATTTCTGTACATCTAACTGTGGACAACTAGTTGTAGGTTACTAACGAGGACAGCTGACTTAATAAACTTAAAACATCAAAATATATTAAAAGTGTTGTAAATATATTTTAAACATACTTTGATATATATGTATATATTGTTATAGGTTCGTGAATCAACCAGTGGCCAAGTCTTACTTCCCGACGAAGTAAAAATCTGTGAAAGTGAGTTATAGTCCCACTTTTAAAATCTAATATTTTTTGGGATGAGAATACATGCAGGTTTTATAAATGATTTACAAAATAGACACAAGTACGTGAAACTACATTCTATGGTTGAATTATCGAAATCGAATATGCCCCTTTTTATTAAGTCTGGTAATCTAAGAATTAGGGAACAGACACCCTAATTGACGCGAATCCTAAAGATAGATCTATTGGGCCTAACAAACCCCATTCAAAGTACCGGATGCTTTAGTACTTCGAAATTTATATCATTTCCGAAGGGTGTCCCGGAATGATGGGGATATTCTTATATATATGCATCTTGTTAATGTCGGTTACCAGGTGTTCACCATATGAATGATTTTTATCTCTATGTATGGGATGTGTATTGAAATATGAAATCTTGTGGTCTATTGTTACGATTTGATATATATAGGTTAAACCTATAACTCACCAACATTTTTGTTGACGTTTAAAGCATGTTTATTCTCAGGTGAATATTAAGAGCTTCCGCTGTTGCATACTAAAATAAGGACAAGATTTGGAGTCCATGTTTGTATGATATTGTGTAAAAACTGCATTCAAGAAACTGATTTCGATGTAACATATTTGTATTGTAAACCATTATGTAATGGTCGTGTGTAAACAGGATATTTTAGATTATCATTATTTGATAATCTACGTAAAGCTTTTTAAACCTTTATTGATGAAATAAAGGTTATGGTTTGTTTTAAAATGAATGCAGTCTTTGAAAAACGTCTCATATAGAGGTCAAAACCTCGCAACGAAATCAATTAATATGGAACGTTTTTAATCAATAAGAACGGGACATTTCAGTTGGTATCCGAGCGTTGGTCTTAGAGAACCAGAAAATTTGCATTAGTGTGTCTTATCGAGTTTGTTAGGATGCATTAGTGAGTCTGGACTTCGACCGTGTTTTCTTTAAAAATGATTGCTTAACATTTTTGTTGGAAACTATATATTTTTAACATATGAATATTATGTGATATATTAATCTCTTAACGTGTTTGATATTATGTGATAGATGTCTACCTCTAGAACAAGTCCCATTGACTCACCTAATAATAATGAAGAGTCAAATGTAAATTGGAATGATTCGTGGACTGATTCACAAGTTCCCGAAGAGGAACCGGAAGAAGAGTCGGAACCGGAAGAAGAATCGGAACCGGAAGAAGAATCGGAACCGGAAGAAGAAATAGAACCGGTGGGGGAAATAATAAAACGGTTAAGTAAAAGAGAATCCTCAACCAACCGACCAAGGTTAATTATGGTCAATGGTGTTTCCGCCAAGGAAGCAAAATATTGGGAGGATTACCAATTCTCCGATGAATCGGATTCCGACGAGAATTCCGATGATGTTATAGAAATTACCCCAACTGAATTTAAAAAGGCAAAAGAAAATAATAAGGGAAAGGGCATAAAAATAGAGAAATCTAATTCCAACCCCGATGAACTTTATATGTATCGTCAACCCCCGAAGTCCTTAAGTTGTAACAATGACCCGGGAACCTCTAAACCACCAGGTTTTTCTAAACCAATGTGGACAACGACGGCTCGTATTAGGGGAACATCATATATCCCTAGAAACTTGGCAAAAAGAACCAAAACCGAACAAGAAGAAACGAGCGAGTCGGAATAAGATAGTTGTATTCGTGTGGTGTAATATATGTAATATAGTGTGCTTATGTTTTATGATATATGTAAAAATTGCTTGTATTAATAAGAATTTTTTTATGAATCTAACTCTTGTCTATTTTACAGTATAAAAACACAAAATGGATAGACAACCCAATATTTTAAGAGACCTACCCAGAGACATGATTGATGAAATCTTGTCTAGAGTCGGTCAGAATTCCTCGGCACAACTATTTAAGGCGAGATCAGTTTGTAAGACATTCGAAGAACGTTCCAAGAATGCCTTGGTTTATAAAAGGCTTTCGTTCGAAAGATGGGGGATATCACATTGGGAAATCCATAAGTTACGATGTGTTTACTTTGACGCATATATTGCGGGGAACCCAAATGCTATTTTACGCAACGGGTTAAGAAATTATTTTGACTCAGTATATCCGAATATAGGACTTCGTGATTTAGAAAAAGCGGCTAACATGCAACATAAAGAAGCATGTTATGCTTACGGGTTAGTAATGTTCGCTTCTCACCAAAGTGAGAACAAGAACATCGGGCTACAACTATTAAACAAAATGTTCCCACAAGTGACGGAGTCGGTAATTGGGGTAAGAAATGAGGTTTTTAGGTTATTACGAGACTGTTGGTCATTACGTAACCCTCGTCCCTTTGACGACGTTACAACATGCTGTCTTATCAACGGCCATAACGGTTATGTTCCACAAGACCAAGGATGGGAAGTAATCCTAGTAAAACCAGAATGCATGACTTGTTTCTGGACGTATGAATTACGTGTCTTTATTGCCTTTGCTGAACGACTTGTGTACTAGCTAGAATTATCTTCACAACCATCTTGTATCAAATTTATTGTGTGCTATATTTCATGCTATATGTAAAATAAGCGGTATTGTAAGTTTGTAAAATATTGTGTAAAAGTTTGAACGCGAAATATTATTATAATCAGTTTTTCATATAGAATTGTAGTAGTTGAATTGTATATTAGCTACTAAGTATGAACTTAACGAGTAGGTACTACCCGAATTTAAACTTATAAAACGCTAATATGAAGAAAAAGCTTTTATAAAGGAGTTCATATTATGCTACGAAATACTATTAACTACTCTTAATATTCTGTATGATTAACTTGTTCCATTTGACTATTTTGAAGGAAATGGCACCGACTACTCGACACACCGTGAATATGAATGAAGAGGAATTCCGTACTTTTCTAGCTTCAAACATAGCCGCAGTACAGGCTGCGCTACATACCAACAATAACCTTGGATCTAACAGTACATGAAATCGTGTAGGATGCACCTACAAAGAATTCACTGCCTGCAAACCTTTGGAATTTGATGGAACCGAAGGACCGATCGGATTGAAACGGTGGACCGAGAAGGTCGAATCGGTGTTTGCCATAAGTAAGTGTACTGAAGAGGATAAAGTGAAGTACGCTACGCATACCTTCACAGGTTCTGCGTTAACATGGTGGAATACCTATCTAGAGCAAGTGGGACAAGACGATGCGTACGCACTACCGTGGTCAGCATTCAAGCACTTGATGAACGAGAAGTACCGTCCCAGAACCGAGGTCAATAAGCTCAAGACAGAACTTAGAAGGTTACGAACCCAAGGGTTTGATATTACCACGTACGAAAGACGATTCACAGAATTGTGCCTATTGTGTCCGGGAGCATTCGAAGATGAGGAAGAGAAGATCGACGCGTTTGTGAAAGGATTACCGGAAAGAATCCAAGAAGATATAAGTTCACACGAGCCCGCCTCCATACAACAGGCATGTAGAATGGCTCACAAACTAGTGAACCAGATTGAAGAAAGAATTAAAGAACAGACTGCTGAAGAGGCCAATGTGAAGCAAGTCAAAAGAAAGTGGGAGGAAAACGGTGATAAGAATCACCAATACAACAACAACAGCAATTACAACAATAATCGCAACAATTATCCCAACAATCGCAACATCAATCGCAACTACAACAAACGTCCCAACAACAACAACAACAACAACAACAACAACAACAACAACAACAACAACAACAGCAACTAC
The DNA here is from genome assembly GCF_046630445.1 of Rutidosis leptorrhynchoides. Classification (NCBI taxonomy): domain Eukaryota; kingdom Viridiplantae; phylum Streptophyta; class Magnoliopsida; order Asterales; family Asteraceae; genus Rutidosis; species Rutidosis leptorrhynchoides. Next base: position 36,103,673 of record NC_092340.1, read on the forward strand.
AACAATCATCCCAACAACAATAATAACCGCAACAACAACAACAATCAGAAGCAGCTATGCCAAAGGTGTGAAAAGTATCACTCGGGGTTCTGCACCAAATTTTGCAACAAGTGTAAAAGAAATGGTCATAGCGCGGCGAAGTGTGAGGTCTACGGACCAGGGGTTAATAGAACGAAAGGAACAAATGGTGTCGGAACGAGTAATGGCGGAGCAAGTTATGCCAATATAGTTTGTTATAAATGTGGAAAACTGGGCCACATTATTAGAAATTGCCCAAACCAGGAGAACACGAATGGACAAGGCCGCGGAAGAGTTTTCAATATTAATGCGGCAGAGGCACAGGAAGACCCGGAGCTTGTTACGGGTACGTTTCTTATTGACAATAAATCTGCTTACGTTTTATTTGATTCGGGTGCGGATAGAAGCTATATGAGTAGAGATTTTTGTGCTAAATTAAGTTGTCCATTGACGCCTTTGGATAGTAAATTTTTACTCGAATTAGCAAATGGTAAATTAATTTCAGCAGATAATATATGTCGGAATCGAGAAATTAAACTGGTTAGCGAAACATTTAAGATTGATTTGATACCAGTAGAGTTAGGGAGTTTTGATGTGATAATCGGTATGGACTGGTTGAAAGAAGTGAAAGCAGAGATCGTTTGTTACAAAAATGCAATTCGCATTATACGAGAAAAAGGAAAACCCTTAATGGTGTACGGAGAAAAGGGCAACACGAAGCTACATATTATTAGTAATTTGAAGGCACAAAAACTAATAAGAAAAGGTTGCTATGCTGTTCTAGCACACGTCGAGAAAGTACAAACTGAAGAAAAGAGCATCAATGATGTTCCCATTGCAAAAGAATTTCCCGATGTATTTCCGAAAGAATTACCGGGATTACCCCCACAGCGATCCGTTGAATTTCAAATAGATCTTGTACCAGGAGCTGCACCAATAGCTCGTGCTCCTTACAGACTCGCACCCAACGAGATGAAAGAACTGCAAAGCCAATTACAAGAACTTTTAGAGCGTGGTTTCATTCGACCAAGCACATCACCGTGGGGAGCTCCTGTTTTGTTTGTCAAGAAGAAAGATGGTACATTCAGGTTGTGTATCGACTACCGAGAGTTGAACAAACTTACCATCAAGAACCGCTACCCACTACCGAGAATCGACGACTTATTTGATCAATTACAAGGCTCGTCTGTTTATTCAAAGATTGACTTACGTTACGGGTATCATCAAATGCGGGTGAAAGAAGATGATATTCCAAAGACTGCTTTCAGAACACGTTACGGTCATTACGAGTTTATGGTCATGCCGTTTGGTTTAACTAATGCACCAGCTGTGTTCATGGACCTTATGAACCGAGTGTGCGGACCATACCTTGACAAGTTTGTCATTATTTTCATTGATGACATACTTATTTACTCAAAGAATGACCAAGAACACGGTGAACATTTGAGAAAGGTGTTAGAAGTATTGAGGAAGGAAGAATTGTACGCTAAGTTTTCAAAGTGTGCATTTTGGTTGGAAGAAGTTCAATTCCTCGGTCACATAGTGAACAAAGAAGGTATTAAGGTGGATCCGGCAAAGATAGAAACTGTTGAAAAGTGGGAAACCCCGAAAACTCCGAAACACATACTCCAGTTTTTAGGACTAGCTGGTTACTACAGAAGGTTCATCCAAGACTTTTCCAGAATAGCAAAACCCTTGACTGCATTAACGCATAAAGGGAAAAAAATTTGAATGGAATGATGAACAAGAGAAAGCGTTTCAGTTATTGAAGAAAAAGCTAACTACGGCACCTATATTGTCATTGCCTGAAGGGAATGATGATTTTGTGATTTATTGTGACGCATCAAAGCAAGGTCTCGGTTGTGTATTAATGCAACGAACGAAGGTGATTGCTTATGCATCTAGACAATTGAAGATTCACGAACAAAATTATACGACGCATGATTTGGAATTAGGCGCGGTTGTTTTTGCATTAAAGACTTGGAGGCACTACTTATATGGGGTTAAAAGTATTATATATACCGACCACAAAAGTCTTCAACACATATTTAATCAGAAACAACTGAATATGAGGCAGCGTAGGTGGATTGAATTATTGAATGATTACGACTTTGAGATTCGTTACCACCCGGGAAAGGCAAATATGGTGGCCGATGCCTTGAGCAGGAAGGACAGAGAACCCATTCGAGTAAAATCTATGAATATAATGATTCATAATAACCTTACTACTCAAATAAAGGAGGCACAACAAAGAGTTTTAAAAGAGGGAAATTTAAAGAATGAAATACCCAAAGGATCGGAGAAGCATCTTAATATTCGGGAAGACGGAACCCGGTATAGGGCTGAAAGGATTTGGGTACCAAAATTTGGAGATATGAGAGAAATGGTACTTAGAGAAGCTCATAAAACCAGATACTCAATACATCCTGGAACGGGGAAGATGTACAAGGATCTCAAGAAACATTTTTGGTGGCCGAGTATGAAAGCCGATGTTGCTAAATACGTAGGAGAATGTTTGACGTGTTCTAAGGTCAAAGCTGAGCATCAGAAACCATCAGGTCTACTTCAACAACCCAAAATCCCGGAATGGAAATGGGAAAACATTACCATGGATTTCATCACTAAATTGCCAAGGACTGCAAGTGGTTTTGATACTATTTGGGTAATAGTTGATCGTCTCACCAAATCAGCACATTTCCTGCCAATAAGAGAAGATGACAAGATGGAGAAGTTAGCACGACTGTATTTGAAGGAAGTCGTCTCCAGGCATGGAATACCAATCTCTATTATCTCTGATAGGGATGGCAGATTTATTTCAAGATTCTGGCAGACATTACATCAAGCATTAGGAACTCGTCTAGACATGAGTACTGCCTATCATCCACAAACTGATGGGCAGAGTGAAAGGATGATACAAACGCTTGAAGACATGCTACGAGCATGTGTTATTGATTTCGGAAACAGTTGGGATCGACATCTACCATTAGCAGAATTTTCCTACAACAACAGCTACCATTCAAGCATTGAGATGGCGCCGTTTGAAGCACTTTATGGTAGAAAGTCTAGGTCTCCGATTTGTTGGAGTGAAGTGGGGGATAGACAGATTACGGGTCCAGAGATTATACAAGAAACTACCGAGAAGATCATCCAAATTCAACAACGGTTGAAAACCGCCCAAAGTCGACAAAAGAGCTACGCTGACATTAAAAGAAAAGATATAGAATTTGAAATTGGAGAGATGGTCATGCTTAAAGTTGCACCTTGGAAAGGCGTTTTTCGATTTGGTAAACGAGGGAAATTAAATCCAAGGTATATTGGACCATTCAAGATTATTGATCGTGTCAGACCAGTAGCTTACCGACTTGAGTTACCTCAACAACTCGCGGCTGTACATAACACTTTCCACGTCTCGAATTTGAAGAAATGTTTTGCTAAAGAAGATCTCACTATTCCGTTAGATGAAATCCAAATCAACGAAAAACTCCAATTCATCGAAGAACCCGTCGAAATAATGGATCGTGAGGTTAAAAGACTTAAGCAAAACAAGATACCAATTGTTAAGGTTCAATGGAATGCTTGTAGAGGACCCGAGTTCACCTGGGAGCATGAAGATCAGATGAAGAAGAAATACCCGCATCTATTTCCAGAAGATTCGTCAACACCTTCAACAGCTTAAAATTTCGGGACGAAATTTATTTAACGGGTAGGTACTGTAGTGACTCGAACTTTTCCATGTTTATATATATTAATTGAGATTGATATTTACATGAATAAATGTTTCCAACATGTTAAGCAATCAAACTTGTTAAGACTTGATTAATTGAAATATGTTTCATATAGACAATTGACCACCCAAGTTGACCGACGATTCACGAACGTTAAAACTTGTAAAAACGACATGACGATATATATATGGGTATACATATGGTTAACATGAGATTATGATAAGTAAGTATCTCCATAAGTATATTAACAATGAGTTATATACATATAAACAAGACTACTAACTTAGGGATTTCGAAACGAGACATATATGTAACGATTATCGTTGTAACGACATTTAAATGTATATATATCATATTAAGATATATTAATATATCATAATATCATGATAATATAATAATTTAACATCTCATTAGATATAATAAACAATGGGTTAACAACATTAATTGAGATCGTTAACTTAAAGGTTTCAAAACAACACTTACATGTAACGACTAACGATAACTTAACGACTCAGTTAAAATGTATATACATGTAGTGTATTTAGATGTATTAAAATACTTTTGGAAGACTTCAAGACATATATCAAAACACTCATACTTAACGAAAATGGTTACAGTTACTTTTCCATTCTTTTCTTTCATCAAGAATTCTAGTCGTATTCTTACCCGTATTATACACAGCTTCAAAACGTACTTACTATGAGTATATACCAATAGGAACTAGCATGGGATTCCACTCTTGATTATGTCATGTATGACTAATCAATTTTAACTTCTACCATGAGCTAGTCAACTAACTAGAACTCCTTTTAACCACACTCACCATTCACCAATTACCACTCATTATTCACTCCATTTCACTTCCAATTCTCTTTCTAATTCTCTCTCAACACACACAAACTATTATGAACGTATTTTTCCAGTAGTTAATCATCATATTCATCAAAAATCACTTCAAGAATCAAGCTATAATCATCATAGGAAGAACACTTCAAGAACACTTCAAAAATCCCTTCAAGTTTACTAATATACTTCCAAGCTTTCTAATCCATTCCAAGTAATCATCTAAGATCAAGAAACCTTTGTTATATACAGTAGGTTATCTTTCTTATTCAAGGTAATATTCATATTCAAACTTTGATTCAATTTCTATAACTATAAACTATCTTAATTCGAGTAAAAATCTTACTTGAACTTGTTTTTGTGTCATGATCCTACTTCAAGAACTTTCAAGCCATCCAAGATCCTTTGAAGCTAGATCATTTCTTGTCACTTTTAGTAGGTTTACCTACTAAAATTGAGGTAGTAATGATGTTCATAACATCATTCGATTCATATATATAAAACTATCTTATTCGAAGGTTTAAACTCGTAATCACTAGAACATAGTTTAGTTAATTCTAAACTTGTTCGCAAACAAAAGTTAATCCTTCTAACTTGACTTTTAAAATTAACTACACACATGTTCTATATCTATATGATATGCTAACTTAATGATTTAAAACCTGGAAACACGAAAAACACCGTAAAACCGGATTTACGCCGTCGTAGTAACACCGCGGGCTGTTTTGGGTTAGTTAATTAAAAACTATGATAAACTTTGATTTAAAAGTTGTTATTCTGAGAAAATGATTTTTATTATGAACATGAAACTATATCCAAAAATTATGGTTAAACTCAAAGTGGAAGTATGTTTTCTAAAATGGTCATCTAGACGTCGTTCTTTCGACTGAAATGACTACCTTTACAAAAACGACTTGTAACTTATTTTTCCGACTATAAACCTATACTTTTCTGTTTAGATTCATAAAATAGAGTTCAATATGAAACCATAGCAATTTGATTCACTCAAAACGGATTTAAAATGAAGAAGTTATGGGTAAAACAAGATTGGATAATTTTTCTCATTTTAGCTACGTGAAAATTGGTAACAAATCTATTCCAACCATAACTTAATCAACTTGTATTGTATATTATGTAATCTTGAGATACCATAGACACGTATACAATGTTTCGACCTATCATGTCGACACATCTATATATATTTCGGAACAACCATAGACACTCTATATGTGAATGTTGGAGTTAGCTATACAGGGTTGAGGTTGATTCCAAAATATATATAGTTTGAGTTGTGATCAATACTGAGATACGTATACACTGGGTCGTGGATTGATTCAAGATAATATTTATCGATTTATTTCTGTACATCTAACTGTGGACAACTAGTTGTAGGTTACTAACGAGGACAGCTGACTTAATAAACTTAAAACATCAAAATATATTAAAAGTGTTGTAAATATATTTTAAACATACTTTGATATATATGTATATATTGTTATAGGTTCGTGAATCAACCAGTGGCCAAGTCTTACTTCCCGACGAAGTAAAAATCTGTGAAAGTGAGTTATAGTCCCACTTTTAAAATCTAATATTTTTTGGGATGAGAATACATGCAGGTTTTATAAATGATTTACAAAATAGACACAAGTACGTGAAACTACATTCTATGGTTGAATTATCGAAATCGAATATGCCCCTTTTTATTAAGTCTGGTAATCTAAGAATTAGGGAACAGACACCCTAATTGACGCGAATCCTAAAGATAGATCTATTGGGCCTAACAAACCCTATCCAAAGTACCGGATGCTTTAGTACTTCGAAATTTATATCATATCCGAAGGGTGTCCCGGAATGATGGGGATATTCTTATATATATGCATCTTGTTAATGTCGGTTACCAGGTGTTCACCATATGAATGATTTTTATCTCTATGTATGGGATGTGTATTGAAATATGAAATCTTGTGGTCTATTGTTACGATTTGATATATATAGTTTAAACCTATAACTCACCAATATTTTTGTTGACGTTTAAAGCATGTTTATTCTCAGGTGAATATTAAGAGCTTCCGCTGTTGCATACTAAAATAAGGACAAGATTTGGAGTCCATGTTTGTATGATATTATGTAAAAACTGCATTCAAGAAACTGATTTCGATGTAACATATTTGTATTGTAAACCATTATGTAATGGTCGTGTGTAAACAGGATATTTTAGATTATCATTATTTGATAATCTACGTAAAGCTTTTTAAACCTTTATTGATGAAATAAAGGTTATGGTTTGTTTTAAAATGAATGCAGTCTTTGAAAAACGTCTCATATAGAGGTCAAAACCTCGCAACGAAATCAATTAATATGGAACGTTTTTAATCAATAAAAACGGGACATTTCACCAACTTTGGTCCCTCAAATTTCAAAGCGGGTGCGGGAATTAACCAAACGAATATTTTAAAAATGCTAGAGCAAACGAGTGATGTTATAATTAAATAATAGAAATATTATGAACGTTAGTCAACGGAAACCATGAATTTAAATAACGAAAGATATTATTTAAAAAAAAAGACAGTGTTAAAAATAAATTTAACGGAAAAACGCGGGATGTTACATTACATACACCTTAAAAGAAATTTCGTCCCAAAATTTAGTTGGAGATAGTAGTTGTTGTTTATTCCTCGAGATCTTGCGTTGTCGATTCTATGAATAAGTGAAGGTACTCCCTTGGGCATTTCAACAAACTTTGAAAATTGGGGTTTTACGTTGTTTTAAAGTTTGATTTCACGATTCAAAATTTCAATCGGTTTTCCTAGGAAGGGAAGTTTGTCATCGATAGTAAGCTTATCGAAAGGAATAACAAGTTCTTGTTCGGCAAGACACTTCCTTAAGTTTCATACATGGAATGTAGGATGAACGGAGCTCAATTGGGTCGGAAAGTCTAAACGGTAAGCAACAGGTACAATACACTCCAAGATTTCAAAAGGATCAAAGTATCACGGATAGAGCTTTCTACGTTTCTCGAAACAGATTGCACCTTTTCAAGGTGAGACTTTTAACGTTACGTGGTTTCTCACATGAAATTCGGAAGGTTTACGTCTAACATTGGCATGGCCCTTTCGACGACCACGGGCCGTTTTGAGTCTTTTTGGATTTGAACAATTTCTCGGTTGTTTCATGAATGGGTTCGGGTCCGGTGGTTTGCTTGTCACCTACTTCAGTTCAACGATTAAGAAAACGACAATTGAGGCTTTATGAGTTTTCGAAAGGTGTGGCGTTAATACTCGTGTGATAATTATCGTTGTAAAAGAATTCGGTTAAAGGCAAAGACTTTTCCCAAGTAGATTTGAAGTTGATAACACAAATTCGTATTATGGTTCCCAAGGTTCGAATCGTACATTTACTTTGTTCGTAGGTTCGCGGATGACACGTGGTACTTATGTCTAAACGTGGTCCCGAGACTTTTTGTAAGGCACTCCGAAATCTAGAAGTGAAACGAGGATCTCGATCCGAAACGAAGTATATCTATTAAAGATATATTTTGAACAAGTTTTTGTTTCTCAAGAATTTCGCGCCGCGGAAGATTTATCAGTTTCCGAAAACGTTCGTTAGGTCTATTCACCCTCGAGGCGAATACTAGTATAATGTGAAGAGTCTCTCTCCATTGAGAATTTAGATAAAAGATTTACTTATACGGAAGTACGAATGTAAGGCGAGAGAAGTTTCTGCCTCGATGTGAGTATAACAAGCATATTGAAGTTCGCCGATAAAACTGTGCGAAAATGAGATAGTATACACGTGTAACATATATTTGATGTTGAAAGAATTTTCCATTCGTTCGGAAGCATAAGTATGGTTCGACAATAATCGGAGGTGTGTCCCTGGTATAGTTGTTATCAGTATTCTCGGAGTTTTCGGATGTTCAAACAAGAAAAATGAAGTCATGTACATGGCACATGGTGGTGATTAGGTTGATCGAGTCCAACCACCATCAAGTGTCATTAGAACTTTGGTATGACTCACCATAATATAACCACATTGATCGAGTGTCGTTATATTATGCTAACTCATACCTCCATTCCCACATCACTCCATAACATCAAGTTCGTGTAACCGTGAAGATCTAGAATGAACAAAGTGTAACGACGTCTCAAACATGAGTCGTATTGAATCTAAAGAATTAGTGCAACTCTAAAGAAGCGTTCCCTGAGGGAATTGTATAAATGATTGTTCACGTCAATGCGGTTCAAGTCAAACAATAATGCATTTAGGCACGAAATGAGTAACGAATCATGATAACGAATGGTACGCAACCGTAGTGATAAGTAGTGACGACGATACTCACCTATAGTAGTGATGGTAGCAACACGAAATGGTAGATAGTAAGAAACACTGGTGGGAAACCGGTAGTAAGTTGAAAAGGTGGCGAAAAACAATCTGGGAGACAAAGTTCCCGAACAAGTGTGACTAATGAAGTCGTCGTCATCCTTACGCGTATGAATCTTGAATTTACGTGTGTTACCAGAAAGTGGCAGAATACGGATTCGTATGATGAAAGCTTGGTACCATTAAGAGGTTCACCTAAGAATGATACAAGTATAATGCACAAGTAGTCAAGTAAGTGCTATCTATAGTAAATGTATGTCAGAATGCAATGGCTAACTATCTGATTGTAGTCTAGATTCACTAATGCGTCCTAACGACTCTGTCAGACACACTAATGCACATCCTAGTTCCCTACAACCAACGCTCTGATACCATCTGTAGCGACCCGACAAAATCGTCATTGACTGCGCCGCTAACTTAGGTCCCGTTACGTGGTCGTAGTCCCTATATGAGACTCGTTTGACCAAAATTATGTCGCATTCATTTGAATCGCACAAGTCTTGCAAAGTTTAGTTTACCAAACGGTTCGACAACAAGTTTAAGTTTACAAAAGTATAAAGTATAAATGAAATAACTTGCGACATAATAAGTTTAAAATCACGGTTGCTATAAATAGCGTATGTATGTAGACAAAAGTTTGAATCTAAATGTGCTATCACTAGCGTATGTATGTATGTATGCTTGACCCCAAGCAAGAAATCAGAGTGTATGCAAGTATGCTTGACCCCAAGCAAGTATGAGTGTACGCGGAAGCATGTATCAAATAGCCAAGTATGAACCTGAGAAACATATAGAAAACTGTCAACGAAAAACGTTGGTGAAATCATAGGTGTTTGTAAACGTTGTTTTTGAACCACAAGATTTAGTATTCCCATAACATTGATTATCAAAATCGTTTGCATTCCAAAAGTATTGTTCGCGAGCACCCAATTATCAAGACTTAATGTTTCCTTCCATAGAACCCCATCACAATAGTGTTAGAACATACACTGTTTCTCGAAAATATATTTCATCCGTAGACGGTAGCGAACCGTCCGAAATGAGGGTTTGTCAAACCCGTATGGCCACACAATATAAGTTCTCGCTTACACCCTGCAAGTGTAACTAATGATAATCGAATTGAGGATTTTTGTTCTAACTCGCCGTGGAATGTTCGTTTCCTTGTACTTGTGTTCAAAGTATCAAAGTAAGTAGTACAAAATTTAACAAAGTATATGTTTCTCAGCCCACGATTTAAAAGTATAAAAAGTTGTTAAAAAGGTGGGACTATGATCTCACCTCGAGTGCACGAGTATAAATGTACTTCACAAAGTAAACGTGTGCATGAAAGTTGCTTAGCCTTGACCTAAACAAGTAAGTTGTATCAATTAACCGGTTACGACACAAGGTCGGGCGAAATGTGTTCGATTAGTCCTATGGCTCGTTACGACTCGATTATGTAGCATGTGAATCATGTTGTCAAGTTTCATGCAAGAATCAAGTATAAAATACGATTAAAACGATTTCATAAGTGTTTGGTTAAGTTTGACTGAAAGTCAAACTTGGTCAAAGTCAAAGTCAACGGGGTCGGGTCGGGTATCTGACAAATTTTCCATGATGAGAAAGTATATATAAGCATGTTGGCCAAGTTTCATGTTAATCGGAGTTACGAGTAAGCGGGGGTGAAAACGTGAAAATCAAAAGAATTTGGGACAGACCAAAATGGCGCGCCGCTCCATTTAACTGATCAGCAAGTCTGGCAGTTTTCACACTCAAGCACGAATCCAACTTCAAACAATCATAACTTGTGAACCGTAAACATTCAAAACATGTATCTTATATCGTTGGAAAGGTATTTTGACAAGGAATACAACTAACCACTTTTCATCAAGCAAAAATATCATTTACAATAACCGAAAACTCGTCAAGTGATCATTAAATGTTCAAAATCATCGTTTCAAGTTTACAAAATGCATTTCTTGACTCGGGAATCCAATTCACACATATGATATGCCGTTTTGAATGTAATGAAACATACATTACAACTAAACACTTACTAACAACATTTACTAGCATTCAACGCATCAAAAGTTCGTTTTAAGTCTATCAAACCCTAACCCAAAATTCACAAAAATCAATAATCATGTGTTTGAAGTTTTCTTAATCAACCTACGCATCAAAACGAAGCTAGTGATACTAGTAAAACATTTAAAACATGAACTTTAACAATTTAACAACATTAACTCATCCAAAATCAAAGATTAAGCACACTCATTTTCAAGTTCATGCTAGTTACTCCAAAACAACAAATCGAGCAAACAAAACATATATTCATGTTATACACGAGCCATAGACACTAACTAACACCATTTCAAGTCAAAAACACGAATTTAGAGAAATCTATAGTTTTAGAAATGTTACTCAAACGAGATGAAATTGGTATCAAAATGTAGAGGATGAAGAGAGGATCACGAATATGTAATTTGTTTTGATGTTTGCTTCTTGATTCGGGTTTAGATGATGATTTTGTGAATTTGGTGTTTGAGTTTCAATAATGGAAGTAGAGAGAAAAAGAGAAAGAGAGGTGGGATTGAATGAGTGGTGGTAGTGGTGGGTTGACTAGTTGACCTAGTCAACTAGTTTGCCCACTAGCCAACTTTAGTCCCTCAAGTTTCAAAGCGAGTGCGGGAATTAACCAAACGAATATTTTAAAAATGCTAGAGCAAACGAGTGATGTTATAATTAAATAATGGAAATATTATGAACGTTAGTCAACGAAAACCACGAATTTAAATAACAAAAGATATTATTTAAAAAAAAGACAGTGTTAAAAATAAATTTAACGGAAAAACGCGGGATGTTACATGAAGGGCAATATTCGGTTTAATAATCCAACCATAGAATGTAATTTTAAGTACTTGTGTCTATTTCGTAAAACATTTATAAAAGCAGCGCATGTATTCTCAGTCCCAAAAATATATATTGCAAAAGCATTTAAAAAGGGAGCAAATGAAACTCACCTAATGTATTTTGTAGTAAAAATACATATGACGATATTGAACAAAAGTAGGGTTGGCCTCGGATTCACGAACCTATATCATTCGTATATATATATATATATATATATATATATATATATATATATATATATATATATATATATATATATATATATTAAAACGTATAATCGTAATCGAACAATTTATTATATTTAAATTTATATATTATATGTTTAATTTGTGTTTATATTCAAAAGGGTTATTATGTATATAGTTATGTTAATATATCCATACTAGTTTAATATTATATTTAAAATCAATAGTTTGTTATTTGTAAGTATTTATATAAATAATATTAGTAAGTTTGATACTTATAGTTATATGAAATATTAATATAATTATAGTATACGTAATAAATATATTTTATGTACAAAATATTTATCTGCTTAAAAAAGTTGTTTTTGAGATTAATAAAGATAATATTAATAATCATAATATTTAATAATAATACCTATTTTGATAGTAATATTAGTAATAACAATAATAATAATTATTATTATAATTGTAATTAGGGTTATGATAATGATAATAATAGTTGGTAACTAGTACTTACATTAGCGGTAATAACAATAATAACTAATATTCATAATACTTATTAATAATACTAATATTAATAAAAAAATTTATTACTTAGCGATAATAATAATAATAACAAAAATAATAAGTGTAATAATAACATTAATAATAATAATAATAATCATAATAATAATAATAGTAATAATACTTAAATGATAACATTAATAATAATAATTATATTAATAATACTTATAAGACTAACAATAATAATAATATAATAATAATAATTACAATGTTATTAATAATAATAAAGATAATACTTAATAATATTAACGATTAAATTTTATGACTATAACTTATAACATTCCTTTTTGTTAAGTTTATATAATAATAACTTCGTTCTTACTACTTAATATTTTAATTATATTATTAAGCGTAATTGTAATTATTTTACACTTTTTCATGTTATACACGTTTTCATGAGCGTATCAAGTTTATATCTATACTTATTTTATCCATAACACGATAACTATAATAAAAGTTGCATTATTTTTTATAACAATAACTATAATAGTGAATAACAATAGTTTTAACAATAATGATAATTCTAATAATAATAATAATAATACTAATACTTAATAATAACATAACAATAATAATAATAATAATAATAATAATAATAATAATAATAATAATAATAATAATAATAATAATAATAATAATGATAAAAATTAAATTAAAAGTGTATATACCCTTTAATAAGCTTTTCCAAAAAAAATGCCCACAACGAGGCTCGAACTCGTGACCTCTCGCTCCCCGAACTAACACCCAGCCATCCATCCATTCTCGTTTTTCTGTATTATTACCCAATTGATTTATACTTATAGTGTTTCTGTTTTCCTTCCATCTTCTTCCTTAATTTAAATCGACCAGAGATCCTCATCCTAGTAACTAATTTAATTTCTTGATTTAGTATTTGTTAACCATTCTTCACGACCTCTTGTGATATCCTAATTACTTGATAACAGAAAAAAAAAATTGAAGTATACAGATTAGAAGCTGGGCGCTGCACACGAAGAACATATTGAACTTAGATATTGATTTTGACTCTGAGTAGGTTTGATTTAACATTGAACGTGAAACAGAAATTAATTATAAAATGTAAATTTTGAATTAATCAGACTCAAAACAAACAAAAAATATATATAATAGAAGTAAAAGCAGAAGTTGCTGCTTCGTTAAAGAGAAAAAAAAAATATGAAAACTCATTAATTGATTTCGATTTTTAGAAGGTATTAGCCAAGGATTTCAACACCAAATCTATTCCAAATCATTCCTACAATCTTTCTCATTTATCAATTTTCCCAAAAACCTCAAAGCGATTACGAATTTCTCAAGAACATATACTTTGACTTTTTTAAAACTTACACTTTGACTTTAAAATTCTTCTTTGATTCTTCAAATTAAAATCTGAAAATTTACAGGAAGATTCACGACCTGAATTAGATACCTTCCACATTTTTAGATTTTGAAAATCAATTCAGATTCGAGGTTTTGAATAAAAGGTTCAAGAACAGGGAACGGGAACTGGGTTTCTTAACTCTTTCTGTTTTTAATTCGATTTTACAGTAGATTGTGAAAGTGTTGGTGATTGATAAACGCAGTAGTGGTTGAATGATTTGTATAAAAGTTAAATTAATCAATTATATCGTGAAGGGGTGTTCGATTTTTCTATATCAGCCAAATTATAACAGAACAAATATATAAAAAAATACCATTAAATCGTACGTTCTTTTTCTCTGATTTGTACTATAATAGAGATGGGGATATCAATCTAATACAGTAGGATAATGATTTATAACAGATTTAAGGTCCTGTGATTATATTTCGCATTTATCTATATTTATATATGTTAAATCCTTATTTATCTATATATATATCTATAATTGTATATATTTTTTTTATAAGATCTGTATTTTTATATATGATATGTATTTATATATATATATATATATATATATATATATATATATATATATATATATATATATATATATCATTAGTTTTATAATCTGTTTATTAAATTTAACTAATATTACTAAGTACTAATGTATTAATGATAATAGTATTATTAACACTTATAATAATAATACTAATATTACTAACAATAAGAATAATAATAGATTTACTAAGGAATTGATAATAATAATAACATCATTACTTATAATACTTAATTATATATTAAGAATAAAATAAATAATAATTTTAGTAGTATTGATATTTATATTAATAATCATACTAATTATACTAATATTATTAATGATAATAATGATATTACTAATAACAATACTATAACACTTTATATATATCAAGTTTATATTTATAGATCATATATAGTTAAAATAGTATTAATAATTCTAGTATTGATATTAATTATAGAAAGTAATAACAATATTATTACATCAGTTATAGTTATACTCGTATTGTATTATTACTATGTAATATTTATTCATATAATATATCATTTATTAACTTTTATTGATTATTTATTATTGCTAAGATATATATAATACCATATATTACCAATCATATATATATATATATATATGTGTGTGTGTGTGTGTGTGTGTGTGTGTGTGTGTAATTTCACTTTTAAATAACAACCTAATGATTCTGTTTTATTATTTTACATTTTAACTCAAATGATTAAATTATATCTTATTATTTCAATTTATTACATATACATATATATACATACATACATATACATTTTTTTTTTATATATACATAATTGTTCGTGAATCGTCGAAAATAATCAAAGGGTAATAGATTCCATGTAAACAGTTCAAAATTTTTTGAGACTCAACATTACAGACTTTGCTTATCGTATCGAAATCATAATTAGATTAGGTGTATATATATATATATATATATATATATATATATATATATATATATATATATATATATATATATATATATATTTAAATAACAACCTAATGATTCTGTTTTATTATTTTACATTTTAACTCAAATGATTAAATTATATCTTATTATTTCAATTTATTACATATACATATATATACATACATACATATACATTTTTTTATATATATACATAATTGTTCGTGAATCGTCGAAAATAATCAAAGGGTAATAGATTCCATGTAAACAGTTCAAAATTTTTTGAGACTCAACATTACAGACTTTGCTTATCGTATTGAAATCATAATTAGATTAGGTTTAAATTTAGTCAGAAATTCCTGGGTCGTCACATTTAAGAAAATCTTCGAAATCTGTAAGATATGATTCTTCGGTAAATAAGGAAATTAGGATCTCTTTAATTAAATGCGATGATCTGCCTCGATTGCTCTATCCGAGATTTTCACTATAAATTAACCACTACCGTTTCATTATTATCACCATTCCTATACTTTCTTCCTTAATCCATACTTCTAAATATTGTAACAATGCTTAACCCAGTTCTGATCCTTATCCTTATCTTGACTATCGCATCAGTCATTCTCCTTTTCCAACTTCCACTGGAGGATTCTGTTAACTTCTACTATTACCTCGGGGTTATAATGTTTTTTATTCTTCCGTGTATTTATGTTGCTATACACATTGATATGCACGGTTTGTGATTTTGATATTGTTGTTGGGATTTATATTCTCCCTTATATTTTGGAGCTCCATGCTCTCGTTTTCTCTTCCCGACTTTAAGTCAAGAGAATAATGGTCCAGAATTCGTAGATATAGAGTTTCGAATGATTATAACGTTCCAAGCACGAAGGAACGTATTCTCACGATTTGATTTATCAAATTACCAAATTCACTGAGGATAGAACTATCAAGAATATATTTTCTTGATATGTTCGGAGATTGAACGAGTCGTGTAACATGGCACATGATGACGTTATGATCTGTAAATCATCATGTTTCATTAGAAACTCAGCATGACTTACCGTAATATAATCACGTTGATCAAGTGTCATTATATTATACTAACTCATGCTTCAGTTCCCAACACTACTTCAGAATTCATTCATAGTTTATACTTAGATTTTACAGGAATTTCCAATGTAATGTATTACAGATAGCACGAAGAGGTATATAATTTTGGACGAGAATATTTATGAAAATATCTTCAAAAGTATCGAAGATATTTATGATGATATTTTGAAATTTCTAAGTTCGAAAGTTGATAAGGAAAGAAAATTTCCTCAAGATTCTAACATGACTTCGTAGCAGGATATTCTCTAAAGATTTCATCGGATCCAGAATTACCTGGATTCTTTGAATATAGGGTTTGGTCCTTGTATTTATCCTTGGTCTCCTTCATGGTTAGCTCAATCTGTTTTTCAGTACTAAATTTTCTATCGAGCGTTCCCAACATTCCATTCTTTATTATCAAACTTTTGGCCGTTTAGACCATCTACAATTTTGCTGTTTCCTCTGCATTTAATGCTAACATATCTGAATCATCGGTTGTAAATCCGAGGTGGTTTCAAGATAATTGTGTTTTTAGATGATTAAACGCTGATGGTAATATGGTGGAATATAAAAGGTTCCCCGGTAACAAAAAAAAGAGCACGCATATATATATCAAAGTTATAATAAGGTTGTTTCGAACGAAAAGTCGAAGTTGATTTGCTGGAGCTATGACAAATTTGACTAATTTGGACAGGGATTGTAAAATTATTTTCGGTAATAACAACGCCAAAGGAGTTATCACAGATACTTGTTAACGTTTACTCAGTTTCCGAGAGTTTTTCAGGTGCATATCTATATGCATAAATCTTTCCTTCTGTAGATGAAGTGCGGTTGGTTCTTCCTCTCGATTGAGGTGTTTTCAAGAATCATGAAGGTTTGAACACAGATTGTAATCGTCAAGATACAAATGAGGTTTGAGATGAAATCAAGTGGCAAACTTGAAGAAATATTTAGTTTCATATGTTATAATCAATATTTTAATTCATTTTAATTGTCCAATGTTGGTAGTCCAAAGTTAATAGTCCACAGTTAGCAATTCAATAATTCATATATAGTTTAATATATAATATTTGAATTAATTAATATGTATCGTGACCCGTGTACATGTCTCAGACTTGATCACAACTCAAAGTATATATATTTTTGTAGAATCAACCTCAACCCTGTATAGCTAACTCAAGCATTACTGCATATAGAGTGTCTATGGTTATTCCAAATAATATATATAGATGCGTCGATATGATATGTCAAAACTTTGTATACGTGTCCCGATATTTAAAGTGCGTAAAATAAATAACAGAAATTAAATGACGATAAATAAAATTGCGAGAATATAAATTGCGATAATTAAATTGCGATAAATAAAACTTA
This sequence comes from Rutidosis leptorrhynchoides, assembly GCF_046630445.1. NCBI lineage: Eukaryota > Viridiplantae > Streptophyta > Magnoliopsida > Asterales > Asteraceae > Rutidosis > Rutidosis leptorrhynchoides. The sequence continues at coordinate 36,121,557 of NC_092340.1, forward strand.
ATCAGTTAGCTAGGAACAGTTAGCGTGGATTCTTAACAAATTTTTCTCGTAGTTAATTTGTTTGTTTCTAACAAATTTTATTTTGTCCAATGTTTTCTTCATTATGCCACTTGTTGGATTTCTGGTAAGTCACAATTCAAATATGAAATTGAATGAAAATGGTTATTCTGTGATGAACGAATTCGTATATATGCGGATGTAAGTAGGATAGTAAATGACTGTTGAATCAGATTCGAAGGATGTACAGGGTAACTTATTAATGTGAAATCTAAATATTCATCGGGTATTACCTACCCGTTAAAATATTTTCACCATTAACAGTTTGTACGAAAGAGTTTTTAATTACAACCTTTATGAAAACATATATACATATATATTTTCTTCAGATGTAATCATGGATTAAACGAGTCAATATGATATTAGACTCATTTGATTTACCGTTAGAACAAGAATATATAATCTCTAAAACATTAGAGATTACATAATCACCATGAAGAACGAAGACAATTGACGTAGAACGGTACGTAGAACGATGATTATACTCGAGGTACAGAATGAGATGTTGAGGCATGGATTGTTGATGGTACTGGTGCTGTTATTGATGGTACTGTGGGTGCCGGTGATATTGCTGAAGCTGTTAAGTTTTGCACCATATTCTCCAAATTGATTACTCGAGCGCGAAGTTCGTTAATTTCTTCTATTATTCCTGGATGATTGTCGGTCGGAACGAGCGGATGAATAAGGTTTAGAATTTTAGATAGAAGATAATCGTGACGAGCTATCCTGGAGATGAGACTAAAAATGGTGTTTCGAACTGGTTCGCCTGTAAGTGCTTCAGGTTCTTCGCCAAGATTGCAGGTTGATGGGTGGAAAGGATCGCCTTCTTCTTGTCTACATTGATTAAGTCGACTACGAACCCATCCCCATTTCATCCAAAATAGGTGATGGCTATAAACATAAGATAATTCGGGTGGAATTAGTTTCTTTTATTTTAATAAAATTATATATTTACACTTTGTACCCCTGAAAAAGTGTAAATTTGAGGGGCTGTTGTGTAAATATAGTGGAAGTTGAGAGACCGTTTGTAATGTGAACGCAAACTCAAAACGACAGTCCGATGTAACTGAAGCTACAACGTCGGCCACCATTTTTAGTTTGTAAGTCGGCCACCATTTTTAGTTTGTAAGGGTTAATGAAAGGCTGAATTTTTGGAAATTATTCATCCAGTTAAACACTAAAACACATAGGTCTTACATATAATTAACACATAGGTCTTACATATAATTAAGTTAAAAACCAAGAGGTAAACATGTATCTTTAAGTAAAAGTTTTGTAATGTAATTAAGGATGAAACTATGAAGAATGCTAAACGTCACCCAAAATACGTTTTAGTATAACATATATAATTTCATTTCTTTTTTTTCTTTTTTTGTAAATAAAAGTTAACCTGAACTAATAATAAACTTAATTTATATAAGAAAAGTCAGTATTAAAAGAGATATATTACCCAAAAAAATGTTGGATACCCAAATTATCAAAAAGAAAAAAAAAAGATTAATTTAATTGAGTTGATAAACTTATACTCCCTCCGTCCCAGATTAAATTCAACAAAAAAATTTCAATAGTTTAGTAAAATGTCCACTTTACTCTTCATTTAAAAAGTCATTATAATTAACTAACTTCTAAAATAATGTAAAAATGAGACAAATATGAAATCATTATTAAAAGTTTTGCTGACTTTTATATATAAAAAGAGTGTAATTGGAACTTTAGTGACTTTTTATTATTATTTTGAGTAATAAAACATTTACTTTGAAAAATATATAAATAGTAATGTGAACTATTTTTATGTGACGGGAAAGTATATACTTAAATATAAAAATGGTATATATTCGGTGAAAAAAAAAAAATAGGAAATTAGATTTCCTGTCAATTGTTTCAAATGTTTGTGTTAATTTGAGATTGTTAATTCCGGAATTTTGTTTATGTGAAGACCAACTTTTTACCCAATTTCAATCGGTCAATTTTTCAGTAATACAGTTGATGGTGGACTATAAATAGTTTTCAACATAAATCTGGAACTGCGGAGAAGTTTTGTAGACAGTTTTACACCAAGACTACACAGACTTCATTCAAGGCATTTGTATGATGATGTGCAGGTTGTCAATGCTATCCTATTTATGACCTTTTTGATTTGTTTTATTCTGATGCACTGAAGGCATTTAAGATGTTATGTTTACAAGATAATTATCTTTACCAGTGGTGGTCAATGGTCCAAACCTGGAGTAGTACCTAATTTTGAAAATATTGTTAACTTGGTTCAAACATAAGCCTAATTCAAATCAGTTTGCTTAGATAACAACGCTACTGTTAGGACATAAGTAAATCAGCAGCCCATGTCCAGTTTTAGCTCGGCTTCCTGATATCAAGGGTTTAAAGATCGTTAGGCACACCACATCATCATTTGCAGTGTCAGATTGTGATCCCAAGCACTAGACGTGGTCACACCTATAACGTAAGTATTTAAATAGATCTCAACAAAACTTATACTTGAATTCATTATTTAGTTTGTCCCCATATTTAACAGGTACAAAAACAACTGAATTCTCACTGAGCTGAGAAAAGTAGCCTTGTTGTACAACAGAGACTTAAACAAAATTGTATCTCCTTACCAAGTTCAAAGGAATGCAACAAAAAGCATTTAATAAACAAAATAAAAATAGCCTTATGAAAAGTCAATCAAGCTTAAGCTCGAATTCAAACATTTAAAAGGAATCTCAGATTATATTTAAAATGGCAGAAAACGCAAAGATTTGTCGGCGAATCTTCCTAAATGCCAACCATGAAGAACACCCAAATCCATACTTCAGCTGCAAAACCCAGTCAAAGTAATTAGAGGTTAGACAATTGGATAGACGAGACGTCCTCACGTCCATAAGGGAACTAAAGGAATAACAAAAAAAACACAAGCATCATTACATAATGGAGAATGAATAACGTATGGTTAGTGCAACAGGATGGAAAAGATGGGCCATAGAGAAGCAACGTATAGGTTCAAGGCTATATGTGGCAATTTCAACCCATTTACTCATGATCGGGTCAACTCGGGTCATCTTTAATCTCTGACGGGCCAAATGTATCAAACATCACCCAAGATGTACTTTAATAACTTGCTAATCCCTTTATTCAATAAATTAGCAATTAGCAATAATAAATATTTAACACATCTTGTAGGTAAACTATGAACTATGGTCAAATAAACCATATAAACCAACAATATGTGTTCCAAGCACAAATCAGATTAAGGATTTTATAATTTTAACTGATCATCATAATTATTAGCAAAAACACCTTGTAATTTCAAGGTTCAAACTAAGGATTACAGTATTACACATGCAGACAGGTTAACAATGACAGGATGGACCAACAGACTTGGTCTCTTATAGATCCACCCAGGCCAACGTTCTCAAAATAGAGTTTGAATAGTCTCTATTAGTTTCCGATTGCTACATGTTTCAAAGCAAATTCAAGTTTGTAATATTTGTTTCTAAAAGATACAGACGGTCCTAACATTATGCTGCTTGTTCATATACCATTAAAACTAGACTATCATACTAAATACAACTACATAATATCAGTCATGATATTGGTTATAAAACATGAGTCAAAGGAGGCAACTTTGAAGCCAGCGAATAGCCAATTCTCAATTGAACGACAAGATACAATTCAGAATCACATAATACCTACACCATAAGAACTACTATAATATATTATTCCGAGATTTCCTTTCGACTATAATTTATTTATTCCTAGATTACTTTTCCTTCTTAAAGGGAGTTTGTAACCTAGTAACTGTTAAAACACATTGTCATCCTTTTACATTATAAAGTAGACGTTTTCAAGGATCGCATTAAGTATTAAACAAATCAAATTAATCCCATCCAGCACATTAATTTATTTAATCTATGGTAAATCAATTTAGCACTCCGAATACATACACCATCAACGATATTAAAACCTAAATTATCAAAACAAGCATCCATTAATAGATCTAAACACTGAAAATTGGAAAGTTGACTTACTTCTTGTGCCTCTGAGCAAAAGTAGAGTTCTTGCGGTCTTCCTCTGCAATCATTTCAATTTTCAGGTAATCAAATACAACGTGATTGATTGATAGATATATATCGTTGAAAGTGTTTAATTACCGGTGAGACCGAGAGAAAACTTGGTGATGATAGTGCCGGTGACGGCGAATCCAACGAGGAACGGCCAGCACCTTTCAAATTCGCGCTTGAAAAACACTCCCCATGGATCGAATTTCCTCATTTTAATTTGTTTGTATCGTTTTCTCGTTTCTGTGCCCTAAAAATGTGATTTTGCAAAACGTCGTTTCTCTCAAGTCTATATGAGTATATGGGTTGTGTCGGGTCCGGTTGGGTTTTTACCCAAGTTACAAATTTGAGCAAAATCACCCTCTTAAGTTTTTGTTTCTAAAATTCAAGTACCCCAAGTTTTTTTTATTGGTAATACACGGGTAGATTATTTGACTTTTGTTAGATTTTTTTTACCAATCAATTCAATATTAGTTATGTATTTAACATTTAACAATATGACATTCAAATATATTTAAAATATAATATAAACAAAATACTAAGTTTTAATGTAGTTATCATTATACAAAGTACATTTCCAAATATATTTTTTTCCCAAGGCAAAAATATATTAATTTTCAAACACATACAAACCTGGACAGGGAATATCCTAATCCAACACTACAATACAAAACCAACCCAAAACTACAAACATTCAAAACAAAACAATCAAATATTGTTATATACAATTATATATTAAATATTAAATATTAAATGCAGTAGCAGAGTTAGGAGAGTGACTAGGGGGTGTTAAGCCACCCTCAACCTCCCTAACTTTTAATTGGTATGTATGATAATTTGGGAATATTTACTCATAAGCCACCTCCAATAACTAATAGTTAAGTATAATAATAACAATATATATATACGTATATACAGGCAATAACCATAACGTCCAATAGTCCATTATATTACCATCTGTATCTGTGTTTTCATTTTACTAGGTAATAACTTTATATTCATTTTGTTCTTTTTCCGTTACATTGTTTAATTTAAAATTTTCTTTTGTGACCAAATAATTCCATGTTTATAAAATTCCGTTATACTAACTTTTTTATTCAGAGATATCGTGGACTTAAATTTTGAAATCTTGATTGCTTAAAATTAATCTTAGATACCATTTTGTATAATTTACATGTTTAAGAGAGTTTTTTTTGAAATCTTGAAAGATTGGAAGAGGAATAGAAATGTGATTACATGTTAAAATTACTAGTATTTAAGTTCTTTATTTATTTATTTACACCAAGTTAGATTCTTATACATAGTTGTCAAAAATAATTTTAACTTACATTCATATAACTATAAGATTATGCGGAATATGATTTTAATGATTTTATTGTATCGTTTGAATTAATATTATCATATTACTATATCATAAAAGATCAAGCCACCCCTAGTTCTAATTTTTAGCTCTGCCTCTGATTAAATGTAATTACGTATAATGTCATTCTTGAAACATACTCATATTGATAAAAGTTTATTATGTGAACCTATTTTTTCAATACACTAAAAGTTCAACTTATCAATATTACACTAGACTCCTTATAGATTTGCAAACTTTCATCTATCAAACTAATCTCTTTGAATCCATGTGAAACAAAGGGGCTAGATTCCTTATAGATTTAATAACTATCAACTATCAAGCTAACCCCTTTAATCTACGTGAAACTAAGGGACTGTTTACTTTTTTCTGAATTTATCTTTGTTTCTATTTGCCTCTTATAATGGAGGGATGTCTGATTCCATGACTCCTGTAAATAGACCAATTTTTAGATTAAGTGGTAAATTAAGTGACAAAGAAATAATAATTTTACTTACTGAATTAAGAGCTGTATAAAAAGTAAAGACATACTATTAAGTGATAATTAAACATGCCCTAGTTAAGTTATCAAATTGCAAAATATATATCGCACTATTTTAACTTGGTTTACTTGTACTGTTTTTATATTTTTATATTTTGACATTTGAATTTATTTTTATTACTCTTACAAGAAACAAGTAATTATGTTTAATCCAATTATGGTGTCTTTTTTCCTTCAAATACATACATATATAAGCTTATTTTTACATTAACTTATATATACACAATAAACCTATATATTTATATCAGTATTTTATTCATTAAAATTCCAACCATAACATAGTTAATGTTTCACACTCTATATATCTTATACAATATTTGACATTACACAATGACTCTTATTTTTATATATTGTCGTTACTATTCGCAAATAACATATGATGAAATTTTTTTATTTAAAGAAATGTTGTGGCCAATCTTATGTGTTTATGTTGGTGCGTTAATCCACAGTTCTATTATTTGCTATTTTTTGTAATAGTTCTATCGTTAACGTTTGTTACATTTCAGTCATGTATGAATATTGGTTACCGTTTAATAATGTTTAATGTGTTTAACCAATGTCGTAGGATGGTTACGAGTTGTTTGGTTGGCAACTCAGACCATCGACCGATGGAAGGCACCATCGGTCGAGGGACAAGCACCATCGGCCGATGGTCAGAGAACATCGACCGATGGTCACTGCAAGAGTATATAAATGGAGGTGTCGGGTTTTTTGATTAGTTTACGAACCCTACATCTCCTAGATGACTTGTTAACTCATGTTATCGTCCCTAACTATACCCCAACCGATTACAAACCCTTAGGCGTCGATTTCATCAACAATTCGTTGGTTTTCTTCGATCCCGAAGGGTAATTGTATTCGTCTCAACCTAGATTAGTGTTTTCCGCCTCTAATCCTAGTTATACGTTTGTTCTAAGATCCATACATCGTCTACAGTTTCATAAAATAAGAAATTATAAATAAATAGAAAATTTAAACCACCATGAGTGATCCCAAACCGTATAAAAAATTATATTTGATCTGGTTATTATTTTAGAATTAGAATTAAAATTAGATAACCGAGTTTCTAAGTATATTAGAAAATGAAGGGGGTAATTTGTCGATACATGAAATATGATCCTTGAAAGTAGGGATGACAATGGATATCCGATTCAGTGGATATCCATCCGATCCACCCGATTATTCGTGAATATGGACGATCTAAATGGATATGGATATGGATGAAAAAATTTCATCTATTGATGAACCCGCTTCCACCCGAAATAACTAAATATATAAATTTATCACTCAAATTAGTATCATTTATGTAGTGATATTTCATTAATTATATTCATATTCATCTTTCGTTATATTTTTTCTAAAAATATAACTTTATTCTTATATTTTGTTTTGTTTAATTTAAATGTATTTATCGTACTTTGGTGGTTTAAATGTGATTCCATGTAACTAAAAGTAAGCAACTTACATGTCGATATCTTTACACATTTAATAGGCTATTTATTGAATATTTGTATATATAGATTAGTAAAAATGTGACTTTCGGTCGCATAAACTATTAAAATTTTTACTTTTGATCGTATATAATGAACCACCGCTTATAATTGTTAAAAATAAGATAAATTTAAACGGATATGGATAATTATCCATTAACCCACTTCACCCGACGAATATGGATATGGATGAATGAAAACTAAAAAAAATAAATGGATATAGATATGGATACGGTACTTTAAAGTATACAACTGTACAAAACAGTCGAAGCCACAAAATTCACAACACTGCACAGTCCGTCCTCGGCCGTCACCCGCTCGCCGGTCTCCGTCGTCGCTCCTTCTGACCACCACTGTTTATCGACTTACTCTATTGTTTTCTTCACACTTCACAAAATAATCGTAAGCATCACGATTTCTCAGTTTATTACTATTAGCATTTGCTTAATTAATCAGTTGATAATTTAATTTATATACTTAATACATAATTAATACTTAATACTTATATACGCCGTAGCTGTTCAAACAAATTCAACGAAATGTACACTTTTTCGTTCACCTAAGGCTAATTAATTTTCCAAATTTAAGTATTTTTAAACAAATTCGTTTCGATCGATTATCAGGAATCAGAATATTTCATTTGTGTTGCAGTAAATGTCAGTTGTAGCATATAATCAACTGGTTTTCAGTCAGAGCCCTAATTCTCATAGTTTACATTCTTTACGCCAATCGAAGATTGGCCCCTTCAGAGCTCTAGATATCAGGTCTCTCTTACTTCAATGATTGTTTCATTCTCATATTCTTCATGCACTTGTTGTTTCTCCGCCAATGGATTCCCAAAATTTTACTCATTTCGGTCGTTTTTGTTATGATTAGTGACAACCAAATGACAGCCATTTGAGTGATATGAACAGACAAAATTTAATCTGCAGTTGTTCAAATAAAACATGAATTTTCAAGCTCTTCTGTATATATGTGTGTGTATTGTATTCCTTGTATAAAACTATAAATAGCCTAAACCCTAGTTCTTTACTTTTGTTTATTTTCAGGAAACGGTTTTTTAACGGTCGTAGAAGCTTTTTACCAGGTAAAACTGATGCATGTTAGTAATTAGATTCTGTAAAATACTAGTAATAGTTAAGCATTAATGTGAATCGGCCTTTTCATTTCAAAACGTTAACACGTTGGTTTTGATGCAGTGACCCTTTCTAAAACAGTTACGTGTGCAATGAAATCGTATAAGTTATCTGACCTAACGCCGTCGGAGGTCAATAATCTTAAAGCGCGACCCCGAATAGACTTCTCTTCCATTTTTAGCACGGTGAGTTGCTTTATTCGTAAGATGTATTTTGAGCTTTTCTTTAATCTGCATATATTTAGAGAAATTATCTATTGGTATTTGAACACAGGTGATACTGAAAATTGTTTTGAATCTCAGGTCCAGCCCATTGTTGATGACGTTCGTAACAGAGGTGATGCTGCTGTTATAGAGTAGGTGCTTCTAATTTCTTTTAGATCTTCTATTTGTATATCTGTTTAAATATTTTGGACTGTTGGAGTTGTTTTATGGAACTATCACAATTCATTTTCTTGTACCTAACTGGTGATTTATATATTCTTTTGCAGTTATACTTTACGATTTGACAAAGTTGAATTAGAAAAGATAATTGAAAATGTTAATGATCTCCCAGATCCAGAGGTATTTGTATGAATATACCTATTTATTGCCTTACAATGTGATCAGCTTTTTAATGCTTTTTGCAACACGCCTTCATATTTTTGCAAGTAAACTTGAAACAGATTTATTTTAAAAAAATTCTAGCTCTAACTCCATTTCAGCTTGATGAAGCTGTTCGTCAATCGTTTGATGTGGCATACAGCAACATCTATGCATTTCATGCTGCACAAAAACCAGTTGAGAAAGTTGTTGAGAACATGAAAGTAAGTTATATAGGTCATACCAACATTGTTATTCATGAACCCTGAGTTAATATTAATCTTTTGTGTTATGTGTTATACAGGGTGTGAGATGCAAACGAGTAGCGAGGAGCATTTCTTCTGTTGGTCTGTATGTTCCCGGAGGGACTGCAGTTTTACCTTCAACCGCTCTTATGCTTGCTATCGTAAGATATGATAATTATCTTGATCATAATATCTAAATAAAGGTGGCAACTTTGAACTATTTATGGGTCAATGGGTTGACTACTCGACTAGAGTTGTATTTTCTTTTTCAGTCAAATCAAAAAGTTATGATTAAATAGGAACAGGTCATACGGGCTGAAAGTTGCTCAAAACCCCTATTCAATGCATACATCAGTCTTTAAAATCTATTTAATTTCAAGATTTAGATTTGATAGTAATGAAGTTGATTTTGTAATCATAGTTAATGCATTCACGTTGTATAGAAATAGAAATCTACATATTGGACAAAAGATTATATCAGGTTAATAAAACCACCTGACCCGCCCATTGTGCCATCTCTAATTATGTCTATGTTGGTGAAAGCTAACTTTTTAGCGTACTGGGTTCCTCAGCCTGCACAGATTGCTGGGTGTAAAACTGTAGTGCTCGCAACTCCACCTTCTAGTGATGGAAGCATCTGCAAGGTAATTGCCTCATCTGAATGAAGTTTTTAATCATAGATTAGTTAAATATTAAATATTAAACTCATTTTTAAAGTCTAATATGTGACATCATGTAGGAGGTACTGTATTGTGCGAAGAAAGCTGGAGTAACCCACATTCTCAAAGCTGGAGGAGCTCAGGTTTTAAATTTTTCTTATTAGAAGATAGTTTTCTTTTTTGAGTGTTTCCTATTGAGTATCCATTTCTGTTGGTTGTGCTTATTGTAGGCAATCGCTGCCATGGCATGGGGAACATCATCTTGTCCTAAGGTATAACATTTAATCATCTGACTTGTTAAAAGAAGCAATTGTTTTACTTGATAAATGAATAAATTATTTCTTAGTTTTGAACTTCTTAATTTTAGGCTGAGAAGATATATGGGCCTGGGAATCAATACGTGACAGCTGCAAAAATGATTCTCCAGGTACAACGTCTCCTAAACATTTCATGTGCCTTGGTACACAATGGTGTACACGAAAGATTAACACTCATGCTGTTGTGAACTATTCTTGTTTCACAGTTTATATAACGCTTTTTTATTTTTTTTATTGTGTGTTTTTACAGAACAGTGAGGCAATGGTGTCTATTGACATGCCTGCAGGACCATCGGAAGTGCTTGTCATCGCTGACAAATATGCTAGCCCTGTTCATATAGCTGCAGATCTGCTTTCTCAGGTCAAATTTCAAATTTTATTTTGTACTAGAAGCAGTTTTCTTTATTCTTTTTAGCAAAATGTTTTTGCTTTTAAAACTTTTGTGATGAAGACGGTCATTATCATATTCTTTTCATCTCATATCCCGTTTTCCATTTTCAGGCAGAGCATGGACCCGACAGCCAGGTGGTTCTGGTAATTGCAGGTGACGGTGTAGATATAAATGCAATTGATGAAGAAATCACCAAGCAGTGCTACAGTCTCCCGAGAGGAGAATATGCTTCAAAAGCCCTTGGCCACAGCTTCACTGTGTTTGCACGTGATATGGTCGAGGTTCGTGTTTCTTTGTTAGTGTTCTACACAGTCAAAAACATTCTTTACATATTCCAACTGGTCTATATGAAGTATTTTGCTATCAGTCTTACGTGACTAGTGTTCAATATCTGAACTTGATCTATCGTGACAATTTTCAGGCAGTTACATTTTCCAACCTGTATGCGCCCGAACATCTGATCATTAATGTTAAAGATGCTGAGAAATGGGAGAGCTTTATCGAAAATGCAGGTAAAGACTTCAACGCTGTAGCTTTTACCCCTTTTTGTTTACACGAATATTATGTTTCCTACCAGATGAATTTTTTATTCAGCAACTTCTCTAAAACTAGACAACTTATGTGGGCCATGCTATATAAAATTACTGCAGATATCGTAACATAACTTATAAATCAATTGTAAAGACTGAGTATATCTTCTGTTTGTAGGCTCTGTATTTTTAGGGCAGTGGACTCCGGAGAGTGTGGGAGACTACGCTAGCGGAACGAACCATGTTCTTCCGACTTATGGATATGCACGAATGTACAGTGGAGTATCTCTCGATTCATTTTTGAAGTACATAACAATCCAGTCTTTAACAGAAGAAGGGCTCGCAAAACTTGGTCCGTATGTGGCAACCATGGCTGAGGTCGAGGGATTGGATGCTCATAAAAGAGCTGTAACTCTTCGGCTTTCAGACATCAAAGCAAGACAGGTTGTATGAGTAACTTGTTCTACGAACTGAATTGGGTGGGGTGTGTAAGAGAACTAATTTGGTGTTATTTGTACCTGGAAAACTTGTTTGGTAGGTTGTTTTGTTTGTCCTTGTTATATCAAAATGATGATCAGTTTTGAGTTTGTAGTTGCCAGGTTGTTGATCCGGTTAGACCTGGATTTCGAATTCAATAAATTATACAGTATTACACTTATCAAGTTAATCATCTATGTATTTCATGATGGTTTGCCAAAGAATGTCTCTTCTTCTTTATCACCTTCGTCCCAGGCGTTATATTTAGAATTAGTTTATTCTATTTAAAAATTTTCATGAAATGGTTTATATCATTCGTCAAAAGGATTGACTTCTTCTTCATCGTCGTTTCAAATCCTTGAATCATACTATGTTTTTTCAGCGAGTTGAGTTTGATCTCAAGCTCTCTTACTTGTTTTCATAGGTCTTTAAACTCTATTGGTTGTATTTTTGCCTCGACGAGCGAATATACAATTAACAAGATGATATCTTTCCATGTCAACAGTGAATCCGTTCGCCATCTATACATTCTAATACCAAATGATGAAGAATCGATGTAAATACTTGGCCTTACACATACAAACATAGACTTCATTCGTTCCAAAATAACTCTCATTTTGACTTTTGAAAATGTTCTTTTTCACCTTTGATTTTAAATATTATAATTTGTGTTGGATATAGATAGAAAATATGTCAATGAAAGACATTCAAAAGTAAAAAATTGAACCGTTATTTTGAGACGCGGTGAGTGATAAGTATATAAAATTATAATCACAATGGTTTTGTCAAAGAGATTTTTAGTGCCATGTCAGACTCCTTTTTCGAAAATAGACATACGGACCGCCGGAATGTGAAATATATCCGGCAATAAGCATTCGCCATACATGATAAATCAATATAGTAAGAAAACCAAGAATTTGAATCGGTACTGCCGGGTGCATATAAGCATTCCGGCGGCAGAGGGTTACACGTGTTGATTGGTGAGTGGTTAACGCTGGTACTGCTGAATAAATTTCGCATTCCGACGGTCACTACGTCTATTTTCGAAAAAGGATTCTGATATGGTCTTTTGCAGTAAAAAATATAACAACAAAACCCAATCCTGCATATGCAAGGTATGGGGGAGGTGAGATGCAGAAAATCATTCCCCTTTCATAGAATAAATACAAGTCATTTCTCTACCCGAATTGAAACACTCCCAAGAATAGAGAAAGTCATCCCTCTCAATATTCAATGGATAGAGAGATTGCTTTCAAAAGGACTTCCGACCCATAAGTAAGAAAAATTATAAAAATAAAAAAATGAGACACCATGAAAATTGTAGAATCAAATTTTCACGGGTTTTAAATCCTGCCTGGAATTCAATTTAGCCTCTAACCAACAATCAAGTCGCTAATAAATCGACGTTTGACTCGATTAATATCGCCATCTGCAGTAAAAAAAATCTTTTTGTTAAAATTATACAAAATCTGTAACAATATTCATCCAACTCTAATCCCTAAAAAGTAGGATTTACCACAATGAAAAAAGTCAAACATAATTACCGCAATGAATCTTTTACGTTATCATGATGATTGCCTCCATCAGTCAGTCGTATATATGTATAAACATTTACTTTTGAACAATTTATAATCTTAATGGCCTTTTAATACATTTTAAACTACTTGTTGCTTATATACTTGTATTAAAGTAGTGTTAAAAATGTACGTTCACACACCCACTAATGTGGTACAGGCAAAAGACAAAGTAGGGTAGGAATTAAGTGAAAGTTGAGCCAATAAACTATTAGAAATCATTGTATGACAACCATATGTTATCATCAACATTTGGTTGTGGTATGATTATTTCGATTGTGTGTCTAAAAAACAAAACAAGATAGCATTGACCCTGACTACATGATAGGTTTGGTCACAAGTACTAGCAATTGTGATGTACATTTTTAAATGACCAACCCTTCTCATGTCGGGTCTCATTCGCCTTTAAAAAAGGTTTGGTCTTTTAAACATGTGAAATCGTACATTATGTGTCATTGAAACAAAATATACGTTTTTGTATCATAATAAAAACAAACTAATTGAACACACCACGACTATTTTTGTGTATATAAAACTACTGAATGTGAAGCTACACTAGCATATATTCGTTGTTACTACCCAATAAAAATAAGCATTTTTTTAAACTGTTGTTTGAAGTCACTGGTAGAGAAGTCAAACGTGATGTCAAAGCTCACTCAACCGATCAAAGTTAGTGGTCTACTGTATGATTTTCAAAGTAATTTATAATAAAAATAAAAATAAAGATAGTAGGGTCATGAGACCCCATTGCCATGCCCATAGATACGCCTCAGATTGCAGGGCATAAACTTTCACTATCTGTTAATATAAATAAATGGTAATCAGTTACCTGTTAAACCGGCAAAACTAATTTTTTGACATTTATAGAATTTTTCATGTGACATTTTTGAATAGCTAGGAAAAAAAAAAAAAAAAAGAAAAGAAAACAATTTTCAAAAATAAATCTAAATATTTATTGTTAAAAATTTATAATAACTATATTAAAACAAAGTGTTATATTTTTTTGAAAAGAAAACTCACACACACTTTACACGAATATTTACAATAATTTACGAAATATGTCTATAACAAGACTTAACCCTCAACCTCTTGGTTAAAAATGCATCAAGATACCGCAATACCAATAACCTTTTGATAACAAAGTATTATATTTTAACTCAAACATATTTTTTTAATTTATAAAATAAATTACTCCATCCATCATTTTAAATGTCTACTACGAAATCATAAAAAGTTTTAAGAAATTTCATCAACTTTATCCTTCACCAATAAAATTCTACCAAAATATCACGTATAGTCGTATACTTCAAGTCATCACCAAGTAAGTCTAACAAAATCTATCATGTCAAAACTTTATATACATTGACAATAACACATAAACAATAAATTTATAGCCTATATTACATAAAAAGATACTACCTCCTTTACAAATCTATTATTCATTATTTTATTTTGAAGTGTCCTAAATTAATTGTCTATTTTTATAAATGAAAAAAAAAACTGTGATAAATTTTTTTTATGCCCCTACTTATATTTATGTAGGACAAAAAGATACTAAATAAAAATTAAAGAATAAGATGAAAGTTAAAAAATATATATATATGTAACAAATTTTTTCTTATGTTTTTTGTGGGGATAAAATAAATTTGAAAAGGAGGGATTATAAAAGGGGGATGATTCTCACACACACTTTTTTGATCCTCACACATCTATTTTAACTTTTTACTCTTCTAATAATACTCAATTGGTGTGTGAGTATCAAAAAAGTGTGTGTGAGAATCATCCCCCATTATAGAATAGGAGTAATAATAAATCAATCAGCAATGACACATACTTCGGTGCACCACCAATCGGTAACTAAAGGTTGACACGTGTCATATGTCGTGAAGCTGACGTGGAAATTATACCAGCTGGGACCCAACCCACCGCTATACTACAAATACCCTATATGTTTCCACCAATTTCCAACAGATATAATAATAAACGGGTGGAATGAAGTGAAATTACATCCACAAAAATTATCGGAATTACCAGCCTGTCTCCGGTTGTGAGCGACACGCGCGTCATATTGGTTACCGGAAAACATGGGGATGTCGTGGGATGACGTGGTGTTAATAGAAAAAGGTAAGACCTGTAACGACCCTACGGTGGTTACGGTTAACTGCCCCGATAAAGCCGGGCTTGGTTGTGATCTGTTACGTGTTGTACTTGAATTCGGACTTTATGTTACTCGTGGAGGTACGTCACCTGCTTAATTTCACAGTTTTATAAATTCATAAAGATTTTCAAAAATTCACGTTTTGTTTGTTTCAATTCTGTGATCCAATTTTATAATGGATATGTGTATGTATTTGTGTTAGATATATTATTATTGTTCAATTGTACGTACGTTGTCCTTATTTCAATTACAATTTTTTATTTTTATTACTGGAATTAATTAATGGCTCACAATTGTATGATATATATTTTTGTTAGATTTTTCAACTGATGGAAGATGGTGTTACGTAGTACTGTGGGTGGTCCCACGGCCAAGGTCACTAAAGGTTAACTGGGAGAGCTTAAACAAGCGTCTTCTATCTTGTTGTCCTTCATACTTGCCTGCATTTTATCTCAATCAGCTCACTACTTGTTCTAAGCCACCTCAACTCTATCTTCTGACTGTTTTCTCCGTTGACCGAAAAGGGTTAATCCATGGTGAGCAATTTTAAAATTTTGCAAACGGTTTTGTTCTTTTTTTGCAACAGGTTTTGTTGTTCTTTTCACTTTTTAAGAGTTAGTATACATTTTATATACTCCCTGTTTGACTATTTGTTTGATTTGAGATACATTGACGAATTGTCTCCTTCATTTAATCCTCTTATAAAGTTAATAAATTAATTGCTATATTTAATGTTAAATAAATTTTCAATCATAAAAAGGAAAACTTTAATGATTTTAAAGTAAGGGACAATCTTTGATAAAATGGTAAGTTGGACAGTTTTTATGGGATGGAGAGAGTATATGTTTTGTTCTTTTTAAAGACAACTCACCCTCCCGATACGATTTTTTTCAAGAATATATAAATATTGTACCCTCGACTTGAACTCCTAAACACGGGCGCATAGACCTTGATGCCGCTAAGCCAATCATCCTTTAGTTATATAGTATATGCTCTAATTTGGACGTAACTTTTGATAGATGTCACTAAAGTCCTTTCGGAACTCGAGCTAGCAATTCAACGAGTCAAAGTAACAACCACCCCAGATGGAAAGGTTTTGGACCTATTTTTCGTTACAGATGAAATGTAAGTCGTCTTGTTCTTGTTTTACTACAATAGCTGTATAATTCAGTTTATATATAATCTAGAAAATGTAAATCTGTCGGCATTTTTAATATTTCTTTTTACATATGCTACTTTGACAAGTAAAACTGTGTGTTGTATGTTTCACAGGGACCTACTTCATACGCGAATCAGACGTGAGGAAACATGTGAACATCTTAGTGCCGTTTTAGGAGAGTATTGTATCAGCTGTGAACTTCAGTTAGCAGGGCCCGAGTACGATATTCAGCAACAACATTCGTGTATTTCTGAAGCTGTTGCTGAAGAATTGTTCAGCAGTGACCTATCTGCCAATAAAGATCGCTCACCGGCCCTCAGTGCTGATGTGTCGAAAGTTAAGACGGCTAATATTACTGTTGATAATCTGCTAAGTCCTACTCATACTTTACTTCAGATACAGTGTCTTGATCAAAAGGGCCTTGTTTATGACATTTTGAAGATCTCCAAAGACTGCGATATACGAGTATGATTCACCTTATAGTCTTTATATTTTCTCCTTCCAAAAATAAATGTCACATTTGACTTTTAAATGTTTTTCTTTCACAACTTTGACTTTAAATATTTTTGCTTGTTATATGCCATATTTGATGAAATTTATATGAATGGATTAGGTTTTAAACATGTTTTCATTGATATGATTTTCATTGAATACAAACAACAAAAATATTAAAAGTCAAAGTTTAAAGAGACTTCAAAAGTCAAATTGTTATTTTGGATGACCAGAGTACATGTTTTAGCAACTTGGGAATGTATGTGTTGATGTAATGTTCATTTAATTGGTTGGGTTTTTTTTTTTCCAGATTGTGCACGCAAGAATCTCGTCTAGTGTTAAGGGGTACAGAAGCATGGACTTGTTTATTCAAAAAGAAGATGGAACGAAGATGTTAGATAAAGATAATCAGGCAGGTTTATGTTCGCGATTAAAGGAGGAGATGTTACATCCGCTGAGAGTTGTAACGACTAATCGTGGTCCTGATACAGAGCTTTTGGTTGCTAATCCCGTCGAGCTATGTGGGAAGGGGAGGCCTCGGGTATTTTATGATGTCACACTCGCGTTAAAGACGCTTGGGATATGTGTCTTCTCGGTGAGTATTTTTAAACAAAATAACACAAACCAAAGGTGGCAGTTTCTACCCATTTTTTAAGATATGCAAGTAGCAATTTCTACCCATTTGCTTATACATTAGCGCCTCGGGCATGTTTCATTTCTAAAGACCAAGACAAGTAACAAAATGATAATAAAATCATGAACTTCTACATTATTTAATAAAATGCATGCTGCTGCTTCTAACATAAAAACATATTTGTATTCTCGATTTTACTCGAGAAGAAGACTAGATCGTGATTTCTTTTATTCTGTGGTTGTGTAGGCAGAGATAGGAAGGCACTCAACATCACAACGACAATGGGAAGTATACAGGTTCCTTCTGGATGAAACTAGCGGGTTTCCATTAAGTAGCAATCGGGCTAAAAGTGATATCGTGGACAAAGTCAGAAGAACACTTATGGGCTGGTGAACAAATATTCTACACATCCTCTGTCTATAAGTGATCATGAGGCATATGCAAATTTCTGCAATCTACCGATGACCCGACCTGAGATGATGAGATCGCTGGAGAACTGTTGACTGCGATTAAAGAGCAAAACTCAAGACAAGAGGTTGATCAAAATGAGTTAAGAGTGTGTATATACACACCCCAACAGGCTTCAATTTTTTATTGTAATAATCTGTGATTAATACGGTAAAAACATAATGTATTTATAATGGTAACATATACTTGCTGTTGTTTATAATGGAATTGCATTTGTAATAGTGGCGCAGACAGCACACCTTTGCTTTAAACATTGCATTGCCCAGTGTTCAACTCTACTTATTTGATGGATCTGTACATTGAGTTGCACATAGTTTTCAACCCAAAATTGTGTATGTTATACAATCTCTTTTAAGCTGTAACATGAGATTTAGCGGTGGGTAACGCTCCTAATAGCCATAATGGGTTTTGGACAAGTCTTCCTTAACGAATCGGAGTTCAATAGACTCAAAAATCTTGGTTAAGTAGAGAAAATGATTAATCATACGATCCACCAGCACAACTTTATATCTTTAAGTTCCAACAGTTAACAATATGCATAACGTGTGGCCATTATCTGCCCCAAAAGATCAGCGGTAACTCATGATCACGAGGATGGATTGAAACCTGATATACTGAGTAACTGGTCCAGTGAAATATCTCACACGGAAACAAAAATTGCCTGTTTATAGGCTGGTTTAAATACAATTTATAGTACCAAAAAATTCAAAAGAAAAGTAATTGTTCAATAACCGACAATAAAAAGTATACATACGAGTTCTCTGGCTAGATCTTAAAGAGACAGACATAAATAAAAAGCAAGGGACTAATCTTAATGTAGAGCAATACCTCCGCCTGAATACTCAACTTCATGTGCAGGGGGTAAAGACGAAACCCAATCAGATGCATGAGTCGGAAGAAGACCAAGTGTGTTCAGCTTCCATACACCAAGCAACATACCACCCAAATTAAGGGCAATGTATATTAACTTGGGTAAAAGTAGGTCTACTTTATTATCCTTGTACGGTTCAAAAACCTTCCCGACCCCTTGAAGGGCGCTTAACGGCTGCCAAAGAGCTGAAAACGTTATTCCTATGCTAAACAAATGAACAGTGCTTCCAGCCATCCACATCATGAACCCCATCATCAACAGATTCTTAAACGGAGCCTGAGCCACTTCCCATGCTTTCTGAGACTTCCAGTTTGCTTCAGCATCTTTCTTTTGGCGACTCATAGTTGAATCATCTTGATCATGTGAGGCACGAGTGAAACCTGGTGGGTCCGGAATGTCACGAGACGAAGGTGCCGATGAATTGTCTGTGAAGTCAACAGCCCATTTCCTGTTTCCCATCACTCCTTTCCCCTTATCCATCTGCATAGTCATTTTACGTAGTACTATAACTTATTAGATTATGTATTAACACGTTAGAGACAGGACGAAACAAAACCTAGAATTTGAATCATTCAGAAACAAATGGGTTAAAATTGTCATCTAGGATAAACAGACAGTACTATAACAATTTTTTATTCTCTAATCATGCTATCATCAATTCACTCTCAGAAAATACTTTAACGAACCAATCAAACTGAAAGTTGCATCTTAGGTAGCTGTTCATTAAAATCGATCGCGTAACAGAACCATGCTTTATCAGTAGCACATACACTATTTAGTAACAGAATTTAGCTAATTTAGTTCAGTTTCTTATTCAAAGTCACCAAAAATAAATTCAAACCCTAGAAAGATCAAAGTTTCAACCTGATTTCAATTCAACAGAACCAGGTTAACATCATGTAACTGAAGCGGTTATATTCTACTTAGAATAATAATTCAAAATCAAACAAACAATAAAGTGTTGACGTTGGATCGCATACTTATTTCGATTCGATTCAATTCAATTAGAAAAAAAAAGTAAGGTGATCTTACAATCAAAACAAACAATAGAACTCAAACTGACGGCAAAATTCTAAGGTATTTTAAAAGCGTGATTTGAAGTAATTATGTATCAAGTTATTATCAATCGATTAAGGGGAGACAGATATACGTACCTAAAATAATGAGAAATAGAGAGTAGAGATAGAGATGTGATCGAACGGGGAACGGAGTGGTCGAGATCTACCAACAGAAAGTAAAGAGGAATCGACTTCAACTATTAAAATAACAAAAGAGACCATCAACTATATGGTATCTTACATTTTAGTCCTCAAAACTTTTTTTTTTTTTTTACTAATATGAATTATTTATGAGTGTTTATCGATTTGATTTTTCAGTTTTAGATTTTTTTCATTTTATTTGGATCAGTTTGTGTTGAAAGATTTAGAGGTAAAACTACCATAGAACAAAAACCAATGGGGGATCAACCAACTCGTGATCATCAACTAACCCAAGTCAAGAGAAGAGAACACGCATCCTGCAAAAAAAAAAAAAAAAAAAAACACTGACAAAAGAACCACAAGGAACTGAGCTCAATCCTCTAAACATTTAGATGTTACACATCAACTAACATGTTAATAGTAAACCGCAAGGTGTTGGTGCATTGGTGGTGACCTGACTTCTCATAAGGGAGGTCAGTGGTTTGACTACATGTGCTGCAAAAATATTTTCCTTGTGGTTATCCGCTCATTTCATGGGCCTCGTAGATCTAGGACGTTTATGCGTTTGAGCCTCACCCAAGGGGGTTCTATCACATGCGATGCACATATGTATTCGCCGTGGGAGTTTCCTTGTGAAAGGCAGTAGGACTGCTAATGTTTGTCCAGTAAATGATCGAGTGAGTGGGTTCAAACGTCGCGTTCGGACCCTCATTAGTGACTCCTAACCGGTGTTAAAAATCACATGTAAATAGTAAGCCACCATATTGATCTTCAAATACAAAGTTTTTTTCTAACATATGATGGCATGAAGTTTTTTGGAGTTTTTAGTAGCTTTTACCAGTATCGTTTATGACAAAACTCATATCTAATAAGACTTTCGTTTGATTAGAAAAGTTTAAAACTTTTAGCATGAGGGAAGAAGCTAAAATCTAATAGAATTAGTGTTTGAGTAAAACTTTATAGCCTTTTCTCCTTTTACTCTTTATTTTAATAGTTTTCGATACTTCATCAAATATCTAAATACTCGCGGAATTATCACATCTTTCGAAGCCAAGTATGGGAACATGATTCTTGGTCATGGACGATGGGTAAAAAGGTCACTTCACTACTAAACGACTTGCTGACATCATTGACGAGACTGTTTTATCAACACCAATAACATGCCAACCTTTCATGCACAACAATCTTGTACCTAAAAAACTCGAGATTTTCGCCTGGAGATAAAAACTTAGAAGGCTGCCTATTCTAACCGAGCTCGACAAGAGAGGTATCGATCTAGGTTCAGTACGTTGTCACACTTGTGATGACGGTGTCGAAACTATAGATCGTGCTCTCATCTTCTGTAAACACGTCGTGGACATTTGGGACTAAGTACATAAGTAGTGGAAGATTGACCCGGTAATAAACCTTAGTATTGAAGACATCTTCTGTGGTAAAAATAGGAAAATACAATCAAGTTGGAGATGTAAGCTATGGCAAGCCGTGTAATGGGTAAGCGGTTATTACATATGGTGAAATCGCAATTGTGACAACCCGGAAATTTCCGACCAAATTTAAATTTTAATCTTTATATATTCCCGAAACGATAAGCAAAGTTTGTAAGTTGAATCTCAAGAATTTTAAACTGTGTTCATACACGCATTTAACCTCAACCAAATTCCAATGATTCACGAACCAATATATGAACGAACATGATTATATATGTATATGTGTATAAATTATAAGTTGAAAATATTAGCAAAGTATTAGACGTATAATACTTTATATAAACGTATTTGTTTCAAAATATATTCTAATAGTTATCAATGGAATTAAAAGATGATATCAAATAATTAAATTATTAGATACATTGAATTATAATTACGAGTCTCTGTTGAGAGGTCCACTATGATTTGAGAAATTTATTCTTTTTAACGGTATTCGTAATAATTGGTAAAGTGATTTATTAGAAGGAACAAAAGTGTCAATTAACGGGAACTAGACAAGGGTTAGTGGAGATTCCCGTTTGATTTTCAATTTATGCTTTACAATAATTGTCTCGTAACTTTTGATAAGTTAAACTATTAAAATTGTATATTAATTAACGTGAAAGTAAAATTGTAGAATATATATAACTTAGAAGATGGATATTGATAAGTTAAATAGATCGACATTTTACATTAAGATGATTCCTTACGTTTGATTTTTCCTTTAGACTTAATACTATGAGTCATGATTAAAATGGAAATTAAAACCTTGAAACGTGATATGATTCATATATGATTTTACTTTCTTAAACGAAAACGTCTTTTTCGATATAATAGACTTTTATTATTAAAAACGTCTTATGACATAACAACTTCTACTATTATAACCTTTGTAATAAAATAATTTTTGAATATAAAATAATTTGGTTATTAAAATGTTTTATGAACGATTGTATATAAATGAACTATATCAATTTTAAACTTTAAAATACAAAGGTTACGAAATAGTAATTCTTAATATTTAAAAGATTTCTAAATATATAAGTTTTGAATGCATTAGTTTTGAAAAACTATATTAAGAAAATAGTTCAAATTTATATTTCGAAATGAAAATATAAATATATATAACTTAGTCATAAAACATCTTGATTTAAAATAATATATTTTGATAAACAACGAGTCACTGATTTATAGAAGCAAATGACCACAACGCTCAATTTTATAAGTTACATTTTTTATAAGTTAATTTATTGATGAGTAAGTCAAATTATTAATAATGGTACACGTCACGTAACGTAAAAGGCTAGTTTTCTAAATGTATGAAAGTGCGTTCGAAAAACCTATTATGAATATATATGATTATACTTTTCTAAAACGTTTTATGATATAACGATTTCCATTATTTTAACCTTTAAACAAAATGATTCTTAAATATATTTAGTTTTGGAAAACAAAATTATCATATTTATTTGATTTAGTTTCAAACGTACAAAAACGTTTTCAGTTTAAAAAAAGAACTTTATTCATATTTATTTGATTTAGTTTCAAACGTACAAAAACGTTTTCAGTTTAAAAAAAGAACTTTATTATTAAAACGTATATAACTTTTATAAATATCTAGAACCACTTTTGACAACTCATTACTTAACTAGTATGATAAAGATAACGATATTTATATTTTATTTTATTAAATATATATAACGATTTAAATTAATATTATATATATTTATACGCATATTATACGTACATAGTTTTATACTTTTACTATACTTAAACTTTACCTTTACTTTATTTTTACTTTATTTTAACTTTAATAATTCACTTTAATAATTCATACTTTAATAATTCACTTTAATAATTCGTACTTTAATAATTCACTTTAATAATTCATACTTTAATAATTCACTTTAATAATTCAAAAATCTATTATAAATAGAATTCAATAGGTTTCATTATTTCATAGAAACTTGAAAATATTTTTCTCTAAACTCTCTCAATAGATGTATATATATATTTACTCCATATTATTTCAAGATATTATCAGTATACATAAAATAATACGATGGAGTGCTGTCCGAGTGATTTCGAAATTGTTCTTCGAGCTGGATAGAGCTAAGGAAATTATGGGTTATAGCTATGGAGGTTATGGGTATGGTTCGGGAGTATTGCTCGTGAGTCAAACTAGTATTTATCATCCCCGTTGCGTCTACGTACCTTTCCTGCAATATTGAATCTCAATATTGATACGTGAGTACTCATAATTTAATTTTTTACATACTAATAGTGTATCCCTGACTAGTGCTCGAGAATATAGGATTATGCATGCTTGTACTTTTGATATTGCCATTAGATAAGATATGTTGAATCCTGAATTAGTTACATATGCGATTGAGATAAGGTATAAGATATGTATGTCGTTGGAAAGCTAGCGAAAAATTAAGACTTTTCATTTAGATATTGAACGGTTTCGATGAACGGATTTGAAGTTATAGTCAATCGAATTTTTGTATTAGTATTAAAAATGATTATTATTATCGTCGTTATTATCGTCGTTCTAGTTTTATCTTATTATTATTATTATCTTTATCAATAAAAGGATTTATCAGTAAAAATTGTTATTTTTATTATTATTACTATCGTTATTATCGTTAAAGTTATAATTAGTATTATTATTATTATTATCTAATTATTATTATTATTATTATTATTATTATTATTATTATCATTATTAATATATATATCATTATTTAAAAATGGTTATTGTTATTGTTATTATTATTATGATATTATCATTAAAATAATTATTAGTATTATCGTTAATAATGTTATAGTAATTATCATTATTAGTATTATTGTAATTAAAACTAATATTAGTAACACCTAATTATTTTGATTACTATTATTGTCATTATTATGAACACGATATAAAAGACGATTAAAAGCTATTAAATGAAACGATTAGGAAATAATAAGTAAGAGTATCTTGATGAAATTAAAATATTATAAGATATTGATTTAGATAAAATTATCGTTCTTATTATTTTTATCATTACTATTATTATTAAAAGTATCGTTAGTATTAAAACTATCATTTTAATAAAAATTATCATTTTAATAGAAATGTCATTGTTATTATAAAATACCACTATTATTATCATTTTAAATAGAATTATTATTTTAAAGATAATATTAAAAAGTGTCGTAAATATTAAAGTTATCATAACTAGAATTATCATTTTATCATAATATCATCTTAGTAATTATAAATATTGATATTTTTATTAATAAAATAATAATTATTATTATTACAAAATAATACAACTTTTACTTACTATTATTATGAATATTATTTTATCAAATAAATATGTGATACAAACATATTTTACTACGTGTAATAAAATTTCTTTAATAATACCTATCATATTATCTTTATGATATTAAATGAACTCTATAAATCTTATTACTTAATATATATAAAAGTATATTTTATTATATAAATTTTAATATAAAATTTTATTTATTAATAAATGAATTATATTATTTACTCTAATAATTTTTTTTTTAAATATTTAAAAATATAAAACGACGACATTTAAACTATATATTAATTATGTATAGATTTTAGAAATCATTTTGAGTCAAATTGACTTTTGTTGACCTATGCATATTAGTCTCGAGCATTAGGATTATGGTACACTATGACTTGACCTAATTTGTTAGACAAACATTGACCAACACATAAATATATATAATTAATATAGGTTCGTGAATCCGAGGCCAACCCTGCACTTGTTCAATGACATTACATGTATTTTTACTACGAAATACAGTATGGTGAGTTTCATTTGCCTTTTTACCCTTTATATTTTTGGGCTGAGAATACATGCGTAATTTTTTATAAATGTTTTACGAAATAGACACAAGTAATTGAAACTACATTATATGGGTGAATGATCGAAGCCGAATATGCCCCTTTTGCTTGGTAACCTAAGAATTAGTAAACTGATCTACTAATTGACGCGAATCCTAAAGATAGATCTATTGGGCCTAACGAACCCCATCCAAAGTACCGGATGCTTTAGTACTTCGAATTCGTTTTTATCATGTCCGAAGGATTTTCCGGAATGATAGGGGATATTCTTATATGCATCTTGTTAATGTCGGTTACCAGGTGTTCACCATATGAATTATTTTTGTCTCTATGCATGGGACGTATATTTATAAGAACTGAAAATGAAATTCTTGTGGTCTATTAAAATAATGGAAATGAATGTTTTTGATAAACTAATGAACTCACCAACCTTTTGGTTGACACTTTAAAGCATGTTTATTCTCAGGTGTTAAAGAAATCTTCCGCTGTGCATTTGCTCATTTTAGAGATATTACTTGGAGTCATTCATGGCATATTTTGAAATACGTTGCATTCGAGTCATTGAAATTCACCAAGATTATTATTAAGTCAATTATAGTTGGATGTATTATGAAATGGTATGCATGCCGTCAACTTTCGTTGTAAAGAAAGTTTGTCTTTTAGAAACGAATACAATGTTTGTAAAATGTATCATATAGAGGTCAAATACCTCGCGATGTAATAAACTATTGTGAATCGTTTATAATGTATACGAACGGGTTCTTTCAGTTGGTATCAGAGCGGTGGTCTTAGCGAACCAGGTCTGCATTAGTGTGTCTAACTAATAAGTCGTTAGGATGCATTAGTGAGTCTGGACTTCGACCGTGTCTGCATGTCAAAAGTTTTGCTTATCATTTTTAGTCGGAAATCATCTGCTTATCATCCTTAGGAAATTACCTGCTTATCATTATTAGTCTAGACACGTCTTGCTATATTAATTGCATGAGTAGTGTATAGACAAAATTCATATCTTAGCGTATCTGCTAAATCATATCTTATCGTATCTGTTACTTTAAACTTTGCCTGACATATCCCGCAAATTCCCCCGTAATCTATGAAATCTTTTGTTCTATATCTATGGATATTCTATGTAATTAGAATACCATCCGATAACCGAAAATCATTTCATATCGAAAAATCCTTATTCAATCGTACGAAATGGAATTCATCATTAATTCAAGTTCCTCGGATTCCGAAATGGAATCCCACTCCAGCTCCGAAAGCAGTTTGACCGGAATGGATCAACCAATTAGCCATCATCTATTCTGGATGAATTGGGGATGGGTTCGTAGCCTCCTTAATCATTGGAGACAAGAAGAAGGTGATCCCTTCCATCCATCACATTGCCCTCTTGACGAAGAACCTGAAGCACTTACCGGCGAACCTGTTCGAGACACCATTTTCTCTCTCATTTCCTGAGTATCTCGTCACGATTACGTACTACATCAAATTTTAGATTTTATTTATCCGCTCATCCGAACCGACAATCACCCCGGTGTAATAGAAGAAGTCAACGAGCTTCGCGCTCGGGTAGTGGCTTTAGAGAATATGGTGCAAAGGTTACAAACACCAGCAGCAGCACCAGCAGCATAACCAGTACCACCATCATCAACGCCAACAGTACCATTTCTATATTCAACCACAACCGCGTCGTAAACCTCAACTGAAATGTCCCGTTCTTATTGATTAAAAAGGTTCCATATTAATTGATTTCGTTGCGAGGTTTTGACCTCTATATGAGACGTTTTTCAAAGACTGCATTCATTTTAAAACAAACCATAACCTTTATTTCATCAATAAAGGTTTAAAAAGCTTTACGTAGATTATCAAATAATGATAATCTAAAATATCCTGTTTACACACGACCATTACATAATGGTTTACAATACAAATATGTTACAACAAAATAAGTTTCCTGAATGCAGTTTTTACACAATATCATACAAGCATGGACTCCAAATCTCGTCCTTATTTAAGTATACGACAGCGGAAGCTCTTAATAATCACCTGAGAATAAACATGCTTAAAACGTCAACAAAAAAATGTTGGTGAGTTATAGGTTTAACCTATATATATCAAATCGTAACAATAGACCACAAGATTTCATATTTCAATACACATCCCATACATAGAGATAAAAATCATTCATATGGTGAACACCTGGTAACCGACATTAACAAGATGCATATATAAGAATATCCCCATCATTCCGGGACACCCTTCGGATATGATATAAATTTCGAAGTACTAAAGCATCCGGTACTTTGGATGGGGTTTGTTAGGCCCAATAGATCTATCTTTAGGATTCGCGTCAATTAGGGTGTCTGTTCCCTAATTCTTAGATTACCAGACTTAATAAAAAGGGGCATATTCGATTTCGATAATTTAACCATAGAATGTAGTTTCACGTACTTGTGTCTATTTTGTAAATCATTTATAAAACCTGCATGTATTCTCATCCCAAAAATATTAGATTTTAAAAGTGGGACTATAACTCACTTTCACAGATTTTTACTTCGTCGGGAAGTAAGACTTGGCCACTGGTTGATTCACGAACCTATAACAATATATACATATATATCAAAGTATGTTCAAAATATATTTACAACACTTTTAATATATTTTGATGTTTTAAGTTTATTAAGTCAGCTGTCCTCGTTAGTAACCTACAACTAGTTGTCCACAGTTAGATGTACAGAAATAAATCGATAAATATTATCTTGAATCAATCCACGACCCAGTGTATACGTATCTCAGTATTGATCACAACTCAAACTATATATATTTTGGAATCAACCTCAACCCTGTATAGCTAACTCCAACATTCACATATAGAGTGTCTATGGTTGTTCCGAAATATATATAGATGTGTCGACATGATAGGTCGAAACATTGTATACGTGTCTATGGTATCTCAAGATTACATAATATACAATACAAGTTGATTAAGTTATGGTTGGAATAGATTTGTTACCAATTTTCACGTAGCTAAAATGAGAAAAATTATCCAATCTTGTTTTACCCATAACTTCTTCATTTTAAATCCGTTTTGAGTGAATCAAATTGCTATGGTTTCATATTGAACTCTATTTTATGAATCTAAACAGAAAAATTATAGGTTTATAGTCGGAAAAATAAGTTACAAGTCGTTTTTGTAAAGGTAGTCATTTAAATCGAAAGAACGACGTCTAGATGACCATTTTAGAAAACATATTTCCACTTTGAGTTTAACCATAATTTTTGGATATAGTTTCATGTTCATAATAAAAATCATTTTCTCAGAATAACAACTTTTAAATCAAAGTTTATCATAGTTTTTAATTAACTAACCCAAAACAGCCCGCGATGTTACTACGACGGCGTAAATCCGGTTTTACGGTGTTTTTCGTGTTTTCAGGTTTTAAATCATTAAGTTAGCATATAATATAGATATAGAACATGTGTTTAGTTGATTTTAAAAGTCAAGTTAGAAGGATTAACTTTTGTTTGCGAACAAGTTTAGAATTAACTAAACTATGTTCTAGTGATTACAAGTTTAAACCTTCAAATAAGATAGCTTTATATGTATGAATCGAATGATGTTATGAACATCATTACTACCTTAAGTTCCTTGGATAAACCTACTGGAAAATAGAAAAATGGATCTAGCTTCAACGGATCCTTGGATGGCTCGAAGTTCTTGAAGCAGAATCATGACACGAAAACAAGTTCAAGTAAGATCATCACTTGAAATAAGATTGTTATAGTTATAGAAATTGAACCAAAGTTTGAATATGATTATTACCTTGTATTAGAATGATAACCTACTGTAATAAATAAAGATTTCTTGAGGTTGGATGATCACCTTACAAGATTGGAAGTGAGCTAGCAAACTTGAAAGTATTCTTGATTTTATGTAACTAGAACTTTTGGAATTTATGAAGAACACTTAGAACTTGAAGATAGAACTTGAGAGAGATTAATTAGATGAAGAAAATTGAAGAATGAAAGTGTTTGTAGGTGTTTTTGGTCGTTGGTGTATGGATTAGATATAAAGGATATGTTATTTTGTTTTCATGTAAATAAGTCATGAATGATTACTCATATTTTTGTAATTTTATGAGATATTTCATGCTAGTTGCCAAATGATGGTTCCCACATGTGTTAGGTGACTCACATGGGCTGCTAAGAGCTGATCATTGGAGTGTATATACCAATAGTACATACATCTAAAAGCTGTGTATTGTACGAGTACGAATACGGGTGCATACGAGTAGAATTGTTGATGAAACTGAACGAGGATGTAATTGTAAGTATTTTTGTTAAGTAGAAGTATTTTGATAAGTGTATTGAAGTCTTTCAAAAGTGTATAAATACATATTAAAACACTACATGTATATACATTTTAACTGAGTCGTTAAGTCATCGTTAGTCGTTACATGTAAGTGTTGTTTTGAAACCTTTAGGTTAACGATCTTGTTAAATGTTATTAAACCAATGTTTATAATATCAAATGAAATTTTAAATTATTATATTATCATGATATTATCATGTATGAATATCTCTTAATATGATATTTATACATTAAATGTCTTTACAACGATAATCGTTACATATATGTCTCGTTTAAAAATCATTAAGTTAGTAGTCTTGTTTTTACATATGTAGTTCATTGTTAATATACTTAATGATATGTTTACTTATCATAGTATCATGTTAACTATATATATATCTATATATATGTCATCATATAGTTTTTACAAGTTTTAACGTTCGTGAATCACCGGTCAACTTGGGTGGTCAATTGTCTATATGAAACATATTTCAATTAATCAAGTCTTAACAAGTTTGATTGCTTAACATGTTAGAAATATTTAATCATGTAAATATCAATATCAATTAATATATATAAACATGGAAAATTTCGAGTCACTACAGTACCTACCCGTTAAATAAATTTCGTCCCGAAATTTTAAGCTGTTGAAGGTGTTGACGAATCTTCTGGAAATAGATGCGGGTATTTCTTCTTCATCTGATCTTCACGCTCCCAGGTGAACTCGGGTCCTCTACGAGCATTCCATCGAACCTTAACAATTGGTATCTTGTTTTGCTTAAGTCTTTTAACCTCACGATCCATTATTTCGACGGGTTCTTCGATGAATTGAAGTTTTTCGTTGATTTGGATTTCATCTAACGGAATAGTGAGATCTTCTTTAGCAAAACATTTCTTCAAATTCGAGACGTGGAAAGTGTTATGTACAGCCGCGAGTTGTTGAGGTAACTCAAGTCGGTAAGCTACTGGTCCGACACGATCAATAATCTTGAATGGTCCAATATACCTTGGATTTAATTTCCCTCGTTTACCAAATCGAACAACGCCTTTCCAAGGTGCAACTTTAAGCATGACCATCTCTCCAATTTCAAATTCTCTATCTTTTCTTTTAATGTCAGCGTAGCTCTTTTGTCGACTTTGGGCGGTTTTCAACCGTTGTTGAATTTGGATGATCTTCTCGGTAGTTTCTTGTATAATCTCTGGACCCGTAATCTGTCTATCCCCCACTTCACTCCAACAAATCGGAGACCTGCACTTTCTACCATAAAGTGCTTCAAACGGCGCCATCTCAATGCTTGAATGGTAGCTGTTGTTGTAGGAAAATTCTGCTAACGGTAGATGTCGATCCCAACTGTTTCCGAAATCAATAACACATGCTCGTAGCATGTCTTCAAGCGTTTGTATCGTCCTTTCGCTCTGCCCATCAGTTTGTGGATGATAGGCAGTACTCATGTCTAGACGAGTTCCTAATGCTTGCTGTAA
This sequence comes from Rutidosis leptorrhynchoides, assembly GCF_046630445.1. NCBI lineage: Eukaryota > Viridiplantae > Streptophyta > Magnoliopsida > Asterales > Asteraceae > Rutidosis > Rutidosis leptorrhynchoides. Next base: position 36,153,121 of record NC_092340.1, read on the forward strand.
TGTCTGCCAGAATCTTGAAATAAATCTGCCATCCTTATCAGAGATAATAGAGATTGGTATTCCATGTCTGGAGATGACTTCCTTCAAATACAGTCGTGCTAACTTCTCCATCTTGTCATCTTCTCTTATTGGCAGGAAGTGTGCTGATTTGGTGAGACGATCAACTATTACCCAAATAGTATCAAAACCACTTGCAGTCCTTGGCAATTTAGTGATGAAATCCATGGTAATGTTTTCCCATTTCCATTCCGGGATTTCGGGTTGTTGAAGTAGACCTGATGGTTTCTGATGCTCAGCTTTGACCTTAGAACACGTCAAACATTCTCCTACGTATTTAGCAACATCGGCTTTCATACCCGGCCACCAAAAATGTTTCTTGAGATCCTTGTACATCTTCCCCGTTCCAGGATGTATTGAGTATCTGGTTTTATGAGCTTCTCTAAGTACCATTTCTCTCATATCTCCAAATTTTGGTACCCAAATCCTTTCAGCCCTATACCGGGTTCCGTCTTCCCGAATATTAAGATGATTATCCGATCCTTTGGGTATTTCATCCTTTAAATTTCTCTCTTTTAAAACTCCTTGTTGCGCCTCCTTTATTTGAGTAGTAAGGTTATTATGAATCATTATATTCATAGATTTTACTCGAATGGGTTCTCTGTCCTTCCTGCTCAAGGCATCGGCTACCACATTTGCCTTCCCCGGGTGGTAACGAATCTCAAAGTCGTAATCATTCAATAATTCAATCCACCTACGCTGCCTCATATTCAGTTGTTTCTGATTAAATATGTGTTGAAGACTTTTGTGGTCGGTATATATAATACTTTTAACACCACATAAGTAGTGCCTCCAAGTCTTTAATGCAAAAACAACTGCGCCTAATTCCAAATCATGCGTCGTATAATTTTGTTCGTGAATTTTCAATTATCTAGACGCATAAGCAATCACCTTCGTTCGTTGCATTAATACACAACCGAGACCTTGCTTTGATGTGTCACAATAAATCAAAAAATCATCATTCCCTTCAGGCAATGACAATATAGGTGCCGTAGTTAGCTTTTTCTTCAATAACTGAAACGCTTTCTTTTGTTCATCATTCCATTCAAATTTCTTCCCTTTATGCGTTAATGCAGTCAAGGGTTTTGCTATTCTGGAAAAGTCTTGGATGAACCTTCTGTAGTAACCAGCTAGTCCTAAAAACTGGCGTATGTGTTTAGGAGTTTTCGGGGTTTCCCACTTTTCAACAGTTTCTATCTTTGCCGGATCCACCTTAATACCTTCTTTGTTCACTATGTGACCGAGGAATTGAACTTCTTCCAACCAAAATGCACACTTTAAAAACTTAGCGTACAATTCTTCCTTCCTCAATACTTCTAACACCTTTCTCAAATGTTCACCATGTTCTTGGTCATTCTTTGAGTAAATAAGTATGTCATCAATGAAAACAATGACAAACTTATCAAGGTATGGTCCACACACTCGGTTCATAAGGTCCATGAACACAGCTGGTGCATTAGTTAAACCAAATGGCATGACCATAAACTCGTAATGACCGTAACGTGTTCTGAAAGCAGTCTTTGGAATATCATCTTCTTTCACCCGCATTTGATGATACCCGGAACGTAAGTCAATCTTTGAATAAACAGACGAGCCTTGTAGTTGATCAAATAAGTCGTCGATTCTCGGTAGTGGGTAGCGGTTCTTGATGGTAAGTTTGTTCAACTCTCGGTAGTCGATACACAACCTGAATGTACCATCTTTCTTCTTGACAAACAAAACAGGAGCTCCCCACGGTGATGTGCTTGGTCGAATGAAACCACGCTCTAAAAGTTCTTGTAATTGGCTTTGCAGTTCTTTCATCTCGCTGGGTGCGAGTCTGTAAGGAGCACGAGCTATTGGTGCAGCTCCTGGTACAAGATCTATTTGAAATTCAACGGATCGATGTGGGGGTAATCCCGGTAATTCTTTCGGAAATACATCGGGAAATTCTTTTGCAATGGGAACATCATTGATGCTCTTTTCTTCAGTTTGTACTTTCTCGACGTGTGCTAGAACAGCATAGCAACCTTTTCTTATTAATTTTTGTACCTTCAAATTACTAATAAGATGTAGCTTCGTGTTGCCCTTTTCTCCGTACACCATTAAGGGTTTTCCTTTTTCTCGTATAATGCGAATTGCATTTTTGTAACAAACGATCTCTGCTTTCACTTCTTTCAACCAGTCCATACCGATTATCACATCAAAACTCCCTAACTCTACTGGTATCAAATCAATCTTAAATGTTTCGCTAACCATTTTAATTTCTCGATTCCGACATATATTATCTGCTGAAATTAATTTACCATTTGCTAATTCGAGTAAAAAGTTACTATCTAAAGGCGTCAATGGACAACTTAATTTAGCACAAAAATCTCTACTCATATAGCTTCTATCCGCACCCGAATCAAATAAAACGTAAGCAGATTTATTGTCAATAAGAAACGTACCCGTAACAAGCTCCGGGTCTTCTTGTGCCTCTGCCGCATTAATATTGAAAACTCTTCCGCGGCCTTGTCCATTCGTGTTCTCCTGGTTCGGGCAATTTCTAATAATGTGGCCCGGTTTTCCACATTTATAACAAACTACATTGGCATAACTTGCTCCGACACTACTTGCTCCGCCATTACTCGTTCCGACACCATTTGTTCCTTTCGTTCTATTAACCCCTGATCCGTAGACCTCACACTTCGCCGCGCTATGACCATTTCTTTTACACTTGTTGCAAAATTTGGTGCAGAACCCCGAGTGATACTTTTCACACCTTTGGCATAGCTGCTTCTGATTGTTGTTGTTATTGCGGTTATTATTGTTGTTGGGATGATTGTTGTAGTTGCTGTTGTTGTTGTTGTTGTTGGGCCGTTTGTTGTAGTTGCGATTGATGTTGCGATTGTTGGGATAATTGCTGCGATTATTGTTGTAATTGCTGTTGTTGTTGTATTGATGATTCTTATCACTGTTTTCCTCCCACTTTCTTTTGACTTGCTTCACATTGGCCTCTTCAGCAGTCTGTTCTTTAATTCTTTCTTCAATCTGGTTCACTAGTTTGTGAGCCATTCTACATGCCTGTTGTATGGAGGCGGGCTCGTGTGAACTTATATCTTCTTGGATTCTTTCCGGTAATCCTTTCACAAACGCGTCGATCTTCTCTTCCTCATCTTCAAATGCTCCCGGACACAATAGGCACAATTCTGTGAATCGTCTTTCGTACGTGGTAATATCAAATCCTTGGGTTCGTAACCCTCTAAGTTCTGTCTTGAGCTTATCGACCTCGGTTCTGGGACGGTACTTCTCGTTCATCAAGTGCTTGAATGCTGACCACGGTAGTGCGTACGCATCGTCTTGTCCCACTTGCTCTGGATAGGTATTCCACCATGTTAACGCAGAACCTGTGAAGGTATGCGTAGCGTACTTCACTTTGTCCTCTTCAGTACACTTACTTATGGCAAACACCGATTCGACCTTCTCGGTCCACCGTTTCAATCCGATCGGTCCTTCGGTTCCATCAAATTCCAAAGGTTTGTAGGCAGTGAATTCTATGTAGGTGCATCCTACACGATTTCCTGTACTGCTAGATCCAAGGTTATTGTTGGTATGTAGCGCAGCCTGTACTGCGGCTATGTTTGAAGCTAGAAAAGTACGGAATTCCTCTTCATTCATATTCACGGTGTGTCGAGTAGTCGGTGCCATTTCCTTCAAAATAATCAAATGGAACAAGTTAATCATACAGAATATTAAGAGTAGTTAATAGTATTTCGTAGCATAATATGAACTCATTTATAAAAACTTTTTCTTCATATTAGCATTTTATAAGTTTAAATTCGGGTAGTACCTACCCGTTAAGTTCATACTTAGTAGCTAATATACAATTCAACTACTACAATTCTATATGAAAAACTGATTATAATAATATTTCGCGTTCAAACTTTTACACAATATTTTACAAACTTACAATACCGCTTATTTTACATATAGCATGAAATATAGCACACAATAAATTTGATACAAGATGGTTGTGAAGATAATTCTAGCTAGTACACAAGTCGTTCAGCAAAGGCAATAAAGACACGTAATTCATACGTCCAGAAACAAGTCATGCATTCTGGTTTTACTAGGATTACTTCCCATCCTTGGTCTTGTGGAACATAACCGTTATGGCCGTTGATAAGACAGCGTGTTGTAACGTCGTCAAAGGGACGAGGGTTACGTAATGTCCAACAGTCCCGTAACAATCTAAAAACCTCATTTCTTACCCCAATTACCGACTCCGTCACTTGTGGGAACGTTTTGTTTAATAGTTGTAGGCCGATGTTCTTGTTCTCACTTTGGTGAGAAGCGAACATTACTAATCCGTAAGCATAACACGCTTCTTTATGTTGCATGTTAGCCACTTTTTCTAAATCACGAAGTCCAATATTCGGATATATTGAGTCAAAATAATTTCTTAACCCATTGCGTAAAATAGCATTTGGGTTCCCCGCAATATATGCGTCAAAGTAAACACATCGTAACTTATGGATTTCCCAATGTGATATCCCCCATCTTTTGAACGAAAGCCTTTTATAAACCAAGGCATTCTTGGAACGTTCTTCGAATGTCTTACAAACTGATCTCGCCTTAAATAGTTGTGCCGAAGAATTCTGACCGACTCTAGACAAGATTTCATCAATCATGTCTCCGGGTAGGTCTCTTAAAATATTGGGTTTTCTATCCATTTTGTGTTTTTATACTGTAAAATAGACAAGAGTTAGATTCATAAAAAAAAAATACTTATTAATACAAGCAATTTTTACATATATCATAAAGCATAAGCACACTATATTACTTATATTACACCACACGAATACAACTATCTTATTCCGACTCGCTTGTTTCTTCTTCTTCGGTTTTGGTTCGTTTTGCCAAGTTTCTAGGGATATATGATGTTCCCCTAATACGAGCCGTCGTTATCCACATTGGTTTAGAAAAACCTGGTGGTTTAGAGGTTCCCGGGTCATTGTTACAACTTAAGGACTTCGGGGGTTGACGATACATATAAAGTTCATCGGGGTTGGAATTAGATTTCTCTATTTTTATGCCCTTTCCCTTATTATTTTCTTTTGCCTTTTTAAATTCAGTTGGGGTAATTTCTATAACATCATCGGAATTCTCGTCGGAATCCGATTCATCGGAGAATTGGTAATCCTCCCAATATTTTGCTTCCTTGGCGGAAACACCATTGACCATAATTAACCTTGGTCGGTTGGTTGAGGATTTTCTTTTACTTAACCGTTTTATTATTTCCCCCACCGGTTCTATTTCTTCATCCGGTTCTGATTCTTCTTCCGGTTCCGATTCTTCTTCCGGTTCCGACTCTTCTTCCGGTTCCTCTTCGGGAATTTGTGAATCAGTCCACGAATCATTCCAATTTACATTTTGTGATGACCCGAAAATTTTTGACTTATTTAAACCAATTCTCTATACGATTTATTATTTTAACACGCTAAACAAAGTCTGTTAGATTGAGTCTCAAAATTTTAGAACTGTTTCATATATACAATTACCTTTGATTACTCTCGACGATTCATGAACAATTATATGTATGTATATATATATATGTACAAGTAAAAAAGACTTTCCTACAGTAAAACCCTATTTGCTACAGTAAAAATTACTTTGCTACAGTAAAACACAATTTGCTACAGTAAAACACTATTTGCTACAGTAAACCGTATTTTGCTACAGTGCTACAGTGATTTGCTACAGTGAAAACAGTATTGCTACAGTAAACACTATTTGCTACAGTAAAACACTATTTGCTACAGTAAATACTATTTGCTACAGTAAACACTATTTGATGTCGACGAACTAGCAAACAAAAACAGAAAAGGCGGCCATGCGATCGCATGGCAAAAAACACTGAAAACTCATGCGATCGCATGAGCTACAGTAAATCGAAAAGTACTATAAAGGTCAGTTTTGCTCGACGAATTTTTCATAATAATTTCTTTACATAAATTTTATATTTATAATTATAATTATAATTTTAATTTTAAGTTTAATAATAATAAAGTATATTCGAGGGTATTTTTAATTCGGGTTTCAAACCGTTTTAAAATAAGGAAATTTTGGGTATTGTTCGGGGTATTGTTCTTGAATCCAAGACCAACCATACAGTCGTCTACCATCATTACGTCTACGCAATTTGCCTACAATATTGAATCGCAATATTGAACTGTGAGTTATAGTCTCCCTTTTTAAATACTTTAAATATTTTTGGGCTGAGAATACATGCAATTTATTTTAAACGCAATAAGACACAAGTACATACAAAATTCTACACTGAGTTAAACCGAAAATCCCTTAGCTTTGGTAACTAGTAGCTGCCAGTACATAGGATATGGACTGGTGGGCGCGAATAATTGTATATGGATCCATAGGGCTTGACATCCCCGTCCGAGCTAGAGCGCTAGCCTTTTAACGGATGTATGTTATTTGAGTTTAAGACACGTTGGTTTACGTGTATTAAAACGAATGGGGTAATTATCACTATAGCGTTAAGTTTAGTTACCAAGGTGCTCTGTTACGTAGAATCTATTGATAAACTTTTGATGAAATCTTGTGGTCTATCTTTATACATGTTTATGACTCGAGCAATTAAACCTATAACTCACCAACATTCGTGTTGACTTTTTAGCATGTTTTATTCTCAGGTCCTTAGAATGCTTCCGCTGTGATGTGCTTGTTGCCTGCATGGAGTCTCTCATGCTTTGTACAAAGTTTATTGCATTCAAAATAAAACTGCGTTGTGTAATAAATAATTGGACTGTGATGTCAACCTGTAAATTAAAGACTTATGTATTCTGGGGTTTTGCTTATACCTAAGCACTCGCCCACATGTTTATAACTTTCTATGTTTAGAAAGTCACTTATTTTAATGAATGCAATATTTTATCAAAACGTATCATATAGAGGTCAAAACCTCACTGTGGAATCAATGATTAACGCGCCGCGTCAATAGCGATTTTGACGGGTCGTTACACATTTGACTCTTCATTATTATTAGGTGAGTCAATGGGACTTGTTCTAGAGGTAGACATCTATCACATAATATCAAACGCGTAAAGAGATTAATATATCACATAATATTCACATGTTAAAAATATATAGTTTCCAACAAAATTTGTTAAGCAATCATTTTTCAAGTAAACACGGTCGAAGTCCAGACTCACTAATGCATCCTAACAAACTAGATAAGACACACTAATGCAAAATTCTGGTTCTCTAAGACCAACGCTCGGATACCAACAGAAATGTCCCGTTCTTATTGATTAAAAACGTTCCATATTAATTGATTTCGTTGCGAGGTTTTGACCTCTATATGAGACGTTTTTCAAAGACTGCATTCATTTTAAAACAAACCATAACCTTTATTTCATCAATAAAGGTTTAAAAAGCTTTACGTAGATTATCAAATAATGATAATCTAAAATATCCTGTTTACACACGACCATTACATAATGGTTTACAATACAAATATGTTACAACAAAATAAGTTTCCTGAATGCAGTTTTTACACAATATCATACAAGCATGGACTCTAAATCTCGTCCTTATTTAAGTATACGACAGCGGAAGCTCTTAATAATTACCTGAGAATAAACATGCTTAAAACGTCAACAAAAAAATGTTGGTGAGTTATAGGTTTAACCTATATATATCAAATCGTAACAATAGACCACAAGATTTCATATTTCAATACACATCCCATACATAGAGATAAAAAAATCATTCATATGGTGAACACCTGGTAACCGACATTAACAAGATGCATATATAAGAATATCCCCATCATTCCGGGACACCCTTCGGATATGATATAAATTTCGAAGTACTAAAGCATCCGGTACTTTGGATGGGGTTTGTTAGGCCCAATAGATCTATCTTTAGGATTCGCGTCAATTAGGGTGTCTGTTCCCTAATTCTTAGATTACCAGACTTAATAAAAAGGGGCATATTCGATTTCGATAATTCAACCATAGAATGTAGTTTCACGTACTTGTGTCTATTTTGTAAATCATTTATAAAACCTGCATGTATTCTCATCCCAAAAATATTAGATTTTAAAAGTGGGACTATAACTCACTTTCACAGATTTTTACTTCGTCGGGAAGTAAGACTTGGCCACTGGTTGATTCACGAACCTATAACAATATATACATATATATCAAAGTATGTTCAAAATATATTTACAACACTTTTAATATATTTTGATGTTTTAAGTTTATTAAGTCAGCTGTCCTCGTTAGTAACCTACAACTAGTTGTCCACAGTTAGATGTACAGAAATAAATCGATAAATATTATCTTGAATCAATCCACGACCCAGTGTATACGTATCTCAGTATTGATCACAACTCAAACTATATATATTTTGGAATCAACCTCAACCCTGTATAGCTAACTCCAACATTCACATATAGAGTGTCTATGGTTGTTCCGAAATATATATAGATGTGTCGACATGATAGGTCGAAACATTGTATACGTGTCTATGGTATCTCAAGATTACATAATATACAATACAAGTTGATTAAGTTATGGTTGGAATAGATTTGTTACCAATTTTCACGTAGCTAAAATGAGAAAAATTATCCAATCTTGTTTTACCCATAACTTCTTCATTTTAAATCCGTTTTGAGTGAATCAAATTGCTATGGTTTCATATTGAACTCTATTTTATGAATATAAACATAAAAAGTATAGGTTTATAGTCGGAAAAATAAGTTACAAGTCGTTTTTGTAAAGGTAGTCATTTCAGTCGAAAGAACGACGTCTAGATGACCATTTTAGAAAACATACTTCCACTTTGAGTTTAACCATAATTTTTGGATATAGTTTCATGTTCATAATAAAAATCATTTTCTCAGAATAACAACTTTTAAATCAAAGTTTATCATAGTTTTTAATTAACTAACCCAAAACAGCCCGCGGTGTTACTACGACGACGTAAATCCGGTTTTACGGTGTTTTTCGTGTTTTTAGGTTTTAAATCATTAAGTTAGCATATCATATAGATATAGAACATGTGTTTAGTTGATTTTAAAAGTCAAGTTAGAAGGATTAACTTTTGTTTGCGAACAAGTTTAGAATTAACTAAACTATGTTCTAGTGATTACACGTTTAAACCTTCGAATAAGATAGCTTTATATGTATGAATCGAATGATGTTATGAACATCATTACTACCTTAAGTTCCTTGGATAAACCTACTGGAAAAGAGAAAAATGGATCTAGCTTCAACGGATCCTTGGATGGCTCGAAGTTCTTGAAGCAGAATCATGACACGAAAACAAGTTCAAGTAAGATCATCACTTGAAATAAGATTGTTATAGTTATAGAAATTGAACCAAAGTTTGAATATGATTATTACCTTATATTAGAATGATAACCTACTGTAAGAAATAAAGATTTCTTGAGGTTGGATGATCACCTTACAAGATTGGAAGTGAGCTAGCAAACTTGAAAGTATTCTTGATTTTATGTAACTAGAACTTTTGGAATTTATGAAGAACACTTAGAACTTGAAGATAGAACTTGAGAGAGATTAATTAGATGAAGAAAATTGAAGAATAAAAGTGTTTGTAGGTGTTTTTGGTCGTTGGTGTATGGATTAGATATAAAGGATATGTTATTTTGTTTTCATGTAAATAAGTCATGAATGATTACTCATATTTTTGTAATTTTATGAGATATTTCATGCTAGTTGCCAAATGATGGTTCCCACATGTGTTAGGTGACTCACATGGGCTGCTAAGAACTGATCATTGGAGTGTATATACCAATAGTACATACATCTAAAAGCTGTGTATTGTACGAGTACGAATACGGGTGCATACGAGTAGAATTGTTGATGAAACTGAACGAGGATGTAATTGTAAGCATTTTTGTTAAGTAGAAGTATTTTGATAAGTGTATTGAAGTCTTTCAAAAGTGTATAAATACATATTAAAACACTACATGTATATACATTTTAACTGAGTCGTTAAGTCATCGTTAGTCGTTACATGTAAGTGTTGTTTTGAAACCTTTAGGTTAACGATCTTGTTAAATGTTATTAAACCAATGTTTATAATATCAAATGAGATTTTAAATTATTATATTATCATGATATTATCATGTATGAATATCTCTTAATATGATATATATACATTAAATGTCTTTACAACGATAATCGTTACATATATGTCTCGTTTAAAAATCATTAAGTTAGTAGTCTTGTTTTTACATATGTAGTTCATTGTTAATATACTTAATGATATGTTTACTTATCATAGTATCATGTTAACTATATATATATCCATATATATGTCATCATATAGTTTTTACAAGTTTTAACGTTCGTGAATCACCGGTCAACTTGGGTGGTCAATTGTCTATATGAAACATATTTCAATTAATCAAGTCTTAACAAGTTTGATTACTTAACATGTTAGAAACATTTAATCATGTAAATATCAATCTCAATTAATATATATAAACATGGAAAAGTTCGGGTCACTACATCAACTTCACAATCTGTCCCACGAGCATCAACGTCATACGCTCTGTAGATACCAAGAGATACCACCAACAACAAACGATGAAGTGTTGATTCATAACTTCATTGGAGAAACATTTTGCAACGATTATATAATCTCTAAAGTCTTAGAGATTATCTATACTAACCCTAACCAAAAATCAGATGAGTAAACCAAAATGATAGAAGGAAGAGTAGAAACCCTGACAAGAATGATGCGTGATTCACAAGCTAGACTTGTTTTACCAACAACATCAACAGTACCGTAGCATCACCAGCACCATCAGTATCGTCAGCTTCATCAGCCCTAGCAACACCTATAACATCACAAGCTCCGACAGTTCAAGAATCACCATGGACATTATTACAAATCAACAACAAGTATGTCATATCAACAAAATATGAAGTAGTAACTCATTTCCACTGAAGGATTTATATGTATATCTTATATATATAAATTTCCAAACCATAATAAATCTTTCCTTACTAAGCTATTATGTGTGAATCTTAACTACGCGGTTAATTCATATTACAAATATGGAATAATGTACGTCCTTCGCCCACAACTTAACCATCGTTAACTACAATCTCTGTCCCAATTCAACAAATTCCAATTTCTAATAAATCAAGTATATATTTGATTTTACACTTTCATCATCGATGTAACCGAAACTTTTCAGATAACATCATTCGTACTTTGCGAAGTTCACAAGAATTTAATGAAAACCAACATCACACTTCAACAAATAACAAAGTATTGATTCATAATTTCAATATTATTGAAGAAATACTTATGTAATCTCTAAAGCCTTCAAGGGATTATTCAATTCGGGTTTCAACCATAAATCGAATGAGTTTAATTTAGTATTGACTCATTGAAATCTATGTTACATGTGAAGAGAATATATTGTGAGAACCCGTCCTTATCCACCTGGACGAAGACATCAACATTTGGTCCCATTGCGAGGCGTTGACTTAAATATGCCATGAATGACTCCAAGTAATGTCCTTAAAATGAGCAAATGCACAGCGGAAGGCTTAATTCGTACCTGAGAATAAACATTCTTAAAAGTGTCAACCAAAAGGTTGGTGAGTTTATAGGTTTATCATAATAATCATTTCAATATATTAATAGACCACAAGATTTCCGTTTATAAATATATGTACACTCGCAAGTGTATAAAAGTATTCTATAAGTTGTAGGCACCCGGTAACAAGCCTTAACGTTCATGTTTTACCCTCTGAAGTACACCAGATCAGGTGTGTTTAAAATAACCTCGAAGTACTAAAGCATCCTATAGTCAGGATGGGGTTTGTCAGGCCCAATAGATCTATCTCTAGGATTCGCGCCTACCGTACATAGACAAGTAGTTTAATGTTACCAAGCTAAGGGTATATTTCTGGTTTAAACCCACATAGAATTGGTTTTAGTACTTGTGCCTATTTTGTAAAACATTTATAAAACAGCGCATGTATTCTCAGCCCAAAAATATATATTGCAAAAGCAATTAAAAAGGGAGCAAATGAACTCACCATACTGTATTTTGTAGTAAAAATACATAGGACGACATTGAACAAGTATAGGGTTGGCGTCGGATTCACGAACCTATATCATTTATGTATATTAATACATGTAATGGTAATCAAATAGTTATATATTATATCTTAGATTATATATCTTATATATTTAGTTGGTATATATATTTAACATAATTAATATTTATATAGTTTTATATATATATATATATATATATATATATATATATATATATATATATATATATATAATTAATATCATATTAAAAAAATAAATCATTTGTTATATGTAAATTTTTATATAAATAATTTTAATATATATAATTATATGTAATATTATGGTAGTTGTAATAAATATACTCTTATATAGAAAATATTTATTTGTAATAATAATATTGTTAATATGAAAATAATAATCCTAATGATAATAATAATAATAATATTGATAATAATAATAATAATAATCTTAATGATAATTTTAGTAATATTGATGACTTTAATAAAATGATAATGATAGTAATAATAATAATAACGATTTTTAAAATTTGAAAACTACCTCAAACAATTTCTTAAAAAGAAATGCCTCAGACGAGACTCGAACCCGCGACCTCTCGTACACCGCCCACTCTCCTAACCACTCCTCTGTTCTTACTTTTCTGATTTATTTGCATATAAATTCGATTTAACTCAGGAATAGAAACGATGGATTTCAAGCTCTTGGCCCAACGTTTCATCACAACCCAATGGATCTTTACGACCCAAACTGGTAACAAAGTCCACTACGTAAATCAAGCCCAAATAATTGACTAAGCCCAAGTACAAATGTGGGATTCCTTTTGTGAGTTCTGTTGTGTGACGGGTTTTAAAAAGGAAAGACAGAAACACAAGATATTTGTCGACAATAATATCCCAAAAGACCCTACAATTTGACCTCAATTTATTTCTTCCTTCCACTTGCAAACCGACAGAAAAATAAGTGATTCCATATTTTTTTTTATAGCAATAGCAATAATTGACGACAAGATGTTCAATCAGGAAAATATGCGTAGCATCATCATTATCTTATCATGATTATAATCATTCGCATATTATATCACCACCGTTATTATCATCTTTGTTCTGTGCTACTGTGAAAGGACCCGTCCTAATCCATCTCGACGAAGTCACCAACATCTGGTTCCATTGCGATCGACTCCAAATAATGTCTTTACAATGAGCAAATGCACAGCGGAAGATTTCTTTCATACCTGAGAATAAACATGCTTTCAAGTGTCAACCAAAAGGTTGGTGAGTTCATTAGTTTAACATAAATAATCATTTCTATCATTTTAATAGACCACAAGATTTTCATTTTCAGTTCTCATAAATGTACGTCCCATGCATAGAGACAAAAATATCATTCATATGGATTGAACACCTGGTAACCGACATTCACAATATGCATATAAGAATATCCCCTAACATTCCGGGATCCTCCTTCGAACATGATATAAATTTCGAAGTACTAAAGCATCCGGTACTTTGGATGGGGCTTGTTGGGCCCGATAGATCTATCTTTAGGATTCGCGTCAATTAGGGTGCCTGTTCCCTAATTCTTAGATTACCAGACTTAATAAAAAGGGGCATATTCGATTTCGATAATTCAACCATATAATGTAGTTTCGATTACTTGTGTCTATTTCGTAAAACATTTATAAAAAATGCGCATGTATTCTCAGCCCAAAAATATAAAGGGTAAAAAGGTAAATGAAACTCACCTAATGTATTTTGTAGTAAAAATACATATATCTATTTCGAACAATGCAGGGTTGGCCTCGGATTCACGAACCTATATCATTTGTATATATATTAAAATGTATAATCGTAATCAAACAAATTTCATATACAATATCTTTATATATTATTTATTTAATTTGTATATATATATTTGAAAATGATTGTTACTTATATAGTTATATTTATGTTGTATATATATTTAAAATGATTAATATCTATATTTTTAATTATATTAGTATATCTATATATATATGTGGTTAGTATCTTATCTAAAATTCATTAGTATGTTATAATTAAGTATTTATGTAATTAATGTTAATATGTTTTATATATAGATATATAAACTATTAATACAATTATAATATATATGTTAGGTCAAAATATTTATCTGTAATAAAAATGATAGTTTTGAAAATAATAATTTACTAATAATAATAACTTTCTTGATAATTATAATACTAATAATAATATCGATAATGTAAAAAAAAATATACTTATGTTAACAATAGTAGTAATATTAATAAAAAAATAATATTGATACTAATATTAGTGAAAATAATTATAACTTGTATTACTTTGATAAATATAATAATAATAATAACAATCCTAGTCATAGTCATAATAATAGCACTAAAATGATAAGTTAGTAATCATAATAATAATAATAATATTCATAGTTGTGTCTATAATCATAATACTAATAATAAATGATAACGTCAGTAATGATTTTATTACTAATACTTTTGTTGATAATAACAATAATAATACTAACAATTTATAAAATGATACTAATAATAATAATATTTATAATGATAAATTGTATTGTGTTCATACTAATGGTAATAATAATAATAATAATGATCACACTTATAATAACAATAATACATATGTAATATTAGTAATAATAATATCAATATCAATATCAATAATACTAAGTAATGATAATAATATTAGTGATAATAACAATTTCAACAATACTAATTAATACTAATAATAACAATAACAATAATAGTAATAGTAATAATAATAATAATAATAATAATAATAATAATAATAATAATAATAATAATAATAATAATAATAATAATAAAGATGTAATAAACTACCTCAAAAAGCCTCTTTAAAATAAAAATGCCCTGAGCCGGGCTCGAACCCGAGACTCCTCGAATACCCGAACCATCACTTAGCCACTCTTCTATCTCCTACTTTTCTGATTATTCTTATAACCAATTGTTTATAATCCGATTCTAATATTCATCTTCTTCCTCACATCAAACACAAATCGACAGATACCCACAGTCATTTTACTAATGAGTTATTGATTTGATTTATAGGATTGATAAACAAAGCAAAGGAAAACGATTCAAAGATTTATCAGCTGAGCTTAACAGAAAAAAATAAAAAAAAAAATTGTACAGCAGCGGTTTCTTCAACATATGAACTCGATTAATGTTTTTAAAATCTAGACACTTTTAGACTAAGATTAAAACATAAAATAGATTCTAAAGCATTCTTGGAAACTCCATGAACCGTTAATTTAACTTAAAACATAAAAACTAATTCGAATTTCTCGATAATCAGATTGGTTGACTTTTGTTTTCAAAACTTTGACTTGCAATTTAGAACTCGATACGAAAAATTGGATTTTGAAACTTTACATACAGTTTAAATAGGTGATTCCTATCATCACTACATTATTACATTTTGAAATTCAATTCGGATTGAAGGTTTTTACTAAAAAATTGCAGTAGCAGAGGTATCGTCTGGGTTTGATATAATTGTTGTGAAATTTTTGAATTTGCAAAAGGGATAGTAATTTATACAGATAGAAATCGGATATTTTAAACCAGTAAAAATGATTTGGATGTATTACAAGTTGATTAAGACTCGTAACAAAGTTTGACAAATAACTCGATCAGAAGAACAAATAATAAGAAAAATAAATAAATATGATGTTGATATGCAACTGATTCTTGTTGCTTTCTGGATTGTAATCGACCACTTAATTCAATCAGGAGAAAAATTGGACAAAGTGAAAGGGATAGGGAATAACACAGTACAATTATATACCTTTACATATATTTTATAATAACTAATAAATATAATAATATTAGTATTAAATAATAATAATAATAAATACTGAAGTACTAAAAATAAATACAAAAATAATAATAACAATATAAATAATGATATAGATTTCCTTTTCTTTAATTTTTATAAAATATAACATATAATAATAATAATTAATGAATTAATGAATATAATTATGTAATTAATAATAATAATAATTTTAATGTTATTAATAAAAATAATAATATTAATACGAAAGTATTACTAGTAATAATGATAAAAGTAATAAAGATTATGTTTATGATAATGATAAAAAAATAGAAATTTTTAGTAACAATATTAGTAGTGATGATAATAATACTAAGATCATAATTTTTCTATTATTTTAAAAAAAATAATAATGATATAACAAATTAAATATATATAAACCTTATATCTATATATTATTTTAACATAACAATATACCGTTATTAATTTTAATAGTAATATTAATATCAATAATGATAAGAGTAATAATAATATAATAATTATAATTAAACTTGTATTTACATTTACTATAGTAATATTACAATTTATTATTTATGTAATTTTTAATGATTGTATATATAGTACTTACATTAAGTATTAAATTATTATTATATATATATATATATATATATATATATATATATATATATATATATATATATATATATATATACATATTACAATATACATATTATAATAATTATCTATAGGAATCCTATATATATATACATATAGAAATATAAATTCGCTTTAAGTACAACTTAGTTATTTTATATCTTATCTTACATATTTAGTTTTAATGTTTAAATTATATTTTATAATTTCAAATTATTGTTTATACTACATTATGTATATATACATTTTTTTTTATTTACAAACAACAGTTCATGAATCGTCGGAGATGGTCAAAGGTTAAATGAATACATGAACATAGTTCAAAATTTCTGAGACTTCAATATTACAAACTTTGCTTATCGTGTCGAAACTATATAAGAATAAAGTTTAAATTTGGTCAAAAATTCCCGGGTCATCACAGTACCTACCCGTTAAAGAAATTTCGTCCCGAAATTTGAGTGAGGTGGTCATGGCTAACAATAAAAATGTTTTCATGACGCATATAAGCTGAAGATTAAGGTTTTATCATCATTGAGTAATATGGATAAAATGATTAGAATAATCGAATCGTATGAATGAAGCTATCACAAAAGATCGAGATGAAGAAATGGAGATTTTCCATAACTTTTGACGTAGTTGCGATTGAAATCCGGAATTCAAGGGATTTAAAGAAAATCTTTGAAATCTGAGAGATTTAATTCTTCGGCGAATAAGGAGATTAAGATCTCTATAATTAAATACGGTGATGTGCCTCGATTACTCTGTCTGATATTTCCATTATAAATTAAATTCTTCCATTCCATTATTCTCACCATTCCTATACTTTCTTTCTTAGTTCATACATCCAAAAAAATTGTGAAAATGCTTAGTCCGGTTCTAATCCTTGATATTTTCCTAATTATCATTTCTGTCATCCTTCTTTTCAAACTTCCACCAGAAGAATCTGTTTACTTATACTATTACCTTGGGGTGATACTATTCTTAATTATACCGTGTCTTTATATTGCTATCCGTATTAATATCCACGGTTTGTAATCTTCGTGTTGTTATTGGGCTTTATATTTTCTCTTATATTTTGGAGCTATTTGCTTTTTTTATTATCTTCTCGACCTCTAGTAAAGTGAGTAACGGTCCAGAATTCATAAATATGGAGTTTCAAATGAACATCATGTTATAAACAAGAAAGAACGTATTAGCACGATTTGATTTGTCAAATTTCCAGAATCATTGAGAATAGAACTATCAAGAATATATTTTCTTGATATGTCCAGAAGTTAAGTTGAATGAAAAAGTTATGTAACATGGCACGTGATGACGTTAGGATCTGTGAATCATCACGTCCCATTAGAAACTCAGCATGAATTACTGTAATATAATCACGTTGATCAAGTGTCATTATATTATACTAACTCATGCATCAGTTCCCAACATTACTTCAATAACATTGGTATTTTAAGCTCGAAAGTTTACAGAATATAGAAACTAACAGTTTCTATATGATGTAACAATGATAGCACGAAGAGATTAATAATTTCAGATAAGAACAGTTATGAAAATATTTTCGGAAATATGGAGGATATTAATAATGAAAGATACGATGATATCTTGGAATTTCTAATATCGATGGATGATGAAGAAGATTTATCCGTAAAGGTTTAGATTCGAAGCAAGGTATTCGCTAAAGATTTCATCATAAACAGAATCATTTGGATTCTTTGAAGTCAAACTTATTCTTTGTGATTTGTCCACGGCTTCCTTCATAGTTTCGTATAATTCGCTTTTCGGTACTAAATTTTCTATTGAATGTTTCCAATATAATGATACACAGGAAGCACGAAGAGGTATATAATTTCGGACGAGAATATTTATGAAAATATCCTCAGAAATATCGAAGATATTGATGATGATATTTTGGAATTTCTAAGTTCGATGGTTGATGGAGAAAGATTTTCCGCAAGATTTTAAATGACTTCGGAGCAAGATATTCTCTAAAGATTTCAACGGATCCAGAATTATCTGGATTCTTTGAATATAGGGTATGGTCCTTGTATTTGTCCTTGGTCTCTTTCATGGTTAACTTTATCCGTTTTCCAGTTCCAACGTTTCTGAGCTGTTCTAACATTCAGAGTATCGATTCGTAAACTGGGTGCCTTTTCAAGATTTTAGAATGGAAGATCATAATTCTAAGAGATAAATATTATATGTTTACATATAACTGTTGATATAGACATGCTGCGAGATTTCAAAATACCGATTGCTGATTCTCGGTATTTGGTACGGAAATTCTCGTTACAAGGTGCGGATGAGTACATGATGAGACTTCAATAGATAAATTTAGTGATTTGTCGGAGAGATTTAAACCAAGGAGCGACGAGGTTGCTGGTACGTCTGCTGGTAATATGATGGAATATAAAAGGTTCCCCGGTAACAATAAAAGAACACGCACATATATCAAAGTTATAATAAGGTTGTTTCGAATGAAAAGCCGAAGTTGACTTGTTGGAGCTGTGACAAAATTGGCTACTTGAAAAGGGATCGCAAAGTTATTTTTGCTAATAAATGCCAAATGATCTGACGCGGCTACGTGTTAAACTTTTACTCAGTTGCCGAGAGTTTCTCAGGTGCAATACTATATACATAAATCTTTCCTTCCGTAGATGAGGTGCGGTTAGTTCATCCTCTCAATTGAGGTGTTTTCAAGAATTACAAAAGGTTTGAACGCAGATTGTAATCATCGAAATACAAATGAGGTTTTAAGATAAAATCAAGTGGCAAACTTGAAGATTTGTTTAGTTTCATATGTTATAATCAATATTTTAATTTATTTTAATTGTCCAATGTTAGTAGTCCACAGTTAGCAGCCCACAGTCACTAACTCAATAATTCATATATAGTTTAATATACAATATTCGAATTAATTAATACGTATTGTGACCCGTGTACATGTCTCAGACTCGATCACAACTCAAACTATATATATTATTGTAGAATCAACCTCAACCTTGTATAGCTAACTCCCGCATTACTGCATATAGAGTGTCTATGGTGACTCCAAATAATATATATAGGTGCTTCGATATGATATGTCAAAACCTTGTATACGTGTCACGATATTTAAAGTGCGTTAAATGCGTAAAGTAAATAACAAAAATTAAATGAAGATAAATAAAATTGCGATAATTAAATTGCAATAAATAAAATGCGATAAATAAAAGATAATACGGAATTAACAGTTAGCTAGGAACAATTAGCTTGGAACAGTTAGCGTGGATTCTTAACAAGATTTCTCATAGTTAATTTGTTTGTTTCTAACAAATTTTATTTTGTCCATTGTTTTCTTCATTATGCCACTTGTTGGATTATGATAAATCAAAATCCAATTATGAATTTGAATAAAAATGGTTATTCTGCGGTGAACGGTACACATATCGGTGGATGTAAGTAGGATAGTAAACGACTGTTGAATTAGATTCGAAGAATGTACAGTGTAATTTATTAATGTGGAATCTGAATATTCCTCGGGTATTACCTATCCGTTAAAATATTTTCACGATTAACACTTTGTATGAAAGAATTTTTAATTACAATCTTTATGAAAACATATATACATATATATTTTCTTCAGGTGTAATCATGGATTCATTGAGTTAATATGATATTAAACTCATTTGGTTTACCGTTAGAACTAGAATATATAATCTCTAAAACATTAGAGATTTCATAATTTCCATGTCGAACGAAGATAAATGATGTAAAATGATACGTAAAATGATGATTATGCTCGGGGTACATAATGAAATGTTGAGGCGTGTGATGTTGAAACTTGGGTTGTTGGTGGTACTGGTATTGATGTCGGTGGTACTGTTGGTGCCAGTGATGTTGCTGAAGCTGGTAAATTTTGCACCATATTTTTCCAAGACTATATCTCGGGCGCGAAGCTCGTCGACTTCTTATATTATACCGGGATGATTGTCGGTTCAGACGAGCGGATGAATGAGGTTTTGAATCTGACTTGTGATATAGTCGTGGCGAGATACTCTGGAAATGAGAGAGAAAATGGTGTTTCAGATAGATTCACCGGTAAGTGCTTCGGGTCCTTCACCAAGAGGTGAATTCGGTTGGTGGAAGGGATCGCCTTCTTCGCGTCTCCATTAATTAAATCGACTACGAACTCATCAGATGAATTGGGGATGGATGATTGGTTGATTCATTCTGGTGACGCTGCTTCTAGAGCTTAGGTGAATATCCATGTCGGAAGAGCTGTCGGAATCCGTGGAGATTCGAACTGGTTGAGGAATTCATCTCGTACGATCAGATGAAGGATTTTCGATAAGAATTAGATTATAGGATGTAGATTAGTACCCTGCAATACATAATTTACATATGCATATATAATACTAAAATCCCATAAGTTACGGAGGAATCTACAGAATATGTCAGACAAAGTTACAGTAACAGATACGCTAAGATATGAAGCAGCAGATATGCTAAGATATGAGGTAGCAGATACGCTAAGATATGAATTTTGTCTATACACTATTCATGTAATCAATGCAGTAAGATGTGTCTAGACTAGGAATGATAAGCAGGTAATTTCCTAAGAATAATAAGTAGATGATTTTCGACACGAATGATAAGCAAAACTTTTGACTTGCAGACACGGTCGAAGTCCAGACTCACTAAAGCATCCTAACGACTTATAAGTTAGACACACTAAGGCAGACCTGGTTCGCTAAGACCACCGCTCTGATACCAACTGAAAGGACCCATCCTAATCCATCTGGACGAAGTCACCAACATCTGGTTCCATTGCGATGATCGACTCCAAATAATGTCTTTACAATGAGCAAATGCACAGCGGAAGATTTCTTTCATACCTGAGAATAAACATGCTTTCAAGTGTCAACCAAAAGGTTGGTGAGTTCATTAGTTTAACATAAATAATCATTTCTATCATTTTAATAGACCACAAGATTTTCATTTTCAGTTCTCATAAATGTACGTCCCATGCATAGAGACAAAAATATCATTCATATGGATTGAACACCTGGTAATCGACATTCACAATATGCATATAAGAATATCCCCTATCATTCCGGGATACTCCTTCGGACATGATATAAATTTCAAAGTACTAAAGCATCCGGTACTTTGGATGGGGCTTGTTGGGCCCGATAGATCTATCTTTAGGATTCGCGTCAATTAGGGTGTCTGTTCCCTAATTCTTAGATTACCAGACTTAATAAAAAGGGGCATATTCGATTTCGATAATTCAACCATATAATGTAGTTTCGATTACTTGTGTCTATTTCGTAAAATATTTATAAAAAATGCGCATGTATTCTCAGCCCAAAAATATAAAGGGTAAAAAGGCAAATGAAACTCACCTAATGTATTTTGTAGTAAAAATACATATATCTATTTCGAACAATGCAGGGTTGGCCTCGGATTCACGAACCTATATCATTTGTATATATATTAAAATGTATAATCGTAATCAAACAAATTTCATATACAATATCTTTATATATTATTTATTTAATTTGTATATATATATTTGAAAATGATTGTTACTTATATAGTTATATTTATGTTGTATATATATTTAAAATGATTAATATCTATATTTTTAATTATATTAGTATATCTATATATATATGTGGTTAGTATCTTATCTAAAATTCATTAGTATGTTATAATTAAGTATTTATGTAATTAATGTTAATATGTTTTATATATAGATATATAAACTATTAATACAATTATAATATATATGTTAGGTCAAAATATTTATCTGTAACAAAAATGATAGTTTTGAAAATAATAATTTACTAATAATAATAACTTTCTTGATAATTATAATACTAATAATAATATCGATAATGTAAAAAAAATATACTTATGTTAACAATAGTAGTAATATTAATAAAAAAATAATATTGATACTAATATTAGTGAAAATAATTATAACTTGTATTACTTTGATAAATATAATAATAATAATAATAACAATCCTAGTCAAAGTCATAATAATAGCACTAAAATGATAAGTTAGTAATCATAATAATAATAATATTATTCATAGTTGTGTCTATAATCATAATACTAATAATAAATGATAACATCAGTAATGATTTTATTACTAATACTTTTGTTGATAATAACAATAATAATACTAACAATTTATAAAATGATACTAATAATAATATTTATAATGATAAATTGTATTATGTTCATACTAATGGTAATAATAATAATAATAATGATCACACTTATAATAACAATAATACATATGTAATATTAGTAATAATAATATCAATATCAATAATACTAAGTAATGATAATAATATTAGTGATAATAACAATTTCAACAATACTAATTAATACTAATAATAACAATAACAATAATAGTAATAGTAATAGTAATAGTAATAGTAATAGTAATAGTAATAGTAATAGTAATAGTAATAGTAATAGTAATAGTAATAATAATAATAATAATAATAATAATAATAATAATAATAATAATAATAATAATAATAATAATAATAATAATAATAATAATAATAAAGATGTAATAAACTACCTCAAAAAGCCTCTTTAAAATAAAAATGCCCTGAGCCGGGCTCGAACCCGAGACTCCTCGAATACCCGAACCATCACTTAGCCACTCTTCTATCTCCTACTTTTCTGATTATTCTTATAACCAATTGTTTATAATCCGATTCTAATATTCATCTTCTTCCTCACATCAAACACAAATCGACAGATACCCACAGTCGTTTTACTAATGAGTTATTGATTTGATTTATAGGATTGATAAACAAAGCAAAGGAAAACGATTCAAAGATTTACCAGCTGAGCTTAACAGAAAAAAATAAAAAAAAATTGTACAGCAGCGGTTTCTTCAACATATGAACTCGATTAATGTTTTTAAAATCTAGACACTTTTAGACTAAGATTAAAACATAAAATAGATTCTAAAGCGTTCTTGGAAACTCCATGAACCGTTAATTTAACTTAAAACATAAAAACTAATTCGAATTTCTCGATAATCAGATTGGTTGACTTTTGTTTTCAAAACTTTGACTTGCAATTTAGAACTCGATACGAAAAATTGGATTTTGAAACTTTACATACAGTTTAAATAGGTGATTCCTATCATCACTACATTATTACATTTTGAAATTCAATTCGGATTGAAGGTTTTTACTAAAAAATTGCAGTAGCAGAGGTATCGTCTGGGTTTGATATAATTGTTGTGAAATTTTTGAATTTGCAAAAGGGATAGTAATTTATACAGATAGAAATCGGATATTTTAAACCAGTAAAAATGATTTGGATGTATTACAAGTTGATTAAGACTCGTAACAAAGTTTGACAAATAACTCGATCAGAAGAACAAATAATAAGAAAAATAAATAATTATGATGTTGATATGCAACTGATTCTTGTTGCTTTCTGGATTGTAATCGACCACTTAATTCAATCAGGAGAAAAATTGGACAAAGTGAAAGGGATAGGGAATAACACAGTACAATTATATACCTTTACATATATTTTATAATAACTAATAAATATAATAATATTAGTATTAAATAATAATAATAATAAATACTGAAGTACTAAAAATAAATACAAAAATAATAATAACAATATAAATAATGATATAGATTTCCTTTTCTTTAATTTTTATAAAATATAACATATAATAATAATAATTAATGAATTAATGAATATAATTATGTAATTAATAATAATAATACTTTTAATGTTATTAATAAAACTAATAATATTAATACGAAAGTATTACTAGTAATAATGATAAAAGTAATAAAGATTATGTTTATGAAAATGATAAAAAAAAAATAGAAATTTTTAGTAACAATATTAGTAGTGATGATAATAATACTAAGATCATAATTTTTCTATTATTTTAAAAAAAATAATGATATAACAAATTAAATATATATAAACCTTATATCTATATATTATTTTAACATAACAATATACCGTTATTAATTTTAATAGTAATATTAATATCAATAATGATAAGAGTAATAATAATATAATAATTATAATTAAACTTGTATTTACATTTACTATAGTAATATTACAATTTATTATTTATGTAATTTTTAATGATTGTATATATAGTACTTACATTAAGTATTAAATTATATATATATATATATATATATATATATATATACATATTACAATATACATATTATAATAATTATCTATAGGAATCCTATATATATATATATAGAAATATAAATTCGCTTTAAGTACAACTTAGTTATTTTATATCTTATCTTACATATTTAGTTTTAATGTTTAAATTATATTTTATAATTTCAAATTATTGTTTATACTACATTATGTATATATACATTTTTTTTTTTTTACAAACAACATTTCATGAATCGTCGGAGATGGTCAAAGGTTAAATGAATACATGAACATAGTTCAAAATTTCTAAGACTTCAATATTACAAACTTTGCTTATCCTGTCGAAACTATATAAGAATAAAGTTTAAATTTGGTCGAAAATTCCCGGGTCATCACATACTGTTCATCGTCACCTCCACCATTTACGTTTACATCATTCGTAGGTTCAGAAAACAGAAACAAATTGCAGGTGGTGGTAGCGGTTTTTAAACAGAAACAGAAAGAAGTACAGTAGCAGTAGCAGTTAGAGTGTGGACTGTTGTGGTGGTTCAACGATGGTAAACGGAAACAGTAAGCAGAAAACATATGCATGTTTGTGGTTTTCGAAGGTTTGAATAGAAATAGGTGGTTGTTTTGGTGGTGGTTTCGATTGGTTTGCCGTGGCTGGAACAGTAGCAGGAGCAGCAGCACCCTTCAACGAAGGTTGTCTTTTGAAAAGAGGAGAGAGAGAGAGAGAGAGAAATTGAGATGATGATGTGTTGACGGTGGTGTAGAGTGGGTGATGGGTGTCGATATGGTGGTGATGGTTAATGTGTGTTCAATAAAGAAAGTAGAAGAGGGGGAGAGAGAGGTGACTGAGACTTGTGGTGGGCAAGGGTGGTTTGGGGTGGTAGCCGTTGGTGTGGGTGACGGCTAGAATGGTGGTGTTCGAAGAACTAGAAAACAAAAGAAGTCGAGTACACCGGTTGCAAGTTAAATGGGTTGTTGATGGTGTTACCAAGGTGGCGGTTTTAGAAGGTAAGTTTTTGTTTGACGAATGAGAATTCTAGGGTGGTGTATGGTTGTCATCGAATAGCCTAACAAAAGTGGTGGTGGTGGCCGGGTGTTACAAGAGTGGTGATGTTTATAGGGATGGCCTTGGTGGTGAAGGTAGCGAGCATGAAAATGGCGATTGTCGTGGATTCTAACCGAGGATAGTAGCAACATAAGTAGTAGTTTGATTAGCACAATAGCTTAATTGGGTTTGCTCTTGGTGAATTTGGTTTAGAAGGATGCAGTGCATTTATATGTCTATGATATGTATATATATATTATATGAGAGATAATTAATGAAATCAAGACAACTAAATGGATTCGTTATATGAAAGTAATTAGCCATAATACATATATATACATAAAAACACAGTAAACCAAATATTATAATATAAACTAATAATAATAATTCTCATGAATTCTAGATTAAACAGTTAGCAGCTGTCTCTTTTAAATTTATCTGCCGACATTTTAGATATTTTTACTTCGCGGAATGCTATATCGTGTCAATTGCTAAACAGTTGACGTATGAAAGTGTTTCTAAAAATCCCAAATTTTTAGATTAAACATATTTAATTATTTCACTCATTATCTGTTTGAAACCTGATCAAAAAGGTATGTCTACTATTTATTTTTAATTCCAAATAATCTGTACGGAGTATTAAAATTCAACTCATCAAAGTGAAAAAATATATATTTTTAATAACTCTAAACTTTACATAACTTAATTATAGATCAATATTTAATTCCAACTTCTCATAAGTTCGAGTCTTAAACTTGTTTAATATCGTTCATAAAAATTGACCTGTCATTCGAGCTCGATCTCAACTAAAAATTTAATATTTTTAAAATTAATAAAATAGATTCTAAATATGTTTTTAATAAAACTAAAATTGATATAACCTATTTTCGGATCATCGTTTATTCTAAAATCACATAAGTTCATTTTTAACTTGTTTAATACCGATGAGATGATAACTGAGTGTCCTTGTCGTTTACTAAATAAATTCGAAACCACATAATATATTTAATATACTTCATTATATATATATATATATATATATATATATATATATATATATATATATATATATATATATATAGATATATTTTAATTAATAACTTTTATCTATTATTATTAGTTTACATAATTACGATATATAATATTTCATTTTAAATATATGCATACATATTTACAAGTAATCATATCGTGAGTCGTCGGGAATTATCAAAGGTCAAATGATAACATGAAAATAGTTCAAAATTTTTGAGATTCAACATTACAGACTTTGCTTATCGTGTCAAAATACAATATCGTATCGAGAGTTTTGTTTAAAATTAGTCAAAAATTTTTCGGGTCGTGACAGTACCTACCCGTTAAAGAAATTTCGTCCCGAAATTTGATCGAGGTGGTCATGGCTAACAATAAGATTGTTTTCATGACCAATATGAGTTAATAATTAGAGTTTTATCACCATTTAGTATTAGTGGTAAAACAATTCGATTATGTGAAGCGTACGAGTGAAGCTGTCACAAATGAGTGAAAAGAGAAAATAAAGATTCGTCTTAACTTTTAACGTAGTCACGATTGATTTTCAAAATTCAAGGAATTTAATGAAATCTTCTAATCAGAAAGAAAATGTAATAACATGATTTATTAGCAATTGTTGGAATTACGGAAGAGCATAAATATCAAAGAAAATATTTCCGTGATATGCTTAGAGCTTAAGTAGAATGAAAGAGTCGTGTAACATGACACATGATGTCGTTATGATCTGTGGATCATCATGTTCCATTAGAAACTCAACATGACTTACTGTAATATAATCACGTTGGCCAAGCGCATTATATTATACTAACTCATGCTTCAATTCCCAACACTTCTCCACAATTCATTCATAATTTACACTTAGATTTTACAGAGGTTTTCAATATAATGGAATACAGAAAACAAGATGAGGTAGACAATTTAGGACAAGAATATTTATGAAAATATCCTCAGAAATATCAAAGATATTTATGATGATATTTTGGAATTTCTAAGTTCGAAAGTTGATAAGGAAAAATTTTCCGCAAGATTTTAACGTGGGTACAGAGCAAGATATTCTCTAAAGATTTCATCGGATCCAGAATCATCTGGATTCTTTAAATATAGGGTTTGATTCTTGTATTTGTCCTTGGTCTCCTTCATGGTTAGCTCAATTCGCTTTTCAGTACCAAATTTTCTATCGAGCTTTCCTAACACTCCATTCTTTATCATCAAACTCTTGGCCATTCAGACCATCTACAATTTTGCTGTTTCCTCTACATTTAATGCTACCATATCTGCATCTTCGGTTATCAATCCGAGGTGATTTCAGGAGAATTGTGTTTTTAGATGATTAAACGCTGATGGTAATATGGTGGAATATAAAAGGTTCTCCGGTAATAATGATGAAGGGCAATTTATATATATCAAAGTTATAATATGGTTTGTTCGAATGAAAAGTCGAAGTTGATTTCCTGAAGCTGTGACAAAATTGGCTACTTTGGAAAAGGATTGAAAAGTGATTTTCGGTAGTAACATCGCCAAAGGAGCTAGCGCAGATACGTGTTAATCCTTTACTCAGGTTCCAAGAGTTTTTCAGGTGCATAACTATATGCATAAATCTTTTCTTCCGTAGATGAAGTGCGGCTGGTTCATCCTCTCGATCGAGGTGTTTTCAAGAATCATGAAAGGTTTGAACGCAGAATGTAATCGTGAATATACAAATGAGGTTTAAGATGAAATCAAGTGGCAACTTGAAGAATTATTTAGTTTCATATGTTATAATTAATATTTTAATTCATTTTAATTGTCCAATGTCATTAGTCCACGGTCGATAATCCACAGTTAACAGTCTAGTAATTCATATATAGTTTAATATATTATATTCGAATTAATTAATACGTGTCGTGACCCGTATACGTCTCAGACTCAATCACAACTCAAAGTATATATGTTATTGTAGAATTAACCTCAACCCTGTATAGCTAACTCCCGCATTACTGCATATAGAGTGTCTATGGTTATTCCAAATAATATATATAGATGCGTCGATATGATATGTCAAAACCTTGTATACGTGTCCCGATATTTAAAGTGCGTAAAATAAATAACAGAAATTAAATGACGATAAATAAAGTGCGTAAAGTAAATAACAGAAATTAAATGACGATAAATAAATTGCGAGAATGTAAATTGCGATAATTAAATTGCGATAAATAAAATGTAATCTGTTAGCTAGGAACAATTAGCTAGGAACAGTTAGCGTGGATTCTTAACAAAATTCTCATAGTTAATTTGTTTGTTTCTAACGAATTTTATTTTGTTCAATATTTTCTTTATTATGCCACTTGTTGGATTCTGATAAGTCAAAATCCAAATATGAAATTGAATGAAAAGGGTTATTATGCGGTGAGCGGATACGCATGTCGGTGGTTGTAAATAGGATAGTGAATGACTATTGAATCAGATTCGAAGAATGTACAGTGTAACTTATTAATGTGAAATCTAAATATTTCTAGGGTATTACCTACCCGTTAAAATATTTTCACCATTAACAGTTTGTACAAAAGAATTTTTAATTACAATCTTTATGAAAATATACTTGCATATATATTTTCCTCAGATGTAATCATGGATTTAATGAGTCAATATGATATTAGACTCATTTGATTTACCGTTAGAATAAGAATATATAATCTCTAAAACTTTAAAGATTATATAATCGCCATGTCGAACGAAGATAAGTAATGTAGAATGATTTGTAGAACGATGATTATACTCGAGATACAGAATGAGATATTGGGCATGTGATGTTGAAACTTATGTTGTTAGTTGTACTGTTGATGCCGGTGATGTTGCTGAAGCTGGTACATTTTGCACTATATTCTCCAAACTGATTACTCGAGCGCGAAGTTCGTTGACTTCTTGTATTACTCCGGAATGATTGTCGGTCGGAACGAGCGAATGAATAAGATCTAGGATTTGAGATAGTATATAGTTGTGATGAGATACTCTGGAAATATGGCTGAAAATGGTGTTTCGGATAGCTTCGCCGGTGAATGCTTCAAGTTCTTCGCCCCGAGGTGAATTTGGTTGATGAAAAGAATCATCTTATTTTTGTCTCCAATGATTAAGTAGGCTACGAACCCATCAGATGAATTGGTTGATTCATTCTGGTGACACTGCTTCCGAAGCTTAGGTGAAACTCTATATCGGAATAGCTGTCGGAATCCGAGGAATTCGAACTGGTTGAGGGATTCATCTCGTACGATCAGCTGAAGGATTTTTGATAAGAAATAGATTATAGGATGTAGATTAGTACCCTGCAATACATAATTTACATATGCATATATAATACTAAAATCCCTTAAGTTACGGAGAAATCTACGGAAGCTGTCAGGCAAAGGTAACAATAACAGATACGCTAAGATATGAATTTATCTATACACTGTCTATGCAATAGAGGCAGTAAGACATGTCTAGACTAAGAATGATAAGCAGGTAATTTCCTAAGGATGATAAGTAGATGATTTCCGACTAGAAATGATAAGCAAAACTTTTGACATGCAAACACGATCGAAGTCCAGACTCACTAATGCATCTAAACAACTATCAGATAGACACACTAATGCAAGACCTGGTTCGCTAAGACCACCGCTCTGATACCACCTGTGAAAACCCGTCCTTATCCACCTGGACGAAGTCATCAACATTTGGACCCATTGCGAGGCGTTGACTTAAATATGCCATGAATGACTCCAAGTAATGTCCTTAAAATGAGTAAATGCACAGCAGAAGGCTTAACTCGTACCTGAGAATAAACATGCTTAAAAGTGTCAACCAAAAGGTTGGTGAGTTCAAAGGTTTATCATAATAATCATTTCAATATATTAATAGACCACAAGATTTCTGTTTATAAATATATGTACACTCGCAAGTGTATAAAAGTATTTTATAAGTTGTAGGCACCCGGTAACAAGCCTTAACGTTCATATTTTACCCTCTGAAGTACACCATATCAGGTGCGTTTAAAATAACCTCGAAGTACTAAAGCATCCCATAGTCAGGATGGGGTTTGTCAGGCCCAATAGATCTATCTTTAGGATTCGCGCCTACCGTACATAGACAAGTAGTTTAATGTTACCAAGCTAAGGGTATATTTCTGGTTTAAACCCACATAGAATTGGTTTTAGTACTTGTGCCTATTTCGTAAAACATTTATAAAACAGCGCATGTATTCTCAGCCCAAAAATATATATTGCAAAAGCAATTAAAAAGGGAGCAAATGAACTCACCATACTGTATTTTGTAGTAAAAATACATAGGACGATATTGAACAAGTATAGGGTTGGCGTCGGATTCACGAACCTATATCATTTATGTATATTAATACATGTAATGGTAATCAAATAGTTATATATTATATCTTAGATTATATATCTTATATATTTAGTTGGTATATATATTTAACATAATTAATATTTATATAGTTTTATATATATATATATATATATATATATATATATATATATATATATATATATATATATAATATCATATTAAAAAAATCAATCATTTGTTATATGTAAATTTTTATATAAATAATTTTAATATATATAATTATATGTAATATTATGGTAGTTGTAATAAATATACTCTTATATAGAAAATATTTATTTGTAATAATAATATTGTTAATATGAAAATAATAATCCTAATGATAATAATAATAATAATATTGATAATAATAATAATAATCTTAATGATAATTTTAGTAATATTGATGACTTTAATAAAATGATAATGATAGTAATAATAGTAATAATAATAATAACGATTTTTAAAATTTGAAAACTACCTCAAACGATTTCTTAAAAAGAAATGCCTTAGACGAGACTCGAACCCGCGACCTCTCGTACACCGCCCACTCTCCTAACCACTCCTCTGTTCTTACTTTTCTAATTTATTTGCATATAAATTCGATTTAACTCAGGAATAGAAACGATGGATTTCAAGCTCTTGGCCCAATGTTTCATCACAACCCAATGGATCTTTACGGCCCAAACTAGTAACAAAGTCCACTACGTAAATCAAGCCCAAATAATTGACTAAGCCCAAGTACAAATGTGGGATTCCTTTTGTGAGTTCTGTTGTGTGACGGGTTTTAAAAAGGAAAGATAGAAACACAAGATATTTGTCGACAATAATATCCCAAAAGACCCTACAATTTGACCTCAATTGATTTCTTCCTTCCACTTGCAAACCGACAGAAAAATAAGTGATTCCATATTTTTTTTATAGCAATAGCAACAATTGACGACAAGATGTTCAATCAGGAAAATATGCGTAGCATCATCATTATCTTATCATGATTATAATCATTCGCATATTATATCACCACCGTTATTTTCATCTTTGTTTTGTGCTACTGTTCATCGTCACCTCCACCATTTACGTTTACATCGTTTGTAGGTTCAGAAAACAGAAACAAATTGCAGGTGGTAGTAGCGGTTTTTAAACAGAAACAGAAAGAAGTAGAGTAGCAGTAGCAGTTAGAGTGTGGACTGTTGTGGTGGTTCAACGATGGTAAACGGAAACAGTAAGCAGAAAACAGATGCAGGTTTGTGGTTTTCGAAGGTTTGAATAGAAATAGGTGGTTGTTTTGGTGGTGGTTTCGATTGGTTTGCCGTGGCTGGAACAGTAGCAGGAGCAGCAGCACCCTTCAACGAAGGTTGTCTTTTGAAAAGAGGGGAGGGAGAGAGAAATTGAGATGATGATGTGTTGACGGTGGTGTAGATTGGGTGATGGGTGTCGATATGGTGGTGATGGTTAATGCGTGTTCAATAAAGAAAGTAGAAGAGAGGGAGAGAGAGGTGACTGAGACTTGTGGTGGGCAAGGGTGGTTTGGGGTGGTAGCCGTTGGTGTGGGTGACGGCTAGAATGGTGGTGTTCGAAGAACTAGAAAACAAAAGAAGTCGAGTACACCGGTTGCAAGTTAAATGGGTTGTTGATGGTGTTACCAAGGTGGCGGTTTTAGAAGGTAAGTTTTTGTTTGACGAATGAAAATTCTAGGGTGGTGTATGGTTGTCATCGAATAGCCTAACAAAAGTGGTGGTGGTGGCCGGGTGTTACAAGAGTGGTGATGTTTATAGGGATGGCCTTGGTGGTGAAGGTAGCGAGCATGAAAATGGCGATTGTCGTAGGTTCTAACCGAGGATAGTAGCAACATAAGTAGTAGTTTGATTAGCACAATAGCTTAATTGGGTTTGCTCTTGGTGAATTTGGTTTAGAAGGATGCAGTGCATTTATATGTCTATGATATGTATATATATATTATATGAGAGATAAGTAATGAAATCAAGACAACTAAATGGATTCATTATATGAAAGTAATAAGCCATAATACATATATATACATACAAACACAGTAAACTAAATATTATAATATAAAATAATAATAATAATTCTCATGAATTCTAGATTAAACAGTTAGCAGCTGTCTCTTTTAAATTTATCTGCCGACATTTTAGATATTTTTACTTCGCAGAATGCTATATCGTGTCCATTGCTAAACAGTTGACGTATGAAAGTGTTCCTAAAAATCCCAAATTTTTAGATTAAACATATTTAATTATTTCACTCATTATCTGTTTGAAACCTGATCAAAAAGTGTGTCTACTATTTATTTTTAATTCCAAATAATCTGTACGGAGTATTAAAATTCAACTCATCAAAGTGAAAAAATATATATTTTTAATAACTCTAAACTTTACATAACTTAATTATAGATCAATATTTAATTCCAACTTCTCATAAGTTCGAGTCTTAAACTTGTTTAATATCGTTCATAAAAATTGACCTGTCATTCGAGCTCGATCTCAACTAAAAATTTAATATTTTTAAAATTAATAAAATAGATTCTAAATATGTTTTTAATAAAACTAAAATTGATATAACCTATTTTCGGATCATCATTTATTTTAAAATCACATAAGTTCATTTTTAACTTGTTTAATACCGATGAGATGATAACTGAGTGTCCTTGTCGTTTACTAAATAAATTCGAAACCACATAATATATTTAATATACTTCATTTATATATATATATAGATATATTTTAATTAATAACTTTTATCTATTATTATTAGTTTACATAATTACGATATATAATATTTCATTTTAAATATATGCATACATATTTACAAGTAATCATATCGTGAGTCGTCGGGAATTATCAAAGGTCAAATGATAACATGAATAGTTCAAAATTTTTGAGATTCAACATTACAGACTTTGCTTATCGTGTCAAAATACAATATTGTATCGAGAGTTTTGTTTAAAATTAGTCGAAATTTTTCCGGGTCGTGACATATATACATATATATTTTCATAAAGACTGTAATAAAATTCTTTTGTAGAAAATATTAATTGTGAAATTTTTTTAACGGGTAGGTAATACTCGAGATATATATATATATATATATATATATATATATATATATATATATATATATATATATATATATATATATATATATGTATATATATATGTATATATGTATATATATATGTATATATGTATATATATATATATGTATATATATATATATATATATATATATATATATATATATATATATATATATATATATATATATATATATATATTCACAATTAATATGTTATATTCTTCGAATCTGATTAAGCAAATTATCAACTATACTTCTTACTTTCATAATAATATACATTCTTTCATAGCAATCAAAACAACAATACTCATTCAAACCCAATTACATATTCTGATTTTGAAACCTCAGAATTCAATACGAAATATAACCGGTACCATCACTTTTAGATTCTTACATCTTTCAAAGCTATACTTTGACTCCAAAACTGTGTTAGAACATCAAATGTATATTAACGATTACAATCTGTGTTCAAACCCTTCGAAAATTTCTGAAGACACTTCAAATAATGAGCAATCGAGATGATGATTCAACCACATATTACCCACAGTTATGAACTTAAAATCAAAGTCATAATTCAACACTGATCTGTGTCAGATCTTTTGGCATTTATTAGCAAAAATAACTTTGCAATTCCTTTTCAAAGTAGCAAATTCTATCACAGCTCCAGCAAGACAACTTCGATTTTTCATTCGGAGTAGCCTTATCATAATCTTGATATATATGATTACCCTTTTGTTACCGGAGAACCTTTCATGTTTCACCACATTAGCCATAAACTTAATCACAACTTCACTGATCTTTGACCTTCCGAAGAATCATTATAATTATCGAAACCCCATCATTTACTCATTCGCATCTTGTAACGAGAATTGCCATACAAATCATCGGGAATTAGCAATCAGTATTTTGAAATCTCGCAGCATGTCTACGCCAACAGTTATATGTGTATATATAACGTCTATCTTCTGGACTTAATTTGAATGTGAAGTTTCTGAAAAACACTCCGAACTACGAATTGGTTCTCCGAAAATGGAAAAATTGCTGATGAAGCAGCAAAAACTATAAACGACTTTAACAGTAAAAGTTTGATGATAATGAAGAAGTGTACTGGCAAAGCGCAGAAAAAAAAGTCTTGGAATTGGAAACCGAATTGAGCAAAGTATGAAGGAGGTTGTGGATAAATCACAAAGACTGAACCTGACTTCAAAGGATCCAAATGATTCAGTACCTGCTGAAGTCATTAACGAATACCTTGCTCATGACTCTAAACCCCTGCGGACAATATTCTTCATCATTCTCTGATATTAGAAATTCTAAGATATCATCGTATCTTTCGTTATAAATATCCTCCATATTTCTGAAGATATTTTTTTAATTATTCTTATCTGAAATCATTTACCTCTTCGCGCTATCTGTATTACATCATAAAAGAAACTATTTTAGTTTATAAATTCTGAAATATTCGAGTTTAAAATAAGAATATTTTGAAGTAGTGTTGGGAACTGAAGCATGAATTAGTATAATATAATGACACTTGATCAACGTGATTATATTACAGTAAGTCATGCTGAGTTTCTAAATGGAACGTGATGATTCACAGACTATACCGTCATCATGTGCCATGTTACACGACTCTTGTATTCTACTTAATCTCTAAAATATCAAGAAAATATTTCTTGATGATTCGGCTTTTTCTGAGGTATTCTGGTAATTTGACAAGTCAAAATCGTGCCATTACAATTTCCTTCCTAGAACATTAACAATGTTTATTCCGAAATTCATATCTGCGAATTCTGTACCATTACAAGCGGTGCTTAATCGCAAGAAGAAGAAACGAAAGGACAAAATTCCGAAATAGAAATTAAGCTATAAATCGCAGCAAATAAAAGAGAGCATTAACTGGAGATGACAATGATTATGGGAGACAGAAGTAGAGACATCGAAATATAAGAGAAGATATAAAATCCAACAACCACCCAGAAATTATAAACCGTATATATCGATGCAAATAGCAATATAAAGACACGGGAGAACTAAAAACACTATAAACCCAAGGGTATAGTAAAAGTAAATAGATTCTTCTGGCGGCAGATGAAAAAGAAGAATGACAGATACGAAGGTAAGGAGTATATCAAAAATCAGAACTGGATGGAGCATATTGACAAATACTTTAAAGTATGAGCTGAGGGAGAAAGAAGAGAAGGTGTGAGTGGTAAGGAAACGAAGGGAGTGGATTTATAGTAAAATATCAGACAGAGCAATCAAAATGGATGATATCATTTAAAGCGGATCCTAATTTCCTTAATCAAATCTAATTACAAAGATTTTCTCTAAATCTCTTGAACTTGAAAATCAATTCTATCTATGTCAAAAGATATGACGAATCTATACCTACTCATTTCACTCTTTTGGTAATAGCTTCACTCGTACTCTTCACAAAATCAAATGATTTTATCCATATTACTCAATGATGATAAAACCCTAATCTTCAGCTTATATGCGTCATGAAAACATACTTATTGTCAGCCATGACCATCCCAATCAAATTTCGGGACGAAATTTCTTTAACGGGTAGGTACTGTGACAACCTGAAAATTTCCGACCAAATTTAAACTTTAATCTTTATATATTCCTGACACGATAAGCAAAGTTTGTAAGTTGAATCTCAAGAATTTTAAACTGTGTTCATACACACATTTAACCTCAACCAAATTCCAATGATTCACGAACCAATATATGAACGAACATGATTATATATGTATATGTGTATAAATTATAACTTGAAAACATTAGCAAAGTATTAGACGTATAATACTTTATATAAACGTATTTGTTTCAAAATATATTCTAATAGTTATCAATGGAATTAAAAGATGATATCAAATAATTAAATTATTAGATACATTGAATTATAATTACGAGTCTCTGTTGAGAGGTCCACTATGATTTGAGAAATTTATTCTTTTTAACGGTATTCGGAATAATTGGTAAAGTGATTTATTAGAAGGAACAAAAGTGTCAATTAACGGGAACTAGACAAGGGTTAGTGGAGATTCCCGTTTGATTTTCAATTTATGCTTTACAATAATTGTCTCGTAACTTTTGATAAGTTAAACTATTAAACTTGTATATTAATTAATGTGGAAGTAAAATTGTAGAATATATATAACTTAGAAGATGGATAATTGGATATTGATAAGTTAAATAGATCGACATTTTACATTAAGATGATTCCTTACGTTTGATTTTTCCTTTAGACTTAATACTACGAGTCATGATTAAAATGGAAATTAAAACCTTGAAACCTGATATGATTCATATATGATTTTACTTTCTTAAACGGAAACGTCTTTTCGATATAATAGACTTTTATTATTAAAAACGTCTTATGACATAACAACTTCTACTATTATAACCTTTGTAATAAAATGATTTTTGAATATAAAATAATTTGGTTATTAAAATGTTTTATGAACGATTGAATATAAATGAACTATATCAATTTTAAACTTTAAAATACAAAGGTTACGAAATAGTAATTCTTAATATTTAAAAGATTTCTAAATATATAAGTTTTGAATGCATTAGTTTTGAAAAACTATATTAAGTAAATAGTTCAAATTTATATTTCGAAATGAAAATATAAATATATATACCTTAGTCATAAAATGTCCTGATTTAAAATAATATATTTTGATAAACAACGAGTCACTGATTTATAGAAGCAAATGACCACAACGCTCAATTTTATAAGTTACATTTTTTATAAGTTAATTTATTGATGAGTAAGTCAAATTATTAATAAGGGTACACGTCACGTAACGTAAAAGGCTAATTTTCTAAACGTATGAAAGTGCGTTCGAAAAACCTATTATGAATATATATGATTCTACTTTTCTAAAAAGTTTTATGATATAACGATTTCCATTATTTTAACCTTTAAACAAAATGATTCTTAAATATATTTAGTTTTGGAAAACAAAATTATCATATTTATTTGATTTAGTTTCAAACGTACAAAAACGTTTTCAGTTTAAAAAAAGAACTTTATTATTAAAACGTATATAACTTTTATAAATATCTAGAACCACTTTTGACAACTCATTACTTAACCACTATGATAAAGATAACGATATTTATATTTTATTTTATTAAATATATATAACGATTTAAATTAATATTATATATATTTATACGCATATTATACGTACATAGTTTTATACTTTTACTATACTTAAACTTTACCTTTACTTTATTTTTACTTTATTTTAACTTTAATAATTCACTTTAATAATTCATACTTTAATAATTCACTTTAATAATTCATACTTTAATAATTCACTTTAATAATTCATATTTTAATAATTCACTTTAATAATTCATACTTTAATAATTCACTTTAATAATTCAAAAATCTATTATAAATAGAATTCAATAGGTTTCATTATTTCATAGAAACTTGAAAATATTTTTCTCTAAACTCTCTCAATAGATGTATATATATATTTACTCCGTATTATTTCAAGATATTATCAGTATACATAAAATAATACGATGGAGTGCTGTCCGAGTGATTTCGAAATTGTTTTTCGAGCGGGATAGAGCTAAGGAAATTATGGGTTATAGCTATGGAGGTTATGGGTATGGTTCGGGAGTATTGCTCGTGAGTCAAACTAGTATTTATCATCCCCGTTGCGTCTACGTACCTTTCCTGCAATATTGAATCTCAATATTGATACGTGAGTACTCATAATTTAATTTTTTACATACTAATAGTGTATCCCTGACTAGTGCTTGAGAATATAGGATTATGCATGCTTGTACTTTTGATATTGCCATTAGATAAGATATGTTGAATCCTGAATTAGTTACGTATGCGATTGAGATAAGGTATAAGATATGCATGTCGTT
The DNA here is from genome assembly GCF_046630445.1 of Rutidosis leptorrhynchoides. Classification (NCBI taxonomy): domain Eukaryota; kingdom Viridiplantae; phylum Streptophyta; class Magnoliopsida; order Asterales; family Asteraceae; genus Rutidosis; species Rutidosis leptorrhynchoides. The sequence goes on from NC_092340.1 coordinate 36,192,352, forward strand.
GGAAAGCTAGCGAAAAATTAAGACTTTTCATTTAGATATCGAACGGTTTCGATGAACAGATTTGAAGTTATAGTCAATCGAATTTTTGTATTAGTATTAAAAATGATTATTATTATCGTCGTTATTATCGTCGTTCTAGTTTTATCTTATTATTATTATTATTTTTATCAATAAAAGGATTTATCAGTAAAAATTGTTATTTTTATTATTATTACTATCGTTATTATCGTTAAAGTTATAATTAGTATTATTATTATTATTATCTAATTATTATTATCTAATTATTATTATTATTATTATTATTATTATTATTATTATTATTATTATCATTATTAATATATATATCATTATTTAAAAATGGTTATTGTTATTGTTATTATTATTATGATATTATCATTAAAATAATTATTAGTATTATCGTTAATAATGTCATAGTAATTATCATTATTAGTATTATTGTAATTAAAACTAATATTAGTAACACCTAATTATTTTGATTACTATTATTGTCATTATTATGAACACGATATAAAAGACGATTAAAAGCTATTAAACAAAACGATTAAAAGCTATAGAATTTGAAATTGGAGAGATGGTCATGCTTAAAGTTGCACCTTGGAAAGGCGTTGTTCGATTTGGTAAACGAGGGAAATTAAATCCAAGGTATATCGGACCATTCAAGATTATTGATCGTGTCGGACCAGTAGCTTACCGACTTGAGTTACCTCAACAACTCGCGGCTGTACATAACACTTTCCACATCTTGAATTTGAAGAAATGTTTTGCTAAAGAAGATCTCACTATTCCGTTAGATGAAATCCAAATCAACGAAAAACTTCAATTCATCGAAGAACCCGTCGAAATAATGGATCGTGAGGTTAAAAGACTTAAGCAAAACAAGATACCAATTGTTAAGGTTTGATGGAATGCTCGTAGAGGACCCGAGTTCACCTGGGAACGAGAAGATTAGATGAAGAAGAAATACCCGCATTTATTTCCAGAAGATACGTCAACACCTCCAACTGCTTAAAATTTCGGGACAAAATTTATTTAACTGGTAGGTACTGTAGTGACCCGAACTTTTCCATGTTTATATATATATTAAATGAAATTGTTATTTACATGATTAAGTGTTTCCAACATGTTAAGCAATTAAATTGTTAAGACTTGATTAATTGAAATAGGTTTCATATAGACAATTGACCACCTAAGTATATTAATAATGAACTACATATGTAAAAACAAGACTACTAACTTAATGATTTTGAAACGAGACATATATGTAACGATTATCGTTGTAACGACATTTAATGTATATATATCATATTAAGAGATATTCGTACATCATAATATCATGATAATATAATAATTTAAAATCTCATATGATATTAAAAACATTGGGTTAACAACATTTAACAAGATCGTTAACCTAAAGGTTTCAAAACAACACTTACATGTAACGACTAACGATGACTTAACGACTCAGTTAAAATGTATATACATGTAGTGTTTTAATATGTATTCTTACACTTTTGAAAAACTTCAATACACTTATCAAAATACTTCTACTTAACAAAAATGGTTACAATTACATCCTCGTTCAGTTTCATCAACAATTCTACTCGTATGCACCCGTATTTATACTCGTACAATACACAGGTTTTAGATGTATATACTATTGGTATATACACTCTAATGATCAGCTCTTAGCAGCCCATGTGAGTCACCTAACACATGTGGGAACCATCATTTGACAACTAGCATGAAATATCTCATAAAATTACAAAAATATGAGTAATCATTCATGACTTATTTACATGAAAACAAAATTACATATCCTTTATATCTAATCCATACACCAACGACCAAAAACAACCTACAAACACTTTCATTCTTCAATTTTCTTCATCTAATTGATCTCTCTCAACTTCTATCTTCAAGTTCTAAGTGTTCTTCATAAATTCTACAAGTTCTAGTTTCATAAAATCAAGAATACTTCCAAGTTTGCTAGCTTACTTCCAATCTTGTAGAGTGATCATCCAACCTCAAGAAATATTTATTATTTACAGTAAGATATCTTTCTAATACAAGGTAATACTCATATTCAAACTTTGATTCAATTTCTATAACTATAACAATCTTATTTCGAGTGAAAATCTTACTTGAACTGTTTTCGTGTCATGATTCTGCTTCAAGAACTTTCAAGCCATCCAAGGATCCTTTGAAGCTAGATCCATTTTTCTCATTTCCAGTAGCTTTATCCACAAAACTTGAGGTAGTAACGATGTTCATAACATCATTCGATTCATACATATAAAGCTATCTTATTCGAAGGTTTAAACTTGTAATCACTAGAACATAGTTTAGTTAATTCTAAACTTGTTCGCAAACAAAAGTTAATCCTTCTAACTTGACTTTTAAAATCAACTAAACACATGTTCTATATCTATATGATATGCTAACTTAATGATTTAAAACCTGGAAACACGAAAAACACCGTAAAACCGGATTTACGCCGTCGTAGTAACACCGCGGGCTGTTTTGGGTTAGTTAATTAAAAACTATGATAAACTTTGATTTAAAAGTTGTTCTTCTGGAAAAATGATTTTTCTTATGAACATGAAACTATATCCAAAAATCATGATTAAACTCAAAGTGGAAGTATGTTTTCTAAAATGGTCATCTAGACGTCGTTCTTTCGACTGAAATGATTACCTTTACAAAAACAACTTGTAACTTATATTTCTGACTATAAACCTATACTTTTTCTGTTTAGATTCATAAAATAGAGTTTGATATGAAATCATAGCAATTTGATTCACTCAAAACGGATTTAAAATGAAGAAGTTATGGGTAAAACAAGATTGGATAATTTTTCTTGTTGTAGCAACGTGAAAATTGGTAACAAATCTATATTAATCATATCCTAGCTAACTTATATTGTATTATACATGTATTCTAATATATTATGTAATCTTGGGATACCATAGACACGTATGCAAATGTTTTGACATATCATATCGACCCATGTGTATATATTATTTGGAACAACCATAGACACTCTATACGCAGTAATGTGGGAGTTAGCTATACAGGGTTGAGGTTGATTCTAAAAATATATATACTTTGAGTTGTGATCTAGCCTGAGACGTGTATACACTGGGTCGTGGATTGATTCAAGATAATATATATCAATTTTTTTCTGTACATTTAACGTTGGACAACTAGTTGTAGGTTACTAACGAGGACAGCTGACTTAATAAACTTAAAACATCAAAATGTATTAAAAGTGTTGCAAATGTATTTTGAATATACTTTGATATATATGTACATATTTGTTATAGGTTCGTGAATCGACCAGTGGCCAAGTCTTACTTCCCGACGAAGTAAAAATCTGTGAAAGTGAGTTATAGTCCCACTTTTAAAATCTAATATTTTTGGGATGAGAATACATGCAGGTTTTATAAATGATTTATAAAATAGACACAAGTACATGAAACTACATTCTATGGTTGAATTATCGAAATCGAATATGCCCCTTTTTATTAAGTTTGGTAATCTAAGAATTAGGGAACAGACACCCTAATTGACGCGAATCCTAAAGATAGATCTATTAGGCCTAACAAACCCCATCCAAAGTACCAGATGCTTTAGTACTTCGAAATTTATATCATATCCGAAGGGTGTCCCGGAATGATGGGGGTATTCTTATATATGCATCTTGTTAATGTCGGTTACCAGGTGTTCACCATATGAATGATTTTTATCTCTATGTATGGGATGTGTATTGAAATATGAAATCTTGTGGTCTATTATTACGATTTGATATATATAGGTTAAACCTATAACTCACCAACATTTTTGTTGACGTTTAAAGCATGTTTATGCTCAGGTGAATACTAAGAGCTTTCGCTGTTGCATACTAAAATAAGGACAAGATTTGGAGTCCATGTGTGTATGATATTGTGTAAAAACTGCATTCAAGAAACATATGTCGATGTAATATATTTCTATTGTAAACCATTATGTAATGGTCGTGTGTAAACAGTATATTTTAGATTATCATTATTTGATAATCTACGTAATGTTTTTTTTTTTAAAAAAAAACCTTTATTGATAAAATAAAGGTTATGGTTATTTTAAAAATGAATGCAGTCTTTGAAAAATGTCTCATATAGAGGTCAAAACCTCGCAATGAAATCAATTAATATAGAACGTTTATAATCAATATGAATGGGACATTTCAGTTGGTATCCGATCGTTGGTCTTAGAGAACCAGAATTTTGCATTAGTGTATCTTATCGAGTTGGTTAGGATGCATTAGTGAGTCTGGACTTCGACCGTGTTTACTTGAAAAATGATTGCTTAACAAATTTTGTTGGAAACTATATATTTTTAACATGTGAATATTATGTGATATATTAATCTCTTAACGCGTTTGATATTATGTGATAGATGTCTACCTTTAGAACAAGTCCCATTGACTCACATAATAATAATGAAGAGTCAAATGTAAATTGGAATGATTCGTGGACTGATTCACAAGTTCACGAAGAGGAACCGGAAGAAGAGTCGGAACCGGAAGAAGAATCGGAACCGGAAGAAGAATCGGAACCGGAATAAGAAATAGAACCAGTGGGGGAATAATAAAACAGTTAAGTAGAAGAAAATCCTCAACCAACCGACCAAAGTTAATTATGGTCAATGGTGTTTCCGCCAAGGAAGCAAAGTATTGGGAGGATTACCAATTCTCCGATGAATCGGATCCCGACAAGGATTCCGATGATGTTATAGAAATTACCCCAACACAATTTAATAAGGAAAAAGAGAACAATAAGGGAAAGGGCATAAAAATAGAGAAATTTGATTCCAAACCCGATGAACTTTATATGTATCGTCAACACCCGTATTTCTTAAGTTGTGACAATAACCCGGGAACCTCTAAACCACCAGGTTTTTCTAAACCAATGTGGAAAACGACGGCTCGTATTAGGGGAACATCATATATCCCTAGAAACTTGGCAAAACGAACCAAAACCGAAGAAGAAGAAACGAGCGAGTCGGAATAAGAAAGTTGTATTCGTGTGGTGTAATATATGTAATATAGTGTGCTTATGCTTTATGATATATGTAAAAATTGCTTGTATTAATAAGTATTTTTTTTATGAATCTAACTCTTGTCTATTTTACAGTATAAAAACACAAAATGGATAGACAACCCAATATTTTAAGAGACCTACTCGGAGACATGATTGATGAAATCTTGTCTAGAGTCGTTCAGAATTCCTCGGCACAACTATTTAAGGCGAGATCAGTTTGTAAGACATTCGAAGAACGTTCCAAGAATGCCTTGGTTTATAAAAGGCTTTCGTTCGAAATATGGGGGATATCACATTGGGAAATCCATAAGTTACGATGTGTTTACTTTGACGCATATATTGCGGGGAACCCAAATGCTATTTTACGCAACGGGTTAAGAAATTATTTTGACTCAATATATCCGAATATAGGACTTCGTGATTTAGAAAAAGCGGCTAACATGCAACATAAAGAAGCATGTTATGCTTACGGGTTAGTATTGTTCGCTTCTCACCAAAGTGAGAACAAGAACATCGGGCTACAACTATTAAACAAAACGTTCCCACAAGTGACGGAGTCGGTAATTGGGGTAAGAAATGAGGTTTTTAGGTTATTACGAGACTGTTGGTCATTACGTAACCTTCATCCTTTTGACGACGTTACAACACATTGTCTTACTGTCGGTCACAACGGTTATGTTCCACAAAACCAAGGATGGGAAGTGGTATTAGTAAAACCAGAATGCATGACTTATTTCTGGATGTATGAATTACGTGTCTTTATTGCCTTTGCTGAACGCCTTATTTATTAACTAGAATTATCTTCGCAACTACTTTGTATCAAAGTTTTATGTGCTATATTTCATGCTATATGTAAAATAGCGATATTATAAGTTTGCAAGTTATTGTATAAAGGCTTGAATATGATATTTTTGTTTTGTTTTTGTGATTAGTTTTTCATATAGAATTGTAGTAGTTAAAATGGTATGTTAGCTACTAAGTATGAACTTAACGGGTAGGTACTACCCGAATTAAAGAGTATAAAACGCTAATATGAAGAAAGAGCTTTTATAAATAAGTTCATATTACGCTATGAAATACTATTGACTACTCTTGATATTCTATATGATTAACTCGTTTCATTTGACTATTTTGAAGGAAATGGCACCGACTACTCGATACACCTTGAATATGAGCGAAGAGGAATTTCGTGCCTTTCTTGCTTCAAACATAGCCGCAGTACAGGCTGCGCTACATACCAACAATAACCTTGGATCTAGCAGTACAGGAAATCGTGTAGGATGCACCTACAAAGAATTCACTGCCTGCAAACCTTTGGAATTTGATGGAACCGAAGGACCGATCTGATTGAAACGGTTGACCGAGAAGGTCGAATCGGTGTTTGCCATAAGTAAGTGTACTGAAGAGGACAAAGTGAAGTACGCTACGCATACCTTCACAGGTTCTGCGTTAACATGGTGGAATACCTATCTAGAGCAAGTGGGACAAGATGATGCTTACGCACTACCGTGGTCAGCATTCAAGCACTTGATGAACGAGAAGTACCGTCCCAGAAACGAGGTCAATAAGCTCAAGACAGAACTTAGAGGGTTACGAACCCAAGGATTTGATATTACCACGTACGAAAGACGATTCACATAATTATGCCTATTGTGTCCGGGAGCGTTCGAAGATGAGGAAGAGAAGATCGACGCGTTTGTGAAAGGATTACCGGAAAGAATCCAAGAAGATATAAGTTCACACGAGCCCGCCTCCATACAACAGGCATGTAGAATGGCTCACAAACTAATGAACCAGATTGAAGAAAGAATTAAAGAACAGACTGCTGAAGAGGCCAATGTGAAGCAAGTCAAAAGAAAGTGGGAGGAAAACAGTGATAAGGATCACCAATACAACAACAGCAGCAGTTACAACAATAATCGCAACAACTATCCCAGCAATCGTAACATCAATCGCAACTACAACAAATGGCCCAACAATAACAATAACAACAACAACAACAACAATCATCCCAACAACAATAATAACCGCAACAACAACAACAATCAGAAGCAGCTATGCCAAAGGTGTGAAAAGTAACACTCGGGGTTCTGCACAAAATTTTGCAACAAGTGTAAAAGAAATGGTCATAGCGCAGCGAAGTGTGAGGTCTACGGACCAGGGGTTAACAGAACAAAAGGAACAAATGGTGTCGGAACGAGTAATGGTGGAGCAAGTAGTGTCGGAGCAAGTTATGCCAATGTAGTTTGTTATAAATGTGGAAAACCGGGCCACATTATTAGAAATTTCCCGAACCAGGAGAACACGAATGGACAAGGCCGCGGAAGAGTTTTCAATATTAATGCGGCAGAGGCACAGGAAGACCCGGAGCTTGTTACGGGTACGTTTCTTATTGACAATAAATCTGCTTATGTTTTATTTGATTCGGGTGCGGATAGAAGCTATATGAGTAGAGATTTTTGTGCTAAATTAAGTTGTCCATTGACGCCTTTGAATAGTAAATTTTTACTCGAATTAGCAAATGGTAAATTAATTTCAGCAGATAATATATGTCGGAATCGAGAAATTAAACTGGTTAGCGAAACATTTAAGATTGACTTGATACCAGTAGAGTTAGGGAGTTTTGATGTGATAATCGGTATGGACTGGTTGAAAGAAGTGAAAGCAGAGATCGTTTGTTACAAAAATGCAATTCGCATTATACGAGAAAAAGAAAAACCCTTAATGGTGTACGGAGAAAAGGGCAACACGAAGCTACATCTTATTAGTAATTTGAAGGCACAAAAACTAATAAAAAAAGGTTGCTATGCAGTTCTAGCACACGTCGAGAAAGTACAAACTGAAGAAAAGAGCATCAATGATGTTCCCGTCGCAAAAGAATTTCCCGATGTATTTCCGAAAGAATTATCGGGATTACCCCCACATCGATCTGTTGAATTTCAAATAGATCTTGTACCAGGAGCTGCACCAATAGCTCGTGCTCCTTACAGACTCGCACCCAGCGAGATAAAAGAACTGCAAAGCCAATTATAAGAACTTTTAGAGCGTGGTTTCATTCGACCAAGCACATCACCGTGGGGAGCTCCTGTTTTGTTTGTCAAGAAGAAAGATGGTACATTCAGGTTGTGTATCGACTACCGAGAGTTGAACAAACTTACCATCAAGAACTGCTACCCACTACCGAGAATTAATGACTTATTTGATCAACTACAAGGCTCGTCTGTTTATTCAAAGATTGACTTACGTTCCGGGTATCATCAAATGCGGGTGAAAGAAGATGATATTCCAAAGACTGCTTTCAGAACACGTTACGGTCATTACGAGTTTATGGTCATGCCGTTTGGTTTAACTAATGCACCAGCTGTGTTCATGGACCTTATGAACCGAGTGTGTGGACCATACCTTGACAAGTTTGTCATTGTTTTCATTGATGACATACTTATTTACTCAAAGAATGACCAAGAACACGGTGAACATTTGAGAAAGGTGTTAGAAGTATTGAGGAAGGAAGAATTGTACGCTAAGTTTTCAAAGTGTGCATTTTGATTGGAAGAAGTTCAATTCCTCGGTCACATAGTGAACAAAGAAGGTATTAAGGTGGATCCGGCAAAGATAGAAATTGTTGAAAAGTGGGAAACCCCGAAAACTCCGAAACACATACGCCAGTTTTTAGGACTAGCTGGTTACTACAGAAGGTTCATCCAAGACTTTTCCAGAATAGCAAAACCCTTGACTGCATTAACGCATAAAGGGAAGAAATTTGAATGGAAGGATGAACAAGAGAAAGCGTTTCACTTATTGAAGAAAAAGCTAACTACGGCACCTATATTGTCATTGCCTGAAGGGAATGATGATTTTGTGATTTATTATGACGCATCAAAGCAAGGTCTCGGTTGTGTATTAATGCAACGAACAAAGGTGATTGCTTATGCATCTAGACAATTGAAGATTCACGAACAAAATTATACGACGCATGATTTGGAATTAGGCGCGGTTGTTTTTGCATTAAAGACTTGGAGGCACTACTTATATGGGGTTAAAAGTATTATATATACCGACCACAAAAGTCTTCAACACATATTTAATCAGAAATAACTGAATATGAGGCAGCATAGGTGGATTGAATTGTTGAATGATTACGACTTTGAGATTCGTTACCACCCGGGGAAGGCAAATGTGGTAGCCGACGCCTTGAGCAGGAAGGACAGAGAACCCATTCGAGTAAAATCTATGAATATAATGATTCACAATAACCTTACTACTCAAATAAAGGAGGCGCAACAAGGAGTTTTAAAAGAGGGAAATTTAAAGGATGAAATACCCAAAGGATCGGAGAAGCATCTTAATATTCGGGAAGATGGAACCCGGTATAGGGCTGAAAGGATTTGGGTACCAAAATTTGGAGATATGAGAGAAATGGTACTTAGAGAAGCTCATAAAACCATATACTCAATACATCCTGGAACGGGGAAGATGTACAAGGATCTCAAGAAACATTTTTGGTGGCCGGGTATGAAAGCCGATGTTGCTAAATACGTAGGAGAATGTTTGACGTGTTCTAAGGTCAAAGCTGAGCATCAGAAACCATCAGGTCTACTTCAACAACCCGAAATCCCGGAATGGAAATGGGAAAACATTACCATGGATTTCATCACTAAATTGCCAAGGGCTGCAAGTGGTTTTGATACTATTTGGGTAATAGTTGATCGTCTCACCAAATCAGCACACTTCCTGCCAATAAGAGAAGATGACAAGATGAAGAAGTTAGCACGACTGTATTTGAAGGAAGTCGTCTCCAGACATGGATTACCAATCTCTATTATCACTGATAGGGATGGCAGATTTATTTCAAGATTCTGGCAGACATTACAGCAAGCATTAGGAACTCGTCTAGACATGAGTACTGCCTATCATCCACAAACTGATGGGCAGAGCGAAAGGACGATACAAATACTTGAAGACATGCTACGAGCATGTGTTATTGATTTCGGAAACAGTTGGGATCGACATCTACCGTTAGCAGAATTTTCCTACAACAACAGCTACCATTCGAGCATTGAGATGGCGCCGTTTGAAGCACTTTATGGTAGAAAGTGCAGGTCTCCGATTTGTTGGAGTGAAGTGGGGGATAGACAGATTACGGGTCCGGAGATAATACAAGAAACTACCGAGAAGATCATCCAAATTCAACAACGGTTGAAAACCGCCCAAAGTCGACAAAAGAGCTACGCTGACATTAAAAGGAAAGATATAGAATTTGAAATTGGAGAGATGGTCATGCTTAAAGTTGCACCTTGGAAAGGCGTTGTTCGATTTGGTAAACGAGGGAAATTAAATCCAAGGTATATCGGACCATTCAAGATTATTGATCGTGTCGGACCAGTAGCTTACCGACTTGAGTTACCTCAACAACTCGCGGCTGTACATAACACTTTCCACGTCTCGAATTTGAAGAAATGTTTTGCTAAAGAAGATCTCACTATTCCGTTAGATGAAATCCAAATCAACGAAAAACTTCAATTCATCGAAGAACCCGTCGAAATAATGGATCGTGAGGTTAAAAGAATTAAGCAAAACAAGATACCAATTGTTAAGGTTCGATGGAATGCTCGTAGAGGACCCGAGTTCACCTGGGAACGAGAAGATCAGATGAGGAAGAAATACCCGCATTTATTTCCAGAAGATACGTCAACACCTCCAACTGCTTAAAATTTCGGGACGAAATTTATTTAACTGGTAGGTACTGTAGTGACCCAAACTTTTCCATGTTTATATATATATTAAATGAAATTGTTATTTACATGATTAAGTGTTTCCAACATGTTAAGCAATCAAACTTGTTAAGACTTGATTAATTGAAATAGGTTTCATATAGACAATTGACCACCCAAGTTGACCGATGATTCACGAACGTTAAAACTTGTAAAAACTAAATGATGACATATATATGGTTATATATATTGTTAAAATGATATTATGATAAGTAAACATATCATTAATTATATTAATAATGAACTACATATGTAAAAACAAGACTACTAACTTAATGATTTTGAAACGAGACATATATGTAACGATTATCGTTGTAACGACATTTAATGTATATATATCATATTAAGAGATATTCGTACATCATAATATCATGATAATATAATAATTTAAAATCTCATATGATATTATAAACATTGGGTTAACAACATTTAACAAGATCGTTAACCTAAAGGTTTCAAAACAACACTTACATGTAACGACTAACGATGACTTAACGACTCAGTTAAAATGTATATACATGTAATGTTTTAATATGTATTCTTTCACTTTTGAAAGACTTCAATACACTTATCAAAATACTTCTAATTAACAAAAATTCTTACAATTACATCCTCGTTCAGTTTCATCAAAAATTCTACTCGTATACACCCGTATTCGTACTCGTACAATACACAGCTTTTAGATGTATGTACTATTGGTATATACACTCCAATGATCAGCTTTTAGCAGCCCATGTGAGTCACCTAACACATGTGGGAACCATCATTTGGCAACTAGCATGAAATATCTCATAAAATTACAAAAATATGAGTAATCATTCATGACTTATTTACATGAAAACAAAATTACATATCCTCTATATCTAATCCATACACCAACGACCAAAAACACCTACAAACACTTTCATTTAATTTTCTTCATCTAATTGATCTCTCTCAAGTTCTATCTTCAAGTTCTAAGTGTTCTTCATAAATTCTACAAGTTCTAGTTTCATAAAATCAAGAATACTTCCAAGTTTGCTAGCTTACTTCCAATCTTGTAGAGTGATCATCCAACCTCAAGAAATCTTTATTATTTATAGTAAGATATCTTTCTAATATAAGGTAATACTCATATTCAAATTTTGATTCAATTTCTATAACTATAACAATCTTATTTCGAGTGAAAATCTTACTTGAACTCTTTTCGTGTCATGATTCTGCTTCAAGAACTTTCAAGCCATCCAAGGATCCTTTGAAGCTAGATCCATTTTTCTCATTTCCAGTAGCTTTATCCAGAAAACTTGAGGTAGTAATGATGTTCATAACATCATTCGATTCATACATATAAAGCTATCTTATTCGAAGGTTTAAACTTGTAATCACTAGAACATAGTTTAGTTAATTCTAAACTTGTTCGCAAACAAAAGTTAATCCTTCTAACTTGACTTTTAAAATCAACTAAACACATGTACTATATCTATATGATATGCTAACTTAATGATTTAAAACCTGGAAACACGAAAAACACCGTAAAACCGGATTTACGCCGTCGTAGTAACACCGCGGGCTGTTTTGGGTTAGTTAATTAAAAACTATGATAAACTTTGATTTAAAAGTTGTTCTTCTGGGAAAATGATTTTTCTTATGAACATGAAACTATATCCAAAAATCATAATTAAACTCAAAGTGGAAGTATGTTTTCTAAAATGGTCATCTAGACGTCGTTCTTTCGACTGAAATGACTACCTTTACAAAAATGACTTGTAACTTATATTTCTGACTATAAACCTATACTTTTTCTGTTTAGATTCATAAAATAGAGTTCGATATGAAACCATAGCAATTTGATTCACTCAAAACGGATTTAAAATGAAGAAGTTATGGGTAAAACAAGATTGGATAATTTTTCTTGTTGTAGCAACGTGAAAATTGGTAACAAAACTATATTAATCATATCCTAGCTAACTTATATTGTATTATACATGTATTCTAATATATTATGTAATCTTGGGATACCATAGACACGTATGCAAATGTTTTGACATATCATATCGACCCATGTGTATATATTATTTGGAACAACCATAGACACTCTATATGCAGTAATGTGGGAGTTAGCTATACAGGGTTGAGGTTGATTCCAAAAATATATATACTTTGAGTTGTGATCTAGCCTGATACGTGTATACACTGGGTCGTGGATTGATTCAAGATAATATATATCAATTTTTTTCTGTACATTTAACGTTGGACAACTAGTTGTAGGTTACTAACGAGGACAACTGATTTAATAAACTTAAAACATCAAAATGTATTAAAAGTGTTGTAAATGTATTTTGAATATACTTTGATATATATGTACATATTTGTTATAGGTTCGTGAATCGACCAGTGGCCAAGTCTTACTTCCCGACGAAGTAAAAATCTGTGAAAGTGAGTTATAGTCCCACTTTTAAAATCTAATATTTTTGGGACGAGAATACATGCAGGTTTTATAAATGATTTACAAAATAGACACAAGTACGTGAAACTACATTCTATGATTGAATTATCGAAATCGAATATGCCCCTTTTTATTTAGTCTGGTAATCTAAGAATTAGGGAACAGACATCCTAATTGACGCGAATCCTAAAGATAGATCTATTGGGCCTAACAAACCCCATCCAAAGTACCAGATGCTTTAGTACTTCGAAATTTATATCATATCCGAAGGGTGTCCCGGAATGATGGGGATATTCTTATATATGCATCTTGTTAATGTCAGTTACCAGGTGTTCACCATATGAATGATTTTTATCTCTATGTATGGGATGTGTATTGAAATATGAAATTATGTGGTCTATTGATACGATTTGATATATATAGGTTAAACCTATAACTCACCAACATTTTTGTTGACGTTTAAAGCATGTTTATTCTCAGGTGAATACTAAGAGCTTCCGCTGTTGCATACTAAAATAAGGACAAGATTTGGAGTCCATGTGTGTATGATATTGTGTAAAAACTGCATTCAAGAAACATATATCGATGTAATATATTTCTATTGTAAACTATTATGTAATGGTCGTGTGTAAACAGTATATTTTATATTATCATTATTTGATAATCTACGTAATGTTTTAAAAAAAAAAAACCTTTATTGATAAAATAAAGGTTATGGTTGTTTTAAAAATGAATGCAGTCTTTGAAAAACGTCTCATATAGAGGTCAAAACCTCGCAACGAAATCAATTAATATGGAACGTTTATAATCAATATGAACGGGACATTTCACTAGTTTTATCTTATTATTATTATTATCTTTATCAATAAAAGGATTTATCAGTAAAAATTGTTATTTTTATTATTATTACTATCGTTATTATCGTTAAAGTTATAATTAGTATTATTATTATTATTATCTAATTATTATTATTATTATTATTATTATTATTATTATTATTATTATTATTATTATTATTATTATTATTATTATTATCATTATCATTATTAATATATATATCATTATTTAAAAATGGTTATTGTTATTGTTATTATTATTATGATATTATCATTAAAATAATTATTAGTATTATCGTTAATAATGTCATAGTAATTATCATTATTAGTATTATTGTAATTAAAACTAATATTAGTAACACCTAATTATTTTGATTACTATTATTGTCATTAATATGAACACGATATAAAAGACGATTAAAAGCTATTAAACGAAACGATTAGGAAATAATAAGTAAGAGTATCTTGATGAAATTAAAATATTATAAGATATTGATTTAGATAAAATTATCGTTCTTATTATTTTTATCATTACTATTATTATTAAAAGTATCGTTAGTATTAAAACTATAATTTTAACAAAAATTATCATTTTAATAGAAATGTCATTGTCATTATAAAATACCATTATTATTATCATTTTAAATAGAATTATTATTTTAAAGATAATATTAAAAAGTGTCGTAAATATTAAAGTTATCATAACTAGAATTATCATTTTATCATAATGTCATCTTAGTAATTATAAATATTGATATTTTTATTAATAAAATAATAATAATTATTATTACAAAATAATACAACTTTTACTTACTATTATTATGAATATTATTTTATCAAATAAATATGTGATACAAACATATTTTACTACGTGTAATAAAATTTCTTTAATAATACCTATCATATTATCTTTATGATATTAAATGAACTCTATAAATCTTATTACTTAATATATATAAAAGTATATTTTATTATATAAATTTTAATATAAAATTTTATTTATTAATAAATGAATTATATTATTTACTCTAATATTTTTTTTAAATATTTAAAAATATAAAACGACGAAATTTAAACTATATATTAATTATGTATAGATTTTGGAAATCATTTTGAGTCAAATTGACTTTTGTTGACCTATGCATGTTAGTCTCGAGCATTAGGATTATGGTACACTATGACTTGACCTAATTTGTTAGACAAACATTGACCAACACATAAATATATATAATTAATATAGGTTCGTGAATCCGAGGCCAACCCTGCACTTGTTCAATGACGTTATATGTATTTTTACTACGAAATACAGTATGGTGAGTTTCATTTGCTTTTTTACCCTTTATATTTTTGGGCTGAGAATACATGCGTAATTTTTTATAAATGTTTTACGAAATAGACACAAGTAATTGAAACTACATTATATGGGTGAATGATCGAAGCCGAATATGCCCCTTTTGCTTGGTAACCTAAGAATTAGTAAACTGATCTACTAATTGACGCGAATCCTAAAGATAGATCTATTGGGCCTAACGAACCCCATCCAAAGTACCGGATGTTTTAATACTTCGAATTCGTTTTTATCATGTCCGAAGGATTTTCCGGAATGATAGGGGATATTCTTATATGCATCTTGTTAATGTCGGTTACCAGGTGTTCACCATATGAATGATTTTTGTCTCTATGCATGGGACGTATATTTATAAGAACTGAAAATGAAATTCTTGTGGTCTATTAAAATAATGGAAATGAATGTTTATGATAAACTAATGAACTCACCAACCTTTTGGTTGACACTTTAAAGCATGTTTATTCTCAGGTGTTAAAGAAATCTTCCGCTGTGCATTTGCTCATTTTAGAGATATTACTTGGAGTCATTCATGGCATATTTTGAAAGACGTTGCATTCGAGTCATTGAAATTCACCAAGATTATTATTAAGTCAATTATAGTTGGATGTATTATGAAATGGTATGCATGTCGTCAACTTTCGTTGTAAAGAAAGTTTGTCTTTTAGAAACGAATGCAATGTTTGTAAAATGTATCATATAAATGTCAAATACCTCGCGATGTAATCAACTATTGTGAATCGTTTATAATGTATATGAACGGGTTCTTTCAGCAATCAAAGAAATTTCAAGAAAAAGTGGACGTGCGCTTCGGTAACCTTAAACGAAATTCAAAATAAGAGCTTTGAGTGGTTCTCGAATCGTTATCGCAAGAAAAAGTTCGAGTGGAGTCAATGGCTAGCGGACCCTTCATGCTATCTGAGCATTTAACCTTCGGTTTCATCCCAGATTCTCGTGTGTCCAAGCCAAAGTCATACTTCCAGTTTTTGTATATTTCATTTTTTTCATTTGTGTTGAGTTTTGCTGCTTGTATAGTCTTGTGTACATGTACATGTTATAAATTCTCTCTTTTTTAATAAACTATCATGGCTGCTTTTCATAAAAAAAAAAAAAAAAAAAAACTAATAGCTACAAACTACCACTTACAAATTATAAGCGACCAAATAACAGTTATAAATTATCAGTTAGTTTTGCCGAACATATTTACTAATAATTTAACCTTGATTGATGTATTTATGTATGTACTCAATTTTTTAAAGGAAAAAAATATATATACTTAGTGGTTGAATGAATCGAACAAATACATATAATATAATATATAATATATAATATATATAATTATATAATAAATATAAATAAATAGCTGTAAACAAAATAGAAAATATAATCATAAAAAAACGCCTTCTCTCTCCCACATAGACAAACATTATACGAAGAAAAAAAGTTTCCGATTGGTGAAATATGTAAGTGAGACAACAAACACTGTGTGCTTTGTTCATTCACATAGTTATAGATACACTGACGCTATATCTAAATCTAAGATGTCGACGAGCTTCAACAGTGGTCCTCGTAGTCCTGCCACCAGCTCTAGGTTGCAGTTGGGCGGCGTTGGTGGTATCTCCAGGGCTATCAGATCTTCATCTTCCAGAAAACCGCCGGAGCCCCTCCGCCGTGCAATCGCCGATTGTTTATCATCTTCTCTTATTTCCGTCCATGGAAGCTCCTCTGCCGTCATAACGGATGCTTCCAGGACCCTACGGGTACGCACCAACATTAATTTTGTATTTAATTTGTTGAGATCCCTTACTTTAACATAGTTCTGCTATCTAGGGTTTTATAGTAACTGTGTGATTTGGATCATATAGTTTTTATAAGACTGTATCCACATTGTTGTAATTGAACATGGAATTGTAATTTCGCTTTTATGTGTGCATCTTAGGTTTAGATGGCCGGTGTTTGGGGAATCATGTTGTTTGATCAGGTAGATGAAATTGATGGTGTTTTAGGTTACATACATAGCTTAATTGTGTTAGAAAGCTGGTTAATTTATGAATACTGGATAACTGAGTGAAGATTAGGTATTTTATTGTGAACATATATGTAAACAGATTTGGGAAAATATATCATGTTATTTCATTAAGGTTAAACCCTCTATTTATAATTGATGCAGTGCTAGGTAATATGATAAACTAGGAAACAAGATAACATATATTAGTATCAATCCTATCTTTAATATTTCCTCTCAAGTTGGAGTGGTGATGTTAATTATTCTCAACTTGCAAAACGTGATCCTCTTGAACATCAACTTCTTGAACTGCAGAAGTTGTGATGTGGTCCAGCGGTTGGTGGCCTGCCTCCTTTAGGGGAGGTCAGGAGTTCGACCTCCGTTGGCTACATATTAACCCACAATGAAGTTCCACCCATGGCAACTTTCCCACATCGCGTTTGGGGGGGTAACTGTGTAGGAGATGAACGCGTGGGTGGTTAAGTCCCCCTGGGTGATCCTAACAGCTGTAAAAAAAAAAAAAAAAAAAAAAAAAAAAAAAAAAAACCTTCTTGAACTGCAACTGTAATTTCTTCACATCCTGATTCAATTGGAAACGGACCATGGAGCGGGACAGAACAGGAACAAGGAATGGATCAGGAAAACATGAATTAGTATGATACCGAGTCATCCGGACAAGTACCGGTTCTGAAGTTCACACTTAAACTAGAACAGGAACAGCAAATCAGGCCAGGAACTAGGAATTGGAAATAAAATCTCAAACATGAACAAGAAAGGTAATTATTAGGAACACGAATAGGATCTTGAACAGTGATCAAGAGAGGAACAAGATGGGATTAGGAACGGGTTCTGGGAACGGATCTGGATCAGGTCGGGAACGGGAATGGACAGGAAAAAGTCTGAATATGGAACAATTTTCAGGATCAGGTTTCAAGACGTAATTATCTTGAACAAGACATAACAGGATCAAGAACTTGATCAACATGTTTCAAGACCTAAAAATCTTGAACGAAACAGAAATTGGAAACAGGATGAACACGAAACAGGATTTTGGGCTAGAATTTGAAACAAGAAGTGATGGTTAGGGTTACACCGGCGACGGATGCAGACTAGGGTTCCGGCAGTGCCACTGTCGGAGGACTGAAATCTAAGTTGTCTAGGTTTCTGATAGTTAGGGCTCTGATACAGTGTAAACAGATTTGGGAAAATATATTCGTGTTGTATCATTGAGAGGTTAAACCCTCTATCTCCGATACAAGAACTAAGATTTCTGATAAACTAAGAAACAAGATAACATATACTAGGAAACAAAATAATCTTATAGTAATATTGATATTATCTTTAACAGTATTTAATATGTTGTTTGTGTTATGTAGTGTTTATGAGTCGAGCAAGTGTCAAATGTACTAGTGGAGATTAATGGATCATCTGAAATGTATTTACGAATAAGATTGTTTTTAGTGGTCATTGTTACATAAACCTTAATCCAGATCATATTTACATTTGATATGGACCCTTAGCTTAAAGGGGATCAGATTTTACCCCCGCAAGGGTCCTTTAGATATTTAGGCTCGATGCTTCACAATTCGGGAAGAATAGATGAGGACGTGACGCATCGTATACGAGTAGGATGGTTGAAGTGGAAGGCTGCGAAAGGGGTGTTGTGCGACAAGAAGGTCCCCTTTAAGCTAAAAGGGAAATTCTTCAAGGTGGCAATCAGACCAGCCATGCTGTACGGATCGGAGTGTTGGCCAATGACGAAGGCCCAAGAGAGGAGAATGGAGGTGGCAGAAATGAGAATGCTTAGATGGACGTGTGGTAAGACCATGCTAGATATGATACCAAATGGAGTTTTTAGGGAGAAATTGGAAGTTGGGAACATCATCAACAAACTTAGGGAAGGACGACTTAGATGGTTTGGGCATGTTAGGAGGCGCCCACTTTTAGCCCCGGTTAGGAGAGTCGAGACCCTCGCCGTTGGCGGCTTAAGGAGAAGGGGTAGACCTAGACGTAGGATGGAGGATAGATTGAAGCTGGACATGAAAGAGCTTCTACTGACGGAGGACATGACTTCTGATAGGAGCCTGTGGAGGAGTAGAATTGGAATAATTGGGTAAGTTTTTTTTTTTTTTTTTTTTTTTTTTTTTTTCCAATGTTTATTATACATTTATTATACAACTACATATATAACTATAACTAGTTATTCTATAGCTACACTATATATAACCCTCCACATAGTATATATGCACCTGTATCTATTTATATGTATTTAGACTATATATATGTATCGCTGCATATGTTGGTTACCTATATATGTACCTATGTATCTATGTAACATGTATTGGTGTATGTATGTTTGTCTGTCTTGTTTCTGTACCTAAGTATATAATCTACGAATGTATCTATATGTATATATGTTTAAGCATGAGTTTTTTTTATCCATGCTCATGTGTGGTGCGTGTGTATATATATATATATGTATTTATTTTGTTTGTCTGTATGTTTACTTGATTTTAAATGGTTTTGTGCTCTGTATGATCCATGTTATTTGCCCTACTGTTGTGCATTACTGCTTTATGTGTTCTTTTTTTTGGTTACTGTGTATGGTTGCTTCTTGCTAGGAGCACATAACTCTTACAGGTACGTATCTTTTGCCCTATCTTTTCGTTTTTTTTGAGCACTTCTGGCCGGAGGTCCGTTTGGAAGCAATCTCTTTTGCTCTAGAGTAGAGGGAGGGACGACCTTATCTAGGCGCGGGTTCTATACCCGCGGCTGGAGTAGTGACTTCCTTCTAATCTAGGGTACGAGGAATGATTGTCTACACCCACCTCTCCCATACCCCACTTTTGTGGGATTGGGTGTTGTTGTTGTTGTTGTATGGACCCTTAGCTTACGCATATAGGAAAGTCAGTATAGTATGGTGTAAGATGTGAGGTTCAAACATATATAGTTACGAAACTTTAGTTACTACAATATAGAATATTTTCTTGAAATTAAAGAACCACATAAGTAAAAATAATAGTTATTTTAATTTAGATTTACTGAGGAGTGCACTTGCAATATTACATAATTGGTAATTGAATTCAACACCCTCAACTTAATTCTGTCACATAGTGATTAAATAGATAGAGATAGATTTGCACTATATTTTTGACAGAGTTCAGTGTGTGAAGTTTTGCCACCGTTACTTGTGCGGTGTAAGTGATTAAGTATTTATAGAGTTACTTATACTGGTAAGAATTGGTGAGGAGTGCTCACCAGGGTTATAATTATGCCTCTAGCTTTTCTTTTGTAAAATGTAATAAATCAAATTAAAAACGTTACAACAACAACAACAATACCCAATCCCACGAATGTAGGGTATGGGGGAGGTGGAGTGTAGACAATCATTCCTCGTACTCTAGACTAGAAGGAAACCCCTACTCCACTTGCGGGTATAGAACCCGCGACTAGATAAGATCGTCCCTCTCTCTACTCGAGAGCCAAGAGATTGCTTCCTAGAGGACCTCCGGCCAGAACTGCTCATCCAAACGAAATAATGCGGACATATGTACCTGTAAGAGTTATGTGCGCCTAGGGAGATGCAACCATACGAGGTAGCCATAAAAGAAGACTAATATAGTAGTGATGCACATCAGTATGACAGATAGCTTGAATAATATAATGCGCAGAGATATGAGAAACGTTATGAACACTTATTTTGACAAGTGACCGGATTTGCTTTCTTTATGGCAGGACTATTTAGCATCACATACAACTACTGACCTGGCCTACGGTGTGATATTAGAGCACACACTTGCGGAGAGAGAGCGAAGGTACTTAACATACATCTTTCGTTACTATAAGATATTTTCGTATGCTTTCATTAATGCTTGACATGCAGATATATCTACTCTTTGGCTATTAAAGCACTGGCTATAATATCGTGACAATGTTTAGGGTACAATAGCATATAATAAGTACCATTATGTAATTTGGTCTAGTTGATGTTGTTTCCCTTACTTGACATCAAGTCTGGTTGATAATAATGATACATACTTTTTGGGTTGAAGCTAGTATCGAGGATGTACCAACCATATGAGCGGGTCTTTTTTCTTCTTTTTTCCACTTAGATAGTCTATCAACAATGTATTGATGCTACCAATAGTAAACCGATAATAGCTATTATAGTTATATTGTGTTCTAATACAAAGTTTTTATCCGTAACAGCCCTGCAGTGGTTGCAAGGTGTGTGGCTCTTTTGAAACGTTATCTCCTAAGGTAAGTGCTCTTTATAAGGCTGCTTATTTTTGTTATTTCAATTTATTTCAGGTCAATTCAAGAATGTATATATTCATTAAACGCGATTGTCATGTTTCTTAATTATGGCTTAAAATGTTGATTGATTAGATTTTTTTAAATTATTGGCATTTCTTGATAGCTTGTCAAGAATGGTTTCTTTGTGCACACTGAAAAAACTATGATATTAAATTACTAACAGAGACTGATATGTTATCTTTTTTTTTTTTTTTTTTTGCAGATATAAACCAAGTGAGGAGACTCTATTAGAGATTGACCGTTTCTGTTTAAATATAATAACGGAGTGTGATGTCAGCCCAAGTAGAAGACTAACATCTAAATCTCCGACCCCACAAATCGGTGGTTCGTCAACTACTTTAACCGGATCACCTTTGCCCGTTGCAAGTTTTGCTTCAGGAGGACTTGTAAAGTCACTATATTATATTCATTCTCTTGTGGATCAACATGTTCCAAATAGATCATTCCAACCAGCAGCTTTCGCGGGTGCTAGTTCTACATCAAGACAATCACTTCCATCATTATCATCACAAATGAGCAAATCTTTTAATTCCCAAATTAGCCCTGGTATTGGTAAAGAAGCTTCTGAGATCAAAGAAGGTTCATCTTTATCTGTATTGGATTCACCAATACCTGAAGACAACGATGGAGTTGAAGATGACGACTTCATAGCCAGTAACGTGTTCAAATGGCGATGGCATGGGGACCCACAATCATCTTTACTTTCTACTGATAGGTACTCCCATATTTCTGTTATTAGATGCAATCATTTTACTATTATCATCATCATTATCATTTTTTTTACTGTTATTTGTCATAAAGTTTGTAACTTTAACTGTGTAGTGATCGGATATTGAATCATAAAGACATGAGCAAGCACAATTTTCTTGAAGTGGGTGCTGCTGCTCTTCTTTTAGGGGACATGGAAGCTAAAACAAAAGGTGAATTTTGGAGAAATTTCGGTAGCATAGATATGCCCTACCTTGATCAACTACTACAGCCTTCGTTACTCACAACTGTTACCAATTCTGCCTCTGCTCGGGCCCACTTGAGAGCCATAACCGCTTCTAAACGCTCCAAAATAGGCCCTAATCAGATTTGGTATGCTTGTATATTAAAACTTTCTTGTATTGCTGCATAATTCTTAATTGTCATCGATATTATCAACTCTATTGTAAATAGTGTTATAATTATTCTTGTTTTGCAGGGAAGATTCTCCTATGACAACCTTCCGTCCTCGTTCACGACCACTTTTTCAATATCGTCATTACAGGTATAACTACCTTACAAAGCTACAAGCTTTTTAAGTTTTTATACCTGTTACATACCTTAAAGTTAGGTTATTCTAGTAAGCAATTACAAAACTCAAACAACAAAAACTAAAACTGAAACATTGATAGAGAGAGAACTATCTCATGTGATGTACATATGTTTCTGTTCAGCATTTAATTTTTTTTTTTCTTTTATCTTTTTAAGTGCGGTTTACTTGCTCTCACTCTCGGTGCATTTAATCTTTCAGTGAACAACAACCATTAAAATTAAATCCTGTTGAAGTCGGAGAAGTTATAGCTGCAGTTTGCGCTGAAAGGCCATCTCCGATTGCTAATGTGATGACAGTCTCATCTAAACTTAGTAGCAGCAGTGGTAAACCATCAATGGATGTGGCTGTTAGCGTTCTAATCAAACTTGTAATAGACATGTATGTCATTATCTGACTATTCATTTGTTCATTGACTTCACTAGTTTACTTTTTATGATATGAACTTAATCTTTTAATACGTGTATGCATTTTTTTCTTCACGAAGTTTGATTATGTTGCGGAAAGTTATAAGCTTTTTTTATGTAGGTATGTGCTGGACTCTGGGGTGGCTGCCCCACTCTTGCTATCTATGCTTGAGGTTCTGTTTCTGTTTCCATTACACGTTCTTTGGTATTTTATATCTAAATGTTCAATTTAATTACCTTTTCCATGTTACACTTTCAGGAAATGCTTAGTTCTTCACAGTTGACCTCAAAAGTTCGTGCTTTTGACTTAATTCTGAACCTTGGTGTTCATGGTCATTTATTGGAACCACTTTTAGCCGATGATGCTTCCACCATTGAGGAAGAATACTCTCAAGAACCATACCTTGACAAAAATCTGTCAATCCAGGGTACGAGACAGCCAGATTACCTCAAGGCCCAAAGTTTATCGGCAATAAATAACTTCGAATCATGGATATTGTGCATTTTGTATGAAGTTCTTCTCCTTCTTGTGCAGGTAACAAAATTTTATTATATTACGTTCTCTTAAACTTTAAAAAATTCTTGTAAGAAGCTGGAAACATGTTGTATATATGGATTATGGACTATATTTCAAGAAAATGTTTCCACTTGCAGGCAGAGGAAAAGGAAGAACCGGTCTGGGCTTCTGCCCTCAGCTGTTTACTCTATTTTGTTTGTGATAGAGGCAAAATTCGGAGAAGCAGATTAAAAGGTCTTGACATAAGAGTGAGTTGTTTTGTCGTAATTTCATTGTTACATTCTTTTATACTTGCATGAAAAAAAGTTACCTTGTTTCAGTCTCAATAATAGGTATAGATATGATACATGATATCCTTATACACCCTGTTAATATATAAATTTTTTAGTAAGTTATCAGTGAGTTCGGAAATGGTACTGTCTGGAAGTGCTTTCTTATCTATACTTGTGTATATTCATACTTAAAATGACATGGCTTAGTCTTTCAATATACTTGGTGTGTGATAAATGATTCTATTCACAGGTTATTAAATTGCTTATACAAATTAGTAGGAGAAACTCCTGGGCAGAGTTGGTTCATTGCAAGTTGATTAATATGTTAACGAACATGTTTTATGAAACCCCTGAGGGGTCCACCACATCCAACCCAACATTTCTGGTGGATCAGGTTGATCTGATTGGAGGAATTGAGTTTGTATTCATTGAGGTACTCTATGCAATTCAATTTGAAATATTAGAGTCTGGTATCCAATCCTATTTAGTCTTTCGGTATGTTCTAAATACTGATTTTTTTATTGTTATTTTTTGCATATGCAGCTAGTGATCTCAAACTCTAGAGAAGGCAGGAGAAATTTATATTTGGTGCTTTTTGATTATGTTGTGCATAAAATAAATGAGAGTTGTATAGCTAGTGGAATTTCAGAGTATAATGATGATGAGATTCAACCAATAGCATCGTTGCTCACTCTTGCGGATGCACCTGAGGCTTTACATATTTCCGTCAAACTTGGGATCGAAGGCATTGGTGATATTTTACGGAGTTCGATATCCGCTGCATTACCCAGATACTCCAACAGTGAAAGACTCAATATGGTACACAATTTTTTTTTTTTTTTATTTTGATCCCTTAAATATTGTCATTACAAGAGTACCTTAGTTTGCTTGGTTGAATTATTTTAGGAGTTTGAAAACATATAGACAACGCCTTTTGGTTACTTTTGATCCATTTAACCCCTTTTGTTTTTGCTAACTTTCTAACATCGAATTCTTTTGACCCATTGAGTGAATGTAACCCGAATCGACCCGTTGGAGTTACAAATTATCTTAACTTGACCCATTTTCAAGAAAATGTACATAATTTGCCACCTTTAGTGATTTTCTGGGAAACATACCAACTCTTATGTCTTTATGATTTATTGTGTTTACGTTCTTTTATAGCTTTTGGAGAAGATCATGGAGAAGTTTGACTCACTTCTAAGATCATTGACTCACTTGGACAAAGAATTTAGTCACATGACAGAATTAACAAAATCCTACAAGTATCTAGAAAGCTTTGAAGGAGGAGTTTTGAGAAACAGTTATGGTTTAAAGGTGAAGCTTGCTTGGGCCACTTTACATTCCCTTCTTCATTCAGAGCGAGCTGCCATTCGTGAAAACGGGTATGTTTGGTTGGGTGATTTGCTTATAGCAGAAATAAACGATGACGGTGATTCGATATGGTCAAACATTACGAATCTGCAGAAGAGAATTAAACTTGCTTCTGTTAAAGATTACTCGCCCGAGTTAGATATTCCACTACCCATTTGGCTTATGTGTGGGCTTTTGAAGTCGAAGAATAATCTCATAAGATGGGGCTTTCTTTTTGTTCTCGAGAGACTTCTTATGCGTTGCAAGTTTTTGTTAGATGAAAATGAGTTACAGCAGCATTCAGTTAACAATGATACTCATGGGAAAACACGCCTTGATAAGGCAAACGCTGTAATAGACATTATGAGCAGCGCATTATCATTGGTGGCTCAGATTAATGTAACAGATCGCATGAATATTTTAAAGGTAGGTTCTTTTTGTAAAAATTTATACCCTTTTTTATTTACTTATGTTATATGAGTCTGTGAGGTTTATTGTGCGCCCGTGCGAGTGTGTGTGGGAGGGGGTAATATAGGAAAATGAAAGCCGTGTCGACAATCATATCTCTACCCGAATGTACGTGTAGTATTTTTTTTTTTTTTTTTGGAACATTGTATAAAAAGGTATTAACTTTCATATGTTTAAAACTTCTAGTATGATATTCCAATTGATGATTTTATATCAAATTGTCATTGTAGCCTTATTTTGACTCTTCGTTTATTGTTCTGCTTTGAACAGATGTGCGACATTCTGTTTTCTCAATTGTGCCTGAAAGTTGTTCCCGGAGACAAATCCTCATCTGCAGACACGTTACGTCATTCTAAGAGTTTTAATTACTCTGTTTGGAATAAAAATACAAGTGTGATGGAAGATCTTCCTGTAAGAGAGAACTTTTGCTGGGACCCAGTTGAAAATTGTAAGGGCAAATCTGGAAATAACACAAATGATTCTACCAGTGAGACTGCATCAATGGCGGCTTTGCTCCTTCAAGGACAGGCCATTGTTCCTATGCAACTGGTTGCACGTGTGCCTGCAGATTTGTTTTACTGGCCGTTGATTCAACTAGCGGCAGCTGCTACCGACAATATTGCACTGGGTGTGTCTGTTGGTAGTAAAGGCGGCGGGAACTTACCTGGCGCCACGTCAGATATTAGGTCCACCCTTCTTTTATTGCTGATTGGTAAGTGCACTGCAGACCCTGATGCTTTTAAAGAAGTTGGTGGAGAAGACTTTTTCAGGTAAATCTTTTATCTTTAGTCACTTAACAAATGTCAAAATGGGCGGGTGATGTAATGGATCAAAAATTTATCTTTCTTAGTTTTATCTTATTAGGTACTTTGTGTCATATGTGGCTACATAAAAATTTTTTGTACCTGTATGACATGTTAGAGATAAACCATAACCCAAATTGACCCATTTACATGGAAATGGGTAGAAATTGCACCAATTAGCTTTGTGTTTCTCACTTTCCACTTCTTTTCACATATCGTATCTTACTAAGCAGTTGAATGGTATTTGGCAGGGAGCTACTGGATGATACGGACTCCAGGGTGGCTTATTTCTCATCAACTTTCCTTTTAAAGGTTA
This sequence comes from Rutidosis leptorrhynchoides, assembly GCF_046630445.1. Classification (NCBI taxonomy): domain Eukaryota; kingdom Viridiplantae; phylum Streptophyta; class Magnoliopsida; order Asterales; family Asteraceae; genus Rutidosis; species Rutidosis leptorrhynchoides. The sequence continues at coordinate 36,219,583 of NC_092340.1, forward strand.
ATTAAATATTTATTTTTTTCTATCAATAAACTAATTGGCTGAACGTTGTAGCAATCTTATTGAAAGATGCTTTTTTTTTTTTTTTTTTTTTTTTTTTTTTCAGAGGATGATGACTGAAGAAGCAGATAATTACCAGCGTGGACTTTCGTCTCTTGTGTCCAGAGCTCAGCAGGTAAGCCAAAACGTAGTTTAGTCAAAGAAGTTACTCCTATTATAATTGTCATTAGTTGTAGCATTTTTGCAGATAGTTAATAAGTAACTAAGATCCTACTTTAGTAAAAAAAAATAGTGTAATAACAATAAAAATTTGATGTGCAGAGTGACAATGAGAAATTACTGGAAAATCCATACCTTCAAATGCGGGGTCTACTTCAGTTATCAAGTGAAGGTTTATGGAATTAGCTTGCACCAACTTTGTAGCTATTTAAGAGTCCCTTTTTATTGACTCAAACCTGAGTGGAACCGCTGATATCATGAAGTCGAAGATGCTTATCAGTTTGGTCAAGTTACTCGGGAGCTTTGTCTAGTCATGAACACATGAACTGCACACCATATTTAGTAAAGTGTGTTCTGTACAAATATTTGTTGTGAGCCACTCTCATACTTCTATTCTTATTCTTATTGCTTTGTTTGAACTTTTGATCCCGAGTTGAACTTTGAAAGCGGGTGTGTGCTGGAAATAAATAACCAGAATGCAAGACATCCAACATGCGTACGTCAACTTGTACACTCTCATTTCAAGTATCAACTAAGGCGTTATCTCTAGGTACTTCCTCTCTATGTGTGTGTGTGCGCGTGGGCGCATATATGTTTATATATATTATTTTTGTTATGATACAATTTTTATTAACTGATGCTTTTCTATACTAACAGAAGTATTTACCATCAGCACATTAAAAAGTTGAAGGCAGTTTTCACCCCTAGGATTTGTGTTCATTCCTGTACAAGATGAGCGTTAAGAGTTGATTTTTTTTAGTTCCGTTTTTGACGTTTGACATGTTTGGAGGTAAGTTAAGTCGAGAATAATTATCAGATCAGCAACCGCAAGACCAGTCTGGGTGCTGCAGTCATAGTATATTAACATTGAATTTGAGAATTCGTAAATCATACAAGTAGAATTGAAACATTTTGAAAGGGTTTTGTTTGTGTTATGGCATGGTACAGTACATATCTTGTTATTTATGTAACTTTAGATGTGTAAATTTATGCCTTTTGCTGTAATTTTTCAGTTGATTTTATTTTGGGGTTCATTTTTCCTCCACAATTTTGTAACATAGTTGTTTCCTGTATTTTACTCTCAAATGTATATACAATCCCTGTTTATTTAATTTGTTTCAAATTTGATTGCTTTCACATAGTTTTGCCTGCTTTCATTTCAACAATAAGCAATAGAATATGATAAATTGAAGACTGATGTAGTAAAAAAAGGATTAGCTACACATCTATCTATCTATGCATTATATAAAGCGCTTGAAATAAATCTTACGTGTCACAATCAGATTCAAATATGCCACATGTAATTACCTCATTTAATTATGCCATGTGTAACCACCATATTTTTCTCTAGAATAAATTTATCATATTTTTTTTACACCATATATTTCTCTAGAATAATCTTACTATATTTAATAAACTTACCATATTTTTTCTCTAGAATAAACTTACCATATTTTTCTATTGAATAAACTTAAATATGTTTTAACAATTTAATTTTATTTTATTATGAAAATAATCGTATTATTAATAACACGAAAATATAGCTCGATATCTATTATTTCGGGGTATTTTCAACTCTGGGTAATATATTTTCTTTTATTTCTGTAGCTACCACCACCCGACCATATTATTATCCATGTTAGATATATGATTTTATATATAATTTAATGACCATTTAATTAATATAAAATATAAAAAATGATAACATGTACTCGGTTGTTAAAAAGAGTATATCTAAAAATTTGCACATCATGTGATTAAATAGTTTATATTTATTATTACTACCTAACTAAATAATTATTTGCCTCTAGCAAAACATTTGTATCAATATTAGTATTATTATGTAAATATAACTCAATTAGTATGTTCATTTAACTTAAATAATAATAATGCAATGTAGTTTTGATTAAAGCGATTGATTTCTAAACAAAAAAACTCGAAAAAGCAAAAAATAAAAAAAATAAAAAAAATAAAAAAAAAAAATAATAAAAAAAAAAAATTCGTCATGCTTTGCTAAATATGTTGTTTTATGACTTTTATGTATCAAGTTATACTTATCAATATATATATTCACAACTAACATAATACGTCTCCTTCAATAAATCTAAATCAATCGCAAGAATATATAACAAATCCTCAAATCACGGGCTCATAAAATGATTGTTTCTTATAATTGATAATTTCTTTAGTTATTACGTTTTCGTGCAACACACGAACACATAAAACTATAGATCAATTGCACATATCCTCAAATCATGGGCTCATAAAACGATTGTTTCATGTAACTAATAAAATCATTTCCAGGCAACGCTTGGGCTCATAAAACTAGTTAGAAAACATTTTCTTATTAACAACTTCACAAACTCACTGGACATGAAAGCTTTTGCAAAATCACCAATTTTTCATTAAAACGGCATTCACAACCCACAGAGCAAAAAGTAAGTTCACCATCCGTTAAGTATTTAAGATCGGTTAATGGCCTACAGGACTGAATTACAGCTAATCTTGCTTTCAACATGTAACGGGTCAAGTACAATTTTCTAGTTTATATGCATTGCTTCAAGACGATATTTCTCCAAATCAGCATCCAAGTCTTCCACTGATGCATTCTGAGGCCGAACACGACCCTGGTCCTTTGCGTATCCACACGATCCATTACCACCACGCTCTTTCCCTCTTCCAACATTTCTCCCTCGCCCGCTGCCAAATGACAAAAAATGACAAACATTTTAAATTGTTTCGAGTTAAAACACATACCAAAAGAACTATCTCCACAAGGGCACTTTTCAGGATCAGTAAAGCTAAGTAACAAATAAAAAACGGGCAGGGTCAGGTGGCTGTCTTAAGGGTCCAAAGTTTCAAGTTCTTTATAAACATATAATGTATGTATATTGTCCAATAATAACACATCTGTTTAGATATGAATAGTCATGTTAATAATGCAATGACTAGTTTAATAAATTAGAAAAATTATACCTTCTAGAAATATTGGTGGGATTATTTCCTGTTATATCCTTTTGCATTGGAGCAATAGGAACAGGGGTAACAATTTTTACTCCGACCAATTCAAGTTGCATAGGTTGGCCATCAAGTTGTACGTTGTTATATCTCCTCATTGCTACAACCGCATCTGACTGGCGAACAAAAACAACTTCTGCAGTGCCCTGTCAGAATAACTCTTATATAAGACACTAGTAGATGAAACAATATTTGCAACAAGTGACAATTTCCACCCAAGTACTTGTAAATCGGGTAATTCAGGCTTTGAATTATTCCCAAGGAGTAAAGGAGACACGATATTTAACACACTACCGTATTTTTAATAAAGAAAAATATTTGATGCACCAACTGTACATAGTTTTTTTAAATGGATTTTGAAACCCTAAACTCTAGTATACCTTTGATCTGCCACTTCTATCATAATGAATTGCGTAACGTTTTAACTCTCCGACCTCAGAAAACAGCACCTGCATATAGGCCACATGAGTATGATGCTTAAGACTTGTGCATTAAAATTATTCTGAAAAAGAAAATACCCAATTTGGACTTAAAAAGCAGGTCACCTTAAGAACTTCATAACAACCTGACATCATAACACCTCATTTGAACTTATATAAAACGTACACAGACAACAGATTTGTCCAAAATAATGATACTTTCACGTGATAGAATCGGCAATCACAGCAAAATAACTAAAAATCCCAGTACGAAAAATAACGTTACTAAAGTTTATAGATCTATAGATCTACAGAGTATTATTCATATACATGCTGCTAATAACATGTTCATATATTCATTTACACATAGATTACTATCATACCACGAAACCAAGTACGTAATAACTATATTTATGGTTTAAAGATGTTACGCTTGTTGTTCCCTTACCTATAACTAATGTTTAAAGTTCCCTTAGCTGTAAATAATGTTCAAGTTCCCTTACCTATAATAATTAATTTTTTAAAACATATTTACATTTAAATACATAATCAGATTTACAGCATAAAAAATAAAATACAACAGCACTGTATAATGAGACATCTTCTATCATTCATCAACACCTTTTATACAATCAACTGACTTTCTACTTATACGATTACAACCATAAAGCTCACCACATCAACATAATTCAAAAGAAATATCCAAAGTCCAAAGACACCCCTAATAAAAATCTAAAATAGCATTCAAATTCAATAACATTTATGAAACAAAAGCATCAGATAATTACTTCTTCAACACAAATAAGCCACAATAAAGTTAAAACAACTGCGTGTGTATAATTATATATATATATATATATATATATATATATATATATATATATATATATATATATATATATATATATATATATATATATATATATATATATTTACCTTAATATCCTCATTAGTAACTTGATAGTTCAAGTTAGAGACATAAAGCTTTGTCCCTGCTTCAGAATTACCCTGGTCTCCAACCAGCATTTCTTGCACATGATAAACCTGCAACCATGACAGTTAAACCCTAAAAATTATATACACACACAGCAAAATTTATGTTTCGCACAATAGCGCCTGATTTAAGTATTAATAGTTCTCATGTCGACCTATTTTAGGTTTTAACAACTAAACTTCCCCAATTCTATTGTGTAACAAATAAGCACAATGTAGATGAAGAAATATGTTACAAATGTAACTTTTTCCCTTAAAAAAAAACACCCTAAAATTCACCTGTGGGACAAAGTAAGGGATAGGACGGCTCATGGCTCGGTTATCAGAACGTCGGGTCGGGCCAGAAGCAGAAACCGAACCGAGACCACCGCTGCGGCCATGACCACGGCCACCGGGTCTGAAAGTTGTGTTGGTATCGGATCTGCCGGACTTTTTGTTGTTCTTGATGATATCATCGAGTGACATGTCAAGACCTTCCGTCATTTGTTGGAATGAGATATGAAAATTTTTGATGTTAGGGTTTTTGATGATGATGATGATGATTTAGTGATGAAATGATGAATTTTGGGGGGAATTTGGAAATGCCAGGGGTTTAAGTGAGATTGGAGGACACGTGTAGGGACAAGATTAAATTTTGTTTTGACGTTGTAGCTGCTTTATATGTACGCTTTTGGCCATTGCGGTACCACCCACACTGATTTTGCAGCCTTAGAGCACACGGCCATTTTTCACCGTTTTGCAAATTCGACGCCCGGGATATCTGTACCACCGACTCGGCGTCGGCGTTAAATCGCCGTCGACCTCTGCCGTCTTCAGCCACCGTCGCCTCAACAGCGTTGAAGAATGGTTTGTTTTTTTATTTTTTATTTTTCTTCCTTCTTTTCTTCTTTTTAAATTAAATAAATAACATTTAATATTAAAATTAGACACTGAAATTTAACCTTGAACGTTTCACCTGTTGTCTTAGTGTTAAATCTCAGTATTAAGCTTAACATTGAGATTTAACGTCGAGCCCAGTGTCACGACTCCTGAATATTAGTAGAGCAGAAATATAATTGATGTTATCATTTCGATATTATACAAGTTAAACTTAACTAGACCTATTCATATACACTTTCAAGGTCGAGTTAAGAAAAAAAAAATATCTTTGACCCTCTGAACATGTGTTTACAATTTCAACCATACTTACCTCAAAGGGAATTGCGCTAACAAATTACCTCCCATGATAACTCAAATGTGGAGGCACGGGACCGAACGCATGAGCAATACATAAGTGGGTCCAATGATTAAAGGTATCAGGTACTATTTATGCCAAGGCGCATTGGTCTCATTGAACTTGCATTAATATAAAATATTCTCATCATGGTACCATCTATATAGTCTAATAAACCTCTAATATAATGATGTCATCTTTTAACTAATTACATTTTAATTTCATAAATGATGATATCATTAGTATTTTATATATTAATTCTATTAAATCCTGCTTAATTAATTAAATATTAAAAAACACGATAATGCCATAAAAAACATACAAAATAAAAACAAATTTTACGATTATTATGGAAAGAAAATAAAACACCCTTATGACTGTATGTACAATATTTGAAACATTATGTACAATCTTATGGTAAAACATCATATTTGAAACATTATGTACAACCTTAGGATAAAACACCCACATGATCATATTTACAAACTTTAAAACAAATTGTACAATCTTCTAAAGAACACCCAATGAACACATTTACAAATTTTAAAGTACGTTGTACAACTTTATATAATAATTGTATTTTTATTTTCTAAAAAAAAATTCAAAAACCATTTATTATTACTAATAATTATTATTAAAAATATAAATACTCAACTTTGAACAAACTTTATTATTATTATTATTATTATTATTATTATTATTATTATTATTTATTTTTATTATAATAATTATAATTATAATTATCATATTATCAATATTCAAATATGAATTCTATTTACGAGATTAACAACGTTACATACGTATGCGAAAATACATGTCTCTATATATTTGTAAAAACAACAAGTTTCTTAGTCGAATCCATGGTTCTACGGGTCATAAAAATAAATGACTTTAACATTTACATTCACTTAATACCTAAACATGTCATTAAATTGTTTCGTTTAAACAAACCCGTGACTCCACGGGACATTTCACTAGTAATACAGTATATCTAATAAGATTTTAGTGTGATTGACATTTTCTAAGTTGGCCAACCGGCCCAATCTTATATTATATATATATATATATATATATATATATATATATATATATATATATATATATATATATATATATATATATATATATATTAGGTTTTTAGCCTCTACGATGTACGGTTCTTGAAAATTATTTATAATATTACTTGTAATCAGCTAAATAAGTGGTGAATGATACATACTTTATGTGATGACCCAGAAAAATGACATTAATAAATTAATTACAGGATAAAATGTTTCCTGCACGATAAGCAAAACATGTTATGATGAGTCTTAAAACTTTTGAAATGTTTTCATACATTCATATTACCTTTCGACCATTCTAACGATTCACGGACTATATTGTGTGTGTGTGTATATATATATATATATATATATATATACATAACTAACTTGAAACTATAAGAATTAAGTGTCTTATGAAACACCTTATCAAAGTATTACACATACAATTTTATACTACAAACTTATTGGTTTTCAAACCAAATATATATTAGATATTTAACGACGTAATAAAACTTATTATAAAACGTATTATTGTTTATGTAATACAAGTAATTTTTAATATTGAATTCTATAAATAAATAATAAGTTATTTAGTAATGTTAAATTATGATATGTACATGTAAATATAAATAAATACGGAGTATATGAGTTAGTTGATATGTCACTCATTTAATAAATAATTTAATTAATTTAATAATAATTGTGAAATTCTTCTTTTGAAATCAAAGTTGGTTGGGTGTCATATTGTAGAATGTAGAATTCATATTCATATTAACAAATAAATTAGTTGATAAGGTAGAATTAAATTAAAATATAAGATACACTTTACAGCTTATATCCTTATCAATTCTTATCAATTTAGTCTTAAAGGTTGATTAAATATGTGACTAATAATTAGTATGTGAACTATTAAATAGCACAAAATAAATATACACACTTTGCTTAAGTAAATAACTACCAAGCATAATTATTATCCTATATATTATTTTAATGAAAAGTATATTCAATAATAACTTGCAAGAGATTTTGATAAGATCTTATTACACATGTGATTTCAATTTTAATAGAAAACACTAATATAGACAAAGAATGATGTGGAAAGTGGATACCACCTCTGGACTTATCCCTCAATTAGCTATCAACTTTGCTATTATATATATCTACTTTACATCCCGTGATTTCAAAACGCAGTCCGTGATTTACCACTTTTAAGGCTATATATATAGACTTATATCCATAACTCATTCACAAGAAATCCAAATTTATTTATACACTAGTAACCACCCACATCATTCATTCAAAAATCAAGATAATTAAGAAACAAAGGAATCACGTTGGGGAGTACGATCGTATAACTCGATTTCTGTTAAAGGTTGAAGTCTACGGTTGTACGTTACATGTTACTGTCACGTTTAAGTGATTTATTGCTGAAGCTTTCACTTTAGTTTATAGATCCCTTTTTAAATGCTTTAAATATTTTTGAGCTGAGAATACATGCACTTTATTTTATACGCAATGGGCACAAGTACATACTTAATTCTACTCTGAGTATAAACCGAAAATCACTTAGCTTTGATAACTAGTAACTGCCAGTACATATGATGTAGACTGATGGGCGAGAGTAATTGTATATGGATCCATAGGGCTTGACATCCCTGTCCGAGCTAGAGCGCTAGCCTTTTAACGGACGTATGTTACTTGAGATTACGACACGTTGGTTTGCATGTATTAAAACAATAGGGGTAATTATTATTATAACATTAAGTTTAGTTACCAGGGTGCTCTGTTACTTAGAATCTATTGATAAACTTTTGATGAAATCTTGTGGTCCATCTTATTATACTTACTCGAGCAGTAAAACCTATAACTCACCAACATTCGTGTTGACCTTTTTAGCATGTTTTATTCTCAGGTCCTTAGACTGCTTCCGTTGTGATGTGCTTGTTGCCTGCATGGAGTCTCTCATGCTTTGTATAAAGTTTATTGCATTCGAAACAAAACTACGTTGTGTAATAAATAATTTGATTGTGATGTCAACCTGTAAAATAAAGACTTATGTATTTTGGGGGTTTTGCTTATACTTAAGCACTCGCCCACATGTTTATATCTTTCTATGTTTAGAAAGTCACTTATTTTAATGAATGCAATATTTTATCAAAAAGTATCATATAGAGGTCAAAACCTTACTATGGAATCAATGAATAACGTGCCGCGTCAATAGCGATTTTGACGGGTTGTTACAGTTGGTATCCGAGCTTGAGGTCATAGGAAACCAGAAATTGCATTAGTGTATTTAACTGGTAATTGTTAGGATGCATTAGTGAATCTGGACTATGACCATATCTGTTTTTACCGATTTTTGCTTATCATCTTGTCAAAAACACTATATATGATATATTTATATGCTAATGTAATTGTTGTTTCAATTATGTGATAGATGACTTCTTCTAATCCTATCATTTTGTACGACTCGGAATCGGACAATGAATCTATCCTCTCTACAACTAAAAAGGTTGTTCCAATATTTATTAAAGAAGAAATTGTGTTGGTCGGAGAATCTCAACTCCCGGTAAACCCAGAGGAGGTCCCAGCTCCACCCAACCCAAGTTTCCCGGAACCACAGTATTAATTCGATGGTACCGTGATCCCTGGAATAAACGAGGGCCGTCCATTTCTTAACGAACATGGACACTGGGCCAAATACACCGCCGACGGGCGGGTTGTGCCGATTACGCCTGGTAGATATCGGATCATGACCACCGGCCGAACATATTCTCCTACACATGACTCAGACAGTTCATTAGGTGAGATCAGTGAGGAGGAGAAGGAAGTAAAGGAGATTACTGAAAAATAAGTTAACAAGGGAAAGGAACCTGCAGTCGCCAACCCAGAATTGCCGAATTCAAAAATTAATAAAGCAATTGTTACTCCTAATGTTGCTACCCCTAGTCATCCTTGTCCTACCAACTCTATTGAGGTATCGAGTACCCCAGAACCCCGACAAAAATATAAACGTACCGCTCGAATAAGCGTTATTCGAGTACCTGATAACAAGAAGCCTCGCAGCTTTTAAAAACCATTTCCGCTATGACATCACTTCACGCATTGTATAATATTAATTAGTGTGCTTTACTTTATTCTACATATGTTTTATGTAAAATAAACTTATGTGAATAAGTGGTATTGTATCGTTGTACCATAATGCATTGAAGAATAAAGCGTGAAATGATAATGCATTAGTTTTTCATAATAGAATATTATTTGAATTGTAGTAGTTAATTGTTGTACTAAGCTATTAAGTATGAACTTTAACGGGTAGGTAATACCCTAGAAATAATTATAAAATGCTAATAAGAATAAAAAGCTTTTATAATAATGGGTTCATATTATTAATATGCCATGATGTACCATTAATTACTCGCTACATCTATAGTATTCTACGTGATTAATTATATCTGTTGTGTTTATTGAAGAAACATGTCTCAAATGTCGGATGCTGAGTTTGAGGAACTAGTCGAGAAACGTGTGAATGAAAGAATTGCTGCAGCTGAGGCGGCAAAAGCAGCAGCCGAAGCAGCAGCCGAAGCATCAGCTGTGAATACAAACTCACGAAACGGATGCTCATACAAAACTTTTCAAGCATGCAAACCACAGACGTTTAGTAGAACTGAGGGACCAGTCGGTCTAACCCGATGGTTCGAAAAGATGGAGTCCATTTTCAGAATCAGTAATTGTGCGAACGGAGACAAGTCAAAGTATGCTTCGTGCACGTTGCAAGACGGTGCACTTACTTGGTGGAACAATTATGCTAAAGCAGAAGGAGTAGATACGGCATATGATATCTCTTGAGAAGAATTGAAAAAGATGCTTATCGAGGAGTACTGTCCTCGAAATGAGATCAGAAAAATGGAATCTGAGTTACGTAATCTGAAGGTTGTCGGTGCAAAACTCAATAACTATGAAAAGCGTTTCATGGAACTAGCCTTGTTGTGTCTCGAATTAGTGCCAAACGAGAAACGAAAGATAGAGATGTATATTGACGGTTTGTTGATCAATATCAAAGGAAATGTTACATCATCCAAACCGAATACGATGCAGGAAGCCATGAGAATGGCACACCAACTTATGGACCAGATCACGGAGAGTTCGATTAAAGCACCAATTACCGAAGTCAAGACAACTGAAGAAAAGAGGAAATGGGAAGACTATAAGGGCAAAAGTACTCACCTGAAGAGGCGAGAGACTTTTAAAGGTAAACAAGATGGGGCAACTGCTAGTCCAAACTATAAGGGACCCCATCCATTTTGCAAAAGATGTTACACCCATCATTCAGGTTATTGCCAGGTGGTATGTGATAAATGCAACAAGAAAGGACATGTGGCGAAAGATTGTTATGCCACAGTTTCTGAAGTAAAGACAAAACCGACCAATGTCAAGAAATGTTTTGGATGCGGGAAGCCTGGTCACTTTATAAATCAATGCCCTGATAAGGAGAAGAAAAAAGAACCCGCACGTGGGAGGGCATTTAACATTAATGTCAGCGAAGCGCGTGAAGACCCTGATCTTGTTACGGGTACATTTACCGTTAATAATCAACTAGCTTCTATTATGTTTGATACGGGTGCTGATAGAAGTTATATGTGTTAAGACTTTAGTCCTAAACTGAAATGTGCATCATTGCCTCTAGACGATAAATATACTATTGAATTAGCTAATGGTAAACTGATAACAGCCGATAAAAATTGCCATGGTTGTGAAATAAATCTCGCTGGTGAAACCTTCAAAATCGATTTGATACCCGTAGAATTAGGAAGTTTTGACGTAATCGTTGGCATGGAATGGATGTCCAAAACAAGAGCGGAAGTTGTTTGCGCTGAGAAAGCGATCCGCATCCCTCGTAAGGATGAAACGTCATTAATGATTTTTAGGGAGAAGAGCAACTCGAAGCTGAACCTTATCAGCTATATGAAGGCCCAGAAACTTATAAGAAAAGGTTGTTATGCTATTCTGGCACACATGAAGAAGATCGATACCGAAGAAATAAGCATTGATGACGTGCCGGTTGTGAGAGAATATCCCGAAGTATTTCCAGAAGAATTACCGGGGCTACCTCCACACAGATGTGTAGAATTCCAGATTGATCTCGTGCCAGGAGCCGCACCTATAGCCCGATCCCCATATAGACTTGCACCTTCCGAGATGCAAGAATTTCAAAGCTAATTACAAGAATTAATGGACCGTGGATTTATTCGCCCCAGTTTTTCACCTTGGGGTGCTCCTATTCTGTTCGTCAAGAAGAAGGATGGATCTATGAGAATGTGCATAGATTACCGAGAATTAAACAAATTAACGATCAAGAATTGGTACCCATTACGGAGGATTGATGATTTGTTTGACCAATTGCAAGGATCAAGTGTTTATTCTAAGATTGATCTACGCTCCGGATATCATCAACTGAGAGTGAAGGAAGAAGATGTTCCTAAAACCGCGTTCAGAACCCGTTACGGTCAGTATGAGTTTTTAGTTATGCCTTTTGGATTGACTAATGCTCCAGCAGTATTCATGGATCTGATGAATCGCATCTGCAGACCGTATTTAGACAAATTTATCATTATCTTTATCGACGACATATTGATTTACTCGAAGAACAAGGAAGAACATGAGCAACACTTAAGACTGGTACTAGAGGTACTCAAGAAAGAAGAACTGTACGCAAAATTTTTGAAGTGTGATTTCTGGTTACAAGAAGTACAATTTTTGGGCCATATTGTCAGTAAACATGGAATTAAAGTTGACCCTGCCAAGACCGAATCCATTAGTAAATGGGAAACACCGAACACTCCAACACAAATCCGCCAATTCTTAGGTCTTGCTGGTTACTACCGAAGATTCATTCAAGATTTTTCTAAAATTGCCAAACCCTTAACTGCATTGACTCAAAAGGGAAAGAAGTATGATTGGTCCACGGAACAGGAATCTGCATTTCAACTATTAAAAAAGAAGTTAACGTCTGCACCCATTTTGTCATTACCGGAAGGAAATGATGATTTCGTGATCTATTGTGACGCTTCGCGCCAAGGTTTAGGATGTGTATTAATGCAACGCACAAAAGTTATCGCATACGCCTCACGACATCTAAAAATTCACGAAAGGAACTATACGACGCACGATTTGGAACTTGGAGCAGTAGTTTTTGCACTCAAAATATGGAGACACTATCTATATGGAACCAAGTGTACAGTATACACCGACCATAAGAGTCTTCAGCATATTTTTGATCAAAAACAACTCAATATGAGGCAACATCGCTGGGTAGAGTTATTGAACGATTACGATTGTGAAATCCGTTACCACCCCGGAAAGGCTAATGTGGTAGCTGATGCCTTAAGGTTGAAAGAAAGAGTAAAACCTCTTAGGGTCCGAGCTTTGAACATTACAATTCGTACTGATTTCACAAAGCAAATTCAAACAGCACAGTTAGAGGCTTTAAAAGAAGAAAATGAAAAAGGCGAAATGAGCAAAGGGTTAGAAAAACAGCTTGAAGTAAAAGCTGATGGAACCCTGTATTTTGCTGGTAGGATCTGGGTACCAAGACATGGTAACCTAAGGCAACTAGTACTAGATGAAGCACACAAAGCTGAAGGATTTTCGTATGCCCGAGAGACATATTTAATTAATGTGGCTAATATATTATGATCCAAGTCGGGTCATAACCAATAACAAGCTTACCAACACTTTAAATGTATTTAATCTTAGCGATTGGATCGTTAAGTAAATACGCGACACTTGAATTTTAGAAAATCGGTTTTCTAAAATATTATCACTTGAGATAAATTATTTGGATAATTATATATAATTGTTTATAGGTTTAAATAATTATATTGTGTTATATTTTATAAAAAGTTTATAAAGTATATAAGTAACTAAACAATGCATATATTTTATAACAAGTTTTATATATAAAACATCAAGTTTTTTTATAAACATTCTTGTTATAAAATAATGGCATGGATGGGCAGATTTTGGGACTCCAAGACAAGTCCCATGCTAGTTTATTCTTGTTACTTTTGATACAAATATTCCCAAGTGCATGCTTAACACTTAAAACCAAGTTTTGACTCTTATTTTGCACTTACAAGTTAGAAAACTCTTTCAAACTTTCTGCTGTATGATTCTGGCCGAATTTTGAGCTAAACAAAAAGGGGTTCAAGTGGTTTTGCAAGTGAGAAATTCAAGTGTTATTAAATCCTAACCAAAGCACTAAGTGTTGGTTATAAGTTTGGGGTATAAACACTTGAGGTTTCATAGTTTTGAGGCTCCATTCATCATCTTCTTTCTAGTTGCTGCTGATCAGAATTTTGGGTGCAAATAAAAGGGTTTTAAGCTTGCTTAATTAGCTAGTTAAGTGTCTAAATCTTAACTAACTTAAAGGGTGGTGTTGGTGCATCAAAGGATTAGGGTATTGCACACTTGAGGGTTCAAGTTGGTAGCTTTCTTCCATCATTTTCATCATCATTTTGCTGTCCAAATTCAGCTCATAACTCATCATAGAGGAGGTATAATCTTCTTCCTTCTTTGTTATATGTAAGCATTATTTCATGACTTGATAACTATATGGAATTCATCTAAAGTGGTTTAACATATTAACATGCTTTCTTAATATTTTGCTTCCGCTTGTTGTAACTCTTAATGAATTGGTTTCATGAATAAGTTAACATTAAGAACTTGTTGAAATGTTGAATTCCATCAATGGTATCTAGAGCCGAAGTCTATGAAATATGCTTCTTATATATGGTCTTTAAAACCCACCAACTTTGCATTCTATGTACATGCATGAAAGTAGAATGTAAAAATATTGGGGTTTGGGTGGGTTCATGATTTTGGCCGAATTTTAAGGGTTCTAAAAGTGGATTTGGAACTTGCAAATTGGTCATATTTGTTGTATATTGTAGTTCACAATCAATGCCTTGACCTTAGGATGTATGCATGTGTGTTTGAATGGATATTTGTTTGGTTGAATGGTTGTAATATTCATTCAATTTGGTTTGTAAAATTAATTATTCATTTGGTATGTAATATTAATTTTGGTTATGTAATTTATTTTATATTTGGCATGTAAAATAGATTAGGATGTGTTTTCATTTTCTAGACAAAATGTATTAGGATATATTTTGTAACAAGATGAAGATGCATGAAGATCACAAGGAAGAACACAAGAAGCATGTGGATGCAAGGTTAAGTGGGAGGTTAAAACCTCTTACTTTGTGTTTTACCCGTTGACCGGTGGCATTTTGTTTTCGGCTAAACAAAATGTCTACCAAAAGGCTTGATTGTGAACATTTGTTTTGCATGCGTGGTTGTTTTAATTTCTTGTATGATTGTGGATTGTGCATGTTACTACAACAAGTTATCACACAAGTTAACAACAAGCAAAACTAAAATTTAATTGGTTAAATTATTAACAACATGATATTTACCAAACCACAATTTAATCGGTTAAATTGAAATGGCAAAAAGGATATTAATAAACGGTTATTAAGAACATGATAATGATCATATGTATAAAATGGTTTATATCAAGTAATTGGCTAAAATTACATGACTTGAAAATGGATTTCAAATGAACCATACACTAAATGCATGTTGGTGTATGGCATAAAAGTTTTCTTAAACTAGAATTAATGGAAACTTAAAATCCCTTCTATTAACAAGGTAAACAAGTTAAACGCCACCCTTTTGTGTGACACTTAGACATATTAGGGAACTCATGATGGGATAAAGGTCACCTAACCGTCATGAACAAACTAATATGGTTGAGGTGAATTTCGCATGCTTGTGGGATAAAGGTCACCTAACCACTTGTATGTTAAGTTTACACGTTTACACAAGTAGGACGACTTGATTTGGGAATCATGAACTTAGGGTCACCGAAGCATGAGGAACAAATAGGCGTTGATGAGATAAATATGCCATGCAAAAGGATTGCATGATCCCATAATTTAAAAGTTGCAAAAGGATTGCAATTGTCATTATGACTACCTAGCTAAATCAAATAACGGGATAAAGGTCACCTAACCGAAATTTGATTTACCGTTGGATTCTAATATTTAATATGTCAATTAAAATATAAAAGGGTATTGTTTATTAAATTTAAAATCAATACTTAAATGAACTTTGTTAAATATTGTAGATGGCCGCTAATAACATCAACAACACGCAAAATGCACCAATTAACTTACACAACCTATCATTAAGGTCTCTCCTCGAGAAAGACAAACTCAACCATACGAACTTTATGGATTGGTTCTGCAATCTTAGGATTGTCCTCAAACTCGAGGATAAGGCGTATGTGTTGGAGGACCCCATTCCCGATCAACCCGACGAGGATGATACGGAAGGCATGGCTTATTGGGATAAGTATTGCACCGATTCGGTGCAAGTCGCTTGCCTAATGCTTGGGACTATGATACCCGAACTCCAAAAGGATTTCGAGCATCATACTGCATACGACATGATCACGCAATTGAAGGAGATGTTCCTTCAACAAGCACGTGTCGAGCGCTTCGAGACCGTTCGAACGCTTCATGCATGTCGTATGGACGACTCCCAATCCGTTTCATCTTATGTCCTTAAGATGAAAAGCCTCATTGATCGCGCAAACTGTCTTAATCTCAACATATCCAATGAGCTAGCCACGGATCTTATCCTAAACTCCTTGTCAAAGAGGTTTGACCAATTTGTAATTAATTACAATATGAATGGGATGGATAAGACCAT
Source organism: Rutidosis leptorrhynchoides (assembly GCF_046630445.1). NCBI lineage: Eukaryota > Viridiplantae > Streptophyta > Magnoliopsida > Asterales > Asteraceae > Rutidosis > Rutidosis leptorrhynchoides. The sequence continues at coordinate 36,236,262 of NC_092340.1, forward strand.
TGGCGAACTTCATGGCATGCTTAGGACGGCGGAAACTAGCATGGGTAAGAGGGCTTCACCCGTGCTAATGATCAATGATGGTGGGTCCAAAGGTAACAACACCTCTAAGCCAAAGGCGGCTAAGAGGAAAGGACCCGCCCATCAAGGCAAGGGAAAGGGGAGGATGGTTACCCCAACCAAAAACAAGAACAAGAAGCAAAAGGTTGTCGGACAAGCAAACCCCAAGGAAGACCCGTGCTTCGGTTGCGGTGAAATGGGTCACTGGAAACGCAACTGCCCGGTCTACCTTAAGGAGTTGAAGGAAAAGAGGGATGCGGGGCAAACCTCAGGTAATATATATATGGTATATATAGAGCTTAGTATTACTTCTTCTAATACATGGGTATTAGACACTGGATGTGGAACTCACATTTGCAATTCTTTGCAGGGGTTCAAAAGAAGTAGCAAGCAAACGGGAACATCAAGTCTCTTTATGGGTAATGGAGCCAAAGTGCAAGTGAAGGCTCAAGGAGACTTTGTATTAAAGCTTCCAAGTGGTTTGGAACTTATTTTGAACAATGTTTTGTATGCACCGGATTTATGTCGAAACATTATTTCATTTTCCCGTTTAAAACAATGTGGTTTTTATCTTAATTTTGTTAATGATGATATCCACGTTTATTTAGATAATGTATTCTATTTTAAGGCCTCGCCTTCAAATGGAATTTATGAATTGATTCATGATGACACATCATCTAGTAGCTCAATATACCATACTAGCACCAAGAAACTCAAAAGGGATTTGAGTGATTCCTACTTATGGCATTGTCGCCTTGGTCACATAAACAAGAATCGAATGCATACACTTCAAAAGAATGGCCTTTTAAAATCAAATGAACTAGACTCGTTTGATGTATGTGAATCTTGTTTACAAGGCAAAATGACTAAAGCACCTTTCAAAGGGACCTACGAAAGGGCTAAGAACTTATTGGGATTAATACATTCGGATGTATGTGGACCCTTTAAGCCCATAACTAGGAATGGTGAAAGATACTTCGTTACTTTCATTGATGACTTTAGTCGTTTCGGATATGTCTACTTGTTAAGACATAAGGATGAAACTTTTGAAGCATTCAAAGAGTATCAAAACGAAGTACAAAATCAACTCAATAAGACAATCAAGGTACTTCGTACCGATAGAGGAGGTGAATTCCTAAGCGATGCCTTCCAAGATCATCTTAGAAGTTGTGGGATTATCTCGCAACTTACTCCACCCGGGACACCACAGCTTAATGGTGTATCCGAAAGGAGGAACTGAACCCTAATGGATATGGTTCGATCAATGATGGCTAGAAGCTCGTTACCTCTGTCATTTTGGGGTTATTGTCTATGCTCCGCGGCTCGTATTTTAAATATGGCCCCAACCAAGAAAGTGGAACGAACTCCTCATGAGATGTGGTTTGGAAAACCTCCATCTCTATCATACTTAAAGGTATGGGGATGTGAAGCTTATCCTAAGCGTTACGTCCATAATAAGTTGAATGCTCGATCCACGAAGTGTATCTTCATAGGATATCCCAAGGATGATATGGGATATTATTTCTATGATCCATCCGAGCAAAATGTATTTGTTGCTCGAAAGGCTGAATTCCTTGAAACTAAGTTCCTAATGGAAGAAAATAGTGAAAGGAAGATAGATCTTGAAGAGGTTCAAGATCAAGTAGATGATACACAATTGGTTGACACTAGCACTCAACATGAAAATGTTGAGAGTGATCAAATAGATGATCAAAATACACAAGACGTTCGCAGATCTGGTAGGATTAGTAATCCTCCTGAGAGATATGGGTTTCTCATGGATGGTTGCTATGTGGTTGATTTGGATGAACCAACAAACTACCAAGATGCTTTATCAAGGATTGATAAGGATAAATGGAAGGAAGCCATGAACGCTGAGATGCAATCCATGTATGACAACCAAGTTTGGGAACTTGTTGAACAACCTACTGGCTCAAGGCTAGTTGATTGTAAATGGCTTTTCAAGATGAAAACCGACATGCATGGAAACTTGGATACATATAAAGCTAGACTTGTAGCAAAAGGTTTCACTCAAACTCAAGGGGTTGACTATGATGAAACTTTTTCGCCTGTGGCAATGCTAAAGTCTATTAGGATATTACTTGCCATTGCTGCTCATTATGATTATGAAATATGGCAAATGGATGTCAAGACCGCTTTCCTAAACGGACATCTTGAGGAAGATGTCTACATGGTTCAGCCTGAAGGTTTTGTTGATCCGAAATATCCTAAGAAGGTATGCAAGTTAAAGAAGTCAATCTATGGATTGAAACAAGCATCTAGAATGTGGAATCATCGTTTTAATGAGGAGGCCAAGAAATTTGACTTCATTAAAAATGGTGATGAAGCTTGTGTATACAAGAAAGCTAGTGGGAGCACTATCATGTTCCTTGTATTATATGTGGATGATATATTACTATTTGGAAATGATGTTCCGGCAATGCAAGGAGTTAAAACTTGGTTAAGTAAATGCTTCTCCATTAAGGATCTTGGAGAAGCACAATACATTTTGGGGATTGGGATCTACAGGGATAGATCCAAGAAGCTGATAGGTTTGAATCAAAGTGCATACATTGAAAAGATCTTGAAAAGGTTCAAGATGGAGAACTCTAAGAAAGGTTTGGTACCTATTCAAAAGGGAACACTTCTCAGTTCATCTCAGTGCCCCACCACGAAAGATGAACATGAGAGAATGAAGAAAGTCCCATATGCGTCTGCTATTGGGTCAATCATGTATGCAATGATATGCACTAGACCGGATGTGTCATGCGCTCTTAGCCTGACAAGTAGATACCAGAATAACCCAGGAAACAGTCATTGGATTGCTGTCAAAAGTATATTGAAATACCTTAGGAGGACTAAGGATATGTTTCTTATATACGGGTCTGGTGAGGAGGAACTCGCTGTAAAGGGTTACGTAGATGCAAGTTTCCAAACTGATCGAGATGATTCTCAATCACAATCTGGTTATGTCTTCATGTTAAATGGAGGTGCGGTCTCTTGGAAGAGTTCAAAATAGGATGTTGTTGCTTTATCCACTACAGAGTCGGAGTACATCACCGCATCATTGGCAGCTCAGGAAGCTGCATGGATGAAGAAATTCATCGATGACTTAGGAGTAGTCCCTTCCATTCAGGACCCTCTTGAGATCTTTTGTGATAACGAGGGTGCGATTGCTCAAATCAAAGAACCTCGTGCTCACCAAAAGACCCGTCACATTGAGCGGAGATTCAACTACATAAGGGATGAAGTTGAAAAGGGAAAGATATGTATTCGCAAAGTTCACACAGATCTTAACATAGCGGATCCACTCACGAAGCTCTTACATGGATCAAAACATGCAGGACATGTTTGTGCTTTAGGGCTTCGATATTCTAGTGATTGGTCATGATCTGTTTTAAGTATTGTAACGGAACGAAATTGTTCAAACTCATTAATATAATTATGGTGTTAATTTATTAATCTTGAGTCAGGTTCCTATTTTGCATATTTTATCCATGAATAAGCTATTATTCTAAATTCCGTAGTCGATCACATTTGTGGGAGCAAGTGTGAGGTTTAGACTATTATGAACTTGGACTGGTATACATTCATGGGATGAATGTGGGGCAAGGTTGCAACCAAGGTTCATAGATATTTGTGGGATACAAATATTGGAAGACCCGCCCTCAAGATTTACTAAATGGAGCCTTTGTGGTTGATCACATGTAATCTTGAGTAAAGGTGAATATCATTGTATCCTCTGACCTGAGATACATATTGGGTTCAGATATTTACCAAGTATTGTGCCTTGATTCTTTCCTTCGCTATTCTGAAATATGGTAGTTCATAAGGAAGAGCTCAGGTGTAATGCAAAGTATATATATCTAGGACGTATGTGATCAAGATGGAATTTGTCCCTCTTATTCGTTGAGAGTCAGATGTCTAAGGCCTGATAAAGTTAAATCTAGAAGAGAGTGATCACTCTGTGTCTCTTGGATTTAGCATGACATCTAGGACGAAAGGAAATAATGAAAGATTCATTTATTCATATTCGAGATGGGAAACTCGAAAGGGATGATGTTATTGAATGGCATAAAGTCATAACATATTGGGGGTGATGGACGGTCGTTAGGTGGTATCCATCACTTGCATTAATTTCTTATGTTTCTCGTGCAAGTGGGAGATTGAAGGATTTTCGTATGCCCGAGAGACATATTTAATTAATGTGGCTAATATATTATGATCCAAGTCGGGTCATACCCAATAACAAGCTTACCAACACTTTAAATGTATTTAATCTTAGCGATTGGATCGTTAAGTAAATACGCGACACTTGAATTTTAGAAAATCGGTTTTCTAAAATATTATCACTTGAGATAAATTATTTGGATAATTATATATAATTGTTTATAGGTTTAAATAATTATATTGTGTTATATTTTATAAAAAGTTTATAAAGTATATAAGTAACTAAACAATGCATATATTTTATAACAAGTTTTATATATAAAACATCAAGTTTTTTTATAAACATTCTTGTTATAAAATAATGGCATGGATGGGCAGATTTTGGGACTCCAAGACAAGTCCCATGCTAGTTTATTCTTGTTACTTTTGATACAAATATTCCCAAGTGCATGCTTAACACTTAAAACCAAGTTTTGACTCTTATTTTGCACTTACAAGTTAGAAAACTCTTTCAAACTTTCTGCTGTATGATTCTGGCCGAATTTTGAGCTAAACAAAAAGGGGTTCAAGTGGTTTTGCAAGTGAGAAATTCAAGTGTTATTAAATCCTAACCAAAGCACTAAGTGTTGGTTATAAGTTTGGGGTATAAACACTTGAGGTTTCATAGTTTTGAGGCTCCATTCATCATCTTCTTTCTAGTTGCTGCTGATCAGAATTTTGGGTGCAAATAAAAGGGTTTTAAGCTTGCTTAATTAGCTAGTTAAGTGTCTAAATCTTAACTAACTTAAAGGGTGGTGTTGGTGCATCAAAGGATTAGGGTATTGCACACTTGAGGGTTCAAGTTGGTAGCTTTCTTCCATCATTTTCATCATCATTTTGCTGTCCAAATTCAGCTCATAACTCATCATAGAGGAGGTATAATCTTCTTCCTTCTTTGTTATATGTAAGCATTATTTCATGACTTGATAACTATATGGAATTCATCTAAAGTGGTTTAACATATTAACATGCTTTCTTAATATTTTGCTTCCGCTTGTTGTAACTCTTAATGAATTGGTTTCATGAATAAGTTAACATTAAGAACTTGTTGAAATGTTGAATTCCATCAAAAGCGAGGTACTCAATTCACCCAGGACACGGGAAAATGTACCACGATCTTAAGAAGTTCTATTGGTGGCCTAATATGAAGACAGAAATTTCTACTTATGGAAGCAAATGTTTGACATGTACCAAGGTCAAACCTGAGCACCAAAAGCCGTCAGGGTTACTGCAACAACCAGAAATTCCTCAGTGGAAATAGGAAAGAATAACCATGGATTTCATTACGAAATTGCCAAGGACTGCAAGTAGTCATGATACTATTTAGGTGATAGTTGATCGCCTCACTAAGTCAGCTCACTTTATACCAATAAAGGAGACAGATAGTATGGAGAGATTAGCACGCCTATATTTGAAGGAAGTAGTTTCCAGGCATGGTGTACCTATCTCTATCATATCTGATCGCGACACCCGATTCACATCACGTTTTTAACAGTCATTACAAAAAGCATTGGGAACTCGATTAGATATGTAACATCCCGTTTTCTCCTTACATGTCTTAAGGTACATATTTGATTGTTAGAACGTCTATAGTTCGTTTGCTTATGTGACTAAACGATTTATAGTGTTAGTTGATATATTTACATATATACGATATATATATATATATATAAATATATATATATATATATATATATATATATATATATATATATATATATATATATATATATATATATATATATATATATACGCGTATGGATGTATACATGTAGTTTAAGTGTTTATGCAAAGCTAAAATGGGGTGTACGAGTCGGGTTAGGACATTTGGGTTTGCAAACCAAAAGCTGGTCAAAAGTGGGCGTTGGGCCGCCCCGCGGCAAAGGGGGTCGCGCGCCGACCCTACTGCTGTGTTGACTCGTTTTTCTGATTTAAAAATGAGTGGTCCGAGGGTATTTTCGTCTTTTCGCATGTGGATCAGATTTGTGGCTCAAATATCAGCCACTTATCTCATTTAATTCACTTTCTTTTCTCTTTTCTTTCCATCTTCTCTTCCAAAACATAAAACCCATTTGGATTAAAAGTGATATTCAAAGGTGAAGACTTGTGATTCGATCTTTGGAGCAAATAAGAAATTTGTTCTCCTCGTTCTTAGCTACGACTTGATAGTATTGGTATGTCTTAACTCCATGTTTTGATTTTTAGTAAATTTATGGCTAGGGTTTGGTCATTTGAGTCTTGTAAGACCCATTTGGGGGTTAAATGGGTGGATTTGGGTTAAATTGATTTAAGGAAATCCTAATGACTATGATTTAGGGTTTGGTAATGAATATTGGAAATTGTAAGTGTTAATTATGTTGTTAGTCACTAATACACTTGTAAAATGATGAAAGATTGTTAATGGGTTAAGTTTGACCAAAACTTGTAAGACTAAATGTTAAAATGGGTCAAATGGGTAATGGTTGACCTAGTTGGGTAAGATGGGTATGAAATACCCATAATTTGTGTTATTTGGTGTTAAGTAGACTATAATCACTAGCTTTTAGTGATTTATGATGAGTCTTGGCCATTAATGGGCGGTATTGGTGTAGGTGAGTCATTTAATGCTTTTGGGACATTAAATGCTCAAGAGTTAAGTATTGGTGGTTAGCTCCACAAGTTTGTATGTTGATTTGGGTACTTAATGTATTAGGTACTTTGCTTGAGGCGTGCAGATTATAATCATCACCTTGGTGTTAAAGTGAGTGGGATATTTATGCATGTATGTATATAGTATATTTATTTGTATGTTATGGCATGACCTACAGAGCCGGGAGTGTCATAGTGTGTGTGAGTAAGCTATGATGTGAACCACAGAGCCGGTAGCATCATGGTGCATGTGTTGTGATGTGAACCACGAAGCCGGTAGCATCAAAGTGTGAACCACGGAGCCGGTAGCACTATAAAATGAAGTGTGAACCACGGAGTCGGTAGCACTATAAAATGAAGTGTGAACCACGGAGCCAGTAGCACTATAAAACAGTATGACTCGAATGCGTAGTGACGTAAACCACAGAGCCGGTAGCATCATAACATTACGTATGGTGTGAATCACGGAGCCGGTAGCACCATGACGTGTGTATGGTTAACCATATATGGTTAACCATATAGTTTGTGTATGTATTGTAGTGTAACATATTATATTTGGAGTATATGCTATTGATTTATGCTAGTTGCGGTAATGAAGGTTATTAGCATTATATTTGGAGTTCGTATGCTAATATCATATTGCTAGCATGTTTGTGGTATGTGAGTAGGTGATTGCAAGTAGGTATATTATATATGCATGTGTATACTTATTGCACTCACTAAGCGCTAGCTTACCCCTCTCGTTGTTTACTTTTTAGATGCAGGTGCGGAGAAAGGGAAAGGGGTTGTTGGGCATTAGATTTCCCATGTTGGTTGCTAGGTGGAGCTTTTGGAAGTCGGCCAATTGTTTTAGATAGTTTAACCCCAAACCATGCTCGTGTGTCGTTTGGTCTAAAACTATCATATTAAGGTCGAACTTGTATTGCATTTGATTAATGGCCTTCGTGCCAAGTATGTAAACTTTGGATGATTAAACGTTTTGTAAGAAATGGTTCATTTCATGTAACCGTTTAAGTGGCGCATTAATGGTTATATTATTATATATATAAAAAAAAATTATTCTTGTTGAATACGGGTTGGGTTGTTTCAAGTGGTATCAGAGCATGGTCTAAGGGATTTAGGCGACTTGAGATTTGTGCCTAGACTTAGACTTTATTGTGTATGCGATGTATGCGGGACTTGTAGGATATGGGTCGGACCGGGGATTGGTTAGTGCCTAGGTTTAGGTAAACTAACTATGCGCTAATTGTTTTGTGTTGCGTTTGCAATCATCAAGCGAGATAGGCGTTGTACTAGCAAGTTAATGCTACGTGCTCGCATAACAATGATTAGCTACCATTGTTACGGGTTCAAATCGTGTCAAACAAGCGATGTACGATGATTGTTGAGCAAGATAGGGCGGTGAGGTGTATATGTATATATATGTGTCTTGTCCTCTCATTTCATTGTTTAATCTATTTCTGTTTTATAGTATGAAGACGAGAAACGGACCCGAGAATAATGATGTAGGTACGAGTGAGGATGTTGAGTTCACGGCCAAAGTTGAGGCCATCTTTAAACGTAAAAAAGCGGAGTTTCTCGAAGACGTTAAGAAGATGTTTCTAGATACGATTGACGAGCAACTAGTCAATGTGGTTAAGGAACAAGTTAAGCTTGTTCTACAAGAAGATAATGTGGGAAGGCGGGACTTCTTTTATAAGAATTTCAAGGATTTTCAACCTCCCACTTTTGATGGCAAAAGGGATCCACTAAAAAGCAATCGTTGGATCTCCGATATGGAGGGGGCTTTTCGAACTTGTGAATGCCCTCTCAAAAAGAAGATGAGGTATGGTTGTAGCATGTTACGGGGTGATGCCAAGTTATGGTCGGACGCGAAAATCCAACTCTACGGTGAAGAACAATGTATGGATTTCACTTAGGACGAGTTCAAGGCGGATTTTTTCAACGAATATCGAACTTCGGCCGATCTTACTAGACTTAAGGACGAGTTGCGTGTCTTGAGGCAAGGGTCGATGGATTTAAACACTCTCAAATCCGTTTTCTTGTCAAAGACCCAATTTTACCCGGAGTATGTCGGGAATGATAAAATGTTGAAAGAAGATTTCTATCGAATCTTGAACGACAACTATCAAGATAAGATTAGTGTAAACGTGGTGAAAAGTTTTGATGAGTTGTTTGATATGGCCAAGGGTTTTGAGTCGCTCGCTTTGAGAAAGAGTGGCTTTACTTTTGGCAAAAGGAAGTTTGAAGCTACTAGTCATTCGAACAAGAAAAGTAAGGGTGCGAGTGAGAGTGTTGGTAGTGTGAAGAAAGGTACGTCCGGGGGTTTTGGACCCAAATGTTATAATTGTGGGCGACAAGGACACATGGCTCGCGATTGCACCAAGCCATCTTCTACAACCAAACTCACTTGTTATAATTGTGGTAAGGAAGGGCACCGAAGGCCGGAGTGTCCCGATTTGAACACCGACCATGTTAAGAAGTTGGAAAAGGCGGCGGGTACGGCTCGGGGACGTAATTATTTGATGACACATGATGAGGCCAAGCAATCCAACGAAGTCGTCTCAGGTACTTTCATGGTTAACTCTAATTCGGCAAGGATACCATTTGATAGCGGTGCTAATTTATCGTTTGTGTCTCCGCGATTTGTGTCTAAGCTTGATAAACCACTAGCTAAGTTAAGACATCCGGTAGAAGTTGAAATAGCGGATGGTAAGACGGTGCTAGGGGTTGATGTTTATAATGATTGTGATATCGTGTTAGGTTCCAAAACGTTTAAAATTGATCTTATCCCGATGACTTTGGGTGAATTCGATATTGTTGTTGGCATGGATTGGCTCGATCATTATAGAGCCGATATTGCATGCCATGAAAAGTCTATCCGTGTAAAGACCCCCAGTGGGGGAGAGTTAATCATTCATGGCAAAAGACGGAGAAGACTTGTGTCACTATGCACTATTGCACGGGCACGTCGTTTTCTTACTAGCGGTGGTATGGATTTTCTTGCCCATGTAGTTGATACTCGTGAAGAGCCACTATCCATTCGTGAAATTCTGGTGGTTAATGAATTCGAAGACGTTTTTTCGGATGAATTACCGGGTGTTCCGGCGAAAAGACAAGTTGAATTTCGCATTGAGTTGGTTCCGGGGGCTACTCCCATTGCTAAAGCTCCTTATCGTTTAGCACCAACGGAAATACAAGAGTTGTTAAATTAAACCCAAGAATTACTTGAAAAGGGTTTTATTCGACCGAGTGTTTCTCCATGGGGTGCTACGGTTTTATTCGTGAAGAAGAAGGATGGTAGTATGTGGATGTGCATCGATTATCGAGAGTTGAATAAAGTGACGATAAAGAATCGTTATCCGTTGCCTCGGATTTACGATTTGTTTGACCAACTCCAAAGTGCAACGTATTTCTCTAAGATTGACCTACGGTCCGGCTATCACCAAATGCGGGTTTGTGAGGAAGATATTGAGAAAACGGCTTTTAGAACGCGTTACGGGCATTATGAGTTTGTAGTTATGCCTTTCGGTCTTACGAATGCACCGGCGGCATTCATGGATCTTATGAACCGAGTGTGCCAACCTATGTTGGACAAGTCGGTAATTGTGTTCATTGACGACATACTTGTCTATTCGAAGAGTATGAAGGAACATGAACACCATTTGCGGGGTGTGTTGAGGACGCTGCAGAAGGAGAAATTATATGCTAAGCTCTCCAAATGTGAATTTTGGCTAAGAGAAGTTCAATTCCTTGGTCACATTGTGAACAAAGATGGTATTCAAGTAGATCCGGGGAAGATTGAGACGGTAAAGAGTTGGGGATGACCGACTACACCTACGGAAATCCGAAGTTTTCTCGAATTGGCCGGTTATTATCGTCGGTTTATCCAAGACTTTTCTAAGATTGCTTCTCCATTGACGAAGTTGACGAGGAAGAACGCTAGATTTAATTGGGAAAACGAGCAAGAAATTGCTTTCCAATTGTTAAGAGAGAAGTTGTGTCAAGCTCCGGTATTAGTGTTGCCGGAAGGTGTAGAAGACATGACGGTGTATTGTGATGCCTCATTGAATAGGCTCGGGTGTGTTCTAATGCAAAGAGGTAAAGTCATCGCTTATGCCTCTCGACAATTAAAGGAACACGAAATGAGATATCTGACTCATGATCTTGAGTTGGCGGCGGTTGTGTATGCGTTGAAAATTTGGCGCCACTACTTGTATGGTGTCAAGTGTACGATTTATTCTGATCATAAGAGTTTGAAACATCTTTTTGATCAACGAGATTTGAATTATCGTCAACGTAGGTGGATGGATGTGGTGAAAGACTACGATTGTGAGATACTTTATCATCCGGGCAAGGCGAATTTGGTCGCGGATGCGTTGAGTCGAAACAGTCAACATCTGGTAATACGAGTAGGATCGTTACGCATGATTATCACTAACAATTTTCTAGTAAAGCTTGGTGAGATTCAAATTGAAGCTTTTGTTAACAACAAACATGAGGAACGAATCGTAGGGCAAACGGAGTCTATTACCTTAGGCCCGCATGGTTTGTTGTCCTTTCCAGGAAGGGTGTGGGTGCCTAATATGGGGGATAATCGACGAGTGCTACTTGATGAAGCACATAAGTCAAAGTATTCCATTCATCCGGGCGCGACGGAAATGTACCTTGATCTGAGAAAAGAGTATTGGTGGCCGGGCATGAAACTAATGTTGTTAAGTATGTTGAACAATGCGTCACGTGTTTGCAAGTTAAAGCCGAACACCAAAAGTCGTATGGTATGTTACAACCATTAGAAATCCCGAAATGGAAATGGGAGCACATTACCATGGATTTTATTACAAAGTTACCAAAGACGGCGAGAACCCAATTTGATTCGATTTGGGTGATAGTTGATCGACTGACGAAAAGTGCTTTGTTTCTTCCCATTCGGGAAGCGATATCGTCGGAGACTTTGGATAAGTTGTTTATCAAGGAAGTGATATCAAGGCATGGGGTTCCTATATCTATTATTTAGGATCAAGATACTCGTTTCACATCTCGGTTTTGGGAAAAGTTTCATGAAGATATGGGTACACAATTGAAATTGAGCACGGCGTACCATCCTCAAACGGACGGTCAAACCGAACGTACGAATCAAACATTGGAGGATATGTTACGAGCGTGTATTATCGATTTCAGTGGTAGTTGGGATGAGCACTTATGTGACTAAACGATTTATAATGTTAGTTGATATATATACATATATACGAGATATATATAAAGGTATATATATATATATGCGTATGGATGTATACGTGTAGTTTAAGTGTTTATGTGAAGCTAAAATGGGGTGTACGAGTCGGGTTAGGACATTTGGGTTTGCAAACCAAAAGCTGGTCAAAAGTGGGCGTTGGGCCGCGCCGCGGCGGGCACCTCCGCGCCGCGACATATAAGCGAATCAAGAACCAGGAACCAGATTAAATAGCTCGCATTTTATGTTAAATGTCGCGCCGCGGCAAAGGGGGTCGCGCCGCTGTAAAGACCCGTCCTAATCCATAAGAACTAATACAATAACATTTGGTTACATCGCGAGGTACTTGACCTATATATGATACATTTTACAAACATTGCATTCGTTTTTAAAAGACAAACTTTCATTACATCGAACGATGACGGCATGCATACCATTTCATAATATATCCAACTATAATTGACTTAATAATAATCTTGATGAACTCAATGACTCAAATGCAACGTCTTTCGAAATATGCCATGAATGACATCAAGTAATATCCTTAAAATGAGCTAATGCACAACGGAAGATTTCTTTCATACCTGAGAATAAACATGCTTTAAAGTGTCAATCAAAAGGTTGGTGAGTTCATTAGTTTATCATAAACGATCATTTTCATAATTTTAATAGACCACACGATTTTCATTTCCATTTCTCATAAACATAATCTCATATCAGGCATTTCGCACGGCATAGAGATAAAAATCATTCATATGGTGAACGCTTGATAACCGAACTAACATGATGCATATAGAATATCCCCATCATTCCGGGACTCTCATCGAACATGATAATCGAAGTACTAAAGCATTCGTAACCCGAATGGGACATGTCAAGGTCCATAGATCTATCTTTAGGATTCGCGTCAATTAGGGGCCATTTCCCTAATTCTTAGGCTACCAAGCTAAAAAGGGGCATATTCGATTCGATAATCCAACCATAGAATGTAGTTTCGATTACTTGTGTCTATTTCGTAAAACATTTATAAAAGCAGCGCATGTATTCTCAGTCCCAAAAATATATATTGCAAAAAATTTAAAAAGGGAGCAAATGAAACTCACAATACTGTATTTTGTAGAAAAAATACATATGACAACATTGAACAACTGAACAATGCAGGGTTGGCCTTGGATTCACGAACCTATATCATTTGTATATATATTAAAATATATAATCATAATCGAGTAAGTTTATATATTATATCTTAAATTATATATTATATATATTTAATTTGTATGTATCTTTAAAGTGACTAATATTTATATAGTTAACTTATATCTATTAAATATCTCCTATAACTAATAATAATAATAATGTTAGTAATATTAATTTTAAAAAAAATGATAATTTTAATAATAATGTTGTTTTTTTAATAATAATGATAGTAAAAATGATAATTTTAATAAGAATGATGATTTTAATAATGATTATAACTTTTAATAATAATGCTACTTTTCATAATAATAATAATGATAATAGTAGTAATAATAATGTTAGTAATACTAAAATAACGATAAAAATAATAATAATAATAATAATTCTGATGATACTTGAGTTAATAATTAATACTAATAATAATAATAATAATAATAATAATAATAATAATAATAATAATAATAATAATGATAATAATAAATTTTAAAAAAAATTATACCCATTAAGATAATGATAGTAATAATACTAGTTAGATAATAGTAATCATAAAAATAATAATAATAATAAAACTTATAATAATAATGATAATAGAAATCTTATTGATAAAGATATTATTATTAATCATACTACTAATAATAATACTTATAATGATATTAATATTAGTAATAACAATAATCATGATAATCATCATAATTGTAACTAGGGTTATAATGATAATAATAATAATAAAGAGTAACTAATACTTGTATTAGTAATAATATTAACAACAACTAATGTTCGTAATATCTACTAATAATACTAATAACGATTATAATTCTAATACTTAATGATAATAATATTTATAATAATAATAATAATAATATTCATAACAATAGTAATTATAATCATAATAACATTAATAATAATCATAATAATTACTAATAATAATAATAAGAATAAGAATTAAGAGTATATACCCTTTAAAGGCCTTTTCTAAAAAAAATGCTCCAAGCGGGATTCAAACCCAAGACCTCCTGTTAACCCAACAAATGCCTTAACCGTTCCTCCAGTTCCTCTTTTCTGTTTTAATGTCCCGTTTATTTATATGTAACCCATATATGTTTCGTTACCTCTTCTTCTTTGTTCAAATCGAAAAAAAATATAGCAATCATCAAAACAAAGCTTTAAATACTTAAAAATAATAATAACAATTTAATATCAAAGATTTAAATTAATTGAAAAAAAATTATAACAGCAGCTATCTGGCTTGCTGTTCGACGAGCTGGACCAAAAAAAATTGGTTTCGCATTTTTAAACAATATTAGACCTTGTTATCTACTTGAACTATCTTTAAAATCATCATTAAAATGCACTAGCATCATCAATTGAGCCTTATTTGTAACAGATTTCCCTAATCCATTCGAAGAAAAACGTTTGACTTTTTAAAAATAAAACTTTGACTTCGAAATTCGAGTTCGTTTTGAGGATTTGGAACTTGTAATTTTGCAGAAAGTTTAAGTCAAGGATTCCTAACAAGACTGCATTAATACATTTTAAAATTGATTTCGAATTCGAGCTTTTTAAATTTTGAGTTTAAGAACATAAACTCAAATTTTTGATTATGAAATTAAGATTGTTTTAGATAATAATTTCTACATTAAATATGTTCTAAATGATCCTTGAAAACTTTCTGGATCATTAATTGATCCCAGAACATCAAAATGAGTTCGAATTTTTGGATGAACAAAAATAGTTGACTTTTTGAAATTTATCTTTGACTCGTAAATTGGAAATTTATAGAAAGAATTAGGAGTTGTAAACTTACAGTTAGTTTATTTGGATCATTCCTAACCACTCTGCATTTCTAGATTTTGTTAGTTCATTAGAAATTAAAGTTTTGTGAATTGGGTTCACGAACAGAGGAAGAGCGAGCACTCTTAAATATTTTTGGTTTTTAATTCACTCAATTTTTGCAGTAATCAGTATATATCCAAAGATTTATTGTTTTAAATTGTATCTGAGAATGACTTGTAACTAAACCCGAAATTTCTAAATTTTATTCACAGTGTCAATAGATATGCATATCAATTCGTACCTTTTATTATATTTATTTATTTATTTAATTTAATATACTAAAGTTTGTTAAGTAATGGAGTTCGTATGGGGTCAGTGAGGAAATAGGAGTACATCGTGATTAAATTGATAGCCGCCTACTTTCTTGACCCGTGTATTTAGGAACTGTTATTTTGTGCTTCCTTGTTAACCAGTGGCGGATAAAAGTCCTCGAAAAACTCTCAAAATTTTAAATTAGCTATATTTATTTATTTTGGTCATTATAGTATAAAATTCGATCATTAACTATTAAGTAAAAATTACATTAATTATTCACTCCCATCCCCCAAGTAAAATATAAAAAGTTTTAAAACTTGACAAACAACTTCTAAATATATTATTACTAAGCCTAAAATTTATAAAACTCATTCTCGAATCACCGTTTATTTTAAAATCACATAAGTTTGAATTAAACTTCTCTAAATAATAATTGAAATGTGTAACGAGTATTACAATTATTAAATAACTACATTTGCTCTACTCTATATATATATATATATATATATATATATATATATATATATATATATATATATATATATATATATATATATATATATATATATATATATATATATCATTATTTAATATTATTTTACATATTTAATTATAACAACAAGTTCATATAAAAGATTAATAACATTTATTATATAAATATATTTATTTATATATATATATATATATATATATATATATATATATACTTATCTATTTACAAATAGTTGTTCGTGAATCCGAGAAAAGTCGAAGGGTAATTGTATATATGAAACAGTTCAAAATTTCTGAGACTCAACTGTACATACTTTGCTTATCGTGTGGAAATCATATAAGATTAAGTTTAAATTTGTGTGGAAATCATATAAGATTAAGTTTAAATTTGGTTGGAAATTTTCGGGTCGTCACAGCCACGACCCTACTGCTGTGCTGACTCGTTTTTCTGATTTAAAAATGAGTGGTCCGAGGGTATTTTTGTCTTTTTGCTTGTGGATCAGATTTGTGGCTCAAATATCAGCCACTTATCTCATTTAATTCACTTTCTTTTCTCTTTTCTTTCCATCTTCTCTTCCAAAACATAAAACCCATTTGGATTAAAAGTGAGATTCGAAGGTGAAGACTTGTGATTCGATCTTTGGAGCAAATAGAAAATTTGTTCTCCTCGTTCTTAGCTACGACTTGATAGTATTGGTATGTCTTAACTCCATGTTTTGAGCTTTAGTAAATTTATGGCTAGGTTTGGTCATTTGAGTCTTGTAAGACCCATTTGGGGGTTAAATGGGTGAATTTGGGTTAAATTGATTTAAGGAAATCCTAATGACTATGATTTAGGGTTTGGTCATGAATATTGGAAATTGTAAGTGTTAATTGTGTTGTTAGTCACTAATACACTTGTAAAATGATGAAAGATTGTTAATGGGTTAAGTTTGACCAAAACTTGTAAGACTAAATGTTAAAATGGGTCAAATGGGTAATGGTTGACCTAGTTGGGTATGAATTACCCATAATTTGTGTTATTTAGTGTTAAGTAGACTATAATCACTAGCTTTTAGTGATTTATGACGAGTCTTGGCCATTAATGGGCGGTTTTGGTGTAGTTGAGTCATTAAATGCTTTTGGGTCATTAAATGCTCAAGAGTTAAGTATTGGTGGTTAGCTCCACAAGTTTGTATGTTGATTTGGATACTTAATGTATTAGGTACTTCGCTTGAGGCGTGCGGATTATAATCATCACCTTGGTGTTAAAGTGAGTGGGATATTTATGCATGTATGTATATAGTATATTTATTTGTATGCTATGGCATGACCCACGGAGCCGGGAGTGCCATAGTGTGTGTGAGTGCTCTATGATGTGAACCACGGAGCCGGTAGCATCATGGTGCATGTGTTGTGATGTGAACCACGGAGCCGGTAGCATCAAAGTGTGAACCACGGAGCCGGTAGCACTATAAAATGAAGTGTGAACCACGGAGCTGGTAGCACTATAAAAGAGTATGACTCGAATGCGTAGTGACATGAACCACGGATCTGGTAGTGTCATAGCATTACGTATGGTGTGAACCACGGAGTCGGTAGCACCATGACGTGTGTATGGTTAACCATATAGTTTGTGTATGTATTGTAGTGTAACATATTATATTTGGAGTATATGCTATTGATTTATGCTAGTTGCGGTAATGAAGGTTATTAGCGTTATATTTGGAGTTCGTATGCTAATATAATATTGCTAGCATGTTTGTGGTATGTGAGTAGGTGATTGCAAGTAGGTATATTATATATGCATGTGTATACTTATTGCACTCACTAAGCGCTAGCTTACCCCTCTCGTTGTTTACTTTTTAGATGCAGGTACGGAGAAAGGGAAAGGGGTTGTTGGGCATTAGATTTCCCATGTTGGTTGCTAAGTGGAGCTTTTGGAAGTCGGCCAATTGTTTTGGGTAGTTTAACCCCAAACCATGCTCGTGTGTCGTTTGGTCTAAAACTATCATATTAAGGTCGAACTTGTATTACATTTGATTAATGGCCTTCGTGCCAAGTATGTAAAATTTGGACGATTAAACGTTTTGTAAGAAATGGTTCATTTCATGTAACCGTTTAAGTGGCACATTAATGGTTATATTATTATATATATAAAAAAAAATTATTCGGGTTGAATACGGGTTGGGTTGTTTCAAGATATGAGCACCGCTTATCACCCACAGACAGATGGTCAAAGTGAAAGAACAATACAAACATTAGAAGACATGTTACGGGCATGCGTGATTGACTTTGGAACCAGTTGGGATCGACACTTACCCTTGGCATAATTCTCATACAATAATAGCTATCATACGAGCATCAACGCAGCGCCATTTGAAGCACTTTATGGTAGAAAGTGCAGATCTCCTATTTGTTGGAGTGAAGTAGGAGAAAGACAACGTACTGGACCATAAATTATTCACGAAACCACCAAAAAGATCATTCAAATACAACAACGATTGAAAATGGCCATGAGTCGCCAAAAGAGTTATGCTGATGTAAGAAGAAAACCGCTAGAATTTCAAGTGGGCAACAAAGTCATGTTGAAAGTGTCACCCTGGAAAGGCATTGTACGATTCGGTAAACGAGAAAAGCTAAGTCCTAGGTACGTAGGACCCTTTGAAATCACCGAAAGAATTGGAACAGTTGCTTATCGATTAAAATTACCGCAAGAACTTAGTAGTGTTCACGACACATTTCACGTGTCAAATCTAAAGAAATGTTTAGCGGAAGAGGATGTCGTAATTCCTCTTGATGAAATACGAATCAATGATAAACTCCATTTTATCGAAGAACCTGTTGAAATCATGGACCGTGAGGTCAAACAATTAAAACAAAGCAAAATACCGATATTTAGAGTTCGTTGGAACGCTAGACGAGGACCCGAGTTTACTTGGGAACGTGAAGATCAAATGAAGCAAAAGTATCCACATTTGTTTACTGATATCGCTCATAAAACTGGTACTACTCAAATTTTCGGGACGGAATTTTCTTTAACGGTGGGGTACTGTGATGACCCAGAAAAATGGCATTAATAAATTAATTACAGGATAAAATGTTTACGGCACAATAAGCAAAACATGTTATGATGAGTCTTAAAACTTTTGAAATGTTTTCATACATTCATATTACCTTTCGACCATTCTAACGATTCACGGACTATATTATGTGTATAAATGTATATATATGTACATAACTAACTTGAAACTATAAGAATTAAGTGTCTTATGAAACACCTTATCAAAGTATTACACATACAATTTTATACTACAAGCTTATTGGTTTTCAAACCAAAATATATATTAGATATTTAACGACGTAATAAAACTTATTATAAAACGTATTATTGTTTATGTAATACAAGTAATTTTTAATATTGAATTCTATAAATAAATAATAAGTTATTTAGTAATGTTAAATTATGGCATGTACATGTAAATATAAATAAATCCGGAGTATATGAGTTAGTTGATATGTCACTCATTTAATAAATAATTTAATTAATTTAATAATAATTGTGAAATTCTTCTTTTGAAATTAAAGTTGGTTGGGTGTCATATTGTAGAATGTAGAATTCATATTCATATTAACAAACAAATTAGTTGATAAGGTAGAATTAAATTAAAATATAAGATACACTTTACAGCTTATATCCTTATCAATTCTTATCAATTTAGTCTTAAAGGTTAATTAAATATGTGACTAACAATTACTGTGTGAACTATTAAATAGCACAAAATAAATATACACACTTTGCTTAAGTAAATAACTACCAAGCATAATTATTATCCTATATTATATTATTTTAATGAAAAGTATATTCAATAATAACTTGCAAGAGATTTCGATAAGATCTTATTACACATGTGATTTCAATTTTAATAGAAAACACTAATATAGACAAAGAATGATGTGGAAAGTGGATACCACCTCTGGACTTATCCCTCAATTAGCTATCAACTTTGCTATTATATATATCTACTTTACATCCCGTGATTTCAAAACGCCGTCCGTGATTTACCACTTTTAAGGCTATATATATATAGACTTATATCCATAACTCATTCACAAGAAATCCAAATTTATTTATACACTAGTAACCACCCACATCATTCATTCAAAAATCAAGATAATTAAGAAACAAAGGAATCACGTTGGGGAGTACGATCGTATAACTCGATTTCTGTTAAAGGTTGAAGTCTACGGTTGTACGTTACATGTTACTGTCACGTTTAAGTGATTTATTGCTGAAGCTTTCAAGTTAGTTTATAGATCCCTTTTTAAATGCTTTAAATATTTTTGGGCTGAGAATAAATGCACTTTATTTTATACGCAATGGGCACAAGTACATACTTAATTCTACACTGAGTATAAACCGAAAATCCCTTAGCTTTGGTAACTAGTAACTGTCAGTACATATGATGTAGACTGGTGGGCGCGAGTAATTGTATATGGATCCATAGGGCTTGACATCCCCGTCCGAGCTAGAGCGCTAGCCTTTTAACGGACGTATGTTACTTGAGATTACGACACGTTGATTTGCGTGTATTAAAACAACATGGGTAATTATTATTATAGCGTTAAGTTTAGTTACCAGGGTGCTCTGTTACGTAGAATCTATTGATAAACTTTTGATGAAATCTTGTGGTCCATCTTATTATACTTACTCGAGCAGTAAAACCAATAACTCACCAACATTCGTGTTGACCTTTTTAGCATGTTTTATTCTCAGGTCCTTAGACTGCTTTCGCTGTGATATGCTTGTTGCCTGCAGGAAGTCTCTCATGCTTTGTATAAAGTTTATTGCATTCGAAACATAACTACATTGTGTAATAAATAATTTGACTGTGATGTCAACCTCTAAAATAAAGACTTATGTATTTTGGGGATTTGCTTATACTTAAGCACTCGCCCACATGTTTATATCTTTCTATGTTTAGAAAGTTACTTATTTTAATGAATGCAATATTTTATCAAAACGTATCATATAGAGGTCAAAGCCTTACTATGGAATCAATGAATAACGTGCCGCGTCAATAGCGATTTTGACGGGTCGTTACACTTTAATATGTAGATGACGTTTCTAGTGTTTTTTTTAATAAAGTATTAATAATTTATATTTCACTTTTCTTGTATATGACTTTTTTTCTTCAAACATCCTAGCTTTTTAGTTATGCCCAACCAATCTTTGAACTGTGTATTTTAATTTCATAAATGATGATGTCATTAATATTTTATATATTAATTCTATTAAATCCCGCTTAATTAATTAAATATTAAAAAACACGATAATGCCATAAAAACATACAAAATAAAAACAAATTTTACGATTATTATGGAAAAAAATAAAACACCCTTATGACTGTATGTACAATATTTGAAACATTATGTACAATCTTATGGTAAAACATCATATTTGAAACATTATGTACAACCTTAGGATAAAACACCCACATGATCATATTTACAAACTTTAAAACAAATTGTACAATCTTCTAAAGAACACCCAATGAACACATTTACAAATTTTAGAGCATGTTGTACAACTTTATATAATAATTGTATTTTTATTTTCTAAAAAAAATTCAAAAACCATTTATTATTACTATTAATTATTATTAAAAATATAAATACTCAACTTTAAGAAAACTTTATTATTATTATTATTATTATCATCATTATTATTATTATTATTTATTTTTATTATAATAATTATAACTATAATTATCATATTATCAATATTCAAATATGAATTCTATTTACGAGATTAACAACGTTACATACGTATGCGAAAATACATGTCTCTATATATTTGTAAAAACAACGACATGTTTCTTAGTCGAATCCATGGTTCTACGGGTTATTAAAATAAATGACTTTAGCATTTACATTCACTTAATACCTAAACATGTCATTAAATTGTTTCGTTTAAACAAACCCGTGACTCCACGGGACATTTCACTAGTTTATATAAATAATACTGACATATTTCGTGTATCTTTTTAATAAACTTCCAGTTGATTCGAGCATGAAAGTATCAAATCAAGTCACTAAAGGGCCCTTGGCCTAGCGGTATGAGATGAACTCTTCAACCAAGAGTTTATGGGTTCAAGCCTCACTTAGAAGGTTATGGGTTCAAGCCTCACTTGAGGCAGTAAGATGTATATATTTGTGGTTTCGTGTGTAGATTGTAGGTTTGCCTTTCAATAAAAAAAAAAGTATCAAATCAAGTCAAATTGAACAACCACGTCAACATCAAGAACTGTTAAATCTAATCTAATGTAACTTAATAGTATTATTTTATGATAACTATTTTAGATGAGTATTAAAACTAGTAACGGAGTCAAGTCGAGCCAAGTCTAGCTTAAAAGTATCAACAAAAGAGCTCGACCTTGAAAATTCAAAATCGATCGAGATTGTTGGGCTGCAAATTATAGCCTGATAATGGAGATGTGAATTGCGGGTTTGGCCTATATGTAAGGCTTGTGCTACGACTCCAAGGTATAAATAGCACAAGCCCACCTCATTAGTCACATAATGACTCTTAAGTCATAACCTTATTAGCCTTATTCCCTTAACGCTCTTGGCAACACATCTAGGGAACGAATCACCAATCTAGCGATAATCGTGCAGGGACGAGTTTAGGCTTTAAGGTGTGGGGTCCTATGACCCCATTAGAGTATGAACACCACTAAATTTAAGTATAGGACACCATATATCTTTAAAATGTATGTTTTTTAGAGTTAAACAACCACTAAAATACCTTTCAAATATAATTAGTCTTGAAAAAACATTTAGGACCCCATTGGATTTATAATAAGTTTAGCCACTGTAATCGTGTAATCGTAACGTTCATATTCAAGATCAATTATACGTTTGGTTGATCTTGTTCTTATTTATATTATTAGATTCATCATCTTTATCATATACACATATACGTAATGTATTTCCGATCTCATACACGAATTAACCCAAGTTGGGAACAACAGAGATTTATAATACAATCTCAATGAAGCTCGAATAAACTACTTGTTTTAACTCTTGCAGTAGACTAATTCTGAATATAACAAGGCTATACAATTACTATAGTCTCTTTCGTGCAATAGTCGATAAAATGGATTCTTATATGGTTAGTTTGATTATATTATTAGACCATAGTCACCAGTAACATAGGCTATTGATCTGATCAACACTTGATATAGGAACCAAACATAGATCTCTGTTGTGTAAGCCTGATTCTACCTCCTCATTGTTCTTTGTATCTTGCAGAAACTTCTGTTCACATAACAAAATTCCTAATAAGTATAATGGTTTCGTTGCTTATGACTTAACATTAACGATAAGTATACCTGAATTTGGTCATGTAAGAGATTGATAAAGATATGAGCTTCTTGAAGCACTGAAGCCGTGTCAGTCTAAATAAGGCACCATTTAGGCTGTAAGATACGTCTGCATTTTTTTTAGAAAATCCATAAAAAGTAAAGATAATGGTCGAAAAATAGAACCTTTCCGTAAGGAGAGACGAGTTTTTGGAGGGCTGTGATCTTATCAGCTAGCTTTTGGCTTCTTCTCATAGGCACCTGTATCATATATCATAATTTTAAATTTCATTAGCTTAAATTGTACGTAAAACGAACCGTTCTATAAACAAGGGACCTAATTACTACTCCGGTAGTTAATTGTACATACTTGTTCTCTTACACATCTAAGTCGTTTTATCTGTTCCGGATGTGAAAGTTTTTTGTTCAAAACCTTTTGATCACAAACACCATTCATACGTTTCTTAAGATTCTCCATTGGCTGAAAACTCTAGATCAATAAAAATCTTACAAGAACGAAAACTTTTATTTTTGCAACCTGCAACTATAAATTTTAAAATACAGAATATATAATTAAATAAACCTGCTGACACCTCCAATCTGAAAGTTGCATTATGGGAGCTAATGGTTGATGTAAAACAGGACTACGACTATCATCAATCACTGCAGATTGGTAGGCATTCATAAAAGGCTGCTGATAGTGGTAGTTATGCACTTCTGGGTCGACCCAGAATTTGTTGCTGTAGAAAGTTTTGTTAATATCAGTAAGTTTATACCATTACATTGATACAAGTATGCTCATAACTATGGGTTGAACATACATATGTATGTAACTGTATATATATACACTAAAAGGAAAATCAAATTGAATTAGTTGTACATTCTGCAAAGGGTAAGACAGTTTTTGTTGGAAATTTTGGATAAAACAAATGGTTTTTACCAAACTTTGGACACACATTAATATATGATAACGTAATACATATTAGTAGCTATATAGTGGATTTTGTAGTCCTTGACGAGGACTTTAAAATGAGTTAAAGTGTGTCCAAAACGGATAGAATGTGAATGAGATATCGAGTCTCAATGTTGTGTGTTTGATGTAAAAATATGGAAATCTAGTGAAATGCATCTTGTCCCACATAGGAGTGGAGATAAACTTATGAGAGGTATATAAGTTCTTATCTCCAAACCTATGTCAAGACCTTATGTCATATTTTACTCTAGCACCTACTCTCGCGCAGGGGTGCAAAAACTTGGGATTTCCTGCGATCCAATGGGCGTGCCCGCACGACTTGCGAACACGAAAATTTCGGCCCGTGCGTGGCCTGTTTTTGCAATACGATTTATTTTTGGTCCATACAGTTAGCTGGGTCATGAATAAATAGTGGCTAAGTCTGCAGAAACGAATGCAATGGGCGTGCCCGCACGACCTGCGGACACGATTTATTTTTGGTCCATACAGTTAGCTGGGTCATGAATAAATAGTGGCTAAGTCTGCAGAAACGAATGCAATGGGCGTGCCCGCACAACCTGCGGACACGAATGCAGCTCCGAAAATTCCGACCTTATGCCATATTTTACTCTAGCACCTACTCTCGCGCAGGGGGTGCAAAAACTTGGGATTTCCTGCGATCCAATGGGCGTGCCCGCACGACCTGCGGACACGAAAATTCCGGCCCGTGCGTGGTGTAACGACCCGGCTTTTTCGACTTGCTTTTGTGCCTTGTGTTTTTGCGAAACTGCGTATTTGTGCGTACTGTGTTACTTTATACTCTGGAAACTTGATTTACGTGGTTTACTTCCATTTATATGTTAAAACGTGCCTTAGAGTACGTAGGATATATAACTTGATCATTGGAAGCCTTTATAACCGTTAGTGTTATTTGACGTTTCGAATAAACCGCGAACTTGCGCGCACGTTTAACTTTTGTCATAATCGGAATATTATGACTGCGAAATATTAATTATTATTTTATAATAATAATTACCTGGATTTTTGGATGCTTAATTACGCGTAGTAATTTAATTATGCACAATAGTTAGTCTTGTTGGACTTTCTACCTTGTTGGGCTCAAGCCCACCCTACTCTAGCTAGTGACCCAATTAATTAGCCCTTGTCCATGTCATCAATCCTTGTCAAATTCCTTGCTTATAAATACTAGCCCTTGTCCATGTCATCAATCCTTGTCAAATTCCTTGCTTATAAATACTAGCCCTTGTCCATGTCATCAATCCTTGTCAAATTCCTTGCTTATAAATACTAGCCCTTGTCCATGTCATCAATCCTTGTTAAATTCCTTGCTTATAAATACTAGCCATTTACCTCTCATTCAAATCACTTGCTCATTTGGTTTTCACACACACTTGTTCTTTCTTTCTTCCCTTTCTAGTATTGCTTGTTGACGACCTTTCGGACCGACTTACTACTTGCGTACTTTCATTACCGACTTTACCGCTTTTATCACTGTGAGTTATAACATTCCCTTTTTACTTTAACTTATTTTGGGAACTGAGAATACATGCGGATTTTATGTTTTACATACTAGGCACGAGTACTTAAACTTATATATGTGTGGGTTATACAACGGCATAAACATTCCCTTTAGCTTGGTAACGTTTAATCATTGGTTTTTGAACCATGAACGCGAATCTTAGATATGGATCAATAGGGTTTGACATCCCCACTCGAGCTAGTCGCGCTAGCATTTAACGAGTATTTAATACTTCGTAGACATACGCACTTGCCAAGTGTACTTTCAGGGGGTATAAACGTTAAGTTAGTTACCGAGTGCCCACGGTTATACATATACTTTATCATACTGATTTGAATTACTGATTTGAAATGCTTGTTTGAAGCACTGAAATCTCGTGGCCTACATTACATTACTGAATACAAACAAACTATAGCTCACCAACATTCGTGTTGACTTTTTAAGCATGTATTTCTCAGGTGTTTAGACGTTGTTGCTTCTGCTGTTAGCCTTGCTGTTCTAGTCTCGGTGTATAGACTTGCTGTTATAGACTTGTTGTGTTAGACTTCCGCTGCATCACTTAGAGATGTCTCAAACATGAAACTTTTACTTTGCATTCCCAACTTATGTTATTTTCAAAACAATAGCTTTGTAATGACCTTAGTATCATGTACTCATGTTAATGTTTCCTATTCATCTTTTGTAAAACGTTATCTGTTCATGAATGCAAAACTGGTTTTCAAACAGCATATAGTGTTTGACCTTGTAATGATCCTGTTGTTGATGTACCGTACACGATGATTTTGTACGGGGCGTCACAGTTGGTATCAGAGCATTGGTTGTAGGGAATTAGGTTGCATTAGTGAGTCTAGGACCGACCCAAGTAGGATTCACTAATAGGACTAATCTACAACTTGCTAGTTTACTTGTTTCTGCGGAACCTGCTGCATGCTACTGTGTTATATTACTACATGTTACTGCTTACTACTACTGCATGCCACTGCTTACTTTTACTACCGTATGAACTTGCTGCATGCTACCGTTTCCTTTTACTGCTATGTAAACTCGCTGCATGCTTTTGCTTATTCTAGCTACTGCATGCTACTATCTGCTTTCGATTGCATGTTACTTCTGTTTAGTACTGTTAATATTGCCATGCTATATACTGCTGTAAACGAGCTAGGTTGCTGTAGTGCCTGATTACGTGTTTGCTTCATGCCTGCTATTCGCTGCACCTACTTGGAAAAACTTACCTTTCCTAGTTCAGATGTTCTTCTGAACCCATTTTCCACACGTCTAACCCTAAGGACTAGTATTGTAATCCACCTGTTACTACTGTTCCACCGTTCCAGGGATCGAAACGATTCTTCACGCAATCTAGGAGGAGTACCCCTCGGATTACACGCCCACTAAAGTCGATCCTCGGAGGAGGAGATATTGGAGGATTTGTCGGAGTAACCGCACCCCGAGCTCACTCTAAATAGCCACGTACGACGTGTGAACATTCGAAGGTTGTTCAGTTCCTGCAAGATGGCTCGTATCTCGTACGCTTTCATGACCGTCACTTATCTCTTTCGTTCTTCACCACTGCTCGACGATCTGACGATATTTCTGGATTTAGTACCCTAACACTCTTAGGCATTGGGGAAGTCGGGAGGACATCTCCTTTCACAAGGTCAGAGTGCCTTCTACTGATACTCAACCATACCCAAAGACTTGGGAGTCGCCTCAAGACATATCGTACTACTACTTGCTACACATACAACTCGACGCGAGACCCTGATTAAATTTCTAGAAAGGAACCTAACGATGTACCTGAACCTGAACATTTTGAAGAAATTTTAGGACATTTAGGCATTGGTGCATGACCTATGGAACTTACGCACCCACACCGAGAAACCGTGAGATTAATTATGTAGATTTTGTTTTGAGATAGCATAGATAAAGCACCGTTGGATGAAATTGAGTAGAACTGAAAGTGATCACGTTACATTTGTAGTGACCCGAACTTTTCCATGTTTATATATATTGATGTCAAAGCAGAGGGGTATAAAATACTATTAAATTTTTGCAGGAAAAACTATTAAATACGATACAATTTTACACAAGATATTTATTTATTTATAGAATGGATATACTTAAACCTTGCTACAACACTTATAGGCAGTGTACCTAATCGTACAGTAGTGTAGTTTTTAGTAAGTCCGGTTCGTTCCACAGGGAAATCTTTAAACAAAGCTCAACGCTATATTAGTTTACTTTTATAAAAATACAAACATATATATAAGTAATATTATTATTATAAAGGGGGGGTTTTACCGTTTAATGACCGGTTTGTCGATTTTAAGATTTTAGTCGCAGTTAAAACCTAATGTAAAATATAAAATAAATACAAGACTTAAATTAAAGCGTAAAGTAAATAACGATAATGAAATTGCGAATAATAAAAGTGCGATAAAATAAAATTGCGATAATTAAAAAGTACGATAATTAAAAGTGCGATTAAATACCAATAAATAAAAGTGCGATAATTAGAAGTGCAATTAAATATAAAATAAAGGAAATTAAATATGAAATAAAAGAATTATGCTTATTTAAACTTCCGTAATCATGATGTTTGACGTGTTGATTTTAGTTTTATGCCCATGGGTTAATTGTCCTTTGTCCTGGATTATTTAATATGTCCGTCTGGTTTTTGTCCATAACAGTCCATCAGTCATAAATATAAAATGCAAGTGTCCTCGTCAAATTATTATTATACCCGAAGTTAAATATTCCAACTAATTGGGGATTCGAATTGTAACAAGGTTTTAATACTTTGTTTAATGAATACACCAGGTTATCGACTGCGTGTAAACCAAGGTTTTACTACTTTGTTAACAATTACACCAATTACCCTTGAATGTAATTTCACCCCTGTTTTAATTATTCTAGTGGCTATTAATCCATTCCCGTGTCCGGTTAAATGAACGATTATTCGTACATATAAATACCCCGCCCATCGTGTCCGATCGAGTGTATATGGTAATTTATAGGGACGCCCAATTGTAAATCTGTATATTAACATTAACAAACTTTCATTTAGTTAAACAAATATAAAGCCCATTAATAGCCCATAGTCTAATTTCCACAAGTGTCGTTCTTTTGTCCAAACCCCAATTATGGTACAAAGCCCAATTACCCAATTTTAGTAATTAGCCCAACATCATGATTACTTCGTTTTAAATAAGCATAATAATAACTTAGCTACGAGACATTAATATAAAAAGGTTGAACATAACTTACAATGATTAAAAATAGCGTAGCGTTACACGGACAGAATTTCGACTTACACCTTTACAACATTCGCTAACATACCCTTATTATTAGGATTTAAAATTAAAATTAAAATTAAAATATAAATTATATATATATATTACGTATATATTGAGAGAGAGATAGAAATAGAATATGAAATTTGATCAGAATTCGGTTTGCTTTATAGCCAGAGTTGAAAATTGGGGCTCCGCGACTCGCAGCAAAATCCCCTTCAAACTCCGCGAGTCGCGGAGATAGAAATTACAGCTCAGTCCTTGGAGTTTTCTCTGCCGACGGTTTTTAATATATATATATAATATATATATAATTAATATAATTAATTATATATTATATTATATTTATATACATAGTTAACTTGTAATTTTTAGTCCGTTGCGTCGAGCGTTAAGAGTTGACTCTAGTCCCGGTTTCGGATTTTCGAACGTCCTTGCGTACAATTTTATATTTTGTACTTTGCGTTTTGAATCTTGTACTCTTGTAATTTCGAGACGTTTCTTATCAATAATTGGAACCTTTTTGATTGTCTTTTGTACTTTTGAGCTTTTTGGTCGTTTGCGTCTTCAATTCGTCGAATCTGTCTTTTGTCTTCACCTTTTATTATTTAAACGAATATCTCTTGTAAATAGAACAATTGCAACTAAAAGCTTGTCTTTCTTGAGGAATAATGCTATGAAATATATGTTCGTTTTTAGCATTATCAAATATTCCCACACTTGAGCGTTGCTTGTCCTCAAGCAATATTGTCTTGAAATACTAGAATCACTTCTTTATTCTTCACACTTTGTACATCAGTGATTTCTATACGGCGGTATAAACAATGGTAGTAACGATATGGTTTACAGTCCCACATGACTATAAAAAATTTAGATCCATTAAGGAAATTGGATCTTTATGAAAACATTTGATCTTTTGAAAATTAAATCTAGTTTTTACCCTAGATAAGTTTTCCGGAATAACCCTTTACCGGTGTTTGCAAAATATTTTTGTGGGTTTGGTGGGTTTCAGATTTGAAAATTTTAGCTCAAAACTTGCGGTTTTGTGTCACCCACTTGCTAACCTTGTATTTGGAAAGCAACACGTCCAGTTTACTTGTCCCGTATATTACCTTTCGGCAAACTACCGTCCGGTTGTAAAGGAAAGCGTTGAACAAGCAACTGTTAAGGCAATGTCCCGTGACATGCTTTTGATTATGGTCTATAACGTGTCGGACGCAATTACTATCCTTGGTAGGAGCAATAGTAAAGCTCACCCTTATAATTTGTCGGTTTGACACAAGGTCCTGTCTTTGACCATGCTATGCAACCACCGTTCTTACGGTTGACACCCGATTTAGTTCAGGTGACCTAATGAATTCCAGGTGAATTCCTAGGATTTTACGTTCAATGGTAATGAACGCATTGAAAATAGGGTTTTCAGAAAACAAATCGGTTTGTAATTTTGATCAAAATATTTTCTCGTTTAAGCTCGAGTTTAGATATCATCGAATTCCATGAGTTTGTAATTCTCAATCTTTAAGGTCAATCTCTAGGATTGAGTAATATCAGTCTTAAAAGCTGATTTTTAATCTTTAAGGAGATTATCCTTTCTGGGGATCTGATTCATTAGTCTTATCCAGCTAATTTGCATGGTGCCCCCCCATTGTACGAGATAAATCCTTCTCATGGTTAGGATAAACCTGACCACTTGGCGACCCTGTTTAATGCTGAGGTCCGTGGATTTCCTGCTGATTTTAGTGATGACTTTTCTAGATTTTTCGTCAACCTACAGCTGGTCTGGACGACAACTTCATGACCTAAATCAAGAAGCGCGTTTCTTTTTCGGAAGACTTTACTTCCTTTTAATGATGGAATTGATTCATCGTCTAGATCCATCTCTTCTTTTCTTTCATCGGGTAAAATAGTTTAATTTAGTCCAAAGCAAAAGTATTTTCAGTTATTTGTTACAGATATATGTGACATATGTTTAAGATAACTTGGTAAATTTTCCCACACTTGGCTTTTATTTTCCTTTTTATCGTCCTCTATTCCATTTTAAATGAATTTTAACATTTTAGTTTGTTTCTCAATTTATGTCCTTTCCGAGGTAACAATAATTTCGGTGTTAAAACCTAGTTTTATCGTTCATAAATATGTATAAACATGATTTTGAATTCATTTAATTGAAAATTTTGAAAAATTTTACTAGAATTAGGTAGTCAGTATATAAGACTAGGGCTGTTCTTTTTTATCAGAGAGCACTAGATTCTAATACAACTACTGCTTTACTAGTATTTTTAATGGTAACCAAGTGTTTAATATAAAAATTTTTAAAATCCGAAAGAATTTAACCCCTTCCCACACTTAAGATCTTGCAATGCCCTCATTTGCAAGAAATCAGTAACAATTTAAATTATTGAGGGTGATTTGTGTGAAAATGATTAAATTTTTACCAAAGTTTCCAAATATATTGGCGTTTGTTTGCTGAATGATAAATGGTGCACATCATTTGTTCATTCCGTCTTGTTGTTATTTCACATATATTTTGCATCTTGTCGTCAAAATTAGTTGCTTTTGCTGAACTTAATGCCAGTCTTTGAAAATGCGTTGTTTTACCCTGTTGTGTACATAAGATAAACTGCAAACATATATACATATTTTTGAAGTTTGGTATATTACCCCACATTCAAAAATTATTAAAATCTAAGAATAAAAGTTAGATAATTATAAAAATGATTACAATATTAACAAAAATATTAAATGTATCAATAATTACAAATTACAAAATAAAAAAAATAATAATAAACTAAGGATGATATTGGTACCAATAGGGGTTCCAGGCATAACCATAAGTGCTATAGAATGCTTCGGCAGGGTCATACGTAGGATATGGTGGCTGCATCTCTATCGACCAAGGAGGGAAGACGGGTTTCGGTGTAGGAATATAGTTTCTACCTATGTGTTGGCAATGAGCTATGATCTGGTTCTGATGAACTTGCCAATCTTCAAATGCTCTCTGTCTAGCATTTTCGTATTCCTGAGAAGCTATAAACCTATGCATTTCTTGCATCTCATTCCCCCCCTCCTACATTACCTTGCTCCTGGTTTCTCTCCACCTGTGGATGTCTACCATGGTATCGTACTGCGGCGTTATTTCGCCTCTTCAAAACTTTCGCACCATGGTATACATTTAAACCTATAGTATCGCGGGGTTCCGGCTCTTCTAGTAATAATCCCCCCCGACTTATATCCACACCGAGATATTCACCAATCAAAGTAATAAAAATACCACCTCCTATTATGCTATGTGGTCGCATCCCTCGAACCATAGCTGATAAATAATAACCCACACAATATGGTATACTTACAGCGCTTTGTGGGTCTCGAATACACATATGGTAAAACAAATCTTGTTCATTTACTTTTTCTTTGTTCTTACCCCTTTGTGTAATCGAATTAGCTAAAAACCTATGTATCACTCTTAATTCGGCTCTATCTATATCCAAATAAGAGTAGTTTCCCCCTTTGAAACGGTGATGGCTTGTCATTTGACTCCACACACCGTGTGTATCAAAATTCTCATCTATCTTTCTACCGTTTAGTATCAATCCTCTACAATCGGCAGATGCTAACTCCTCAGGCGTATATATACGTAAAGCCTGAGCCATGTCCAGTAAAGACATGTGGCGCATCGAACCGCCTAACAAAAATCTAATAAAAGAACGATCGGTTAAACTAGCTACCCGATCATTCAACTCTATACTACATAACAACTCTTCACACCATACTTTATATACAGGTCTGCGTATGGTGAATAAACATATCCAGTCATTAAAAGAAGAATTACCATACCTCTGTACAAGTAATTCCCTAATTGGCCCGGCCAATTCTACAGCTTCTAAGGGTCCCCATTCTATGACCCTCGGTACCTCAACAACCTTAGAGTGAAGAGTATGCAAACCCCGTTGATATTTTGGATAATCTATCCAAAGTCTGTCAAATCTCAGGTTCGGGTGCAACTCTTTCAAATGCATATCGGAAAAGGTCATGACTGGATGAGGTACATCCTGCTTGTAGTAGTTATCTACCTCCTGTTGTTCCAAATTCTCGGCAGGAGCATTGCGGGCTTGGGATGAAGATTCACCCCTTTCATTCTGCAAAACACATCAAACACAAATTTTGTGCATCCAAATATGCATTAGTGTCAGCAAAATCATCAATCAAAATAATTACAATGACATTATCAATTTATATCAAACTTAAGCTTATTTTCACATTTTTATCAAATCTACACTTTTTCAAATAAGCATATACGAAAATTTTCGCCAAGTTCATAAGCATTCAACTCAAATAACATGTCAAAATAATCATTACTAGCAATCAAACAAGTCTCAAATGGCATTATCTTTCAAAAATCAAGTTCATGAATTTTAGACTTGAAAAAGTCCACTTTAATTCTCAAAATCATGTTTAGGCTCAAAGTTTGGATCATTTAACTACCTAGACATGTTACACTACTCAATTTAGCAACAATTCATGACAAAAATCGGCCATAACCTGTTTATATCAAAAAGCCCCAAATTGCTCAAGAACACAAACCCTAGATTATTCAAAATTTGAAGTTTAAGGCTTCTAATCATGTTAAACAACATCAATCTAGGTTATACAAGCATAATACATAAACAATTTAAGTCTAATTACACTAAAAAGCATCAAAATCAAATTGGGGAAAAAATAGCTCAAGAACACCAAAATTCGAATTAAATGGTGTTTAGGTGTAGAAATTTACCGTTTTTCTTGAGTAATTCTTAGATAGCATCCTTCTCAACATGATTTTAGCAAAAGATTTGGTGATTAACGGTTAAAAATTGTGATTTTTGGGGTTTTTTCTCGGGTTTTTTCGGGTTTTTTCGCTGTGAAATTCGCAGTGTTTTGTGTGGGAGAGTGAACTGATCGTTCAGCTCTTTATATTTTTTTTCTGTAATTTGGTCCCTCCGCGAGTCGCGGAGATTTAGGCTCCAAACTCCGGGAGTCACGGAGTTTGGTATTTTTTTTTTTTTTTATTTATAATCATTAACTTTTGAAAACAATTAAGAAATTAATTTTAAAATTTTGTTTCCCTTGTTATTTAGGACGAGGTCGTTTCGGATCGATGTCCTAGTCCGTCCTTCGACAAAATTTTAAAATTTGTCTTTTAGTAGCGATTGTTTTAAAAGCTAAGATTTTTGGGTTTTTTAATGTTTTTGGCATACTTTAAATCAATAAGATTAAAAATAATGATAATAAAAGTTCTCGTCCCTCCTTCGGGTAAAGCAATTTCGGTTCAAAGACCTAGTCTTCAACTTACGACGAATTTTAAAAATCATATTTTTAACTTAATGAGATAAAGTAAATTTTTGTTTTTAAATTCACACAACTTAAATATAAAATTCAAAATTTAAAAATTAAAAATTAAAAATTCACACCAAACTTAATTTAAAAATTTATAAATTCATATCAAACTTATATTAATTTTTCAAATATTTTAAATATATTGTTTTTACAAAGTTTACAATATTAATTTAAGATTTAAATATTAATTTTTAAAAATATGGTAAAAATAAAATTAAAAATCTTTTTGTCTTTTTATCCCACTTTAATCAATCAAATATTATCAAAAATATGCGCCCCTCTTTTCGGTAAAGTAATTTCGGTTTCAAGACCTAATTTAACTCATGACGAATTTTTGAAATATTTTGGGTTGATTGATTAAAGATATTTATACCTTAAGAATAAACGTTAAATTTCGCAGTGATGTAATAAATTTTTGAATGATATCAATAATTTCGGTCGCCAAACCTAATTTTATTTAATACCAATTTAATACTTTTTAGCGAACAAATTAGCGTTTATTATCAAAAGGTTAAAAATAAAAATAAAAATAAAAACTGTACAGACATACCTGTGAAATAGATTTCTTAGTTATATGATCTATTCCATTCATAAGATAGTCGGTTTAATTGATTTTCCATGGCTACATAGGCGTAACCTCGAGCATTCAGTGTCTTTTCTTCTAAACATATGAACGATCCGTCTCTGCATAAAGTAACAAATTCGGTATTTGAATAGGTTTGATTATTTGAACATTTACCTCCATGTGACCATTTTCCGCATTTGTGACATCGTTCTAGGTGTCGTGCTCTTCTTTTCGCTGCGGATTTTGATTTTCCTTTACCAAATTGTAACTTATTATCTTCGCATCTGGATTCTTTTCTAACTCCGTCCATTCTTTCTCTGATTACTGATACTAATTCACTCGGTAGTATGTCATTATTACGTTTAGTGATCAAAGCGTGTAGCATTAGACCATGGTTTAGTTCACAGGCAGTCTTCATTTTGTAAAAACCTAAAAAAAATAAAAATTCAGAATGGGGGGAGAAGACTAGTTCTTTAGGGTCTGCTAGGGAAAGACCATACGTGTTCCATTTTCGAGAACTACACGAAAACAGACAATCTAACTCTAACAGAAATATATATTATCCTTTAAAGACTTGATTCTCCCCACACTTAGTTAGCTGTGGTGTCGAAATTGTGATTAACTTCGTTGTCGACTTCCATCGGACCATGTATGTAATGTTTAACTCTGTGACCATTAACTTTAAATTCCATCCCATTTGAATTTATTAATTCTATCGTTCCGTATGGGAAAACTCTTTTGACTATGAATGGTCCAGACCATCTTGATTTCAATTTTCCAGGAAATAGCTTGAATCGTGAATTGAAAAGAAGAACTCTGTCTCCTTCTTTAAATTCTTTTGAACTTCTGATTCTTTTATCATGCCATTTCTTCGTTCTTTCTTTATAGATTAACGAATTTTCGTATGCTTCATGTCTTAATTCTTCTAATTCGTTTAGTTGACTTAATCGTAGACGTCCAGCTTCATGTAAATCAAGATTACATGTCTTCAAAGCCCAAAATGCTTTGTGTTCAATTTCTACTGGAAGATGACATGCTTTTCCATAAACAAGTCTAAAAGGTGTGGTTCCAATTGGAGTTTTGTAGGCTGTTCTAAAAGCCCAGAGTGCATCCTCCAATTTAATGGACCATTCCTTCGGATTTGATCCTACGGTTTTCTCTAGAATACGTTTTAAAGCTCGGTTGGTATTTTCAACTTGTCCACTTGTTTGTGGATGATATGCGGTGGAGATTTTATGAGTTACTCCATATCTTTTAAGAACTTTCTCAAGTTGATTATTACAGAAATGAGTACCCCGATCACTTATTAAAGCTTTCGGTGTTCCAAACCTTGCAAAAAGACGTTTTAAAAAGTTGACTACAACTCGTGCATCGTTAGTTGGGAGAGCTTGTGCTTCCGCCCATTTAGATACATAATCAATGGCTACGAGTATATATAGATTATTATTAGATTTTGGAAATGGACCCATAAAGTCAATACCCCAAATGTCAAATACTTCACATACTTGGATGACATTTTGTGGCATTTCATCACGTTGACTTATTTTTCCGGCCCTTTGACATGCATCACAGGATTTGCAAAGAAGGTGTGCGTCTTTGTAAATTGTAGGCCAATAGAATCCAGCTTCATAAACTTTTCTTGCTGTTAGTTGAGGCCCATAATGCCCTCCTGTTGGTCCTGTGTGACAATGGTTTAAAATTTTACTAGCTTCATCTCCAAATACACATCGGCGTATTATTCCATCGGGACAACTTTTAAACAGATGTGGATCTTCCCAGAAATAGTGTTTTATATCACTGAAGAATTTCTTTCGTCTTTGGTACGATAATCCTTTTTCAAGGAATCCACAAACTAAGTAGTTTGCATAGTCTGCAAACCATGGGATTTCTTTATAATCTATCTTCAATAGATATTCATCAGGAAAGTTGTCTTGTATGGCCGATTCATTCAGAACTTCTAATTCGGAATTTTCAAGACGAGAAAGATGATCAGCGGCGAGATTTTCTGCTCCTCTTTTATCTCGGATTTCAATATCAAACTCTTGTAAGAGTAAGATCCATCGGATTAATCTTGGTTTAGCATCTTGTTTTGAAAATAGGTATCTAAGAGCAGAATGGTCGGTATAGACCACCGTTTTTGCTAGAACGAGATATGATCGAAATTTGTCAAAAGCAAAGACAATAGCAAGGAGTTCTTTTTCAGTAGTTGTATAGTTCGTTTGTGCTCCTTGTAACGTCTTAGTAGCATAATATATAGGTTGAAATCGTTTTTCAATCCTTTGTCCTAAAACGGCTCCCATTGCAAAAATCACTTGCATCGCACATTAGTTCAAATGGTAGATTCCAATTTGGTGTTATCATGATCGGTGCATTAGTGAGTTTTTCTTTAAGAATATTAAAAGATTTGATACACTCATCTGAAAAGATGAATGGCGCATCCTTTTCTAGGAGTTTATTCATAGGAGTGGCAATTTTAGAAAAATCTTTTATAAAACGTCGGTAAAAACCGGCATGCCCTAGAAAACTCCTAACTCCTCTAACATTGGTGGGATGTGGAAGTTTAGCAATTACATCTACTTTAGCTCTATCCACTTCAATTCCTTCTTTTGAAATTTTATGTCCAAGAACGATGCCTTCTTTAACCATGAAATGGCATTTCTCCCAATTAAGTACTAGATTTGATTTTTCGCATCTAATTAGCATTCGTTCCAGATTAACTAGACATGATTTAAATGTATCACCGAAGACTGAAAAGTCATCCATGAATACTTCCATGCATTCTTCTATCATGTCGTGAAAAATCGCCATCATACACCTTTGAAAGGTTGCAGGGGCGTTGCAAAGTCCAAATGGCATGTGTTTGTAAGCAAAAGTACCATAAGGGCACGTGAATGTGGTTTTCTCTTGATCTTCGGGTGCTATTGGAATTTGAAAATATCCGGAAAATCCATCTAGAAAACAATAGTAACTATTTCCGGCTAATCTTTCCAACATTTGATCTATGAAAGGTAAGGGAAAGTGATCTTTTCTGGTGGCGTCATTTAATTTTCTATAATCAATACATACACGCCATCCTGTTACAGTCCTAGTAGGAATAAGCTCATTTTTCTCATTTGTAATGACAGTCATGCCACCCTTCTTAGGCACGCATTGAACTGGGCTTACCCATGGACTATCAGAGATTGGATATATCAAACCTGCATCTAGCAGTTTAATAATCTCTTTCTTAACTACATCTTGCATATTAGGATTTAGTCTTCGTTGGCGTTGCACATACGTTTTATGACCTTCTTCCATAAGGATTTTATGTGTGCAATACGAAGGACTTATTCCTTTAATATCATGAATCTTCCATGCAATGGCTGGTTTATGAGCTTTCAACACAGAAATGAGTTGTGATTTCTCATTTTCAGTAAGAGAAGACGATATTATTACAGGTAATTCAGATTCACCATGTAAATAAGCATATTCCAAATGGTTTGGAAGTGGCTTT
Organism: Rutidosis leptorrhynchoides; assembly: GCF_046630445.1. Taxonomy (NCBI): domain Eukaryota; kingdom Viridiplantae; phylum Streptophyta; class Magnoliopsida; order Asterales; family Asteraceae; genus Rutidosis; species Rutidosis leptorrhynchoides. Next base: position 36,274,722 of record NC_092340.1, read on the forward strand.
AACTCTAATTTCGGAGGTTCTTCTATCGATGATTTATATCGATATCTGTCTTCTTCTTTTAGCATTTGAATTTCTTCTGTTGTTGGTTCATATCCATTAGCTATAAGTGTAGCTAACATTTCAGCTTCATCAATTGGTTCATTACCTTCTCCTAAAGAACATTCTCCTGTTCCTTGTAATTCTGGAAATTCTTTTAATAATTCTGCATGTGCATCTATAGTTTGAATATAATAACATGTATCATCTGCAGATTGCGGTTGTTGCATTGCTCTATCAACTGAAAAGGTAACACTCTCATCCTCTATACTTAGGGTCAGTTTCTTACCGAACACGTCTATCATTGCTTTAGCCGTGTTTAAGAATGGTCTTCCTAATATGAGAGGAACTTGAGAATCTTCTTCCATGTCTAAAACAACAAAATCTACTGGAAATACTAAAGTACCAACTTTAACTAGCATGTTCTCCATTATCCCTCTAGGATATTTTATTGATCTATCGGCTAGTTGTATGCTTATTCTGGTTGGTTTCAATTCTCCAAGGTCTAGTTTAGCGTATAGTGAATACGGCATTAGATTTATACTAGCACCTAAGTCTGCCAATGCTTCTATTGAACTAAGACTACCCAGAAAACATGGAATTGTGAAACTTCCTGGATCAGATAGTTTTTCTGGTATCTTATTCAACAGCACTGCTGAACAATTAGCATTCATAGTAACAGCCGAGAGTTCTTCCATTTTCTTTCTATTCGTGATTAGATCTTTTAAGAATTTAGCATATCTTGGCATTCCTGAAATCACATCAATGAAAGGAAGATTTACATTTATCTGTTTAAACATATCCAAGAATTTGGATTGCTCGGCTTCAAGTTTCTCATTCTTCATTTTACTCGGGTAAGGAAGTGGTGGTTGGTATGGTTTAACATAAGGTTTATCCTTAACTGTGTTATCTTCATTAACCTTTTCAACTACCGGTTCTTTTTCCTTATCTTGATCAGGTTGTGGTTCTTGTGGAGTAGGAATAGTTTCATCAGAAGTTACAGGTATTTCAGGTGGTTTAAGTGTTGTACCACTTCTTGTGGTAATGGCTTTAGCTGTTTCATTCCGGGGGTTAGCATTTGTATCACTAGGTAGACTTCCCGGTTTTCTTTCACCTATTAACCTTGCTAGGTTACTTACTTCTTGTTCCAGATTTTGAATAGAAGCTTGTTGATTTCTAAATGCTTGAGCATTTTGTTCATTGGTTTGTTTCTGAGATGTGAAAAACTGCGTTTGAGTTTCAACTAGCTTCGTCATCATATCTTCTAAATTCGGCTTTTTATCATCGGTTTGTTGTGGTGGTTTGTTTTGAAAATTCGGTCTTTGCTGATTGTAAGTATTATTGGATACTTGTTGATTGCTAGGACCTTGTTGGTTGTTGTATGGAATATTTCGGTTATAATTCTGGTTTTGATTGTAAATTGGTCTTGGCGGTTGATAATTATTCTGATAATTATTTCCAGGCCTTTGGTTTATGTATGAAATATTCTCTCTTTGTTCCATTGTTAATTCAATACTGAGACAATCTTTTGTCAAATGTGGTCCTCCACACTGCTCACAACTAATTCGTATTGAGTGAATATCTTTAGTCATCTTTTCCATTCGTCTCTCGAAAGCATCTATCTTTGCCGAAATGGAATCTAAGTCATGACTAGAATCGGCTCTAGCTGCTTTAGATGATCTAATGATATCTTTTTCTTGGTGCCACTCATGTGAGTGGGAAGCAGTGTTATCAATAATTTTGTAAGCATCAGTTTCGGTTTTCTTCATAATAGAACCACCAGCTGCTATATCTATGTCTTTTCTTGTAGTGATGTCGCATCCTCGGTAGAATATTTGTACTATTTGACAGGTGTCTAAACCATGTTGCGGACATCCTCTTAATAATTTTCCATATCTTGTCCACGCCTCATATAGAGTTTCATTTGGCTTCTGTGTGAACGTAACAATTTCTGCTTGAAGTCTTACGGCTTTAGATGCAGGAAAGAATTGTTTAAGAAATTTGTCAATTAAAACGTCCCATGTATCAATCGCCCCTTCAGGTAACGATTCCAACCAATCTTTGGCTTCTCCCTTTAAAGTCCAGGGAAATAACATGAGATATATCTGTTCATCCTCCACTTCTCGTATTTTAAATAGTGTGCAGATTCTATTAAAGGTACGTAGATGTTCATTTGGATCTTCCTTCGGCGCACCACTAAATTGGCATTGATTAGTCACCATGTGTAGAATTTGTCCTTTGATTTCATAATCTGGCGCATTAATGTCTGGATGAGTAATTGCGTGACCTTGGCCAGTGCGTTTAGCTCTCATTCGGTCTTCCATACTTAAAGGTTCCAGATTTTCCATAATTGAATTTGTTGAATCGGTATCACTAGATGATTCTGATTTAATAGTTCGTTCCTCAACAATCTCTGTTTGAATGATTGGTGGTTCCGGAGGAAAGTTTAATGGTTCAGGATCTATGAACCGTTCCTGAATATTTTCTGGATTCTCAATTGTGAGGTTTGTTTCAAAAACTGGATTATCGGAAATTTGAGTTTGAGGATTTGGTCGACTTGATGACGATTCTAAAGAAAAATCAACGGCGGCGATATTCGTTAAACGATGTCTTGATCGAGTTACAGGTGGTGAACGTATAAAAGGTGATGAACGTCTTGCTCGGTGCATTCACTGAATATCCTATTAGTTTTAAAAAGGAAAGAAAAATTATAATAAGTTATCCAATCAATAGACTTTTCTGATTTTGCCCACGTTTCGAATAGCCAAAAGATGCAGCAGAGGGGCAGGATTCGTTTGGTCTCAATATAATTGAGGACTGTTTGGCTCCAATAACCCGGTCCACGTACAAATCCAACTATTACTACGAACCAGAAAATTTTGATGTCTATTAATTTAACCACTTAAAATAAATTTTAGTAATTTTAAGAAATTTAGATAAGAAGTAGAAAAAAAATTCTAAGTCCTAAAACTAGAATAGCGAGAAATAAGAGAGAAAAAGAGTTCGTCAAAAAATGTCGAAAAAGAAAAAAATATGGTTGAAAAATAAAAGGTGACGGAAAAATAAAAGAAACTTATAAAACTTAAAAATACTTTACTAACCTAACCTTATTACTATAACTAACTTAAAATTATAATCGCAAATTGAAATTACTAATTGGAATGATAATTGATACATAGTAAAAGGTGTCTAAAAATATTAAAGCTTACAAGGAAAAACTAAATCCCAAATGGAAATAATTTAAAAAGAAACTAAAACTTAAAAAGGCGTCGCAAAATTCTAAAGCACCTAAATCTTAGTCTAAAGAAAAAGTACTTAAGGAATTCTACGGCAAAGCTTAAAAATCTTGGAGTAAAAATAACTATAGCAAAAACTAAGTTTAAAATTAAAAATGAGCTAAAAATACAAATATTACGCTACAACGATTAAAAAGGGACAAAATATAAAAATATACAAAAAGTTGTAAAAATTACAATTTTTTATAAAAATATTATTTTTATATTATTTATTTTATTAAACTATTAATTTTACAATTTTAATAAAACTAATTAAACAAAATACATAAATTAAATAAAAAGTAAAAATAAAACTAAAACTAATAATAATAATAATAATAATTAGGTTAAAATAATAATAATTAATAATTACCGTAATTAATGCTCGATTAGGGCTTCCTGTGCGCGTGTCAGAGAAGCTCCGCGAGTTGCGGTGATTAATGAAGAAAACCCCGCGAGTCGCGGGGTTCAGAAATTCAGTTGACAGCTTTCAATATTCGACGCATTTTTTTTTTCTTTATTTTTTTTTTATTTTCTGTTTTCTGTTTTTTTTTTTATAAATAAAAGATGTTTAATAAAATTTATATTATTATAAACTAAAATAAAGATAAAGAAACTTATAAAACTTAAATATTTAACAAAATCTTAAAAATGCTTATATTTTTGTTTTTCTTTTTATATTTTCAAAACGTATTTTTACAAAAACGAATTTTAATAAAAGTTAACTAAAATTTTTTTTTTTATATATTAGCGTTGCGCTTCCGGATTTTAAGATATTCCCCGGCAGCGGCGCCAAAAATACTTGATGTCAAAGCAGAGGGGTATAAAATACTATTAAATTTTTGCAGGAAAAACTATTAAATACGATACAATTTTACACAAGATATTTATTTATTTATAGAATGGATATACTTAAACCTTGCTACAACACTTATAGGCAGTGTACCTAATCGTACAGTAGTGTAGTTTTTAGTAAGTCCGGTTCGTTCCACAGGGAAATCTTTAAACAAAGCTCAACGCTATATTAGTTTACTTTTATAAAAATACAAACATATATATAAGTAATATTATTATTATAAAGGGGGGTTTTACCGTTTAATGACCGGTTTGTCGATTTTAAGATTTTAGTCGCAGTTAAAACCTAATGTAAAATATAAAATAAATACAAGACTTAAATTAAAGCGTAAAGTAAATAACGATAATGAAATTGCGAATAATAAAAGTGCGATAAAATAAAATTGCGATAATTAAAAAGTACGATAATTAAAAGTGCGATTAAATACCAATAAATAAAAGTGCGATAATTAGAAGTGCAATTAAATATAAAATAAAGGAAATTAAATATGAAATAAAAGAATTATGCTTATTTAAACTTCCGTAATCATGATGTTTGACGTGTTGATTTTAGTTTTATGCCCATGGGTTAATTGTCCTTTGTCCTGGATTATTTAATATGTCCGTCTGGTTTTTGTCCATAACAGTCCATCAGTCATAAATATAAAATGCAAGTGTCCTCGTCAAATTATTATTATACCCGAAGTTAAATATTCCAACTAATTGGGGATTCGAATTGTAACAAGGTTTTAATACTTTGTTTAATGAATACACCAGGTTATCGACTGCGTGTAAACCAAGGTTTTACTACTTTGTTAACAATTACACCAATTACCCTTGAATGTAATTTCACCCCTGTTTTAATTATTCTAGTGGCTATTAATCCATTCCCGTGTCCGGTTAAATGAACGATTATTCGTACATATAAATACCCCGCCCATCGTGTCCGATCGAGTGTATATGGTAATTTATAGGGACGCCCAATTGTAAATCTTTATATTAACATTAACAAACTTTCATTTAGTTAAACAAATATAAAGCCCATTAATAGCCCATAGTCTAATTTCCACAAGTGTCGTTCTTTTGTCCAAACCCCAATTATGGTACAAAGCCCAATTACCCAATTTTAGTAATTAGCCCAACATCATGATTACTTCGTTTTAAATAAGCATAATAATAACTTAGCTACGAGACATTAATATAAAAAGGTTGAACATAACTTACAATGATTAAAAATAGCGTAGCGTTACACGGACAGAATTTTGACTTACACCTTTACAACATTCGCTAACATACCCTTATTATTAGGATTTAAAATTAAAATTAAAATTAAAATATAAATTATATATATATATTACGTATATATTGAGAGAGAGATAGAAATAGAATATGAAATTTGATCAGAATTCGGTTTACTTTATAGCCAGAGTTGAAAATTGGGGCTCCGCGACTCGCGGCAAAATCCCCTTCAAACTCCGCGAGTCGCGGAGATAGAAATTACAGCTCAGTCCTTGGAGTTTTCTCTGCCGACGGTTTTTAATATATATATATAATATATATATAATTAATATAATTAATTATATATTATATTATATTTATATACATAGTTAACTTGTAATTTTTAGTCCGTTGCGTCGAGCGTTAAGAGTTGACTCTAGTCCCGGTTCCGGATTTTCGAACGTCCTTGCGTACAATTTTATATTTTGTACTTTGCGTTTTGAATCTTGTACTCTTGTAATTTCGAGACGTTTCTTATCAATAATTGGAACCTTTTTGATTGTCTTTTGTACTTTTGAGCTTTTTGGTCGTTTGCGTCTTCAATTCGTCGAATCTGTCTTTTGTCTTCACCTTTTATTATTTAAACGAATATCTCTTGTAAATAGAACAATTGCAACTAAAAGCTTGTCTTTCTTGAGGAATAATGCTATGAAATATATGTTCGTTTTTAGCATTATCAAATATTCCCACACTTGAGCGTTGCTTGTCCTCAAGCAATATTGTCTTGAAATACTAGAATCACTTCTTTATTCTTCACACTTTGTACATCAGTGATTTCTATACGGCGGTATAAACAATGGTAGTAACGATATGGTTTACAGTCCCACATGACTATAAAAATTTAGATCCATTAAGGAAATTGGATCTTTATGAAAACATTTGATCTTTTGAAAATTAAATCTAGTTTTTACCCTAGATAAGTTTTCCGGAATAACCCTTTACCGGTGTTTGCAAAATATTTTTGTGGATTTGGTGGGTTTCAGATTTGAAAATTTTAGCTCAAAACTTGCGGTTTTGTGTCACCCACTTGCTAACCTTGTATTTGGAAAGCAACACGTCCAGTTTACTTGTCCCGTATATTACCTTTCGGCAAACTACCGTCCGGTTGTAAAGGAAAGCGTTGAACAAGCAACTGTTAAGGCAATGTCCCGTGACATGCTTTTGATTATGGTCTATAACGTGTCGGACGCAATTACTATCCTTGGTAGGAGCAATAGTAAAGCTCACCCTTATAATTTGTCGGTTTGACACAAGGTCCTGTCTTTGACCATGCTATGCAACCACCGTTCTTACGGTTGACACCCGATTTAGTTCAGGTGACCTAATGAATTCCAGGTGAATTCCTAGGATTTTACGTTCAATGGTAATGAACGCATTGAAAATAGGGTTTTCAGAAAACAAATCGGTTTGTAATTTTGATCAAAATATTTTCTCGTTTAAGCTCGAGTTTAGATATCATCGAATTCCATGAGTTTGTAATTCTCAATCTTTAAGGTCAATCTCTAGGATTGAGTAATATCAGTCTTAAAAGCTGATTTTTAATCTTTAAGGAGATTATCCTTTCTGGGGATCTGATTCATTAGTCTTATCCAGCTAATTTGCATGGTGCCCCCCCATTGTACGAGATAAATCCTTCTCATGGTTAGGATAAATCTGACCACTTGGCGACCCTGTTTAATGCTGAGGTCCGTGGATTTCCTGCTGATTTTAGTGATGACTTTTCTAGATTTTTCGTCAACCTACAGCTGGTCTGGACGACAACTTCATGACCTAAATCAAGAAGCGCGTTTCTTTTTCGGAAGACTTTACTTCCTTTTAATGATGGAATTGATTCATCGTGTAGATCCATCTCTTCTTTTCTTTCATCGGGTAAAATAGTTTAATTTAGTCCAAAGCAAAAGTATTTTCAGTTATTTGTTACAGATATATGTGACATATGTTTAAGATAACTTGGTAAATTTTCCCACACTTGGCTTTTATTTTCCTTTTTATCGTCCTCTATTCCATTTTAAATGAATTTTAACATTTTAGTTTGTTTCTCAATTTATGTCCTTTCCGAGGTAACAATAATTTCGGTGTTAAAACCTAGTTTTATCGTTCATAAATATGTATAAACATGATTTTGAATTCATTTAATTGAAAATTTTGAAAAATTTTACTAGAATTGGGTAGTCAGTATATAAGACTAGGGCTGTTCTTTTTTATCAGAGAGCACTAGATTCTAATACAACTACTGCTTTACTAGTATTTTTAATGGTAACCAAGTGTTTAATATAAAAATTTTTAAAATCCGAAAGAATTTAACCCCTTCCCACACTTAAGATCTTGCAATGCCCTCATTTGCAAGAAATCAGTAACAATTTAAATTATTGAGGGTGATTTGTGTGAAAATGATTAAATTTTTACCAAAGTTTCCAAATATATTGGCGTTTGTTTGCTGAATGATAAATGGTGCACATCATTTGTTCATTCCGTCTTGTTGTTATTTCACATATATTTTGCATCTTGTCGTCAAAATTAGTTGCTTTTGCTGAACTTAATGCCAGTCTTTGAAAATGCGTTGTTTTACCCTGTTGTGTACATAAGATAAACTGCAAACATATATACATATTTTTTAAGTTTGGTATATTACCCCACATTCAAAAATTATTAAAATCTAAGAATAAAAGTTAGATAATTATAAAAATGATTACAATATTAACAAAAATATTAAATGTATCAATAATTACAAATTACAAAATAAAAAAAATAATAATAAAGTAAGGATGATATTGGTACCAATAGGGGTTCCAGGCATAACCATAAGTGCTATAGAATGCTTCGGCAGGGTCATACGTAGGATATGGTGGCTGCATCTCTATCGACCAAGGAGGGAAGACGGGTTTCGGTGTAGGAATATAGTTTCTACCTATGTGTTGGCAATGAGCTATGATCTGGTTCTGATGAACTTGCCAATCTTCAAATGCTCTCTGTCTAGCATTTTCGTATTCCTGAGAAGCTATAAACCTATGCATTTCTTGCATCTCATTCCCCCCTCCTACATTACCTTGCTCCTGGTTTCTCTCCACCTGTGGATGTCTACCATGGTATCGTACTGCGGCGTTATTTCGCCTCTTCAAAACTTTCGCACCATGGTATACATTTAAACCTATAGTATCGCGGGGTTCCGGCTCTTCTAGTAATAATCCCCCCCGACTTATATCCACACCGAGATATTCACCAATCAAAGTAATAAAAATACCACCTCCTATTATGCTATGTGGTCGCATCCCTCGAACCATAGCTGATAAATAATAACCCACACAATATGGTATACTTACAGCGCTTTGTGGGTCTCGAATACACATATGGTAAAACAAATCTTGTTCATTTACTTTTTCTTTGTTCTTACCCCTTTGTGTAATCGAATTAGCTAAAAACCTATGTATCACTCTTAATTCGGCTCTATCTATATCCAAATAAGAGTAGTTTCCCCCTTTGAAACGGTGATGGCTTGTCATTTGACTCCACACACCGTGTGTATCAAAATTCTCATCTATCTTTCTACCGTTTAGTATCAATCCTCTACAATCGGCAGATGCTAACTCCTCAGGCGTATATATACGTAAAGCCTGAGCCATGTCCAGTAAAGACATGTGGCGCATCGAACCGCCTAACAAAAATCTAATAAAAGAACGATCGGTTAAACTAGCTACCCGATCATTCAACTCTATACTACATAACAACTCTTCACACCATACTTTATATACAGGTCTGCGTATGGTGAATAAACATATCCAGTCATTAAAAGAAGAATTACCATACCTCTGTACAAGTAATTCCCTAATTGGCCCGGCCAATTCTACAGCTTCTAAGGGTCCCCATTCTATGACCCTCGGTACCTCAACAACCTTAGAGTGAAGAGTATGCAAACCCCGTTGATATTTTGGATAATCTATCCAAAGTCTGTCAAATCTCAGGTTCGGGTGCAACTCTTCCAAATGCATATCGGAAAAGGTCATGACTGGATGAGGTACATCCTGCTTGTAGTAGTTATCTACCTCCTGTTGTTCCAAATTCTCGACAGGAGCATTGCGGGCTTGGGATGAAGATTCACCCCTTTCATTCTGCAAAACACATCAAACACAAATTTTGTGCATCCAAATATGCATTAGTGTCAGCAAAATCATCAATCAAAATAATTACAATGACATTATCAATTTATATCAAACTTAAGCTTATTTTCACATTTTTATCAAATCTACACTTTTTCAAATAAGCATATACGAAAATTTTCGCCAAGTTCATAAGCATTCAACTCAAATAACATGTCAAAATAATCATTACTAGCAATCAAACAAGTCTCAAATGGCATTATCTTTCAAAAATCAAGTTCATGAATTTTAGACTTGAAAAAGTCCACTTTAATTCTCAAAATCATGTTTAGGCTCAAAGTTTGGATCATTTAACTACCTAGACATGTTACACTACTCAATTTAGCAACAATTCATGACAAAAATCGGCCATAACCTGTTTATATCAAAAAGCCCCAAATTGCTCAAGAACACAAACCCTAGATTATTCAAAATTTGAAGTTTAAGGCTTCTAATCATGTTAAACAACATCAATCTAGGTTATACAAGCATAATACATAAACAATTTAAGTCTAATTACACTAAAAAGCATCAAAATCAAATTGGGGAAAAAATAGCTCAAGAACACCAAAATTCGAATTAAATGGTGTTTAGGTGTAGAAATTTACCGTTTTTCTTGAGTAATTCTTAGATAGCATCCTTCTCAACATGATTTTAGCAAAAGATTTGGTGATTAACGGTTAAAAATTGTGATTTTTGGGGTTTTTTCTCGGGTTTTTTCGGGTTTTTTCGCTGTGAAATTCGCAGTGTTTTGTGTGGGAGAGTGAACTGATCGTTCAGCTCTTTATATTTTTTTTCTGTAATTTGGTCCCTCCGCGAGTCGCGGAGATTTAGGCTCCAAACTCCGCGAGTCGCGGAGTTTGGTATTTTTTTTTTTTTATTTATAATCATTAACTTTTGAAAACAATTAAGAAATTAATTTTAAAATTTTGTTTCCCTTGTTATTTAGGACGAGGTCGTTTCGGATCGATGTCCTAGTCCGTCCTTCGACAAAATTTTAAAATTTGTCTTTTAGTAGCGATTGTTTTAAAAGCTAAGATTTTTGGGTTTTTTAATGTTTTTGGCATACTTTAAATCAATAAGATTAAAAATAATGATAATAAAAGTTCTCGTCCCTCCTTCGGGTAAAGCAATTTCGGTTCAAAGACCTAGTCTTCAACTTACGACGAATTTTAAAAATCATATTTTTAACTTAATGAGATAAAGTAAATTTTTGTTTTTAAATTCACACAACTTAAATATAAAATTCAAAATTTAAAAATTAAAAATTAAAAATTCACACCAAACTTAATTTAAAAATTTATAAATTCATATCAAACTTATATTAATTTTTCAAATATTTTAAATATATTGTTTTTACAAAGTTTACAATATTAATTTAAGATTTAAATATTAATTTTTAAAAATATGGTAAAAATAAAATTAAAAATCTTTTTGTCTTTTTATCCCACTTTAATCAATCAAATATTATCAAAAATATGCGCCCCTCTTTTCGGTAAAGTAATTTCGGTTTCAAGACCTAATTTAACTCATGACGAATTTTTGAAATATTTTGGGTTGATTGATTAAAGATATTTATACCTTAAGAATAAACGTTAAATTTCGCAGTGATGTAATAAATTTTTGAATGATATCAATAATTTCGATCGCCAAACCTAATTTTATTTAATACCAATTTAATACTTTTTAGCGAACAAATTAGCGTTTATTATCAAAAGGTTAAAAATAAAAATAAAAATAAAAACTGTACAGACATACATGTGAAATAGATTTCTTAGTTATATGATCTATTCCATTCATAAGATAGTCGGTTTAATTGATTTTCCATGGCTACATAGGCGTAACCTCGAGCATTCAGTGTCTTTTCTTCTAAACATATGAACGGTCCGTCTCTGCATAAAGTAACAAATTCGGTATTTGAATAGGTTTGATTATTTGAACATTTACCTCCATGTGACCATTTTCCGCATTTGTGACATCGTTCTAGGTGTCGTGCTCTTCTTTTCGCTGCGGATTTTGATTTTCCTTTACCAAATTGTAACTTATTATCTTCGCATCTAGATTCTTTTCTAACTCCGTCCATTCTTTCTCTGATTACTGATACTAATTCACTCGGTAGTATGTCATTATTACGTTTAGTGATCAAAGCGTGTAGCATTAGACCATGGTTTAGTTCACAGGCAGTCTTCATTTTGTAAAAACCTAAAAAAAATAAAAATTCAGAATGGGGGGAGAAGACTAGTTCTTTAGGGTCTGCTAGGGAAAGACCATACGTGTTCCATTTTCGAGAACTACACGAAAACAGACAATCTAACTCTAACAGAAATATATATTATCCTTTAAAGACTTGATTCTCCCCACACTTAGTTAGCTGTGGTGTCGAAATTGTGATTAACTTCGTTGTCGACTTCCATCGGACCATGTATGTAATGTTTAACTCTGTGACCATTAACTTTAAATTCCATCCCATTTGAATTTATTAATTCTATCGTTCCGTATGGGAAAACTCTTTTGACTATGAATGGTCCAGACCATCTTGATTTCAATTTTCCAGGAAATAGCTTGAATCGTGAATTGAAAAGAAGAACTCTGTCTCCTTCTTTAAATTCTTTTGAACTTCTGATTCTTTTATCATGCCATTTCTTCGTTCTTTCTTTATAGATTAACGAATTTTCGTATGCTTCATGTCTTAATTCTTCTAATTCGTTTAGTTGACTTAATCGTAGACGTCCAGCTTCATGTAAATCAAGATTACATGTCTTCAAAGCCCAAAATGCTTTGTGTTCAATTTCTACTGGAAGATGACATGCTTTTCCATAAACAAGTCTAAAAGGTGTGGTTCCAATTGGAGTTTTGTAGGCTGTTCTAAAAGCCCAGAGTGCATCCTCCAATTTAATGGACCATTCCTTCGGATTTGATCCTACGGTTTTCTCTAGAATACGTTTTAAAGCTCGGTTGGTATTTTCAACTTGTCCACTTGTTTGTGGATGATATGCGGTGGAGATTTTATGAGTTACTCCATATCTTTTAAGAACTTTCTCAAGTTGATTATTACAGAAATGAGTACCCCGATCACTTATTAAAGCTTTCGGTGTTCCAAACCTTGCAAAAAGACGTTTTAAAAAGTTGACTACAACTCGTGCATCGTTAGTTGGGAGAGCTTGTGCTTCCGCCCATTTAGATACATAATCAATGGCTACGAGTATATATAGATTATTATTAGATTTTGGAAATGGACCCATAAAGTCAATACCCCAAATGTCAAATACTTCACATACTTGGATGACATTTTGTGGCATTTCATCACGTTGACTTATTTTTCCGGCCCTTTGACATGCATCACAGGATTTGCAAAGAAGGTGTGCGTCTTTGTAAATTGTAGGCCAATAGAATCCAGCTTCATAAACTTTTCTTGCTGTTAGTTGAGGCCCATAATGCCCTCCTGTTGGTCCTGTGTGACAATGGTTTAAAATTTTACTAGCTTCATCTCCAAATACACATCGGCGTATTATTCCATCGGGACAACTTTTAAACAGATGTGGATCTTCCCAGAAATAGTGTTTTATATCACTGAAGAATTTCTTTCGTCTTTGGTACGATAATCCTTTTTCAAGGAATCCACAAACTAAGTAGTTTGCATAGTCTGCAAACCATGGGATTTCTTTATAATCTATCTTCAATAGATATTCATCAGGAAAGTTGTCTTGTATGGCCGATTCATTCAGAACTTCTAATTCGGAATTTTCAAGACGAGAAAGATGATCAGCGGCGAGATTTTCTGCTCCTCTTTTATCTCGGATTTCAATATCAAACTCTTGTAAGAGTAAGATCCATCGGATTAATCTTGGTTTAGCATCTTGTTTTGAAAATAGGTATCTAAGAGCAGAATGGTCGGTATAGACCACCGTTTTTGCTAGAACGAGATATGATCGAAATTTGTCAAAAGCAAAGACAATAGCAAGGAGTTCTTTTTCAGTAGTTGTATAGTTCGTTTGTGCTCCTTGTAACGTCTTAGTAGCATAATATATAGGTTGAAATCGTTTTTCAATCCTTTGTCCTAAAACGGCTCCCATTGCAAAAATCACTTGCATCGCACATTAGTTCAAATGGTAGATTCCAATTTGGTGTTATCATGATCGGTGCATTAGTGAGTTTTTCTTTAAGAATATTAAAAGATTTGATACACTCATCTGAAAAGATGAATGGCGCATCCTTTTCTAGGAGTTTATTCATAGGAGTGGCAATTTTAGAAAAATCTTTTATAAAACGTCGGTAAAAACCGGCATGCCCTAGAAAACTCCTAACTCCTCTAACATTGGTGGGATGTGGAAGTTTAGCAATTACATCTACTTTAGCTCTATCCACTTCAATTCCTTCTTTTGAAATTTTATGTCCAAGAACGATGCCTTCTTTAACCATGAAATGGCATTTCTCCCAATTAAGTACTAGATTTGATTTTTCGCATCTAATTAGCATTCGTTCCAGATTAACTAGACATGATTTAAATGTATCACCGAAGACTGAAAAGTCATCCATGAATACTTCCATGCATTCTTCTATCATGTCGTGAAAAATCGCCATCATACACCTTTGAAAGGTTGCAGGGGCGTTGCAAAGTCCAAATGGCATGTGTTTGTAAGCAAAAGTACCATAAGGGCACGTGAATGTGGTTTTCTCTTGATCTTCGGGTGCTATTGGAATTTGAAAATATCCGGAAAATCCATCTAGAAAACAATAGTAACTATTTCCGGCTAATCTTTCCAACATTTGATCTATGAAAGGTAAGGGAAAGTGATCTTTTCTGGTGGCGTCATTTAATTTTCTATAATCAATACATACACGCCATCCTGTTACAGTCCTAGTAGGAATAAGCTCATTTTTCTCATTTGTAATGACAGTCATGCCACCCTTCTTAGGCACGCATTGAACTGGGCTTACCCATGGACTATCAGAGATTGGATATATCAAACCTGCATCTAGCAGTTTAATAATCTCTTTCTTAACTACATCTTGCATATTAGGATTTAGTCTTCGTTGGCGTTGCACATACGTTTTATGACCTTCTTCCATAAGGATTTTATGTGTGCAATACGAAGGACTTATTCCTTTAATATCATGAATCTTCCATGCAATGGCTGGTTTATGAGCTTTCAACACAGAAATGAGTTGTGATTTCTCATTTTCAGTAAGAGAAGACGATATTATTACAGGTAATTCAGATTCACCATGTAAATAAGCATATTCCAAATGGTTTGGAAGTGGCTTTAACTCTAATTTCGGAGGTTCTTCTATCGATGATTTATATCGATATCTGTCTTCTTCTTTTAGCATTTGAATTTCTTCTGTTGTTGGTTCATATCCATTAGCTATAAGTGTAGCTAACATTTCAGCTTCATCAATTGGTTCATTACCTTCTCCTAAAGAACATTCTCCTGTTCCTTGTAATTCTGGAAATTCTTTTAATAATTCTGCATGTGCATCTATAGTTTGAATATAATAACATGTATCATCTGCAGATTGCGGTTGTTGCATTGCTCTATCAACTGAAAAGGTAACACTCTCATCCTCTATACTTAGGGTCAGTTTCTTACCGAACACGTCTATCATTGCTTTAGCCGTGTTTAAGAATGGTCTTCCTAATATGAGAGGAACTTGAGAATCTTCTTCCATGTCTAAAACAACAAAATCTACTGGAAATACTAAAGTACCAACTTTAACTAGCATGTTCTCCATTATCCCTCTAGGATATTTTATTGATCTATCGGCTAGTTGTATGCTTATTCTGGTTGGTTTCAATTCTCCAAGGTCTAGTTTAGCGTATAGTGAATACGGCATTAGATTTATACTAGCACCTAAGTCTGCCAATGCTTCTATTGAACTAAGACTACCCAGAAAACATGGAATTGTGAAACTTCCTGGATCAGATAGTTTTTCTGGTATCTTATTCAACAGCACTGCTGAACAATTAGCATTCATAGTAACAGCCGAGAGTTCTTCCATTTTCTTTCTATTCGTGATTAGATCTTTCAAGAATTTAGCATATCTTGGCATTCCTGAAATCACATCAATGAAAGGAAGATTTACATTTATCTGTTTAAACATATCCAAGAATTTGGATTGCTCGGCTTCAAGTTTCTCTTTCTTCATTTTACTCGGGTAAGGAAGTGGTGGTTGGTATGGTTTAACATAAGGTTTATCCTTAACTGTGTTATCTTCATTAACCTTTTCAACTACCGGTTCTTTTTCCTTATCTTGATCAGGTTGTGGTTCTTGTGGAGTAGGAATAGTTTCATCAGAAGTTACAGGTATTTCAGGTGGTTTAAGTGTTGTACCACTTCTTGTGGTAATGGCTTTAGCTGTTTCATTCCGGAGGTTAGCATTTGTATCACTAGGTAGACTTCCCGGTTTTCTTTCACCTATTAACCTTGCTAGGTTACTTACTTCTTGTTCCAGATTTTGAATAGAAGCTTGTTGATTTCTAAATGCTTGAGCATTTTGTTCATTGGTTTGTTTCTGAGATGTGAAAAACTGCGTTTGAGTTTCAACTAGCTTCGTCATCATATCTTCTAAATTCGGCTTTTTATCATCGGTTTGTTGTGGTGGTTTGTTTTGAAAATTCGGTCTTTGCTGATTGTAAGTATTATTGGATACTTGTTGATTGCTAGGACCTTGTTGGTTGTTGTATGGAATATTTCGGTTATAATTCTGGTTTTGATTGTAAATTGGTCTTGGCGGTTGATAATTATTCTGATAATTATTTCCAGGCCTTTGGTTTATGTATGAAATATTCTCTCTTTGTTCCATTGTTAATTCAATACTGAGACAATCTTTTGTTAAATGTGGTCCTCCACACTGCTCACAACTAATTCGTATTGAGTGAATATCTTTAGTCATCTTTTCCATTCGTCTCTCGAAAGCATCTATCTTTGCCGAAATGGAATCTAAGTCATGACTAGAATCGGCTCTAGCTGCTTTAGATGATCTAATGATATCTTTTTCTTGGTGCCACTCATGTGAGTGGGAAGCAGTGTTATCAATAATTTTGTAAGCATCAGTTTCGGTTTTCTTCATAATAGAACCACCAGCTGCTATATCTATGTCTTTTCTTGTAGTGATGTCGCATCCTCGGTAGAATATTTGTACTATTTGACAGGTGTCTAAACCATGTTGCGGACATCCTCTTAATAATTTTCCATATCTTGTCCACGCCTCATATAGAGTTTCATTTGGCTTCTGTGTGAACGTAACAATTTCTGCTTGAAGTCTTACGGCTTTAGATGCAGGAAAGAATTGTTTAAGAAATTTGTCAATTAAAACGTCCCATGTATCAATCGCCCCTTCAGGTAACGATTACAACCAATCTTTGGCTTCTCCCTTTAAAGTCCAGGGAAATAACATGAGATATATCTGTTCATCCTCCACTTCTCGTATTTTAAATAGTGTGCAGATTCTATTAAAGGTACGTAGATGTTCATTTGGATCTTCCTTCGGCGCACCACTAAATTGGCATTGATTAGTCACCATGTGTAGAATTTGTCCTTTGATTTCATAATCTGGCGCATTAATGTCTGGATGAGTAATTGCGTGACCTTGGCCAGTGCGTTTAGCTCTCATTCGGTCTTCCATACTTAAAGGTTCCAGATTTTCCATAATTGAATTTGTTGAATCGGTATCACTAGATGATTCTGATTTAATAGTTCGTTCCTCAACAATCTCTGTTTGAATGATTGGTGGTTCCGGAGGAAAGTTTAATGGTTCAGGATCTATGAACCGTTCCTGAATATTTTCTGGATTCTCAATTGTGAGGTTTGTTTCAAAAACTGGATTATCGGAAATTTGAGTTTGAGGATTTGGTCGACTTGATGACGATTCTAAAGAAAAATCAACGGCGGCGATATTCGTTAAACGATGTCTTGATCGAGTTACAGGTGGTGAACGTATAAAAGGTGATGAACGTCTTGCTCGGTGCATTCACTGAATATCCTATTAGTTTTAAAAAGGAAAGAAAAATTATAATAAGTTATCCAATCAATAGACTTTTCTGATTTTGCCCACGTTTCGAATAGCCAAAAGATGCAGCAGAGGGGCAGGATTCGTTTGGTCTCAATATAATTGAGGACTGTTTGGCTCCAATAACCGGGTCCACGTACAAATCCAACTATTACTACGAACCAGAAAATTTTGATGTCTATTAATTTAACCACTTAAAATAAATTTTCGTAATTTTAAGAAATTTAGATAAGAAGTAGAAAAAAAATTCTAAGTCCTAAAACTAGAATAGCGAGAAATAAGAGAGAAAAAGAGTTCGTCGAAAAAGGTCGAAAAAGAAAAAAATATGGTTGAAAAATAAAAGGTGACGGAAAAATAAAAGAAACTTATAAAACTTAAAAATACTTTACTAACCTAACCTTATTACTATAACTAACTTAAAATTATAATCGCAAATTGAAATTACTAATTGGAATGATAATTGATACATAGTAAAAGGTGTCTAAAAATATTAAAGCTTACAAGGAAAAACTAAATCCCAAATGGAAATAATTTAAAAAGAAACTAAAACTTAAAAAGGCGTCGCAAAATTCTAAAGCACCTAAATCTTAGTCTAAAGAAAAAGTACTTAAGGAATTCTACGGCAAAGCTTAAAAATCTAGGAGTAAAAATAACTATAGCAAAAACTAAGTTTAAAATTAAAAATGAGCTAAAAATACAAATATTACGCTACAACGATTAAAAAGGGACAAAATATAAAAATATACAAAAAGTTGTAAAAATTACAATTTTTTATAAAAATATTATTTTTATATTATTTATTTTATTAAACTATTAATTTTACAATTTTAATAAAACTAATTAAACAAAATACATAAATTAAATAAAAAGTAAAAATAAAACTAAAACTAATAATAATAATAATAATAATTAGGTTAAAATAATAATAATTAATAATTACCGTAATTAATGCTCGATTAGGGCTTCCTGTGCGCGTGTCAGAGAAGCTCCGCGAGTTGCGGTGATTAATGAAGAAAACCCCGCGAGTCGCGGGGTTCAGAAATTCAGTTGACAGCTTTCAATATTCGACGCGTTTTTTTTTCTTTATTTATTTTTTTTTTATTTTCTGTTTTCTGTTTTTTTTTTTATAAATAAAAGATGTTTAATAAAATTTATATTATTATAAACTAAAATAAAGATAAAGAAACTTATAAAACTTAAATATTTAACAAAATCTTAAAAATGCTTATATTTTTGTTTTTCTTTTTATATTTTCAAAACGTATTTTTACAAAAACGAATTTTAATAAAAGTTAACTAAAATTTTTTTTTTATATATTAGCGTTGCGCTTCCGGCTTTTAAGATATTCCCCGGCAGCGGCGCCAAAAATACTTGATGTCAAAGCAGAGGGGTATAAAATACTATTAAATTTTTGCAGGAAAAACTATTAAATACGATACAATTTTACACAAGATATTTATTTATTTATAGAATGGATATACTTAAACCTTGCTACAACACTTATAGGCAGTGTACCTAATCGTACAGTAGTGTAGTTTTTAGTAAGTCCGGTTCGTTCCACAGGGAAATCTTTAAACAAAGCTCAACGCTATATTAGTTTACTTTTATAAAAATACAAACATATATATAAGTAATATTATTATTATAAAGGGGGGGTTTTACCGTTTAATGACCGGTTTGTCGATTTTAAGATTTTAGTCGCAGTTAAAACCTAATGTAAAATATAAAATAAATACAAGACTTAAATTAAAGCGTAAAGTAAATAACGATAATGAAATTGCGAATAATAAAAGTGCGATAAAATAAAATTGCGATAATTAAAAAGTACGATAATTAAAAGTGCGATTAAATACCAATAAATAAAAGTGCGATAATTAGAAGTGCAATTAAATATAAAATAAAGGAAATTAAATATGAAATAAAAGAATTATGCTTATTTAAACTTCCGTAATCATGATGTTTGACGTGTTGATTTTAGTTTTATGCCCATGGGTTAATTGTCCTTTGTCCTGGATTATTTAATATGTCCGTCTGGTTTTTGTCCATAACAGTCCATCAGTCATAAATATAAAATGCAAGTGTCCTCGTCAAATTATTATTATACCCGAAGTTAAATATTCCAACTAATTGGGGATTCGAATTGTAACAAGGTTTTAATACTTTGTTTAATGAATACACCAGGTTATCGACTGCGTGTAAACCAAGGTTTTACTACTTTGTTAACAATTACACCAATTACCCTTGAATGTAATTTCACCCCTGTTTTAATTATTCTAGTGGCTATTAATCCATTCCCGTGTCCGGTTAAATGAACGATTATTCGTACATATAAATACCCCGCCCATCGTGTCCGATCGAGTGTATATGGTAATTTATAGGGACGCCCAATTGTAAATCTTTATATTAACATTAACAAACTTTCATTTAGTTAAACAAATATAAAGCCCATTAATAGCCCATAGTCTAATTTCCACAAGTGTCGTTCTTTTGTCCAAACCCCAATTATGGTACAAAGCCCAATTACCCAATTTTAGTAATTAGCCCAACATCATGATTACTTCGTTTTAAATAAGCATAATAATAACTTAGCTACGAGACATTAATATAAAAAGGTTGAACATAACTTACAATGATTAAAAATAGCGTAGTGTTACACGGACAGAATTTCGACTTACACCTTTACAACATTCGCTAACATACCCTTATTATTAGGATTTAAAATTAAAATTAAAATTAAAATATAAATTATATATATATATTACGTATATATTGAGAGAGAGATAGAAATAGAATATGAAATTTGATCAGAATTCGGTTTGCTTTATAGCCAGAGTTGAAAATTGGGGCTCCGCGACTCGCGGCAAAATCCCCTTCAAACTCCGCGAGTCGCGGAGATAGAAATTACAGCTCAGTCCTTGGAGTTTTCTCTGCCGACGGTTTTTAATATATATATATAATATATATATAATTAATATAATTAATTATATATTATATTATATTTATATACATAGTTAACTTGTAATTTTTAGTCCGTTGCGTCGAGCGTTAAGAGTTGACTCTAGTCCCGGTTCCGGATTTTCGAACGTCCTTGCGTACAATTTTATATTTTGTACTTTGCGTTTTGAATCTTGTACTCTTGTAATTTCGAGACGTTTCTTATCAATAATTGGAACCTTTTTGATTGTCTTTTGTACTTTTGAGCTTTTTGGTCGTTTGCGTCTTCAATTCGTCGAATCTGTCTTTTGTCTTCACCTTTTATTATTTAAACGAATATCTCTTGTAAATAGAACAATTGCAACTAAAAGCTTGTCTTTCTTGAGGAATAATGCTATGAAATATATGTTCGTTTTTAGCATTATCATATATTAATTGAGATTGATTTTTACATGATTAAATGTTTCCAACATGTTAAGCAATCAAACTTGTTAAGACTTGATTTAATTGAAATATGTTTCATATAGACAATTGACCACCCAAGTTGACCGGTGATTCACGAACGTTAAAACTTGTAAAAATTATACGATGACATATATATGGTTATATATATAGTTAACATGTTTTTATTATAAGTATGTATCTCATTAGGTATTTTAACAATGAGTTATATACATAAAAATGAGACTATTAATTTAAGAAACTCGAAAACGATATATATAACGATTATCGTTATAACAACGTCTTACTAGGTACATATGAATCATATTAAGATATTGATACACTTGGTTAATTATTTCAAATGATAAGTAAATATATTATTAAGTGTATTAACAATGAAATACATATGTAAAAATAAGACTACTAACTTAATGATTTCGAAATGAGACATATATGTAACGATTATCGTTGTAACGACATTAAACTGTATATACATCATACTGAGATATATTATATATCATAATATCATGATAATATAACAATTTAACATCTCATTTGTTATAATAAACAATGGGTTAACAACATTCAACAAGATCATTAACCTAAAGGTTTCAAAACAACATTTACATGTAACGACTAACGATGACTTAACGACTCAGTTAAAATGTATATACATGTAGTGTTTTAATATGTATTCATACACTTTTGAAAGACTTCAAGACACTTATCAAAATACTTATACTTAACAAAAATGCTTACAATTACATCCTCGTTCAGTTTCATCAACAATTCTACTCGTATGCACCCGTATTCGTACTCGTACAATACACAGCTTTTAGATGTATGTACTATTGGTATATACACTCCAATGATCAGCTCTTAGCAGCCCATGTGAGTCACCTAACACATGTGGGAACCATCATTTGGCAACTAGCATGAAATATCTCATAAAATTACAAAAATATGAGTAATCATTCATGACTTATTTACATGAAAACAAAATTACATATCCTTTATATCTAATCCATACACCAACGACCAAAAACACCTAAAAACACTTTCATTCTTCAATTTTCTTCATCTAATTGATCTCTCTCAAGTTATATCTTCAAGTTCTAAGTGTTCTTCATATATTTTACAAGTTCTAGTTACATAAAATCAAGAATACTTTCAAGTTTGCTAGCTCACTTCCAATCTTGTAAGGTGATCATCCAACCTCAAGAAATCTTTGTTTCTTACAGTAGGTTATCATTATAATACAAGTTAATAATCATATTCAAACTTTGGTTCAATTTCTATAACTATAACAATCTTATTTCAAGTGATGATCTTACTTGAACTTGTTTTCGTGTCATGATTCTGCTTCAAGAACTTCGAGCCATTCAAGGATCCATTGAAGCTAGATCCATTTTTTTCTTTTCCAGTAGGTTTATCCAAGAAACTTAAGGTAGTAATGATGTTCATAACATCATTCGATTCATACATATAAAGCTATCTTATTCGAAGGTTTAAACTCGTAATCACTAGAACATAGTTTAGTTAATTCTAAACTAGTTCGCAAACAAAAGTTAATCCTTCTAACTTGACTTTTAAAATTAACTATACACATGTTCTATATCTATATGATATGCTAACTTAATGATTTAAAACCTGGAAACACGAAAAACACCGTAAAACCGGATTTACGCCGTCGTAGTAACACCGCGGGCTGTTTTGGTTTAGTTAATTAAAAACTATGATAAACTTTGATTTTAAAGGTGTTATTCTGAGAAAATGATTTTTATTATAAACATGAAACTATATCCAAAAATTATGATTAAACTCAAAGTGGAAGTATGTTTTCTAAAATGGTCATCTAGACGTCGTTCTTTCGACTGAAATGACTACCTTTACAAAAACGACTTGTAACTTATTTTTCCGACTATAAACGTATACTTTTCTATTTAGATTCATAAAATAGAGTTCAATATGAAACCATAGCAATTTGATTCACTCAAAACGGATTTAAAATGAAGAAGTTATGGGTAAAACAAGATTGGATAATTTTTCTCATTTTAGCTACGTGAAAATTGGTAACAAATCTATTCCAACCATAACTTAATCAACTTGTATTGTATATTATGTAATCTTGAGATACCATACACACGTATACAATGTTTCGACCTATCATGTCGACACATCTATATATATTTCGGAACAACCATAGACACTCTATATGTGAATGTTGGAGTTAGCTATACAGGGTTGAGGTTGATTCCAAAATATATATAGTTTGAGTTGTGATCAATACTGAGATACGTATACACTGGGTCATGGATTGATTCAAGATAATATTTATCGATTTATTTCTGTACATCTAACTGTGGACAACTAGTTGTAGGTTACTAACGAGGACAGCTGACTTAATAAACTTAAAACATCAAAATATATTAAAAGTGTTGTAAATATATTTTGAACATACTTTGATATATATGTATATATTGTTATAGATTCGTGAATCAACCAGTGGCCAAGTCTTACTTCCCGACGAAGTAAAAATCTGTGAAAGTGAGTTATAGTCCCACTTTTAAAATCTAATATTTTTGGGATGAGAATACATGCAGGTTTATAAATGATTTACAAAATAGACACAAGTACGTGAAACTACATTCTATGGTTGAATTATCGAAATCGAATATGCCCCTTTTTATTAAGTTTGGTAATCTAAGAATTAGGGAACATACACCTTAATTGACGCGAATCCTAAAGATAGATCTATTGGGCCTAACAAACCCCATCCAAAGAACCGGATGCTTTAGTACTTCGAAATTTATATCATATCCGAAGGGTGTCCCGGAATGATGGGGATATTCTTATATATGCATCTTGTTAATGTCGGTTACCAGGTGTTCACCATATGAATGATTTTTATCTCTATGTATGGGATGTGTATTGAAATATGAAATCTTGTGGTCTATTATTATGATTTGATATATATAGGTTAAACCTATAACTCACCAACATTTTTGTTGACGTTTTAAGCATGTTTATTCTCAGGTGATTATTAAGAGCTTCCGCTGTAGCATACTTAAATAAGGACGAGATTTGGAGTCCATACTTGTATGATATTGTGTAAAAACTGCATTCAAGAAACTTATTTTGTTGTAACATATTTGTATTGTAAACCATTATGTAATGGTCGTGTGTAAACAGAATATTTTAGATTATCATTATTTGATAATCTACGTAAAGCTTTTTAAAACCTTTATCTATGAAATAAAGGTTATGGTTTGTTTTAAAAATGAATGCAGTCTTTGAAAAACGTCTCATATAGAGGTCAAAACCTCGCAACGAAATCAATTAATATGGAACGTTTTTAATCAATAAGAACGGGACATTTCAGTTGGTATCAGAGCATTGGTCTTAGAGAACCAGAATTTTACATTAGTGTGTCTTATCGAGTTTGTTAGGATGCATTAGTGAGTCTGGACTTCGACCGTGTTTACTTGAAAAATGATTGCTTAACAAATTTTGTTGGAAACTATATATTTTTAACATGTGAATATTATATGATATATTAATCTCTTAACGCGTTTGATATTATGTGATAGATGTCTACCTCTAGAAAAAGTCCCATTGACTCACCTAATAATAATGAAGAGTCAAATGTAAATTGGAATGATTCGTGGACTGATTCACAAGTTCCCGAAGAGGAACCGGAAGAAGAGTCGGAACCGGAAGAAGAATCGGAACCGGATGAAGAAATAGAACTGGTGGGGGAAATAATAAAAAGGTTAAGTAAAAGAAAATCCTCAACCAACCGACCAAGGTTAATTATGGTCAATGGTGTTTCCGCCAAGGAAGCAAAATATTGGGAGGATTACCAATTCTCCGATGAATCGGATTCCGACGAGAATTCCAATGATGTTATAGAAATTACCCCAACTGAATTTAAAAAGGCAAAAGAAAATAATAAGGGAAAGGGCATAAAAATAGAGAAATCTAATTCCAACCCCGATGAACTTTATATGTATCGTCAACCCCCGAAGTTCTTAAGTTGTAACAATGACCCGGGAACCTCTAAACCACCAGGTTTTTCTAAACCAATGTGGACAACGACGGCTCGTATTAGGGGAACATCATATATCCCTAGAAACTTGGCAAAACGAACCAAAACTGAAGAAGAAGAAACGAGCGAGTCGGAATAAGATAGTTGTATTCGTGTGGTGTAATATATGTAATATAGTGTTCTTATGCTTTATGATATATGTAAAAATTGCTTGTATTAATAAGTATTTTTTTATGAATCTAACTCTTGTCTATTTTACAGTTTAAAAACACAAAATGGATAGACAACCCAATATTTTAAGAGACCTACCCGGAGACATGATTGATGAAATCTTGTCTAGAGTCGGCCAGAATTCCTCGGCACAACTATTTAAGGCGAGATCAGTTTGTAAGACATTCGAAGAACGTTCCAAGAATGTCTTGGTTTATAAGAGACTTTCGTTTGAAAGATGGGGGATATCACATTGGGAAACCCATAAGTTACGATGTGTTTACTTTGACGCATATATTGCGGGGAACCCAAATGCTATTTTACGCAACGGGTTAAGAAATTATTTTGACTCAATATATCCGAATATTGGACTTCGTGATTTAGAAAAAGCGGCTAACATGCAACATAAAGAAGCATGTTATGCTTACGGATTAGTAATGTTCGCTTCTCACCAAAGTGAGAACAAGAACATCGGGCTACAACTATTAAACAAAACGTTTCCACAAGTGATGGAGTCGGTAATTGGGGTAAGAAATGAGGTTTTTAGATTATTACGGGACTGTTGAACATTATGTAACCCTCGTCCCTTTGAGGACGTTACAACACGCTATCTTATCAATGGCCATAACGGTTATGTTGCACAAGACCAAGGATGGGAAGTAGTCCTAGTAAAACCAGAATGCATGACTTGTTTCTGGACGTATGAATTACGTGTCTTTATTGCCTTTGTTGAACGACTTGTGTACTAGCTAGAATTATCTTCACAACTATCTTGTATCAAAGTTATTGTGTGCTATATTTCATGCTTTATGTAAAATAAGCGGTATTGTAAGTTTGTAACATATTGTATAAAAGTTTGAACGCGAAATATTATTATAATCAGTTTTTCATATAGAATTGTAGTAGTTGAATTGTATATTAGCTACTAAGTATGAACTTAACGGGTAGGTACTACCCGAATTTAAACTTATAAAACGCTAATATGAAGAAAAAGCTTTTATAAATGAGTTCATATTATGCTACGAAATACTATTAACTACTCTTAATATTCTGTATGATTAACTTGTTCCATTTGACTATTTTGAAGGAAATGGCACCGACTACTCGACACACCGTGAATATGAATGAAGAGGAATTCCGTACTTTTCTAGCTTCAAACATAGCCGCAGTACAGGCTGCGCTACATACCAACAATAACCTTGGATCTAGCAGTACAGGAAATCGTGTAGGATGTGAAATGTCCCGTTCTTATTGATTAAAAACGTTCCATATTAATTGATTTCGTTACGAGGTTTTGACCTCTATATGAGACGTTTTTCAAAGACTGCATTCATTTTTAAACAAACCATAACCTTTATTTCATCAATAAAGGTTTAAAAAGCTTTACGTAGATTATCAAATAATGATAATCTAAAATATCCTGTTTACACACGACCATTACATAATGGTTTACAATACAAATATGTTACAACAAAATAAGTTTCTTGAATGCAGTTTTTACACAATATCATACAAGCATGGACTCCAAATCTTGTCCTTATTTAAGTATGCGACAGCGGAAGCTCTTAATAATCACCTGAGAATAAACATGCTTAAAACGTCAACAAAAATGTTGGTGAGTTATAGGTTTAACCTATATATATCAAATCGTAACAATAGACCACAAGATTTCATATTTCAATACACATCCCATACATAGAGATAAAAATCATTCATATGGTGAACACCTGGTAACCGACAATAACAAGATGCATATATAAGAATATCCCCATCATTCCGGGACACCCTTCGGATATGATATAAATTTCGAAGTACTAAAGCATCCGGTACTTTGGATGGGGTTTGTTAGGCCCAATAGATCTATCTTTAGGATTCGCGTCAATTAGGGTGTCTGTTCCCTAATTCTTAGATTACCAGACTTAATAAAAAGGGGCATATTCGATTTCGATAATTCAACCATAGAATGTAGTTTCACGTACTTGTGTCTATTTTGTAAATCATTTATAAAACCTGCATGTATTCTCATCCCAAAAATATTAGATTTTAAAAGTGGGACTATAACTCACTTTCACAGATTTTTACTTCGTCGGGAAGTAAGACTTGGCCACTGGTTGATTCACGAACCTATAACAATATATACATATATATCAAAGTATGTTCAAAATATATTTACAACACTTTTAATATATTTTGATGTTTTAAGTTTATTAAGTCAGCTGTCCTCGTTAGTAACCTACAACTAGTTGTCCACAGTTAGATGTACAGAAATAAATCGATAAATATTATCTTGAATCAATCCACGACCCAGTGTATACGTATCTCAGTATTGATCACAACTCAAACTATATATATTTTGGAATCAACCTCAACCCTGTATAGCTAACTCCAACATTCACATATAGAGTGTCTATGGTTGTTCCGAAATATATATAGATGTGTCGACATGATAGGTCGAAACATTGTATACGTGTCTATGGTATCTCAAGATTACATAATATATAATACAAGTTGATTAAGTTATGGTTGGAATAGATTTGTTACCAATTTTCACGTAGCTAAAATGAGAAAAATTATCCAATCTTGTTTTACCCATAACTTCTTCATTTTAAATCCGTTTTGAGTGAATCAAATTGCTATGGTTTCATATTGAACTCTATTTTATGAATCTAAACAAAAAAAGTATAGGTTTCTAGTCGGAAAAATAAGTTACAAGTCGTTTTTGTAAAGGTAGTCATTTCAGTCGAAAGAACGACGTCTAGATGACCATTTTAGAAAACATACTTCCACTTTGAGTTTAACCATAATTTTTGGATATAGTTTCATGTTCATAATAAAAATCATTTTCTCAGAATAACAACTTTTAAATCAAAGTTTATCATAGTTTTTAATTAACTAACCCAAAACAGCCCGCGGTGTTACTACGACGGCGTAAATCCGGTTTTACGGTGTTTTTCGTGTTTCCAGGTTTTAAATCATTAAGTTAGTATATCATATAGATATAGAACATGTGTTTAGTTGATTTTAAAAGTCAAGTTAGAAGGATTAACTTTTGTTTGCGAACAAGTTTAGAATTAACTAAACTATGTTCTAGTGATTACAAGTTTAAACCTTCGAATAAGATAGCTTTATATGTATGAATCGAATGATGTTATGAACATCATTACTACCTTAAGTTCCTTGGATGAACCTACTGGAAAAGAGAAAAATGGATCTAGCTTCAATGGATCCTTGGATGGCTCAAAGTTCTTGAAGCAAAATCATGACACGAAAACAAGTTCAAGTAAGATCATCACTTGAAATAAGATTGTTATAGTTATATAAATTGAACCAAAGTTTGAATATGATTATTACCTTGTATTAGAATGATAACCTACTGTAAGAAACAAAGATTTCTTGAGGTTGGATGATCACCTTACAAGATTGAAAGTGAGCTAGCAAACTTGAAAGTATTCTTGATTTTATGAAACTAGAACTTTTGGAATTTATGAAGAACACTTAGAACTTGAAGATAGAACTTGAGAGAGTTCAATTAGATGAAGAAAATTGAAGAATGAAAGTGTTTGTAGGTGTTTTTGGTCGTTGGTGTATGGATTAGATATAAAGGATATGTAATTTTGTTTTCATGTAAATAAGTCATGAATGATTACTCATATTTTTGTAATCTTATGAGATATTTCATGCTAGTTGCCAAATGATGGTTCCCACATGTGTTAGGTGACTCACATGGGCTACTAAGAGCTGATCATTGGAGTGTATATACCAATAGTACATACATCTAAAAGCTGTGTATTGTACGAGTACGAATACGGGTGCATACGAGTAGAATTGTTGATGAAACTGAACGAGAATGTAATTGTAAGCATTTTTATTAAGTAGAAGTATTTTGATAAGTGTATTGAAGTCTTTCAAAAGTGTATAAATACATATTAAAACACTACATGTATATACATTTTAACTGAGTCGTTAAGTCATCGTTAGTCGTTACATGTAAGTGTTGTTTTGAAACCTTTAGGTTAACGATCTTGTTAAATGTTGTTAACCCAATGTTTATAATATCAAAAGAGATTTTAAATTATTATATTATCATGATATTATGATGTACGAATATCTCTTAATATGATATATATACATTAAATGTCGTTACAACGATAAACGTTACATATATGTCTCGTTTCAAAATCATTAAGTTAGTAGTCTTGTTTTTACATATGTAGTTCATTGTTAATATAATTAATGATATGTTTACTTATCATAATATCATGTTAACTATATATATAACTATATATATGTCATCATATAGTTTTTTTACAAGTTTTAACGTTCGTGAATCACCGGTCAACTTGGGTGGTCAATTGTCTATATGAAACCTATTTCAATTAATCAAGTCTTAACAAGTTTGATTGCTTAACATGTTGGAAACATTTAATCATGTAAACATCAATCTCAATTAATATATATAAACATGGAAAAGTTCGGGTCACTACAGTACCTACCCGTTAAATAAATTTCGTCCCGAAATTTTAAGCTGTTGAAGGTGTTGACGAATCTTCTGGAAATAGATGCGGGTATTTCTTCTTCATCTGATCTTCACGCTCCCAGGTGAACTCGGGTCCTCTACGAGCATTCCATCGAACCTTAACAATTGGTATCTTGTTTTGCTTAAGTCTTTTAACCTCACGATCCATTATTTCGACGGGTTCTTCGATGAATTGGAGTTTTTCGTTGATTTGGATTTCATCTAACGGAATAGTGAGATCTTCTTTAGCAAAACATTTCTTCAAATTCGAGACGTGGAAAGTGTTATGTACAGCCGCGAGTTGTTGAGGTAACTCAAGTCGGTAAGCTACTGGTCCGACACGATCAATAATCTTGAATGGTCCAATATACCTTGGATTTAATTTCCCTCGTTTACCAAATCGAACAACGCCTTTCCAAGGTGAAACTTTAAGCATGACCATCTCTCCAATTTCAAATTCTATATCTTTTCTTTTAATGTCAGCGTAGCTCTTTTGTCGACTTTGGGCGGTTTTCAACCGTTGTTGAATTTGGATGATCTTCTCGGTAGTTTCTCGTATAATCTCCGGACCCGTAATCTGTCTATCCCCCACCTCACTCCAACAAATCGGAGACCTGCACTTTCTACCATAAAGTGCTTCAAACGGCGCCATCTCAATGCTTGAATGGTAGCTGTTGTTGTAGGAAAATTCTGCTAACGGTAGATGTCGATCCCAACTGTTTCCGAAATCAATAACACATGCTCGTAGCATGTCTTCAAGCGTTTGTATCGTCCTTTCACTCTGCCCATCAGTTTGTGGATGATAGGCAGTACTCATGTCTAGACGAGTTCCTAATGCTTGCTGTAATGTCTGCCAGAATCTTGAAATAAATCTGCCATCCCTATCAGAGATAATAGAGATTGGTATTCCATGTCTGGAGACGACTTCCTTCAAATACAGTCGTGCTAACTTCTCCATCTTGTCATCTTCTCTTATTGGTAGGAAGTGTGCTGATTTGGTGAGACGATCAACTATTACCCAAATAGTATCAAAACCACTTGCAGTCCTTGGCAATTTAGTGATGAAATCCATGGTAATGTTTTCCCATTTCCATTCCGGGATTTCGGGTTGTTGAAGTAGACCTGATGGTTTCTGATGCTCAGCTTTGACCTTAGAACACGTCAAACATTCTCCTACGTATTTAGCAACATCGGCTTTCATACCCGGCCACCAAAAATGTTTCTTGAGATCCTTGTACATCTTCCCCGTTCCAGGATGTATTGAGTATCTGGTTTTATGAGCTTCTCTAAGTACCATTTCTCTCATATCTCCAAATTTTGGTACCCAAATCCTTTCAGCCCTATACCGGGTTCCGTCTTCCCGAATATTAAGATGCTTCTCCGATCCTTTGGGTATTTCATCCTTTAAATTTCCCTCTTTTAAAACTCCTTGTTGCGCCTCCTTTATTTGAGTAGTAATGTTATTATGAATCATTATATTCATAGATTTTACTCGAATGGGTTCTCTATCCTTCCTGCTCAAGGCATCGGCTACCACATTTGCCTTCCCCGGGTGGTAACGAATCTCAAAATCGTAATCATTCAATAATTCAATCCACCTACGCTGCCTCATATTCAGTTGTTTCTGATTAAATATGTGTTGAAGACTTTTGTGGTCGATATATATAATACTTTTGACCCCATATAAGTAGTGCCTCCAAGTCTTTAATGCAAAAACAACCGCGCCTAATTCCAAATCATGCGTCGTATAATTTTGTTCGTGAATCTTCAATTGTCTAGACGCATAAGCAATCACCTTCGTTCGTTGCATTAATACACAACCGAGACCTTGCTTTGATGCATCACAATAAATCACAAAATCATCATTCCCTTCAGGCAATGACAATATAGGTGCCGTAGTTAGCTTTTTCTTCAATAACTGAAACGCTTTCTCTTGTTCATCATTCCATTCAAATTTCTTCCCTTTATGCGTTAATGCAGTCAAGGGTTTTGCTATTCTGGAAAAGTCTTGGATGAACCTTCTGTAGTAACCAGCTAGTCCTAAAAACTGGCGTATGTGTTTCGGAGTTTTCGGGGTTTCCCACTTTTCAACAGTTTCTATCTTTGCCGGATCCACCTTAATACCTTTTTTGTTCACTATGTGACCGAGGAATTGAACTTCTTCCAACCAAAATGCACACTTTGAAAATTTAGCGTACAATTCTTCCTTCCTCAATACTTCTAACACCTTTCTCAAATGTTCACCGTGTTCTTGGTCATTCTTTGAGTAAATAAGTATGTCATCAATGAAAACAATGACAAACTTGTCAAGGTATGGTCCACACACTCGGTTCATAAGGTCCATGAACACAGCTGGTGCATTAGTTAAACCAAATGGCATGACCATAAACTCGTAATGACCGTAACGTGTTCTGAAAGCAGTCTTTGGAATATCATCTTCTTTCACCCGCATTTGATGATACCCGGAACGTAAGTCAATCTATGAATAAACAGATGAGCCTTGTAGTTGATCAAATAAGTCGTCGATTCTCGGTAGTGGGTAGCGGTTCTTGATGGTAAGTTTGTTCAACTCTCGGTAGTCGATACACAACCTGAATGTACCATCTTTCTTCTTGACAAACAAAACAGGAGCTCCCCACGGTGATGTGCTTGGTCGAATGAAACCACGCTCCAAAAGTTCTTGTAATTGGCTTTGCAATTCTTTCATCTCGCTGGGTGCGAGTCTGTAAGGAGCACGAGCTATTGGTGCAGCTCCTGGTACAAGATCTATTTGAAATTCAACGGATCGATGTGGGGGTAATCCCGGTAATTCTTTCGGAAATACATCGGGAAATTCTTTTGCAATGGGAACATCATTGATGCTCTTTTCTTCAGTTTGTACTTTCTCGACGTGTGCTAGAACAGCATAGCAACCTTTTCTTATTAGTTTTTGTGCCTTCAAATTACTAATAAGATGTAGCTTCGTGTTGCCCTTTTCTCCGTACACCATTAAGGGTTTTCCTTTTTCTCGTATAATGCGAATTGCATTTTTGTAACAAACGATTTCTGCTTTCACTTCTTTCAACCAGTCCATACCGATTATCACATCAAAACTCCCTAACTCTACTGGTATCAAGTCAATCTTAAATGTTTCGTTAACCAGTTTAATTTCTCGATTCTGACATATATTATCTGCTGAAATTAATTTACCATTTGCTAATTCGAGTAAAAATTTACTATCCAAGGGCGTCAATGGACAACTTAATTTAGCACAAAAATCTCTACTCATATAGCTTCTATCCGCACCCGAATCAAATAAAACGTAAGCAGATTTATTGTCAATAAGAAACGTACCCGTAACAAGCTCCGGGTCTTCCTGTGCCTCTACCGCATTAATATTGAAAACTCTTCCACGGCCTTGTCCATTCGTGTTCTCCTGGTTCGGGCAATTTCTAATAATGTGGCCTGGTTTTCCACATTTATAACAAACTACATTGGCATAACTTGCTCCGACACTACTTGCTCCACCATTACTCGTTCCGACACCATTTGTTCCTTTCGTTCTATTAACCCCTGGTCCGTAGACCTCACACTTCGCCGCGCTATGACCATTTCTTTTACACTTGTTGCAAAATTTAGTGCAGAACCCCGAGTGATTCTTTTCACACCTTTGGCATAGTTGCTTCTGATTGTTGTTGTTGTTGCGGTTATTATTGTTGTTGGGATGATTGTTGTAGTTGCTGTTGTTGTTGTTGTTGTTGTTGTTGTTGGGCCGTTTGTTGTAGTTGCGATTGATGTTGCGATTGTTGGGATAATTGTTGCGATTATTGTTGTAATTGCTGTTGTTGTTGTATTGGTGATTCTTATCACCGTTTTCCTCCCACTTTCTTTTGACTTGCTTCACATTGGCCTCTTCAGCAGTCTGTTCTTTAATTCTTTCTTCAATCTGGTTCACTAGTTTGTGAGCCATTCTACATGCCTGTTGTATGGAGGCGGGCTCGTGTGAACTTATATCTTCTTGGATTCTTTCCGGTAATCCTTTCACAAACGCGTCGATCTTCTCTTCCTCATCTTCGAATGCTCCCGGACACAATAGGCACAATTCTGTGAATCGTCTTTCGTACGTGGTAATATCAAATCCTTGGGTTCGTAACCCTCTAAGTTCTGTCTTGAGCTTATTGACCTCGGTTCTGGGACGGTACTTCTCGTTCATCAAGTGCTTGAATGCTGACCACGGTAGTGCGTACGCATCATCTTGTCCCACTTGCTCTAGATAGGTATTCCACCATGTTAACGCAGAACCTGTGAAGGTATGCGTAGCGTACTTCACTTTGTCCTCTTCAGTACACTTACTTATGGCAAACACCGATTCAACCTTCTCGGTCCACCGTTTCAATCCGATCGGTCCTTCGGTTCCATCAAATTCCAAAGGTTTGCAGGCAGTGAATTCTTTGTAGGTGCATCCTACACGATTTCCTGTACTGCTAGATCCACGGTTATTGTTGGTATGTAGCGCAGCCTGTACTGCGGCTATGTTTGAAGCTAGAAAAGTACGGAATTCCTCTTCATTCATATTCACGGTGTGTCGAGTAGTCGGTGCCATTTCCTTCAAAATAGTTAAATGGAACAAGTTAATCATACAGAATATTAAGAGTAGTTAATAGTATTTCGTAGCATAATATGAACTCATTTATAAAAGCTTTTTCTTCATATTAGCGTTTTATAAGTTTAAAGTCGGGTAGTACCTACCCGTTAAGTTCATACTTAGTAGCTAATATACAATTCAACTACTACAATTCTATATGAAAAACTGATTATAATAATATTTCGCGTTCAAACTTTTATACAATATTTTACAAACTTACAATACCGCTTATTTTACATAAAGCATGAAATATAGCACACAATAACTTTGATACAAGATAGTTGTGAAGACAATTCTAGCTAGTACACAAGTCGTTCAGCAAAGGCAATAAAGACACGTAATTCATACGTCCAGAAACAAGTCATGCATTCTGGTTTTACTAGAACTACTTCCCATCCTTGGTCTTGTGCAACATAACCGTTATGGCCGTTGATAAGACAGCGTGTTGTAACGTCATCAAAGGGACGAGGGTTACGTAATGTCCAACAGTCCCGTAATAATCTAAAAACCTCATTTCTTACCCCAATTACCGACTCCGTCACTTGTGGAAACGTTTTGTTTAATAGTTGTATCCCGATGTTCTTGTTCTCACTTTGGTGAGAAGCGAACATTACTAATCCGTAAGCATAACATGCTTCTTTATGTTGCATGTTAGCCGCTTTTTCTAAATCACGAAGTCCAATATTCGGATATATTGAGTCAAAATAATTTCTTAACCCGTTGCGTAAAATAGCATTTGGGTTCCCCGCAATATATGCGTCAAAGTAAACACATCGTAACTTATGGGTTTCCCAATGTGATATCCCCCATCTTTCAAACGAAAGTCTCTTATAAACCAAGACATTCTTGGAACGTTCTTCGAATGTCTTACAAACTGATCTCGCCTTAAATAGTTGTGCCGAAGAATTCTGGCCGACTCTAGACAAGATTTCATCAATCATGTCTCCGGGTAGGTCTCTTAAAATATTGGGTTGTCTATCCATTTTGTGTTTTTAAACTGTAAAATAGACAAGAGTTAGATTCATAAAAAAATACTTATTAATACAAGCAATTTTTACATATATCATATAGCATAAGAACACTATATTCCATATATTACACCACACGAATACAACTATCTTATTCCGACTCGCTCGTTTCTTCTTCTTCGGTTTTGGTTCGTTTTGCCAAGTTTCTAGGGATATATGATGTTCCCCTAATACGAGCCGTCGTTGTCCACATTGGTTTAGAAAAACCTGGTGGTTTAGAGGTTCCCGGGTCATTGTTACAACTTAAGGACTTCGGGGGTTGACGATACATATAAAGTTCATCGGGGTTGGAATTAGATTTCTCTATTTTTATGCCCTTTCCCTTATTATTTTCTTTTGCCTTTTTAAATTCAGTTGGGGTAATTTCTATAACATCATCGGAATTCTCGTCGGAATCCGATTCATCGGAGAATTGGTAATCCTCCCAATATTTTGCTTCCTTGGCGGAAACACCATTGACCATAATTAACTTTGGTCGGTTGGTTGAGGATTTTCTTTTACTTAACCGCTTTATTATTTCCCCCACCGGTTCTATTTCTTCATCCGGTTCCGATTCTTCTTCTGGTTCCGATTCTTCTTCCGGTTCCGACTCTTCTTCCGGTTCCTCTTCGGGAACTTGTGAATCAGTCCACAAATCATTCCAATTTACATTTGACTCTTCATTATTATTAGGTGAGTCAATGGGACTTGTTCTAGAGGTAGACATCTATCACATAATATCAAACACGTTAAGAGATTAATATATCACATAATATTCATATGTTAAAAATATATAGTTTTCAACAAAAATGTTAAGCAATCATTTGTAAAGAAAACACGGTCGAAGTCCAGACTCACTAATGCATCCTAACAAACTCGATAAGACACACTAATGCAAATTTTCTGGTTCTCTAAGACCAACGCTCGGATACCAACTGAAATGTCCCGTTCTTATTGATTAAAAACGTTCCATATTAATTGATTTCGTTACGAGGTTTTGACCTCTATATGAGACGTTTTTCAAAGACTGCATTCATTTTTAAACAAACCATAACCTTTATTTCATCAATAAAGGTTTAAAAAGCTTTACGTAGATTATCAAATAATGATAATCTAAAATATCCTGTTTACACACGACCATTACATAATGGTTTACAATACAAATATGTTACAACAAAATAAGTTTCTTGAATGTAGTTTTTACACAATATCATACAAGCATGGACTCCAAATCTTGTCCTTATTTAAGTATGCGACAGCGGAAGCTCTTAATAATCACCTGAGAATAAACATGCTTAAAACGTCAACAAAAATGTTGGTGAGTTATAGGTTTAACCTATATATATCAAATCGTAACAATAGACCACAAGATTTCATATTTCAATACACATCCCATACATAGAGATAAAAATCATTCATATGGTGAACACCTGGTAACCGACAATAACAAGATGCATATATAAGAATATCCCCATCATTCCGGGACACCCTTCGGATATGATATAAATTTCGAAGTACTAAAGCATCCGGTACTTTGGATGGGGTTTGTTAGGCCCAATAGATCTATCTTTAGGATTCGCGTCAATTAGGGTGTCTGTTCCCTAATTCTTAGATTACCAGACTTAATAAAAAGGGGCATATTCGATTTCGATAATTCAACCATAGAATGTAGTTTCACGTACTTGTGTCTATTTTGTAAATCATTTATAAAACCTGCATGTATTCTCATCCCAAAAATATTAGATTTTAAAAGTGGGACTATAACTCACTTTCACAGA
Source organism: Rutidosis leptorrhynchoides (assembly GCF_046630445.1). Taxonomy (NCBI): domain Eukaryota; kingdom Viridiplantae; phylum Streptophyta; class Magnoliopsida; order Asterales; family Asteraceae; genus Rutidosis; species Rutidosis leptorrhynchoides. The sequence goes on from NC_092340.1 coordinate 36,311,846, forward strand.
ATTTTACTTCGTCGGGAAGTAAGACTTGGCCACTGGTTGATTCACGAACCTATAACAATATATACATATATATCAAAGTATGTTCAAAATATATTTACAACACTTTTAATATATTTTGATGTTTTAAGTTTATTAAGTCAGCTGTCCTCGTTAGTAACCTACAACTAGTTGTCCACAGTTAGATGTACAGAAATAAATCGATAAATATTATCTTGAATCAATCCACGACCCAGTGTATACGTATCTCAGTATTGATCACAACTCAAACTATATATATTTTGGAATCAACCTCAACCCTGTATAGCTAACTCCAACATTCACATATAGAGTGTCTATGGTTGTTCCGAAATATATATAGATGTGTCGACATGATAGGTCGAAACATTGTATACGTGTCTATGGTATCTCAAGATTACATAATATATAATACAAGTTGATTAAGTTATGGTTGGAATAGATTTGTTACCAATTTTCACGTAGCTAAAATGAGAAAAATTATCCAATCTTGTTTTACCCATAACTTCTTCATTTTAAATCCGTTTTGAGTGAATCAAATTGCTATGGTTTCATATTGAACTCTATTTTATGAATCTAAACAAAAAAAGTATAGGTTTCTAGTCGGAAAAATAAGTTACAAGTCGTTTTTGTAAAGGTAGTCATTTCAGTCGAAAGAACGACGTCTAGATGACCATTTTAGAAAACATACTTCCACTTTGAGTTTAACCATAATTTTTGGATATAGTTTCATGTTCATAATAAAAATCATTTTCTCAGAATAACAACTTTTAAATCAAAGTTTATCATAGTTTTTAATTAACTAACCCAAAACAGCCCGCGGTGTTACTACGACGGCGTAAATCCGGTTTTACTGTGTTTTTCGTGTTTCCAGGTTTTAAATCATTAAGTTAGTATATCATATAGATATAGAACATGTGTTTAGTTGATTTTAAAAGTCAAGTTAGAAGGATTAACTTTTGTTTGCGAACAAGTTTAGAATTAACTAAACTATGTTCTAGTGATTACAAGTTTAAACCTTCGAATAAGATAGCTTTATATGTATGAATCGAATGATGTTATGAACATCATTACTACCTTAAGTTCCTTGGATGAACCTACTGGAAAAGAGAAAAATGGATCTAGCTTCAATGGATCCTTGGATGGCTCAAAGTTCTTGAAGCAAAATCATGACACGAAAACAAGTTCAAGTAAGATCATCACTTGAAATAAGATTGTTATAGTTATATAAATTGAACCAAAGTTTGAATATGATTATTACCTTGTATTAGAATGATAACCTACTGCAAGAAACAAAGATTTCTTGAGGTTGGATGATCACCTTACAAGATTGGAAGTGAGCTAGCAAACTTGAAAGTATTCTTGATTTTATGAAACTAGAACTTTTGGAATTTATGAAGAACACTTAGAACTTGAAGATAGAACTTGAGAGAGTTCAATTAGATGAAGAAAATTGAAGAATGAAAGTGTTTGTAGGTGTTTTTGGTCGTTGGTGTATGGATTAGATATAAAGGATATGTAATTTTGTTTTCATGTAAATAAGTCATGAATGATTACTCATATTTTTGTAATCTTATGAGATATTTCATGCTAGTTGCCAAATGATGGTTCCCACATGTGTTAGGTGACTCACATGGGCTACTAAGAGCTGATCATTGGAGTGTATATACCAATAGTACATACATCTAAAAGCTGTGTATTGTACGAGTACGAATACGGGTGCATACGAGTAGAATTGTTGATGAAACTGAACGAGAATGTAATTGTAAGCATTTTTATTAAGTAGAAGTATTTTGATAAGTGTATTGAAGTCTTTCAAAAGTGTATAAATACATATTAAAACACTACATGTATATACATTTTAACTGAGTCGTTAAGTCATCGTTAGTCGTTACATGTAAGTGTTGTTTTGAAACCTTTAGGTTAACGATCTTGTTAAATGTTGTTAACCCAATGTTTATAATATCAAAAGAGATTTTAAATTATTATATTATCATGATATTATGATGTACGAATATCTCTTAATATGATATATATACATTAAATGTCGTTACAACGATAAACGTTACATATATGTCTCGTTTCAAAATCATTAAGTTAGTAGTCTTGTTTTTACATATGTAGTTCATTGTTAATATAATTAATGATATGTTTACTTATCATAATATCATGTTAACTATATATATAACTATATATATGTCATCATATAGTTTTTTTACAAGTTTTAACGTTCGTGAATCACCGGTCAACTTGGGTGGTCAATTGTCTATATGAAACCTATTTCAATTAATCAAGTCTTAACAAGTTTGATTGCTTAACATGTTGGAAACATTTAATCATGTAAACATCAATCTCAATTAATATATATAAACATGGAAAAGTTCGGGTCACTACAGGATGCACCTACAAAGAATTCACTGCCTGCAAACCTTTGGAATTTGATGGAACCGAAGGACCGATCGGATTGAAACGGTGGACCGAGAAGGTTGAATCGGTGTTTGCCATAAGTAAGTGTACTGAAGAGGACAAAGTGAAGTACGCTACGTATACCTTCACAGGTTCTGCGTTAACATGGTGGAATACCTATCTAGAGCAAGTGGGACAAGATGATGCGTACGCACTACCGTGGTCAGCATTCAAGCACTTGATGAACGAGAAGTACCGTCCCAGAACCGAGGTCAATAAGCTCAAGACAGAACTTAGAGGGTTATGAACCCAAGGATTTGATATTACCACGTACGAAAGACGATTCACAGAATTGTGCCTATTGTGTCCGGGAGCATTCGAAGATGAGGAAGAGAAGATCGACGCATTTGTGAAAGGATTACCGGAAAGAATCCAAGAAGATATAAGTTCACACGAGCCCGCCTCTATACAACAGGCATGTAGAATGGCTCACAAACTAGTGAACCAGATTGAAGAAAGAATTAAAGAACAGACTGCTAAAGAGGCCAATGTGAAGCAAGTTAAAAGAAAGTGGGAGGAAAACGGTGATAAGAATCACCAATACAACAACAACAGCAATTACAACAATAATCGCAACAATTATCCCAACAATCGCAACATCAATCGCAACTACAACAAACGGCCCAACAATAACAACAATAACAACAACAACAACAACAACAACAACAACAGCAACTACAACAATCATCCCAACAACAATAATAACCGCATCAACAACAACAATCAGAAGCAGCTATGCCAAAGGTGTGAAAAGTATCACTCGGGGTTCTGCACCAAATTTTGCAACAAGTGTAAAAGAAATGGTCATAGCGCGGCGAAGTGTGAGGTCTACGGACCAGGGGTTAATAGAACGAAAGGAACAAATGGTGTCGGAACGAGTAATGGCGGAGCAAGTAGTGTCGAAGCAAGTTATGCCAATGTAGTTTGTTATAAATGTGGAAAACCGGGCCACATTATTAGAAATTGCCCGAACCAGGAGAACACGAATGGACAAGGCCGCGGAAGAGTTTTCAATATTAATGCGGCAGAGGCACAGGAAGACCCGGAGCTTGTTACGGGTACGTTTCTTATTGACAATAAATCTGCTTACGTTTTATTTGATTCGGGTGCGGATAGAAGCTATATGAGTAGAGATTTTTGTGCTAAATTAAGTTCTCCATTGACGCCTTTGGATAGTAAATTTTTACTCGAATTAGCAAATGGTAAATTAATTTCAGCAGATAATATATGTCGGAATCGAGAAATTAAACTGGTTAGCGAAACATTTAAGATTGATTTGATACCAGTAGAGTTAGGGAGTTTTGATGTGATAATCGGTATGGACTGGTTGAAAGAAGTGAAAGCAGAGATCGTCTGTTACAAAAATGCAATTCGCATTATACGAGAAAAAGGAAAACCCTTAATGGTGTACGGAGAAAAGGGCAACACGAAGCTACATCTTATTAGTAATTTGAAGGCACAAAAACTAATAAGAAAAGGTTGCTATGCTGTTCTAGCACACGTCGAGAAAGTACAAACTGAAGAAAAGAGCATCAATGATGTTCCCATTGCAAAAGAATTTCCCGATGTATTTCCGAAAGAATTACCGGGATTACCCCCACATCGATCCGTTGAATTTCAAATAGATCTTGTACCAGGAGCTGCACCAATAGCTCGTGCTCCTTACAGACTCGCACCCAGTGAGATGAAAGAACTGCAAAGCTAATTACAAGAACTTTTAGAGCGTGGTTTCATTCGACCAAGCACATCACCGTGGGGAGCTCCTGTTTTGTTTGTCAAGAAGAAAGATGGTACATTCAGGTTGTGCATCGACTACCGAGAGTTGAACAAACTTACCATCAAGAACCGCTACCCACTACCGAGAATCGACGACTTATTTGATCAACCACAAGGCTCGTCTGTTTATTCAAAGATTGACTTACGTTCCGGGTATCATCAAATGCGGGTGAAAGAAGATGATATTCCAAAGACTGCTTTCAGAACACGTTACGGTCATTACGAGTTTATGGTCATGCCATTTGGTTTAACTAATGCACCAGCTATGTTCATGGACCTTATGAACCGAGTGTGTGGACCATACCTTGACAAGTTTGTCATTGTTTTCATTGATGACATACTTATTTACTCAAAGAATGACCAAGAACACGGTGAACATTTGAGAAAGGTGTTAGAAGTATTGAGGAAGGAAGAATTGTACGCTAAGTTTTCAAAGTGCGCATTTTGGTTGGAAGAAGTTCAATTCCTCGGTCACATAGTGAACAAAGAAGGTATTAAGGTGGATCCGGCAAAGATAGAAACTGTTGAAAAGTGGGAAACCCCGAAAACTCCGAAACACATACGCCAGTTTTTAGGACTAGCTGGTTACTACAGAAGGTTCATCCAAGACTTTTCCAGAATAGCAAAACCCTTGACTACATTAACGCATAAAGGGAAGAAATTTGAATGGAATGATGAACAAGAGAAAGCGTTTCAGTTATTGAAGAAAAAGCTAACTACGGCACCTATATTGTCATTGCCTGAAGGGAATGATGATTTTGTGATTTATTGTGACGCATCAAAGCAAGGTCTCGGTTGTGTATTAATGCAACGAACGAAGGTGATTGCTTATGCGTCTAGACAATTGAAGATTCACAAACAAAATTATACGACGCATGATTTGGAATTAGGCGCGGTTGTTTTTGCATTAAAGACTTGGAGGCACTACTTATATGGGGTCAAAAGTATTATATATACCGACCACAAAAGTCTTCAACACATATTTAATCAGAAACAACTGAATATGAGGCAGCGTAGGTGGATTGAATTGTTGAATGATTACGACTTTGAGATTCGTTACCACCCGGGGAAGGCAAATGTGGTAGCCGATGCCTTGAGCAGGAAGGACAGAGAACCCATTCGAGTAAAATCTATGAATATAATGATTCATAATAACCTTACTACTCAAATAAAGGAGGCGCAACAAGGAGTTTTAAAAGAGGGAAATTTAAAGGATGAAATACCCAAAGGATCGGAGAAGCATCTTAATATTCAGGAAGACGGAACCCGGTATAGGGCTGAAAGGATTTGGGTACCAAAATTTGGAGATATGAGAGAAATGGTACTTAGAGAAGCTCATAAAACCAGATACTCAATACATCCTGGAACGGGGAAGATGTACAAGGATCTCAGGAAATATTTTTGGTGGCCGGGTATGAAAGCCGATGTTGCTAAATACGTAGGAGAATGTTTGACGTGTTCTAAGGTCAAAGCTGAGCATCAGAAACCATCAGGTCTGCTTCAACAACCCGAAATCCCAGAATGGAAATGGGAAAACATTACCATGGATTTCATCACTAAATTGCCAAGGACTACAAGTGGTTTTGATACTATTTGGGTAATAGTTGATCGTCTCACCAAATCAGCACACTTTCTGCCAATAAGAGAAGATGACAAGATGGAGAAGTTAGCACGACTGTATTTGAAGGAAGTCGTATCCAGACATGGAATACCAATCTCTATTATCTCTGATAGGGATGGCAGATTTATTTCAAGATTCTGGCAGACATTACAGCAAGCATTAGGAACTCGTCTAGACATGAGTACTGCCTATCATCCACAAACTGATGGGCAGAGTGAAAGGACGATACAAACGCTTGAAGACATGCTACGAGCATGTGTTATTGATTTCGGAAACAGTTGGGATCGACATCTACCGTTAGCAGAATTTTCCTACAACAACAGCTACCATTCAAGCATTGAGATGGCGCCGTTTGAAGCACTTTATGGTAGAAAGTGCGGGTCTTCGATTTGTTGGAGTGAAGTGGGGGATAGACAGATTACGGGTCCGGAGATTATACAAGAAACTACCGAGAAGATCATCCAAATTCAACAACGGTTGAAAACCGCCCAAAGTCGACAAAAGAGCTACGCTGACATTAAAAGAAAAGATATAGAATTTGAAATTGGAGAGATGGTCATGCTTAAAGTTGCACCTTGGAAAGGCGTTGTTCGATTTGGTAAATGAGGGAAATTAAATCCAAGGTATATTGGACCATTCAAGATTATTGATCGTGTCGGACCAGTAGCTTACCGACTTGAGTTACCTCAACAACTCGCGGCTGTACATAACACTTTTCACGTCTCGAATTTGAAGAAATGTTTTGCTAAAGAAGGTCTCACTATTCCATTAGATGAAATCCAAATCAACAAAAAACTTCAATTCATCGAAGAACCCGTCGAAATAATGGATCGTGAGGTTAAAAGACTTAAGCAAAACAAGATACCAATTGTTAAGGTTCGATGGAATGCTCGTAGAGGACCTGAGTTCACCTGGGAGCATGAAGATCAGATGAAGAAGAAATACCCGCATCTATTTCCAGGAGATTCGTCAACACCTTCAACAGCTTAAAATTTCGGGACGAAATTTATTTAACGGGTAGGTACTGTAGTGACCCGAACTTTTCCATGTTTATATATATTAATTGAGATTGATATTTACATGATTAAATGTTTCCAACATGTTAAGCAATCAAACTTGTTAAGACTTGATTTAATTGAAATATGTTTCATATAGACAATTGACCACCCAAGTTGACCGGTGATTCACGAACGTTAAAACTTGTAAAAACTATACGATGACATATATATGGTTATATATATAGTTAACATGTTTTTATTATAAGTATGTATCTCATTAGGTATTTTAACAATGAGTTATATACATAAAAATGAGACTATTAATTTAAGAAACTCGAAAACGATATATATAACGATTATCGTTATAACAACGTCTTACTAGGTACATATGAATCATATTAAGATATTGATACACTTGGTTAATTATGTCAAATGATAAGTAAATATATTATTAAGTGTATTAACAATGAAATACATATGTAAAAATGAGACTACTAACTTAATGATTTCGAAACGAGACATATATGTAACGATTATCGTTGTAACGACATTTAACTGTATATACATCATACTAAGATATATTATATATCATAATATCATGATAATATAACAATTTAACATCTCATTTGTTATAATAAACAATGGGTTAACAACATTCAACAAGATCATTAACCTAAAGGTTTCAAAACAACATTTACATGTAACGACTAACGATGACTTAACGACTCAGTTAAAATGTATATACATGTAGTGTTTTAATATGTATTCATACACTTTTGAAAGACTTCAAGACACTTATCAAAATACTTATACTTAACAAAAATGCTTACAATTACATCCTCGTTCAGTTTCATCAACAATTCTACTCGTATGCACCCGTATTCATACTCGTACAATACACAGCTTTTAGATGTATGTACTATTGGTATATACACTCCAATGATCAGCTCTTAGCAGCCCATGTGAGTCACCTAACACATGTGAGAACCATCATTTGGCAACTAGCATGAAATATCTCATAAAATTACAAAAATATGAGTAATCATTCATGACTTATTTACATGAAAACAAAATTACATATCCTTTATATCTAATCCATACACCAACGACCAAAAACACCTACAAACACTTTCATTCTTCAATTTTCTTCATCTAATTGATCTCTCTCAAGTTATATCTTCAAGTTCTAAGTGTTCTTCATATATTTTACAAGTTCTAGTTACATAAAATCAAGAATACTTTCAAGTTTGCTAGCTCACTTCCAATCTTGTAAGGTGATCATCCAACCTCAAGAAATCTTTGTTTCTTACAGTAGGTTATCATTCTAATACAAGGTAATAATCATATTCAAACTTTGGTTCAATTTCTATAACTATAACAATCTTATTTCAAGTGATGATCTTACTTGAACTTGTTTTCGTGTCATGATTCTGCTTCAAGAACTTCGAGCCATCCAAGGATCCGTTGAAGCTAGATCCATTTTTTTCTTTTCCAGTAGGTTTATCCAAGAAACTTAAGGTAGTAATGATGTTCATAACATCATTCGATTCATACATATAAAGCTATCTTATTCGAAGGTTTAAACTCGTAATCACTAGAACATAGTTTAGTTAATTCTAAACTTGTTCGCAAACAAAAGTTAATCCTTCTAACTTGACTTTTAAAATTAACTATACACATGTTCTATATCTATATGATATGCTAACTTAATGATTTAAAACCTGGAAACACGAAAAACACCGTAAAACCGGATTTACGCCGTCGTAGTAACACCGCGGGCTGTTTTGGTTTAGTTAATTAAAAACTATGATAAACTTTGATTTTAAAGGTGTTATTCTGAGAAAATGATTTTTATTATAAACATGAAACTATATCCAAAAATTATGATTAAACTCAAAGTGGAAGTATGTTTTCTAAAATGGTCATCTAGACGTCGTTCTTTCGACTGAAATGACTACCTTTACAAAAACGACTTGTAACTTATTTTTCCGACTATAAACGTATACTTTTCTATTTAGATTCATAAAATAGAGTTCAATATGCAACCATAGCAATTTTATTCACTCAAAACGGATTTAAAATGAAGAAGTTATGGGTAAAACAAGATTGGATAATTTTTCTCATTTTAGCTACGTGAAAATTGGTAACAAATCTATTCCAACCATAACTTAATCAACTTGTATTGTATATTATGTAATCTTGAGATACCATACACACGTATACAATGTTTCGACCTATCATGTCGACACATCTATATATATTTCGGAACAACCATAGACACTCTATATGTGAATGTTGGAGTTAGCTATACAGGGTTGAGGTTGATTCCAAAATATATATAGTTTGAGTTATGATCAATACTGAGATACGTATACACTGGGTCGTGGATTGATTCAAGATAATATTTATCGATTTATTTCTGTACATCTAACTGTGGACAACTAGTTGTAGGTTACTAACGAGGACAGCTGACTTAATAAACTTAAAACATCAAAATATATTAAAAGTGTTATAAATATATTTTGAACATACTTTGATATATATGTATATATTGTTATAGATTCGTGAATCAACCAGTGGCCAAGTCTTACTTCCCGACGAAGTAAAAATCTGTGAAAGTGAGTTATAGTCCCACTTTTAAAATCTAATATTTTTGGGATGAGAATACATGCAGGTTTATAAATGATTTACAAAATAGACACAAGTACGTGAAACTACATTCTATGGTTGAATTATCGAAATCGAATATGCCCCTTTTTATTAAGTCTGGTAATCTAAGAATTAGGGAACAGACACCTTAATTGACGCGAATCCTAAAGATAGATCTATTGGGCCTAACAAACCCCATCCAAAGAACCGGATGCTTTAGTACTTCGAAATTTATATCATATCTGAAGGGTGTCCCGGAATGATGGGGATATTCTTATATATGCATCTTGTTAATGTCGGTTACCAGGTGTTCACCATATGAATGATTTTTATCTCTATATATGGGATGTGTATTGAAATATGAAATCTTGTGGTCTATTATTATGATTTGATATATATAGGTTAAACCTATAACTCACCAACATTTTTGTTGACGTTTTAAGCATGTTTATTCTCAGGTGATTATTAAGAGCTTCCGCTGTCGCATACTTAAATAAGGACGAGATTTGGAGTCCATACTTGTATGATATTGTGTAAAAACTGCATTCAAGAAACTTATTTTGTTGTAACATATTTGTATTGTAAACCATTATGTAATGGTCGTGTGTAAACAGAATATTTTAGATTATCATTATTTGATAATCTACGTAAAGCTTTTTAAAACCTTTATCTATGAAATAAAGGTTATGGTTTGTTTTAAAAATGAATGCAGTCTTTGAAAAACGTCTCATATAGAGGTCAAAACCTCGCAACGAAATCAATTAATATGGAACGTTTTTAATCAATAAGAACGGGACATTTCAACATTGACCATCTGGAGTGATATTGGAATGAACGTACGATTTAGTACAATATAATGACGCCAGGCCAGCGTAATTATATTGAAGTGAATTATGCAGAAGTCCCAATGTTACTACATAAGGAATATGAAGCGATTCAAAGGAAATTTTGGTAGGAACCACTTGAGTATACGCATTATGGTCTGATAAAGGCAGGAATAACCACTTAGTCTAGGTACTGTACGAGAAGGGCCTGGACTGCAGAATTGATAACCCGAAAATTTGTTATAGATATAGATACCCTGGATACTTAAGGAAAAAGTTTTCAAATAGGAAAAAAAAAAAACTTTGGACTCACATACGATAGAGCAATCGTTATCTCAGCTATGGAGACTCGCATGGATCCTGATTTTAGTTAGGGTACGTTTCTTCACAACGATTTATCGTCTCGGAATTGTTTAATACTAGAGTGATAGAAACCTTATATCTAAGAATCCTAGTGTGATGACTAATAAGCCATTAACAATCATGAGAGTTAAGTATTCTATAGGACAAGCTAATGGTAAGTTGGCAGAGATAGAGGAGTAATTTAAGATAGTACCTTAAAAATTAACAGGTGGGTCATTTGGAGATGAACTCATGCCAACAAAACTTGGAAGTTTTATAGTAGTAGTTGGAAAGGATTAGTTACCTGCGCACAAACAGATGTTATTTGAGAAGGTTGATAAAAATTTTCAAGGCAGTATAATAAGATTTGGTTGGAATGGACCTTAAAATTAACCTAATACTCATCGAGTTAGAAAGCTTTGAGGAAATAGTTGGAACGGACTGACTTTCAAGGATGAAAGTGAAAGTTATTTATAGTAAGAAGATTATTCTTATACCTAGCGAGAATGGTGAGCCAAAAGCCATCCGGATTACTTCAACAACCCGAGATCCCACAATGGAAATGGGAAGGGATGACGATGGATTTCATTCTGAAACTACCGAAAACAGTCGGCAGTTATGACACTATCGGGGTTATCGTTGATCGCCTCACCAAATCTGCTCACTTTCTAGCCATGAAAGAAACCGATACAATGGACAACGATACATAAAGGAAATTGTATCCCGTCACTTCAGCAATTCAAATACTATACTACCCAAGAATCGTATTTGATACTCATTCTTATGCGACACTGAATCCTAACTTATTCCGTGAGAATTCTTAATCAATGATAATTACACCATCACCCTTCTTACTTCGATATTAGTCATACCAGTTCGGAATTTCCAAAATCAATGGGTAGTTAATCCCCGTCCTCATACTCTCCCTTTCGTTTCTCACTTATAAGCAACAACTTTATACTTAAGCATTTTTGGTCGAAGGACTTATGCCCTACTAATAGTCATCAACCACATTAAAATTCAACAGTTTTCATTACCTCGTAACATTTTTGCTCAAATATCACCCGAGATTTTCAAAAGTCTTTTACTCGATTCTCATCAATCTTTTTTCAACTTGTAACCTCCGAAATATGAAAATTTTGTTTGCCAAAAGTTTACTTACACTATTTTACTGTACGATCCTCTCAAAACTTAATAAAAATAAATTTATTTTATTTGCCATTCGTACAAATTTTTGAAATCGTATACGTTATATAAAATAAAGTAAATAATTACTTCTTTTTGACAAATACATATGAAATTTTACTTTCACTTTTACAAATCAAATCTTCTATTCAAAGGATATTTTACCTTGAATGGTACGTGTTGTACATAACCCTAGTTTGCTAAGAACTTAATTTCTTTTCTTACATCGTCACCTTAAATGAATTCTATAAAATTTTCGTTGCTTGTCAATATAAAATTTTTCGTTGCTTATTCGTATCCAAGTCATCATGAAGACAGACAACTGTCGAAACTAAGAGATTCATGTGTGTGTATGTGATGAAGGCACTTACTACCACGTCATGCTGAGCCTTCGGGAATCCACAAACACTTAAACCATTCAAAATTACTGCGTTACCCCAGGGATCTTATTCTTCACATCTGTCGGAGCGATGCTCTATCTTACATAACTCAAAGTCCTGACCTATTCCAAGGAAATTCTCATCTAGCGATATTAACATCATTAGTATTCCGACTTTAATATTAGCCATAACCTGTGTGGCATTCTTCAAAGTCAAGAAGCGATTAACTTCTCATCCTCATGCTCTATCCCTCATACCTCACTTTTTAGCAACGGCTTCGGACGTAAACATTTTTGGGCCAAAGACTTAAGTTCGGATAATCATCAAAACTATATTTAATTCATTAGTTTTCATTACCTAGTAACATGTCAACCGATGACTCAAAGATTTTTCACTCGACCTTTTTCAACTCGTAACCTCTGAAATACGAAAAACTATGTTTATCAAAATTTTTACACGTTGATTATTTGTGTGGTCCTCACGAGATTTATGGACAAATGAAAGTACTAAAAACTTTTCTATCACTTACGCGATTTATAAAATTATATATGTATAAATTTACCCTTACTTATTTTGGGTTAGTACATACTAAGTTATACCTTCCAGATGATTAAAAATCGCTCCTTTATTGAGTTGTTTTAAGTCAAATAATTTTGTGCAAATGGTACTCGTTATACATACTTCTAAATTTACCAAGAACTTTGTTCCATTTATGTTGTCGCATCAAACGTTTAAAGGTTTTTCAAAACTTCCTCGGTTGATTTTATTAAAGGTTTCCGTATTATACTACACCATGTAGGGATCACACTTCTTCTCTCCCTCCGTTAGGGATGAAGCTTACTATTAAAATCCTTGTTAAAAACGCTTGAGCCACTTTGGGTGGCAGGTTTATAAAAAAAAATTTGTTAGGAAGTCTTTGTACTCGAAAAATGTTCCTTTTAAGGTTAAATATGGCAAAATCGCAGGCCGATAAATCAGTTTTCTGAGGTACACTCAATGGTCACCCCATTGTAGGAAGGGCACTAGGTGGGTTTCTATTCTCAATATTTCACGGCTAATCGCAACATCCTCGTAAAAATCATCTCTATGAATTAGTAGGTTGAGGTACAAGGAATCGTTTTGAGATTCTTTTCACTTAGAGTAAATCGTTCTTTACGACCAAGGGTCCACGTATCTTCTTGTCCGCGCATCTCCTTAAGTATAAGGATAAATTCAGAACAAACCGCTCGAAGAGTTCACCCTGGTTCAAAGATCACACCTTTCATGCGATTCTCTTTCGGAAATGTAAAGTAACATACTTTAGGAATCTATGAATCTTGTTATCCTCTTGGAAGGGACTGCTTAAAACATCTGTAATACGGATATGGTTACTCTACACATTCCTTTCTTCGTTGGTTGCAACTATATGTTGTTCTAGTTAATGTTAACCCTAACTTCAACATGTAACTGAAAGGATAAAGTTACATTATGGAACTGTTCTTTCATTCCATCTAAGGATAAGTTCACCTGCAGTATGGTAAACTGGGTGATATCCTTCATTGTTCGTTCAGACCATCCTGAAGGCACTATAGATAATTATGGCTTGCATTGCATATAAGTCCGATTATTCACTTTCAGCAAAAGTTTCAATTCATATAGTCAAATGAAACGTTCTTAAATATCGAGTTCTTTATGCCTATGGTCTCTTTCCGAAATCAAGGGGTTAGTAAAATCTGTGGCTAACACTATCCAGACATCAAATCGCATGGTTATGATCACCATGTTTTCCATCCTACATGTCAGCTTTGTATTGCGACATAAGCGCTCAATGTTTTAGATGAGTTTAGTAACATTCATGATGTATTTCATGCATCCAGCTTACTAAAGATGCCTGTAAGGCTAAAAACATCATCTTTTCTTTTGTGGATATATTCAGACAACATACTCATGTTAACCAGAAATGAAATCAATTTGTTGATCTCCTAAGAGACTTAATTAATAGCATATACCTATTCTTACTTTTATACGCCAGAGTACCTTTCAAGGTAAATAGCTCACTTTTTAGCCCACGAATCTTTCGGAACTTTGATACGCTACTTCTTATTTAAACACGGTACCATTTTTTTTTGTCACTCCTCAAATTTCGGGACGAAATTTCCATTAACAGGTGGGTAATGTAACGACCCGGCTTTTTCGACTTGCTTTTGTGCCTTGTGTTTTTGCGAAACTGCGTATTTGTGCGTACTGTGTTACTTTATACTCTGGAAACTTGATTTACGTGGTTTACTTCCATTTATATGTTAAAACGTGCCTTAGAGTACGTAGGATATATAACTTGATCATTGGAAGCCTTTATAACCGTTAGTATTATTTGACGTTTCGAATAAACCGCGAACTTGCGCGCACGTTTAACTTTTGTCATAATCGGAATATTATGACTGCGAAATATTAATTATTATTTTATAATAATAATTACATGGGTTTTTGGATGCTTAATTACGCGTAGTAATTTAATTATGCACAATAGTTAGTCTTTTTGGACTTTCTACCTTGTTGGGCTCAAGCCCACCCTACTCTAGCTAGTGACCCAATTAATTAGCCCTTGTCCATGTCATCAATCCTTGTCAAATTCCTTGCTTATAAATACTAGCCCTTGTCCATGTCATCAATCCTTGTCAAATTCCTTGCTTATAAATACTAGCCCTTGTCCATGTCTGATAATGCTAAAAACGAACATATATTTCATAGCATTATTCCTCAAGAAATACAAGCTTTTAGTTGCAATTGTTCTATTTACAAGTGATATTCGTTTAAATAATAAAAGGTGAAGACAAAAGACAGATTCGACGAATTGAAGACGCAAACGACCAAAAAGCTCAAAAGTACAAAAGACAATCAAAGAGGTTCCAATTATTGATAAGAAACGTCTCGAAATTACAAGAGTACAAGATTCAAAACGCAAAGTACAAAATATAAAATTGTACGCAAGGACGTTCGAAAATCCGGAACCGGGACCAGAGTCAACTCTCAACGCTCGACGCAACGAACTAAAAATTACAAGTCAACTATGCACATAAATATAATATAATATTTAAATAATTCTTATAATTATTTATATATTATAATAAATAATAAAAACCGTCGGCAAGAAAGACTCCAAAGGGACTGAGCTGTAATTTCATTCTCCGCGACTCGCGGAGTTTGAAGGCAAAAATGCCGCGAGTCGCGGAGCCCCAAAAGTCGACTTTTCCTATAAAAGCAACCGAATTCTGATCGCAAATCATCATCTTTTTCTTCTTCTCTCATATATACGTAAAATATATATATATAATTTATATTTTAATTTTAATTTTAATTATAATTCTAATAATAAGGATATGTTAGCGAATGTTATAAGGGTGTAAGTCGAAATTCTGTCCGTGTAACGCTACGCTATTTTTAATCATTGTAAGTTATGTTCAACCTTTTTACATTAATGTTTCGTAGCTAAGTTATTATTATGCTTATTTAAAACGAAGTAATCATGATGTTGGGCTAATTACTAAAATTGGGTAATTGGGCTTTGTACCATAATTGGGGTTTGGACAAAAGAACGACAATTGTGGAAATTAGACTATGAGCTATTAATGGGCTTTATATTTGTTTAACTAAATGATAGTTTGTTAATATTAATATAAAGATTTACAATTGGGCGTCCCTATAAATTACCATATACACTCAATCGGACACGATGGACGGGGTATTTATATGTACGAATAATCGTTCATTTAACCGGACACGGGAATGGATTAATAGCCACTAGAATAATTAAAACAGGCGTGAAATTATGTACAAAGGACACTTGGTATAATTGATAACAAAATATTAAAACCTTAGGTTACACTCAGTCGACATCCTGGTGTAATTATTAAACAAAGTATTAAAATCTTGTTACAGTTTAAGTCCCCAATTAGTTGGAATATTTAACTTCGGGTATAAGGATAATTTGACGAGGACACTCGCACTTTATATTTATGACTGATGGACTGTTATGGACAAAAACCAGACGGACATATTAAATAATCCAGGACAAAGGACAATTAACCCATGGGCATAAAACTAAAATCAACACGTCAAACATCATGATTACGGAAGTTTAAATAAGCATAATTCTTTTATTTCATATTTAATTTCCTTTATTTTATATTTAATTTCACTTCTAATTATCGCATTTTTATTGTTATTGTATTTAATCGCACTTTTAATTATCGTACTTTTTAATTATCGCAAGTTTATTTTATCGCACTTTTATTATTCGCAATTTCATTTATCGTTATTTATTTCATGCTTTAATTTAAGTCTTGTATTTATTTTTAATATTTTACATTTGGTTTTAACTGCGACTAAAGTTTTAAAATCGACAAACCGGTCATTAAACGGTAAAAACCCCCCTTTATAATAATAATATTACTTATATATATATTTGTATTTTTATAAAAGTAAACTAATATAGCGTTGAGCTTTGTTTAAAAAAGATTCCCTGTGGAACGAACCGGACTTACTAAAAACTACACTACTGTACGATTAGGTACACTGCCTATAAGTGTTGTAGCAAGGTTTAAGTATATCCATTCTATAAATAAATAAATATCTTGTGTAAAATTGTATCGTATTTAATAGTGTTTCGTTGTAAAATTTAATAGTATTATATACCACTCCGCTACCACATCAAGTATTTTTGGCGCCGCTGCCGGGGAACTCTCTTAAAAGCTGGAAGCGCAACGCTAATATAAAGAAAAAAAAAGATTTTTAGTTTACTTTTATTAAAATTCGTTTTTGTAAAAAAAAAAAAAAAACGTTTTAAATATTCGAAAATATAAAAAGAAAAACAAAAATATAAATATTTTTAAGAGTTTGATAAATATTTAAGTTTTACAAAGTTTCTTTGTTTTTATAAAAACATAAGTTTTATTTAAGTATTTTGTTTTTATTTAAAAACATATAAATATAAAAAAAAAATATATATATAAATCTAGTTTTAAGATTTTTATTTATAAAATTATAAAGTGATTCTATTTTTATTTAAGTTTTAAATATAAAGTTTTATTAATACACATATTTAAAAACAGAAAATAAAATAAATAAATAAATAAAGAAAAACGCGTTGAAATTAAACCTGTCAGTTGAAATTCTGAACCCCGCGACTCGCGGGGTTTGATGCATTAAATACCGCAACTCGCGGAGGTATTCTGACACGCGACAGAAGCCCTAATCAGGCATTAATTACGGAGTTATTATTATTTATTAATTAAAACCCTAATTATGTTTTTAGTTTTTAATTAGTTTTTAGTTTTTATTATTATTTTGTATATTTTGTTTAAATTAGTTTAATTAATTTGTAAAATTAGTAGTTTTATTAAATAAATAATATAAAAATAATATTTTTATAAAAATTGTAATTTTTACAACTTTTTGTATATTTTTATATTTTGTCCCTTTTTAATCGCTTTAGCGTAACTTTTGTATTTTTAGCTCATATTTAGTTTTAAACTTAGTTTTTGCCATAGTTATTTTTACTCCTAGATTTTTAGGCTTTGCCGTAGAATTCTTTAAGTGCTTTTTCTTTAGACTAAGATTTAGGTGCTTTAGAATTTTGCGACGCCTTTTTAAGTTTTAGTTTCTTTTTAAGTTATTTCCATTTGGGATTTAGTTTTTTTTGTAAGCTTTAATATTTTTAGACACCTTTTTACCTATGTATCAATTATCATTCCAATTAGTAATTTCAATTTGCGATTATAATTTTAAGTTAGTTGTAGTAATAAGGTTAGGTTAGTCAAGTATTTTTAAGTTTTATAAGTTTCTTTTATTTTTCCGTCACCTTTTATTTTTCAACCATTTTTCTTTTTCGACCTTTTTCGACGAACTCTTTTTCTTTCTTATTTCTCGCTATTCTAGTTTTAGGACATAGATTTTTATTCTACTTCTTATCTAAATTTCTTAAAATTACGAAAATTTATTTTAAGTGGTTAAATTAATAGACATCAAAGTTTTCTGGTTCATAGTAATAGTTGGATTTGTACGTGGACCGGGTTATTGGAGCCAAACAGTCCTCAATTATATTGAGACCAAACGAATCCTGCCCCTCTGCTGCATCTTTTGGCTATTCGAAACGTGGGCAAAATCAGAAAAGTCTATTAATTGGATAACTTATTATAATTTTTCTTTCCTTTTTAAAACTAATAGGATATTCAGTTAATGCACCGAGCAAGACGTTCACCACCTTTTGTACGTTCACCACCTGTAACTAGATCAAGACATTTAGCAAATATAACCGCCGTTGATTTTTCTTTAGAATCGTCATCCAGTCGATCGAGTACTTCAGTTCAAATTTCCGATAATCCATATTTTGAACCCGACCTCACAATTGAGATCCGGAGAATATTCAGGAACGGTTCGTAGATCCTGAACCACTAAACTTTCCTCCAGAGCCACCAATCATTCAAACAGAGATTGTTGAGGAATGAACCATTAAATCAGAATCATCTAGTGATACCGATTCAACAAATTCAATTATGGAGAATCTGGAACCTTTAAGTATGGAAGACCGAATGAGAGCTAAACGCACTGGCCAAGGTCACGCAATTACTCATCCAGACATTAATGCGCCAGATTATGAAATCAAAGGACAAATTCTACACATGGTGACTAATCAATGCCAATTTAGTGGTGCGCCGAAGGAAGATCCAAATGAACATCTACGTACCTTTAATAGGATCTGCACACTATTTAAAATCTGAGAAGTGGAGGATGAACAGATATATCTCATGTTATTTCCCTGGACTTTAAAGGGAGAAGCCAAAGATTGGTTGGAATCGTTACCTGAAGGGGCGATCGATACATGGGACGTTTTAGTTGACAAATTTCTTAAACAATTCTTTCCTGCATCTAAAGCCGTAAGACTTCAAGCAGAAATTGTTACGTTTACACAGAAACCAAATGAAACTCTATATGAGGCGTGGACTAGATATGGAAAGTTGTTAAGAGGATGTCCGCAACATGGTTTAGACACCTGTCAAATAGTACAAATATTCTACCAAGGATGAGACATCACTACAAGGAAAGACATAGATATAGCAGCTGGTGGTTCTATTATGAAGAAAACCGAAACTGATGCTTACAAAATTATTGATAATACTGCTTCCCACTCACATGAGTGGCACCAAGAAAAAGACATCGTTAGATCATCTAAAGCAGCTAGAGCCGATTCTATCCATGACTTAGATTCCATTTCCGCAAAGATAGATGCTGTGGAGAGACGAATGGAAAAGATGACTAAAGATATTCACTCAATACGAATTAGTTGTGAGCAGTGTGGAGGACCACATTTGACAAAAGATTGTCTCAGTATTGAATTAACAATGGAACAAAGAGAGAATATTTCATACATAAACCAAAGGCCTGGAAATAATTATCAGAATAATTATCAACCGCCAAGACCGATTTACAATCAAAACCAGAATTATAACCGAAATATTCCATACAATAACCAACAAGGTCCTAGCAATCAACAAGTATCCAATAATACTTACAATCAGCAAAGACCTAATTTTCAAAACAAACCACCACAACAAACCGATGATAAAAAGCCGAATTTAGAAGATATGATGACAAAGCTAGTTGAAACTCAA
This sequence comes from Rutidosis leptorrhynchoides, assembly GCF_046630445.1. Classification (NCBI taxonomy): domain Eukaryota; kingdom Viridiplantae; phylum Streptophyta; class Magnoliopsida; order Asterales; family Asteraceae; genus Rutidosis; species Rutidosis leptorrhynchoides. The sequence continues at coordinate 36,331,748 of NC_092340.1, forward strand.
ACACAATTTTTCACATCTCAAAAACAAACCAATGAACAAAATGCTCAAGCATTTAGAAATCAACAAGCTTCTATTCAAAATCTGGAACAAGAAGTGAGTAACCTAGCAAGGTTAATAGGTGAAAGAAAACCGGGAAGTCTACCTAGTGATACAAACGCTAACCCCCGGAATGAAACAGCTAAAGCCATTACCACAAGAAGTAGTACAACACTTAAACCACCTGAAATACCTGTAACTTCTGATGAAGCCATTCCTACTCCACAAGAACCACAACCTGATCAAGATAAGGAAAAAGAACCGGTAGTTGAAAAGGTTAATGAAGATAACACAGTTAAGGATAAACCTTATGTTAAACCATATCAACCACCACTTCCTTACCCGAGTAAAATGAAGAAAGAGAAACTTGAAGCCGAGCAGTCCAAATTCTTGGATATGTTTAAACAGATAAATGTAAATCTTCCTTTCATTGATGTGATTTCAGGAATGCCTAGATATGCTAAATTCTTGAAAGATCTAATCTCAAATAGAAAGAAAATGGAAGAACTCTCGGCTGTTACTATGAATGCTAATTGTTCAGCAGTGCTGTTGAATAAGATACCAGAAAAACTATCTGATCCAGGAAGTTTCACAATTCCATGTTTTCTGGGTAGTCTTAGTTCAATAGAAGCATTGGCAGACTTAGGTGCTAGTATAAATCTAATGCCGTATTCACTATACACTAAACTAGACCTTGGAGAATTGAAACCAACCAGAATAAGCATACAACTAGCCGATAGATCAATAAAATATCCTAGAGGGATAATGGAGAACATGCTAGTTAAAGTTGGTACTTTAGTATTTCGAGTAGATTTTGTTGTTCTGGACATGGAAGAAGATTCTCAAGTTCCTCTCATATTAGGAAGACCATTCTTAAACACGGCTAAAGCAATGATAGACGTGTTCGGTAAGAAACTGACCCTAAGTATAGAGGATGAGAGTGTTACCTTTTCAGTTGATAGAGCAATGCAACAACCACAATCTGCAGATGATACATGTTATTATATTCAAACTATAGATGCACATGCAGAATTATTAGAAGAATTTCCAGAATTACAAGGAACAGGAGAATGTTCTTTAGGAGAAGGTAATGAACCAATTGATGAAGCTGACATGTTAGCTACACTTATAGCTAATGGATATGAACCAACAACAGAAGAAATTCAAATGCTAAAAGAAGAAGACAGATATCGATACAAATCATCGATAGAAGAACCTCCGAAATTAGAGTTAAAGCCACTTCCAAACCATTTGGAATACGCTTATTTACATGGTGAATCTGAATTACCTGTAATAATATCGTCTTCTCTTACTGAAAATGAGAAATCACAACTCATTTCTGTGTTGAAAGCTCATAAATCAGCCATTGCATGGAAGATTCATGATATTAAAGGAATAAGTCCTTCGTATTGCACACATAAAATCCTTATGGAAGAAGGTCATAAAACGTATGTGCAACGCCAATGAAGACTAAATCCTAATATGCAAGATGTAGTTAAGAAAGAGATTATTAAACTGCTAGATGCAGGTTTAATTTATCCAATCTCTGATAGTCCATGGGTAAGCCCAGTTCAATGCGTGCCTAAGAAGGGTGGCATGACTGTCATTACAAATGAGAAAAATGAGCTTATTCCTACTAGAACTGTAACAGGATGGCGTGTGTGTATTGATTATAGAAAATTAAATGACGCCACCAGAAAAGATCACTTTCCCTTACCTTTTATTGATCAAATGTTGGAAAGATTAGCCGGAAATAGTTACTATTGTTTTCTAGATGGATTTTTCGGATATTTTCAAATTCCAATAGCACCCGAGGACCAAGAGAAAACCACATTCACGTGCCCTTATGGTACTTTTGCTTACAAACGCATGCCATTTGGACTTTGCAACGCCCCTGCAACCTTTCAAAGGTGCATGATGGCGATTTTTCACGACATGATAGAAGAATGCATGGAAGTTTTCATGGATGACTTTTCAGTCTTCGGTGATACATTTAAATCATGTCTAGTTAATCTGGAACGAATGCTTCTTAGATGCGAACAATCAAATCTAGTACTTAATTGGGAGAAATGCCATTTCATGGTTAAAGAAGGCATCGTTCTTGGACATAAAATTTCAAAAGAAGGAATTGAGGTGGATAGAGCTAAAGTAGATGTAATTGCTAAACTTCCACATCCCACCAATGTTAGAGGAGTTAGGAGTTTTCTAGGGCATGCCGGTTTTTACCGACGTTTCATAAAAGATTTTTCTAAAATTGCCACTCCTATGAATAAACTCCTAGAAAAGGATGCTCCATTCATCTTTTCAGATGAGTGTATCAAATCTTTTAATATTCTTAAAGAGAAACTCACTAATGCACCGATCATGATAACACCAAATTGGAATCTACCATTTGAACTAATGTGCGATGCAAGTGATTTTGCAATGGGAGCCGTTTTAGGACAAAGGATTGAAAAACGATTTCAACCTATATATTATGCTAGTAAGACGTTACAAGGAGCACAAACGAACTATACAACTACTGAAAAAGAACTCCTTGCTATTGTCTTTGCTTTTGACAAATTTCGATCATATCTCGTTCTAGCAAAAACAATAGTCTATACCGATCATTCTGCTCTTAGATACCTATTTTCGAAACAAGATGCCAAACCACGATTAATTCGTTGGATCTTACTCTTACAAGAGTTTGATATTGAAATCCGAGATAAAAGAGGAGCAGAAAATCTCGCCGCTGATCATCTTTCTCGTCTTGAAAATCCCGAATTAGAAGTTCTAAATGAATCAGCCATACAAGACAACTTTCCTGATGAATATCTATTGAAGATAGATTATAAAGAAATCCCATGGTTTGCAGACTATGCAAACTACTTGGTTTGTGGATTCCTTGAAAAAGGATTATCGTACCAAAGACGAAAGAAATTCTTCAGTGATATAAAACACTATTTTTGGGAAGATCCACATCTGTTTAAAAGTTGTCCCGATGGAATAATACGCCGATGTGTATTTGGAGATGAAGCTAGTAAAATATTAAACCATTGTCACACAGGACCAACAGGAGGGCATTATGGGCCTCAACTAACAGCAAGAAAAGTTTATGAAGCTGGATTCTATTGGCCTACAATTTACAAAGACGCACACCTTCTTTGCAAATCCTGTGATGCATGTCAAAGGGCCGGAAAAATAAGTCAACGTGATGAAATGCCACAAAATGTCATCCAAGTATGTGAAGTATTTGACATTTGGGGTATTGACTTTATGGGTCCATTTCCAAAATCTCATAATAATCTATATATACTCGTAGCCATTGATTATGTATCTAAATGGGCGGAAGCACAAGCTCTCCCAACTAACGATGCACGAGTTGTAGTCAACTTTTTAAAACGTCTTTTTGCAAGGTTTGGAACACCGAAAGCTTTAATAAGTGATCGGGGTACTCATTTCTGTAATAATCAACTTGAGAAAGTTCTTAAAAGATATGGAGTAACTCATAAAATCTCCACCGCATATCATCCACAAACAAGTGGACAAGTTGAAAATACCAACCGAGCCTTAAAACGTATTCTAGAGAAAACCGTAGGATCAAATCCGAAGGAATGGTCCATTAAATTGGAGGATGCACTCTGGGCTTTTAGAACAGCCTACAAAACTCCAATTGGAACCACACCTTTTAGACTTGTTTATGAAAAAGCATGTCATCTTCCAGTAGAAATTGAACACAAAGCATTTTGGGCTTTGAAGACATGTAATCTTGATTTACATGAAGCCGGACGTCTACGATTAAGTCAACTAAACGAATTAGAAGAATTAAGACATGAAGCATACGATAATTCGTTAATCTATAAAGAAAGAACGAAGAAATGGCATGATAAAAGAATCAGAAGTTCAAAAGAATTTAAAGAAGGAGACAGAGTTCTTCTTTTCAATTCACGATTCAAGCTATTTCCTGGAAAATTGAAATCAAGATGGTCTGGACCATTCATAGTCAAAAGAGTTTTCCCATACGGAACGATAGAATTGATAAATTCAAATGGGATTGAATTTAAAGTTAATGGTCACAGAGTTAAACATTACATACATGGTCCGATGGAAGTCGACAACGAAGTTAATCACAATTTCGACACCACAGCTAACTAAGTGTGGGGAGAATCAAGTCTTTAAAAGATAATATGTATTTCTGTTAGAGTTAGATTGTCTGTTTTCGTGTAGTTCTCGAAAATGGAACCCGAATGGTCTTTACCTAGCAGACCCTAAAGAACTAGTCTTCTCCCCCCATTCTGAATTTTTATTTTTTTAGGTTTTTACGAAATGAAGACTGCCTGTGAACTAAACCATGGTCTAATGCTACACGCTTTGATCACTAAACATAATAATGACATACTACCGAGTGAATTAGTATCAGTAATCAGAGAAAGAATGGACGGAGTTAGAAAAGAATCCAGATGCGAAGATAATAAGTTACAATTTGGTAAAGGAAAATCAAAATCCGCAGCGAAAAGAAGAGCACGACACCTAGAAAGATGTCACAAATGCGGAAAATGGTCACATGGAGGTAAATGTTCAAATAATCAAACCTATTCAAATACCGAATTTGTTACTTTATGCAGAGACGGACCGTTCATATGTTTAGAAGAAAAGACACTGAATGCTCGAGGTTACGCCTATGTAGCCATGGAAAACCAATTAAACCGACTATCTTATGAATGGGATAGATCATATAACTAAGAAATGTATTTCACAGGTATGTCTGTACAGTTTTTATTTTTATTTTTAACCTTTTGATAATAAACGCTAATTTGTTCGCTAAAAAGTATTAAATTGGTATTGAATAAAATTAGGTTTGGCGACCGAAATTATTGATATCATTCAAAAATTTATTACATCACTGCGAAATTTAACGTTTATTCTTAAGGTATAAATATCTTTAAACAATCAACCCAAAATATTTCAAAAATTCGTCATGAGTTAAATTAGGTCTTGGAACCGAAATTACTTTACCGAAAAGAGGGGCGCATATTTTTGATAATATTTGATTGATTAAAGTGGGATAAAAAGCCAAAAAGATTTTTAATTTTATTTTTACCATGTTTTTAAAATTAATATTTAAATCTTAAATTAATATTGTAAACTTTGTAAAAACAATATTTTTAAAATTGTAAATATTTGAAAAATTAATATAAGTTTGGTATGAATTTATAATATGAATTTTTAAATTAAGTTTGGTGTGAATTTTTAATTTTTAAAATATGAATTTTTAATTTTATGCATTTCAAATTTTTAAGTTTGGTGTGAATTTTTAATATTAATTTTGAATTTTATATTTAAGTTGTGTGAATTTAAAAACAAAAATTTACTTTATCTCATTAAGTTAAAATATTATTTTTAAAATTCGTCGTAAGTTGAAGACTAGGTCTTTGAACCGAAATTGCTTTACCCGAGGGAGGGACGAGAACTTTTATTATCATTATTTTTAATCTTATTGAATTAAAGTATGCCAAAAACATTAAAAAACAAAAAAAAATCTTAGCTTTTAAAACAATCGCTACAAAAAGACAAATTTTAAAATTTTGTCGAAGGACGGACTAGGACATCGATCCGAAACGACCTCGTCCTAAATAACAAGGGAAACAAAATTTTAAAAATTAAGTACTTAATTGTTTTATAAGTTAATGATTATATAAAAAAATATATATAGCAAACTCCGCGACTCGCGGAGTTTGAAGGGGAAATCTCCGCGAGTCGCGGGAGGACCAATTTACAGAAAAAAAATAAAATGCAAGAACAGCTCAAACCACACACCACAACTCAAAAATACTGCGAAAACTGCACAAAAAAACCCGAGAAAAAACCCCCAAAATCACAATTTTTAACCGTTAATCACCAAATCTTTTACTAAAATCATGTTGAGAAGGATGCTATCTAGGAATTACTCAAGAAAAACGGTAAATTTCTACACCTAAACACCATTTAATCCAAAATTAGTGTTCTTGAGCCATTTTTTCCCCAATTTGATTTTGATGCTTTTTAGTGTAATTAGGCTTAATTTGTTTATGTATTATGCTTATATAACCTAGATTGATGCTGTTTAACATGATTAGAAGCTTTAAACTTCAAATTTTGAGTAATCTAGGGTTTGTGTTCTTGAGCAAATTTGGGGCTTTTTGATATAAACAGGTTATGGCCGATTTTTGTCATGAATTGTTGCTAAAATAAGTAGTGTAACATGTTTAGGTAGTTAAATGATCCAAACTTTGAGCCTAAACATGATTTTGAGAATTAAAGTGGACTTTTTCAAGTCTAAAATTCATGAACTTGATTTTTGAAAGACAATGCCATTTGAAACTTGTTTAATTACTAGTAATGATTATTTTGACATGTTATTTGAGTTGAATGCTTATGAACTTGGCGAACATTTTCGTATATGCTTATTTGAAAAAGTGTAGATTTGATAAAAATGTGAAAATGAGCTTAAGTTTGATATAAATTGATCATGTCATTGTAATTATTTTGATTGATGATTTTGCTGACACTAATGCATATTTGGATGCACAAAAATTGTGTTTGATGTGTTTTGCAGACTGAAAGGGGTGAATCTTCATCCCAAGCCCGCAATGCTCCTGCTGAGAATGTGGAACAACAGGAGGTGGATAACTACTACAAGCAGGATATACCTCATCCAGTCATGACCTTTTCTGATATGCACTTGGAAGAGTTGCACCCGAACCTGAGATTTGACAGACTTTGGATAGATTATCCAAAATATCAAAGGGGTTTGCATACGCTTCATTCTAAGGTTGTTGAGGTACCGAGGGTCATAGAATGGGGACCCTTAGAAGCTGTAGAATTGGCCGGGCCAATTAGGGAATTACTTGTACAGAGGTATGGTAATTCTACTTTTAATGACTGGGTACGTTTATTCACCATGCGTAGACCTGTATATAAAGTATGGTGTGAAGAATTGTTATGTAGTATAGAGTTGAATGATCGGGTAGCTAGTTTAACCGATCGTTCTTTTATTAGATTTTTGTTAGGCGGTTCGATGCGCCACATGTCTTTACTAGACATGGCTCAGGCTTTACGTATATATACGCCTGAGGAGTTAGCATCTGCCGATTGTAGAGGGTTGATACTAAACAGTAGAAAGATAGATGAAAATTTTGATACACACGGTGTGTGGAGTCAAATGACAAGCCATCACCGTTTCAAAGGGGGAAATTACTCTTATTTGGATATAGATAGAGCCGAATTAAGAGTGATTCATAGGTTTTTAGCTAATTCGATTACACAAAGGGGTAAAAACAAGGAAAAGGTAAATGAACAAGATTTGTTTTACCATATGTGTATTCGAGACCCACAAAGCGCTGTAAGTATACCATATTGTGTGGGTTATTATTTATCAGCTATGGTTCGGGGGATGCGACCGCATAGCATAATAGGAGGTGGTATTTTTATTACTTTGATTGGTGAATATCTCGGTGTGGATATAAGTCGGGGGGGATTATTAGTAGAAGAACCGGAACCCCGCGATACTATAGGTTTAAATGTATACCATGGTGCGAAAGTTTTGAAGAGGCGAAATAACGCCGCAGTACAATACCATGGTAGACATCCATAGGTGGAGAGAAACCAACAGCAAGGTAATGTAGGAGGGGGGAATGAGATGCAAGAAATGCAAAGGTTTATAGCTTCTCAGGAATACGAAAATGCTAGACAGAGAGCATTTGAAGATTGGCAAGTTCATCAGAACCAAATCATAGCTCATTGCCAACATATGGGTAGAAACTATATTCCTACACCGAAACCCATCTTCCCTCCTTGGTCTATAGAGATGCAGCCACCATATCCTACGTATAACCCTGCCGAAGCATTCTATAGCACCTATGGTTATGCCTGGAACCCCTATTGGTACCAGTATCATCCCTAGTATACTTAGTTTTTTTTTTTTTTTTGTAATTTGTAATTATTGATACGTTTAATGCTTTTGTTAATATTGTAATCATTTTTATAATTATCTAACTTTTATTCTTAGATTTTAATAATTTTTGAATGTGGGGTAATATACCAAACTTCAAAAATATGTATATATGTTTGCAGTTTATCTTATGTACACAACAGGGTAAAACAACGCATTTTCAAAGACTGGCATTAAGTTCAGCAAAAGCAACTAATTTTGACGACAAGATGCAAAATATATGTGAAATAACAACAAGACGGAATGAACAAATGATGTGCACCATTTATCATTCAGCAAACAAACGCCAATATATTTGGAAACTTTGGTAAAAATTTAATCATTTTCACACAAATCACCCTCAATAATTCAAATTGTTACTAATTTCTTGCAAATGAGGGCATTGCAAGATCTTAAGTATGGGAAGGGGTTAAATTCTTTCGGATTTTAAAATTTTTATCTTAAACACTTGGTTACCATTAAAAATACTAGTAAAGCAGTAGTTGTATTAGAATCTAGTGCTCTCTGATAATAAAGAATAGCCCTAGTCTTATATACTGACTACCCAATTCTAGTAAAATTTTTCAAAATTTTCAATTAAATAAATTCAAAATCATGTTTATACATATTTATGAACGATAAAACTAGGTTTTAACACCGAAATTATTGTTACCTCGGAAAGGACATAAATTGAGAAACAAACTAAAATGTTAAAATTCATTTAAAATGGAATAGAGGACGATAAAAAGGAAAATAAAAGCCAAGTGTGGGAAAATTTACCAAGTTATCTTAAACATATGTCACATATATCTGTAACAAATAACTGAAAATACTTTCGCTTTGGACTAAACTAAACTGTTTTACCAAATGAAAGAAAAGAAAAGATGGATCTACACGATGAAACAATTCCATCATTAAAAGGAAGTAAAGTCTTCTGAAAAAGAAACGCGCTTCTTGATCTAGGTCATGAAGTTGTCGTCCAGGCCAGCTGTAGGTGGACGAAAAATCCAGAAAAGTCATCACTAAAATCAGCAGAAAATCCACGGACCTCAGCATCAAACAGGGTCGCCAAGTGGTCAGATTTATCCTAGCCATGAGAAGGATTTATCTCGTACAATGGGGGGGCACCATGCAAATTAGCTGGATAAGACTAATGAATCAGATCCCCAGAAAGGATAATCTCCTTAAAGATTAAAAATCAGCTTTTAAGACTGATATTACTCAATCCTAGAGATTGACCTTAAAGATTGATAATTCAAACTCATGGAATTCAATGATATCTAAACTCGAGCTTGAACGAGAAAATATTTTGATCAAAATTATAAACCGATTTGTTTTCTGAAAACCCATTTTCAATGCGTTCATTACCATTGAACGTAAAATCCTAGGAATTCACCTGGAATTCATTAGGTCACCTGAACTAAATCGGGTGTCAACCGTAAGAACGGTGGTTGCATAGTGGTCAAAGACAGGACCTTGTGCCATACAGAAAAATCATAAGGGTGAACTTTACTATTGCTCCTACCAAGGATAGTAATTGCGTCCGACACGTTATAGACCATAATTAAAAGCATGTCAGGGGACATTGCCTTAACAGTTGCTTGTTCAACGCTTTCCTTTACAACCGGACGGTAGTTTACCGAAAGGTAATATACGGGACAAGTAAACTGGACGTGTTGCTTTCCAAATACAAGGTTAGCAAGTGGGTGACACAAAACCGCAAGTTTTGAGCTAAAATTTTCAAATCTGAAACCCACCAAACCCACAAAAATATTTTGCAAACACCGGTAAAGGGTTATCCCGGAAAACTTATCTAGGGTAAAAACTAGATTTAATTTTCAAAAGATCAAATGTTTTCATAAAGATCCAATTTCCTTAATGGATCTAAATTTTTATAGTCATGTGGGACTGTAAACCATATCGTTACTACCATTGTTTATACCGCCATATAGAAATCACTGATATACAAAGTGTGAAGAATAAAGAAGTGATTCTAGTATTTCAAGACGATATTGCTTGAGGACAAGCAACGCTCAAGTGTGGGAATATTTGATAATGCTAAAAACGAACATATATTTCATAGCATTATTCCTCAAGAAAGACAAGCTTTTAGTTGCAATTGTTCTATTTACAAGTGATATTCGTTTAAATAATAAAAGGTGAAGACAAAATACAGATTCGACGAATTGAAGACGCAAACGACCAAAAAGCTCAAAAGTACAAAAGACAATCAAAGAGGTTCCAATTATTGATAAGAAACGTCTCGAAATTACAAGAGTACAAGATTCAAAACGTAAAGTACAAAATATAAAATTGTACGCAAGGACGTTCGAAAATCCGGAACCGGGACCAGAGTCAACTCTCAACGCTCGACGCAACGGACTAAAAATTACAAGTCAACTATGCACATAAATATAATATAATATTTAAATAATTCTTATAATTATTTATATATTATAATAAATAATAAAAACCGTCGGCAAGAAAGACTCCAAAGGGACTGAGCTGTAATTTCATTCTCCGCGACTCGCGGAGTTTGAAGGCAAAAATGCCGCGAGTCGCGGAGCCCCAAAAGTCGACTTTTCCTATAAAAGCAACCGAATTCTGATCGCAAATCATCATCTTTTTCTTCTTCTCTCATATATACGTAAAATATATATATATAATTTATATTTTAATTTTAATTTTAATTATAATTCTAATAATAAGGATATGTTAGCGAATGTTGTAAGGGTGTAAGTCGAAATTCTGTCCGTGTAACGCTACGCTATTTTTAATCATTGTAAGTTATGTTCAACCTTTTTACATTAATGTTTCGTAGCTAAGTTATTATTATGCTTATTTAAAACGAAGTAATCATGATGTTGGGCTAATTACTAAAATTGGGTAATTGGGCTTTGTACCATAATTGGGGTTTGGACAAAAGAACGACAATTGTGGAAATTAGACTATGAGCTATTAATGGGCTTTATATTTGTTTAACTAAATGATAGTTTGTTAATGTTAATATAAATATTTACAATTGGGCGTCCCTATAAATTACCATATACACTCAATCGGACACGATGGGCGGGGTATTTATATGTACGCATAATCGTTCATTTAACCGGACACGGGAATGGATTAATAGCCACTAGAATAATTAAAACAGGGGTAAAATTATGTACAAAGGACACTTGGTATAATTGATAACAAAATATTAAAACCTTGGGTTACACTCAGTCGACATCCTGGTGTAATTATTAAACAAAGTATTAAAATCTTGTTACAGTTTAAGTCCCCAATTAGTTGGAATATTTAACTTCGGGTATAAGGATAATTTGACGAGGGCACTCGCACTTTATATTTATGACTGATGGACTGTTATGGACAAAAACCAGACGGACATATTAAATAATCCAGGACAAAGGACAATTAACCCATGGGCATAAAACTAAAATCAACACGTCAAACATCATGATTACGGAAGTTTAAATAAGCATAATTCTTTTATTTCATATTTAATTTCCTTTATTTTATATTTAATTGCACTTCTAATTATCGCATTTTTATTGTTATTGTATTTAATCGCACTTTTAATTATCGTACTTTTTAATTATCGCAAGTTTATTTTATCGCACTTTTATTATTCGCAATTTCATTTATCGTTATTTACTTCATGCTTTAATTTAAGTCTTGTATTTATTTTTAATATTTTACATTTGGATTTAACTGCGACTAAAGTTTTAAAATCGACAAACCGGTCATTAAACGGTAAAAACCCCCCTTTATAATAATAATATTACTTATATATATATTTGTATTTTTATAAAAGTAAACTAATATAGCGTTGAGCTTTGTTTAAAAAAGATTCCCTGTGGAACGAACCGGACTTACTAAAAACTACACTACTGTACGATTAGGTACACTGCCTATAAGTGTTGTAGCAAGGTTTAAGTATATCCATTCTATAAATAAATAAATATCTTGTGTAAAATTGTATCGTATTTAATAGTGTTTCGTTGTAAAATTTAATAGTATTATATACCACTCCGCTACCACATCAATGTCATCAATCCTTGTCAAATTCCTTGCTTATAAATACTAGCCCTTGTCCATGTCATCAATCCTTGTCAAATTCTTTGCTTATAAATACTAGCCATTTACCTCTCATTCAAATCACTTGCTCATTTGGTTTTCACACACACTTGTTCTTTCTTTCTTCCCTTTCTAGTATTGCTTGTTGACGACCTTTCAGACCGACTTACTACTTGCGTACTTTCATTACCGACTTTACCGCTTTTATCACTGTGAGTTATAGCATTCCCTTTTTACTTTAACTTATTTTGGGAACTGAGAATACATGCGGATTTTATGTTTTACATACTAGGCACGAGTACTTAAACTTATATATGTGTGGGTTATACAACGGCATAAACATTCCCTTTAGCTCGGTAACGTTTAATCATTAGTTTTTGAACCATGAACGCGAATCTTAGATATGGATCCATAGGGTTTGACATCCCCACTCGGGCTAGTCGCGCTAGCATTTAACGAGTATTTAATACTTCGTAGACATACGCACTTGCCAAGTGTACTTTCAGGGGGTATAAACGTTAAGTTAGTTACCGAGTGCCCACGGTTATACATATACTTTATCATACTGATTTGAATTACTGATTTGAAACGCTTGTTTGAAGCACTGAAATCTCGTGGCCTACATTACATTACTGAATACAAACAAACTATAGCTCACCAACATTCGTGTTGACTTTTTAAGCATGTATTTCTCAGGTGTTTAGACGTTGTTGCTTCTGCTGTTAGCCTTGCTGTTCTAGTCTCGGTGTATAGACTTGCTGTTACAGACTTGCTGTGTTAGACTTCCGCTGCATCACTTAGAGATGTCTCAAGCATGAAACTTTTACTTTGCATTCCTAACTTATGTTATTTTCAAAACAATAGCTTTGTAATGACCTTAGTATCATGTACTCATGTTAATGTTTCCTATTCATCTTTTGTAAAACGTTATCTGTTCATGAATGCAAAACTGGTTTTCAAACAGCATATAGTGTTTGACCTTGTAATGATCCTGTTGTTGATGTACCGTACACGATGATTTTGTACGGGGCGTCACACGTGGCCTGTTTTTGCAATACGATTTATTTTTGGTCCATACAGTTAGCTGGGTCATGAATAAATAGTGGCTAAGTTTGCAGAAACGAATGCAATGGGCGTGCCCGCACGACCTGCGGACACGAATGCAGCTCCGAAAATTCCGGCCCATGCGTGGCCTATTTTTGCAATACGATTTATTTTTGGTCCATACAGTTAGCTGGGTCATGAATAAATAGTGGCTAAGTTTGCATAAACAAACACACAACTAACAAAGCATTCCCAAGTGTTAAGTTCGGCAGTACGCTGCTTCGAACGGTGTACCCTGGGAACAGACGACGAATCTGTTTAAGGGAATTGTGTCAAACACAAGCCCGTTCCAACCTTAAATTCGGTTTGATCATTTTACATTTCAGTTCATAATTATTTTGTTAATATGATTATATGTTGCGATTGTTCTGATTTGTATCATGTATACATTTATATTCAGTTTCGTTGTAATTTATCTAACAGTCTTAAACAGATTCGATGTTCCAACATGCGAAACTGATAAAATAGATATTTATGTCTTGCTGCTGCTGTCATGTATCTGCTTATTTAATACTGCGTATAAACTGCATGCTTTACTGTGTTTTGCTGATATATGACTCCGAATTATAATTAATTGATACGATATAAGATCTATGTAAGCTGATAAACGTGTTTTGTATACCGAATTTATCAAGGTTAGAAAACAGTAGAAAATATATGCATATATTATTTCCAAGTTTATGATTCCAATTTATGAATGCGACGACATGTTCTTTATTGAAGTATTGTTGTATGTTGTGACATGTATTGCATGTGGCTCTAATTCCTAATGGTTAAGATTTATTATGTTGAGATTAAATGCACATAAACTTGTTCGTATATATGGTATCTAGTGCTCTTGAATATATTAATATTTGCATGTGTAATGGCCTAACATGTTGGAGTACTTTGTCAATATGAAGGCAATTTTATAACTTTCTGTTAAAAGGCTTTACAGTATGCATGTGAGAGTTAATTAAACATATTTAATTGTTGTTTTGTATCTTAGTTCATTTGCTTTCTAATTATTATTTAATTAACACGATGTTGCTATTTCTCATTATTTATGAGAGTTAAGTTTACGAACATAAAACATTCTGTGATTTTCTAGTATATAATCTTTGTTTGTACAAAACATTACTTACGAATTTCAAATCACACTCATTTGTAACTTCGGCCTTGTTACTAATGTTCTTCCGAACTTCTTTTCAGAATGGATACTCAGTCGAGCCCGGATTCCACTACCGTTGCTGCTACAAATACTGGTGCGACAGTATCGATCCCAAGCTCCTCCACTGTTAATGCTACTGTTGCGACAGTTGCACCACTACCGAATGCGGTAGTTTCTCATGCTGAGAAACCTGAAAAGTTCACTGGTGTGGACTTTAAACGTTGGCAGCAAAAGATGCTGTTTTATCTGACAACGTTGAACCTTGCGAGGGTCTTAACTGAAACTGCTCCCCAACTTGTTGCTGGGGATGTTCAAACAGTGAGCGCGGTTGAGGCATGGAAACATTTGGATTACCTGTGCCGGAACTATGTCTTGAATAGTTTGGAGAATTCTCTCTATAACGTGTACTGCACAATAAAGCCTGCCAAAGAATTATGGGAGTCTTTAGAGCGAAAGTACAAGACTGAAGATGCTGGTACCAAGAAATGGGTAGTAGCTAAATTCTTGGACTTTAAGATGGTTGACTCAAAGACTGTTATGAGTCAAATCCAAGAATTACAAGTCATTATTCATGACATATATGCGGAAAAAATGATAATCAGTGAAAGTTTCCAAGTTGCAGCTATGATTGAGAAACTGCCACCAAGTTGGGTTGATTTCAAAAATTATTTGAAACATAAGCGAAAGGAAATGACCGTTGAAGACCTTGTGGTTCGTCTTCGTACTGAGGAAGACAACAAAGTTGCTCTTAAAAGGAGCATTACCCCTGTTTCAGCAAAGGTTAATATTGTTGAACACGGTCAATCCTCAAAAGGTAGCAACAGCAAATGGAAGACTGAGAAGAGTAACAAGGGAAAAGGGTTCAAGTTTGGACCTAAAGGAGGTGTTGCCAAGAAGAAAAAGTTCTCTGGCAAATGCTTTAATTGTGACCAGCCAGGTCATCGTGCTGATCAGTGCACTAAGCCAAAGAAATATACTTCTAAACAAGTTAACATGGTTGATGATGCTGACAACCTGGTTGCTATGATTTTTGACCTCAGTATTATGATTTCCGAGGTTAATCTGGTTGGTTCTAATACCAGAGAGTGGTGGGTTGATACTGGGGCTACCCGTCATGTGTGTGCTGATAAGAGCCTCTTTAACACTTTCAAAGAGGTTACTAGTGGAGATAAGCTGTTTATGGGAAACTCGGCTACAGCTGATATCAAGGGTGAAGGAAATGTGATCCTAAAAATGACCTCTGGAAAGGAACTTACTTTGACTAATGTGTTGTATGTTCCTGAGATTCGTAAGAATCTTGTGTCTGGGTGGTTATTGAATAAGTTTGGCTTTAGACTAGTGTTTGAGTCTGATAAGGTCGTGTTGACCAAAAGTGGTGTTTATGTTGGTAAGGGTTATGCCCTTAATGGCATGTTTAAGCTAAATGCAATGGTTATTAACACTGAAGCTAATAAAACAAGTACTACTTCTGTTTATTTGCTTGAGTCTTCTAATGTGTGGCATGGTAGACTAGGTCATGTTAATTTTAATTCCATTCGTCGCTTAATTAAATTAAATTGCATACCAACGTTACACATTGACTCAAACTATAAATGTAAAACATGTGTTGAAGCTAAATTAACAAGATCATCCTTCAAATCGGTTGAACGAATAACCGAACCCCTTGATATGATTCACACTGATGTGTGTGATTTAAAATCCATTCCAACGAGGAATGGTAACAAGTACTTCATTACATTTATCGATGATAGCACGAAGTATTGTTATGTTTACTTATTGAAAAGTAAAGATGAAGCAATTGAGAAATTTATTGCTTATAAAAATGAAGTTGAGAATCAACTTGAACGGAAAATCAAGGTTGTTCGCAGTGATAGAGGTGGCGAATATGTTGCACCTTTTGCTGAATTTTGTGCATAAAATGGCATTAGACATGAATTCACTGCACCCTACTCACCCCAATCAAATGGCACTGCTGAAAGAAAGAATAGAACCTTGAAAGAAATGGTGAATGCCATGTTGGTGAGTTCGGGTATAAGCCAGTCAATGTGGGGGGATGCCATCCTATCGGCAAACTATCTTTTAAATAAGATACCCCAAAAGAAAAGGAATGAAACCCCATACGAGTTATGGTGGAAAAGAAAACCATCATATGAGTACCTCAAAGTGTGGGGGTGCCTAGCAAAGGTAGCTGTTCCACTACCTAAGGCACAAAGGATAGGGTCAAAGACTGTTGACTGCATATTTATCGGATATGTTGAACACAGTACAGCTTATCGGTTCCTTGTGCATGAATCCAAGATTTCGGATATACACAAAGGTTCGATCATGGAATCAAGAAATGCTTCATTCTTTGAAAATATATTTCCGTACATTGCAAATGAACTTGGAAGTTCGTCTAGAATAGACGATGAAGGTGTTGAAGTTGAGACACCTCATGAACGAGTTCAAGAGGAACTAGTAGAATCTGAGGAAGAAGAGCTTGAGCTGAGACGAAGCAAAAGTGCAAGGACAGAAAAATCATTCGGTCCTGATTTTCACACTTACATGGTTGAAAATTAACCTACAACTTACCGTGAAGCAGTGTCTTCCTCTGAAGGACCTCAATGGAAGGAGGCCATTAAAAGTGAAATAGATTCAATTTTACAAAACCATACTTGGGAGTTAGTGGATCTTCCTCCGGGATGCAAGCCACTAGGTTATCGATGGATCTTCAAGAAGAAGTTGAAGCCAGATAGTACCATTGATAAGTATAAGGCAAGGTTGGTGATCAAAGGTTATAGACAACGAGAAGGTTTATATTACTTTGATACATATTCGCCGGTAACGCGAATAACCTCAATCAGGTTAGTACTTGCCATTGCCGCCATTAGAAACTTGGAAGTACATCAAATGGATGTGAAAACCGCTTTCCTAAATGGAAATCTCGAAGAAGAGATTTACATGGAACAACCCGCGGGGTTTAAAGCGCCTGGACAAGAAAGGAAAGTTTGTAAACTCGTTAAGTCCTTGTATGGACTAAACCAAGCTCCCAAACAATGGCACCAGAAGTTTGATCATGTCATGCTTGATTTAGGATTTAAGATCAATGAATGTGACAAGTGTGTTTATGTGAAAGACACACCAGATGGATATGTTATCCTTTGTCTATATGTAGATGATATGCTCATTGCTGGTAGTAATGAGAAGATGATTAAATCTACGAAAGACATGTTAAAATCGAAGTTTGACATGAAAGACATGGGTTTGGCAGATGTGATATTGGGGATAAAAATCACACGAACCCAAAGTGGACTTGTTCTAAGTCAAACCCATTATGTGGATAAAATTCTTGAAAAGTTCAATGCAAATGACTCTAATGTAGCTAGAACTCCCATTGACACGAGTCAACATCTAGCTAAGAACAGAGGAGAACCTGTTAACCAATTAGAGTACTTGATGTCGTGCGAGGTGTATATAAAATAGCTTATATTTTTACAGGAAATACTATTAAATACGATACAATTTTACACAAGATATTTATTTATTTATAGAATGGATATACTTAAACCTTGCTACAACACTTATAGGCAGTGTACCTAATCGTACAGTAGTGCAGTTTTTAGTAAGTCCGGTTCGTTCCACAGGGAATCTTTTTAAATAAAGCTTAACGCTATATTAGTTTACTTTTATAAAAATACAAATATATATATAAGTAATATTATTATTATAAAGGGGGGTTTTTACCGTTTAATGACCGGTTTGTCGATTTTAAAATTTTAGTCGCAGTTAAAACCAAATGTAAAATAATAAATAAATACAAGACTTAATTTAAAACGTAAAGTAAATAACGATAATGAAATTGCGAATAATAAAAGTGCGATAAAATAAAATTGCGATAATTAAAAAGTACGATAATTAAAAGTGCAATTAAATACAATAACAATAAATAAAAATGCGATAATTAGAAGTGCAATTAAATATAAAATAAAGGAAATTAAATATGAAATAAAATAATTATGCTTATTTAAACTTCCGTAATCATGATGTTTGACGTGTTGATTTTAGTTTTATGCCCATGGGTTAATTGTCCTTTGTCCTGGATTATTTAATATGTCCATACGGATTTATCCATAATAGTCCATCAGTCATAAATATAAAGAGCGAAAGCCTTCGTCAAACTATTCTTATTCCCGAAGTCAAATATTCCAACTAATTGGGGATTCGAATTGTAACAAGGTTTTAATACTTTGTTTAATGAATACACCAGGTTATCGACTGCGTGTAAACCAAGGTTTTACTACTTTGTTAACAATTACACCAATTACCCTTGAATGTAATCCACCCCTGTTTTAATGAGTCCATTGACTATTAATCCATCCCCGTGTCCGGCAAATGAACAATAATTCGTACTTATAAATATCCCGCCCATCGTGTCCGATTAAGCGTATGTGGTTATATATAAATACGTCGAATTATAAGTTTGTATATTAAATTAACAAGGTATTGTTTAGTTAATATAAAACCCATTAATAGCCCATAGTCTAATTTCCACAAGTGTCGTTCTTTTATCCAAACCCCAATTACGGTACAAAGCCCAATTACCCAATTTTAGTAATTAGCCCAACATCATGATTACTTCGGATTAAATAAGCATAATAATAACTTAGCTACGAGACATTAATGTAAAAAGGTTGAACATAACTTACAATGATTAAAAATAGCGTAGCGTTACACGGACAGAATTTCGACTTACACCCTTACAATATTCGCTAACATACCCTTATTATTAGAATTATAATTAAAATTAAAATTAAAATTAAAATATAAATATAAATATTTACGTAGTATTATGAGAGAAGAAGAAAAAGATGATTAAAATGATCAGAATTCGGTTGGCTTTATAGGCAGTTTCTCATTTTGGGGCTCCGCGACTCGCGGCATTTTTGGCCTTCAAACTCCGCGAGTCGCGGAGTTTGAAATTACAGCTCACCCATTTTGGAGTCTCTCTTGCCGACGGTTTTTATTTATTTATATAATATATAAATAATTATAAGAATTATTTAAATATTATATTATATTTATGTGCATAGTTGCCTTGTAATTTTTAGTCCGTTGCGTCGAGCGTTGAGAGTTGACTCTGGTCCCGGTTCCGGATTTTCGAACGTCCTTGCGTACAATTTTATATTTTGTACTTTGCATTTTGAATCTTGTACTCTTGTAATTTCGAGACGTTTCTTATCAATAATTGGAACCTCTTTGATTGTATTCTGTACTTTTGAGCTTTTTGGTCGTTTGCGTCTTCAATTCGTCGAATCTGTCTTTTGTCTTCACCTTTTATTATTTAAACGAATATCACTTGTAAATAGAACAATTGCAACTAAAAGCTTGTCTTTCTTGAGGAATAATGCTATGAAATATATGTTCGTTTTTAGCATTATCAGTACTCAAGAATTGTTGGCAGCTTAATGTATATAATGAGTTGTACTCGACCCGACTTAGCATATGCTGTAAGCAAGCTAAGTAGATACACGAGTAATCCAAGTACGTCTCACTGGAGGTGTATGACAAGGTTACTTCGGTACTTAAGATACACTAGGGATTACGGGCTGCATTATAACAGATATCCTGCAGTGATCGAAGGTCATTGTGATGCAAACTGGATATCTGATACAAATGATTCCAGAGGGACAAGTGGATATGTATTCACACTTGGAGGTGCTGCTATATCGTGGAAATCGTCTAAACAAACGGTTATTGCTAGATCCACGATGGAATCAGAATTCATCGCTTTAGACAAAGCTGGTGAAGAGGCAGAATGGCTACGTCAATTCGTTGAAGATATACCAAGATGGCCTAAGCCGGTGTCGGCCATAAGTATACATTGTGATAGCCAATCGGCGATTGGTAGAGCTCATAGCACAATGTATAATGGTAAGAATAGACATATACGACGTAGACATAATACAGTACGACAACTAATCTCTACAGGAATTATCACTATTGACTATGTGAGGTCAAAGGATAATATTGCGGATCCGCTGACAAAAGGCTTAAGCAGAGAGTTAGTGTATAAGTCGTGAATGGGAATGGGACTAAAGCCCATGAAAGGCTAAGTTTATATGAAGGAAAACCTAACTCAGTTGACTGGAGATCCCAAGATCTGAGTTCAATAGGACAACCTACTTGTATGAACTAGCGAAGTCACTGTGGGGGAGTTAATTACTAAACTAGCAACCCCTACACCTTTTAAAGGGAGTTTACTAATTAAGAGTAGACTTCCTAGTCCAGTCCTAAAAGTGACAAGTAAGAGGATAAGCATATGGCTTTTAATGATTTAACTAAAATAACCATGTGTGGTTAATCAGTAGCCACGCTGTGGTGAATCACCTATGTGAGAGAGAAGTGGGGTCGCTTCGAAGGGTATTGTTAGGGCACAATATTTGATAAGCTCTTGCAGAACCAGGCGAATGTTCATGACCATAACGAACATAACTATGAGGACTTGACTTTGTCAGGGAGAGTCTTGTGTGAAGCGTATTTTCGCCTACACAAACGGCAGACGAGTTCAAAGACATCGTCGTCTACTCAGAGCCAGTAGACTAAGTGCGTTTCATAAGCGAAGGTTCAAAGGGTAACACCTACCTATCGTATGCAAGATTCAACTGCTGAAATTTAATCGGAAGATTGTAGTTTCTGAGAGCGATCTCCATTCATGTGGGGGATTGTTGGAAATTTTGGATAAAACAAATGGTTTTTACCAAACTTTGGACACACATTAATATATGATAACGTAATACATATTAGTAGCTATTTAGTGGATTTTGTAGTCCTTGACGAGGACTTTAAAATGAGCTAAAGTGTGTCCAAAAAGGATAGAATGTGAATGAGATATCGAGTCTCAATGTTGTGTGTTTGATGTAAAAATATGAAAATCTAGTGAAATGCATCTTGTCCCACATAGGAGTGGAGATAAACTTATGAGAGGTATATAAGTTCTTATCTCCAAACCTATGTCAAGACCTTATGCCATATTTTACTCTAGCACCTACTCTCGCGCAGGGGGGGGGGGTGCAAAAACTTGGGATTTCCTGCGATCCAATGGGCGTGCCCGCACGACCTGCGGACACGAATGCAGCTCCGAAAATTCCGGCCCGTGCGTGGCCTGTTTTTGCAATACGATTTATTTTTGGTCCATACAGTTGTAGTCAGATCATGACATACAGTTAGCTGGATCATGACATACAGTTGTAGTTGGATCATGATTATCCAACTTGGTGATGAGCTGTTAGAGACCCACAAGTGATTGATTAGATACCCACTCACTTGGTGGAATAGTTGATCATGATATAGAATGATTACCCACTCACTTGTTGGAATGATTAAGCTGCAACTTTTTATAAATAAATAGTGGCTAAGTCTGCAGAAACAAACACACAACTAACAAAGCATTCCGTTCTCCATCTCTGCTTCCGAACTTCTTTTCAGACAAGTGTTAAGTCCGGCAGTACGCTGCTTCGAACGGTGTACCCTGGGAACAGACGACGAATCTGTTTAAGGGAATTGTGTCAAACACAAGCCCGTTCCAACCTTAAATTCGGTTTGATCGTTTTACGTTTCAGTTCATAATTATTTTGTTAATATGATTATATGTTGCCATTGTTCTGATTTGTATCATGTATAGATTTATATTCAGTTTCGTTGTAATTTATCTAACAGTTTTTAGCTATATACTTTACCTTCCCTTGTCACCATAAAATATCCTAGACAAGATTCAAACATGAGACCTCTTGAAACGGATGAAGTAGTTTATATACTTACACTTTATCGTCTTCTATTAAATCTGCAAGTCCCTCAGGGAAAGAGGACGAGGAGGAGGCCTCATTATTCATGTTTCCTTGACATTTAAAATATTTTTAAAGTGTATGTTAGTTAATTCGATATTTGAAGCAACGCGTGTAAATGATATGAAATGTGCACTTACCAAAGTTATTTAGTAGTTGAGATGAAAACAATGGTAGTATGCTGTAGCCCATTCCTGATCTATTATTATTAACAATGCTGATCTTGACCGATTGTTAGCCTGCAAAATGAGCATTAAGGTACACATTAATATCTCGAAAGCACGATTATGCTCTTATGTAGGAGACAACTCGTGCAAACGATGTTTATAAACTATATCGTTTTATGTTTATTATCTTAAAAACTGGTCAAAGTTTCGCTTAGGTGACGGATACAAAAATGAATGTATATGAGGTAAACATACAAGAAGAAGAGTTGTATTACTAAATATGAAGACTTGATTTTTTGGATAGAATTATGAGGCTTGGAATGGCCATTTATGCTTGTATGAGTTTATCAAGGGCGGCTGCCACAGTCAAGGTTTTAGTTTAATCCAGGTTGACTTCTTTTAACTAACTTGTGTATTATTATATTAATTATGAATACCGTCCTCTATTTTTATTTTATTACATTTATTAATATTTGTATTTTTTAACAAGAAGAATTACATAATGTAATATACATGTATGTTTTCTTAAATATTGTAACCAAAGCTATAAAACATACACACATACTTGTACTTAGGGTCTAAAGAACTTTATGACCTCATAATAAAAAGTTAATTTAACTTTATATTATAATTAGTTATAATTGTAAAATATACTTTAGTGACATGTTAAGGGCCAAAGTCATAGGCGTCTTTGGACATAGGCAAGATAGATGTTCAAAAGGTATAGTATAAGTTTCAATCTTACTTGGAATATTATTTTGGTGCTTGTTTTTGTTTGTGATGTGATTGTAGGTACTCTTCTGGTATTAATGAGAAGTCTAGTGGCAGAAGTATGATTTTATATTTTGTGAGGGCCGAATATGTCAACAAGCCAAACTTTTCTTTATATTATGTAATGGTTGCTATCTAGGGTTTTTTAACTTTTCTTTTCCTCTTTTCTTTCTGGCACCCGACTCATCTAGGGTTTGTCATATTTGGTGTGTGAATGATTATCATCTGTTGATGATAATTCATTGAGTGATTTTCTGTGTAATTGGAAGCTAGTGTTCTTATTTCTTGTAATTGTTTGGGCTTTGCCCAGTCACTTTTATTTTTCAGTTTTAATGAAGTATTTTGATGATTCGTTGATGTTGATCAAATTACTTTGATCTGTTTGTTGTTTGCATAAATTTCTACATGGTATCAGAGCGTAGGTGTATCTGATCTGGTGTTTATTGAGCCGTTCTTCGTGATTCGATTGTTCTAGGGTTTCGATTCAATCTTCTGGTTGATTGCTGTTCTTCTGGTTGATTGGTGTTCTATTGGGTTCGACAAAGACTGTGGGTGATTTAAGATCTTCGATCAATAAGATCTGGTGTTTTTACTCTAGTTTTCTGATTCAAGGAAATTAGGGTTAGGGTTTTGCTACAGTTTGTTAAGATTCGGTGATTGTTGGATCTTGTTCGTGCTTCTGCTGGTTTCTGTTGGTGACTCTTGATTTCTGGAGTGTGGATTGTGTTGGCATAATCTAAACCTACTTGTGTTGTGGCAAGTACCTGACCAGAGAGTTCTTCTTGCTTAAGAAGGATAAACTGCCCTCTGTGTTCACACTTGGACCATAGCCAAGACCTCTCTTTCTTTATAATTGTGTTTATTTCATTTTTCTGCATTATTTCATATCTGTTTTGTGTAGTATAAGAATCCAGTACCCAACTCTTGACCTTGGTTCTTGAAACCAATGGAAACCTGATCAAGCACTGGTATTCTTTTAGGCATATTTGCATATCTGCTTATTTGTTTTGCATATCTACTTATCTGTTTATTGATTGTTCTGCATATCTGTATATCTGCATATCTGTGTTTCTGCTTATTTGTTTATGCATATCTGTGTATTGTTCTGCTTTATATTTGTTTCTTCTGTGGTTCTTGATTTATAGTTGTTATAAATCTTTCACAAATTTTGTCAATTGTTTTTTAAAAAAAAAGAAGGAAAAATGTCTGATATAGAAGATTCTGTAACTTTGATAAATAAACTTGATTTTGGTGATCCACTCTATCTTCATGCCAGTGATACTTCTGGTACTTCATTGATTTCAATTAAACTAAAAGGAACAGAAAATTATAATGTTTGGAGTAGGGCTTTGATTTTGGCTTTAAATACTAAAAATAAAACAGGTTCTGTTGATGAAACTTGTGAAAGAGCTACATATGAGGAAGATGATGTTCTTGCTCAATAGTGGGATAGGTGTAATGCTGTGGTTTTAACATGGATTTTAACTTCTGTTTCTGATGAGTTATATTTAGGACAAATTTTTTCTGATAATGCAGCTGTTGTGTGGCAAGAATTAAAGGAAACTTATGATAAGATAAATGGCTCTATTACATTTAATCTGCATCATAAAATTAATTCACTTACTCAAGGACAAAGTAGTTTGTCTAAATATTATCACAAGTTAAATTGCTTATGGAAACAGTTTGATGCCCTCATCAAACTACCAACATGTACATGTAATGCAAACAAAGAGTTTCAAGATCATAATCAACTAATGAAATTAATGCAGTTTTTAATGGGTCTAAATGATGTGTATCAACCAATTAGAAGTAACATTCTGACAAGAGATACTCTTCCTAATGCCAAGACTGCTTATGCAATCTTATCTAGGGAAGAATCTCATAGAGGAATTGTTACCAATGATGTGTCAAAAGTTGTTCAAACCTCAAATTTCTTGGCTAAAGCCAGTAATAACCATAATTCTGTTCAATCTTCAACTTTTTTGGCTAAGACAAGTAATAATAATTCTGGTTTTAAAAGAGGACCAAGAGGTCCTAACACTAATTTTCATTGTACAAAGTGTGGTATGATGGGGCATACAATTTAGAGATGTTTTGAAATCATTGGTTATCCTCCTGGGTATAAGAGGAAACCTTTTAATCAGTTTGCTCCTAAGTTTGTTGCTAACAATAACAATTCTGTGTCAAATAAGTGTGTTAGTAACAGTGAAAGTTCCAGCTTTCCTTTTTCTAAAGAACAAATCCAAAAGATTATGAGCTTAATAAGTAATGACAAAGAACCTGCAAATGAAGTTAATACTGCTATGGCTGGTGGGTTTTACAACTTTAATACTCACTTTAATGAAAATATTTCAAGGTTTTTTTGTTCAAATCTCATAAATAAACCTTTAACACATATTAATAACTGGATTGTTGATTCAGGTGCAAACCAACATATGGTTTGTTCTGAGCAAAACTTAATTGATAAAGTTGATGTTTCAACATTTAATATTACTGTTGGTCATCCCAATGGTACAAAGGCTAAAATTCAAAAAGTTGGAAAATATCAACTTAATAATTCAATTATTCTTCATAATGTGTTATTGGTTCCTGAATATTGTGTCAATTTACTGTCTGTCAACAGACTAACAAAAGATAATGATATATTTGTGGGATTTGACAAAAATAGATGTTATCTTCAGGATTTGAAGGAAAACAAGACATTGGGGATTGGTGATGAAACCAGTGGTCTATATTTGTTTAAGAAAGGTGAATATAATGTTAAGAATACTATTGTTTCAAATGCCGTGTCTTTGAGATTATGGCATCACAGATTGGGTCATCCTGCAAGTCAAGTTTTAGATGTTTTAAAACCTAATCTTAATATAAAAGAATCTGCTAATAATAATCCTTGTGATATATGTCACAAAGCTAAACAAACAAGGGAACCCTTTCCCTTAAGTGATCATAAAACAAAATCATTAGGTGAATTAATTCATCTTGACTTGTGGGGTCCTTACAGAGTTCAAAGTAGGGAAGGGTTTAAATTCTTTCTTACTATTATTGATGATTTTTCAAGAGCTGTTTGGGTTTATCTTATAAAATCTAAAGACCAAGTGTTTGATAACATTGTGCAGTTTTATAATTTACTTAAAAATCAGTTTAATGTCTCTATCAAGACCATAAGGCCTGATAATGGAACTGAGTTTTGCAATACAAATGTTCAAAGTTTTTGTGATTCAAAAGGGATTTTTCATCAAACATCTTGTCCTTATACACCTCAACAAAATGGGATTGTAGAAAGGAAACATAGACATCTTTTAAATGTTGCAAGAAGTCTTATGTTTTAAGGGGGGTTACCTCTTACTTTTTGGTCTGAATGTGTTCTAACTGCTGTGTATTTGATTAATAGGTTACCCACTACTGTTCTAGCTGGAAAGTCTCCATTTGAGTGTGTTTTTGGCTATAAGCCTAGTCTCTCTCACATTAGAGTTTTTGGTTGTTTGTGTTATGCTACTGTTTTAAATAGTCATGATAAGTTTAGTAGTAGAGCAGAAAAATGTGTTTTAATTGGGTATTCTTCTGTTAAAAAGGGTTATAAGCTTTATAATCTTGATACAAAATTAGTCATGTTTTCAAGGGATGTGAAATTTTATGAAACAATTTTTCCGTTTAAAAAAGATAATGTTTCTAAAACTACTGGTGAGATTGTTGATGTCAATCATTTAAAATTTTTTTGATTTATATTCTGAAAAAGATGTTGTTTTTAAAAATCAAGACTCTAAAAGTCCCAATGATGAAGGGAGAGACACTGAAGTAAGTGATGGCACAGATAACTCTCATGATAATATTTCTAATATTGGAACTGAGAGTGGTCAAAGTGCAACACTTGAAGACACTAGTGATATCCCTGAGGGCACAAGTCAAAACTTAAATCACACTCAAGTTGGTGAGACTTCTACTGTTAGAAGGTCTGATAGAACAACAGTGCTTCCTAAAAGGTTTAATGATTATGTGCTTGATGATAAAGTTAAGTATGGCATTAATAGAGTTGTAAATTACTCTTTGCTAAACTCAGACAATTATTGTTTTGTTTCAAATCTGAATAAAAGCATATAACCTAAAACATATTCTGAAGCTGTAAAAGATATAAATTGGGTTAATGCTATGAATGAGGAAATTTGTGCTCTTAACATAAATAACACTTGGGTTATTGTTGATCTACCTCCTAGTAGAAAACCAATTGGATCTAAATGGGTTTATAAAATTAAATACAAGTCAAATGGGGAGATTCAAAGGTATAAAGCAAGGCTTGTGGCTAAAGGGTTTAGTCAAAGGGAAGGTTTAGATTATGAAGAAACCTTCTCACCTGTTGCTAAGATGGTGATTGTAAGGTGTTTAATTACTCTTGCAATTAATAAAGGTTGGTTGTTACATCAACTTGATGTTAACAGTGCTTTTTTGTATGGTGAAATCATTGAGGATGTTTACATGAAATGTGACGCCCCGTACAAAACCATCGTGTACGGATCATCAACAACAGGATCATTACAAGGTCAAACACTATATGCTGTTTGAAAACCAGTTTTGCATTCATGAAAAGATAGCGTTTTACAAAAGATGACTAGAAAACATTAACATGAGTACATAATACAAAGGTCATTACAAAGCTATTGTTTTGAAAATAACATAAGTTGCGAATGCAAAGTAAAGTTCCATGCTTGAGACATCTCTAAGTAATGCAGCGGAAGTCTAACACAGCAAGCCTATAACAGCAAGTCTATAACAGCAAGTCTAACACCAAGACTGCAAGTTTAACAGCGGAAGCAACATCGTCTAAGCACCTGAGAAATACATGCTTAAAAAGTCAACACGAATGTTGGTGAGCTATAGTTTAAGTTGTAACAGTAACGTAAGGTAGGCCACGAGATTTCAGTGCTTCAAACAAGCGTTTCAAATCAGTAATTCAAATCAGTATGATAAAGTATATGTATAACCGTGGGCACCCGGTAACTAGACTTAATGTTTATAACTCCCTGAAAGTACACTTGGCGAGTGCGTATGTTCACAAAGTATTAAACACCCGTTAAATGCTAGAGCGACTAGCCCGAGTGGGGATGTCAAACCCTATGGATCCATATCTAAGATTCGCGTTCACCAGTACAAAGACCAATGACTAAACGTTACGGTGCTAAAGGGAATATTTATGCCGTTATATAACCCACATACATACAAAGTTTAAGTACTCGTGCCTAACATGTAAAACGTATAAAAAGCGCATGTATTCTCAGTCCCAAAAACAATAAAAGTAGTAAAAAGGGATGCTATAACTCACAGTGAATAAGCAAGACAAGTTGTTATGAAAGTACGCAAGTAGTAAGTCGGTCCGAAAGGTCGTCAACCTAAGTAAAAGGTCACTAGGTCAGTAGGTTGTCTTTACAAGTTCAAATAGTTCATAATTAAGTTTAAGTGTTATCATCATCATCATTCATCATCATATAAGCTAAGTAAACTAGTCAAGTATAGAGGTCAAACAATAGGCTGACTTCGGTCAGCTGCTACGGCCTCTACGTAAGTCGAAAAGACGCTAAATAAGTGGATATGGCTCCGTATGGGATTCCTATAGTTGCTGACCAATTTATAGACTCAAACTCGTCTTAGTTTGACCGTAGTGACGGTCTGAGTGCGAGTAGGTCCGAATTTTCAGCACAACGTTGCAAAGGAGTATTGACTTTCGGAAGGCCATAGATCCTAAACCGTAACTCGGTTTAAGACGAGGTCTAAACGAAAAATCATCTACTCGAAACGAACAAACTGAAAATCAACTTTCCAGTAGCCCAGGTGGACTGATCAGACACGAAAAACAGAAGCTAAGGTGCTCCGGTGGGATTCTTAGTGCTTGATGCTCATCACGGTTCTCATCCTTGATGCTTGTAGCTTCAAGTGTACAACTCGTTGATGGCTTAGCATCACCTTGACTAAGAATTCACCATCAATACACAATATGTTAAGACCAAGTAAGAACACAACTTATTCATGAGTCTTAGATAGATGATGAACCAAGGTTACATCATATCCTTAGTCTTAACACCAATTCAAGTCACAATTACAACTTAAGCTACAAACTTTACATCAATTCAACAAGTATAAGCACAATCTAAGTCAAAAGAGGTGATGGGACCCTAAACTAGAGAGCTTGGATCTATTTCACACAAGTTACAAGGTTACAAAGCTAGAAAGCTTGAACCTTTAAGTGTTCTTGAAGATCTTGAAGCATAAAGCTTGGATCTTGAAGATACATGAAGATTACAAACAAAAGTTTGAATCTTTATCACAAAATAGAAAGATTAAAGTATAAAAGAAGTAGATCTACAAAAGATATGAAGATTCAAGCTAGAAAGCTTGAATCTTCCATGTTTGTTGAAAGATTCATGCTTGAATCAACAAGATATAAGCAAGATCAAAGCTAAAAGGAACTTGATCTCCATAAATGATGATGATGGTACACGAAAATGATAAGGAAAAAGAGGAAGAAAAAGAAAACTTACAAGAAGAACTAGAGAGGAAAGAAAGAAAGAACAAGTGTGTGTGAAAACCAAATGATCAAGTGTTGGAATGAGAGGCTAATGGCTAGTATTTATAGCCAAGGAAATTGACATGGATTGATGACATGGCAAAGGCCTCATGGGCCGTGATTTTTGAGGAGGGGAGGGGGAGACAAATTGTTACTTTATGGATAATGGTTGTCTAAAGTGTGTACTAATGCTAGAATCCCATGTGACAATTAGATAATCCTTATCTATTATGCTAGTATGACTAATTAATTATTTATTTATTTATTTATTTATTTATTATTATGGGTCACTAGTAATAATACTTGGGCTAATTAATTGGGTCACTAGCTAGAGTAGGGTGGGCTTGAGCCCAACAAGGTAGAAAGTCTAACAAGACTAACTATTGGGCTTTAGCAATTAAATAAATAAAATTAAGCATCCAAAGGCCCAAGTAATTATTATTATAAAATAATAATTAATATTTCGCTGTCCAAATATTCCGGTTCCGACAAAAGTCAAACGTGCGCGCAGTCCGCGATTTATTCGTAACGGCAAGTAACACTAACGGGTATAAAGCATCCGGTGGACAAGTTAAGCATTCTACATACACCAAGGCACGTTTTAAAGTATATATGAATATAAAACACATGTGCCAAGGTTCCAGAGTAATAAAGTAACACAGTACGCACAAATACGTAGTTTCGCAAAAAATACAAGGCATAAAAGCAAGTCGAAAAAGCCGGGTCGTTACATTATCCACCTGTTAATGGAAATTTCGTCCCGAAATTTGAGGAGTGCTCAATAATGGTACCGTCTTTGAATAAGAAGGAGCGTATCAAAGTTCCGTGAGACTTGTGGGCTCAGAAGTGAGTTATTTACCTTGAAAGGTACTCGGGCGTATGAAAGTAGGAATAGGTATATGCCATTAATTAAGTCTCTTGTCCTAAGAGATCAACAAATTGATTTCGTTTCTGGCTAACATGAGTATGTCATCCGAATATATGTATCCACTGAAGGAAAGATGATGTTTTTAGCCTTACAGGCATCTTCAGTAAGCTGGATGCATAAAATGCATCATGAATGTTACTAAGCTCATCTAAAACATTGAGCGCTTATGTCGCAATACAAAGCTGACAGGTAGAATGGAAAACATGGTGATCACAACTATGTGATTTGATATCCCGATAGTGTTAGTCACTGATTTTACTACCCCTTGATTTTCGGAAGGAGACCATAGGCATAAAGAACCCGATTTTTAAGAACGTTTTATTTGACTAAATGAATTGAAATTTTTGCAATGCAAGCCATAATTATTTATAGTGTCTTCAGGACGGTCTGAGCGAACAATGAAGGATATCACCCGGTTTACCATACTGCAGGTGAACTTATCCTTAGATGGAATGAAAGCACAGTTCCATAATGTAACTTTATCCTTTCAGTTACATGTTGAAGTTAGGGTTAACATCAACTAGAACAACATATAGTTGCAACTAATGAAGGTAGGAATATGTAGAGTAACCATATCAGTGTCGTAGATGTTTTAAGCAGTCCCTTCCAAGAGGATAACAAGATTCATAGGTTCTTAAAGTAATTTATACTACGTTTCTGAAAGAAAATCGCACGAAAGGTGTAATCTTTGAATGAGAGTGAACTCTTTGAGCGGTTTGTCCTGAATTTATCCTTATACCTAAGGGGATGCGCTGATAAGAAGATATTTGAACCCTTGGTCCTAAAGAACGGTTTACTCCAAGTGAAAAGAATCTTCAAAAATGATTTCTTGTACCTCAACCTACTGTTTCATAGAGATGATGTTTACGAGGGTGTTGCGACTAGCCATGAAACATTGAGAGTAGAAACCCGCCTAGTGCCTTTCCTACGATAGGGTGATCACCGAGTGTACCTCAGAAAACTGATTTATCGGCCCGCATTTTTGTCAAGGCTAACCTTAAAAGGAACATTTCATGAGCGCAACAACTTCTTAACAAATTTTGTAAAATTGCTATCCAAAGTGGCTCAAGAGTTTTTAACAAAGATCTTAATCGTAAGCTTTATCCCTAAACGGAGGACGAGAAAAAGTGTGATCCATACATGGTGTAGTCCAATGCGAAAACCTTTAATAAAATCAACCAAGGAAGTTTTGAAAAATCTTTAAATGTTTGATGTGACAACATAAACGGAACGAAGTTCTTAGTAAATTTAGAAGTATGTACAACGTGTACCATTTTGCACAAAACTATTTGGCTTAAGTTAAACAACTCGAATAAGGAGTGATGTTTAAATAATTTGAAGGTATAACTTGGTATGTACTAACCAAAATAAGTAAGGGTGAATTTATACATATAAAATTTTATAAATTGCATCGGTGACAGAAAAATTTTATGACTTTCATTTGTCCGTAAATCTCGTGAGGACCGCACGAATAAACGTGTAAAAATTTTGATAAACATAGTTTTTCGTATTTCAAAGGTTACGAGTTGAAAAAGGTCGAGTGAAAAATCTTTGGATCATCGGTTGACATGTTACTAGGTAATGAAAACTAATGAATTAAATGTAGTTTTGATAACACGAGTCTTTGGGCAAAAATGTTCACGTGTGAAGCCGTTGCTAAAAAGTGAGGTATGAAGGATAGAGCATGAGGATGAGAAGTTAATCGCTTCTTGACTTTGCAAAAATGCCAAACAGGTTATGGCTAATAATAAAGTCGGAATACTAATGGTGTTAATATCTCTAGGTGAGAATCCCTTAGAATAGGTTAGGACAAATAAGATTCCGGGGGGTAACACAGTAATTTTGAATGGTTTAAGTGTTAGTGGATGCCCAAGGGCTCTGCATGACGTGGTAGTAAGTGCCTTCATCTCATACATATACACATGAATCTCTCAATTTCGATGGTTGTAAAGTCTTCATGATGACTTGGATACGAATAAGCAACGAAAAATTTTATATAATAAGCAACGAAAGTTTTGTAGAAACTGTTTTTAGGTGACAATGTAAGAAAAGAAACGAAGTTCTTAGTAAACTAGGGTTATGTACAAAAAGTACCATTTAAAGTAAAATATCTTTTGAATAAAAGATTTGATTTGTAAATGCGAAAGTAAAATTTCATATGTATTTGTCAAAATAAGTAATCATTTATAACATATACGATTTCAAGGATTTGCACGAATGGCAAATAAAATAAATTTACTTTTATAAAACTTTGAGAGGATCGCACAGTAAAATAGTGTGAGTGAAATTTTGGCAAACAAAATTTTCATATTTCGGAGGCTACAAATTGGAAAAAGATTGATGAGAATCGAGTAAAAGACTTTTGAAACTTTCGGGTGATATTTGAGCAAAAATGTTACTAGGTAATGAAAACTGTTGAATTTAAATGTGGTTGATGACTATTAGTAGGGCATAAGTCCTTTGACCAAAAATGCTTAAGTGTAAAGTTGTTGCTTATAAGTGAGATACGAAAGGGAGCGTATGAGGGTGAGAATTAACCATCCATTGATTTTGGAAAGTTTCGAACTGGTATGACTAATATTGAAGTAAGGAGGTTGATGGTATATTTATCATCAAATAAGAAATCTCTTGAAATAAGTTAGGATTCAGAGTCGCTTAAAAATGAGCATAAAATAAGATTCTTGGGTAGTCCTTAAAATAGAATTTGAATCGCCGAAGTGACGGGATACAATTTCCTTTATGTATCATCGTGTAAGTTTGTCCATTGTATCGGTTTCTTTCATGGCTAGAAAGTGAGCAGGTTTGGTGAGGCGGTCAATGATAACCAGATAGTGTCATAACTGCCTATTATTTTTGGTAGCTTTGGGATGAAATCCATTGTCATCCCTTCCCATTTCTATTGTGGGATCTCGGGTTGTTGAAGTAACCCAGATGGCTTATTCTGGCGAGGTATATGAATAACTTACGCTTTCATCCTTGAAAGCCAGTCCGTTCCAACTATTTCATCCAAGCTTCCTAACTTGATGAGTATTAGGTCAATCCTAAAGTCCATTCCAACTTTTACATCAAGCTTCCTAACTTGATGAGTATTAGGTCAATCCTAAAGTCCATTCCAACTTTTACATCAAGCTTCCTAACTTGATGAGTATTAGGATAATCTTAAGGTTCATTCCAACTAAATCTTATTATACTATCGCGAAAAATTCTATCAACCTTCTCAAATAACATCTGCTTGTGTGTAGATAACTAATCCTTTCCAACTACTACTTTAAAATTTCCAAGTTTTTTTGGCATGAGGTCATCTCCGATGACCCACCTGTTAATTTTAAGGTACTACCTTAAATTATTCCTCTATCTCTGCCAGCTTACCATTAGTTTGTCCTATAGAATACTTAACTCTCATGGTTGTTGATGGCTTATTAGTCATAACACTAAGGTTCTCAGATATAATGTTTCTATTTCTCTAGTATTAAACAACTTCGAAACGTACCCTAACTAAAATCAGGATCCATGCGAGTTTCCATAGCTGAGATAACGATTGCTCTACCGCAAGTAAGTCCAAAGTTTTTCCTGTTTGAGAACTTTTTCCTTAAGTATCCAGGGTGTCTATATCTATAACAAATTTTCGGGTTATCAATTCTGCAATCCAGGCCCTTCTCTTACAGTATCTAGGCTAAGTGGTTATTCCTACCTTTATCAGACCATAATGCGTATATTCAAGTGGTTCCTACCAAAATTTTCCTTGAATCACTTCATATTCCTTATCTAGTAACATTGGGACTTCTGTATGATTCACTTCAATATAACCACGCTGGCCTGGCATCATTATATTGTACTAAATCGTACGTTCATTCCAATATCACTCCATATGGTCAATGTAACGTGATCGCTTCTAGTTCTACTCAATTTCATCTAACGGTGCTTTATCTATGCTATCTCAAAACAAAATCTACATAATTAATCTCACAGTTCCTCGGTGTGGGTGCGTAGGTTCCGTAGGTCATGCACCAATGCCTAAAGGTCCCGAAATTTCTTCAAAATGTTCGGGTTCTGGTAATGTCGTTAGGTTCCTTTCTAGAGAATCAATCCGGGTCTCGCGTCGAGCTGTACGTGTAGCAAGTAGTAATACGATATGTTTTGAGGTGACTCCCAAGTCTTTGGGTATGGCTGAGCATCAGTGAAAGATACTATGACCTTGTGAAAGGAGATGTCCTCCCTGACTTCTCCAATGCCTAAGAGTGTTAGGGACCTAAGTCCAGAAGTGTCGTTAGATCGTCGAGTAGTGGTGAAGGATGAAAGAGATAAGTGACGATCATGAAATCGTACGGGATACGGGTCAACTTGCGGGAACTGAACAACCTTCTGTTTTTCATACGTTGTACGTGGCTAATTAGGGTGAGCTCGGGCGGTGGGACGGGGTGCGGTTACTCCGACAAGTCCTCGCATATCTCCTCCTTCGAGGATCAACCTTAGTGGGCGTGTAATCCGAGGGGTACTCCTCCTCGATTGCGTGAAGTAATGTTTCGATCTCCGGAACGGTGGAACGGTAGTAACAGGTGGATTACGATACTAATCCTTAGGGTTAAACGTGTGAGAAAAAGGGTTCAGAAAAACATCTGAACTAGGAAAGATAAGTTCTCTAAGTCGGTACAGCGAAAAGCAGACGGGTAGCAAGCACGTAAATAGGCATAGTAACTACAGCAGCCTAGATCGTCTACAGCAGTGCATAGCATGGCAATGAAAACAGTTCTAAACAGAAGCAACATGCAAAAGTAGGTAGTAGTATGCGGTAACGAGAATAAGTAGCAGCATGCAGTAAGTTTACATAGCAGTAAAAGGGAAACGGTGGCATGCAGCAAGTTCATATAGCAGTAAAAGTAAGCAGTGGCATGCAGTAGTAATAAGCAGTAACATGTAGTAATATAACACAGTAGCATGCAGCAGGTTCCGCAGAAACAAGTAAACTAGCAAGTTGTAGATTAGTCCTATTAGTGAATCCTACTTAGGTCCGGTCTAGACTCACTAATGCAACCTAATTCCCTACAACCAATGATCTGATACCAAATGTGATGCTCTGTAGAAAACCATCGTGTACGGATCATCAACAACAGGATCATTACAAGGTCAAACACTATATGCTATTTGAAAACCAGTTTTGCATTCATGCAAAGATAGCGTTTTACAAAAGATGACTAGAAAACATTAACATGAGTACATAATACAAAGGTCATTACAAAGCTATTGTTTTGAAAATAACATAAGTTACGAATGCAAAGTAAAGTTCCATGCTTGAGACATCTCTAAGTAATGCAGCGGAAGTCTAACACAGCAAGTCTGTAACAGCAAGTCTATAACAGCAAGTCTAACACCAAGACTGCAAGTTTAACAGCGGAAGCAACATCGTCTAAGCACCTGAGAAATACATGCTTAAAAAGTCAACACGAATGTTGGTGAGCTATAGTTTAAGTTGTAACAGTAACGTAAGGTAGGCCACGAGATTTCAGTGCTTCAAACAAGCGTTTCAAATCAGTAACTCAAATCAGTATGATAAAGTATATGTATAACCGTGGGCACCCGGTAACTAGACTTAACGTTTATAACTCCTTGAAAGTACACTTGGCGAGTGCGTATGTTCACGAAGTATTAAACACCCGTTAAATGTTAGAGCGACTAGCCCGAGTGGGGATGTCAAACCCTATGGATCCATATCTAAGATTCACGTTCACCGGTACAAAGACCAATGACTAAACGTTACGGTGCTAAAGGGAATATTTATGCCGTTATATAACCCACATACATACAAAGTTTAAGTACTCGTTCCTAACATGTAAAACGTATAAAAAGCGCATGTATTCTCAGTCCTAAAAACAATAAAAGTAGTAAAAAGGGATGCTATAACTCACAGTGGATAAGCAAGACAAGTTGTTATGAAAGTACGCAAGTAGTAAGTCGGTCCGAAAGGTCGTCAACCTAAGTAAAAAGTCACTAGGTCAGTAGGTTGTCTTTACAAGTTCAAATAGTTCATAATTAAGTTTAAGTGTCATCATCATCATCATTCATCATCATATAAGCTAAGTAAACTAGTCAAGTATAGAGGTCAAGAATAGGCTGACTTCGGTCAGCTGCTACGGCCTCTACGTAAGTCTAAAGGACGCAAAATAAGTGGCTATGGCTCCGTATGGGATTCCTATAGTTTCTGACCAATTTCTAGACTCAAACTCGTCTTAGTTTGACCGTAGTGACGGTCTGAGTGCGAGTAGGTCCGAATTTTCAGCACAACGTTACAAAGGAGTATTGACTTTCGGAAGGCCATAGATCCTAAACCGTAACTCGGTTTAAGACGAGGTCTAAACGGAAAATCATCTACTCGAAACAAACTAACTGAAAATAAACTTTACAGTAGCCCAGATGGACTGATCGGACACGAAAAATAGAAGCTAAGGTGCTCCAGTGGGATTCTTAGTGCTTGATGCTCATCACAATATGTTAAGACCAAGTAAGAACACAACTCATTCATGAGTCTTAGATGGATGATGAACCAATGTTACATCATATCCTTAGTCTTAACACCAATTCAAGTCACAATTACAACTAAAGCTACAAACTTTACATCAATTCAACAAGTATAAGCACAATCTAAGTCAAAAGAGGTGATGGGACCCTAAACTAGAGAGCTTGGATCCATTTCACACAAGTTACAAGGTTACAAAGCTAGAAAGCTTGAACCTTTAAGTGTTCTTGAAGATCTTGAAGCATAAAACTTGGATCTTGAAGGTACATGAAGATTACAAACAAAAGTTTGAATCTTTATCACAAAATAGAAAGATTAAAGTATAAAAGAAGTAGATCTACAAAAGATATGAAGATTCAAGCTAGAAAGCTTGAATCTTCCATGTTCTTGAAAGATTCATGCTTGAATCAACAAGATATAAGCAAGATCAAAGCTAAAAGGAACTTGATCTCCATAAATGATGATGATGGTAAAAATGATAAGGAAAAAGAGGAAGAAAAAGAAAACTTACAAGAAGAACTAGAGAGGAAAAAAAGAAAGAACAAGTGTGTGTGAAAACCAAATGATCAAGTGTTGGAATGAGAGGCTAATGGCTAGTATTTATAGGCAAGGAAATTGACATGGATTGATGACATGGCAAAGGCCTCATGGGCCGTGATTTTTGAGGAGGGGAGGGGGAGACAAATTGTTACTTTATGGATAATGGTTGTCTAAAGTGTGTACTAATGCTAGAATCCCATGTGACAATTAGATAATCCTTATCCATTATGCTAGTATGACTCATTATTTATTTATTTATTTATTATTATGGATCACTAGTAATAATACTTGGACTAATTAATTGGGTCACTAGCTAGAGTAGGGTGAGCTTGAGCCCAACAAGGTAGAAAGTCCAACAAGACTAACTATTGGGCTTTAGCAATTAAATAAATAAAATTAAGCATCCAAAGGCCCAAGTAATTATTATTATAAAATAATAATTAATATTTCGCTGCCCAAATATTCCGGTTCCGACAAAAGTCAAACGTGCGCGCAGTCCGCGGTTTATTCGTAACGGCAAGTAACACTAACGGGTATAAAGCATCCGGTGGACAAGTTAAGCATTCTACATACACCACGGCACGTTTTAAAGTATATATGAATATAAAACACGTGTGCCAAGGTTCCAGAGTAATAAAGTAACACAGTACGCACAAATACGCAGTTTCGCAAAAAATACAAGGCATAAAAGCAAGTCGAAAAAGCCGGGTCGTTACATGAAACCTCCTGAAGGTTATTTCAATGATGATCCTAACAAAGTATGCAAGCTAATAAAGTCTCTCTATGGCTTGAAACAAGCCCCTAGGAAGTGGAATGAAAAGTTGACTGCTGTTTTAACTGCTAATGGTTTTAAACAAAGCACTAATGACTATTCTTTGTATGTTAAATCTGAAAATGATTTGTTTTTGGCCATTCTTGTGTATGTTGATGATATTATCATCACAGGGAATAATGAATCTGAAATAAAACAGTTTAAGTCATATTTAAATTCTAATTTCAAAATAAAGGACTTGGGAAATCTTAAATATTTTCTTG
The DNA here is from genome assembly GCF_046630445.1 of Rutidosis leptorrhynchoides. Taxonomy (NCBI): domain Eukaryota; kingdom Viridiplantae; phylum Streptophyta; class Magnoliopsida; order Asterales; family Asteraceae; genus Rutidosis; species Rutidosis leptorrhynchoides. Next base: position 36,370,388 of record NC_092340.1, read on the forward strand.
GTATTGAAATTCTTCAAACAAAAGAAGGTGTTTGTCTTAATCAGAGAAAATATTGTCTTGAATTACTTCAAGAGTTTGGAATGTTAGGGTGTAAACCTTTGTCTACACCTATTGAAGCAAACATTGCTTTAAATAATGAGTGTAGTAACAAAGATAAAAGAATTGAGAATATTTCATATTATCAAAAACTGGAGGGAAAGTTAATTTATTTAACTATGACTAGACCAGATATTGCTTTTGCTGTACATTGTTTAAGTCAATTCATGCATTTTTCTCTGGAAAGTCACTTAAAACTTGCATTTCATGTTTTGAGATATCTTAAGCTCTCACCTGGTAAAGGTGTATCTATTATCAAATCATCAGACTTAAACTTGACAGCATTTGTTGATGCTGATTGGGCTAAAACTGCTTTTCTTAGAAAATTTGTTAATGGTTATTGTATTTTTTTTGGGAGATTATCTTGTTTCCTGGAAAAGTAAAAAGCAAGATGTTGTTTCAAGGTCCTCTGCAGAATCTGAGTATAGAGGAATGAGTAATGCTACATGTGAAATTATGTGGATTTTAAAGCTTTTGAATGATTTGCAAGTTAAAACTGTTTTACCTGTTTCTTTGTTTTGTGATAATAAATCTGCTATTCAACTTGCTGCTAATCCAGTTTTCCATGAGAAAACTAAACATTTGGATGTAGATGTTCATTTTATTAGAGAGAAAGTAGCAGCTGGAGTTGTGAGAACAATCAAAATTGATTCTTGTGTTCAAACAGCAGATATCTTTACCAAAGGATTGAACTCAAAAGTTCATAATTATTTTTGTGACAAGCCTAGGCTTATAGATTTATTCCAAGATCAGATTGAGGGGCATGTTCAAAAGGTATAGTATAAGTTTCAATCTTACTTGGAATATTATTTTTGTGCTTGTTTTTGTTTATGATGTGATTGCAGGTACTCTTCTGGTATTAATGAGAAGTCTAGTGGCAGAAGTATGATTTTATATTTTGTGAGGGCCAAATATGACAACAAGCCAAACTTTTCTTTATATTATGTAATGGTTGCTATCTAGGGTTTTTTAACTTTTCTTTTCCTCTTTTCTTTCTGGCACCCGACTCATCTGGGGTTTGTCATATTTGGTGTGTGAATGATTATCATCTGTTGATGATAATCCATTTAGTGATTTTCTGTGTAATTGGAAGCTAGTGTTCTTATTTCCTGTAATTGTTTGGGCTTTGCCCGGTCACTTTTATTTTTCAGTTTTAATGAAGTATTTTGATGATTCGTTGATGTTGATCAAATTACTTTGATCTGTTTGTTGTTTGCATAAATTTCTACAATAGACAATTGCATAGGGCCCAAAAATTTCGAAGAGCCCAAATTTATATATATTTCTTAAAATATTTAAGTAAATAAAAAATATGTGTCTAATAAATTCAATAAAAAAATAAAAAATGGTAAGTTAAAACACTTTGATACGCATGTCTTGAAAACTTTTTTCGTATAGGTAAGTTCTAATATTATATTTTTATCTGTATTTAAAATTTTAACGTGTATAAGAGCTTATTTTTATTTTCGCTTGGGGCTTTTAAATTGTTGAGACGGCGCCAAAGTGAATATACTTTAACAATTTTGTGGCTTGTGACTATAGATGCGAAAAAATGTTACTTTTGTAGTTACTTTTGTATGTTGTGCATGTTATTTTGTGGCTTGTCACCATACAGACGTGTTTGACTACTTTGACTATTAATGTTGACCCGTCCATATAAACTCTACTTGACTTTGTATCCTCTTAGAAAATGAAATCAATTTTCTCTATTTACTAACGTACAAGTGAGTTTGAATGAAACCTTGGTAGGCACAATAGCTTGACGCGTGGAATGAAGAAAACTTTTTGGACGCTATAAAATTAAGAAAGTTGGTAAATTGACGTAATATTTACTGACTGAATACAACCTTTGGAATTAAATTACAAATACAAGTCTAACGAAAAAGTCAAAGTGTATTGCTATATTAGTATTTTTTACAATTTTGAAAATTAAAATACTACGGAGTAACAGTCACACAGAGTAGTTTAATGGGGAGCATGATGTCCTTTTTAGACCAATTTTAATGATGGAGTGAATTAGATATGTTTATTCACTTGATCCCAGAACAATACAAAGCTTAAAATATGAAGTTAGTATTACAGGCTCGGCCAATATAAACTAAAGTGGGACATGAGCTAACAAGGGCCATACAAAATATCTGCTAACATCCCCGGAGTTGGAGCGGAAGGAGAACAAACGCTCAAACTGAATTTGAATCGGTCAAATAATACATTAGGAAGTCTTTGGTGAAGATATCCGTGTACAAGTAGCGAGACGGCACATGGAGAAAACGAACTCGGCCTTTGGCCACAAGATCTTTAACCAAGTGAATGTCAATCTCAATGTGTATGGTCAGCTGATGTTGAACAGAGTTAGATGAGAGATTACAAGTACTGACATTGTCACAATAGACAAGGGTGGCCGAAAAAAGCGGACAATGGAACTCTAACTTATCTCAAGATAATATGGTAGCTAAGGTCTTGATATAATATTATGATGTATTAGATTTAAACCAAGCTGTTAACATGTATTAGGTAGTAAAGAAATTTGTCAAAAACGATCACAAAATAGCCACCCTATCCAAGATGTTAATGTCATCCATTTACGAAAAGTATAAGCCCATTTACGGCCCGATATAAGTTTAAGTTTGAAACACGTCCAATAAATCAGTTTGTATTCAATCGTCACTGCCACGGGACGCCGTCGAGGACCACCGTCTCCAGTTGAGTTTCTAATTCTTCCCCACACATTTATGACGTATCTGATGTATCATTATTATGTGAATGTGTAGGGGCGAGTAAGTGATTAACATTAGTACTTTTATCTTTTACTTTCTAAAAAGTCGATTAATACTACAGACTTTTTTAAATCGCTGAATTTAGGGTTTCTGTAATTGTATAAACCGTAATTCTGTATCATAATGCTTCCGTAGTGCGATTGATGTTTAGTTACTAAAACGCCATATAATTGGCACAAATATGAACTGTAATGCCGATAGATTTAACGATTTAAGTGTAATTAGGTCAAAATGATCGAGTATCAATGAATCAAAATTATGTAATTAGGCATTTCATAGCCTTTGTGCAAAGACTTTGGATTATATTTGACTATAAAATGGAGATAAAAGTAGTTTATCTCAGCTGCTCGGTTCTGATACAGACAATACTTTTGATTTATGGTTAATATAACGCTTAACTTTGTTTAATGAAACGATACCGGTCTATTTAAACTGCAGGCAGATCCACTTAAAATATGAAGAACATTAGGTTACCAAAGGGCCTTTGCTCTACGTTATTGAACTGATTCATTGACCAAGAGGTTTTGGGTTAAAAGTGTCACTGGATACAAATAGGAGCAAATTATAGGTGGCTAGGGTGTAACTCGTTGACTTTCTAAATAAGTGTGTTTTTGTTGCTTGTATACATGTTTGTCCATTGCAGAGGAGCTGGGAAAACAGCAGGTCACTATCTGGCTTTCATTGAAATGAGTAACGATGATCAAGCTTGTTGATGTTACGCTGAAACACGGTTTACAACAACAATAACAATGCTCAATCTCACCCCTGGTGGGGTATACGCAGAAACATGGTTTGTAGCTTATAATCTATATTAGTTGTTCCGTATCTAGTTTTTATTTAAACGTCGATAATTGGATATTGGTACAGTGGCAAGTATGATATGCCGGAGAGTTGGTTGTATTTGGTGATTACTAACATTTACTCGAGCAGGTTTGTTTAATAAACTCAATTGATTAATCAAATAATGCTTTTATAATTGATCTCAATTCACTTATCTGCGAACTTTTGGCCACATTGTCCATCGTGCAAGTAGGAAACAACATTTTGTATCTTTACTTGGCTATTCAAAAGTGTTTTTCCTCGCTGGATAAATGTAGAAAATATTGTAAGTATTTTTCTTAGGGTAAGTGTGGTATCTGATATTCTTACATTATTTTATATTGCCACTTTCAGTTACATATCGATGATCCCTATCACAAGTTTATGGTGGATCAGGCATCAAAGTTGCCTTTGATCATAATTGATTATTACTGTAGCATTTATGAACTAAAAGTTATAGCTTAACGATGTTTCTTGTCCCTATGAAACAAGTAATATTTTCCTAAGTTTATATAGCGATGTTAGATTTACAGGAGTTATTTGGTGATGGCCAAAAGGCCCAGAGTTCATATGAAAAAGTGTACAGGCATGTATCATTAGTCGAAATTACCTTAATGCACCAATAGTCATTAATAAGCTATATGAAAAGGTAATAACAAGGTCAGAGTACATATAAATATTTGCAGATAATAGCTAAATGTCATAGGAAAAACCATACGAGCCTCCGCAACCTGAGTTTCATGACAGCCAGTGATAGAGAGGGTGACATAATAATAAGGGGAAAAAAGTGAAATTACCAACACACTTTGCCAAAGGTCTAAGTTGCCCTAATGGTGTTTGAAAACCATTATGACTGCCACTAATAGTTGCTCTTATTCATTACCATCTTCATCATCGTTGCCGCCACCTTCTACCGCCACTTTTATGCTCATCGTAAAGAGAGAAATAGGAGACAGAGTGTATTATGGAAATGTGAAGAGGGTTGAAAGCTAGCTTAGTTGGGTTTTGTTTGTGGGTTTTGAAGTGAGGTGGGAGGTGGGTAAGAAGAGGATCTTCCATAGCATATACTTTGAACTTTAACTTTTTTAATTCTATTTCAATGCACCCTATTTTAATTAGGATATGATGCATACAGCACTAGTGTTGGAGTCTACATGTATGTATGTTTGTTCTTGCTTGTTTTCTTGCCTTAGACTTTTAATCAACATAAACATTGAGGTTTGTGTCTGCTCAAGTGGTTTGATACTTGGTCAACCGTTGACTTCACATAGAAAGCGAATTACTCCGTACCAAACAAGGCGAAAATTACATAAATTTTTATTTGAATTTTGCTAACGACAACTTAAAAGTCGTCGTTAACACGCTTTATTTTTTTAAATTGATGTAGAACATGTAAATAACCAAGCACAATCCTTTTTATATCAACAAATGCAACTTTTATCACACATATTGCGTAATTAGGGGTGGCAAAAATAACTGTATTTTATGGGCAAACCTGAAACTCGATATTTTTGGTTCGGGTTTAGTTTCGGGTTAGCGGGTCTAGGTCCGGGCAGGGGATGGTTTTAAATTATCCAGCGGGTTCGGGTTCGGGTCCAGGGATTGTTTTTGATACAAACTCGCTTACCCGACATGTGTACTTGAAAATAAACGAATTTTTGTCCAAAGGGTATGTTTCTAGAGTTGTTTTACACACACTATGTTACATGAATGCATTTATGGAGCTGATATACCCTGTCTTGGGAATGTCGGTTTTGGACACCACAACTTAAACCGATCATTGCAAAGTCGAGTTTGGCTTAGGTGACATACAACTCAGAACCCTAATGTAAAACCACTCTAGGAAGGCCGGTTTTGTTAGAATTTGTCAACTCATGCTGAACCCGACTTTGTGAAGGACGGGTTCTAAAATCTCTAATTTCCAACCTCATTTCTTCTAGTAAAGAGGTAGGTTTTTCCCAGTCTCATCACAACATTTTATTCTCAAGTAAAAGTTGTCTACATCTCACTTCCCTCATACCTCGTATGTGCGAGATTGATTATTATTGTTGTATTTTATTCTCAAGTAATATAACACATTTCACAATAATATTGATAATGACTAAAATGATTTTATTAAAGTTGGTAAAAATCTATAGTATCATATAAATCTCTAAAATGATGATGTCATAAATAAGAATTATTCAAGTTTAAAAAAAATTCAAAAATAAGTAGAAAAAATTTAAGCCCCCCATGATGATGTCATTAAAATAATTAATTGTATTTAATAAAAATATTACATGTTAATTGTATAATATATTAAAAATTATGTACAACCTTATAATAAAACACTACATGACCATATGTATAATATTTGAAACATTATGTACAACCTTATGGTAAAACACCCACATAACCATATGTACAATATTTAAAGCATTATGTACAACCTTATAATAAAACACCCCGATAACCATATGTACAAACTTTAAAACAAATTGTATAATCTTTTACAAAACACTCCATGAACACATGTACAAACTTTAAAGCATACCTTCATATAATAATTGTATTTTAATTTTTGTAAAATTTCAAGAGGCATTTGTTATTACTAATTTTTATTATTAAAAATATAAATACTAATTTTTAAATCAAACATTATAATTATAATTACAATTATAATTATAATTATTATATTATTATTCAAATATGAGTTCTCTTTACGGGTTTAATTACGTTACATATGAATGCGAAATACATGTCTCAGTAAAAGGTTGTAATGTAGAGTTTTATAACAAGAAAAATAGTAATTGTGATGAAAATTGAAAGAAGATAGTGGGAGAATAATTGTAGTTCATTTATTCTAATCAAATCAAATATCAATATGTTTGTAAAAACAGCGACAAGTTTCTTAGTCGGGATCCTTGGTTCTACGGTTTATTAAACTAAATGACTTTAGTATTTACATTCATTTAATACCTAAACATATCATTAAATTGTTTCGTTTAAACAAACCTGTGATTCCATAGGTCATTTCACTAGTAGAATACTGATAACGATGACTAAACTAACTATTACAAATTATCTTATATTAGCACACGTTTATTTTGTTATGACCACTTTCATTGCAAACCTGACATTTTTTGTCAGTGACTGCTTCTGTTATCAGCTCATCCATCTTATTTGGTATATCTCGTGCACATCTCCTTCCCTATGCCGCTATGCGTGATCAGTCTCGATGAATCTACCTGAATGATCCAAGTTGGATCACTTCAATATGCCTGGTCGTTAAGTGGATTAAATGATTCGTTATATTGATTCTCCACCTGGCAGTTATGTAATTTTTACTAGCCATTACCTTGAATCAACCTATCGATGTTCTCATATAGCCATTAGCCATTGGCATGAGAGTAAGGAAATCTTTGGTGTTGCTATCTTCTACATGAGCATTTTCTGTCTTCAAACTTCACAGTGAATTCGGTTCCCCGTCATCGCTTCTTTCATAAGATGAGTGGACCTTGTACGCACTTTGCTCGATATTAATGAGCATTAATTTTTTCCATTCAAATTTGTTTTTCCCTCTATCACTCGTTTTAATCAAATGAGAAACATAGTAAACAATGCCCATAACATTTTAATTTACTATTAGTACAAGTTGCAATTTTTAGATTTAATCGCATAACCACAAATGCCACACCTTAAAACATGCTTATAAAGAAGTAATTCTGATGAGACAACAAGTGTTACCACAATCAATACTCGAGGTAAATATATTTTTTTTTTAAAGGCAAATATTTTATATATATTATATCACTCGAAGCAATGTACAGACCACTCGAAGCAATGTACAGAATCATGGAAACTCCCCATGCTACATGGACAGACACCTCCTATTAGTACCTAGATCAGGCTACTCAAACAAGAAAAAGCCAAAAAAAACTGCAAAGGTTGCAGCCTAGCAAAATTCGCACGGTATGAAATTACAAACTTACAAAAATTACAAAAACAAAGTTTGTGGATTTAGTAGCCAATCGTGCCAATCGAAACTCTTTTTCTTGCGACGCTTCGCGATCCAATCGAATGATAAGGCTTGTATCTCGTTTAAAGCAACCGGAGGATTCCAACTTTTGTTGGAGAAAATCTTTTGGTTCCTATTCTTCCAAATCAAATACCCGCATATCCATTTTACCGCTTGCCATGTCATCGCACCCAAGTCCGATAGATGTTGGGGAGAATTATCACTAAACGCCACACTGATGTTGAAATTTGGTGACAAACTAACGCCCCACCAATTGAATACCTTTTCCCATATAACGCCAGTGTCTTTGCAAGTGATTAATGAATGACTTACCGACTCAATATCATCGTCGCACATAGGACAACGAACGGAGTGAAGATCAATCTCCCTTTTGTCAAGTTCTGACAAAACGGGTAATCCACCTCGAATCGCCCTCCACACAAACACTTCAATCTTTTTTGGGACCAAACAATTGCGTAATGTTACAATATTGTTTGAACCCGAACCAAGGATGTGAGAAGTGATTATATTAGAGAGTACATTAGTTGAGAAAATTCCACTGTTACCAAAAGAGCAGCTCCAAGAATCTGCCTTTTCAGGCATGAGTTTAAAAGCAGACAACATCTCACTCAATTCGATCAGTTCTGCACCTGTTCGACCAGTTGGCACCCGTGACCAACTCCATGAGCCAACACACTTTGTCCCATCCCAACACACTCGGTCCTTAACAGCAACTTGCAAATCAGTATCCAATCGAGCCAATCTGCAGAATCTGAGACGAAGTGGTTGGTCCGAGAGCCATGTATCATTCCAAAAAGAAGTATCTTTTCCATCCCCTATAGTTTTAACAAAAGAAGCCTTGAATTGCACCCCGAGATCTTCTATACTTTCACCTGTTTTAATTATGCTCAACCAAGCAGAGTTAAAAGAACACGTATGTGACAGCCCCCCCCCCCCCCCCCCCCCCCCCCCCCCCCCCCCGACGAACAATCAATCCGGAATCCCCATAAATATTTAATGATTTTAACCCACAAAGTGTCGGGTTCGCTTAAGAACCTCCACCACCACTTGCCGATTAAAGCCATATTTTTGCTATTTAACGAACCCAAATTTAACCCCCCCTCCTCGAAAGGACGAATAACATCGTCCCATTTTACCCATGAATTTTTTTTCTCACTACCCGACCCGCCCCAAAAGAAATTACGTCTTACACTCTCGAGTTTTTTTAGCACGCAAGGCGGAGCACGGAATAGCAAAAAGTAATACAACGGCAAACTATTCAAAACCGACTTAACGAGAGTCAAACGTCCACCATATGACATCGCCCGCGCCCTCCAATCGGCTAACCTCTTTTCAAATACTCGAGGTAAATATGCTTCAACAAGTTTAAATGTGCGGTTCAATTGGGTCTGTGGCGACTACTTCTGACGCTTTGTTGGCTGGTTTGATGGCTTCATTGAGTTCTGATTATTAGCTGTATATGTTTTTTATGTTGTTTACCTTTGTTCAATTGTTGTGTATGTGGTTTTGTAGATCGTTGGATCACTTCAATTAGTTTACGTTAGTTCAGTTGTGTTGTGTCTTGATTTCGTGATCGTTGAATCACTTCAAGCGAATGCTTTAATATTGAATTAATGTATTTTTAGAAGAATAAATCAAGTTTCAATGTGTGCTTAGTAAAACAACTTTCAACTTTTGCTGGGGTTTGTCATTTCACACACGATATGATCACATGATTTTTATGTAGTTTTTTAAAGATGCACGATATATGCCTGCCATATTTTAGCTAAAAGATACGTAATATAGTATAGTACATATTTATACAAGTAGTGTTGTTATAAAATACTACCGTGTGTCCACTCCATAGAAAGAAACTTCTGTTTCTAAAATTCTTTATGCTTCACTTAGCATATTTAAGAATGAACTAAAAAGACTGATAACAGAATTAACAAAAAATTTAGTACACACAACTTTAAACTATGTTTGTCGGGTTAAGAAAAAGAAATTGTCTCACTTTGCTATTTCGTAACATAAAAGTTGGAGACAATGTATGTAGTGCACTTCATAAACTTCTTAAAACATGGCTTTAATTTAGTACATTACAGTAAGTAGTTAATGCAATGTATTTATAATAACACATAGACATAGTTGTATATATAAATCCCATATGCAACATTAATATCTAAGTCAAGATGGAAATATTCGGGGATCGGTGGTCTCATTTTGTCGATCAAGGGAAACCGTACCTCGGGGTGCTTTTTCTTCAACTGGGGTACGCGTTTAACGGGGTTATAGTGAAGTCGGCTTTAAACGAAGGCTTGAATCCTTGCACATTTTCGGTTTATCGAAATGTGGCTGCAGTCGTTGTTTTTGGTCCTTTTGCTCTGTATTTTGAAAGGTAGATATTCATTAATAATTTGTCTTCTGTAAAACATAAATCGGACTAAAGCTTGTTACAGTTTTATGCAATTTCATATTTTGCAACTTTTTATTGATAAAGTTGATTGATGTGATAGGAAACTGCGGCCTGAGATGACATTGTCAGTGTTCTTGAAGATAATGTTGCTTGCACAATTAGAGTATGCATCAGGATCTAATGACATTACAATTTGAATTTTATTTATTCTTATCGACATTTGTTTGTATGTGTAGTTAACACAATATTTTTTGTGTGAATTTAGGCCTGTTTTGGACCAAATACTGTATTATACAGGAATGGAATACACCACCGCAACATTTGCCATAGCAATGTGTAACATTCTCCCTGCCTTGACGTTTTTCATGGCGTGGATATTCAGGTAAAACACGACTTGGTAAAAAGTATTATTTTTTTTAAAAATGTATAATCAAAATTAGCTTTGTGTGGGTTAAGATCTGTATGCATTTGTTTTTTGGTAGGCTTGAGAAGGTGAACATAAAAAGAATGCATAGTCAAGCCAAGATTATAGGAACCCTAGTGACAGTAGGCGGTGCGATGGTGATGACCCTTATCGTTGGACCACCAATCCCATTGCCATGGACTAATGTGACCAGGGTGCACCACTCTGAACCGCCTGCTACAGTCTCTCAAGACCACCATCTCAAGGGTGCAATCATGATAACTGCTGGTTGTTTTTGTTGGGCTAGCTTTTACATCCTTCAGGTAATTCTGTTACTAACATAGTAAAGGTAGCAAAATGGGTGGGTCAAGTGTCTTTATATGGATTTCATGAGTATGAGTTTTGATTGTTTATTGTAGGCTGTGACATTAAAGAAATATCCGGCTCAATTGTCTCTTACAACTCTTATTTGTATGATGGGTGGGTTGCAAGGAACTGCGACGACTCTCCTTATTGAGAAGGGCAAATCGGGAATTTGGTCAATCAAATGGGACTCAAAATTATTAGCAACGTTATATAGTGTAAGGAAGGGATAGTTAAAATTTATTGTTTTCTAATTAATTTTTTATTTTTTTTTATGTTGGGAACTAATATTTGGTTCAAAACAGGGAATCGTTCGATCAGGGGCGAGTTACTATGTATCAGGTCTAGTGATGAAGGAAAAAGGTCCGTTTTTCGTGACAGCGTTTAATCCCCTTGGGATGGTGATCGTTGTGATTGTGAGCTCGTTTACTGTTGGTGAACAAATGAACTTGGGAAGGTAATTACCATAAACGTGACAGTAAAGATGGGTCAGCTTGTTTGGGTAACGGGTCAAAACCCAAAACAGCCAAATTCCTTTCGAAATAGCCTAGTTGGATTGGTTCACGAAAAAATTTTAAGCCTTTACGCCTAGGTTAAGGCTAATGTAAAATGAGTAATTCGATTGATTAGTGTTTTAATTGATATATTGATATTGATTTTAGGGTTGTTGGAGCGTTAGTTATTGTTGTGGGACTATACTTAATCATATGGGGTAAAAGCAAGGATTCGAGTTTGTCAGATTCAAGAAACATCGAGATAGAAGTGACTGATCTTATAACAACGGCTGATAAGAATTCAGATGGCATTACAAAATCTGACATTGTTGATGACATCATCAGAGAACACAATGATATTGAAGCTTCGGTCTGATTATTTTGTTGGAACCAGAATTCATTTATACGAACACTAAGTTCAACAGCTTCTTGTGTTTGATTCGGGATTCTTTAGCATCTTCGGTTTTCTTCTTCTTCCCGTTATATATATCATAGCTTACTCTATACTTGATCAAATATTGATCTTAATAGGATTTTTGTAATACTGGCTTCAAATAGTTTATAGGTCTCCCAAGTGATCTAATTATAGTTTTATTATCATGACATGTACTTTATACTTTATTACTAGGATTGTGAAGCCCCACACAATAGCACAACTGAATTTTAATGTTTTCTATTTGAGTTAACTAGTTTTCGAACCTCGCTTCGCGCCGGGGGTTCGATTTTTAATGTATTTTATTGTGTTTAGTTACGGAGCCTGCGAGTGAAAAATCAACATATATGAATAGTACCCTAAATATTTAGCGTTTTTTTAAAAGTGTCCGTTTTGCGTATAGTTAGTGATATTGTGTTCATAAAATTATTTCGAGTTTAAGGATGGTGTCGGGAAAATTTAACTCGTTGCGAGTGAGAAGATATGACCTGTTGAATATTTGAGTGGAGTTTATTTAAGATATTTTATGGAAATTTTGATTTGACGCTTTAACCCCCTGTGTTGGGGGTCGATTTTAATTTTTGAACAAAGGGTGAGGGGCTTTTGTGGTGTTACTTGAAAGAAAGAAGGGGAAAAAAGGTGAAAAGACAAAAATACCCCTGGCACTATTCATAAGTTTTGTCTAATAGTTAATAGTTAGTTAATTATACTCTTGGTTCCTATGGTTTACTCAATCTCACCGGTCATCCCTATCTTTCAAAAGTTATATCGATAGTCCTTGTGATTTTAAAAATGATCATTGCTAGTCCAATTCCTAACTCCTGTTAACTTAGCCCGTTAAATGATGGCATGTTCTAGTCACATGATGGGCAACAATGTAATTCAGTATCCACGTAGTATAATAAAAACTCTAAACGTCCAATTACAAGATCAAGCCGATCCGTTTATTCTTCAAATAGTTTAGCTTCTACCACTCCACCAGAATCAGCCCTCAATTACAAGAACAGGTAGTGCCGTTTATTGACGGTGACGATATCCAGTTTCTGTTAGACGAAATCTCTGGCAAAAATATCAATTCCGACGATCGTAGTGTTTTTTTTCTTCTTTTTTTTTGTTTTTTTTTTCTTTCTATTTAACGGTGATCTACTGACTCATAATCATGTAGATCATGAACAAACGGATTACTGCGCGGATTCGCTAGCGAAAGTATTTATTAGCGAAATATCTTTTTTTCCTTTATCGTGGGAAACCATTGTGCATTTAAACAAGTTTTTCGTTAAAAAGTGACTATACTCTTTCTAACCAATTGAGTATTTTTGATTTGTAGAAGCTCAAATTGTTGTAATAAAAAACTGAATATTGAAAGAAATGCCAAATGTATCTCTGGCTATTACTAACTCATGATCCTGATTACTTGAATTTCTAAATGGGTTAAAGCCAAAAATATGCTACAAACTTACACAAATGTACCGATGTCGCCCACAAATCCATTTTCGTCCTACTGTCGCCTACAAACTTATAAAAAATGTGCTGATGTTAACATTTCGTTACTGGTTACCTGCTGAAACGGTAAAGTTAATTATTTAACTTTTTTATTCATTTTATATGTCCCGATGTCGCCCATATACTTTCAGTTGTGTTACGATGTCGCACATATACTTTCAGCTGTGTTACGATGTCGCCCATATACTTTCAGTTTTTGTTTCGAGGTATCACCGACGTGTCATGACTACTCAGAAGCCACGTAATCAACCATTTTAGTTGATGATTAAAAAAAGTATTTTGTTTATATTAGCACATTTTTTATAAGTTTGTAGGCAACAGTTGGATGTAAATGAGTTTGTGGGCGACATCGGTACATTTGTGTAAGTTTGTAGCATATTTTTGACTTTAACCTTATATATTCTAAAAATATATGAGGCCTAATAGTTAACTTTAAAGAGTACTTTGTAAAAATAATCCAAACTAGTGGTATCAGATAAGGGTACTACATAAACTTATCATTGATAACACATGATCACATTAAACAATCTTAAAATCTATCAATTCGGCATTATTACATCATCTTCATTGCCTTTTAGAAGAGGGTAACAATAGTAACAATCACAATAAAAATAATAGATTACATTAATATATAAGACCAAGGTTGCAAAATTCGCTATTCGGAGATTAATCGGTCGGGACTTTGAAAAGATTAATCGGAAATTCGGAGATTAATCGGATTGTACTGTATACATTTAAATATTAAAATTTAAAAATTATATGTGTAAATATGGGAAAAATGATAAATATAAAAATAAACTTTAAGATAATTATCTAAAATTGTTCATTTTCCTCAAAAACTATAAAGTTATAGTTTAAATTCATGTTAAAATGTTAACCATTTTTTACTTCAACCGATTTTGGTTAACAAATTCGGTTTTGACCCATCAATTGACGTTGTTCGTTTAATTAAACGGATTTTTAGAAATCGGAACGGATTGCTCTTAAAAATGATTAATCGGAGATTAATCGGTGAGTAATCGGGTTTTTTACAACACTGTATAAGACCTCTCTCAGTACACGATTCATCTTGACCATTCTCAAAAAACAACGTTATTCTTGGTCTGTCATGTTGGTTAAAATATACTTCGACAATGATCACAAAGAAATCATGAGTAATATAGTTAGCATTCTCCTTAAAGTAAATCATCAGTTACACAGACAAACATTAGGATACGGCGGAAAGATTGGTGTTGATGAATCAGTACATGGTATATAAATACATGTTTTGGTGACAATATTTCATAGCTACTGTACTAACGAGAGCTATTAAACAGGCAAACCAAATCAACTCATTCAAGCCATTGCATAAAATAAAAATCATAAATATAATGTGCAGAAAATACCCAACACCACTGGATATGATCATTATTGTTGTTACAAAAACACAAAACCTATTCATTCAATTCATTCAATATAAGAAATAAAACAGACCCAAAAGCCAAAACCAAACAAAACATGTAACAATAATTGTTAAGAAAAAAAAAATACTGTATATTTAAATCAATCCCAAACCAAAGCCAAACAGTTGTGGTAGGAAAAGCTGATCACCTCCTCATCCAAAATTACCTTATCCAACTTGGGATACATTGCATCTCCGCCATTGTGCTTTCGATAATCTTGACATCGGGTCTCTGTATGTTGAATTTGTATCTCCCGTCCCGAGTAATTTTTGGGCAATCCGACATGTACAACACGGATAACAATTTGCACCCATTACCCAAAGCTACTAATCCTCTATCACAGAGGTTGTGTCAGAGTAGTTGACATGTAGTGTCTCCAAATTTTGACAATGCAATCCAATGGAAACCCAACCACGGAGCCCGATACCAATACAAAATGCTAAGTTTAACTCTTGAAGTAAAGGACAACCTTTTGAAATTTTGATGATGGAGTCATCTGTAACAAAGGATCTCGCCCAAAAGGAAAGTACTTTAAGATTTTTAGCAATCCCTGAACCAATTGCAGCTAAACCACGTTCATCCTTATAAAGCTTACTAAAATTAAAAACTTTTAGATACTCAAGACCAGCTCCACTTAAATATCCAGTCGGGTAAAGTGTGCGTGAATCTGCTTCTAAATAAGTCAAAGCTGCCGAAAAACCTTGTCTCGATCTTACTCCAAAAACTTTATCACAACCGATAATTTTGAGTACTCGAAGTTGAGGACAATTTTTTTTTAAGAAACGAAATTCCAGTGTTTGTTATATTACGGCAACAGATAAGACTCACGTTTATCAAGAGTTTATTAGAATATTTGGTTAAGGTTTCCAGTCCTTTGTCCGTAATAACAGTAAAAGAAAGATCAAGAACCGATATCCATGAAGAATAATGAGACTCAAAATGATGACTGAAAAAATGAAGACATCTACCAACCACAATTGAATCAAAGGGGTTGCTTCTAACAACATCATTGAAGCATTTACAACTTAGAATTGTGATATCAAGAAAACGATGACATGTTTGGCTAAAAGATTCTTCATCACGTGCTAGGTATAGTTTTTGGTAAATCAGGTCCAAAACCTCATCAGGAAGTTGTGTAATACACAAACTCTGTTTTCTGTCGTCGCTTACATCCATAATATCAATTCAATAATACTGTATTACTCCCTTATTATTACTGTAGATCATTAGGAACAATTAAATTAAATTAAATTAAATTAAATTAAATTAATGAATATAACATGGATGAACTGTACTTATATAGTTAAACTGTTTAATCAATTACCTTAACAATGGTGTGAGCAATTCAGGTCTCCTCTTCGCACAATTGGTTTCGATCAAGGATTTGTCTGCAGGTGCTCGGTTGATTGGAACCTAAAAAGTACCAATAAGTTTCATATTTAGTCTATGGTCTCTTTTAGTTATGCAAGTTTGTACCCTTTAATTTTCTTGTTCACATTTTTAGTTCTTAAACTTATATATATATATATATATATATATATATATATATATATATATATATATATATATATATATATATATATATATATATATATATATATATATATATATATATATATTGGTAGGATCAAGAGGGAAGTAACTAATCGGGGGGAAGCAAATTTTTTTTTTTTTCGTTTTTTGAAAAAACTTTGTTCACGAACATTATAGATGTGATGAAAATAAGAACATTTAGTAGAGACACTTTGTGATAAATGTTTTAATTTTGACGGGAAAACGCTCGAAGAAGTAATATATAACAATTATCGTATTTTTCGAGCGTATGTTGAGGTTTTAGCTATTGGGGTTTAGATATTAGAGTTTAGATATTAGGGTTTATAGGGATTAGATATTAGGGTTTAGAAATTTAGGGTTTAGGGTTTAGATTTAGGATTTAGATTGAGTTTTTAACACGAACGGTTTAGAGTTTAGGGTTTAGGGTTTGGTGTTTTGGGTTTATGGAATAAACCCAAAACAACAAACCCTAAACCCTAAACCCTAAACCCTATACCCTAAACCCTAAACTCTAAATCGGGCTAAATTTTACTTCACAAAACATGAAGAAAAAAAACGTTCATATTCTTCACGAACAATATTATCTTGAATGTTATTTTTGTCGATCGTAACATTCATCACGAAGTGTCTCTTCTAAATGTTCATATTTTAGTGTGATCTTGATGCCGGAAAAAAATTCCAAAAAAACGAAAAAAAAAATTTTTTTGCTTCCCCCCGCTTCCCCCCAATTGGTTACTTCCCCATTGATCATGCCCATATATATATATATATATATATATATATATATATATATATATATATATATATATATATATATATATATATATATATATATATATATTTCTAATCAAAATTTCTTCTATTTTATTTATCCTCTAAACTTAACAAATATGCCGTTAAAACTTCTTTATCTTTGTAGTGACGACGATAAAATGTGGCAAAAAATGCTAAATTTAAGGGTTTTAACATTTTACCACAGTGAAATAGCTCCCAAAGACAACCATCATTGAATCTTGGTCTTCCTAAAGAACTGTAACATCCCGCGTTTTTCCGTTAAATTTAATTTTAACACCGTCTTTTTTTTTTAAACATAATCTTTCGTATTTAAATTAATAGTTTCCGTGAGTAACGTTCATTATATTCCCGCTATTTAATTTTGACATCACTCATTTCACTCGAGCGTTTTCAAAATATCCGTTCGGTAAAATCCCACACCCGCTTCTAAACTCGAGGGACTAAAATTGACACGGGGCAAACTAGTTGACTAGGTCAACTAGTCCACCCCAATCACCACCATTCAATCACCTCCATCTCTCTCTCTTTCTCTCTAGCAAGAACACACACACAAACACCCAATTCAATCATTCATCATCTAAATTCGGATCGGGAAGCAAACTTCAAAACAAATTACATATTCGTGATCCTCTCTTCATCCTCTACATTTTGATACCAAATTCATCAAGTTTGGGTAACATTTCTAAAACACTAAATTTCTCTAAATTCGTTTTATATACTTGAAATTGTGTTAGTTAGTGTCTATGGCTCGTGTGTAACATGAATATATGTTTTGTTTGCTCGATTTGTTGTTTTGGAGTAACTAGTTGAACATTTGAAATGGGTGTGCTTAATCTTTGATTTTGGAAGATTAAATGTTGTTAAATTGTTAAAGTTCATGTTTTAATTGTGTTACTAGTATCACTAGCTTCGTTTTGATGTATAGGTTGATTTAGAAAACTTCAAAAACCCGGTTAATGATTTTGTGATGTTTGACTAGGGTTTGATAGTTCTTGACATGAACTTTTGATGCTTGAATGCCATGAAATGTTAATTGTTAGTGTTTAGTAGTAATGTATGCTTCATTACCCTCAAAACGGCATATCATATGTGTGAATTGGATTCCCGAAACTTAAAATGCGATTGATGAACTTGAAACTTTGAAAATGGACTTTTATTGATCACTTGATGAGATTTCGGCTATTGTAATTGATGTTTTTGTTTGATGAAACGTGTTTAGTTGTTTTCCTTGTCAAATTACCTTTCCAACGATATATAGTATGCATTTTGGATGTTTTCGGTTCATAAAATATGTTAATTTGAGTTTTGGTTCGTGACTTGGACCATTTTCTGCAAACTGCATGTTTCCCAGGTATTGCGCGCCGCGCATATACCCGCGCGCCGCGCAAAACAGAAATCCCAGATATTTGCCCCCTTTAGTTGAGTTCTGACCCGGATTTACACTAGGGTGCGCGCCGCGCAACCCATAGCGCGCCGCGCATATGCCCAGCTCATTTTGTTTTTATTTTTCCTTTCACAAAATGTTTCCCGCTTAACCGTAACTCCGATTAACATGAAACTTGGCCATTCTGCTCATAAATGATTTCTCATCATGGTAAAATTGTCGGATACCCGACCCGACCCCGTTGACTTTGACTTTGACCAAGTTTGACTTTAGTCAAACTTAACCAAACAATTATACAATCGTTCTAACATGTTTAACTACTTGTAACGTGCATGAAACTTGACAATTTGCTTCACATGCTATATTAATCGAGTCGTATTGAGCCATAGGACTAATTGAACACATTTCGCCCGACCTTGTGTCGTAACCGGTTAATTGATACAACTTACTTGTTTAGGTCAAGGCTAAGCAACATTCATGCACACGTTTACTTTGTGAAGTACATTTATACTCGTGCACTCGAGGTGAGATCATAGTCCCATCTTTCAACAACTTTTATGCTTTAAACTATGGGATGAGAAACATATACGTATCATACTTTTACACTTGAACACAAGTACGAAAACGAACATTCCACGTACGGGTTTGAACAAAAAGCCTCAATTCAATTATCATTAGTTACACTTGCAGGGTGTAAACGTGAACTTATGTTATGTGATCACATGGGCTTGACGAGCCTCATTCGGACGGTTCGCTACCGTTAGCGGATGAAATATATTTTCGGGTCTAGTGTATGTTCTAACACTACGCAAAGGGTGCAAAACAGTTAAGTTTGATAATTGGGTGCCCGGGATACAAACAACAACTTTGGAATGCAAATGATTTTGATAATCATCTTATACTAAATCTTGTGGTTCAAATACAACGTTTACTAAAACACCTATGATTTCACCAACGTTTTTCGTTGACAGTTTTCTATATGTTTCTCAGGTTCATACTTGGGTATTTGATACATGCTTCCGCGTACACTCATACTTGCTTGGAGTTAAGCATACATGCATACACTCTGATTTCTTGCTTGGGGTCAAGCATACATACATGCATACGCTAGTGATAGCACCTTTGGATTCAAACATGTTGTTTACATACTTACGCTATTTATAGCAAACCGTGACTTTCAACTTATATTATGTCGCAAGTTATTTCATTTATACTTTACAACTTTTGTAAACTTAAACTTGTTGTCGAACCGTTTGGTAAACTAAACTTTGTAAGTTTTGTACATTTCAAATGAATGCGACATAATTTTGGTCAAACGAGTCTCATATAGGGACTACGACCACGTAACGGGACCTAAGTTAGCGGCGCCGTCAAACATGATTTGGTCGGGTCGCCACAGATGGTATCAGAGCGTTGGTTGTAGGGAACTAGGATGTGCATTAGTGTGTCTGACAGAGTCGTTAGGACGCATTAGTGAATCTAGACTACAACCGGATAGTTAATCATTGCATTCTGACATACATTTGCTATAGATAGCACTTACTTGACTACTTGTGCATTATACTTGAATCATTCTTAGGCAAACTTCTTAATGGTACCAAGTTTTCATCATACGAACTCGTATTCTGCAACTTTCTGGTAACACGCGTAAATTCAAGATTCATACCCGTATGGATGACGACGACTTCATTAGTCACACTTGTTCGGGAACTCTGTCTCCCAGATTGTTATTCGCCACCGTTTCAACTTACTATCGGTGTCACACCGGTGTACCTTACTATCTACCACTTCTTGTTACTACCATCACTACTCTAGGTGAGTATCGTCATCGCTAATTATCACTACGGTTGCGTACTTTTTGTTATCATGATTCGTTACTCTTTTCGTGCCTAAGGGCATTATCGCTTGACTTGAACCGCAATGACGTGAACAATCATTTATACACTTCCCTCGGGGAATGCTTCTTTATAGTTGCACTAATTCTTTCGATTCAATACGAGTCACGTTAGAGACGTCGTTACACTTTTTTATTTTAAACTTCACGATTACACGAACTTGAATCTATAGAGTGATGTGGGAATGGAGGTATGAGTTAGCGTAATATAACGACACTCGATCAACGTGGTTATATTACGGTAAGTCATACCAAAGTTCTAATGACACATGATGGTGGTTGGACTCGATCAACCTAATCACCACCATGTGCCATGTACATGACTTCATTTTTCTTGTTTGAACATCCGACAACTCCGAGAATATTGATAACAAACCATACCAAGGACACATCTTCGATTATTATCGAACCATATTTATGCTTCCGAATGAATGACAAATTCTTCCGACTTCAAACATATGTTATACGCGTATACTATCTCGTTTTCTTACAGTTTATCGACGAACTACAATATGCTTGTTATGCTCACATCGAGGCGGAAACTTCTCTCGCCTTACACCCGTACTTCCGTTTAAGGAAATCCTTATTCTAAATTCTCAATGGAGAGCGACTCTTCACGTCATACAAGTATTCGCCGCGAGGGTGGATAGTCCTAACAATCGTTTTCAAAACCCGATAAGAACTTGCCCCGACGAACGTTTTTGGAAACCGATAAATCTTCCGCGACGCGAATTTTCTTGAGAAACTTGTCCTAGCTAACGTTTTCAATTCCTAGCAAACTTGTTCAATATGCCTTAGGGAAATGTACCCCGTTTCGGATCGAGATCCTCGTTTCACTTCTAGATTTTGGAGTACCTTACAAAAAGCCTCGGGACCGCGTTTAGACATGAGTACCGCGTACCATCCACAACCCGACGGACCGAACAAACATGCGATTTAAACCTTGGAAACCATAATACGAATTTGTATTACCAACTTCAAATTTACTTGAGAAAAGTTTTTGCCTTTAACCAAATTCTCTTACAACGATGGTTATCATTCAAGTCTTAACGTCACACTTTTTGAGGACCCGTATAGCCGTAATCGTCGTTTTCTTAATTTGTTGAACCGAAGTAGGTGACAAGCGAACCACCGGACCCGAAATCATTCATGAAACAACCGGAAAATTTTTCAATTCCAAGAAAGGCTCAAGGCGGATCGTAGTCGCCAAAAGAACTATGCCGATGTTAGACGTGAACCTCTCGAATTCCAAGTGGGTAACCGTGTCACTTTAAAAGTCGCACCTTGAGGAGGTGTAATCCGTTTCGGAAAACGTAGAAAGCTAAATCCGCGATATTTTAATCCTTTTAAATTCTTGGGGTGTTTTGGACCCGTTGCTAACCGTTTAGATTTATTTTCCGACTCATTTGAGCCCCCGTCATTCTACATTCTATATAAAACCTAAGGACGTGTCTTGCCAACAAGAACTTGTTATTCCTTTCGATGAGCTTACTATCGATGGTACACTTCACTTTCTGGGAGGACCGGTTGAAACCATGAATCATGAAACCAAACCGTAAACAACATATGATCCCGACCGTCAAATTCGTTGAAATACCCTAGGACGTACTTCTCCCTCACTCGTAGAATTGGCAACGCAAGATCTCGAGGAAGATTCAACAACTACTACTTCCAACTAAATTTCGGGACGAAATTTCTTTTGAGGCGTGGATAATGTAACATCCCGCGTTTTTCCGTTAAATTTAATTTTAACACCGTCTTTTTTTTTTAAAACATAATCTTTCGTATTTAAATTAATAGTTTCCGTGAGTAACGTTCATTATATTCCCTCTATTTAATTTTGACATCACTCATTTCACTCGAGCGTTTTCAAAATATCCGTTCGGTAAAATTCCGCACCCGCTTCTAAACTCGAGGGACTAAAATTGACACGGGGCAAACTAGTTGACTAGGTCAACTAGTCCACCCCAATCACCACCATTCAATCACCTCCATCTCTCTCTCTTTCTCTCTAGCAAGAACACACACACAAACACCCAATTCAATCATTCATCATCTAAATTCGGATCGGGAAGCAAACTTCAAAACAAATTACATATTCGTGATCCTCTCTTCATCCTCTACATTTTGATACCAAATTCATCAAGTTTGGGTAACATTTCTAAAACACTAAATTTCTATAAATTCGTTTTATATACTTGAAATTGTGTTAGTTAGTGTCTATGGCTCGTGTGTAACATGAATATATGTTTTGTTTGCTCGATTTGTTGTTTTGGAGTAACTAGTTGAACATTTGAAATGGGTGTGCTTAATCTTTGATTTTGGAAGATTAAATGTTGTTAAATTGTTAAAGTTCATGTTTTAATTGTGTTACTAGTATCACTAGCTTCGTTTTGATGTATAGGTTGATTTAGAAAACTTCAAAAACCCGGTTAATGATTTTGTGATGTTTGACTAGGGTTTGATAGTTCTTGACATGAACTTTTGATGCTTGAATGCCATGAAATGTTAATTGTTAGTGTTTAGTAGTAATGTATGCTTCATTACCCTCAAAACGGCATATCATATGTGTGAATTGGATTCCCGAAACTTAAAATGCGATTGATGAACTTGAAACTTTGAAAATGGACTTTTATTGATCACTTGATGAGATTTCGGCTATTGTAATTGATGTTTTTGTTTGATGAAACGTGTTTAGTTGTTTTTCTTGTCAAATTACCTTTCCAACGATATATAGTATGCATTTTGGATGTTTTCGGTTCATAAAATATGTTAATTTGAGTTTTGGTTCGTGACTTGGACCATTTTCTGCAAACTGCATGTTTCCCAGGTATTGCGCGTCGCGCATATACCCGCGCGCCACGCAAAACAGAAATCCCAGATATTTGCCCCCTTTAGTTGAGTTCTGACCCGGATTTACACTAGGGTGCGCGCCGCGCAACCCATAGCGCGCCGCGCATATGCCCAGCTCATTTTGTTTTTATTTTTCCTTTCACAAAATGTTTCCCGCTTAACCGTAACTCCGATTAACATGAAACTTGGCCATTCTGCTCATAAATGATTTCTCATCATGGGAAAATTGTCGGATACCCGACCCGACCCTGTTGACTTTGACTTTGACCAAGTTTGACTTTAGTCAAACTTAACCAAACAATTATACAATCGTTCTAACATGTTTAACTACTTGTAACGTGCATGAAACTTGACAATTTGCTTCACATGCTATATTAATCGAGTCGTATTGAGCCATAGGACTAATTGAACACATTTCGCCCGACCTTGTGTCGTAACCGGTTAATTGATACAACTTACTTGTTTAGGTCAAGGCTAAGCAACATTCATGCACACGTTTACTTTGTGAAGTACATTTATACTCGTGCACTCGAGGTGAGATCATAGTCCCATCTTTCAACAACTTTTATGCTTTAAACTATGGGATGAGAAACATATACGTATCATACTTTTACACTTGAACACAAGTACGAAAACGAACATTCCACGTACGGGTTTGAACAAAAAGCCTCAATTCAATTATCATTAGTTACACTTGCAGGGTGTAAACGTGAACTTATATTATGTGATCACATGGGCTTGACGAGCCTCATTCGGACGGTTCGCTACCGTTAGCGGATGAAATATATTTTCGGGTCTAGTGTATGTTCTAACACTACGCAAAGGGTGCAAAACAGTTAAGTTTGATAATTGGGTGCCCGGGATACAAACAACAACTTTGGAATGCAAATGATTTTGATAATCATCTTATACTAAATCTTGTGGTTCAAATACAACGTTTACTAAAACACCTATGATTTCACCAACGTTTTTCGTTGACAGTTTTCTATATGTTTCTCAGGTTCATACTTGGGTATTTGATACATGCTTCCGCGTACACTCATACTTGCTTGGAGTTAAGCATACATGCATACACTCTGATTTCTTGCTTGGGGTCAAGCATACATACATGCATACGCTAGTGATAGCACCTTTGGATTCAAACATGTTGTTTACATACTTACGCTATTTATAGCAAACCGTGACTTTCAACTTATATTATGTCGCAAGTTATTTCATTTATACTTTACAACTTTTGTAAACTTAAACTTGTTGTCGAACCGTTTGGTAAACTAAACTTTGTAAGTTTTGTACATTTCAAATGAATGCGACATAATTTTGGTCAAACGAGTCTCATATAGGGACTACGACCACGTAACGGGACCTAAGTTAGCGGCGCCGTCAAACATGATTTGGTCGGGTCGCCACAAGAACGTTAACATGTAATAATAGGGTGGGATGTTGATAAACAAGTGTTAGAGGAATATATTGTATGCACCAAGATCACTGAACCAACTCGATGTATATGTGTTGTAGTTTTTCTTTTTACAACAATCGATAACTATATAGAACGAAGCTTTTCCAACGGAAGATGAAAAAACCAAACAAGAATACACTGAGGTTAAAAGCGGGAAGAATCGTAACTAAGAAGCATAACGAAAACCTATACCAACAAAAACCTAACCGCTATCTAAAAACGAGCAAAACCAAACTGAACCAAACAACAACCGAACAACCAAAACAAAAATCACTAGGTACAACAAAGGCACAAAACTGACCATCACAAAGCGAAGACAAAACTCGAAAACTAACAACGAAAATGGAACCTAAACACAAGCAACTTGATCGAACCTAAAACTTATAGTTTGGAATTTGAGTGCCTAATTTGGGGATAATTGGTTTGATAGATTGTTATAACTCCGGCGTTCGTGCAAACCCGATCATAATTTGGATCTCGATGGCGTAAAACAATCAGTTGGATTATTTTACTCAATCGGATCGAGTAGATTAATATCTAAATGAATTGAACTCCAGTGACGACCGAAATAGAATCGGGATATGATTTAACTGTGGATTTTAATATGGATTTGACAGAGGAATATTATAGTGACTACCCAAGGGGTCTATTTTGACAGAGTAATGTTATAGTAACTGGGATACACTTTTAACGAGGTTATAGTAAAGTCGGCTTTAAAAGAAGGCTTGAATCCTTGCACATTTTATGTTTATTGAAATGTGGTTGCAGTCGTCGTTTTACTGGAACGCGAAATTTTTTACTGGAACGCGAGGCTTTACTGATTCTTCTTCTTTGCTTGATTTAAACTCCATCTTCATGCAAAATACTTACTTTCTTTCAAACATTGATCAATAAACTTTCTTCCAAACTTTGATCAATAAACAACCTTTAGCTTCTAAAACTCTTGAAATAGACTTTCTTCCAGTAAGCACAGAATTCCTTCGATTTTAGCTCGAACAATGATCAAATGAAATGGATATAGCAATAATTGAACGTATAAAACATGTATAGATTTGACTATATCAATTACGTAAACTAGAGATAAAAAACACCCCCGGTCGGGTCGCAAGAACCTTTTGGTTTCAATAGTTAACTCAGCCATAAATGGCCAATGAAATGTAAGGATTGTTGTTTGATAATTTTAATCGCTGCAAAAAATAAAAAGGGCCAGGTCGGACAAAGCTTTTGGTTTCAATAGTTGACACTGTTAATAACATATTAGACCCGTCTCTTTTGGGCCTGAAAAGTTAAAGGGCTGCATCTACGACCTAAGCTATCTAAAAGTCTAAAACTATGGGTATTAAAAATCGACCAACTAAAGTTTTAACTAAATAAATGGTTAGGAGGATAGGAATCAAGTTATATCTTTTTTATAAGTAAACAATTTATTTATTGTTACTAACAATATAAATAAATAACTTATTAAGCATTATAACGACGGTAATTGATAGTTCGGACAAAAAGAATCACGATAAACCTATCAAGACTATGGGTGTCAGGTGTGCATTGTACGGGAAAAACGGAAACAAATGGAAAAATTCTGGGGAATGAACTGGACCTAACAAGAACCGAGAATTCCCAAGAAGTTTATGTATAGTTCATGGTCCTTAAATTTCATATTTTTCGGTTCTCGGTAGGAGATAGACCGAACCCGAATAATTTTGAAATTGACCGAATCAAAATATTTACATTATGTATGTTTTTTAAAAGAAAAAAGATATAATTCGTAGTTTTAAAAGAAAAGAATATACATTCATGTCACACCCCCAAATAGGGCCTGGGGTATTTGTGACTAATTATATCAAATTACAGATGTATAAACGAGAACGACTTTATATGAGACGTTTTATTGAGTTTTGCAGCGGAAGATAAATAGATTACATTGTATTTAGAGCATTAAATGTTCTTAATTGATATGATATGTAATGAAGACTCCAAGCATAGCAAGCAATCATCATCAAAGTAGCAGATATACAGCGGAAGCAATATTTAAGTACCTGAGAATAAACATGCTTTAAAAAGTCAACACGAAGTTGAGTGAGTTCATAGGTTTGTCATAAATAATGATTTCAGTAATAGATCACAAGATTTAATAAAAGACGATATATCATGTATATCAAAAGTATGCCATGAACGTATAATATCAAAACTAAACGATTTTACCCCGAGACAATACATATGTAATTGTCGAGATCATTATTATACCACCAATTGACCTGAGGTCAACAGTGCGGGACGTTACTCCCAATAGCGCTATTTGTAATAATTCCGTTTGCCTCTTCATTATCTAGCAATTAATGATATTACAAAGCAGGGTTTTGCATGTTTCATATGAACACAATAACATGTTACATATCAACACAATAAAAGTACTCATGTTGGTCGCATAATAGTTTGCACTTGTGTCTATCTGTTATAAAATATTGCATTTATTCTCAGCCCAAAAATATAGATAAAAAGGAAGCAAATGAAACTCACGATACGATACGATCATTTGTAGTAAATATGCATATGACGGCATTGAACAAATGTAGAGTTTACCTCGGATTCACGAACCTTTATCAAGTATATATATTAACACATATACTCGTAATCGAATAAGTTTATTTATGTTATTTCAATTGTTATATATTTCTGTAGTTATATATATATATATATATATATATATATATATATATATATATATATATATATATATATATATAATAACTAATTTGTTATATATGAATATTTATATAAAAATGTTAATATGTTTGATATATAATTATATGAAATATAATTGTAGTATATGAAATAAGTGTATTCAATGTACAAAATATTTATTTGTAAAAATAATAGTTTCGATAATAATGATTTACTAATAATTATAATAATAATGGTAATAATAGTAATTTTAATACAAATGATAGTTTTACTACAGTAATAATTATAAAGTAAAGATGATAGTTTTAGCAAAAATGATATTTTTTAATAATAATGGTATGTTTAATAATAATTATAGCTTTAATAGATATTTTAATGATCATGTTAATATTAATAATAATATTAATACTTATTAATAATAATAATAACTATAATAATAACAATAATAATAATAACAAATAGAAAAACTACCTTCAAAAAGCCTTCATAAAAAATATGCCCAAGACGGGGCTCGAACCCGCGACCTCTCACTAACCCTTAAACATCCCTTACCAACTGCTCTGCCTTGAATTTTCTGATTTAATCCTAGTTTATATCTATTTAACCCGTATTTATTTATTTCATGTTTCTTCTCCTTCACTAAATTCGAACGACTAGGGATCAAGCTTGAAACAATTAAATTTTTGATTTAGGTTTAGTAATTACAGACTAACAACTTATTGGTGTTTAATCAGACGCGAAAAGAAAAAAAAATAAAACAAACAAGAACAACAGAGCTTGTTCGAAGAAAAAAAATAAAATAAACAAACTCAAACATTGATTTTGGATTTAAGAGCGTTTTAGCTAAAAATTACAACATGAAATAGTTTTCAAATCATCATTAGAAACTTTTTAAATCCTCAATTTCAACTGAATCATCAAAACGATTTCGAATTTTTGGATGAACACATCTTTTGACTTTTAAATTCAAAACTTTGACTCAAAAATTCGTACTTGATAAACGGAATTGAAAGTTGAAACTTTGCAGGTAGATTAACTAAATAATTCATAACATGACTGCAATTATAGATTTTGAAATTGGATTCGATTTCTGGGTTTTTGAAAATATGAACAATAACAGAGGTGTCGAGCTGTTTTAATGGTTTTTTTTTTCTATTTAATTTTCACGA
Source organism: Rutidosis leptorrhynchoides (assembly GCF_046630445.1). NCBI lineage: Eukaryota > Viridiplantae > Streptophyta > Magnoliopsida > Asterales > Asteraceae > Rutidosis > Rutidosis leptorrhynchoides. The sequence continues at coordinate 36,398,918 of NC_092340.1, forward strand.
TGCAGTGTTTTTGGTAATTGATAATTGATAATGATCGACTGGTACTCCATTGGATTGATTTTATAATGCAATTGTGGTGTCGATATGATAATCACGATTGAACAGAAAAATATAAAAAATAAAAGAAAAGCAGATAAAAAAAAATATATAAAGCAGAGATCACCAGTAAATTTATAAACTATTATGATGAGATTTAACAATAATTAATGCAGCATAACTAGTTGACATTGAGTCAGGATCCAAAACCAAAAAGAAAAAGCAGTCACGATTAAAAAGAAAAATAAAAAAAATAAAAGGCAGATTTACCTAATTTATCCATTATCTGGTTTTATATTTATATTTAATTAATAATAAATATAAATATATTTAAATATAATAATACTTTTAATATTATTATTAATAATAAAAATAATAATAACACTAGTAATAACGAAAGTAATGCTAATTATCAAAAATAATGTTGATAATAATAATGATATTTATAATAATTTTAATAATTTTAGTAATAATGACAATGCTAATAATATTAATAATGATATTAGTAAAAAAAATAATGATATTAATAATACTAACAATAATGATACTAGTATTAATTTAATTCTCAATCATAATAATAATGATATTAATATTGATAGTAATATTAATATTAAAATTAATTATGTGTATCAAATATATTATTATTGAAAGTAATAATATTGATATAAATGTTAAGATTTATAATAATAATGAAGGTAATAATAATATGAGTATAACAACTATGATTTAACTTGTATTTTGATATATTAATATTGCAAGTTATTATTTATATAATAGGTATATAAATTTATTTATAACAATTGTTCGTGAATCGTTGGAATTGGTCAAGGATATTTGAAATAGCTCAAAAATTCGGAGATTTAGTTTAACAAATGTTGCTTATCGTCTTAAAAATATTAAAGATTAAGTTTAAAATTAGTCGGAAATTCCCGGGTTGTCACAATTCAGTAGGGAATTTTTTAGGATATACATTCCTTGCACAATCACGACGCTGAGCAATCCTAAAAGATGAACAAGATAAGGGGAAGTTAAAATTATGTAAACGCATCTTAAACATGTTATGATCTTTGTTTTCTCTCGAATTGAACTTTCGAATTATCATTTGCAATGCTTCAAAAGTACAAATTTACTTACTAGCAAAACATTCACTTTGTAAGATCTTAGAGCTATTAACTAATTAGGGTACCATCAATAACAAGAATTACATAAATATTAGATTAGTATACTATATTTAAGTAAAAATATTCCTTTATCTCCATACATTTCAAGGACAATGTTAAACGTGAGCAAGTAGCTCTTAGGACTACGTTTAAACATACTATATTTAAGTTTAATAACTTTGTTGAATTAATTAACTATAAACATTTCTTTTTTAATATCAATTTTCCTTATATAATTTTGATATTAATATTATTAATGGCATGGTTGAGTTATAAATATAAATTTAAATTGTATTTGGTATGCATAAATGTAATCTTTAAAGATATGTTTATTATTCTTCATATTCTGAACATAAAAAATCTTATTCGTTTAGTCGATCATTTATAGATAAGCGAAAAAGTCAAGCCCCTATATATTGTTAGTTGCTCAAGTCGCAATCTACGCTCACAATATTGAAACGCGTATGTCACTCTATTTATAGGGAGTAGTTAAAAACTACTCCAATTAATATGGTGTATTTGCTATGATTATTTCATAAGGGCAAAATGTATAAACATACGCTGCACACTTTGTAAACAACAACAACAACAACGACAACATTCAATAATACATAAGTGATGTATAAGAGAGGTGAGATACAGACAATCCTTTCCCTATCTGAGAAAAAAAACAAGTCATTTCTCCACTCAGAGTGAAACACTCTTAAAAGTAAAGAAAGTCATCCCTCTCTCTATTCGACGGATAAATAGATTGTTTCCGAATGTACCTCCGTCCATTAAAAAAAATAGTAAAAGAAAATTAAAAATAAAAATTGAGACGCCATGAAAATGGTAGAATCAATTTTCTATGAGTTTTAAATCCTGCATGGAATTCAATTTAAGTTTTAAATGACAATCAAGACGCCTATAAATCGACGCTTGCTGTTGACTAAAAATAGAGCCGCCACTTTGTAAACATTCCCACTTTTTAAAAATGTACTCCGTACATATTTAAGAAATGTATATATTATATATTCTAAAATATATCTTGACTCTAAAAAATAATTTACGCTTTATTACACCTTTTGTCTACTTAATATCTAGCTGTTGCCCTCCAACTGTACGTAACCAAGAACATGAACAGGTCCGATTTGGTTGTTCAAAGACACCTACAGGTTAAAGTATTACCGTAATTAGTTTGTTATTCACATTAATTTGTTTGATTATATTTTTATGCAAGCTTGACTATAGATTAATCGTAATATTACGTATGTGTTGAGAAAGAAGGTGAAAAAAATTTTAAAATCCATGAAATATTCATCACATAACGGAATTAATCAAGATTGTAATTAACTATAAAAAATATGAATAAAAAAGCGTATACGTACCCTATATCTACTACATAAAACTATAATAATCTACTAAAAATCCGTATAATAATAATAATAATAATAATAAAAAATAGGGTATAACATCTCATCAGATATAATACATAAAATTACGATCATAAGAAGAAGTCAACCGTGACTGGAGTCATCTTCTCATCATCATGATCAACTCTAAGCCCAAAATCATTCTCTAACGGCGTTAAGTTCAAATCCAAACTAAAAACACGTCTACTATTAACTTTTTTCACAACTGGTACACACACATCTAACGGCGTAGCCGAATCACCGTTTTCGTTATTTATAGCCGCTCTATGCCTTCTCATATGTCCACCCAATGCTTGTCCAATTGCAAACTCGATCCCACAAATCGAACACTTGTGCGTTTTAGGCTTAGATATCGATATCGTGTCTTGATGATCTATCATCTCACCATCAACAAGCCTTGGTTTTTTATGACTAGCCCTATGCCCTCCAAGTGCTTGAAAAGATGGAAATTGTCGATTGCATGTCTTGCATTCAAAAACTCGATCAGCTGATTTAACGTCGTATGATTCATTACTTGACGTCCCCCTCGAAAGGAGCATCAAGTAGTTTGCCATGTTAGTTATATTCGTGTCGTATTCGCCTTCTCGTGTTCTCTTCATCGGTATACACACCATATTTAATTAGCTTGTAATCAATCTTTCGTCACCAAAAAATTGTATTGGTTACAAACCCTAGAAAGAATAAGAATAAAATAGAAATATAAAACTTTGCTTTTTTTGGGTGTTTGTGTGAAACTAAAAAGTGAAGTTTTGTAAGCAAATGAAAGTTGTATTAATGAATGTGAAGAGTTGATTGTGGGATGATATTTATAGGTAATATAGAGTATTGACTTAATTTAGTTTGACCAAAGTGTGTGAATAACGAATGTGACACTACTTCCTTGTGGACAACTAGACAAGTTGAGGGGAGTTGGATAAACCGGGGGAGTAAAGTGTAAAAAGTGGAAAGTAGTGGGGTGTAAGAGTGAAAATAGTGAGGAGCCGTCATCAACCGCGTAAGCGTGACCAAGTGAGTGAGTCGTGAGCGGTGAGCCATCTTTCTGGAATCTTCAACTAAAAAAGACTCAGGTATGAAACATATGACTGCACCCAAAAAGCCAACACAAATACTTTGAATTTTAGTTATATTTTAATTTAATACTCCGTAATAATTTATAAATAGTAATAATTTTCTATTTTTATTTTTGGAAAATTCTAAAATTGCATGCTTATAAGTTTCCAGTATCGATAAAGACCAAAAAAAGCCTTTTTAGTTCTTATATTGCGATCGAGACGATTAATAGGGAGTATTATTATATTTTTTAAAAAGATCTACACGAAATTTCAAAGTCACATATTTGATAAATGTATGTGATACTTGTGATATTTCTAGTACGTACGTCTAGATTATATGTACATATAAAAGTAAAAACAATGCATCTTCTAGAATTAAATAGGTAGCTTAATAAATTTCTTACTATAGCAGCTGCTATGCTAAATTCTTTTATCAATTGATACAGTAACACATAAGTTTATATTTTATTGTTAATATTTTTTTTATCGTCATTTTACTATGGGGATGATTCTCACACACACTTTTTTGATCTTCACACACCAATTGAGTATTATTAGAAGAGTAAAAGGTTAAAATAGGTGTGTGAGGATCAAAAAAGTGTGTGTGAGAATCATCCCCCTTTTACTATCTAACAGATAAATTAGAAATTAATGTAGTAACGTGTTTACAGTTACGCATAGCTCTGGTCCTCTGGATTATTTTATTATTAAATATTATCTAAATTAAATCATAATTGAACATAACTTCTTCTTTTTTTCAAGGCAATAAACTAATATTAAAGAAAACACATAAAGAAGAATACAATGTGGATCTCCTATACAAAAGTAAAGGAAAACAAAACCAAAGAACCAACTATAACTACAAAGGAAAACGGAACCGACTATAAAACAAAACGGCAAGACAACCGTGCATATATCAATCAGCTGAACAAAATACAACACAAGCTAGGAAAGACAATTAGGGATAGGAGCGGGGCACCGTGCTAATAAGAACAACGACAAAGTGTTCCGCTCACAACCCATTTAGATGCACCTTAACCACCGAAAGAAAGCTGTAAGGCTGCGGCCAACGAAGACAACAACAAGCAGCGAATGAAAGTTGCTGCTGCGAATACATTTTAAAAGCCGAGACCAGGAGATCCAAAAAAGCGGGAAAACCAAATTAACCGACGCCAACCTTATTGAAAACGACTGAATTAAAAAGAAACAGTTGTGCAATCCATTATTGCCAATCAATGGTTAATTTTTTAATTTTTTTTTATCTATTTATTATTCACTCAAAACTTTTAAGTTGAATTTCACTATAAGAATCGAGGCACAAGATGATTTCTTGTTATTAAAAGTGATCATGTTACGATTCCTTCAAATCAAATAACATGTGCCTCATTCTACCGATTGCCAAAGATTCTTCCCTACCGAAGAAGAAAAGTTGTGGCCATTCCTGATAAAAGCATTAGAAGAGCACAAGTTTGGAGGAAACCTTAAGGTCCACCAATTAAACATACTATTCCAAATATCTGAAGCGATTTTACAAGAAAATAAAGTGCGGTCAACACATTCTAACCCATCGTCGCAACCGGGGCATCTAATGGTCCCAAGATCGAGATCACGCTAATCTAGTTCCAACCGGGTCGGGATTCGATTTCTTCAACACCCCATATACATAATTCAACTTTTAGGGGACCATTTTAGTGTAAATCACAATAATGTCAATAAAAACGTACATTAATGTATATCACGACGCCATTCATACGTTAACATAACCCAATTTGGATTGTTATTTACATTCATCAAGATTATAATTATTATACTCCCTCCGTCTCATTCCAATAGTTCAGTTTTAACTTTTAAGGTCTTTTTTGCTCAACTTTGACATAAAATAACTTTAATTGTGTTATATATTATTTGATGAAAGTTATACTAATAAAAACACATTTGAACATTAATTCTTTCATATAAATTTTATCGAATAATATATAACACAAACAAAAATATTTTGAGTTAAAGTTTAATACAAAAGACTTTGAAAAAGAAAGTGAACTATTGGAATGAGACAGAAGGAGTATTATTTATTATTTTTTTAGAAAAGCAAATGAAATTCAATAAAAACAATGAAACAAAACAGTTTTAAATAACTCCATAACTATTCGTGATTATTGATTATGATTTCACTTATTTATCAGAAATTAAGTTTCATTAAAAGTTTTAAACTTGTGTTGTTAAATCATAGTCAGACAATTTCCTGTAATATTGTTAGAAAGAAAAAGGTGAGAAGGTAATGTTCACTAATTATCTAGAACCATATAACGACACGCATCTGATTACGCTACCATTAATCTCAGATTAGTGAGGACACTACTTAACGTACTATGGCGCAATTAGTGTCGACTCATGCTTAATTTACGCTTTCCACCCTTAGTCTACGGAAGGTAACGTGTCGCCCAGTTCAAACCTCGAATTATATACTTTAGGTGCTTTTTGTTTCTTTTTAAAATGTCTTTAATAAAACAGATTAGAACTTGAGATTAAAATCAAAAATATATATTGACATAAAATAATTATAAAAAAATGCCAATAATGTTAAACGCTCTGAATATCAAACAATTACAAATAGATACAAAAAGATATTCAAACTAACGCTATACCAACAAACAAAGTAATATAAGTAAATGGTTTCACCAACAAAGTGAAAACACACTTTATTAACTACTAAAAAACTCAAAATGTAAACGGGAGCTTTTTGATTTGATTCGGTTGTACTCTTTTAATTGGATTTCAGATAAAAGAAAGCAAAATATAAATTTGAACGATTGACTCATTAAGCCGTTGTAAGGTTGTTTGTTCTCCTCTCCGTAGTTTCTCGCTAGCGAGGGGTAATTAATAAAATTTTGTCGTTAAAAAAAACTAAAAAACTCAATATACACAAATAAAAGCTACCATAATAAAGTGAGCAAATAACATAAGTACATAACCTTATGGCTGGTCACCCATTAGGTGACCACCGTAAATAAAGCTGAAAAGAGACTGACAACAAGCTCGTCACGTAACACCCATAGGCAAGAGAACATTACGAAGAGGCCAAAACAAAGATACCGCCAAGAAAATAAATCATGTTGCACCAACCTAATAAAAGAGACTAGCCGTAAAACACCAACCACCACCAAAACCACCTCGTTGCCAAGAGTCCGGAAACCAACACCAAAAATTTTTGTTTGACAATAAACATGCGTCACAATGAATAATGCAATAAACTCCGTCCGTCTCAAAATTATTATTTCATAAAAAGATTCACTAAGAATACATATAATTTTTATAAATTATTTTTCCATGTCTTATTATTATTATTATTATTATTATTATTATTATTATTATTTTAACTGCAAAGAAACTTTTATTATATATTAAGTAAAACATATACAAAGTACAAGTTCAACAAAATGAAAAATTTACGTCTAGGATACATGGAAATAGAGAATTAAAACTTATGAAGACATTTGAGAACAATCTCACCATGATCGCAGAAAAACGCCTTTGTCCGTTCATTATCGTTAAGGGTTTGATTTAACTTGAGGATACAAACTGGGATAAAGCGAGGTACAGTGTTGGCAATTCAACGATAAAGCACACCGAACCACCCCAATTTCTCTCCCCCAAAACGACTACTCCAGGAGTGGGGCAAAAAATCTGCGGGTAGGGCAATATCTTAACCAATGTCAGATCTTCGAGAAGGCAATGTAACCGAATCATACCCTCGTGGGTTCGCTAACCAAGAATCCCAATCAAGACGACACATTTTGATCCTGTTAGAGAACCATTCAAAGCATTTGAGTTGGATATCTTTAAATACCAATGCACATGTCGGTTTTGCTTTAGTGAAAGTGGTAGCGTTCCTACTTTTCCAAATCATATACCCCGTTACCCATTCTGTGACTTGCCACAGTTGTTTACCCAAGTCGGAGTTAAAAGTGTGCCCATTTTCAGGAAATGATTCGTTTATGCTCAAGTTTGTAAATGGGTCAAGATTCTACCAGTCAAAGACCCGATTCCAAACGTCAAGTGCAAAGCTACATAGGATGATGGAGTGGTCCACCGTTTCCAGGCCATTATCACAAACCGGGCAACGTACTGTACCCAAATCCATACCACGCTTGTCAAGTTCGACTCTTGTAGGTAACCTTTTATGTCGAGTACGCCAAATAAACAATTCAACCTTCAGGGGGACAAGGTGGTTACATAGCGATTTAATATGAGAGGAAGCGTTGGCTAAGTTTTTAAAGTATATATTTTTCAACTTTAACTATATATATATATATATATATATATATATATATATATATATATATATATATATATATATATATATATATATATATATATATATATATATATTTTTTTTTTTTTTTTTCTTATATAATATTTGATGAAATTTATATACAAATTGGGTTTTAAATGTTATATCATAAATATTATTTTTATTGAATATTATATAATACAAATTAAGATATTGATAGTCTAATTTGTAAAAATAAATTTTGAAAAGGTAATAGTCCACATCTATAATTGGACTGATGAAGTAGTATATTTTGTAAGATGACATTTTTACCTGTATGCATATATATATATATATATATATATATATATATATATATATATATATATAATCAAGATAAACATTTTTTTGGGGGAAGGGGGAAGTAATTTTTTTATTCATTTTTCTGAAGAAAAAAAAAATACTCAGACATTAAAATCACATAAAACTATGAAGATTTAAAAAGACACTTCGTGATGAATGTTATTATTTTGATTGAAAACTCTCTAAGAAATAAATGATAACATGCATCATATATAATGTTTTAATTAAATTTTTTAAGGGGTTACAAATTAGGGTTTAGATGAAATTTTTAACATGAACGGTTTAGAGTTTTGGGTTTAGGTACTAAACCCAAAACACTAAACCCTAATCTCTAAACCTAAACTCTAAATCTAGCTAAATTTTGAAAAAAAAAACTTCACATAAGATGAAAAAATATCGATGAAGAAAAACTTTAATTAAAACATTACTCATGATGAATGTTATCATTTATTTCTTCGAGTGTTTTTCCAACAAAATAATATCATTCATGAAGCGACCCGTCCTAATCCATCTGGACGAATACATTACATTTGGTTACATCGCGAGGTATTTGACCTCTATATGATACATTTTACAAATATTGCATTCGTTTTTAAAAGACAAACTTTCATTTCATCGAAAGTTGACGGCATGCATACCATTTCATAATATATCCAACTATAATTGACTTAATAATAATCTTGATGAACTCAACGACTCGAATGCAACGTCTTTTGAAATATGTCATGAATGACTCCAAGTAATATCTCTAAAATGAGCAAATGCACAGCGGAAGATTTCTTTTATACCTGAAAATAAACATGCTTTAAAGTGTCAACCAAAAGGTTAGTGAGTTCATTAGTTTAACATAAATAATCATTTCCATCATTTTAATAGACCACAAGATTTTCATTTCCATTTCTCACAAATATACGTCCCATGCATAGAGACAAAAATTATTCATATGGTGAACACCTGGTAACCGACCTTAACAAGATGCATATAGAATATCCCCATCATTCCGAGACTCCCTTCGGACATGATAAATTAGAAGTACTAAAGCATCCGGTACTTTGGATGGGGCTTGTTGGGCCCAATAGATCTTTCTTTAGGATTCGCGTCAATTAGGGTGTCTGTTCCCTAATTCTTAGATAACCAGACTAAAAAGGGGCATATTCAGTTTAATAATCCAGCCATAGAATGTAGTTTTCGATTACTTGTGTCTATTTCATAAAACATTTATAAAAGCAGCGCATGTATTCTCAGTCCCAAAAATATATATTGCAAAAGCATTTAAAAGGGAGCAAATGAAACTCACCTAATGTATTTTGCAGTAAAAATACATAAGACTATATTGAACAATGGAGGGTTGGCCTCGGATTCACGAACCTATATCATTTGTATATTTATTAATACACATATTTGTAATCGAATAAGTTTATATATTATTATTATTAGTGCTGTACTTGTTATATTTAATAATTTATAAGTTTTATTAATTATTTATATATATTTTTTTATTTATATATATATATATATATATATATATATATATATATATATATATATATATATATATAATTATTAATATAGTTAAGTTATGTAATTTAAATATAATTTTATATCTATACTCTTTATTTTAATACTTATAATCTTAACGACGTCATTTAAAACTTTTATTTTCATAAATAATATTAGCTTAATAATAATGATATAGATAATACTTGATAATAATAATATTAATAGTTTTATTGATAACAAAATAATAATTTTTGTAAAAAGGATAATAATGATAATAGTTTTTAATAATAACAATACTACTAATGATAATCATACTAATTCTAATAATGATAATAACAATAATATTTTGTTGATAATAATAATAATAATACTAATAATTATGAAATGATACTTATGATAATATTAGTAATAATACTTATAATAAAGTTTCAAAGCTGTGTTATACGTACATGCATAATACATGAACTTAAATAAATTTCATACTTATTCTTAATATTATCTTTTGTCAATACTGATGATTTTATCTCTAGTAATATCATATTTATCATTCTCATAATCCTAATCTCATCAAAATTTCTAATATTACAATTATTAGTATTTACATATATTCACTTTAATTTCATTCATTATCTTTTGTATTCAATAATTTATATTACTAATAATAGTAATAATATTAATGATAATAGTAATAATAATAATTTAATGATATTAATGATAATAATATTTCATCTTTGTATCTACACTTAATTATAAGTTTGATCATAAATACAACAACAACAACAACAACAATAATAATAGTAGTAGTAATAATAATAATAATAATAATAATAATAATAATAATAATAATAATAATAATAATAATAATAATAATAAATTAATAAATTAACTACCTTAGTGAAATAGCTCAATAAAAGGAAAAACTGCCATCCGCCGGGCTCGAACCCTCGACCTCACGCTCACCCGCACTAACACCCAGCCACTCCTCCAATTTATTATTTCTGTTTAATAAACCCACATATATATATATATATATATATATATATATATATATATATATATATATATATATATATATATATATATATATTTCGTTTTCTGTTTCTTCTCCACCTTCACCCATTCGAGCAGGAACCCACCATACTCAAACCACTCAATTACTAACAACTCAGGTTTCTCAATTGGAACATAAACAATTCGTAATTTTGTGATTTCAAATTAATCAGACACGACAACAAATTAAATAAATAACTGGACAATGGAGCTGTACGCGAAAAGAAAAAAAAATATATACAAAAAACTCAAATGGTGATTTCAATTTCAAGACCGTTTTAACTAAAAATTTCTACACAAAATAGGTAGCAAATCATTACTAGAATCTTTATGAAACATCAATTTAATTTAAAACATAACGGAAATTTCGAATTTCACCAAGAACATACGATTTGACCTTTTGTTTTAAAAGTTTGACTCCAAAATTCGTGCTTGATAGAAAGAATTGAGATATGATCTTTTGCAGAAAATTTTCATAAATGAATCCTAACAAGACTGCGTTAATTGATTTTAAAAATAATTACAAAATCGAGCCTTTGGCTATTTGAGTTCAAAACAGAGAACATGACTGAGTTCTCTTTAATTTCAGTGTAATTTTTGAATTTGCAAGAGGGATGGTATTATATAACGTTAGAGATCAGATATATTAAGCTAGTAAAAATGGTTTGGCTATTTGCAATTTGATTAGGACGTGTAACAAATTTAGACAAGGATTATTCGATCGTACAGGAAATATAAAAAAAAATATAAAGCTGATATCGATTGCTAATCAATCTTGTATATATCCGTGATTGAATTCAATTGTAGAGACCAGAACAAAAATCAAGATAGTGTGATTGTGATATGAAACTTATTTGTACTGGAGTCAACAAGAAAAATAAATAAATAAAAATAAAGCAGATTTTATTAGTGAGAGATAACAGATTTGATTATATCTGTGTTTAGTTTATATAATTAATAAACATTAATAATTAATATACATGTATTAATAATAATAATAATAATATTACTTAATTAATAATAATTATATTAATAATAACAATAATATTATTTTGATAAAATACTAAATATAATGAAATAAAAATAATGGTAATAATAATATGGTGATATTAATAATAACAAAAATAATAATTTTTAATAAGTTAATAATAATTAATGATAATAATAATAATAATAAAAATGTTAACAATAATAAAAGGTATTAGTTCCTAATAATAATATTAATTTATAACAATACTAATAATTCTTAATGATAATAATATTTAATAATACAAGTGATATAAAAGATATAACAAGTTACATGTATTCTATTTTCATAATTATAATAATGATATTAATAATACTGATATTGATATTAATATTAATATTTATTTTAATAATAATAATGAAGGTAGTAATATTAATATAAAAACTATATTTTTAACTTGCATTATATATTATTAGTTATGTAATATCATATAATATATTATATAATAACTTTTATTGAATATCAAATAATCATAAATTTTATATGTATACAATATGCATATAATAATAATTATACATGAATATCATATATATATGTTTATTTTAGTAATATATTATTTATTTTGTATATTGATCTACACATTTAATTCAAATGATTGAATGGTATTATATTCATTCAATTTAATATATACACTTATATTTTTATTTACATATTTAATTACACACAATTGTTCGTGAATCATCGGGCATGGTCAAAGGTTATATGAATTCATGTAAACCGTTCAAGGATTTTCGAGACTCAACGTTACAGACTTTGCTTATCGTATCGAAATCATATAAGGATTAAGTTTAAATTTGGTCAGAAATTTTCGGGTCGTCACAGTACCTACCCGTTAAAGAAATTTCGTCCTGAAATTTGATTGGGATGGTCATGGCTGACAATAAGTATGTTTTCATGACGAATATGAGTTGATAAATAGAGTTTTATCATCATTGAGTAATATGCAATTTGATTAAGTGAAGAGTACGAGTGAAGCCATCGCAAAAGAGTGGAATGAGTAAATGCAGATTTGACTTAACCGGTGACGTAGTCACAGTTAATTTCCGGAATTTAAGTTATTTAGAGGGAATCTTAGTAATAAGATTTGATTCTTCGGTAATAAAGGAAATTAGGATCCTCTTTGATTAAATACAATATTCTGTCTTGATTGTTCTGTCTGATATTTCACTATAAATCCACCCTCTTCATTTCCTTTATATTTTGGGGTTCCATACTTTTTTTTTCTCTTCCCGACTTTAAAACAAGCGAATAATGGTCCAGAATTCGTAAGTAGAGAAGTTTCGAATGAACATGACTAACGTTCTAAGAAAGAAACGGTAATCGCACAATCTGACTTGTCAAATTACCAGAATCACTGAGAATAGAACTATCAAGAATATACTTTCTTGATACGTTTAGAAGTTAAGCAAAATGAAAGAGTTATGTAACATGGCACATGATGACGTTATAATCTGTGAATCATCACGTTCCATTAGAAAACTCAGCATGACTTACTGTAATATAATCACGTTGATCAAGTGTCATTATATTATACTAACTCAAGCATCAATTTCCAACACTACTTCAAAACATTCATATTTTAAATTCGAAGATTTATAGAATATAGAAACTAAAACAGTTTTTTTTTTTTTTGAGATAACACAGATAGCGTGGAGAGATAGTTAATATCGGACGAGACTATTTATGAAGATATCTTCAGAAATATTTAGGATATTGATAGTGAAAGATACGATAATATCTTAGAATTTTAGAATCAAATTGTGATAAAGAAATTCATTCACGATGATTTAGAGCGATTAAGGAGCAAGGTATTCACTAAAGATTTCATTAGAATTAGAATCATCAGGATTCTTTATGTACAAATTTAGTCCTTATGATTTTTCCACAGTCTCCTTCATAATTTCGCATAATCCGAATTTTGGTACTAAAATTTCTATTGAGCGTTTTCAACACTCCATTCTTTATCATCAACTTTCGACTGTTAAGGTCGTTTACAGTTGTTGTTGCTTCATTCATCTTTTTCAACATTCAAAGTATTGATTCGTATACTGGGTGCTTTTCAGAATTTCGGAGTGGAAGATCATAATTCTAAGAGATAAATGTTATATGTATACATATAACTATTGATGTATAAACGCTACGAGATTCAAAATAGTGATTACTGATTCCCGGTAATTGGTATGGCAATTCTTGTTACAAGATGTGGATGAGTATATGAATAGGTTTTAACGAATAAATATAATGGTTCTTCGGAGAGACTTAAGCCAATGAGTAATGAAGTTGCTGGTAAGTTTACTGCTAATGTGGTGGAATATAAACGGTTCTCCAGTAACGATGAAAAAAGGCAAACTTATATATCGAGGTTATAATAAGACTAATCCGAATGAAAGTCGAAGTTGATTCGCTGGAGCTGTGACAAAATTTTCTAATTTAAAGAGGGATTGTAAAGTTATTTTCGGTAATAACAACGCCAAAGGAGCTAGCACAGATATGTGTTAAATGTTTACTTAGGTTCCGAGAGTTTTTCAGGTGCATAACTATATGAATAAATCTTTTCTTCTGTAGATGAAGTGCAGTTGGTTCATCCTCTCGATTGAGGTGTTTTCAAGAATCATAAAAGGTTTGAACGCAGATTGTAATCGTCAAGATACAAATGAGGTTTAAGATGAAATCAAGTGGCAAATTTGAAGAAATGTTTAGTTTCATATGTTATAATGAATATTTTAATTCATTTTAATTGTCCAATGTTTTTAGTCCGCAGTTAGCAGTCCACAATTAGTAATTCAAAAATTCATATATAGCTTAATATATTATATTCGAATTAATTAATACATGTCGTGACCCGTTATATACATGTCTCAGACTCGATCACAACTCAAAGTATATATATTATTTGAGAATCAACCTCAACCCTGTATAGCGAACTCGATCATTACAGCATATAGAGTGTCTATGGTTATTCTAAATAATATATATAGATGCGTCGATATGATATGTCAAAACCTTGTATACGTGTCCCGATATTTAAAGTGCGTAAAATAAATAACAGAAATTAAATGACGATAAATAAAATTCGAGAAATTAAATTGCGATAAATAAATTGCGATAATTAAATTGCGATAAATAAATTGCGATAAATAAAATGTAATACGGAATTAATCAGTTAGCTAGGAACAATTAGCGTGGATTCTTATCAAATTTCTTCTCATAGTTAAATTGTTTGTTTCTAACAAATTTTATTTTCTGTCCAATGTTTTCTTCATTATGCCACTTGTTGGATTCTGATAGGTCAAAATCCAAATATGAAATTGAATGAAAATGGTTATTCTGCGATGAACGAATACATATATCGGTGGATGTAAGTAGGATAGTAAATGACTGTTGAATCAGATTCAAAGAATGTACAGTGTAACTTATTAATGTGAAATCTAAATATTACTCGGGTATTACCTACCCGTTAAAATATTTTCACTATTAACAATTTGTACAAAAGAACTTTTAATTACAATCTTTATAAAAATATATATACATATATATTTTCTTCAGATGTAATCATGGATTTAATGAGTCAATATAATATTAAACTCATTTGATTTACGGTTAGAACTAGAATACATATTCTCTAAAATATTAGAGATTACCAAATCGCCATGTAGAACGAAGATAAATGATGTAGACGTCATGTAGAACGATGATTATATTCGAGGTATAAAATGAGATGTTGAGGTGTGGGATTCGGATGTTGAAACTTGGGTTGTTGGTGGTACTGGTGGTGCTTGCAAATTGTGTACCGTGCTCTCTAAAGTTAATACTCGAGCTCAGAGTTCTCTAACTTCTTCTACTAACCCTGGTTGGTTATCAGTGTGAGGTAGAGGTTGGATATCTCCTCTATTTCTGTTAATGGTAGCCTCAAGACGAAAAATTCTTGCAAAAAGGGTATAAACGGTGTTGCGAACGGGTTCGCCAGTGAGCGGGTCAAGTACTCCAAGGTTAGGTGGTAGATTCGGTTCATGATATGGAGTACCTTCTTCCCTTCTCCATAGGGTGAGTATGGCACGAACCCACCCCCATTTTCCCCATTAATCACGGTAGTTGATTGGTTGGTGTGCTCCTGTCACGCTGTCTTCGGAGTCAGAGGAACTTGGTCGATTCGTAGAGGCCATCTTACGCGATCTCAGAAAAGATTTTTTTTTTTTTTTTTTTTTTTTTTTTTTGGTATGAAGAGTTTAGTGACAGCAATTGATAGTTGGATGGTGTTCTCAATACATAATATGCATAGATATATATAGTACCAGGTTCCCTTAAATTACGGAGAAATTTACGGAAGATATCAGGCAAAGTCTACCGTAATAGATACGCTAAGATATGAATTTGTCTATACACTATATATGCAATAAAGGCAGTAGGACGTGTCTAGACTTAGGAATGATAAGCAAGTAATTTCCTAAGGATGATAAGTAGATGATTTTCGACACGAAATGATAAGCAAAACTTTTAACATGCTGACACGGTCGAAGTCCAGACTCACTAATGCATCCTAACGACTTATCAGTTAGACACACTAATACAGACCTGGTTCGCTAAGACCACCGCTCTGATACCACATGAAGCGACCCGTCCTAATCCATCTGGATGAATACATTACATTTGGTTACATCGCGAGGTATTTGACCTCTATATGATACATTTTACAAACATTGCATTCGTTTTTAAAAGACAAACTTTCATTTCATCGAAAGTTGACTGCATGCATACCATTTCATAATATATCCAACTATAATTGACTTAATAATAATCTTAATGAACTCAACGACTCGAATGCAACGTCTTTTGAAATATGTCATGAATGCCTCCAAGTAATATCTCTAAAATGAGCAAATGCACAGCGGAAGATTTCTTTCATACCTGAGAATAAACATGCTTTAAAGTGTCAACCAAAAGGTTGATGAGTTCATTAGTTTAACATAAATAATCATTTCCATCATTTTAATAAACCACAAGATTTTCATTTCCATTTCTCATAAATATACGTCCCATGCATAGAGACAAAAATCATTCATATGGTGAACACCTGGTAACCGACCTTAACAAGATGCATATAGAATATCCCCATCATTCCGGGACTCCCTTCGGACATGATAAATTCGAAGTACTAAAGCATCCGGTACTTTGGATGGGGCTTGTTGGGCCCAATAGATCTATCTTTAGGATTCGCGTCAATTAGGGTGTCTGTTCCCTAATTCTTAGATTACCAGACTAAAAAGGGGCATATTCGGTTTAATAATTTAGCCATTGAATGTCGTTTTCGATTACTTGTGTCTATTTCGTAAAATATTTATAAAAGCAGCGCATGTATTCTCAGTCCCAAAAATATATATTGCAAAAGCATTTAAAAATGGAGCAAATGAAACTCACCTAATATATTTTGTAGTAAAAATACATATGACTATATTGAACAATGCAGGGTTGGCCTCGGATTCACGAACCTATATCATTTGTATATTTATTAATACACATATTTGTAATCGAATAAGTTTATATATTATTATTAGTGTTGTACTTGTTATATTTAATAATTTATAAGTTTTATTAATTAGTTATATATATATATATATATATATATATATTTTATTTTATATATATATCTATATAATTATTAATATAGTTAAGTTATGTAATTTAAATATAATTTTATATCTATACTCTTAATTTTAATACTTATATTCTTAACGAAGTCATTTAAAACTTTTATTTTCATAAATAATATTAGCTTAATAATAATGATATAGATAATACTTGGTAATAATAATATTAATAGTTTTATTGATAACAAAATAATAATTTTTATAAAAAGGATAATAATGATAATAGTTTTTAATAATAACAATACTACTAATGATAATCATACTAATTCTAATAATGATAATATCAATAATATTTTATTGATAATAATAATAATACTAATAATTATGAAATGATACTTATGATAATATTAGTAATAATACTTATAATAAAGTTTCAAAGCTGTGTTATACGTACATGCATAATTCATGAACTTAAATAAATTTCATACTTATTCTTAATATTATCTTTTGTCAATACTGATGATTTTATCTCTAATAATATCATATTTACCGTTCTCATAATCCTAATCTCATCAAAATTTCTAATATTACAATTATTAGTATTTACATATATTCACTTTAATTTCATTCATTATCTTTTGTATTCAATAATTTATATTACTAATAATAGTAATAATATTAATGATAATAGTAATAATAATAATTTAATGATATTAATGATAATAATATTTCATCTTTGTATCTACACTTAATTATAAGTTTGATCATAAATACAACAACAACAATAATAATAGTAGTAATAATAATAATAATAATAATAATAATAATAATAATAATAATAATAATAATAATAATAATAATAATAATAATAATAATAATAAATAAATAAATAAATAAATTAACTACCTTAGTGAAATAGCTCAATAAAAAGAAAAACTGCCATCCGCCGGGCTCGAACCCTCGACCTCACGCTCACCCGCACTAACACCCAGCCACTCCTCCAATTTATTATTTCTGTTTAATAAACCCACCTAAATATATATATATATATATATATATATATATATATATATATATATATATATATATATATATATATATATATATATATATATATATATATATTTCATTTTCTGTTTCTTCTCCACCTTCACCCATTCGAGCAGGAACCCACCATACTCAAACCACTCAATTACTAACAACTCAGGTTTCTCAATTGGAACATAAACAATTCGTAATTTTGTGATTTCAAATTAATCAGACACGACAACAAATTAAATAAATAAATTGACAATGAAGCTGTACGCGAAAAGAAAAAAATATATATATATACAAAAAACTCAAATGGTGATTTCAATTTCAAGACCGTTTTAACTAAAAATTTCTACACAAAATAGGTAGCAAATCATTCCTAGATGAAATGTCCCGTTCATATTAATTATAAACATTTCATATTAATTGGTTTCGTTACGAGGTTTTGACCTCTATATGAGACGTTTTTCAAAGACTGCATTCGTTTTTAAAACAAACCATAACCTTTATTTTATCGATAAAGGTTTAAAACATTACGAAGATTATCAAATAATGATAATCTAAAATATAGCGTTTTCACTCGACCATTACATAATAGTTTACAATAATATTAAACAATAACTTAAGTCTTCGAATGCAGTTTTTAAACAATATTATACAAGCATGCTGACTCCAATTCTTGTCCTTAATTTAGCATGCAACAGCGGAAGCTCTTAATAATCACCTGAGAATAAACATGCTTAAAACGTCAACAAAATGTTGGTAAGTTATAGGTTTAATCTATATATATCAAATTGTAATAATAATAGACCACAAGATTTCATTTTATAAACATAATCCTCAAGCAGAATCCTCTTATCTGCATTAAGGTGAAATCATTCATATGATGAACACCTGGTAACCGACATTAACAAGATGCATATAGAATATCCCCAAAACAGAATCCTCTCGTCTGTATAAAAATTGAAGTACTAAAGCATCCGTACCTCAGATGGGGTTTGTTAGGCCCATACATCTATCTTTAGGATTCGCGTCAATTAGGGGTACTGTTCCCTAATTCTTAGGTTACCAAGCTAAAAAGGGCGATATTCGGTATTCATAATCCAACATAGAATGTAGTTTCAATTACTTGCGTCTATTTTGTAAAAAATTTATAAAACTGCACGTATTCTCATCCCAAAAATATTAGATAGTAAAAAATGGGACTATAACTCACTTTCACAGATTTTTCCTTCGTTGGAAATAAGATTTGGCCACTGGTCGATTCACGAACCTATAACAAATGTGTACATATATATATCAAAGTATGATTGAAATATATTCACAACATTTTTTATTACGTTTTTATGATTTAAGTTTGTTAAGTTAGCAGTCCTCGTTAGTAACCTACAACTAGTTGTCCACAGTTAGATGTACATAAATAAATCAATATATATTATATTGAATCAATCAAAGACCCAGTATATATACGTCTCAGGCTAGATCACAACTCAAAGTATATATATTTTTGAAATCAACCTCAACCCTGTATAGCGAACTCGAACATTACAGCATATAGAGTGTCTATGGTTGTTCCAAATAATATATATAGATGGGTCGATTTGATATGTCAAAACATTGTATACGTGTCTATGGTATCCCAAGATTACATAATATATATTAGAATACATGTATAATACAATATAAGTTAGCTAGGATATGATTAGTGTAGATTTGTTGTAAAATTTTCGTAGCTACAACAAGTAAAATTTTCCAATTTTGTTTTACCCATAATTTCTTCGTTTTAAATCCGTTTTGAGTGATTCAAGTTGCTAAGGTTTCATAATGAACTGTAATTTATGAAACTAAACAGAAAAAGTATAAGTTTATAGTCGGAAATACAGGTTACAAGACATTTACTAAAGAGGTAGTCATTTCCGTCGAAAGAACGACATCTTGATGACCATTTTGAAAAACATACTTCCACTTTGAGTTTAATCATGATTTTTGGATATAGTATCATGTTCATATGAAATATCATTTTTTCAGAAAACAAACTTCCAATTCATAGATTAAGATAGTTTTTATTTTTCTAACCCAAAACAGCCCCCGGTTTCACTACGACGGCGTATGTCCGGTTTTACGGTGTTCATCGTGTTTCCAGATTTTAAATCATTAAGTTAGCATATCATATAGATATAGAAAATGTGTTTAGTTGATTTTAAAAGTCAAGTTAGAGGGATTAACTTTATTTGCGAACAAGTTTAGAATTAACTAAACTATCTTCTAGTGATTACAAGTTTAAATCTTCGAATATGATGGTTTTATATGTATGAATCGAATGATGTTATGAACATCATTACTACCTTAATTTTAGTAGGTAAACCTACTAGAAATGAGAAATATAGATCTAGCTTCAAATGATCCTTGGATGGCTTGAAAGTTCTTGAAGCAGAATCATGACACGAAAACAAGTTCAAGTAAGATTTCCACTCGAAATAAGATTGTTATAGTTATAGAAATTGAATCAAAGTTTGAATATGAGTATTACCTTGAATTAGAAAGATATCTTACTGTAAATAAGAAAGATTTCTTGAGTTTAGATGATCACTTGAAATGGATTTGCAAGATTGAAAGTAAGCTAGTAAACTTGAAAGTGTTTTTGGTGTGTTCTTGAGTAGTTGTTTTGTAAGTTGATCTAAGTTAGGATTTATGAGCTAGATTGAGCTAGATTTTGATGAAGGTGATGAAGAACACTTAAAACATCAAGAGAGAACAAGAGAGAGATAAGTTTAATGCATGAAAGTTGAAAAATGAAAGTGTTATGGTTGGTGAAGAAAAACGTGATCCTACCCTTGAATATAAGGTTCCATTAGTTTGTATTTTGTTAGATATTTCATGCTAGTTGCTAAATGATGGTTCCCATATGTTTAGGTGACTCATTAAGGCTGCTAAGAGCTGATAATTGAAGTGTATATACCAATAGTATATACGTCTAGAGGCTGGGTATTGTACGAGTACGAATATGGATTGAATACGAGTAAATTGTGTTATTGTAGCAAATAGTGTTTTACTGTAGCAAATAGTTTTTTACTGTAGCAAATAGTGTTTTACTTGTACATCTTTGATTTAATTATATTTCTTATATATATATATATATATATATATATATATATATATATATATATATATATATATATATATATATATATATATAATAAAAACTTACATCATAAAAAATAAAACGATTATATAATTAACACAAGTTATGACGTTCGTGAATCATCAGGCAAACTGGGTGGTCAATTGTCTACATGAAACTCATTTCAAATAATCAAGTCTTAACAAGTTTGATTGCTTAACATGTTAAAAACATTTAATCATGTAAATATCAATTTCATTTAATATATAATCATGGAAAAGTTCGGGTCACTACAGTACCTACCCGTTAAATAAATTTCGTCCCGAAATTTTAAGTTGTTGAAGGTGTTGACGCATCTTCTGGAAATAGGCACGGGTATTTCAGCTTCATTTGATCTTCACGCTCCCAGGTGAACTCAGGTCGTCTACGAGCATTCCATCGAACCTTAACGATTGGTATTTTATTTTGTTTTAGTCTTTTAACCTCACGATCCATTATTTCGACGGGTTCTTCAATGAATTGTTGTTTTTCGTTAATTGTAATCTCGTCTAATGGAATGGTGAGATCTTTTTTAGCAAAGCATTTCTTCAAATTCGAGACGTAGAAGGTGTTATGTACACCCGCGAGTTGTTGAGGTAACTCAAGTTGGTAAGCTACTGGTCCGACACGATTAATAATCTTGAATGATCCAATGTACCTCGGATTTAATTTCCCTCGTTTACCAAATCGAACAACGTCTTTCCAAGGTGAAACCTTAAGCATGACCATGTCACCAATTTCAAATTCTATATCCTTTCTTTTACTGTCTGCGTAGCTCTTTTGTCGACTTTGAGCGGTTTTCAACCGTTGTTGAATTTGAATAATTTTCTCGGTAGTTTCTTGGATAATTTCTGGACCCGTAATTTGTCTATCCCCCACTACACTCCAAAAAATCAGAGACCTGCACTTTCTGTCATAAAGTGCCTCAAACGGTGCCATCTCAATACTCGAGTGGTAACTGTTGTTGTAAGAAAATTCTGCTAACGGTAGATGTCGATCCCAACTGTTTCCAAAATCAATAACACATGCTCGTAGCATGTCTTCAAGAGTCTGTATCGTCCTTTCACTTTGCCCATCAGTTTGTGGATGATAGGCAGTACTCATGTCTAGATGAGTCCCCAATGCTTGTTGTAACGTTTGCCAAAACCTTGAGACAAATCTGCCATCCCTATCAGAGATAATAGAGATTGGTATTTCATGTCTGGAGACAACTTCCTTCAAGTATAGTCGTGCTAACTTCTCCATTTTATCATCTTCTCTCATTGGCAGAAAGTGTGCTGACTTGGTGAGACGATCGACTATTACCCAAATAGTATCATAACCACTTGCAGTCCTAGGCAATTTAGTAATAAAATCCATGATAATGTTTTCCCATTTTCATTCCGGGATTTCAGGTTGTTGAAGTAGACCTGATGGTTTCTGATGTTCAGCTTTGACCTTTGAACACGTCAAACATTCTCCTACGTATTTAGCAATATCGGCTTTCATACCCGGCCACCAAAAGTGTTTCTTGAGATCTTTGTACATCTTCCCCGCTCCGGGATGTATCGAATATCTGGTTTTATGTACTTCCTTAAGTACCATTTCTCTCACATCTCCAAATTTTGGTACTCAAATTCTTTCGGCCCTATACCGGGTTCCGTCTTCCCGAATATTAAGATGTTTTTCTGATCCATTGGGTATTTCATTCTTCAAATTTTCCTCTTTTAAAACTCCCTGTTGCGCCTCATTTATTTGAGTAGTAAGGTTAGTATGAATAATTATATTCATAGCTTTTACCCGCATAGGTTCTCTGTCTTTTCTACTCAAAGAGTCGGGTACCACATTCGCCTTTCCCAGGTGGTAACGAATCTCAAAATCGTAATCATTTAACAATTCAATCCACCTACGCTGTCTCATGTTTAGTTGTTTCTGATTAAATATATGTTGGAGACTTTTGTGATCGGTATATATAATCCTTTGACCCCATATAAGTAGTGCCTCCAAGTTTTTAATGCAAAAATAACCGCGCCTAATTCCAAATCATGCGTCGTATAATTCTGCTCGTGAATCTTCAATTGTCTAGACGCATAAGCAATTACCTTTGTTAGTTGCATTAATACACAACCGAGGCCTTGCTTTGAGGCGTCACAATATATCACAAAATCATCATTCCCTTTAGGCAATGACAATATAGGTGCCGTAGTTAACTTTTTCTTCAACAATTGAAACGCTTTCTCCTGCTCATCCTTCCATTCAAATTTCTTCCCTTTATGCGTTAATGCAGTTAAGGGTTTTGCTATTTTGGAAAAATCTTGGATGAATCTTCTGTAGTAACCAGCCAATCCTAAAAATTGACGTATATGCTTCTGAGTTTTCGGGGTTTCCCATTTTTTAACGGTTTCAGTCTTTGCCGGATCCACCTGAATACCTTCTTTGTTCACTATGTGACCGAGGAATTGAACTTCTTCCAACCAAAATGCACACTTTGAAAACTTAGTGTACTGTTTTTCTTTCCTCAACATCTTTAGCATTTTTCTCAAATGTTCTTCGTGCTCTTGATCATTCTTTGAGTAAATGAGTATGTCATCGATGAAAACAATGACAAACTTGTCAAGGTATGGTCCACACACTCAGTTCATGAGGTCTATAAATACGGCTGGTGCATTAGTTAAATCAAACGGCATTACCATAAACTCATAATGACCATAACGTGTTCTAAATGCAGTCTTTGAAATATCATCCTCCTTCACCCGCATTTAATGATACCCAGAACGTAAATCGATCTTCGAATAAACCGACGAACCTTGCAGTTGATTGAATAAGTCGTCAATTCTCGGTAGTGGATAACGGTTCTTGATGGTAACTTTGTTCAACTCTCGGTAGTCGATACCCAATCTAAATGTACCATCTTTCTTCTTGACAAACAAAACAGCAGCTCCCCATGGTGATGTGCTTGGTCGAATGAAACCACGTTCCAAAAGTTCTTGTTATTGGCTTTGTAATTCCTTCATTTCGCTGGGTACGAGTCTGTATGGAGCACGAGCTATTGGTGCAGCTCCGGGTACAAGATCTATTTGAAATTCAACGGATCGATGTGGAGGTAGTCCCGGTAATTTTTTCGGAAATACATCGGGAAATTCTTTTGCGACGGGAACATCACTGATGTTCTTTTCTTCGGTTTTGACTTCCTCGATGTGTGCTAAAATGACATAGAAACCTTTTCTTATTAGTTTTTGCGCCTTCAAGCTATTAATAAGATTTAACTTCGCGTTGCTCTTTTCTCCGTACACCATTATGGGTTTTCCTTTTTCGCGTACAATGCGAATCACGTTTTTGTAATATACAACCTCTGCTCTCTCCTTTTTCAACCAATCCATGCCAATTATCACATCGAAACTCCCTAACCCTACTGGTATCAAATTAATCTTAAACGTTTCACCAACTAATTTAATTTCTCGGTTCTGACATATTTTATCCGCTGTAATAAATTTACCGTTTGCTAATTCGAGTAAAAACTTATTATCCAAAGGAGTTAATGGATAATTCAATTTAGAACAAAAATCTCTACTCATATAGCTTCTATCCTCACCCGAATCAAATAAAACATAAGCAGGTTTTTCATCAATAAGAAACGTACCCGTAACAAGCTCCAGGTCTTCCTGTGCTTCTGCCGCATTAATATTGAAGACTCTTCCGTTCCCTTGCCCATTAGTATTCCCTTGGTTCAGGCAGCTAGTCCTGAAGTGGCCCGGTTTCCCACATCCATAACAAATAATGGCGGCATTATTTGTTCCGACATTATTTGTTCTTTTAATTCTGTTGGTCATTGGTCCGTAGACTTCAAACTTCATCGCACTATGACCATTTCTCCTACACTTGGTGTAAAATGTCGTGCAGAACCCATTCGGATGGTATCCTTCACACCTCTGGCACGGTTTCTGCCCCTTGTTGTTATTGCTGGGATTATTGTTGTTGTGGTTGTTATTGTTGTTGGAACGGTTGTTGTAGTTGTTGTTGTTGAGATGGTTGTTGTTGCATTTGTTGTTGCGAAAAATGGTGTGATTGTAGTTGTGATTGTTGGGCTGACTGTTGAAGCGATAGTTACTGTTGTTGTGTTGGTGACCCTTGTCACTGTTTTCTTCCCACTTCCTCTTGACTTGTTTCATTTTGGCCTCCTCGGCCGCCTGCTCTTTAATCCTCCCCTCGATCTGATTTATAACCATTCGACTTGCCTTTTGCATTGAGGTAGGCGCGCTTACACTCACATCCTCCTGAATTCTCTCTGGTAACCCTTTACAAATGCATCGATGTGCTCTTCTTCATCTTCGAACACTCTTGGACACAATAAACACAACTCTGTGAATCATCGTTCGTATGTGGTAATATCGAATCCTTGCGCTCGTAATTCTCTAAGCTCTGTCTTGAGCTTATTGACTTCGTTTCTGGGACGATACTGCTAATTCATCAAGTGTTTAAATGCTGGCCACGGTAGTGCGTAAGCAGCATCTTGTCCCACCTGTTCAAGGTAGGTGTTCCACCATGTTAACGCGGTACCTGTGAAAGTATGCGTGGCGTACTTAACCCTGTCTTCTTCGGCACATTTGCTTATAGCAAACACAGATTTGACCTTCTCGGTCCATCGTTTCAGTCCGACTGGTCCTTCAGGTCCATCAAATTCTAGAGGTTTACAGGCAGTGAAAGCCTTGTAGGAGCATCCTACACGGTTTCTTGTAGAGTTAACTCCACTGCTAGACCCAGAGTTATTGTTGTTGTTTTGCATTGCAGCCTGAACTGCGGCTATGTTTGCGGCAAGGAATGTACGGAAATCTTCCTCGCTTATATTCAAATTCTGACGAGTAGTCGGTGCCATTTCCTTCAAAAATAGCCAAAAGAATTGAGTTAATCATATAGAATTTTAAGAGTAGTCAGTAGTATTTCATAGCATAATATGAATTTATTTATAAAAGCTTTTTCTTCATATTAGCGTTTTATAATTTTTAATTCGGTTAGTACCTACCCGTTAAGTTCATAATTAGTAGCTAATATACAATTCAACTACTACAATTCTATATGAAAAACTGATTATAATAATATTTCGCGTTCAAACTTTTATACAATATTTTACAAACTTACAATATCGCTATTATACATATAGCATAAAATATAACACACAATAACTTTGATACAAAATAGTTGTGACATCAATCCTAGTTAATACACAAGTCTTTCAGCAAAGGCAATAAAAACACGTAATTCATAAGTCCAGAAACAAGCCATGCATTCTGGTTTTACTAAGACTACTTCCCATCCTTGGTCTTATGGAACATAACCACTATGGCCGTTGACAAGACAGCATGTTGTAACGTCATCAAAGGGATGAGGGTTTCGTAATGTCCAACACCGTAATAATCTAAAAACCTTGTTTCTCACCCCAACTACTGAATCCGTCACTTGTGGGAAAGTTTTATTTAAAAGTTGTAATCCGATGTTCTTTTTCTCACTTTGGTGAGAAGCAAACATCACTAACCCGTAAGCATAACATGCTTCTTTATGTTGCATGTAAGAAGCTCTTTCTAACTCACGAAGTCTTACGTTGGGATATGTTGAGTCAAAATAGGTTCTTAACCCGTAGCGTAAAATTGCATTTGGGTTGCCCGCATTTAACGCTTTAAAGAAAACACGGCGTAACTTACGGTGTCCCCAATGTGATATACCCCATCTTTCAAATGAAAGCCTTTTATAAACTAAGGCATGCCTGGAACGTTCTTCAAATGTTCTACAAACTAATTTTGCCGTAAATAATTGTGCCGACGAATTCTGACCGACTTTAGACATGATTTCATCAATCATGTCCCCGGGTAGGTCTTCTAAAATATTCGGTTGTCTATCCTTAACGTCCATTGTGTGTTTTTATACTGTAAAATAGACGAGGATTAGATTTGTAAAAGATAATTAACAAACAATACAAGCAATTTTTATATATAACATGAAAATACAAGCACACTACAATACATATATTACACAACATGATTACAACTCTTTATTTCGACTCACTCGTTTCTTCCTCTTCGGACTTGGTTCGTTTCGCTAATTTCCTAGGGATATATGATGTTCCTCTAATACGAGCCGTTGTTTTCACAAATGGTTTAGAAAAACCTGGTGGCTTAGTGGTTCCCGGGTTATTGTTACAACTTAAGAAATACGGGTGTTGACGATACATATAAAATTCATCGGGGTTGGAATCAGGTTTCTCTATTTTGATGCCCTTTCCCTTATTATTTTCTTTTGCTTTTTCAAATTGGGTCAAGGAAATTTCTATAACATCATCGGAATTCTCATCGGAATCCGATTCATCAGAAAATTGGTAATTTTCCCAATATTTTGCTTCCTTGGCGGAAACACCATTGACCATTATTAACTTTGGTCTATTGGTTGAGGATTTTCTTTTACTTATCTGTTTTTCTGTGGTTCCTAATATTTCCCCCTCCGTAATCTCTTCTTCCGGTTCCTCTTCTTTCGGTTCCTCCTCTTCCGGTTCCTCCTCTTCCGGTTCCTCCTCTTCGGGAATTTGTGAATCTTTTCAATATATATTCAACTCTTCATTATTATTAGGTGAGTTGATGGGATTTGTACTAGAGATAGACATCTATCACACAATATCAAACACGTTAAGAGATTAATATATCACATAATATTTACATGTTAACAATATATAGTTTCCAACAAAAAAAAATGTTAAGCAATCGTTTTTCAAGTAAACACGGTCGAAGTCCAGACTCACTAATGCATCCTAATGAACTCGATAAGATACACTAATGCAAATTTCTGGTTCTCTAAGACCAACGCTCGGATACCAACTGAAATGTCCCGTTCATATTAATTATAAACGTTTCATATTAATTGGTTTCGTTGCGAGGTTTTGACCTCTATATGAGACGTTTTTCAAAGACTGCATTCGTTTTTAAAACAAACCATAACCTTTATTTTATTGATAAAGGTTTAAAATATTACGAAGATTATCAAATAATGATAATCTAAAATATAACGTTTTCACTCGAACATTACATAATGGTTTACAATAATATTACACAATAACTTAAGTCTTCGTATGCAGTTTTTAAACAATATTATACAAGCATGCTGACTCCAATTCTTGTCCTTAATTTAGCATGCAACAGCGGAAGCTCTTAATAATCACCTGAGAATAAACATGCTTAAAAAGTCAACAAAATATTGGTGAGTTATAGGTTTAATATATATATATATATATATATATATATATATATATATATATATATATATATATATATATATATATATATATATATATATATATATATATATATATATATCAAATTGTAATAATAATAGACCACAAGATTTCATTTTATAAACATAATCCTCAAGCAGAATCCTCTCGTCTGCATTAAGGTAAAATCATTCATATGATGAACACCTGGTAACCGTCATTAACAAGATGCATATAGAATATCCCCAAAATAGAATCCTCTCGTCTGTATAACAGAATCCTCTCGTCTGTATAAAAATCAAAGTACTAAAGCATCCGTACCTAGGATGGGGTTTGTTAGGCCCATAGATATATCTTTAGGATTTGCGTCAATTAGGGGTATTGTTCCCTAATGCTTAGGTTACCAAGCTAAAAAGGGTGATATTCGGTATTCATAATCTAACATAGAATGTAGTTTCAATTACTTGCGTCTACTTTGTAAAACATTTATAAAACTGCATGTATTCTCATCCCAAAAATATTAGATAGTAAAAAATGGGACTATAACTCACTTTCACAGATTTTTCCTTCGTTGGAAATAAGACTTGGCCACTGGTCAATTCACGAACCTATAACAAATGTGTACATATATATCAAAGTATGATTGAAATATATTCACAACATTTTTTATTACGTTTTTATGATTTAAGTTTGTTAAGTTAGCAGTCCTCGTTAGTAACCTACAACTAGTTGTCCACAGTTAGATGTACAGAAATAAATCAATTTATATTATCTTGAATCAATCCACGACCCAGTGTATACACGTCTCAGGCTAGATCACAACTCAAAGTATATATATTTTTGGAATCAACCTCAACCCTGTATAGCGAACTCGAACATTACAGCATATAGAGTGTCTATGGTTGTTCCAAATAATATATATAGGTGGGTCGATATGATATGTCAAAACATTGTATACGTGTCTATGATATCCCAAGATTACATAATATATGTTAGAATACATGTATAATACAATATAAGTTAGCTAGGATATGATTAATGTAGATTTATTGTAAAATTTTCGTAGCTACAACAAGTAAAATTTTCCAATTTTGTTTTACCCATAATTTCTTCGTTTTAAATCCGTTTTGAGTGATTCAAGTTGCTAAGGTTTCATAATGAACTGTAATTTATGAAACTAAATAGAAAAAGTATAAGTTTATAGTCAGAAATACAGGTTACAAGACATTTACTAAAGAGGTAGTCATTTCCGTCGAAAGAACGACATCTTAATGATACTATTTGGGTAAAACATACTTCCACTTTGAGTCTAACCATGATTTTTGGATACAGTATCATGTTCATATGAAATATCATTTTTACAGAAAACAAACTTCCAATTCATAGATTAAGATATTTTTTATTTTTCTAACCCAAAACAGCCCCCGGTTTCACTACGACGGCGTATGTCCGGTTTTACGGTGTTCATCGTGTTTCCAGGTTTTAAATCATTAAGTTAGCATATCATATAGATATAGAACATGTGTTTAGTTGATTTTAAAATTCAAGTTAGAGAGATTAACTTTATTTGCGAACAAGTTTAGAATTAACTAAACTATCTTCTAGTGATTACAAGTTTAAATCTTCGAATATGATGGTTTTATATGTATGAATCGAATGATGTTATGAACATCATTACTACCTTAATTTTAGTAGGTAAACCTACTAGAAATGAGAAATATAGATCTAGCTTCAAAGGATCCTTGGATGGCTTGAAAGTTCTTGAAGCAGAATCATGACACGAAAACAAGTTCAAGTAAGATTTCCACTCGAAATAAGATTGTTATAGTTATAGAAATTGAATCAAAGTTTGAATATGAGTATTACCTTGAATTAGAAAGATATCTTACTGTAAATAAGAAATATTTCTTGAGTTTAGATGATCACTTGAAATGGATTTGCAAGATTGGAAGTAAGCTAGTAAACTTGAAAGTGTTTTTGGTGTGTTCTTGAGTAGTTGTTTTGTAAGTTGATCTAAGTTAGGATTTATGAGCTAGATTGAGCTAGATTTTGATGAAGGTGATGAAGAACACTTAGAACATCAAGAGATAACAAGAGAGAGATAAGTTTAATGCATGAAAGTTGAAAAATGAAAGTGTTATGGTTGGTGAAGTATAACGTGATCCTACCCTTGAATATAAGGTTCCATTAGTTTGTATTTTTGTTAGATATTTCATGCTAGTTGCCAAATGATGGTTCTCACATGTTTAGGTGACTCATTAAGGCTGCTAAGAGCTGATCATTGAAGTGTAGATACCAATAGTATATACGTCTAGAGGCTGGGTATTATACGAGTACGAATACGAATTGAATACGAGTAAATGGGGTTACTGTAGCAAAATAGTATTTTACTGTAGCAAATAGTATTTACTTACATCTTTGATTTAAGTATTTCTTATATATATATATATATATATATATATATATATATATATATATATATATATATATATATATATATATATATATATATATATATATATATATATATATATATATATATATATATATATATATATATATAAAATAAAAAAAACTAACATCATAAAAATAAAATGATTATATAATTAACACAAGTTATGACGTTCGTGAATCATCAGGCAAACTGGGTGGTCAATTGTCTACATGAAACTCATTTCAAATAATCAAGTCTTAACAAGTTTGATTGGTTAACATGTTGAAAATATTTAATCATGTAAATATCAATTTCATTTAATATATAATCATGGAAAAGTTCGGGTCACTACACTAGAATCTTTCTGAAACATCAATTTAATTTAAAACATAACAGAAATTTCGAATTTCACCAAGAACATACAATTTGACTTTTTGTTTTAAAAGTTTGACTCCAAAATTCGTGCTTGATAGAAAGAATTGAGATATGATCTTTTGCAGAAAATTTTCATAAATGAATCCTAACAAGACTGCGTTAATAGATTTTAAAAATAATTACAAAATCGAGCCTTTGGCTATTTGAGTTCAAAACAGAGAACATGACTGAGTTCTCTTTAATTTCAGTGTAATTTTGAATTTGTAAGAGGGATGGTATTATATAACGTTAGAGATCAGATATATTAAGCTAGTAAAAATGGTTTGGCTGTTTGCAATTTCATTAGGACGTGTAACAAATTTTGACAAGGATTATTCGATCGTACAGGAAATATATAAATAAAATATATAAAGCTGATATCGATTGCTAATCTATCTTGTATATATCCGTGATTGAATTCAATTGTAGAGACCAGAACAAAAATCAAAATAGTGTGATTGTGATATGAAACTTATTTGTACTGGAGTCGACAAGAAAAATAAATAAATAAAAATAAAGCAGATTTTATTAGTGAGAGATAACAGATTCGATTATATCTGTGTTTAGTTTATATAATTAATAAACATTAATAATTAATATACATGTATTAATAATAATAATATTACTTAATTAATAATAATTATATTAATAATAACAATAATATTATTTTGATAAAATACTAAATATAATGAACTAAAAATAATGGTAATAATAATATGGTGATATTAATAATAACAAAAATAATAATTTTTAATAAGTTAATAATAATTAATGATATTAATAATAATAATAATAAAAATGTTAACAATAATAAAAGGTATTAGTTCCTAATAATAATATTAATTTATAACAATACTAATAATTCTTAATGATAATAATATTTAATATTACAAGTGATATAAAAGATATAACAAGTTACATGTATTCTATTTTCATAATTATAATAATGATATTAATAATACTGATATTGATATTAATATTAATATTTATTTTAATAATAATAATGAAGGTAGTAATATTAATATAACAACTATATTTTTAACTTGCATTATATATTATTAGTTATGTAATATCATATAATATATTATATAATAACTTTTATTGAATATCAAATAATCATAAATTTTATATGTATACAATATGCATATAATAATAATAATTATACATGAAAATCACATATATATATATATATATATATATATATATATATATATATATATATATATATATATATATATATATATATATATATATATATATGTTTATTTTAGTAATATCTTATTTATTTTGTATATTGCTCTACACATTTAATTCAAATGATTGAATGGTATTATATTCATTCAATTTAATATATACACTTATATTTTTATTTACATATTTAATTACACACAACTGTTTGTGAATCATCGGGCATGGTCAAAGGTTATCTGAATTCATGTATACCGTTCAAGGATTTTCGAGACTCAACATTACAGACTTTGCTTATCTTATCAAAATCATATAAGGATTAAGTTTAAATTTGGTCGGAAATTTCTGGGTCGTCACAATTCATCACAAAAAGTCTTTTTTAAATGTTCATATTTTCATGTAATCTTAATGTTTGAAAAAAATATTTCAAAATTAAATGAGAAAATAAAAATAAAAAATTACTTCCTCTTCTCTCTAAAAAAATGCATCCCTGATGACCCTATATATATATATATATATATATATATATATATATATATAACGGTAATAAAATGGATTTAATAGAATATAATCAATTGTTTATTAAAGTATATTTGTGTAAATATATTCGTGTTACTCTAGTAATCTGAATATGAGAAACTTTATTCATTTATGTATATGTGCTCTCTCTCTCTCTCACACACATACACACACACACACACACACACACACACACACACACACACATATATATATATATATATATATATATATATATATATATATATATATATATATATATATATATATATATATATATATATATTGTGATGACCCGTCCAAATCCATTTGGACGAATACATCATTCATTGATTTCACAGTGAGATACTGACCTCTACATGATACGTTTTGTAAACATTGCATTCTTTTGAAAATATAGTCTTAAATTATCAATAAACTATATTAATCAAAGTGTATCTTGAACTTTAGAGTGTTTTGGTCATTTGCTTCTATAAATTAACGTCTTAATATATAATAATATTATTTTAAATTAAAACGTTTTATATCTAAGTTACTATTATATTTTTATAAAATTTGTAAAATATACATACATTTTTGAAATAGTGTTTTACTGTAGCAAAATGATTTTTACTGTAGAAAATAGTAGTTTTCGAAAACACTGTAGCTTTTCGTGTACTGTAGCAATTTGAAAATACTGTAGCATATTAGTGTTTTACTTGTTCATCTTAAACATTTTAGTTAACTTATCTAAATATCAATCGAATCAATAAACGAATGTTACTATCGTTTACTAAATAACTTGAAATTATATATATGTATATATCTTTATTTAATATACATAAATCAATTTTTAAATACACATTGCAAGTTATTTATAATAATTAATATTCTAACTTATTGTGTGTGTGTGTATATATATATATATATATATATATATATATATATATATATATATATTTACAAATAGATGTTCGTGAATCGTCGGTCAATAGTCAAAGGTTAACTAAATATATAACATTAGTTCAAAAATTTTGTGAATCAATATTACAGACTTTGTTTATCTTGTCAAAATCTTATAAAGATTAAGTTTTAAATTTGGTCGGAAATTTCCAGATCGTCACAGTACCTACTCGTTAAAGAAATTTCGTCCCGAAATTTGACAGAGATTGGCATGGCTAACAATAAAAATGTTTTCATGACGAATACGAGTTGATGAAATAGAGTTTCATCATTATTGACTAATATAGATAAAACGATTCGATTATGTGAAACGTACGAGTGAAGCT
This sequence comes from Rutidosis leptorrhynchoides, assembly GCF_046630445.1. Classification (NCBI taxonomy): domain Eukaryota; kingdom Viridiplantae; phylum Streptophyta; class Magnoliopsida; order Asterales; family Asteraceae; genus Rutidosis; species Rutidosis leptorrhynchoides. The sequence continues at coordinate 36,433,619 of NC_092340.1, forward strand.
GTCACAAAAGGTTGAGATAAAGATTTATCTTTTGACGTAGTCACGGTGGATTTTCGGATTTTAAGGAATCTAAAGATAATCCTTGAAATCTATAAAAGATTTGATTCTCCGGTAATCAAGGAAATTATGATCCTCTTTGATTAATTGCGGTAATCTGCCTCGATTGCTATGTATGATATTTCGTTATAAATCAACCTCTTCCGTTCCATTATTTTCATTACTCCTACATCTTCTTCCTCATTTCATACCTCCCAATAGGTTGTGAAAATGTTAAATCCAATCCAGATTGTTGATATTTTCCTTGCTATCGTATCCTTCATTCTTCTTTTTCATCTGCCACCAGAGGAAGTTATTTTCTTCTACTATTACCTTGGGGTTATAATGTTTTTATTTCTCCCGTGTCTTTACGTTGCAATACGTATTGATATACACGGTTTGTAATTTATGTGTTGTTGTCAGGCCTTATATTTAGGAGTTCCATGCTTTTGTTTTTCCTTCCCGACTTCAAGTCAAGCGAATAATGGTCCAGAATTCGTAGGTATGGAGTTTCGAATAATCATAATATGCGAAGTAGAAAAGAAAGGTAATAACACGATTTGATTTGTCAAATTATCAGAATATCCAGAAAAAACCGAGTCATCAAAAAAAATATTTTCTTGATAGTTTAGAGGTTAAATAGAATGAAAGAGTTATGTAACATGGTTCATGATGAGGGTATGATCTGTGAACCTTTATCACGTTCCATTAGAAACTCAGTATGACTTACTGTAATATAATCACGTTGATCAAGTGTCATTATATTATACTAACTCGTGCTTCAATTCCCAACACTACTTCAAAACATTCATATTTTAAACTCGAAGGTTTACAGAATATAGAACTAAACAGTTTCCTTTATGATGTAATACAGATAACGCAAGAAGATAAATGATTTCAGATAAGGATATTGATGAAAATATCTTCAGAAATATCGAGGATATTTATAATGAAAGATACGATAATATCGAAAGGTGATGAAGAATATTTGTCCGCAAAGGTTTAGAGTCAGGAGCAAGGTTGATAATGCTAAAAACGAACATATATTTCATAGCATTTGAAATGACCCATCTTAATCCATCTGGACGAAGTCCATATCGATTATAAACGATTCACAATAGTTGGTTACATCGCGAGGTTCATGACCTCTATATGATACATTTTACAAACATTGCATTCGTTTTTAAAAGACAAACTTTCTTTACATCGAAAGTTGACGGCAAACATACTATTTCATAATACCTCCAACTATAATTGACTTAATAATAATCTTGATGAACTCGACGACTCGAATGCAACGTCTTTTGAAATACGTCATGAATGACTCCAAGTAATATCTCTAATATGAGCAAATGCACAGCGGAAGATTTCTTTCATACCTGAGAATAAACATGCTTTCAAGTGTCAACCAAAAGGTTGGTGAGTTCATTAGTTTAACATAAATAATCATTTTCATCATTTTAATAGACCACAAGATTTTCATTTTCAGTTCTCATAAATATACGTCCCATGCATAGAGACAAAAATATCATTCATATAGATTGAACACCTGGTAACCGACATTCACAATATGCATATAAGAATATCCCCATCATTCCGGGATCCTCCTTCAGACATGATATAAATTTCGAAGTACTAAAGCATCCGGTACTTTGGATGGGGCTTGTTGGGCCCGATAGATCTATCTTTAGAATTCGCGTCAATTAGGGTGTCTGTTCCCTAATTCTTAGGTTACCAGACTTAATAAAAAGGGGCATATTCGGTTTAATAATCCAGCCATAGAATGTATTTTCAATTACTTGTGTCTATTTTGTCAAACATTTATAAAAGCGCATGTATTCTCAGTCCCAAAAATATATATTGCAAAAGCATTTAAAAAGGGAGTAATGAAACTCACGCATGTAAATATGGTAAAACAGTTAATAAAGCATTTGCATGTATTCTCAGCCCAAAAATGTAAAGAGAGAAAAAGGGCAAATGAAACTCACGCATATAATTATTGTAAAATAGTTACTAAAGCATTTGCATGTATTCTCAGCCCCAAAAATGTAAAGAGTAAAAGGGGATCAATGAAACTCACCTAATGTATTTTGTAGTAAAAATACATATGACGACATTAATCAAATAAACAATGCAGGGTTTGCCTCGGATTCACGAACCTATATTCAATTATATATCTATTAAAACATATAATAAAAATCACATAATTTCATTTATTAATTAAATAATATTTATGTGTTTGTAGTTATATAGTGTTTTATACTAAATTCTATTTAAAACATGTACTTTAGTGTTATATATATATATATATATATATATATATATATATATATATATATATATATATATATATATATATATATATATATATATATTATACTTTAAATTATATGTTATATATATTTATTTTGATTATATATATATTTAAAACAATTAATATTTATACATTTAGTTATATTAATATATCTATTAGTATTAGATTTAAGAATAAATAGTTTGTTATATGTATACATTTATATAAAAATGTTAATAGGTTTGATATATATAGTTATATGAAATATTAATAAAATTATAGTATATGTAATAAGTATATTTTATGTACAAAATCTTCATTTGTTGTACTATAATAATAATAATTATTATAATAATAATAATAATAATAATAATAATAATAATAATAATAATAATAATAATAATAATAATAATAATAATAATAAGAATAATAATAATTATAATCATAATGATAATAATAATATTATATTTATCGTAATTATATCATATTAAGTTTACATTTACAATAATCATACTTCATACTTATAATTAATTTATAGTCATAACTTAGTTATTATCTTTAACATACATAAAAATTTATATTTGTAACTATGATTTAAATTAACTTATATTCTAATCATATTATACTAACTTCCTATATATATAGCAATCATAATACCTTAATAATACTAATAATAATTATTATAATGGTAATTGTAATAATAACAATAATACTAATAATAATAATTAGTAAGAAAACTACCTCAAAAATGGTTTTCTAAAAAGAAATGTCTCAGGCCGAAATCGAACCCAAGACCTCCCGCTAGCCCGCACTCACACCCAACCATTGAGCTGCTGCCCATAATTCTGATTAACTCTTCAATTTAATTAACTTAACCCGTATTTTTTTTCTGTTTTCATAAAACCCCTTACAACAAGTCTGGCCCAATATCGAGACCCATTTACTAAAGCCCAAAACCAAATGTAATTATAATCTGTAACTATTTCTTCGATGGTTTCCTGGCATCTACAGTATCTTCATCATCGTTCAGAATAAAAAAAAAATGTTGCTGCTGTTCGACGAGAGTAATGAAAAAAAATATTTGATTTTTATAATTTTGTGACAAAACTTAAAAGCGTATATCGAATTAACAATCATCAGATAAAAAAATAAAAAAAATATACAGCCTCAAAAATTGAGGTTCTGCTCGTCGCTGTCTTTAAACAACAAAAAAATTTTGATGTTGATTTTTATCACATTTTGGACGAAGTTTATAACACAAAAAATTCTTTAAAACTTTTCTGTAATCTTTATCAAACATCAATTCCTCTTAATTCGTAACACAAAATTCGAATTTAAATTAAGAACACAGTTTGACTTTTTGAATACCAAAACTTTGACTTGAAAATTTTTACTTGATATTAGAAATTAGGATATGAAACTTTCCAGATAGTTTGAGCACGAGATTCCTAACATGACTGCATTTTTCATTTTTGAAATTGGATTTGAATTTAGGATTTGGTTAAAAAGTGAAATAGCAGAGATAAAACGGGTTTGGTTCTTTTTTTTTTTTTTTATTTGCTAATGGGAGATGTAATTGTTATTGGTATTGTATATAAACTGATTTCATAGCACCTGAATACCGATTGTTTTATAGATTAATTGTGGTTGTTGATTTATAACACTCAGACAAGTAAAAGAATAGGAAAGAAGAATTAAATAATTAAAGGAGACTAGGATTGCTAACTGAAATTGTTGTGTAGCTGAGTTGCAATCGACAGCAAATTGATATGGTACAAATCAATAACAGTTTGAGTGTGATTTACATCTGGATTTAGGATCCTATGAGGTAATTACAATTTTATCTATAATTATATGCATATCTATATTTATCCTTATATATGTATTTATATATTATAACTAATATTTTTAATTAATAATTATAATTAAAGCAATAATAACAATACTCTTAATGTTGTAAATAATAATAATAAAAATTTATAACTATACGATAGTGATAATAATAATATTATTATTAATAATACCACTGATAATGATAAAAATTTATTTATATTAATATGATATTAATAATCTTAGTAATAGCATTCTTATCAGATTTCATAATATTACTTACTCTAATATTAGTAGTTATAGTAGTACTGAAATACTAATAATGTTAATAACTATATTTTTATTTGTATTATATATATATTATTAACAATGTATCATCATATTACATAATAACTTTATTGACTTCTTATTATATAGACTTCATAATCATATATATATATATATATATATATATATATATAATTTTATTTTAAATTATACTTAATTATTATATATATTCAAGATACTTTATTTATATATATAATTACATCATAAGTTATAATATCATATATTACTTTACTTTACATAATTAATTCAAATAACTAAATTCTGTAACATTACAAATTACTATTATATATATGATTATATTTTTAATATATACCTTTCTATTTACAAATAAACGTTCGTGAATCCTCGGGAATGTTCGAAGGTCAATTGAATATATGAACATAATTCTAAAACTTTTGAGACTCAGCGTTACAAACTTTGCTTATCGTGTCGGAAACATATAAAGATTAAGTTTAAATTTGGTCGGAAATTTCCGGGTCGTCACAGCATTATCCTTCAAGAAAGACAAGCTTTTAGTTGCAATTGTTCTATTTTCAAGTAATATTCATTTAAATAATAAAAGGTGAAGACAAAAGACAGATTCGACGATTTGAAGACGCAAATGACCAAAAAGCTCAAATGTACAAAGTACAATCCAAGTGGTTCAAATTATTGATAAAAAACATCTAAAAATGACAAGAGTACAAGCCGCAAAATGCAAAGTACAAGATATTAAATTATACGAAAAGGCGTTCGAAAATTCAGAACCGAGACATGAACCAACTATCAACGTACAACTCAACGGAGCTAAAATTACAAGTCAACTATGCACAAGAATATAATATAATATATAAATAATTATATATATATTATATATTATAATATTCAGCAGCCCACGTTTTAAATCAACAAATGAGCTGGAACCAAGAACTCCTCAATCGCGGAGCCCAATGCCTATAAACCATAGCGATTACGGAGCTACAGTAATCTGAAATCTCCTATAAAAGGCACGAGCATTCTGCCGAATGATGCACCCCTTTTTCTTCTTTCTATATATATATATATATATATATATATATATATATATATATATATATATATATATATATATATATATATATAATTTTAATTTTAATTTTAATTTTAATTTAAGTTTAATAATAATAAAGTTATTGTAGCGAATGTTTTAAGGTTTTGTAAGTCGAAACTCTGTCAGTGTAACACTACGTGATAAATACTCATTGTAAGTTATGTTCAACTTTTTTAAATTAATGTCTCGTAGCTAAGTTATTATTATACTTATTTAAGCCGAAGTAATTGTGATGTTGGACTAAATATTAAGACTGAGTTATTGGGCTTTGGACCATAATTGGGGTTTGGACAAAAGACCGACACTTGTAGAAATTGGACTATGGGCTATTAATGGGCTTTATATTTAATTAACTAAATGATATCTTGTTAATTTAATATAAAGGTTACAATTTAACGTATCTATATATAACCACATACGCTTGATTGGGTACGGTGGGCGGGATATTTATAAATACGAATAATTGTTCATTTGACCGGACACGGGAATGGATTAATAGTCAATGAACTCATTAAAACAGGGGTGGATTACATTCAAGGGTAATTGGTGTAATTGTTAACAAAGTATTAAGAACTTGGATTACATGCAGTCGATTACCTGGTGTATTCATTAAACAAAGTATTAAGACCTTGTTACAGTTTGAATCCCCAATTAGTTGGAATATTTGACTTCGGGTATAAGGTTAATTTGGCAAAGACTCTCGCATTTTATAATTATGACCGATGGACTATTATGGACAAAACCAGATGGACATATCGAATAATCCAGGACAAAGGACAATTAACCCTTGGTAATAAATTAAAATCAACACGTCAAACATCATGATTACGGAAGTTTAAATACGCATAATTCCTTTATTTTATATCTTATCGCACTTTTATTTATCGTCATTTTATTTATCGTACTTTAAACTATTGCACTTTTAATTATCGTACTTTTATTTTATCGCATTTTTATTTATCGTATTTTACTTTACGCTTTAAATTAAGTTATATTTATATTTAGTATTTTACATTAGGTTTTAATTGTGATTTAAGTCTTAAAATCGACAAACCGGTCATTAAACGGTAAAACCCCCTTTTTATAATAATAATAATACTACTTATATATATATATATATATATATATATATATATATATATATATATATATATATATATATATATATATATTATATATATATATATAGTTGTAAAAAATATAGCGTTAAACTCAGCTGTATCCCTGTGGAACGAACCGGACTTACTAAAAACTACACTACTCTACGATTAGGTACACTGCCTATAAGTGTTGTAGCAAGGTTTAGGTATATCCATTCAATAAATAAATAAATAACTTGTGTAAATTGTATCGTATTTAATAGTATTTCGTAATAAAAATAATAGTATTTCGTATACACCTCTGTACACATCAAAGGTATTCATTAATGACTTCAGCAGACACCGAATTATTTGGATTCTTTGAAGGCAGGTTTAGTCTTTGTGATGTGTCCACAGCCTCCTTCATGGTTTGCTCAATCCATTTTTCAGTTCCAAACCTTCTCTTTTTCTGAGCTTTGCCTATTCTTTATCATCAAACTTTTGGCTGTTAAGGTCGTTTACAATTTTTGCTGCTTCATCAGCATTTTTCAAAATTTCAAATTCGTAGGCTGGGCGCTTTTCAGAATTTCATAATGGAAGATCATAATTCTAAGAGATAATTGTTATATGTATGCATATAACTGTTGATGTAGAAACACTGCGAGATTCAAAATACTGATTGCTAATTCCCTGTAGTTGGTATGGTAATTATTGTTACAAGATGTGGATGAGTACATGATAGAGTTTCAATGAGTATAATGATTTTTCGGAAGGTCAAAGATCAATGAAGTTGTTGGTAAGTTTACTGCTAATGTGCCGAGATATAAAAGGTTCCCCTGTAACAATGATGAAGGGGTAATTGTTATAATAAGGCTTATTCGAATGAAAAATTGAAGTTGATTTGCTGAATCAGAATCGAAGAATGTAACATATTAATTGTGAATTTTATATATCTCTCGGGTATTACCTACCCGTTAAAAGTTTTACAAGTAATATTTTGTATCAGAGAATTTTATTACAGTCTTTATGAAAATATATGTATGTATATTTTCTTCAGATGTAATACAGATTTAATGAGTTAATATCATATTAAGCTCATTTGATTTTCAGCTGGATTAGAAATGAATAATCTCTAAAATATTAAAGATTTTATAATCTTCGCGGAGTATTTCACTAATGTAATCAATACTTCATTATTCAGTTTTATTGATATTTTCTCAGTGAATCATGTTCGTGCTCATGGAACTCTTGCTAACTTCGCAAGGTACGAATGATGTTTTCTAGAAAGTTTCGAGTACATCGAAAATGAAAGTGTAAAATCAAACGTGTAATTGAATAGTACAGTTAGTTTATTATGAAAAGGAATTCATTGAATTTGAAACAGAGATTGTAGTTAACGATGGTTATGTCATTAATGAAGGATGTACATCATTGCATATTAGTAATATGAACTAACCGAGTAGTGCCTACCAGTTAAGATTCACACGTAATAGCTTAGTATGAAAAGATTTATTTTGATTTCAAAATTCATATATATTAAATATACATATAATTTCTTCTGGGAAAATGAGTTAATACTTCATAACTCGTTGATACAATATACGCGTTATTGATTTGTGATGATGTTGGTGATTATGGAATTGATGGAACTTGTAGTGCTACAGATTTTGCCGGTGTTGGTGATACTGACGGTACTGTTGATGCTGCTGGTAAAACAAGTCTCGCTTGTAAATCGTGCACCATTCCGGTCAGGGTTTCTACTCTTCCTTCTATCGTTTCGGTCCACTCATCTGATTTATGGTTACGGCTGGAATAGATAATCTCCAAGACTTTAGAGATTACATAATCGCCGCAGAATATTTCTCCAATGAAGTTATGAATCAATACTTCAACGATTATTGTTGTTGGTACTCCTTGGTATCTATGGTGCGTATGACGTTGATGCTCGTGGAACAAATTGTGATGTTGAGGTGTGGGATGCGGAGGTTGTTGTTGGTGGTGGTAATGGTACTGTTGGTGTTGATGATGGTGGTACTTTTGATGCCGGTGATGCTGCTGGTGCTTGTAACCCTTGCACCATATTCTCCAAAGCCACTACCCGAGCGCGAAGCTCGTTGACTTTTTCTATTACACAGGGATGATTGTCGGTTCGGACGAGCGAACGAATAAGATCTAGAATTTGAGATAGTATATAATCATGACGAGATACTCTAGAAATGAGAGAGAAAATGGTATTACGAACAGGTTCGCCGGTAAATGCTTCAGGTTCCTCGCCAAGAGGGGAATGTGGTGGATGGAAGGGATCACCTTCTTCTTGTCTCCAATGATTAAGTAGGCTACGAACCCATCTCCAATTCATCCAGAATAGATGATGGCTAATCGGTTGATCCATTCCAGTCACACTGCTTTCGGAGCTCGAGTGGAAATTCATATCGGAATAGTTGTCGGAATCTAAGGAATTTGAACTAGATACGTGATCCATCTTGTATAATCAGGAAATGATTTTTGATATGAAATAGATTATAGATTTTGGTTTGGTATTTCTTAATACATAAATCACATATGTATTTATAATACCAGAGTCCCATCAGTTTCGAGGAATTTACGGAAGATATTAGACAGAGTTTACAGTAATAGATATGCTTAAGATACGAAATTTGTCCATACACTATCTATGCAATCAATGCAGTAAAATGTGCCTTAGACTTAAGATGATAACAGGTAATTTCTGACAAGAAATGATAAGCAAAACTCGGTAAAAACAGATACGGTCATAGTCCAGACTCACAAATGCATCCTAACAATTACCAGTTAAACACACTAATGCAAATTCTGGTTCCCTATGACCTCAAGCTCTGATACCAACTGTGATGACCCGTACAAATCCATTTGGATGAATACATCATTCATCGATTTCACAGTGAGGTACTGACCTCTACATGATACGTTTTGTAAACATTACATTCTTTTGAAAAGGCACACCATAATTGAATATCAAATTCCAAGGTTTTTGACGATTGATGATTTCTACATATAGACAATCACCGTAATTAATAGTTTATAATACTACATCCGTTGATAATGCAGTCAAAATAAGATACATGGTGATGATTTTGTGAATGCAACGTTTTCTCGAATAAAGCATGTATGACTCCATGCACATAGCTTGTATCACATATAAGCAAACAGCGGAAGACTTCTAGGAATCTGAGAATAAACATGCTTAAAAGTGTCAACACAAAGGTTGGTGAATTCATAGTTTTAATGTTGCGCATAATCTGTATATAAAGGTGGATCACAAGATTTCAGTTGTTTCATCCAGAAACGTTTATCAAAATATTCTACAAGATTGAACACCCTGGTAACTAAGCTTTAACGTTATAATAAGTACCCATGTTTTAACATACATGCAACCAACATGTACAATACACGCAATCCAACGTGTACTAACCTCAAATAGCATACGTCTGTTTTATAGTTCAGGCTAGGGTTTCTATACCTGAAACAGACGGGGATGTCAAGCCCTATGGATTCATATATAACTACTCGCGCCCACCAGTTCTTATAACCGGCAGTTACTAGTTACCAAAGCTAAGGGATTTTGTCACGACCCTACTTTTTCCGTTATCTTTTTCCGTTAATTATTTAACGACCGTTAACTGTTAGTGTGCAACGTCATTTCTATGACCTATATTATTATTTTTGTAATAATATATATATAATAATTATTATGTGTTATATGAATATATGTATTCATATTTTAATTTATACGTTTCTACGTCTCGCGGATTTCTATCCGGCGAATCTTTTCGGTTTTAAAACCAACGGTCGAGCTTTCGGGATTTTTAAATCCTAAATATTTTAAATATGATATTTTATGATCGTATTATTAATAGGTGTATTTATATTTATTTTTCGTCGCGCGTTTGTTATCTTTCCGGATTTTTAATCGCGTAAGCGTGTTTTCGCGTTTCGGGATTCGTTCGGGCTTTCGGGCCATCAGGAATTGCACGTTTTTCAATATTGGACAAGTTGGCCCTCTAAGGGGCCCACCCCCATTCAAAATCGGCCGAATATGGGAGGGGGGTGTATCCCTTTGCTTCTCATTTTTGTTTCACATAATTTTAATTCACAAAAATTCCCTAAACCTAACTTGCACTTTTTCTCCTCTCCTCTCCCTCTTGTGGCCGTCGCCCTTCACACCCATCATCATCATCATTTTGCTTCAACAATTGCTTGGATCAAGAAACAATTAACACCAACGCGTTCTACACAATCTCCTCTACGCGATTATATACTTTGATTCTCGATTTGGGTATAAACCCTAACCCTAGAACTTTTCATTTTTATTTATATTTCTGTATTTTGTGTTTATATTATTAGTATGATGTTTATTAGTTGTTGTAATGTTGTTTGGATGCGTAGAATTACTCGTTTGCATATGTTTTCGGTTTGTAAATTTTGGACAGCAGTTTGATTCGTGTTTTCTGACTTTGTAACTGATATGAATGTTAAAATAAAGTACATAAATGAGTTCCTCTCATCAAGACATTAATTTTAGACTCCGGATTCATGTCGTTTCGATTCCCGGAGCCCTATATATGCTTAATTTGATTTTTGTTAAAGATTGAAAGGTGTTCTTGGCATGAACAAGGTTGGGTCCGACTTTGTGACCATCCTTGGTGTCTTTAGGGTGTGTCATTTGGTTAGGACTGATGGTGGGACGAATTTTCATGTTCGGGTCACCTAAATCCGAGCCACGGTTCACCCGTTGTGCCTAAATTACTGTTTTGAGTAAATTGATTTTCCCAAGTGTGGTCATGGCTGATATCCACGACCTAGGGACTGTTCTTGGAGTGTTCTTGAGTTCATAATTGTGTTGGGTGGTTTGAGTAGGCGGAAATGCATATGTGGCTCGCCCGAAACCGACACCCGGGGCTCAAGATACGACCCGATGAACTTTTAAATTTAAAACTTATGGTTAATGATTAAACTTATGTTAAAATTAATGGATTTCATTATTAATTAATTACTTATGATAAAAGAAGTAATTATTATTATTTAAAACTTATGATATAAATATTTATCATATCATTTAATTATTAATTATGATTTAATTAACATTTTAATTAAACTTATGATTAATAATACTTTTATTATTAAAGGAAAATACTTATGATAAGTATTAAATTTGTTTTTGAGAAATTATTAAAAGACTTATAATAAAGATTAAATAATTATTTAATTATTATAAGACTTAATTATTATTTAATTATGATTTAATTATTAAATACTTATGATTTAATAATTTTAATTAGAAACTTATGATATGATTAATAATTCATTATTAATTAAAAATACTTATGATATAATTTAAAAATTATTATTATTAATAATACTTATATTATGATTAGTATTTACTTAATTTATTTAAATACTTATGTCGTACTAATTATAACATTTCAACTTATATTAACTTTAATAATTCATTTTATTTAATTAAACTTATGTTAAGACATTATTATACACTTTTGACTTTAAATAACATTATAACCTATGTTATTATTATAACTTACACTTTTCAAGTTAATGTTGACTATGTTTGACCAAGGTTGACTTTTGAGTTGACTTTCAGTTGACTTCTGTTGACTTTCTAAAAATAGAAACTTTCCAAAAATAGAAACTTTCCAAAAATAGAAACTTTCCAAAAATAGAAACTTTCCAAAAATAGAAACTTTCTAAAAATAGAAAGTGTGTGTCCTTATGCTGTTCCAATCAAACCGATGCTTGCTGAGTAATGTTCTATGCCTACTTGCAACATGTACAATAGCTATCATACTAAGACTTGGCCTAAGTTAGTTATTTATTTCGACCTGCTTTATTTATAGGTCGGCGTTGTGATCTTTCTTGATCACTTTACTTTACTTGCTGTTCGCTTGTTTGTGAGATTTCTTCGGTTGCTAATTAAGGTGAGTTATAGTCCCGTTTTTATATACTTTTCAAAGTATACTTTTTGGGATGTGATTACATGCATATTTTTATTTACGGTTAGACACAAGTAACAGTTAAATTTAATTATTCATTGTGAGTTGGACAAAAATATTCCCTAGTCTGGTAACTGTAATCATTGGTTTCTACCGGTGAACGCGAATCCTACGGATAGATCTATCGGGTTTGACAACCCCATTTCGAGCTAGTCGCGCTAGCAATTTATAATCGGAATGTTTAGTACTTCGTAATTTGTTGTAGATACACTGTCCAAGTGTATATTTTTATTGTGTTTGGCAAGGGTAAATAAAGGGTTAAGTGGTTACCAGGTGGCTCATTGATAATGGAATAATGTTTAATGTTTTCTAACATTTTTAAATCTTGTGGTCTAAAGTTTACTTATTTATTTAAACCTATAATTCACTCAACCTTTGTGTTGACAGTTTACTTGCATGTTTTCACAGGTACTTGAGTTATTTGATGCTTCCGCTGTCGTTAGAAGAGTCTGCATGCATTTGGGCAGATTTTATGAAACTATTTATGAAACTTAAGTTTGCATTCTATTTTGGATAATTTAAATTGTGGGTTTGTTGGCAATGTTTTGTGTCAACTTTTGGTTCATTACTATGGTTGGTTGATTTTAAACTACTTAATTGGGTTTGTTTCCTTTTTGGGCAACATTTTGAAATAAAAGAATGCAACTTTGTTTATTTAATTCATTTAAGTCCGATCAAGCTATGGGACCAACTGACGGATCCGTTAAGTGTTTTGACGGGGTCGTCACATGTGGTATCAGAGCTCTGGTTGTAGGGAACTAGGCGGTCTTAATGTGGTCAACCCGTGGTTATTAGGGTGCATTAGAGTCTAGTCTACAGCCCGACCTTTTTGCTATAGCATTATTATGCATTTCATTTCGTATAAGTTATATTATTAGCTTTCATATCTTTTTAGTATGTGGTTTGCGGTTTGCTGTTTGCAGATGTCGACTTCGAGCGATAACTCTGTTGCTGCTCCTGCTCCACCGTCTCCTGCTAGACGTCGTGCTAATCAACCAGAGATCGATGATCCTGTTCATTACTATTTTTCTACCATTACTCATATGAACCGGGCTTATAATGAGGTGACACGTATTAACTCCCTTAGTGATTGTTTGCGCACTTTGCCACATAATGAAGTTATGGACGAGATCCGTGCCGACATGGGTAACTTTATCACTTTCAAGCATAGGGTTGAGGATGCGAACCGTAAGCGTGATCGAGAGGTTAATGCTAAGTTCGAGGCTCTCGAGAGCACTGTTCGTGTGTTGAAGGAAGAGTTGGATGTTGTGAAAGGAAAGTTGCGTAAGTATGAGGCTCCTGCCGAGACTCATGCTGGGCCAGCTTATCACACCCGCTCTAAGCGAATGTGATGTGATTATTCATATTGATTATCTATTTCATCAGACTTAATGTCCTTTTTATACATACATTTTGGGTTATGTACGGCGTTTTGCCGAGGATTTTATTAAGATTCTGTTATGGGATATTTTTTCATTATGTATGGATGGTTATTTTTATGACATCTATTATCATTATCATGTTTTATTTCTGATGTTGTGGATCTTGGCATGTTATATTATGCGTAATATATGTTCATGTATGTTAGGTGCTATGTATGTTGTATGATGTTATCATAAAATATGTATGCATGTGATGGTTATTTCTATAACAATCATAACTGTCATGTTATTACTCATAGTGTTAGTTGACTAATATCTTAATGGTTAGTCTTTTCGTGTTTTGATCTATTCCTTTATGACACTAGTATTATTCTTGGTACTAACGGATGTGTTATTCTATTTTGAAGATCATGCCTCCAAGGGAGTCCACTGAAGCGCGTATGCAATGCCTGATCAATGAAGGAATTGCTGCTGCTATGGCAGCAAATGCTAATGTTAACGCCAATGTGAACAACAACGTGGGATGCTCCCACAAAACTTTTATGGCTGGTCGACCCCAAGAATTCAGTGGTACGGAAGGACCAATAGGGCTTACTCGTTGGTTCGAGAAAATCGAATCTATTTTCAGGGTCAGTCGGGTCCGTGAAGAGGACAAAGTTAGTTTCGCTAGTTGCACTCTCAAGGATAGTGCCTTGACATGGTGGAACAATCTGGTTAGTAGTTTGGGAAGCGATGTAGCTTATGGTTTGGCCTGGAATGATTTTAAGGAAAGATTGATCACCCGCTATAGACCTCGGGGTGAGCTTAAGAAGCTAGAGGTTGAGCTCAAGAATTTGAAAATGCATGGCACCGAGTTAGATGCCTATGAACGAAGGTTTTTCGAGTTAACTTTGCTGTGTCCTAGGGTTTATGCGGATGAGGACCACAAAATTGAGGCTTACATTGATGGTTTGTCCGAGAAGATTGAACACGGGGTTGAGTCCAGTGAACCCCAGACTATTGAGGCAGCTATGTCTATGGCCCACAAACTTAATGACAAGGTGTTGAGAAGAAGCAAGACTATAGTTGTTGAAAGTAGTGAGGAGGTTGTCAAGAAGGCTGATAATGGGAAACGAAAGTGGGATAACAACCGCAATCAAAACCAGGGTCAGCAGAAGAAACAGGATACCTCAGGTGCTAATAACAGAAATCAGCGTGTGTGTCCTCGTTGCTATAAAGCTCATGATGGTTACTGCACAGTTACTTGTAAGAGGTGCTCTAAGCAAGGGCACATTGCTAAAGATTGTACAGTGCTTTTGCCGGGGTCTGCTACTCCCGCGACTGGTGGTAATAATAATAATGTTGGTAATAGAGGTGGTAACGGTAACGGTAATGGGAAATCGAATAATGGAGGTAATCCAAGGGTTTGTTATGAGTGTGGGAAGCCGGGGCATTTCCGAGATGCTTGTCCCAACAAGAAGACTGCAGAGACTGTACGCGGCCGAGCGTTCAACATTAATGCTAAGGATGCGGAGGAAGATCCTAAGCTTGTTACTGGTATGTTCTCAGTCAACGATTTATCAGTTTATGTGTTATTTGATTCAGGGGCTGATTTAAGTTTCGTGTCGAGTAAATTAAGTCCGAGAATCAAAACGCCGTTAACTCTCTTAGACAATACTTATGTTGTTGAAGTAGCTAATGGTAAGGAACTTACTGCTAAGACTGTACATCGTAAGTGTAACATTAATCTGGGTGGTAGGGATTTCGAGATAGATTTGATACCGATTGAACTTGGTAGTTTTGATATTGTTATTGGTATGGATTGGCTGTCGTGAGATCGTGTGTTATGATAAGGCTATTCGTATTACTGATGTGATTGGAGAGCCACTGATGGTCTTTGGAGATAAGAAATGCACACAGTTAAACCTTATTAGCTGTATGAAAGTTTGTAAACATCTCCGCAAAGGCTGTCATGCTATCCTTGCTCATGTTGTTGATCCTAGTAAGGAAGTAAAGAACGTTGATGACGTTCATATTGTTAGGGATTTTCCCGAGGTGTTTCCCGATGACTTACCTGGCCTTCCGCTGCAACGCGCGGTAGAATTTCAGATTGATCTTGTTCCCGGCGCTGCTCCTGTAGCACGTGCTCCTTATCATCTTGCGCCTTCTGAACTTCAAGAATTGTCAAGTCAACTCCGTGAGTTGTTAGACAAAGGTTTTATTCGTCCTAGTTCGTCCCCTTGGGGAGCTCCTGTTCTGTTTGTTAAGAAGAAGGATGGTTCTTTTCGTTTATGCATTGATTATCGTGAACTGAATAAGCTCACTGTTAAAAATCGTTATCCTCTTCCGAGAATTGATGATCTGTTCGATCAGTTTCAGGGTTCTTCTGTTTATTCAAAAATTGATCTTCGTCTGGCTATCATCAGTTGCGTGTTAAAGAATCTGATGTTTCAAAAACTGCTTTTCGCACCCGTTACGGTCACTTTGAATTTCTTGTTATGCCATTCGGATTGACAAATGCACCTGCTGTGTTCATGGACCTCATGAACCGTGTGTGTAGACCCTATCTGGACAAGTTAGTTATTGTTTTCATCGACGGCATCCTTATGTATTCTAAGAGTGATGAAGAGCACGAAGAACACTTGAGATTAGTGCTTGATTTGTTAAAGAAAGAAGAGTTGTACGCTAAGTTCTCTAAGTGTGCTTTTTGGTTAAGAGAAGTTCAGTTCCTTGGTCATATTGTTAGTAAACAGGGAATACAAGTTGATCCTGCTAAAATTGAGGCGATTGAAAAGTGGGAAACCCCGAAAACTCCTACTCAGATTCGTCAGTTCCTAGGATTAGCAGGTTACTATAGAAGGTTCATACAAGATTTCTCTCGTATCGCGAAACCTCTGACTGCTTTAACGCATAAAGGGAAGAAGTACGAGTGGAAGGATGAACAAGAGACTGCTTTTCAGATTTTAAAGAAGAAGTTGACTACCGCTCCGATATTGTCACTACCTGAGGGTAATGATGATTTTGTTGTTTATTGTGACGCTTCACGTCAAGGCTTTGGTTGTGTTTTGATGCAACGAAAGAAAGTTATTGCGTACGCATCACGTCAGTTGAAGATTCACGAGCAGAACTATACAACTCATGATTTAGAGTTGGGGGCCGTTGTTTTTGCACTTAAGATTTGGAGACATTATTTGTATGGGGTCAAGAGTACTGTGTACACAGATCACAAAAGTCTTCAACATATCCTCGATCAGAAACAGTTGAACATGAGACAACGAAGATGGATTGAGACGTTGAATGATTACGATTGTGAACTTTTGTATCATCCGGGTAAGGCCAATGTGGTGGCGGATGCGTTGAGTCGTAAAGAAAGGGCTGAACCTCGCAGGTTTAGGGCCTTGAATATGACAATTAGAACAAACCTCGCAAGGCAGATTCTTGAGGCACAACAAGAAGCCTTAAAGGAAGAGAATTTTGTGAAAGAGAACGTAAGAGGTATGGCTAAGAAATTTGAGATTCGAGCAGATGGTACTAGGTACTTTGTAGGACGTCTTTGGGTTCCGAAGTTTGGTGAACTGCGACAACTTGTTTTGGATGAGGCTCATAAGTCTAGGTACTCTATTCATCCTGGTTCAGGAAAGATGTATCATGATCTTAAGGAGCTGTATTGGTGGCCAAATTTGAAAGGTGATGTGGCTACGTATGTGGCTAAGTGTTTGACCTGTGCTAAGGTTAAAGCTGAACATGAAAAACCGTCTGGACTGTTGGTACAACCCGAGATTCCCGAGTGGAAGTGGGAAGGAATTACAATGGATTTTATTACTAAGTTACCGAGAGTTGCGGGTGGCTATGACACTATCTGGGTGATTGTAGATCGACTCACTAAGTCGGCTCACTTTTTGCCAATCAGGGAAACAGATTCAATGGAGAAGCTCACTCGTTTGTACTTGAAGGAGATTGTTTCTAGGCATGGTGTTCCTGTATCCATTATTTCAGACCGAGACAGTCGTTTTGTATCGAGGTTTTGGCGATCTTTACAGGAAGTCTTGGGAACTAGATTAGATATGAGCACCGCTTATCATCCTCAAACGGATGGTCAAAGTGAGAGGACCATTCAGACATTAGAAGATATGTTGCGAGCTTGTGTGATTGATTTTGGGAATGGGTGGGATAAGTATTTTCCGTTAGCTGAGTTTTCTTATAACAACAGTTATCACGCAAGTATTAAAGCCGCACCGTTTGAAGCTTTGTACGGTAGGAAATGTAGGTCTCCTATTTGTTGGAATGAGGTTGGGGATGCTCAACTTACAGGTCCAGAGATTATTCACGAGACTACTGAGAAGATTGTTCAAATTAAAGAAAGGTTGAGAACTGCTAGAAGTCGGCAAAAGAGTTATGCCGACAAAGGAAGGAAAGATGTTGAATTTCAAGTTGGTGATCGTGTTATGTTAAAAGTTTCGCCTTGGAAGGGTTTTATTCGTTTTGGTAAAAGAGGGAAGTTAAGTCCTCGTTTCGTGGGACCGTTTGAGATCATTGAAAGAGTTGGACCGGTGGCTTATCGTTTGAAGTTGCCACAAGAACTCAGTGCTGTTCACGATGTTTTCCATATTTCAAACTTAAAGAAGTGTTTGGCTGAATTTGATCAGACTATTCTTTTAGAGGAACTTCAAGTTGACAAGCAATTGCATTTTATTGAGGAGCCAGTTGAGATCATGGACCGAGAGGTTAAGACTCTTAAACAAAGCAGAATTCCTATTGTTCGGGTCCGATGGAACGCTAGACGCGGTCCCGAGTTCACTTGGGAGAGTGAAGACCAAATGAAGCAGAAGTACCCGCATTTGTTCTCAGATGCCGAGTCAACCCCCGCGCCTGCTTAAATTTCGGGACGAAATTTCCGTAACGGGGAGGTACTGTCACGACCCTACTTTTTCCGTTATCTTTTTCCGTTAATTATTTAACGACCGTTAACTGTTAGTGTGCCACGTCATTTCTATGACCTATATTATTATTTTTGTAATAATATATATATATATATATAATAATTATTATGTGTTATATGAATATATGTATTCATATTTTAATTTATACGTTTCTACGTCTCGCGGATTTCTATCCGGCGAATCTTTTCGGTTTTAAAACCAACGGTCGAGCTTTCGGGATTTTTAAATCCTAAATATTTTAAATATGATATTTTATGATCATATTATTAATAGGTGTATTTATATTTATTTTTCGTCGCGCGTTTGTTATCTTTCCGGATTTTTAATCGCGTAAGCGTGTTTTCGCGTTTCGGGATTCGTTCGGGCTTTCGGGCCATCAGGAATTGCACGTTTTTCAATAATGGACAAGTTGGCCCACTAAGGGGCCCACCCCCATTCAAAATCGGCCGAATATGGGAGGGGGGTGTATCCCTTTGCTTCTCATTTTTGTTTCACATAATTTTAATTCACAAAAATTCTCTAAACCTAACTTGCACTTTTTCTCCTCTCCTCTCCCTCTTGTGGCCGTCGCCCTTCACACCCATCATCATCATCATTTTGCTTCAACAATTGCTTGGATCAAGAAACAATTAACACCAACGCGTTCTACGCAATCTCCTCTACGCGATTATATACTTTGATTCTCGATTTGGGTATAAACCCTAACCCTAGAACTTTTCATTTTTATTTATATTTCTGTATTTTGTGTTTATATTATTAGTATGATGTTTATTAGTTGTTGTAATGTTGTTTGGATGCGTAGAATTACTCGTTTGCATATGTTTTCGGTTTGTAAATTTTGGACAGCAGTTTGATTCGTGTTTTCTGACTTTGTAACTGATATGAATGTTAAAATAAAGTACATAAATGAGTTCCTCTCATCAAGACATTAATTTTAGACTCCGGATTCATGTCGTTTCGATTCCCGAAGCCCTAGATATGCTTAATTTGATTTTTGTTAAAGATTGAAAGGTGTTCTTGGCATGAACAAGGTTGGGTCCGACTTTGTGACCATCCTTGGTGTCTTTAGGGTGTGTCATTTGGTTAGGACTGATGGTGGGACGAATTTTCATGTTCGGGTCACCTAAATCCGAGCCACGGTTCACCCGTTGTGCCTAAATTACTGTTTTGAGTAAATTGATTTTCCCAAGTGTGGTCATGGCTGATATCCACGACCTAGGGACTGTTCTTGGAGTGTTCTTGAGTTCATAATTGTGTTGGGTGGTTTGAGTAGGCGGAAATGCATATGTGGCTCGCCCGAAACCGACACCCGGGGCTCAAGATACGACCCGATGAACTTTTAAACTTAAAACTTATGGTTAATGATTAAACTTATGTTAAAATTAATGGATTTCATTATTAATTAATTACTTATGATAAAAGAAGTAATTATTATTATTTAAAACTTATGATATAAATATTTATCATATCATTTAATTATTAATTATGATTTAATTAACATTTTAATTAAACTTATGATTAATAATACTTTTATTATTAAAGGAAAATACTTATGATAAGTATTAAATTTGTTTTTGAGAAATTATTAAAAGACTTATAATAAAGATTAAATAATTATTTAATTATTATAAGACTTAATTATTATTTAATTATGATTTAATTATTAAATACTTATGATTTAATAATTTTAATTAGAAACTTATGATATGATTAATAATTCATTATTAATTAAAAATACTTATGATATAATTTAAAAATTATTATTATTAATAATACTTATATTATGATTAGTATTTAATTAATTTATTTAAATACTTATGTCGTACTAATTATAACATTTCAACTTATATTAACTTTAATAATTCATTTTATTTAATTAAACTTATGTTAAGACATTATTATACACTTTTGACTTTAAATAACATTATAACCTATGTTATTATTATAACTTACACTTTTCAAGTTAATGTTGAATATGTTTGACCAAGGTTGACTTTTGAGTTGACTTTCGGTTGACTTTGACTTTCAGTTGACTTCTGTTGACTTTCTAAAAATAGAAACTTTCCAAAAATAGAAACTTTCCAAAAATAGAAACTTTCCAAAAATAGAAACTTTCCAAAAATAGAAACTTTCTAAAAATCGAAAGTGTGTGTCCTTATGCTGTTCCAATCAAACCGATGCTTGCTGAGTAATGTTCTATGCCTACTTGCAACATGTACAATAGCTATCATACTAAGACTTGGCCTAAGTTAGTTATTTATTTCGACCTGCTTTATTTATAAGTCGGCGTTGTGATCTTTCTTGATCACTTTACTTTACTTGCTGTTTGCTTGTTTGTGAGATTTCTTCGGTTGCTAATTAAGGTGAGTTATAGTCCCGTTTTTATATACTTTTCAAAGTATACTTTTTGGGATGTGATTACATGCATATTTTTATTTACGGTTAGACACAAGTAACAGTTAAATTTAATTATTCATTGTGAGTTGGACAAAAATATTCCCTAGTCTGGTAACTGTAATCATTGGTTTCTACCGGTGAACGCGAATCCTACGGATAGATCTATCGGGTTTGACAACCCCATTTCGAGCTAGTCGCGCTAGCAATTTATAATCGGAATGTTTAGTACTTCGTAATTTGTTGTAGATACACTGTCCAAGTGTATATTTTTATTGTGTTTGGCAAGGGTAAATAAAGGGTTAAGTGGTTACCAGGTGGCTCATTGATAATGGAATAATGTTTAATGTTTTCTAACATTTTTAAATCTTGTGGTCTAAAGTTTACTTATTTATTTAAACCTATAATTCACTCAACCTTTGTGTTGACAGTTTACTTGCATGTTTTCACAGGTACTTGAGTTATTTGATGCTTCCGCTGTCGTTAGAAGAGTCTGCATGCATTTGGGTAGATTTTATGAAACTATTTATGAAACTTAAGTTTGCATTCTATTTTGGATAATTTAAATTGTGGGTTTGTTGGCAATGTTTTGTGTCAACTTTTGGTTCATTACTATGGTTGGTTGATTTTAAACTACTTAATTGGATTTGTTTCCTTTTTGGGCAACATTTTGAAATAAAAGAATGCAACTTTGTTTATTTAATTCATTTAAGTCCGATCAAGCTATGGGACCAACTGACGGATCCGTTAAGTGTTTTGACGGGGTCGTCACAGATTTTCGGTTCAAACTCGGTGTAGAATTTAGTAAGTACTTGTATCCATTGCGTTTAAAATAAAGTGCATGTATTCTCAGCCAAAAAATATAGATTACAAAAGCAATTAAAAAGGGAGCAAATGAAACTTACCTTAGCAGCACATAAGGTCATTCACCGAAATGAGACCGAAACTCGGAATGCGAAATAACCGTAGATCTCAACCTAGAGAACATATGTTGGTCAATATATGTCTAACAAGCTAGGTCGGGTCATAGTGTATCACAATCCTAATGCTCGAGACCGACATGCAAAAGTTAACAAAAGTCATCTCAAAAGTCAATCTGACCCAATATGATCTTTAAATCTATACATGTTTATTAACATAGTATAAGTCTTGATAATTGAACGAATTTATAGTTTATCAAGCTCAAAATATTATTTATTTCAGGAGCTATATTATATTTGAATTATCATGGCAGTCGAAAATATTTTATTATTTCACATAGTTTTTCAATACTTGTAAAATCAGATTATAGTGTTTATAAAGCTTTAAAACATGATAAGACAGTCAACTTTGACAATTGTTCAACAAGACGAGACGTGCCTTATATAGAAATTCATTTACTCGATTAGTAATATTTGAAAATCCAATTTATCAACCTCATAAACAAGTTGTTTAAATATCAATTGCAGATTCAAAAGCAATTCCAATTAATGTTAATCATAATTCAGTTGACCATAACTTTTAATCCGTTCCTCGACAACACACGATTTCTAAATGAAAAGTTATTAATTTTTCGACAGCTTTCCAACGACATGCATATAATATACCTTATATCAATAACATATGTATCAAATTCGTGATTCATCATAAACTATCTAATGACAAAATTAAAGCATACAAGCGTGCATAAACATATATACTCGAGCACTAGACATGAATACACTATAAATATATAAAAGATAAGATATGAATGCTTACGTATCAATATTGTGATTCAATATTGCAGGAAAGTACGTAGACGCTACGGAGATGATAAACACTAGGTTTGACTCACGAGCTATACCCCCCGAAAATACCTATAACCTCCACAGCTATAACCCATAATTTCCTTAGCTCTATCCCGCTCGAAAAAACCCGCTTGAAATAACTCGCTCATGACCTCGTCGTAGTATTTTATGTATAATACTAATAATATTAATACTACTTAATAATAGTATTAATATTAATAATCTTAATATTTATAAAACTTATAATAATAATAAAAATAATAATATAAATAATAATAATATTACGGAGTATTAGAGAGATGTTTGATAAGTGTGTGCAAATGAAGCTGAATTCGATCGACTTTATAGAAGTTTTCTGAATCTGATGCCCATGCGATCGCATGGGCTTTCAGTGTAAATGCCATGCGATCGCATGGCCTGCCTAGACAGCTCACTTTCGTTTGTTTTCTTGCTGACATATTATTTAATTATATATATAATATATAATTTATATTAATTATATATATATATATATATATATATATATATATATATATATATATATATTATATTACATTCTCGTTTATAGGTGACTTGTAATTTTAGTTCCGATGACTTGTACGTTGTCGCTTGACTTAAGCTCCGGTTTCAGTTTCTCGAACGTTATTTCGTATGTTTTAATAACTTGTACTTTACGTTTCGTAATTCGTACCTTTGTCAAAATATAGTCTTAAATTATCAATAAACTATATTAATCAAAGTGTATCTTGAACTTTCGGGTGTTTTGGTCATTTGCTTCTATAAATTAACGTCTTAATATATAATAATATTATTTTAAATCAAAACGTTTTATATCTAAGTTAATATTATATTTTTATAACATTTGTAAAATATAAATATATTTTCATTTTGAAATAGTGTTTCACTGTAGCAAAATGATTTTTACTGTAGCAAATAGTAGTTTTCGAAAACACTGTAGCTTTTCGGGTATTGTAGCAATTCGAAAATACTGTAGCAAATTAGTGTAGCCAATTCGAAAATATTGTAGCAAATTTATTATCTTAAACGTTTTAGTTAACTTATCTAAATATCAATCGAATCAATAAACGAATGTTACTATCGTTTACTAAATAACTTGAAATTATATATATGTATATATCTTTATTTAATATACATAAATCAATTTTTAAATACACATTGCAAGTTATTTATAATAAATTCTAATAATTAATATTTCAACTTATTGTGTGTGTATATATATATATATATATATATATATATATATATATATATATATATATATATATATATATATATATCTATTTACAAATAGATGTCCGTGAATCGTCGGTCAATAGTCAAAGGTTAACTAAATATATAACATTAGTTCAAAAATTTTGAGAATCAATATTACAGACTTTGCTTATCTTGTCGAAATCTTATAAAGATTAAGTTTTAAATTTGGTCGGAAATTTTCGGGACGTCACATATATATATATATATATATATATATATATATATATATATATATATATATATATATATATATATATATATATATATATAGTAGAGAGATCAAATGAGAACTATTTTTGTGTGAGAATCCTGAGAACTCAAAAATACACTGAAATTCGAGCAAAAATGGGAAATTCGAGCAAAAAGCTCCTTATTCGAGCAAAAAATAGGACACGGACGAGCAAAAAAATGATAGTCGAGCAAAAATGGAGAAAGTCGAACAAAAAAAACAAGGACGAACAAAAATTTGATATTCGAACAAAAATTGTGATATTCGAGCAAAAATGTGTTCTACATTTTTGAAATTCGAACGCAAAAATGTAGAACACATAGGTAGTCGAACAAAAATTTTGATATTCGAAAAAAAATGTGTTCTACATTTTTTTTTTAAATTTTTTTTTTGCTCGACTATGAAATATTTGTTCATCCGTGTTTTGTATTTTTGCTCGCCCGTGCACATTTTTTGCTCGAATTTAAGTGTATTTGGAGTGTGTTCGGAGTTCCTAGAGTTCTCACACTAAAAAATTCTCACTGGATCCTCTATATATATATATATATATATATATATATATATATATATATATATATATATATATATATATATATATATATATATATATATATATATATATATATATAACGAAAGAAACGTGAACTATACTAGTATAATATTTGGGCGTAGTTGATATATAAAAACCAACCTAATTAAGGGAATAAGTTAAAATAAATTCAACTGATTTGTTTAGCTAATTTCATGGTTAGGGTGGATTAATTAAATAAAGGGAATGGTCTAGCAAGAAACGTTAATCAATTAAGGTGGAAAAAGAAAAGGCATGAAAAACGAAGAAAATAATAATATGACGTGGGCGCCGGAAATTGATCTGGAATTGAACACGTTATTTGCTGGTCACCACTCAAGCAAACAACTCCATGGAATTTAATAGGCGGTTTCCTTAATTTCTCGGACAATTTGTTACAAGAGGTGGGGGTGTGAATACGTAATACTCCGTATATGTTAAAGTTTTTTTTTTAAAGGTAAATTTCATTGAAATGTAATTTTTGTTTTACCTCAATTTCTTATTTTAGGTAATCTACGTTTATAGACGTTTAAAGAATTGTTTTATCAAAGGTTAATCAAGAAAAATGGTATCGTTACTTTTAAGCTAGTGATGGGGTGTTCATAGTTAAAAAACTGTCTATGCTTATCGATGAACAGCTTATGGTGAGTGTCTCGGTTTCAGAGGCAACTATGCATAACAGACTAGTTCCAAAGAAGTTCGAGATTTTCGCTTGGCGTGCAACAAAAAAACTGCTACCGGTTAGGACCGAACTCGACAAAAAGGGTATTGACCTACATAGTGTTCGATGCCCTTTATGTGATGACGGTTTGGAATCGGTGGATCATACTCTAATCTTTTGCAAATATGCGGTGGAAACTTGGGATCGTATCTTTAAATGGTGGGGGTTTGGCAATTTCTCGAATCTTAGTGTTAACGAAATTCTCAAAGGGAATGCTCCTGTTTCGATGTCTAGTCTCGGGAAAAAGGTGTGGCAAGCGGTGGAGTGGGTTTGTGGTTATTTTATATGGAGGAATCGGAACAACAAAGTTTTTCGAGATACATCATGGGACGCTCAGGTTGCGCTTAATGAAATCCAAATTAAGTCGTTCGATTGGATTTCTCGTAGAATAAATAGGAAGAAAATCGATTGGCTAACTTAGATTAGTGACCCTAGCGTTTACCTTAGCATATAAAATTCAAGTAGTATCATTGTAAAGCTTGTATATTGTTGTTTGTCCTTCTCGCAAACAGCTTGTTTTTCATGTATGCGCGAGTTTTTTGTTGGCGGCTAGCATGTTGGTCGTCATCCAAACTTTGTACATATTTGAGTATTCTATATAATGCTTGCTTTTCAAAAAAAAAAAAATAAAAAAATAAAATCATATGCAATTCTGATCATTTACACTTACCTGAAAATAACGAATATATGTAGGCCAGATAATTGGCACATACATGTGTCGTTAGTTTTCTACGATCATAATGAAAATTACATAAATATCCAGTTCGTAAAAATCATCGTTCACGAGGTCTTCCATATCCTTAAATGAGTGCCGATGATCAGGCTTGCATATTTGTTTAAAAATAAAGTATCGTTAATCGTTTGACTGAGTCATAACTTAAAAATGACGATACTCCTTTTGTTTACTAATATTTGACAAAACAATCATTTAAACGTCAAAATAAACATAAATGACCTAAAATAGGAAATTGAAATAGAAAAGTTATCTTTACACAATTATCTTTTGTTTACTTTTATACTTGTTTTTTAATCAAATTATTTTATTTTTTATACTCAATTTACTAATCAAACTTACCACATTATCATTACAGTTTAACTTGCACCACCATAACTTTACATTTTTAATTTTCACTGTAAAGTTTTTTTTTCTTTTTTTTTTTTTTTTTGGTAACCGAGGAACCACTACTACGAATAGGCACATTGGCCTCCGCGCAGCGCGTAAACCTTCGGGCAGCAGGCAACCCGGGTATCACCTATGCCAGAAAAAGCACCTTCTTGTCAGGGGCCACTATTAAGTTCGTTTGCCTATAGCAGGATTCGAACCCGTGACCTCCCGCTTCACAGGGAGCCCTGGTGGCCATCCAAGTTTTCACTGTAAAGTTATAAATTAAATATTGGGTATATAAAAGAGAAGAAAACTTCAATGTCATATGGTATAGATCTTTTTCATTTTTTAACAATAACGACAGTGTAATGTATATATATTTTCGAAACTCTGATAAATATAGCTTTAATGCTTATGAGGGTTTTAAACTTTTGAAGACCTTCTCGCGGTTTTTACTCGTTTTTGGGAGGTTGGAGAGATCTCTAAAGGTTGTAATTCTTCTTTTGTTGCATTAATTCCGAAAAAAAATGACCCTCGAGGCTTTGGTGATTATCGTCCAATCAGTTTAATCGGGAGCCTTTATAAAATTCTATCAAAAGTTTTGACCAAAAGGCTACAAGGAGAAAGGGGATCCCCTTGCCTCACGCCTTTCTGAAGGGAAAATTCTTTAGTTGGAGATCCGTTGACCAAAATCGAGATGGAAGCGGATAAGAGACATGCGAAAATCCAATGTCTCCATCTATGACCGAAACCCATTAACTCCATAATTTCCATAAGAAAATCCCAACTAATGCTATCAAAAGCCTTCTCAAAGTCGACTTTAAATAAAAACCCTTGTAATATGCGGATGACACTTTATTTTTTGGGGAATGGAATAGACGTAACGTGCAAAATCTTACAAAAATTCTTAAATGTTTTGAACCGACATCGGGTTTAAAAATTAACTTTCACAAAAGTTGTGTCTATGGACTTGGGGTCTCAAAAGTAGAAACGGAAAATATGGCGGCCTGGCTTGGATGCGTAGCAGGTACACTCCCTATTACCTACCTTGGGCTTCCTCTAGGTTCGTCAATGAAACTTTCGAAGTCATGGGATCCGGTGTTCGAAAAGTTTGGCAAAAGGCTGGCGGATTAGAAAGCTAGATCCCTCTCATATGGTGGTAGAATTACATTAATTAAATCGGTATTATCTATTCTACGTCTCTATTTCTTTTCGCTTTACGTATCCCCGTCGTGTGTAATTGAAAAACTTTAGGGCTTGAGACGTCAATTTTTTGGGGGCGGGTCCTCCGAGGTCTCAAAAATGGCATGGATTAAATGGGATACTTGTCTTAAGCCTCGTGAATTTGGTGGGTTAGACATTGTCCCTCTTGCTTTTAAAAATCGTGCCCTACTTGCAAAATGGTGGTGGCGTTTTAAACATGGAAATGATTCTCTCTGGGTGTCTATTATTAAAAATATTTACGGGGAGGACGGGGTTTTAGTACTTCATTTTCTATCTCTTCCTTACGAGCTTCTTCCACATGGGCGGGTATCCTTAAGGTGAGTAAAAATATCTCCAATACTACCTCCGCTTTTGCTAAATCTTTCAAAAAAAGAATTGTTGACGGGTCTAAAATACGTTTTTAGGAGGATTTTTGGATTGGGGACACTACTCTTAAGGACAAATTTAATAGACTTTATAGACTTGACACAAATAATTCTGCCACTATTCTTGACCTGGCTCGATGGGTGGGTGGGGATTTTCATGCGACTTGGTGTTGGTCCCTTAATATCTCGGGGAGATTGGTCGGGGACCTCACCACCCTTACTAATCTTTTATCGAGTTTTTTCCCTTGTAGCACAGGTCGAGAAGAATGGTCATGGTCTTGGAGTAACGATGGCTCGTTTTTGGTTCACTAGCTTACGGATATTTTGGTTCGGAGTAGCCTCGACATTGCCACCGGGAGCTTAAAGTCGATCCGTAATAATTTGGTCCCCCTCAAAGTCGAATTATTTATTTGGCGCACTCGACACAAAAGGTTACCTACTAGAGTTGAACTTGACAAGAGAGGTATGGACTTGGGTACTGTTCAATGTCCGGTTTGTGATAATGGTTTGGAATTAGTTGAGCACTCCATCATCTTATGTACGTTCGCTTTTGACATTTGGAATCGGGTTTTTGATTGGTGGAAGCTCGTTCCATTTACAAACTTGAGCATAAATGAATCTTTTCTTGGAAATGGGTATCATTTCAACCCCAACTTAGGAAAAAAGTTGTGGCAAGCCACGGAATGGGTTACGGGATACATGATTTGGAAAAGTAGGAACGCTTTTACTTTTACTAAGACAAAACCGACGTGTGCAATGGTTTTTAAAGACATCCAACTTAAATGTTTTGAATGGTTCTCAAATAGGTCAAAGGCTTCAATATCGAATTGGATGTTTGGCTAGCAAATTCACGAGTATACGATTCGCTAGCTTTATCTTCTACAAGAACCGGGATTGGTTAATTTGTTCTTCACACAGGTTTTTTGCCCCACTCCTGGAATAGTCGTTTTGGTCGAGAGAATTTGGGGTGGCTCGGGGTGCTTTGTCGTTGAATTGCCAACACTGTGCTCCGTCCCCACTCCAGCTTGTTTAGTTAATTCTTCTCAAGTCCAATCTCGGCCTTAATGATAATGAACGGACTAAGGCGTTTTCCTGCACACTTGTGGAGTATTACCATCTCGTTTTCATAGACTTCCGTTTTGTTCTTCCTAGTTGTACTTTCGTCTTTGTTTTATAATTGTGACAATATTGTAATTTCGTGTTAATATATATAATATATACTTTATTGCCGTTAAAAAAAAGCATTACTACGAGCAACACTTGAACATTTTTGGAATAAAATCTAAAATAGAAAGTACATCAAACACCTAAATTTAAAAGTCAAAACCATTCTAAAGGGTGTAGTAATAAACATCAATCCTAAATTAAGAATTAGTTCATGAAAAGACAACAATATTTATATGTCCCATTTACAAATACTTTGACAAACCTCTAAGGCCATATGCAATGGATCGCCACCCGGGTCCGTTAACGGCCGCCACTGGCTAACCACCACCGTCCGCAAATCGCCAAAGGGGTCGCCAGTGAACCCTGCAACAGCTCTAACGAGCATTTTGGTGGGGCCCACTTAATTTATTTGTTTTTTCTCCTGGGTTTGAACACCCCGTCGTTGTTCAACCATCGGTCACCACCATCGTTCAAACACCGGTCCATGAAGTGGGTACCACTGCCGTTGTTTAACAACCGGTCACCACTCATCACCGCATCTTTCATCAGATCTACCTTGGAAAAATTCTTAAATCTGCGAATCATTCAAAACCAAAATGTTAGGGTTTGTTAATTTGGACTGAGGATGATAAATTTATGGGTTATGATATGGAGAGAGGTAGTGACTGAGAAAAAAGGGATATATTATAGATATGGGTTTTATTTGTTTAACATTGCATCTCCCATTATTTAATGTATTTAAATTATAATTTTAAATTGGTTAAAGGTTGAAATCGAGTGTCTGATTGTGAGGGTTTAGTGAAAGAAATGTTAAATTATTTGTGCTGATGTGGTGCTGATGTGCCAGGAAAAATGCATGTTAAAGAACTGAACGATTGCAAGTAGCCTAAAGATTTGATGGAGCCTAACTCTTTAGTTACTATAAAGGGTACTATATATGTCAATGAATCATATCTTTATTTTTTAAAGGCCAAGAATTGTAATTAACAAAAGGAGCTACAAAACGTAACAAAGTCACGAAATAACCCCAACCTATATCTATATCTATATAGTCATATAAAGTTCTAAAATGATGATGTCATCATTAAACTAATTATCCTTTAATTTTCATAATGATGATGTCATAATTTTATATTAATTTAATTAAAAAAATAATATAAAATCTTTTATAAAATGAAATACTAATCTCTCATAATTTGTAAAATCTTCTACAGAATACCTAAATTTTAAAGCATATTGTACAACTTTCATATAATAATTGGAATTTAATTTTTTAGAAAAATTTAAAATGCATTTATTATTACTAATAATAATTATTACTAAAAATATAAATACTCAACTTTGAAAGAACTTTATTAATATTACTAGTGAAATGACTCGTGAAATCACGGGTTTGTTTAAATGAAAATGAAACAGTTTAATGATATGTTTTAGGTATTAAGTGAATGTAATTGCTAAAGTCGTTTAGTTTAATAACCCGTGTAACCATAGATTCCGACTAAGAAACTTGGTCAGTATAAATGAACTACATTTATTCTCCCACCACCTTGTTCCAATTTTCATCACAATTATTATTGTTTTTATCATAAAAACTACATTACAACATTTTATTGGGACATGTAATCATGTATTTCGCATACATATGTAACGTAATTAATCCCGTAAAGATGACCCAGTTTTGAATAATAATAATATAATAATAATAAAGTTTACTCTAAAATTAAGTATTTATATTTATAATAATAATTATTAATAATAACAAATGTCTCTTTAATTTTATTTTTATAAAAAACTAAAATACAATTATTATATGAAGACTGTACAATATGCTTCAAAGTTTGTACATATGTTAATGAGATGTTTTATCATAAAGTTGTATATATATGTTTCAAATATTGTATATATGGTCATGGTAGTGTTTTACCATAAAGTTGTACATATTGCTTCAAATATTGTACATATGGTCATGAGGGTATTTTATCATAAAGTTGTACATAATGCTTTATATATTATACAATTAACATGTTAATAATTTTATTTAAAATAATTAATTATTTTAATGACATCATCAAGTTAGTTACTATAAATACAATTTTTTTTAATTATAAAATATTTAGGATTAATGACATCATCTAAGTGACCTAGATTTTTTTCTTTTTATTTTTGATTTTTTCTTAACAAAGGAATTACTTTAATAATGACATCATTATTTTAGCATTTTAATAGAAACTATAGATTTATTTTTAATATAATAATTACAATTATAATTATTATATTATTATTAATATTCAATTATGGATTCTTTTTACGAAATTAATTATGTTACATATATATACATACATGGCTCTATATATTTATAAAAGTAACGACAATTTCTTAGTCAAACGGGTCATTAAAATAAATGGCTTTAGCATTTACATTTACTTAATACCTAAAACATGTCATTAAATTATTTCGTTTAAACAAACCCGTGATTTCACGAGTCATTTCACTAATATTATTCATTTCACTAGTTTTTATTAAACACTTTACAAAACAAATAGATCAAACCCTAATTATTACGGAGTATTATTTTTGTAAAGAAAATCTCCAAAGTATAGCTCGAGAGGATTGAACATATGCCTCTTTTAAAAATTTATAACCATACAACCACTAAACGATCATTTTAAGTTTCAAACCCTAATACTTATAAAGTGAAAACCAAAGGAAATACACAACTTAAATGATGATGATAAAAGTTGATTTTTAAATTTTAATCCATCTTTTAATTTTTCCTTTTTCCTTTTTTTTTTCTTCTTGCAAAAATACTTAAAACTAATAATATATTGTGAAAACTTCATCCAAAAGATGAAGATCTAAATACATCAAAGATAACGTGAAAGGTTAGATCTCTTGTTTAATTCATGTTCTTTAAATTGATTGAAGATGAATGCGTGTGTATGTATATGTATGTGTATAGTATGTATCTATATGATATATGGAATGAAGGTGTAATTAAGAATTCAGTAAGATATGATGATGATGATGATGATGATGATGATGATGATGATGTAATGAATCTGAAGTTGATATTAAACTATGTGTCAAAATTACAAAAGTTATAAGGTGAGATTGAGAAAAACTTCTAGAGTATCTGCTAGGGATGAAGGGCTAACCCTAGGTTGTGGGAATGTGATGGCTTTTATACTCCTATGGCCATCACTTACGTTTAGAGGATATAAAAGATAAAATTAAATTTACATATATGGACGAATTCGACATTTCACACTAAGGGCATTTTGGTAATTTCACATAATACAAATCTATCAATTTCTCTGCCTAACATAACAAAACAAGTACTACTTGGCTCAAACAAACACTATGAACCTAACTAGAGCTCACAATCAACACGAAAAAAAAAAAAAAAAAACAAAAAAAAAAAAACTGCTGTAAGAAAAAAACTAACAAAATAAAATAAGTGCAAAATAAACAAACATAAGAGTGAAACCGAAGATGTTTACCCACTCCAACTACGACGGAGGATTAAAGACCATCTTAGGGAGTACAAGAACTTGATGATCGAACCAAATGAACCCAAAGAATACTATCGTTTCATATGAATTTTGCGTAATACTCTTTTCGTCCCATTTCAAGTATCCACATTATGAATTTGTGATGTCTCATTTTAAGTGTTTACTTTGTATTTCAACTATTTGTAAGAGTTTAAAGTAGAGACGATAAATTTTTTTTATAAAGAACAAAGTTAATTAGTGGAATATTCAAAAATGAATTCAAAAAGTAAGTAGGTACTTATAATAAAATGGTGTCAGTTTATAATTAGGACAAATTACATAAAAAGTTAATCTATTTTCTCTATTATCTTATTCGAGGTAATCTATTTCATTCGGATATAAAAAGAGAGTTTTTTCACAAGTTAATCAAAAAGAGGGGTGTCGTTAACTTTTGTTAACTTTCTCAATTAAGTGTCAACTCCGCATAACATGTCAAGTCCTTTATCGACCAACATTTTCAACTCGCGATTCCGACGCACGTTTTTGACGCGCGATTCCGGACTCGTTTCGAGGCGCGTTGGCTCCATTACTTTATTTTATTTTATTTTTGAAAGGCAAACTCACTCACTCAACTAATACTAACACGCATATATACACGACGAAATGTTCTTAGCTGAAAGAGTTTAAACATTTACTTTTTTATTTAACAATTCCAACTACTTATACATCTAAAAATAAACTAACACTTATCAGCTACAAAGCTAAGTTATTGTAGTAGTTAATTTTGAGAAACATACTCATACTAATTAGTTTTATGATACGATTTATAGTTTAATATTACATGTAATATTTACATATTAACTAATAGACAAAAGTTATGAATAGTAACATGGGCATTTTCGATTTTTCACTTTTTTTTAAAAATTTTTTTTAACTAAATTTCATTCTACCAACAAAGACCCCCACACTTTTTTGAAAAATTCAAATCGACCTCCTAAATAGGGGGATAAAGTGTCAAACAATCATTTTCATAAAAAATCTTAAATAAACTCCACCCAAATATTCAACGGGTCATATTTTCTCGATCGCAACGAGTTAAATTTTTCCGACACCATCGTTAAACTTGAAATAATTTTAGGAACACAATGTCACTAGATATACGCAAAACGGACGTTTTTTAAAAAACGCTAAATATTTGGGGTACTTTTCATACACGTTGATTTTGCGTTAAATTTTTAAAAGTCGACAATTCCATAGCGAAATGCGGAGATGCACATATATTGTTAATTTAAAATAACATTTAAATCTCTCACGGGTTATACCTTTTAGTTCGACTCGAGTTGCGCTTCAACGACATCATCATTAGCCAAAAATAATTTTACTAAACGCAATAAAATAAATTAAAAATCGAACCCCCGGCGCGAAGCGAGGGTTCGATAACTAGTTAGTACTAGCTTAGCAAGGGTAGCTTGAAATGATACAATATTGCACTAGTTTTATTGATATGTTATTTTTAACTTGTTTGATGAAACGACCCGTCCTAATCCATAAGGACGAATACAATACCATATGGTTCCATTGCGAGGTATTTGACCTCTATATGATACGTTTTACAAACATTGCATTTGTTTTTAAAATACAACTTTCATTACAATGATAATTGACAATTATGAATACCATTTCACAATATCTCCAAACTATAAATGACTTAATCTGTCATTTATTTAATAACAATCTTTATGAACTCGTATGACTCGAATGCAATGTCTTTTGAAATATGTCATGAATGACTCCAAGTAATATATTTAAATTGAGCAAATGCACAGCAGAAGATTTCTTTAATACCTGAGAATAAACATACTTAAAAGTGTCAACCAAAAGGTTGGTGAGTTCATTAGTTTATCATAATCGATCATTTCCATAATTTTAATAGACCACAAGATTTCATTTTTCATATAACATTACACTCGCAAGTGTATAAAAATCATTCATATGGTGAACACCTGGTAACCGACATTAACAAGATGCATATAGAATATCCCCCAAAAAAATATACAGGCCCCATACCATTTTCTAGTATGAGGGTTGTATAAGCATACAGGCCACATTCCATTTTCCAGAATGCAGGTTGTATACTAAAATTCGAAGTACTAAAGCATACCATTTTCCATTATGGGGGGCGTTAGTTGTAACGACCCGGAAATTTCCGACCAAATTTAAACCTTAAACTCTATATGTTTCCGACACGATATACTACTCGGTGTTAAAAGTGTCGGAAGAAAATATCTAGTAATTAGGTGGCTCATTTATTAAACATGTGATTAGATGTACCAATTTGTTTTCATTCAATCATTATGTAATAAATTATATATCAAACTATTATTATAACACATCAATTATTTGAACAAATCCCATACTTGAATATATCCGATAGCTTCACTATTACAAATTGATATCTCTTCATTACTGTTTTCTTTTAGACTAACATGGCATATGATTTATATATATATATATACCTACTAGTTGAACCAAACAATTAAAAACCACCCTTATCACTTGTCATCTTCAAACCTCAAAGAACCATCTACAACCCATAAATCGACCACCATACCACCACCGGATTCCATCAACTAACACCACACGATCATCTTGTTTCTACTTATGTTTTGCTCGGCAACTTACAACACCACAAAGATACTGCACGTCCCTTTTTTGTGCCGCAACTATTCTGCCTTTCTACTTACCTTTGTAGCAAATGATTGAACAACTCAAACCATAACCACACCCAACTATCATCATCGACCATTACTAGACCAATATACCATCGTGACCCGCTAATTGAACTATTTTGGTGTTACTACAACTACCATCACAAACAAACACCATGAAATTTTTCACCACCATCGTATACATCACCATCCATCACCTTTCTTTAATTCAAATCTCCATCATCTAAACCGTTTTAAAACCCATCGTGATCCATGACCCTCCATCTAGCCTTTTGTTTTCTGTTTTGCTCCAACGATTACCATAACTGAACGGGCTACTGCAGTTCATGTTCTTTTCCTGTTCTTGATCAAACCACCACCACTATCCTAGACCACTACCGAACCCCTACACCCATGAAACCCATTAAATTAATGATTACTTATTGATGCGTGTTGTGTTAAACCGTCGCCAACTAAATCCACCACAATCGACTTTTGTTTGTAAACCCAGCTTCATTAAATCATCACCACAACCCCGCCATCTCTCCCTCTCCTATTCTTTTCCCTTAACCTCAACCCACTACAACAACCGATCATGTTTTACTACTACTACTCATGTTCTTTATTATGTAACGGTTAACACCAACCGAACCACCACTATCACCATTGTAAATTCCTTCCTTCCTTCTTGTCGTGCACCGCTGATATTGCAGCTATTTTATTCCCGTTTCAAAACAGTAAAAATGGTGGCAAGTGAATTATATTATGGAAAGATGACATATAAGAATAATTTGGATAATAAATCTTTCTGTTGCTATTTTTTTTTTATAAAACTCCCACTTGATAAAGTTATGGAGCTACTTTTGGTGTGTTCTCCTTTATGGCCGACACTTCCAACCTAACACACTCAAATATTATGGAAAGGTGATTAAGAACAATAATAGTTTAAAAGATATGGCACGTTCCTTTTCATCCTTGGCCGACTAGTGGGATACATGATTTGAGGAAGGATCTAGGGATGAACTGGACATTTTGTTATTATGCTGGTGAATAGATTAACCTAACTTATCCTTGGACCGTATTATTTATTTTCCTGATTTTCTAAAAAAAAGATTAGTGAATGATTGGGGCTTAGGATAGTTGGGGCCGAGATCTGTTAAGATAGAAATGGGTTTATGGACTCCTTGTTGGGCTGGATCGATGATGAGATTAGTTATGTGTTAACGATTTAACATAAGATATTAATGATGATATTCATGGAGATGATGATAAACAGAAACAGATATATAAGATACATGATTTTATAAACGAATTAAAACAGAAAGATAATGATGGAGCATTGGTTAAGGGGTGTGTTCGCTTTACGAGAGGTCACTGGTTCGATTCTAGGCTGGGTACTCTTTTTATGACATTTTTGAAGGTTCGTGAATCCGAGACCAACCTTATACTTGTCAAATGGTGTTATATGTATTTTTACTACAAAATACATTAGGTGAGTATATAGTCCCTTTTAAACTCTAAATATTTTTGGGCTGAGAATACATGCGCTGTTTTTATAAATGATTTACGTTATGGACACAAGTGATCAAAAATAAATTCTACGTTGAGTTGTACCATGGCATATTTCTTTATACTTGGTAGCTAATATTTACGTGAGGAGCGTAAACGCGAATCCTGTTGATAGATCTATCGGGCCTGACAACCCCAACCGGGCTGGACGACCAGTTTTAAACGGTTGCACAGTACTTCGTTTCGTTACTACACTTGGTACGGTGTAGGGTTTATTTAAGAATATGCTGCTGTGATTTAAATGTTAAGTATGGTTACCAAGTGCTTAACGACTTTTCCATACACTTGCGAGTGTATTATGTATGTATATGAAATCCTGAGGTCCATAATTATAACGCTGCTAGCATCAAACATATATCTCACCAACTTTATGTTGACATTTTAAAGCATGTTATTCTCAGGTACGAATTAAGTCTTCCGCTGTGCATTTGCTCATGTTAAGGACAATACTTGGAGTCGATCATCGCAAAGGAACCAAATGTTGATGACTTCGTCCGGATGGATTAGGATGGGTCCTTTCAGTTGGTATCAGAGCGGTGGTCTTAGTGAACCAGGTCTTGCATTAGTGTGTCTAACTAGTAGCTGTTAGGATACATTAATGAGTCTGGACTTCGACCGTGCCTGCATGTCAAAAGTTTTGCTTATCATTTCTAGTCGTAAATTATTTGCTTATCATCCTTAGGGAATTGCCTGCTTATCATTCATAAGTCTAGACACGTCTTACTGCATTTAGTGCATCGATAGTGTATAGACAAAATTCATATCTTAGCATATCTGTTACTTTGGACTTTAGTTGACATCTTTTCAAAGATTCTCCGTAATTTACGGGATTTTGGTATTATATATACATATGTAAAGTATGTATTGAAGAGTACCAAATCTAACTTCTATAATCTATTTCATACCAAAAATTCATTTTTCCGATTATACAAGATGGATTCCGCATCTAGTTCGAATTCCTCAGATTATGACAGCTATGCCGATATGGATTTTCATTCAAGCTCCGAAGGCAGCGTCACCGGAATGGATCAACCAATCTCCCATCATCTATTCTGGATGAATTGGGGGTGGGTTCGTAATATACTAAGTCACTGGAGACATGAAGAGGGTGATCCCTTCCATCCACCAAATTGCCCTCTTGGCGATGAACCTGAAGCACTTACCGGCGAACCTGTTCGAGAAACCATTTTCTCTCTCATTTCTAGAGTATCTCGTCACGATTATATACTATCCCATATTTCAGATCTTGTTCATTCGCTCACTCCAACCACCAATCATCCCGGTGTACTAGCAGAAGTTAACGAACTTCGCGCTCGCGTGACGGCTTTGGAGAATATGGTGCGAAGGTTACAAACACCAGCAGCAGTACCAGCAGCATAATCCGTACCACCATCATCAACACCGACAGTACCCATATAACCCTCAACCACAACCGCGTCGTAAACCTCAACATCACAATTTGTACCTCGGATATCAACATCACACACCTCAATATCACTATCTGTACTTCGAGTATGATCTTCGTTTTACATATCATTCTATATCGATTATCTTCGCTTTACTTATCGTTCTATCTCATTTATCTTCGTTCGACATGGTAATTATGTAATCTTTAATGTTTTAGAGATCATGTAATCAAGTATTAACGATAAATCAAAAAATTTAATATCTTATTGACACATTAGATCCATGATTACATCTGAAGAAAATATATATACAAGTATATTTTCATAAAGATTGTAATTAAAAATTCTTTCGTACAAACTGTTAATGATGAAAATATTTTAACGAGTAGGTAGTACCCGAGGAATATTTAGATCTCACATTAATAAGTTACAGTGTATATTCTTCGAATCTGATTCAACGGTCATTTGCTATTCTACTTACAACCACCGATATTCGTATCTGTTCACCATCGAATAACCATTTTTATTCAAATTTCATATTTGGATTTTTATCTATCAGAATCCAACAAGTGGCATAATGAAGAAAACATTGGACAAAATAAAAAGTGTTAGAAACAAACAAATTAATTATGAGAAATTCTGTTAGGAATCCACGCTAACTGTTCCTAGTTAACTGTTCCCAGCTAACTGTTAATTCCGTATTACATTTTATCGCAATTTAATTTATTGTCATTTAAGTTCTGTTATTTATTTTACGCACTTTAAATAACGGGACACGTATACAAGGTTTCGACCTATCATATCGACCCATATATATATATATTTCGGAACAACCATAGACACTCTATATGTGAATGCTGGAGTTGGCTATACAGGGTTGAGGTTGATTTCAAAATATATATATGGTTTGAGTTGTGATCAATACTGAGACCGGTACACGGGTCACGATACGTATTAATTAATTCGAATATTATATATTAAATTATATATGAATATATTGGACTAGTGGACAACTGGACTATTGGACTGCTAACTTTGGACAATTAAAATGAATTAAAATATTGATTATAACATATGAAACTAAACAATTCTTCAAGTTTGCCACTTGATTTCATCCTAAACCTCATTTGTATCTCGACGTTTACAATCCGCGTACAAACCTATCAGGATTCTTGAAAATACCTCAATCGAGAAGTTGAACCGACCGCACTTCATCTACAGAAGAAAAGATCTATACACATGAAAAACTCTTGAACCCAAAGTCATAGTTTAACACGTACCGCGACGAATTCTTTAGCATTTATTAGCAAAAACAACCTTACGATTCCTTTTCAAAGTAGCCAATTTTGTCACAGCTTCAGCAGAACAACTTCGACCTTTCATTCGAATAAGTCTTATTATAACTTTGATATATACGATTGGTTTTCCTCATCGTTACCGGGGAACCTTTCATACTCCGCCATGTTATCATCAGCATTTAATCATCTAAAAACACAATTCTCCTGAAATCACCTCAGTTTGATAACCGATTACCCAGATCCGTTAACTTTGAAAATGCTGACAAAGCAGCATATTGTAGATGATCTTAATGGTCAAAAGTGGATGATAAAGAAGGAAGTGTTGGGGAACAGTTAATAGAAAATTTAGCACCGAAAAGTGGATTATGCGAAACTATGAAGGAAACCGTGAACAAATCACAAAGAATAAGTTTGACTTCAAAAAAAAAATTCAAATGATTCAGTGCCTGCTGAAACCTTTAGTAAGAACCCTACTCCTTATTCTAAACCTTTCCAGATGATATTCTTCATCATCATCTTATCTTAGATATTGTAAGATATCTTCATATCTTCCGTTATACATATTCTCCATATTTCTGGAGATATTTTCACAACTATTCTTATCTGAGATCATGTATCTCTCCGTAATATCTGCGTTACAATATAAAAGAAGCTGTGTTAGTATCTAAATTCTGAAACCCCCGGATTTAAAATATGAATGTTTTGAAGTAGTGTTGGGAACTGAAGCATGAATTAGTATAATATAATGACACTTGATCAACGTCGTTATATTACAGTAAGTCATGTTGAGTTTCTAATGGAATGTGATGATTCACAGTACCATCATCATGTGCCATGTTACACAACTCTTACATTCTACCTAATCTCCAAACATACCGAGAACATATCTTTCTGATAGTTCTATCTTTTCTCCTAAATTCTGGTAATTTGAGAAATTAAGATCGTGACATTACGATTCCTTTCTTAGAACGTAAACTATGTTCATTCCGAATTTCATACCTATGAATTCCGGACCATTACTCGCTTGACTCGAAGTCGGTAAAAGAAAACGAAAGCATGAAGCTCCGAAGAATAATGAAGAATATAAAACCCAACAACCACCCAGAAATTACAAACCATGTATATCAATACATATTGCAACGTAAAGACACGGGAGAATTAAAAACATTATATTCCAAGAAAATGATAGAAGTAAATAGATTCTTCTGACGGCAGATGAAAGAGAAGAATAAAAGATATGAAAATTTGAAGTATAACAAGAATCAAAACGGGAGGGAGCATATTGGCAAATGTCTTAAAGTGGGAATTAAGGAGAAAGAGTAGAAGATGTAGGTTGTGGAAAATAAGGAAACCGAAGGAGTGGATTTATAGTGAAGTATCCGACAGAGAAATCGAAACAGATTGCCGTATTAAATCAAAGAAGATCCTGATCGCCGAAGAACCAAATCTTATTACGTAAAATTTTCTTTAAATCCCTTAAATCCCGGAAATCAATAGTAGCCACGTCATCGATTAAAACAATTCCATATTTACTAATTTCACTCTTTTGTGATAGCTTCACTCGTGCGCTTCACATGACCGAATCGTTTCATCTATATCTCTCAATAATGATAAAACTCCATTATTATCTCATATTTGTCATGAAAACATTCCTATTGTTATCCATGATGACCTCTATCAAATTTCGGGGACGAAATTTCTTTAACGGGTGGGTACTGTAACGACCCGGAAATTTCCGACCAAATTTAAACCTTAAACTCTATATGTTTCCGACACGATATACTACTCGGTGTTAAAAGTGTCGGAAGAAAATATCTAGTAATTAGGTGGCTCATTTATTAAACATGTGATTAGATGTACCAATTTGTTTTCATTCAATCATTATGTAATAAATTATATATCAAACTATTATTATAACACATCAATTATTTGAACAAATCCCATACTTGAATATATCCGATAGCTTCACTATTACAAATTGATATCTCTTCATTACTGTTTTCTTTTAGACTAACATGGCATATGATTTATATATATATATATATATATACCTACTAGTTGAACCAAACAATTAAAAACCACCCTTATCACTTGTCATCTTCAAACCTCAAAGAACCATCTACAACCCATAAATCGACCACCATACCACCACCGGATTCCATCAACTAACACCACACGATCATCTTGTTTCTACTTATGTTTTGCTCGGCAACTTACAACACCACCAAGATACTGCACGTCCCTTTTTTGTGCCGCAACTATTCTGCCTTTCTACTTACCTTTGTAGCAAATGATTGAACAACTCAAACCATAACCACACCCAACTATCATCATCGACCATTACTAGACCAATATACCATCGTGACCCGCTAATTGAACTATTTTGGTGTTACTACAACTACCATCACAAACAAACACCATGAAATTTTTCACCACCATCGTATACATCACCATCCATCACCTTTCTTTAATTCAAATCTCCATCATCTAAACCGTTTTAAAACCCATCGTGATCCATGACCCTCCATCTAGCCTTTTGTTTTCTGTTTTGCTCCAACGATTACCATAACTGAACGGGCTACTGCAGTTCATGTTCTTTTCCTGTTCTTGATCAAACCACCACCACTATCCTAGACCACTACCGAACCCCTACACCCATGAAACCCATTAAATTAATGATTACTTATTGATGCGTGTTGTGTTAAACCGTCGCCAACTAAATCCACCACAATCGACTTTTGTTTGTAAACCCAGCTTCATTAAATCATCACCACAACCCCGCCATCTCTCCCTCTCCTATTCTTTTCCCTTAACCTCAACCCACTACAACAACCGATCATGTTTTACTACTACTACTCCTGTTCTTTATTATGTAACGGTTAACACCAACCGAACCACCACTATCACCATTGTAAATTCCTTCCTTCCTTCCTGTCGTGCACCGCTGATATTGCAGCTATTTTATTCCCGTTTCAAAACAGTAAAAATGGTGGCAAGTGAATTATATTATGGAAAGATGACATATAAGAATAATTTGGATAATAAATCTTTCTGTTGCTATTTTTTTTTATAAAACTCCCACTTGATAAAGTTATGGAGCTACTTTTGGTGTGTTCTCCTTTATGGCCGACACTTCCAACCTAACACACTCAAATATTATGGAAAGGTGATTAAGAACAATAATAGTTTAAAAGATATGGCACGTTCCTTTTCATCCTTGGCCGACTAGTGGGATACATGATTTGAGGAAGGATCTAGGGATAAACTGGACATTTTGTTATTATGCTGGTGAATAGATTAACCTAACTTATCCTTGGACCGTATTATTTATTTTCCTGATTTTCTAAAAAAAAGATTAGTGAATGATT
Organism: Rutidosis leptorrhynchoides; assembly: GCF_046630445.1. Classification (NCBI taxonomy): domain Eukaryota; kingdom Viridiplantae; phylum Streptophyta; class Magnoliopsida; order Asterales; family Asteraceae; genus Rutidosis; species Rutidosis leptorrhynchoides. The sequence continues at coordinate 36,477,252 of NC_092340.1, forward strand.
GGGGCTTAGGATAGTTGGGGCCGAGATCTGTTAAGATAGAAATGGGTTTATGGACTCCTTGTTGGGCTGGATCGATGATGAGATTAGTTATGTGTTAACGATTTAACATAAGATATTAATGATGATATTCATGGAGATGATGATAAACAGAAACAGATATATAAGATACATGATTTTATAAACGAATTAAAACAGAAAGATAATGATGGAGCATTGGTTAAGGGGTGTGTTCGCTTTACGAGAGGTCACTGGTTCGATTCTAGGCTGGGTACTCTTTTTATGACATTTTTGAAGGTTCGTGAATCCGAGACCAACCTTATACTTGTCAAATGGTGTTATATGTATTTTTACTACAAAATACATTAGGTGAGTATATAGTCCCTTTTAAACTCTAAATATTTTTGGGCTGAGAATACATGCGCTGTTTTTATAAATGATTTACGTTATGGACACAAGTGATCAAAAATAAATTCTACGTTGAGTTGTACCATGGCATATTTCTTTATACTTGGTAGCTAATATTTACGTGAGGAGCGTAAACGCGAATCCTGTTGATAGATCTATCGGGCCTGACAATCCCAACCGGGCTGGACGACCAGTTTTAAACGGTTGCACAGTACTTCGTTTCGTTACTACACTTGGTACGGTGTAGGGTTTATTTAAGAATATGCTGCTGTGATTTAAATGTTAAGTATGGTTACCAAGTGCTCAACGACTTTTCCATACACTTGCGAGTGTATTATGTATGTATATGAAATCTTGAGGTCCATAATTATAACGCTGCTAGCATCAAACCTATATCTCACCAACTTTATGTTGACATTTTAAAGCATGTTATTCTCAGGTACGAATTAAGTCTTCCGCTGTGCATTTGCTCATGTTAAGGACAATACTTGGAGTCGATCATCGCAAAGGAACCAAATGTTGATGACTTCGTCCGGATGGATTAGGACGGGTCTAATGAATAACCTGTGTTGATCGTGGCCAAACAAGCGATACGAATTGCACAGAACTGAAAGATTAAGAAAAGCATGCGGCTTACTTTTTTTATTTCTAAAACTTAAAAAAAATGAAAATTAACTGAATGCCTAGCACGATGGCACACATGCCTTATTTAAACACCAAAACAAGATAAGGATAACTACAACTAGAATTTGAAATTAAAAAAAAACAACTGGAATCCTTCTAGACTCCATAAACCGCAGGTAATTTGTTCCACTCCTCCTGGTTATTTTCCCTTAACAATTGGGCCAAACATATATTCCCCAAAATACTCTTGAAGCCCAATCACCTTTTTGTTCTTTCGTTGATAGATTTGACCCCAATTGTCCCGGACCACATCTTGGTTACGAACATCTGCATCATCCTCCCCCCCTTGAGAAGGACTCGACCTCGAGTCTAGATCCTGATCATCATCACCAACATAGGGAGAAAGGTCGGCGACATTGAAAGTAGCTGATACGTTATAGTGACCGGGCAAAGCAATCTTGTAAGCATTATCATTAATTTTCTTGACAGCACGAAAAGGCCCATCGGCTCGGGGTTGCAACTTCCCAAAACGTCCACCTGGAAACCGCTCTTTTCGTAAATGAATCCATACGAGATCATCTTCTTCAAACGTAACCCGCTTACGCCGCTGATCAGCATGCTTTTTATACACAGCATTTTGTCGGGAAATGCTTGAGTGCACCTACTCGTGTAACGATTTCATATGATCAGCCATATCAACACCTTCACCCGACGCATTGGGAATTTCATGTTTCGGCAACAGATCAAGAGGTGTAGTTGGGTGGCGCCCATACACAATCTCAAAAGGAGAACGTCTTGTCGTGCGATTCACTGATGAATTGTAAGCAAACTCAGCTTGAGGAAGAGTCAAATCCCACTGTTTAGGGTGATCACCGACCAGACTACGTAGCAAATTACCCAAACTACGATTCACAACTTCGGTTTGTCCATCAGTTTGCGGGTGATGCAAACTACTAAACTGCTACTTAGAACCCACACGTGCCCACAAAGTACGCCAAAAATGGCTAACAAATTTTACGTCTCTATCTGAAGTTAATGTCTTTGGAATACCATGAAGTTTCACTATTTCCGCAAAGTAAAGACGTGCCACCTGACTTGCATCAAAGGTTTTTGTACATGGTACGAAATGCGCCATTTTAGAAAAACGGTCAACCACCACCATAATCGAGTCTTTGTGACGCTGCGTTCGAGGTAACCCGAGGACAAAATCGAGACTAATATCCTCCCATGGTCCATTGGGCACCGGCAGAGGCATATACAAACCCGTATTACTCCCGTGTGTTTTAGCAACATGACATATCCGACACCGAGCAATAATTCGGTTAACATCGCATTCCATAAGTGGCCAATAGAAATGTTCCTTTATACTGGCTAATGTCTTATTCATCCCAAAATGCCCCCCTAAACCTCCAGCATGACTTTCAGTAATAATTGAGTCACGATTTGATCCCCCCGGAACGCATAGTCGAGAATGCTTAAACAAGTAGCCGTCAAAAATAACAAAAGAACCGAAAGTACCATGAACACACTTACCCCATATATATTTGAATTCCCGGTCAGTAGCATATAAATCGCGCCAATGTTCGAACCCCGTTGCTTGGACACACATAGTATTAAGCAAAGAATGCCTTCGACTCAATGCATCTGCGACTTGGTTTAAAACACCTGCTTTATGCTTAATAACAAATGTATAAGCCTGTAACGATTCCACCCACTTAGCATGTCTCGGATTGAGCTTGTGTTGACCATGAATATATTTAAGCGACTCGTGATCCGAATAAAGTATGAATTCTGATGGTAACAGATAATGCCTCCAGACTTCCAAAGAACACACGATAGCATAGAATTCACGATCGTAAGTGGAGTATCTTCGCCGGACATCGTTAAGCTTTTCGCTAAAATACGCAACTGGCCTTTTATTTTGGCTAAGAACCCCACCTATTCCAACCCCCGACGCGTCGCATTCCACTTGAAAAACATCTTCGAAGTTTGGTAGTGCCAGAATAGGAGCATTAGTAACTTTTTCTTTCAGGATGTTGAAAGCTGTAGTGGCTTCCTCGGTCCATGTAAACCGTCCTCCTTTCATACACTCTGTAACTGGGGCAATGATCGTGCTAAAATTCTTAATAAAACGACGGTAGAACGAAGCAAGTCCATGAAAACTACGAACCTCATGTATGCTTTGTGGGATTGGCCAGTTGGTAATGGCTTCTATTTTGGCTTCGTCCATACGGATACCATTCCCTGAAATTATATACCCTAGGAACGTTACCTCCCGAGTCATGAAGTGACACTTCTTCCCGTTGGCATAAAGACGTTGTTCTCGTAAAACATCAAACACTTGTCGCAGGTGGTCAATATGTTGCTCCTCATCACAACTATAAACCAATATATCATCAAAATAAACAACAACGAAGCGTCCGATAAAAGGTTTGAATACCTGATTCATAAGTCGCATAAAGGTACTCGGTGCATTCGAGAGCCCGAAGGGCATTACCATCCATTCATACAACCCGTCACGTGTTTTGAAAGCGGTCTTCCATTCATCACTGGGCCGCATGCGTATTTGGTGGTAACCACTTCGTAAGTCCACCTTAGAGAACACGTGTGCACCGTGTAGTTGGTCAAGCAAGTCTTCAAATCGAGGAATCGGAAAACGATACTTCACCGTGATTTTATTAACGGCCCGACTATCAACACACATACGAAACGACCCGTCATGTTTAGGTACCAACAATGCAGGTACCGCACACGGGCTCATACTTTCCCGAATCAAGCCCTTAGCTAATAACTCATTAACCTGTCGTTGCAATTCAGCAAATTCCTTCGGATTTAGACGATAAGCTGCTTTATTAGGAATTACCGAACCAGGTACAAGATCAATACAGTGTTGTATGTCGCGCATGAGGGGCAAACCAGCTGGGATTTCTGTTGGAAAGACATCTTCGTAAGCCGATAGTAATGGTTGCACTATATCAGGTGGAGTGTCAACAGTGCGATTAGCTTCTGTGATAACGAACGCGTACACGAAGGGTTTGGTTTTGGCCTCATCCAGAAAAGCTGATTTGTTCAAAATCAAACTGGACTCCATACTTTGTCGTGCATCAAGGGGCGCGAGTGTAATGTTGACACCGTCCTTTACGAAGCTATACGTATTGCGAAACCCATCATGCTTAGTTTTGCGATCATATTTCCACGGTCTCCCAAGAAGGAGGTGACACGCATCCATTGGAATCACTTCACACCAAACCTCGTCCTTGTATAATTTGCCAATCGAGAAGTGAACTAAACATCGCTTTGTTACCTTTATGTGATTCCCTTTTTTGAGCCACGTTAGCTGGTAAGGATCGGGGTGATCCTCCGCTATCAGTGACAGTTTTTCGACCATCTCGGTGGACACTGCATTTTCACAACTCCCGCCGTCAATAATCATAGTGCATACTTTACCCTTAGCCGTGACTTTTGTATGAAAAATATTGTTTCGAAGCCACTTATTGTCATCTGAAGGGTCTGTAGCTGTCTTGAGTGCCCTATGAATTACTAATGACTCTCCTTGATCCGGATAAACAACCTGCTCCTGTTCAAAAGTGTTATCCTCCTGCTCGCCATCGGTATCATATCGCGGGTTCTCATCATATTCGTCACAATAGGCGATAGGTTTTGGGTTCGGGCAGTCCCTGGACAAGTGACCATAATCCTGGCAATTAAAGCATTTTGGGCCTCGTTTGCTACTGCTCGGGACTGATGGTGGAACTTTCGGGTCGACTGGTGCTTTTGCCGGAGCTGTGACTCCGGGTTTTGGAGCTGGAGGTGCGGTATACCTGGTAAAAGGTTGTTTGCTTTTGCCTTTTTGCTGTTTCTCAACTTTAAGAGCGAGTCTACATACGTCATTATACGTCCAATACGGTTGTAAGGTAACGATATCTCCAATATTGGTATTTAAGGCACCCAAAAACCGAGCAATTGTGTGCTCTTCTTCTTCCTGCACATCGCAACGCATACGAGCACGATCAAATTCCCTTATGAGCTCTTCCACACTCATGTTGCGTTGGCGTAAATTGTGATACTCTAGGTAAGCTTCTTGCTTGAAGTTTTCGGGAAGAAACTTAGAACGGAGTAGTTTCTTCATCTTTTCCCATGTTTTAACTTTTGATTTTCGGGCATACGCCCTTTGCTTGCAAACATTATCCCACCATAAGGAAGCATGCTTTCGTAGCTTTATTGCAACAAGCTTCACCTTAAGGTGTTCGGGGATTTCTTTAACGTCAAACACACGCTCAACGGTACTCAACCAATCAATAAAATCGTCCGGTTGCATAGATCCTGTGAATTCCGGGATCTCCACCTTCATTCCCAAGCTTCGCAAAGGGTCATCATACCCCCTACGATCCCTCTGATAATGATCAGCGAACACGTTACCCTGTTCGGAATCATCGAGTGATTGCTCAGAATCACGATCATAGTTTTGTTGGTTGTGCAATTCCAATTCTGCGATCCGTCTTTGCAGGCGTTCGATCTCCACATATGGGTCAGGTTCATTGATTCTAACAGACCGGTAAGCACCTCGACGAGGTTGTTGTTCGGCCATCCTGGACTCCGGATACCACTTAATGAATAACCTGTGTTGATCGTGGCCAAACAAGCGATACGAATTGCACAGAACTGAAAGATTAAGAAAAGCCTGCGGCTTACTTTTTTTATTTCTAAAACTTAAAAAAAATGAAAATTAACTGAATGCCTAGCACGATGGCACACATGCCTTATTTAAACACCAAAACAAGATAAGGATAACTACAACTAGAATTTGAAATTAAAAAAAACAACTGGAATCCTTCTAGACTCCATAAACCGCAGGTAATTTGTTCCACTCCTCCTGGTTATTTTCCCTTAACAATTGGGCCAAACATATATTCCCCAAAATACTCTTGAAGCCCAATCACCTTTTTGTTCTTTCGTTGATAGATTTGACCCCAATTGTCCCGGCCCACATCTTGGTTACGAACATCTGCATCAGGGTCCTTTCATTAGAGCCCGTAGATCTACCTTTAGGATTCGCGTCAATTAGGGTGTCTGTTCCCTAATTCTTAGGCTGCCAAGCTAAAAAGGGGTGATATTCGATTTCGATAATCCAACCATAGAATGTAATTTTCGAGTACTTGTATCTATTTCGTCAAACATTTATAAAAGCAGCGCATGTATTCTCAGTCCCAAAAATATATATTGCAAAAGCATTTAAAAAGGGAGCAAATGAAACTCACAATATTGTATTTCGTAGTAATTACGCATATGATGACACTGAACAAGTGCAAGGTTGGCCTCGGATTCACGAACCTATATTAAGTATATATATTTATATGTTGGTCAATATCTGTCTAACAATTTAGGTCAAATTGTAGTGTATCACAATCCTAATGCTCGAGATTATCATGCAAAAGTCAACAAAAGTCATCTAATCCAAAAATGACTTTTAAAACCTATACAAGTTTATTATATAATTATTTTACTAGAGTGTAACACCCCGTCAAAATCGACATTGACGCAGATGTTAACTCTGGTCCCAGTGCATGGCTTGACTTCTAAGTACATCAAAGTTCTACAGCGGAAGCATAATATATAAGTACCTGAGACAAAACATGCTTAAAAGTGTCAACCAAAAGGTTGGTGAGTTCATAGGTTTATCATGAACAATGATTTTGATAATAATGATAGATCACAAGATTTAGTTTAAAGTTGATTGATATAGAAATATCAATCTAAAAGTGTTGCTGCAGTTTGTAATATCGCTATTAAACAAGTTTACCCTATGACACATTGTACTGTTAGTGTCGTGGAATCATTATTATGTAACCAAAGACCAGCGGTCAAATGGTTAGAGACGTTACTCTCAATAGGCATACTCACAATAATTAAGTTTGCATTTAAACGTAGCAATTAACGATATTACGGTAGGGATTTAGCATGAATCAAAGCATGACAGCATAGTTAACAATTTAGTACTTGTGTCTAAACGTAAAACAATTATAAAGCAAGCATGTGTCTCACCCCAAAAGTTATAAAAGCAGTTATGAAACACTAAAAAGTGGGGCTATGAAGTTCACCTTAGTAGCAAGTAAGTTATTCCACGCAAAGAAGAATGAACGGAGTAAGTGGTCGGAGATCTTAACCTAGAGATATAATCTTTGATTAGTTAATGTCTAACAGATATAATGTTTCTTTATTAATATAGCAACTATATTAACAGTGATGGTTTTCGAGAAAAGTTCCTATTTCTCAAAAGTTTCTATTTTTGGAAACCTATTATTTATGGAAAGCTTCCACTTATAGTAAGCTCCTAGTTTAAAGAAGTTCGGGTTATAATTCTTCACAAATATGTTGTACAATCTTGCCCAAACTTCGTAGCTATCATGCAAGTCACTCGAATGATCTGTTGTTACCGGGCGCCCAGGATTCTTGACCAGAATCTAAGTCATGGCATTCGAAATCCACAAGCGGTTCCCATAAGGCAACAAGGACCACCCTAGGCCACAAGTAACGGTGAGGTTCGTATAAAGTGCACGTTATCTTTTAATTATAACCTTCACATTATAGGTGTATACACACAACGAATTATTAATGTACATAATAATTATATATGTGATAATATAACCTAAGTATTATTTAATATTTAGTTATTATACCTTAGTATGTCTTATATATATTAAATATAATTACCTTTAAATAAATACCTAAATTACTTCAAAAATAATAGTGTTTTATTAATCGAACATTATCTAAAAATTTCTAAATAATTAATTAAATATCTAAAAATTATATACATAATTTTTATAGTCTTAGTTAATCATATAGATTAGTAGAAAAATTTAAGAAAATGTTTTTATTATATTTTTGTATTTATTTTTGTTTTTACCCTTAATGTATTCACAAAATAAGTTTAATTCTACGTAATTACTAAATAAACCCAAACAATTATTTTTATAATTTTTATAAGTTTCTATCAGTCTAATAACCTGTAGAAAAATATTTAAAAAATATTTTTTATTACTTTATATTTATTCTTAATTTACCTTCTAATTACATAATAATAAAGTTTAATTATATAATAATTACCAATTTGACCCAAGTAATTATTTTTATAATTTTTTCAGATCTATATAAGTTTTATAAACTCAAAAAATAATTATATGTATTTTATTTTTAGTTAAAAATAATTATTATGAATTTTACATTGTTTTTACGTTTAAATACTACATAATTCGTATTTAATTATAAATAATATTCCATAAATTATCAAAATTATTTTTATACATCATAATACTTATAATACTAATTATAACATATAAACATAATTAATTTTGAATTTTACAAAGAATATATAATAAATATAAATATAATCGACAATATTAAAAAAAAAATTATAGAAAGTTCCTTAAATTTTCTTCAAGGTTTTGAGAGAATAACTTAAGTTTTTGTTTTTAGCAAGAAAAAATGAATGAGGAGCCATGTATTTTGTGAGGACTCAGAAATTTTCGACTAAATTTAAACTTAATCTTTATATGATTTCGACACGATAAGCAAAGTCTGTAATGTTGAGTCTCAAAAATTTTGGAACTATATTCATGTAGTCAATTACCCTTTGACTGTGATCGACGATTCACGAACAAATTATATGTAAATAGATATGTATGTGTGTGTATATATATATATATATATATATATATATATATATATATATATATATATATATATATATAGGGCAGTGATCTAGTGAGAATGTTCTCATTTCTCACTTTGATAAGAACAAATTTGAGCCTCATATTTTAAATCAATGAAAAAGATAAAATGGTAATTCCTAAATTTTTCCAAGAAAATAGGGAACCGTTCAATGAATGAACACACTGGATTCTTTATTTACATTTGTTTTAGGTTTTTTCCTCCTACTAATTAAGTAACCATTTATTCCATTTTTTTCATCATTTTTAAGTTCTTATTAATTTGGATGCATGAATTTTAAATTAAAAATTATATAGAGATGAATCCCTTTACAAGGATGCTTATCTATATATCAATGAGGAACTCAATCGATATTTAATATATGCATCTGCACCCACTTAAAAGAATGCTTAATCAAATTTAATTACAAAGCTTAATCAAATTTAATCAGGATACATCACTCAAATATGTTGGATGCATAAAAATGGCATGTGTGGATGAACGTAACAATGGTATTTGTAGATGAATGTATGATACTCGTAAAATTTTCGGCTAATATTTGAAGTCTCCACATTAATAAATGTTATAGACAAAACTAAAAAAAAAGTAAATTAAAAAAGAAACAAAGAATAATGGAGATATAGAAATAGATGCGACAAATTAGAAAACAAAGAAGAATGGACAGTTTCTAGATTATAAAATTGGAGTTGGTTTATGTTATTTTCCATGTAGACCGTTTTGTAACTGCTATTCGTTTATTTAGGCTTTATAATTTAATTTTATTATTAATGTATTTATTTTTAGTGGTTCAAAAGTGTTCTCACCAAAGTTAAAAATGAGAACATTCTCATTTGAATATATATATATATATATATATATATATATATATATATATATATATATATATATATATATATATATATATATATATATATATATATATATATATATATATATATATATATATTAATGGACAGTTTCTAGATTATAAAATTGGAGTTGGTTTATGTTATTTTCCATGTAGACCGTTTTGTAACTGCTATTCGTTTATTTAGGCTTTATAATTTAATTTTATTATTAATGTATTTATTTTTAGTGGTTCAAAAGTGTTCTCACCAAAGTTAAAAATGAGAACATTCTCATTTGAATACATACATACATACACACACACACACACACATATATATATATATATATATATATATACATATATATTTTACAAAGTGATAAAATATAATATAAACTTAGATTTAAAACGATTTGTTGTTATAAAGACTTAATATATTATTAAATGTATTTTAATAAATAATGAGAAGGTAATTTAAAGAAGTAAATGACCAAAACACTCAAACGTACAAGATACATTTCGGGTAATATGGTTATTGGTAATGTAAGTCTATATTTTGACAAAGGTACGAGTCACGAAACGTAGAATGCAAGTTATTAAAGCGTACGAAGTAACATTTGAAAAATCAGAACCGAGACATAAGTCTAGCGTCAACGTACAAGACAACGGAGCTAAATTTATAAGTCAACTATGCATGAGAATATAATATAATATATAATTAATTAATATAAATTATATAAATTATATATATAATTAAATAATACGTCGACGAACTAGATTACAAAATTGATTTGTGTGCTGGAAATGAGGGTGGCGCGATCGCGGGCTTATTGCCCACACCCACTCCGCGATCGCGGAGTTACTGGGTCCAGTTCAGGGCTATAAATCCCGAGCCTTCTGCTCTCGATTCATTCTTCAATCTATCTATCTCTTTACTCCGTATTATTATATTATTATTATTATTATTATTATTATTATTATTATTATTATTATTATTAAGATTAATATTATTATTAATCTTATAGTTAGGAGTATTATTATTAGTATTATTATACATAAAATATTACGACGAGTTTATACCCAAACGATTTCAAAACAAGTATTCGAGTAAGTCAAAGATAAGGAAATTATGGGTTATTGCTAAGGAGGTTATGGCTATTGTTTGGGGGTTTTGTTCGTAAGGCCAACCTAGCGTTTGTCATGTCCGTCGCGTCTACGTACTTTCCTGCAATATTGAATCACATTATTGATACGTGAACATTCATATCTTATCTTTTATATATTAATAGTGTATCCATGTCTAGTGCTCGAGTATATTTGTTTATGCATGCTTGTATGCTAAATGTCGTCGTTAGATAGTTTTATGATGAATCACGAATTTAATACATGTACTACTGATATAAAGTATATGATATGCAAGTTGTTGGTGAAAGAACCCGTTCATATCGATTATAAACGATTCACAATAGTTGATTACATCGCGAGGTTCTGACCTCTATATGATACATTTTACAAACATTGCATTCGTTTTTAAAAGACAAACTTTCATTACATTGAAAGTTGACAGGCATGCATACCATTTTATAATATATCAAACTATCAATGACTTAATAATAATCTTGTTGAACTCAACGACTCGAATGCAACGTCTTTTGAAATATGCCATGAATAACTCCAAGTAATATCTCTAAAATGAGCAAATGCACAGCGGAAGATTTCTTTCATACCTGAGAATAATCATGCTTAAAAGTATCAACCAAAAGGTTGGTGAGTTCATTAGTTTATCATAAACATTCATTTCCATCATTTTAATAGACCACAAGATTTCATATTTTCATTTCTCATAAACATTATGCATGCATATAGCCATCTGCACAAAAAAAATATCATTCATATGGATTGAACACCTGGTAACTGACATTAACCATAATGCATAGAATATCTCCACAGACATCGACGTCTGTATAATAATAATCTCGAAGTACTAAAGTCATCCATAGACATGAATGGGGGTTGTTAGGCCCAATAGATCTATCTTTAGGATTCACGTCAACTAGGGGTCATTTCCCTAATTCTTAGGTTACCAGACTTGAAGGGCGATATTCGATTTCGATAATCCAACCATATAATGTAGTTTCATGTACTTGTGTCTATTTTGTAAAACATTTATAAAAGCAGCGCATGTATTCTCAGTCCCAAAAATATATATTGCAAAAGCATTTAAAAAGGGAGAAAATGAAACTCACGAACCTATATTATTTGTATATTTATTAATATACATAGTTGTAATCGAACAAATTTATATATTATTATTAGTGATGTAAATGTTATATTTAATAATTTATAAGTTTTATTAATTATTTATATTTTTCATTTTATATAATATAGAATTATTAATATAGTTAAGTTATGTAATTTAAATATATTTTTATATTTATAACCTTTATTCTAATACTTATAATCTTAACAACGTTATTTAAAATTTTACTTTTGTAAATTTATTTTATTTCAATAATAATGATGTAGATAATACTTGATAACAATAATAGTTTTAATGAGGACAAGATAATAATTTTTGTAAAAATGATTATAATGATAATAGTTTTTAATAATAACAATACTATTAATGATAATCATACTAATAATAATAACGATAATGTTAATAATATTGTTGTTGATAATAATACTAATAACACTAATATTTATAAAATGATACTAATAATATTATTTATGAAAATAATAATAATTTGTATTATTTTCATGATAATAATAATAATAATAATCATAATCATAATAATAATAATAATAATAATAATAATAATACTTATATTATTATTAGTAGTAATAATAATAATAATAATAATAATAATAATAATAATAATAATAATAATACTTAAAATGATCAGATTAATAATAATAATAATAGTATTAATAATACTTATAAAAATACTAATGATAATATTGTTTCTAATACTTATAAATCTAAACATGATAATAATAATAATTATAATACTATTAATAACAATAATAATAATAATAATGATAATAACAATAATAACAATAATTAAAATGATAGTAATAATAATAATTATAATTATAATTATAATTCTAATAATAATAACATTAATAATAATAATCAGATTAATAATAATAATAATAAAAAATGATAGTAAACTACCTTATAATCGAGTTCTAAAAAAAATAGGCCACTGCAGGGCTCGAACCCGTAACCTTTCGCTAACCAATCAAACCTCCAAACCATCTGCTCTAACCTGTTTTTTGTGATTTATATTTCTCTTAATTGATTATAACCCATTGTACCTTATTTTCCTTTCTTCTTCTTTCTCACAAATTCAAACGGCCACAAATAATTACCACAATCAACAAAACTTTGAAATGGGTTTTATAATTTGTAATTGAAACAGAAAACGATTGAAGGTGATTGAATTGATTTTCATAACAGAAATAAAAATAAAATAAAGATAATTTGCAGTCGTGAAAAGCCCATATGAACTCAAATCCTAATATCGAATTCAAGACTGTTTTACGTAATAATTACAACATGAAATGTGTTTTAAATCGTCAATATAAACTTTTTACATCTTCAATTTTAACAGAAACAACTTATAAAACTCCAATTTGATCTTAGAACACACAGTTGACTTGTTAGAAATTAAAGTTTGACTCGCAAATACACAATCAATACGATAAATTGAGATTTGAGAATTTACAGATAGTTTGAGTAAATGATTTCTAACACAACCACATTTTTAGTTTTTAAAATAACATTCGAAGTCGAGTTTTTGAACAAAAGAAGTAAGAACAGAGCACTTCGATTATTTTCTTCAAAAATTTTATTTAGAGCTAAACAGATAAGGGTTGTAATGATGTTAGCTGATAATAATAATGATAGACTAAATGAATTAATCCATATCATTGCATAATTCGGTTGTTTTATAGTGTAAAGTGGTCGACAAGTTATTGTTTCATCAGGTACCAAATAAATAAATAAAAAATAAAAACAGATAGGGACTTTCAACAGAATTTGGATGTTATTGTGAATTAAATCATGAATCGTACAGGATACGGAGACAGAAATCTAATCAGATAAAGTATGAAAGTTATAGGTAACAAATCTTGTGATTCTTTACAAGTTTATATAATTATTATTAATAATTAATAAGTATATTAATAATATAATAATTATATTAATAATAATATTGATTAATAAAAATAGAAACACTAATAATAATAATTGAAATACTAATATTATAAATGATAAAAAACAATAGATTGTATTATTTTCTAATAACTAAAATATTAATAATGATAATAATTTATAATAATAATAATTCTTAATAATAATATATAATAACAAATAATAATAATACTGATTTTTATGTGAATATTAATATACATATTAATAATAACTAGTTTTGGAGGTCGGTGCTTCGCTACGGAGACCAAATCCACATACACATATAATTTCAATACTTTTCTTAATTAATAATAAATAAACGGGTTATAAAATAAAGTAAATTATAAGTCCACTTCCAAAAATAGATAAAAATAATCATTACCTTTTGTATATAAGATAATAATATATGTAAAAAGTAAGTGGTTAAATGGTAAAGTAAATAAAAAGTATAATATAATGAATGTAATGTTTTAAACTGTGTATTTTTACCTAAGGACTATTAATATTGGACCGAGGAGTAACATATAACAATACTTTATAATATTTAAAAAGTAAACAGTTTTTCTATTTTGTATGTAATATTTGTATATGTTCGGTTTCATATTGGCATCGGTTAATTGAATGTTTAAAAAAATGTTTAACTGACAGTTAATTGAACGTTTAAAAAAAATAAAGGAAAAAGGAAGTAAAAAATAATATAAAAGAAGTTTTTGTTTATTTAAAAAGGCGATTCACCAAAATAACCCTAAAGTTGAAGAAAATATATTTAAGTTCTGAAAAAATAATGGAAACTTATTTAAAATTCAAATGCAAGTGTGTTTGAACATATTAAAAAGAGTATTCTTGACACACAAAAAATCAAGATTATAACGTAAAGAAAGAAAAGATTTTGAATAAAATAGTCTTGTGATCTTTAATAATGTATTTTGAGATTCATGTTTTCGAAACTGATTTTTAAGCCTGTTAAGTATCATTAACCATTATTAAAATATAATATAGAAATATATATCATAAATCATGTATGTAATATTCGAATATGTTTATATGTTATGGGACTTGGGGTTTGATACTTTAGTAAGGAGATGATCTGTTTATGTTTTTTGGTTTATGGATATTGGGATGGGATATAGGTTTGTGGGGCCAAACTCATTAGAAAAACTTGCACAATCTTTATTGCCACTCTTTTTACTCAGTATTTTTTTTTCCTTTTTTTGTATGAGATATGAGATTGACAGGTGCAGTAACTCATATCTTCACCTACCAAGATAAATTCACCACACCACTTTTTCTATCAATCACAATCTAACTTTAAAGAAATTCTCCTCCCTTCTCTAATTTTCCGCCGCCACTGGTCAGCCCGACGCCGACTGCCATTCTTACGTTGCCGACCATTGCAACACCTCCGCCCATAGTTGTGTCTTTCTCACCACCGCTACCTTCCTCTTTTCCATTTCTTTTTACTCAGATCCATGGTGTTGGTGGTAAGAGATTAATGGTGATGGTGGAAGGGAGCCCTAGCGGTGGCAGTAAGTTGATCATGGTTGTGGTTGGCCAAAGGTTTAAATTGGTGGTGGACGATGGTAGTCACTGGTTTACTATTCATATCTTGATTTATTTGCCTAAATTATTCATATCTTAATTGTTTAAATATAAAAAGCTTATTATTTGGCGGCATAAGCTGGTGGCTGACGGAGGTCTTCGGTGCCGGATGGTGGTTGACGGTGGATGTCGTTGTGTAAGTGGTGGTGGCTGAAGTTGTTTGGCGGCGGTGGTTGAAGGTGGTGGCCAAAGGTGGCAGGATGTTTAGTGATAGTGGTGGTATGTGGAAGGAAAAGTGAAGTGGGGACTTAATATATATAAAAAAAAAAGGAAAAGGGGCTACAGAAAAGAAAAAAAAAGAACACTACAGTTGAACAGTAAATGGAGGGGGTTTTGACCAATAGGAGTGCAGGATGGAATACGCGAATTAGTATACATTATAATGAATGTGATGACATGCCAATTATATTATAACTTGTAATTCTATATATGTATTTGTATATATATTTATATTTATATATATATACACTGTATGTAAATATATCTGTTTTATATGTATATCTGTATACATATATGTATTATATTTAGTCTCATTAGTTATTAAATATAACTATAATAATAATACTTCTTAATATTATAAATAATAATAATAACACTTTATAATAATGTAATGGTAATAATAATTATATTATTGATAATAATAATATCTATAAGTTTAATAACAATAATATTATTAATAATAACGATAATATTATATTAATTTAAATTTATCACACTTCATATCTATATATATTTCCACTAATACTTCTTATAGTAAAGAGAGTAATATTATTGTTGTATAAATTTTTAATATATTAATATTACATGTTATCGTTTATAATTTACATTATGTAATAAATTATATTGGATATTAATTTATATATATATATATATATATATATATATATATATATATATATATATATATATATATATATATATATATATATATATATATATATATATATATATATATATATATAATATCATGTATCTTATTTTACATATTTATTTCTAATGGTTAAATTATATTTTATAATTTCAAGTTAATATACATATACGTACATTTATATATACATATTTATTTACAAACAATTGTTCGTGAATCGTCAGAAATAGTCAAGGGTTAAATGCTTTCATGAAATAGTTCAAAAATTCTAAAATTTAATCTAATAGACTTTGCTTATCATGTTGAAACCATATAAAGATTAAGTTTAAATTTGATCGAAAATTTCCGGGTCGTCACAGTACCTACCCGTTAAAGAAATTTCGTCCCGAAATTTGATTGGGATGGTCATGGCTGACAATAAGTATGTTTTCATGACGCATACGAGCTGAAAATTAGAGTTTTATCATCAGTGAGTAATATGGATAAAACAATTTGATTTCGTGAAGAGTACGAGTGAAGTTATCACAAAAGAGTGAAATGAGTAAATGCATGTTTGTCTTAACCGGTAACGTAGTCGCCGTTGATTTCCGGAATTCAAGGGATTAAAGAAAATCTTCGAAATCTATAAGATCTGATTCTTCGGGATTTAAGGAAATTAGGATCTCTTTAATTAAATGCGGTCATCTGTCTCGATTGTTACGTCTAATTTTTCCTTTATAAATTAAAACTCTTCCGTTTCATTATTCTCGCCATTCCTAGATTTTCTTTCTTAATTCATACATCCAAAAGATTGTGAAAATGCTTAATCCAGTTCTAATCCTTGATATTTTCCTAATTATCATTTCTATCATCCTTCTTTTTAATCTTCCACCAGAAAAATCTGTTTACTTCTACTATTACCTTGGGGTGATACTATTCTTAATTTTATCGTGTCTTTCTATTGCTATTCGTATTAATATCCATGGTTTGTAACCTCCGTGTTGTTATTGGGCTTTATATTTTCTCTTATATTTTGGAGCTCTTTGCCTTTTTATTCTCTTCTCGACCTCTAGTAAAGCGAGTAATGGTCCAGAATTCATAAGTATGAAGTTTCGAATGAACTTAATGTTCTAAACAAGAAAGAACGTAATAGCACGATTTGATTTGTCAAATTACCTGAATCACTGAGAATAGAACTACCAAGAATGTACTTTCTTGATATGTTCAGAAGTTAAGCAGAATGAAAGAGTTATGTAACATGGCACATGATGACGTTATGATCTGTGAATCATCACGTCCCATTAGAAACTCAGCATGACTTACTGTAATATAATCACGTTGATCAAGTATCATTATATTATACTAACTCATGCATCAATTTCCAACATTACTTCAAAAACATTCTTATTTTAAATTCGAATTTTTCAGAATTTAGAAACTAAGATAGTTTCCTTTCCGATGTAACACTGATTTCGCGAAGAGATAAATGATTTTAGATAAGAATAGTTATGAAAATATCTTCAGAAATATCGAGGATATTTATAATGAAGGATATGATGATATCTTAGAATTCCTAATATCGATGGATTGTGATGAAGATTTGTCTGTAAAAGTGTAGAGTCAGGAGCAAGGTATTCATTAATGACCTCAGTAGATACTGAATCATTTAGATTCTTTGAAGGCAGGTTTAGTCTTTGTGATTTGTCCACAGCCTCCTTCATAGTTTGCTCAATCCGTTTTCCAGTTCCAAACCTTCTCTTTTTCTGAGTTTTACCAACACATTTTTCTTTATTATTAAACTTTTAGTTGTTAAAGTCATTTACTGGTTTTGCTGCTTCATTCAGCTTTTTCAACATTCCGAGTATTGATTCGTAGACTGGGTGTTTTTTCAGAATTTCAGAATGGAAGATCATAATTCTAAAAAAATACATGTTATATATATACATATAACTGCTGATGTAGAAACGTTGCGAGATTTCAAAATACTGATTGCTAATTCCTGGTAATTGATAGGGTAATTCTCGTTACAAGATGTGGATGAGTATATGAATAGGTTTTAACGAACAAATATAATGGTTCTTCGGAGAGACTTAAGTCAATGAGTAATGAAGTTGCTGGTAAGTTTACTGCTAATGTGGTGGAATACAAATGGTTCCTCGGTAACGATGACGAAAGGCAAATTTATATATTAAAGTTATAATAAGGTTTATTCGAATGACGAATTGAAGTTGATTTGATGGAGCTGTGACAAAATTGGCTAATTTGAAAATGAAATGCAATGTTATTTTCGGTAATAACAATGTCAAAGGAGCTATTACAGATACGTGTTAAACATTTACTCAGGTTCCGAGTGTTTTCAGGTGCATAACTATATGCATGAATCTTTCCTTCCGTAGATAAGATGCAGTTGATTCATTCTCTTGATTGAGGTGTTTTCAAGAATCATGAAAGGTTTGAACGCAGATTGTAATTATCAAGATATAAATGAGGTTTAAGATGAAATCAAGTGGCAGACTTGAAGAATTATTTAGTTTCATATGTTATAATCAATATTTTAATTCATTTTTATTGTCCAATGTTGGTAGTCCACAGTTAGTAGTCCGCAGTTAGTAATTCAATAATCCATATATAGTTTAATATATAATATTCGAATTAATTAATACGTTTCGTGACCCATTGTATACATGTCTCAGACTCGATCACAACTCAAAGTATATATATTATTTAGAATCAACCTCGACCCTTTATATGCTAACTCGATCATTACCGCGATATAGAGTGACTTACAGTTATTCCAAATAATATATATAGATGCGTCGATATGATATGTCAAAACCTTGTATACGTGTCCTGATATTTAAAGTGCGTAAAATAAATAACAGAAATTAAATGACGATAAATAAAATTGCAAGAATATAAATTGTGATAAATAAATTGCGATAAATAAAAGGTAATCAGTTAGCTACAAACAGTTAGCTAGGAACAGTTAGCGTGGATTCTTAACAAATTTTTTCTCATAGTTAATTTGTTTGTTTCTAACAAATTTTATTTTGTCCGATGTTTTCTTCATTATGCCACTTATTGGATTCTGATAAGTCAAAATCCAAATATGAAATTGAATGAAAATGGTTATTATGCGGTGAACAGATACGTATATCTGTAGATGTATGTAAGATAGTAAATGATCGTTGAATTAGATTCGAAGAATATACAATGTAACTTATTAATGTGAAATCTAAATATTCCTCGGGTATTACCTACCCGTTAAAATATTTTCACCATTAACAGTTTGTACGAAAGAATTTTTAATTACAATCTTTATGAAAACGTATATACATATATATTTTCTTCAGAAGTAATCATGGATTTAATGAGTTAATATGATATTAAACTCATTTGATTTACCGTTAGAACTAGAATACATAATCTCTAAAACATTAGAAATTATATAATCGTCATGTAGAACGAAGAATAATGATGTAGAACGATTTGTAGAACAATGATTATGCTCGAGGTACATAATGAGATGTTGAGGCGTGTGATGTTGAAACTTGGGTTGTTGGTGATACTGGTATTGATGTTGGTGGTACTATTGGTGCCGGTGATGCTGTTGAAGCTAGTACGTTTTGCACCATATTTTCCAAGGCTACAACTCGGGCGCGAAGTTCGTTGACTTCTACTACTATTCCGGGATGATTGTCGGTCAGAACGAGCGGATGGATAAGATCTAGAATTTGAGATAATATATAGTCGTAACGAGATACTCTGGAAATGAGAGAGAAAATAGTATCACGAACAGGTTCACCGGTAAGTGCCTCAGGTTCTTCGCCAAGAGGGGAATGTTGTGGATGGAAGGGTTCACCTTCTTCTTGTCTCCAGTGATTTAGTAGACTATGAACTCATCCCCAATTCATCCAGAATTGATGATGGCTGATTGGTTGATCCATTCCGGTTACACTGTCTTCGGAGTTTGAGTCGAAATCCATAACGGAATAGCTGTCGGAATCTAAAGAATTTGATCTAGTTGCGAGTTCCATCTTGTATAGTTAGATAAAGAGTTTTCGATATGAAATTATTTTCAGATATCGGATGATATTCTAATTACATAGAATATCTATGTATAATACAGAAGATCTCGTAGATTACGGAGGGAATTAAGGAAACGTGTCGGATAAAGTTTATAGTAACAGATATGCTAAGATATGAATTAGCAGATACGCTAAGATATGAATTTTGTCTATACACTATTCCTGCAATCAATGCAGTAAGACGTGTCTAAACTAAGAATGATAAGCAGGTAATTTCCGACAAAAAATGATAAGCAAAACTTTTTGACATGCAACTAAGGTCGAAGTCCAGACTCACTAATGCATCCTAACGACTATCAGTTAGACACACTAGTGCAGACCTGGTTCGCTAAGACCACTGCTCTGATACCAACTGAAAGAACCCATTCATATCGATTACAAATAATTCACAATAGTTGATTACATCGCGAGGTTCTGACCTCTATATGATACATTTTACAAACATTGCATTCGTTTTTAAAAGACAAACTTTCATTACATTGAAAGTTGACAGGCATGCATACCATTTTATAATATATCAAACTATCAATGACTTAATAATAATCTTGTTGAACTCAACGACTCGAATGCAACGTCTTTTGAAATATGCCATGAATAACTCCAAGTAATATCTCTAAAATGAGCAAATGCACAGCGGAAGATTTCTTTCATACCTGAGAATAATCATGCTTAAAAGTATCAACCAAAAGGTTGGTGAGTTCATTAGTTTATCATAAACATTCATTTCCATCATTTTAATAGACCACAAGATTTCATATTTTCATTTCTCATAAACATTATGCATGCATATAGCCATCTGCACAAAAAAAATATCATTCATATGGATTGAACACCTGGTAACTGACATTAACCATAATGCATAGAATATCTCCACAGACATCGACGTCTGTATAATAATAATCTCGAAGTACTAAAGTCATCCATAGACATGAATGGGGGTTGTTAGGCCCAATAGATCTATCTTTAGGATTCACGTCAACTAGGGGTCATTTCCCTAATTCTTAGGTTACCAGACTTGAAGGGCGATATTCGATTTCGATAATCCAACCATATAATGTAATTTCGCGTACTTGTGTCTATTTTGTAAAACATTTATAAAAGCAGCGCATGTATTCTCAGTCCCAAAAATATATATTGCAAAAGCATTTAAAAAGGGAGAAAATGAAACTCACGAACCTATATTATTTGTATATTTATTAATATACATAGTTGTAATCGAACAAATTTATATATTATTATTAGTGATGTAAATGTTATATTTAATAATTTATAAGTTTTATTAATTATTTATATTTTTCATTTTATATAATATAGAATTATTAATATAGTTAAGTTATGTAATTTAAATATATTTTTATATTTATAACCTTTATTCTAATACTTATAATCTTAACAACGTTATTTAAAATTTTACTTTTGTAAATTTATTTTATTTCAATAATAATGATGTAGATAATACTTGATAACAATAATAGTTTTAATGAGGACAAGATAATAATTTTTGTAAAAATGATTATAATGATAATAGTTTTTAATAATAACAATACTATTAATGATAATCATACTAATAATAATAACGATAATGTTAATAATATTGTTGTTGATAATAATACTAATAACACTAATATTTATAAAATGATACTAATAATATTATTTATGAAAATAATAATAATTTGTATTATTTTCATGATAATAATAATAATAATAATCATAATCATAATAATAATAATAATAATAATAATAATAATAATAATACTTATATTATTATTAGTAGTAATAATAATAATAATAATAATAATAATAATACTTAAAATGATCAGATTAATAATAATAATAATAGTATTAATAATACTTATAAAAATACTAATGATAATATTGTTTCTAATACTTATAAATCTAAACATGATAATAATAATAATTATAATACTATTAATAACAATAATAATAATAATAATAATAATGATAATAACAATAATAACAATAATTAAAATGATAGTAATAATAATAATTATAATTATAATTATAATTCTAATAATAATAACATTAATAATAATAATCAGATTAATAATAATAATAATAAAAAATGATAGTAAACTACCTTATAATCAAGTTCTAAAAAAAATAGGCCACTGCAGGGCTCGAACCCGTAACCTTTCGCTAACCAATCAAACCTCCAAACCATCTGCTCTAACCTGTTTTTTGTGATTTATATTTCTCTTAATTGATTATAACCCATTGTACCTTATTTTCCTTTCTTCTTCTTTCTCACAAATTCAAACGGCCACAAATAATTACCACAATCAACAAAACTTTGAAATGGGTTTTATAATTTGTAATTGAAATAGAAAACGACTGAAGGTGATTGAATTGATCTTCATAACAGAAAGAAAAATAAAATACAGAAAATTTGCAGTCGTGAAAAGCCCATATGAACTCAAATCCTAATATCGAATTCAAGACTGTTTTACGTAATAATTACAACATGAAATGTGTTTTAAATCGACAATAGAAACTTTTTACATCTTCAATTTTAACAGAAACAACTTCTAAAACTCCAAATTGATCTTAGAACACACAGTTAACTTTTTGGAAATTAAAGTTTGACTCGCAAATACACAATCAATACGATAAAATGAGATTTGAGAATTTACAGATAGTTTGAGTAAATGATTTCTAACACAACCACATTTTTAGTTTTTGAAATAACATTCGAAGTCGAGTTTTTGAACAAAAGAAGTAAGAACAGAGCACTTCGATTATTTTCTTCAAAATTTTTATTTAGAACTAAACAGATAAGGATTGTAATGATGTTAGCTGATAATAATAATGAAAGACTGAGTGAATTAATCCATATCATTGCATAATTCGGTTGTTTTATAGTATAAAGTGGTCAACCAGTTATTGTTTCATCAGGTACCGAATAAATAAATAAAAATAAAAACAGATAGGGACTTTCAACAGAATTTGATGTTATTGTGAATTAAATCGTGAATCATACAGGATATGGAGACAGGAATCTAATCAGATAAAGTATGAAAGTTATAGGTTACAAATCTTGTGATTCTTTACAAGTTTATATAATTTTTATAATTATTATTAATATTTAATAAGTATATTAATAATAATAATACTAATTAATAATAATTATATTAATAATAATATTGATTAATAAAAATAGAAACACTAATAATAATAATAGAAATACTAATATTATAAATGATAATAAACATTAGATTGTATTATTTTCTAATAACTAAAATATTGATAATGATAATAATTTATAATAATAATAATTCTTAACAATAATATCTAATAACAAATAATAATAATAATAATAATACTGATTTTTATGCTAATATTAATATACATATTAATAATAATGAATGTGATAACATGTCAATTATATTATAACTTGTAATTCTATATATGTATTTGTATATATATTTATATATATATACACTGTATGTAAATATATCTGTTTATATATATATATATATATCTGTATACATATATGTATTATATTTAGTCTCATTAGTTATTAAATATAACTATAATAATAATACTTCTTAATATTATAAATAATAATAATAACACTTTATAATAATGTAATGGTAATAATAATTATATTATTGATAATAATAATATCTATAAGTTTTATAACAATAATATTATTAATAATAATGATAATATTATAATAATTTAAATTTATCACACTTCATATCTATATATATTTCCACTAATACTTCTTATAGTAATGAGAGTAATATTATTGTTGTATAAATTTTTAATATATTAATATTACATGTTATCGTTTATAATTTACATTATGTAATAACTTATATTGGATAGTAATTTATATATATATATATATATATATATATATATATATATATATATATATATATATATATATATAATAAATATATTAATATAATATCATGTATCTTATTTTACATATTTATTTCTAATAGTTAAATTATATTTTATAATTTCAAGTTAATATACATATACTTGCATTTATATATACATATTTATTTACAAACAATTATTCGTGAATCGTCAGAAATAGTCAAGGGTTAAATGCTTTCATTAAATAGTTCAAAAATTCTAAAATTTAATCTAATAGACTTTGTTTATCATGTTGAAACCATACAAAGATTAAGTTTAAATTTGGTCAGAAATTTCCGGGTCGTCACAGTTGGAAAGCTGACAAAAAATTAATAACTTTTCATTTAGAAATTGCATGATTTCGATGAACGAATTAAAAGTTATGGTCAACTGAATTATGATTGACGTTAATTGAAATTGCTTTAGAATCTACAATTAATATTTGAACAACTTGTTTATAAGATTAATAAATTAGATTTTTGGATACTACTAGTCGAGTAAATGAATTCTTATATAAGACACGTCTCGTTTTGTTACACAATTGTCAAAGTTGACTTTTTGAGATGACTTTTGTTAACTTTTGCATGTCGGTCTTGAGCATTCGGATTTGTGATACACTATGACCTGACCTAGCTTGTTATATGTTTTAATATATATATATATATATATATATATATATATATATATATATATATATATATATATATATATATATATATATATATATATATATATATATATATATATATATATATATATATATATATATATATATATATATATATATATATAATATAGGTTCGTGAATCCGAGGCCAACCCTGCACTCGTTCAGTGCCGTCATATGCATAATTGTTACAAAATACAGTATAGTGAGTTTCATTTGCTCCCTTTTTAATTGCTTTTGCAATCTATATTTTTGGGCTGAGAATACATGCACTTTATTTTAAACGCAATGGACACAAGTACATACTAAATTCTACACCGAGTTTGAACCGAAAATCTCTTAGCTTTGGTAACTAGTAACTGCCGGTTATAAGAACTGGTGGGCGCGAGTAGTTATATATGGATCCATAGGGCTTGACATCCCCGTCTGTTCCAGGTATAGAAACCCTAGCCTGAACTATAAAACAGACGTATACTATTTGAGTTTAGTACACGTTTGTTTGCGTGTATTGTACATGTTGGTTGCATGTATGTTAAAACAGTGGTACTTATGATATATACGTTAAGGTTAGTTACCAGGGTGCTCAATTTTGTAGAATATTTTGATAAACGTTTTGGATTAAACAACTGAAATCTTGTGATCCATCTTTATATACAGATTATGCGCAATATTAAAACTATGAACTCACCAACCTTTGTGTTGACACTTTCAAGCATGTTTATTCTCAGGTTCCTAGAAGTCTTCCGCTGTTTGCTTATACATTATACAAGCTATGTGCATGGAGTCATATATGCTTTATTCGAGAAAACTTTGCATTCACAAAATCATCACCATGTAACTTATTTTGACTGTATTGTCAGTGGATGTAATATTGTAAACTATTATTTACGGTGATTACCTATACGTAGAAATCATCAGATGTCAAAAACCTTATATGTTATATTCATTTATGGTGTGCTTTTTCAAAAGAATGCAATGTTTACAAAATGTATCATATAGAGGTCAGTACCTCACTATTAAATCGATAAATGATGTATTCGTCCAAATGGATTTGGATGGGTCATCACATATTTATAGGTAAAAATGGTTGGTGAAAAGAAAAAAATTAAATAAAATAAAGGTGCCAATTTTGACAAAAAAAGAAAACATGTTAAAAATATTTTTAATAAGTTTTTTTTCTTTGAAAATATTTAGTCAAAATTCATGGGCTCATTATTTAATTTATAAAAAAATCTTTTTTTTATTAGCTAAAAATATATAATATGATTAAAATAACTCATCATTTAATTAATAATATAGTTTTAAATATAATACACATTAATATTAATATTAACTAAAGTTATTTAATATAATTAGTGTAAACTTTAGTTAACAAAATGTGTCGACTAAAAATAAATATTTGATCAACGTCGAATTTAATTATATATTACGTATAGATAACAACCCTATAGGTGAATTAGTCAATTCAAGTATGAAAATGTGAGGGTTATTATAGTACCTCCCCATTAAAGAAATTTCATCCCGAAATTTGATTGTGGTCATCATGGCTAACAATAAAAATGTTTTCATGACGAATATGAGTTGGAAAAAAATAGAGTTTTATCACTTATTGAGTAATAAAATAATTCGATTACGTGAAGAGTATGAGTGAAGGTATCACAAAAGAGTGAAATGAGGAAATTAAATGTTCACTTTAACTTTTGACGTAGTCACGGTTAATTTCCGAAATTCAAGAGATTTAAAGAAATCTTCGTGATCTTTACAAGATTTGATTCTTCGGTAAGTAAGGAAATTAGGATTTTCTTTAATTAAATTCGTAATCTGCCTCGATTACTGAAAGGACCCGTTCATATACATTATAAACGATTCACAATAGTTGATTACATTGCGAGGTATTTGACCTCTATATGATACATTTTACAAACATTGCATTCGTTTTTAAAAGACAAACTTTCTTTACATCGAAAATTGACAGGCGTGCATACCATTTCATAATATCCACTATCCAACTATAAATTGATTTAATAATAATCTTTAATGAACTCAATGACTCGAATGCAACGTTCTTCAAAATATGCTATGAAAGACTCCAAGTAATATCTTTAAAATGATCAAATGCACAGCGGAAGATTTCTTTAACACCTGAGAATAAACATGCTTTAAAGTGTCAACCAAAAGGTTGGTGAGTTCATTAGTTTATCATAATCATTTATTTCCATCATTTTAATAGACCACAAGAATTTCATTTACAGTTCTCATAAATATACGTCCCATGCATAGAGACAAAAATAATCATTCATATGGTGAACACCTGGTAACCGACATTAACTAGATACATATAAGAATATCCCCTATCATTCCAGGATCCTCCTTCGGACATGATATAATTTCGAAGTACTAAAGCATCTGGTACTTTGGATGGGGTTTGTTAGGCCCAATAGATCTATCTTTAGGATTCGCGTCAATTAGGGTGTCTGTTCCCTAATTCTTAGATTACCAGACTTAATAAAAAGGGGCATATTCGATTTCGATAATTCAACCATATAATGTAGTTTCGATTACTTGTGTCTATTTCGAAAAACATTTATAAAAATTGCGCATGTATTCTCAGCCCAAAAATATAAAGGGTAAAAAAGGCAAATGAAACTCACCATACTGTATTTCGTAGTAAAAATACATATAACGTCATTGAACAAGTGCAAGGTTGGCCTCGGATTCACGAACCTAAATTAATTATATATATTTATGTGTTGGTCAATATTTGTCTAACAAATTAGGTCAAGTCATAGTGTACCACAATCCTAATGCTCGAGACTAATATGCAAAAGTCAACAAAAGTAAATTTGACTCAAAATAATTTCCAAAAATCTATACATGATTAATATATAGTTTAAATATCGTCGTTTTATATTTTTAAATATTTTTAAAAGATTTATTAGAGTAAATAATATAATTTATTTATTAATAAATAAAATTTTATATTAAATTTATATAATAAAATATACTTTTATATATATTAAGTAATAAAATTTATAGGGTTCATTTAATATCATAAAGATAATATGATAGGTATTATTAAAGTAAGTTATTACACGTAGTAAAATATGTTTGTATCACATATTTATTTGATAAAATAATATCTATAATAATAGTAAGTAAAAGTTATATTTTTTGTAATAATAATTATTATTATAAAAATATCAATATTTATAATTACTAAGATGACATTATGATAAAACGATAATTCTAATTATGATAACTTTAATATTTACGATAATTTTTAATATTATCTTTAAAATAATAATTCTATTTAAAATAATAACAATAATGATATTTTATAGTAACAATGACATTTCTATTAAAATGATAATTTTTGTTAAAATGATAGTTTTAATACTAACGATAATTTTAATAATAATAGTAATGATAAAAAATAATAAGAACTATAATTTTATCTAAATCAATATCTTATAATATTTTAATTTCATCATGATACTCTTACTCATTATTTCCTAATCGTTTCATTTAATAGCTTTTAATCGTCTTTTATATTGTGTTCATAATAATGATAATAATAGTAATCAAAATAATTAGGTGTTGTAAATATTTGTTTTAGTTACACTAATATTAATAATGATAGTTACTATAACATTACTAACGATAATACTAATAATTATCTTAATGATAATATAGTAATAATAATAATAACAATAACAATAACCATTTTAAAATAATGATATATATATTAATAATGATAATAATAATAATAATAATAATAATACTAATACTAATACTAATAATAATAATAATAATAATAATAATAATAATAATAATAATAATAATAATAATAATAATAATTGGATAATAATAATAATACTAATTATAACTTTAACGATAATAACGATAGTAATAATAAAAAAAAATAACAATTTTTAATGATAAATCCCTTTTATTGATAAAGATAATAATAATGATAATAATAAGATAAAACTGGAACGACGATAAAAACGACGATAATAATAATCATTTTTAATAAAAATATCGAAAATTCAATTGATTATAACTTCTAATCCGTTCATCGAAACCATTCGATATCTAAAGGAAAAGTTCTTAATTTTTCGCTAGCTTTCCAAGGACATGCATATCTTATACCTTATCTCAACTGCAAAAGTAACTAATTCAAGATTCAACCTAACCTGTCTAAGGGCAATATCAAAGGTACAAGCATGCATAATCCTAAATACTCGAGCACTAGTCAGGGATACACTATTAGTATGTAAAAGTTAAATTATGAGTACTCACGTATCAATATTGAGATTCAATATTGCAGGAAAGGTACGTAGACGCAACGGAAATGATAAACACTATATTGACCTCACGAGTATATCCATGAACCATACTCAATCACCTCCATAGCTATAACCCATAATTTCCTTAATCCTATCCTACTCGAAAAACAATTTCAAAATCACTCGGACAGCACTCCGTCGTAATATTTTATGTATACTAATAATATCTTGAAATAATACGGAGTAAATATATATATGTAAATCGATTGAGAGAGTTTAGAGAAAAATATTTTCAAGTTTCTATGAAATAATGAAACCTATTGAATTCTATTTATAATAGATTTTTGAATTATTAAAGTGAATTATTAAAGTATGAATTATTAAAGTGAATTATTAAAGTATGAATTATTAAAGTGAATTATTAAAGTATGAATTATTAAAGTGAATTATTAAAGTATGAATTATTAAAGTGAATTATTAAAGTATGAATTATTAAAGTGAATTATTAAAGTATGAATTATTAAAGTGAATTATTAAAGTTAAAGTAAAGTAAAAATAAAGTAAAGGTAAAGTTTAAGTATAGTAAAAGTATAAAATTATGTACGTATAATACGCGTATAAATATATATAATATTAATTTAAATCGTTATATATATATAATAAAATAAAATATAAATATCGTTATCTTTATCATTCTAGTTAAGTAATGAGTTGTCAAAAGTGGTTCTAGATATTTATAAAAGTTATGTACGTTTTAATAATAAAGTTCTTTTTAAACTGAAAACGTTTTTGTACGTTTGAAACTAAATAGATCAATCGAGTCTTTATGAGATTCAATCTTCCACTATCCTTTGTCTAGTTCTCAATGATTGACAATTAGTTCTTATTTATAAATCACTTTACCATTTATTGTTAAAATGGAAAGATTTCTCAAATCAACGTGGGCCTTTCAACAGAGACTTGTAATCATAATTTAATATATCTGATAATTCAATCATTTGATCTTATCTTCTAATTCCATTGATAAACATTTTGAAACAGATACAATCATGTAAAGTATTTAATCTAATATTTTGTTTGCGTTTCAAGTTATAATATATATACACATATACATATATAATCATATTCGTTTAATGGTTCGTGAATCGTTGGAACTTGGTCGAGGTTGAACGAATGTATGAACATAGTTTAAAATTCTTGAAATTTAACTTAACAAATATTGCTTATCGTGTCAAAAACATATAAAGATTAAAGTTTAAATTTGGTTGGAAATTTCTGGGTTGTCACAATTACTATGTCTGATATTTCCACTATAAATTAACCTTTTTCGTTTCATTATTTTCATCACCCCAATACTTTCTTCCTTAATTCATACTTCCAAAGATTGTGAAAATGCTTAATCCAGTTTTGATTCTTGATATTTTCCTGGCTATCGTATCCTTCATTCTTCTTTTTCATCTGCCACTAGAGGAATTTATTTTCTTCTACTATTACCTTCGGGTTATAATATTTTTAATTCTCCCGTGTCTTTATGTTGCAATACGTATTGATATACACGATTTGTAATTTCTGTGTTGTTATCGGGCTTTATATTTTTCCTTATATTTCGGAGTTCCATACTTTTGTTTTCTCTTTTCGACTTTAAGTAAAGCAAGTAATGGTCCAGAATTCGTAGGTATGAAGTTTCGAATTAACCTAACTAATGTTCTAAGCAGAAAAGAATTGTAATAGCACGATTTGATTTGGTAAATTACCATCTCATGAAAAGATAGAAATATCAAGATAATACTTTCTTGATATGTTTAGCGGTTAAGTAGAATAAAAGAGTTATGTAACATGGCACATGATGATTGTAGGGTCTGTGAGTCATCATGTTCCATTAAAAATTTAGCATGACTTACTGTAATATAATCACGTTGGCCCGACATCATTTTATTATACTAACTCATGCTTCAATTCCCAACACTACTCCAGAAATCATTCATAATTTAAACTCGAATTTTACATAATATAGAAACTAAAACAGTTTCCTTTATGATATAAAACAGATAGCACGAAGAGATAAATAATTTCGAACAAGAATAGTTATGAAGATATCTTCAAAAATATTGAGGATATTTATAACGAAAGATACGATGTTATCTTAGAATTTCTAAGATCGAAAGATGATGAAGAAGATTTGTCTGCAAAGGTTTAGAGTAAAGAGCAAGGTATTTGCTAAAGATCTCAGCAGATACTGAATCATTTGGATTCTTTGAAGGTAGGTTTAGTCATTGTGATTTGTCCACAGCCTCCTTCATGTTTACTCAATCCGTTTTTCAGTACCAAACTTTCTCATTTTTCGAGCGTTTTTTCCAACACACTACTCTTTATCATTAAACTTTCGACTGTTAAGGTCGTTTATAGTTTTTGCTGCTTCATCAGCTTTTTCAAAATTTCGAGAACTGATTTGTAAACCGGGGTGCTTTTCATAAATTCATATTTGAAGTACATAAGTTCAGGAGATAGACGTTATATGAATATGTTTTAACTGCTGATGTAGGACTGCTGTGAAATTTGAAAATAATTGTTGATGCTCCCTGGTATTTGGTATGACAATTATTGTTACAAGATGCAGATGAGTATATGATAGGGTTCCAATGAATAAATATAGTGATTTTTCAGAGAGGCTTAAGTCAAAGGGTAACAGAGTTGTTGGTACGTTTATTGTTAATATGGTGAAATATAAAAGGTTCCCCGGTAACAAAAACGTATATGTCAAGGTTATAATAAGGCTAATCTAAAAAGTCGAAGTTGACTGGTTGGATGTGTGATAAAAATGGATACTTTGAAAAGGGATTGCAAGGTTATTTTCGGTAATAACAACGCCAATGGATCACAGATTCGTGTTAAACTTCTACTTAGGTTTCGAGAGTTTTCCAGGTGTATGACTATATGCATAAGTCTTTCTTTTCGTAGATAACGTGTGGTTGGATCATCCTCTTGGTTGTTTCTTAATTGAGGCATTTTTTTTTAAGAATTCATGAAGGGTTTGAACGCAGATTGTAATCGTCAAGATACATATGATGTTTAAGATGAAATCGTCATGAATCTTGAATGATATAGATATTTTTTTGGGTTTTATGAATAAAAGTGATGTTCTAGCACAGTTTTGAAGTCAAAGTATAGCTTTGAAAAATGTAGGGATCTAAGAGTAATGTTATCTGTTATATCTTGACTTGGATTCCGATCTATCAAAATCAGAATAAGTAATTGAATTTGTATGAAAAAAGTTGTTCTTTGGTGAACGGATACGTATATCTGCGGTTGTAAGTAGGATAGTTAATGACTGCTGAATCGGAATTGAAGAATGTACAATGTAACATATTATTGTGAAATCTAAATATCTCTCGGGTATTACCTACCCATTAAAATATTTTCACCATCAATAGTTTGTACAAAAGAATTTTTAATTACAATCTTTATGAAAATATACGTACATATATATTTTCTTCAGATGTTATCATGGATTTGATGAGTTAATATAATATTAAACTCATTTGATTTATGGTTGAAACGGGAATAAATAATCTCCAAAACTTTAGAGATTACATAATCGTCGAGGAATATTTCTTTAATGAAGTTATGAATCAATACTTCATCGTTCATTGTTATTGATATTCCTCGGTGTATGATGTTGGTGCTCGTGGAATTCTTGTGAATTTCGCAAGCTACGAATGATGTTTTCTAGAAAGTTTCGAGTACATCGAAAACGAAAGTCTACAATCAAACATGTATTTAAATAATACACTTGGTTTATTATTAAATTGATTTTATTGAGTTGAAACAGATATTATAGTTAACGATTGTTAAGTCATTAACGAAGGATGTACATCATAGCATATTAGTGATATGAATTAACCAAGTAGTATTTACCCTTTAAAAATTCACACATAATAGCTTAGTACGAAAAGATATATTATGGGTTCAAAATTTATATATATAAAATATACATATAAATTCTTCGGAAAGAATGAGTTAATACTTCATAACTCGTTATTATAACATACTCATTGTTGATTGTAGTGTTGATATCTACCGTGATTGCTGATGTGTGAAATCTAGTATATAATTTATCTCTGGAAAATACCGGTTTAAAGATTACTACACACTAACGGGCAGTGTACCCGATCGTACAGTAGTATAAATTTGGTAATTCCGAAATCGTTCCAAGGATAGTTTAACGTGAGAATTAAGATTGCAACTAATAAAAATAAACAAAGTTAATCTATGAAAATTGAAAGTACGAGATAATTTGTTTTGTGGCTATTTAACGATTAGCCAAATCAAGGATAGATAAAGTAAAAGACAATATTTTTGTGTTTTTAAGTTTATAGAAAATAAATGCAGACTCAACGAAAAGTAAAGATATTTGAATTCAATAGATAAAAGAATGTTCGCCTAGATCTCCTATTCGCAGTGTCGGATGATTTGTTATTAAGCACTAGTTCAATTTATCAATACATGCAACTACAGAGTCGGTTTACCTAGAGTTCTCTTTTAGCAAACACATCAAACTAGGATCTATTGGCTTAGGGTTCCCTTTCACCAAAGACCTCTTTCGTTTGTGACTTAGTAATTAATTAATTATAAGATTAAGATTCAATTGGTTACGCGTTCGCTCCACACAATTCACCCCTATTTTGTTCAATCTATGTTACCCGGTTTACCCCATTGGTCCAGTAAGCACCCAATTGGTTAAGACAAATCAATTGGAAATTAGTTCACTAAATTGAAACAGGGTTCCCTTTGTTCAAACAAGATCACTAACCAAGCCTAGTAAGAATAATCAAATCCCATAAGAATGGTTCTTAATCAAAACTCATAATTATCATGCATTAATCAAATTAAACATTAAAGTATCATCCAAACACATACGAATATTCAATCTAGACAAACATTAAAGTGCTTAGCCAACAATCATGGCTAAAACCAAAATTACCAATAAACAATTAAGAGTATTCATTAAGATGATAAGAATTAAACCTAATAAAAATTGTGTCCTTGAATGATGAACGAATCGAGACGCGTTTCCGGAATGATTGAGGTGTTAGAATGATCTTGGGATTCCCCAAAAATCACCCTTTTTCGTCAAAAAGCTGCTGGAATTCGTCTGGATGCAAGAATTAATTATTAGGGTATTCTTCGGGCCTTAAATACCTGCCAAAATTACCTGGGCCGACCTACTGCCGCGCCGCGGCCCTCTATTGTCGCGCCGCAACAATACACATGAACCGGGACCTTCTTAAATCTGCTTCTGATATTGAAAATAAACAAACGCCGGGCCACGGCTCAGATTCTCGCGCCGCGACATACAACTGATTTTGAACCCTTCTCTAAACCGTATCCTGATATTGAAAATAGTTAATCTCCGCGCCGTGGCCATGCTCATCGCGTCGCGACATAAAGCATAAACTCATATCTCATTTTTCTTTGCACTTTTTCAACACAAATACTAACTTAAAACCAAAACACCCGATATGTACTTAACATTTCCAACCCCGGAGCACCAATAATAATAATCAAATAATAACATGCCTCAAAAACTCCATAAAACGCCACTCTTCAAACTCAGACGTTCTCAATATCATTAATATAACCGCCAAATCGTATCCGAACGGACTAAAATGTGATCGATATCGCTAAGGAAAACATGTATAAAATATGCGATATCAATTGCGGAGCTTGTGATGCTGCTGGTGCTTACAGTGCTTGAGGTGTTGGTGATGTTTGTTGAAATGCCCCGTTCATATCGATTATAAACGATTCACAATAGTTGATTACATTGCGAGGTTCTGACCTCTATATGTTACATTTTACAAACATTGCATTCGTTTTAAAAAAACAAAACTTTCATTTCAAAGAAAGTTGACAGGCATGCATACCATTTCATAATATATCAAACTATCAATGACTTAATAATAATCTTGTTGAACTTAATGACTCGAATGCAACGTCTTTTGAAATATGTCATGAATGACTCCAAGTAATATCTCTAATATGAGCAATTGCACCGCGGAAGATTTCTTTAATACCTGAGAATAAACATGCTTTAAAGTGTCAACCAAAAGGTTGGTGAGTTCATAAGTTTATCGTAAACAATAAAATTCATCATTTTGATAGACCACAAGATTCAAATACAGTACACCTATCTCGTGTACAAAACCATTTTTCATAATGCTTAGCAGAGTAGGTTAGTATCCTTTTCTCCCCCGTAGGTTGCCTCGCGATTTTTAAATAATCGTGCACATATCTCGTGCACAAAACTAATACACATAACCCGTGTATAAAAATCATTCTCTCGATACATAACATTCATTTCGATTTCATTGCTCAACATGGTAACCGACCTTAACATATAATGCGCATCAATAATATCCCCAAAACAGAACATCTCGTCTGTATAATATATAAACTTCGAAGTACTAAACACCACGCCCACTAGCTCTTCCATCTAGTGAACATTCTGGGTGGGGGTGTTAAACCCGGTAGCTACCTTTAGGATTCGCGTGAATTAGGGCCATACCCGATTCTAATTCTTAGGTTACCAAGCAATAATAATCAGGGGAAAATATATTCATCAATTGGTGGCAATTATCATGTCCACCTAATTTAATAATAATCAACAGAACTTCTGTCTGTATAATAATTCATTCGAGGAATATTTTTCTTGTGTCTATCTCGTTAAACATTTATAAAAGCATCTCAGTCGAAAAATATAGATTTCAAAGGCATTTAATAAAGCAGTTGTAAAACAGTTATAAAGCAGCGCATGTATTCTCAGTCCCAAAAAATGTAAAGAGTAAAAGGGAATCAAATGAACTCACAATACTGTATTTCGTAGTAATTATGCATATGACGGCATTGAACAAGTGCAAAGTTGGTCTCGGATTCACGAACCTATATCATTCATATATATATTAATACATATACTTGTAACTGAACAATTTATTTATTATCTTAATTTATATACTATATATTTAATTTGTGTATATTTTTAAAATGATTAGTATTTATATAGTTATATTAATATATATCTATATTTATTAAATAAAGTAAATAGTTTATTATATGTAAAAATTTATATAAATAATATTATTAGATTTGATATTTATAGTTATGTGAAATATTAATATAAGTATATTTTATGTACAAAATATTTATCTGCTTAAAAAGATAGTTTTGATAATAATAATGATTTACTAATAATAATAATAATAACTTTTATAATAATACTAGTAATGATATTGTTAATACTTATACTTATAATAATAATATTAGAAATCATATTAATAATGATAATATTAATAATCATATTACTTAATAATAATACTTATATTGATAATGATTATAGTAATAACAATGATAATAATAATAATAATAATAATAATAATAATAATAATAATAATAATAATAATAATAATAATAATAATAATAATAATAATAATAATAATAATAATAATAATAATAATAATAATAATAATAATAATAATAATTGTAACCAGGGTTATGATAATAATAATAATAATAAATGGTAACTAATACTTGTTTTAATAATAATATCAGTAATAACTAATATTCATAATATTTGATAATAATAATACTAATAATAATAATAATTCTAATACTTAATGATAGTAACAATAACAATAATGATAAGTGTAATAATAACAATAGTAATAATAATCATAATAACCATACTAATAATAATCATAATAATAATAATAATAATAATAATAATAATATTAATGATTATAATACTTATTAATATGATACTAATAATAATAATCATAATAACAATAATAATAATTTATAATAACAATAATAATAAATGATCATTAATCCTTATATTAGTAATAATAATTATTATATTAATAATAATAACAATAATAATAATAATAATAATAACAATTTTAAAAATGAATACTACCTTAAAAAGCTTTCCTAAAAAAATGCCATGAACCGGGCTCGAACCCGAGACCTCTCGCCAACCCGACACCCTCATGAACCGTCCCTCTGTCCTTGCATATCTGTTTTTAATACGATCCTAATTATTATTAAACCGTATTTTTTCTATTTCTCTAATTTCCTTCTTCTTCATCCCCTAAACTAGTCGACCAGAACACCATATCTATAAAACGAATTCCAAATAAAGATTTAAGACTTGAAATTTAATTAAAACGATCTGTGTTTGGAAAATTAATTCAACAGACATAAAACAAAAAAATATATAATAAAAAGTTGTTGCTTCTGCTTCGTGGAAAAAAAATGAAACTCAAACATGAATTCGATTTTTTTTAATGTTTTAGAAAAAGTTTATAACACGAAAAAGGTTAGAAAGCTTTCATGGAAACTTTACAGATCATTAATTTTATCAGAAACTTCAAAACAAAAACAAATTTGGCTAAGAACAAATTAGTTGACTTTTTACTTTAGAACTTTAACTCGGAAATTCAAGTTCGTTATGAAAAATTGATATTTGAAACTTTGCAGATAGTTTATATAGGATATTCCTAACCAAACTACATTAACACATTTTGCAGTGAAAATCAAATTGGAGCTTTTTAAAAAAAAATACGCGAACAGAGTTCTACCTGATGTTCTTCATTCTTTTCATTTAAATTCCCAATTGTAGTGTTATAATTTATATTGAAAAACTTGTTATTGGTTTCTGAATATATTGTGGTAATAGTTCTGAGTAATCCTTTGTTTTATAGCCATTCAAGTCGACACAGATTATTTGAGTACGTACAGAAATATATAAAAAAAATTAAAAGAAGGAATTGATATCTAACTGAATCGTACCCTTTGTTATTCAGTGATTATGGATGTTGACATGTTTAACAATCAAGCAGACAAATTAAACAGAGAGGATAGCGATTTACAACTAACTTTGTAATTATCTATTATTTATATACGTATATAACTGTATATGTACATATATATCTGTATTTGTTTATATAAATCTGTTTATTTATTGGTATATACATATACGTATTTGTTATATTAAATTTTGTAATATATAAATCTATAAATCTGTGAATGTGATTAATAAGAATCATAATGATAATATAATTACTATTAATATTATTATTATTATTATCAAATAATACTAATAATACAAATGATATTAATAATATAGATATAGATAATAATATTGATAATAATATTGATAAAGGTAATAATAATAATAAAAATTATATTTTCAATCATTTTTATAATCATATTTATATTTATCATCTTTATTTTTGATAATCATAAGCTTTTAATTGTAACAATAATAATAATAATAATAATAATAATAATAATAATAATAATAATAATAATAATAATAATAATAATAATAATAATACTAATATTAATATTAATAATAAAAGTACTAAAAATATTATTTTGATAACTATATTTTAACTTATAATTACATTTAATATTTTAATATTACATATTATTAATTATGTAATATTTATTAATTCTATAATATATATAATAACATATATTTAATGTTTAATATTTATACATTTTAATATAATACCATATAATCATCAATTATGTATTGTAATCATATATATTCAACTATTATATATATAATTTTGTTTTTAAATATTAAGTTTTATTATATAGATAAATATGTTAATTATTTATATTAATTATGTATTGTAATTAATATATAATTATAATTATGTATTGTAATCATATATATTCAACTATTATATATATAATATTGTTTTTAAATATTAAGTTTTATTATTTAGATAAATATGTTAATTATTTATATTGAAACAAATAATTCAAGGTATACATTTAATTCTTTGTTACAATTAAATCCTTTGTTAACGTTGACAAATCATGTTCGAAATCTTTTATATTCAATATACTCTACATATTCAAATAGCAAGTTTTTATTATTTTAAGTTGTCTTATAATAGTTCAGTAACATATTTAATTTATTATAAATATAATTATTTACATATATAATCATTTATATATACATTAAAGGTTCGTGAATCGTCGAGAACAGTCAAAGGGTAATTGCATAAATGAAAACACTTAAAAAATTTTGAGATTCAATATTACAAACTTTGCTTATCATGTCGGAAACATATAAAGATAAAGTTTAAATTTGGTCGGAAATTTCCGGGTTGTCACAGTACCTACCCGTTAAAGGAATTTCGTCCCCGAAATTTGATGGAGGTCGTCATGGATAATATTAAGAATGTTATTAT
The DNA here is from genome assembly GCF_046630445.1 of Rutidosis leptorrhynchoides. NCBI lineage: Eukaryota > Viridiplantae > Streptophyta > Magnoliopsida > Asterales > Asteraceae > Rutidosis > Rutidosis leptorrhynchoides. Next base: position 36,516,675 of record NC_092340.1, read on the forward strand.
GACGAATATGAGTTGATAAATAAAGTTTTATCATCATTGAGTAATATGGATAAAACTATTTGATTTTGTGAAGAGTATGAGTGAAGCTATCACAAAAGAGTGAAATGAGTAGGTGTAGATTCGTCATATCTTTTGACGTAGATAGGATCGATTTCCAGAGTTCAAGGGATTTTGAGAAAATCTTCGTAACAAAATTTGATTCTTCGGTAATTAAGGAAATTAGAATCCTCTTTGGTTAAATGCAATAATCTGACTTGATTGCTCTGTCTAATATTTCACTATAAATCCACCCTCTTCATTTCCTTTATATTTTAGAGTTCCATTCCTTTTTGTTTTCTCTTTCTGACTTTAAGTCAAGTGAATAATAGTTCAGAATTCGTAAGTATGGGGTTTCGAATGAACATGGCTAATGTTCTTAAAGAGAAATTGTAATAGCACGATCTTGATTGGTTAAATTACTAGAAATTACGAAAAAGATAGAACTATCAAGAAATATGTTCTTGATATGTTTAGAGATTAGGTCTAATGTAAGAGTCGTGTATCATGGCACATGATGACGTTATAATCTGTGAATCATCACGTTCCATTAGAAACTCAGCATGACTTACTGTAATATAATCACGTTGATCAAGTGTCATTATATTATACTAACTCATGCATCAGTTTCCATCACTTCTTCAAAAACATTCATATTTTAAATTCGATTTTTTCAGAACTTAGAAACTAAAACAGTTTCCCTTCTGATGTAACACTGATATTGCAAAGAGATAACTGATCTCAGATAAGAATAGTTATGAAAATATCTTCAGAAATATCGAAGATTTTTATAATGAAATATACGATCATATCTTAGAATTTCTAATATCGAAGAATGATGAAGATTTGTTCGTAACAGTGTAGATTCGGAAGCAAGGTAATTGTTAATGACTTCAGCAGATACTGAATTATTTGGATTCTTTGAATGTAGATTTAGTCTTTGTGATTTGTCCACAGCCTCCTTCGTGGCTTGCTTAATTCGTTTTCCAGTTCCAAATCTTTTCTTTTTCTGAGTTTTGCCAATCACTATTCTTTATCATCAAACTTTCGACTGTTACGGTCGTTTATAATTTTTGCTGCTTCATCAACATTTTCCAAATATTTGAAGAACTAATTCGGAGTTTGAGGTGCTTTTCGGAAGTTCACAATTGAAGTACATAAGTCTAGGAGATAGATGTCATATGTACATATATAATTGTTGGCGTAGAATTGCTGCATCATTCGAGGATAATGATTGCAGGTTTTTGGTATGACAATTACCATTACAAGATGCAGATTAGTGCATGATAGGGTTTCAATGAATATAATGATTTTTAGGAAAGTCAAAGATCAATGGAGTTGCTGGTAAGTTTACTGCTAATGTGGTGGGATATAAACAGTTCTCCGGTAATGATGACGAAGGGCGAACTTATATACCAAAGTTATAATAGAGTTTATTCGAATGAAAGGTCGAAGTCGTCTTGCTGGAGCTGTGACAAAACTGGCTATCTCGAACAGGAGTTGCAAAGTTATTTTCGGTAATAATGACGTTAAAGGGATTAGCACAGCTACGTATTAAACGTTTACTCAGTTTCCGAGAATTTTTCAGGTGCATAACTATGTGCATAAATCTTTTCTTCTGTAGATGAAGTACGGTTGGTTCATCTTCTCGATTGAGGTGTTTTCAAGAATCATGTAAGGTTTGAACGCGGATTGTAATCATCAAGATACAAATGAGGTTTAAGATGAAATCAAGTGGCAAACTTGAAGAAATGTTTAGTTTCATATGTTATAATCAATATTTTAATTCATTTTAATTGTCCAATGTTAGTAGTCCAAAGTTGATAGTCCACAGTTAGCAGTTCAATAATTCATATATAGTTTAATATATTATATTCGAATTAATTAATACGTGTCGTGACCCATTGTATACATGTCTCAGACTCGATCACAACTCAAAGTATATATATTATTTTAGAATCAACCTCAACCCTGTATAGCGAACTCGAGCATTACTGCATATAGAGTGTCTATGGTTATTCCAAATAATATATATAGATGACGCCGATATGATATGTCAAAACATTATATATGTGTCCCGATAAAGTGCGTAAAATAAATAACAGAAATTAAATGACGATAAATAAAATTGCGAGAATTAAAATTGCGATGATTAAATTGCGATAATTAAATTGCGATAATTAAAATGTAACAGGGAATTAGGAACAGTTAGCTGGGAACAGTTAGCTAGGAATAGTTAGCGTGGGTTCTTAACAGAATTTCTCATAGTTAATTTGTTCATTTCTAACAAATTTTATTTTGTCCAATGTTTTCTTCATTGTGCCACTTGTTGGATTCTCATAAGTCAAAATCCAAATATGAAATTGAATGAAAATGGTTATTCTGCTGTGAACGAACACGTATATCTTGTGGATGTAAGTAGGATAGTAAATGACTGTTGAATCAGATTTGAAAGAATGTACAGTATAACTTATTAATGTGAAATCTAAATATTCCTCGGGTATTACCTACCCGTTAAAATATTTTCACCATTAACAGTTTGTACAAAAGAATTTTTAATTACAATCTTTATGAAAACATATATACATATATATTTTCTTCAGATGTAATCATGGATTTAATGAGTCAATATGATATTAAACTCATTTGATTTATCGTTAGAACAAGAATATATAATCTCTAAAATATAAGAGATTACATAATCGCCATGTAGAACGAAGATAAATGATGTAGAACGTCATGTAGAACGATGATTATACTCGAGGTACAGAATGATATGTTAAGGCATGTGATGTTGAAACTTAGGTTGTTGGTGTTACTGTTGGCGCTGGTGATGTTGCTGAAGCTGCTAAGTTTTGCACCATATTTTCCAAATTGATTACTCGAGCGCGAAGTTCGTTGACTTCTTCCATTATTCCGGGATGATTGTCGGTTGGAACGAGCAGATGAATAAGGTTCAGAATTTAGGATATCATATAATCGTTGTGGGATATCCTGGCAATAAGGGTGAATATGGTGTTTCGGACAGGTTCGCCGGTAAGTGCTTCAGGTTCTCCACCAAGAGGTGAATTCGGTTGGTGGAAGGGATTGCCTTCTTCACGTATCCATTGTTTAAGTCGACTACGAACCCATCCCCAGTTCATCCAGAATTGGTGATGACTGATTTGTTGATCCATTCCGATTATACTGCTTTTGGAGCTCAAGTATGTTTCCATATCGGAATAGCTATCGGAATCCGAGGAACTTGAACTAGTGGCGAGTTCCATTTCGTATGATTGAGTAAAGGGTTTTTCAATATGAAATGATTTTCGGATATCGGATGATATTCTAATTACATAGAATACCTATACATAGTACAAAAGATCCCGTAGATTACGGAGAGAATTAAGGAAACGTGTCAGATAAAGTCTATAATAACAGATACGCTAAGATATGGATTAGCATATACGCTAAGATAGGAATTTGTCTATACACTATTCATGCAATCAATGCAGTAAGATGTGTCTAGACTGAGAATGATAAGCAGGTAATTTCCTAAGGATGATAAGCAGATGATTTCCGACTAGAAATGATAAGCAAAACTATTGACATACAGACACGGTCGAAGTCCAGACTCATTAATGCATCCTAACAACTACTAGTTAGATACACTAATGCAAGACCTGGTTCGCTAAGACCACCGCTCTGATACCAACTGAAATGCCCAGTTCATATCGATTATAAACGATTCACAATAGTTGATTACATTGCGAGGTTCTGACCTCTATATGTTACATTTTACAAACATTGCATTCGTTTTAAAAAAATAAAACTTTCATTTCAACGAAAGTTGACAGGCATGCATACCATTTTATAATATATCAAACTATAAATGACTTAATAATAATCTTGTTGAACTCATGTAAGACCCTGTTTCCATTTCAGTTGATCGGGACACCGTCCAGGATTCGGGATGCCATCCAGCAAAGAAAAGCTGGACGCCATCCAATATTTGGGACGCCGTCCAGTTGGTCTATCGGGCCAGCTGTTTTACTTACAGATATTTAGAGAGGTATTTCTGTATTTTCACTTGAGGGTCGGTTTGGAAGCCACAAAACTGACCCATGGGCTATCTTATCCTCATTTCACCTCTCTTCACTCTCACACTTGCATCTAGAGAGAGGAAGGGTTTAGAGAGAGAGAGAGAGAGAGAGCTTGATTTGGAGAAGAAGGAGTCGGTTTCTCACCAAAACTCGGGTTCTAAAGTTGTTCATCTCGCTCCTAGCTACGTTGTGGTAGTATTGGTAAGCTCAAACTCCGAATTTCATTTGTTAGATTTGATATTCAAGTTACGGTGTTGAGCTAGTTTGTTGTGAAACCCTCTTAGATGATGAAATGGGTTTATGGTGACTAGTTATTCATGTCACTTGGCGGGTTTTGGGTTGGTTGAAGATTTGGCCTTGATTATACTTTGATCTTGAGTTTAATCACTACGTTTAGTGATTATGGAAGTGTTGGAATACTTTTGGGTGTGTTTGGTTAACTAATTTTGAAATGGGTCGAAATTTGGGTTTTGTGTCAAAATGGGTATGACAAGTGTTTAACACTTGTGTTCGGGTTTAATCGGTGTGTTAGGACCATATTCACTCGTGTTAGTGAATGTTGGTTAGTTTGGGCGAGGTTTGTGCTTGGAAGTGCATTTGAGTCGAAATTGCACTAAGTGTCAATTGGGTTGGTTTGTAAGTCCACCCTAATTGTATTGTTTGTATTGTGATAATGGAATAGGTACATTCCATCGGCGAGTTGCGGATTATTCGGTGGCATTCATCAAGGCGATAAGGTGAGTGTTAATATCCTATGTGCATATGTATGTGTAGGATGGGTGCGGGTTGGGTGAAGTGATTCTTGGTTATAGAGCTCACTTCACATATAAGTGGATTTGATGGACTTGTGTATAGTTCCAATTGGCACGGTTGTGCATTTTGGTTGACCACCTTTGGGGAGGTACACACTTGTGTGTACATTACCACATGTGCTTGTGATGTGGATTATATAACCCCAATGGCGAAAGGTTAGTGATATATGTGTTGTACGCTAACGGCTTCATGAATGGATATGTGTTGTCCAAGTTAGTGATATATGTGTTGTACGCTAACGGCTTCATGAATGGATATGTGTTGTCCAAGTTAGTGATATATGTGTTGTACGCTAACGGCTTTATGAATGGACATGTGTTGTCTAAGTTAGTGATATATGTGTTGTACGCTAACGGCTTTATGAATGGATATGTGTTGTCCAAGTTAGTGATATATGTGTTGTACGCTAACGGCTTTATGAATGGATATGTGTTGTCCAAGTTAGTGGTATATGTGTTGTACGCTAACGGTTTCATGAATGGATATGTGTTGTCCAAGTAAGTGATATATGTGTTGTACGCTAACGGTTTCATGAATGGATATGTGTTGTCCAAGGGTTAGTGATATATGTGTTGTACACTAACGGTTGTTACAAACACTGATGGGAAATTCGAGTACCATTACTTTGTACGATTGATTAACCTTGGACGTTTATATATTGTTATATATATATATATATATATATATATATATATATATATATATATATATATATATATATATATATATATATATATATATATATATATATATATTAATGTATTGTGGTGATGTAGCTAACCCTCCAGGTGTAGCTCATTGGCGTTGTTCACATCGTCGTTGGTGAACCGATATTTTGTTGATGTATCTTTAGCTCGTTGCTTAGTGATCTTACGGTATGCTTAGACTAGCTTGCCTTTATGTTTGGATGCTCCGGTATGCGGTATTTAATATTTTGTGTAGCGTGTCCATTTATGCATATATATGTATGTAGTATATTCTCACTCACTAAGCGTTAGCTTACCCTCTCGTTGTTTACATTTTTATAGATTGCATGGATGCGGTGGCTCGGGTAAGCGTGGGAACTAGTGGACTTGCGTATTTGCTTTAGAGGGCTTGCTTTTGGATTTGATTAGGATTGGGTAGCGTATTCCCTAATCTCATGCTCGGTCTATGTTTTGAATTTAACTAAATGGGTCGAAATGGTCACTTGGTTGTAATTTGGGTCGATATGGGCCCGGGGTTGTAAAACTCGGTTTTATTATGGAAAACTCTTAGTTTTAATTATTATAACATTTTGTGATGGTGTTTTGGTTTAAAAGTGTCGGGAAGCGGGTTTTTCGCCCGCGTGTATAAGAAAAACTGATCAGAACTTTTCAGTGTATTTGGACGCCGTCCAAGATGGCTGGACGCCGTCCAGTCCTTCAGAGCTGGACGCCGTCCAGATGTGCTGGTCCAGAATTTTTTTTTGGCACGTTTTTGGAAGGATAACGGGCTGTGTCGTTACAAGTGGTATCAGAGCATGGTCTAAGGGATTTATGTGACTTGAGATAGGTGCCTAGACTTACACTTTTGTGTGTGCTTAATTTGTTGCGGGACTTGTAGGATTACGGGTCGGAATGGGTTATAGTTAGTGCCTTCTTTATAGGTTGACTAATGTTTATATTAATATGTGGATATTATTAATATATTATTGCGTTGTGTTTTGTTTAAGTTTGTGTTTGTTTATATCATCGAGCGAAGCGGTCATTGTACTAACGAGTTGATACGGCGTGTGTGTGTAATAAGGATTTGCAAACCTTATTACATGTGCAAATTGTGTCTAGCAAGTGATGTACGACGAGTGTTTAGCAAGATTGGGCGGTGTTGTGTGCATAACTTTTTACGTTCGTGATCTAATCGCTTTGCATTCCTTAGAATGGCGACGGGAAACGGGATCGAGACAAACAATTTGGAGTTTAACGCAAGAGTTGCGGCTGCCGTTGCGGAACAAGTGGGTGCATTACGAGAAGAAATGGATAGGAAGTATTCCGAATTTTGGGGTAGTAGTGAAATGGAGTGTTGTCTTAAAAGCTTTATGAGGACTAAACCCCCGATGTATGATGGGAAACCGGATCCTTTGATAAGCACAACTTGGATCTCGGATGTCGAAGGGTGTTTTCGTACTATTGAATGCCCTCCTGAGAAAAAGACGAGACTCGCTACTAGTTTGTTGCGGGGTAGGGCGAGGGATTGGTTGGATGGTAAGATTGATCTTGTCAGTGGCGAAACGTTTATGACTTTATCGTGGGACGAATTTAAGGAGGAATTCTTCGAGGAGTTCCGGACTTCAGCCGATTTGTGGGAATTGCTTAATGAGTTGCGAAATTTGGGACAAGGATCTATGGATTTGCATACTCTCAAGACGACCTTTATGGCGAAGGCTCGTTTTTGTCCGGAGTATTTGGGGAATGATCGTATGTTGATGGGGGATTTCTATCGAACCTTGAATGATGACTTGAAGAGTAAAATTAGCCGAGGTTAAGCGAAATCGTTTGCGGAATTATTCGACTCGGCTAGAGGTTTCGAGTCGTATTCACGATCGAAGAAAGGTGAACCTTCAAGTGAGAGAAGAGTTGTTTCATATGGTGCTCCGAGTAAGAGGACTAAGGGTCCGAGTGTGAGCACGGGTGGTACACGGACGGGTATATCGGATTCTAGTGCGTCTAGATGTTACAATTGTGGCATGAGGGGTCACAAGTCTTGGGAATGTTCGGTACCAAAGGGTGATGGCATGGCGTGCTTCAATTGCCAAGAAGAAGGACATCGTAAGTCGGAATGTCCCAAGTTAGCGGGGACGGGTGCGGCAAGGAGACGTTAAGGTACGTTTCATTTTAATAAATATGTCCTTTGATTATTTATTATGCGCCGTTGAGTTTGAGTTTATTAAATGCATTGTGTTGTGCATGTTATTGATATGGGTGACGTTCCTAATGGAAGTACCCTATGGCGACGTTTTGATTGATGGGCGAAGGGCGTAAGACTTGGTGCAACCAAGCATTCCTTAGTATTGGGAAATGTTTCTACCAAACCATGGAAATGGGTTTTGGTGTTCGGTCGTTAAGCGCGTGCTCGCTTTCGTGTTGAAGTTGATGAACCATGAGGTTCGTCGGGTGGATTGAATTCCTTGAAATCGAGTGTTGATCTCGATGTATGTTGGTAAAGGAGTCTACGTGACGCGACATTAGGTGCCTCTTTCATACCTACTAGCGTGGTGTTCAACTCCGATTGGGTTGTGGTTACATTGTACTTAGGGTACCGGGAGAAACCCTTAGGTACATGAGTGACTAGGTGAAATTTGACAAACTAAAGCAATTGGATGATTGCGAGGGTATGGTTTGTGTAATCGTGGTACACTTTTCGTTCGAAGTGTTTAAGGATAGATTAAGATCCTTGGTATGCTCAAGGTTGGAGCAAGATATGTCGATGGGTCGTGTGAACCCAATTGTTGGTAAAGTCTACCTTTGGTAGCACTGTACGGTAGTATTAGTTGTGGTTATGGAACGTAGTTTCAAGTGGGGAGTTACACTCCCGCACGAGGAAGTTTTAGTGTGAGATTTCGGATTATGCTTTTAGTAGATCCGAAATTTGTGTGGGGACCTAGTTTTGGTCAATTTGTGGTAGAGTACAATTTCGGTTAAATTGTACTTATGATTCTGGATTTGAATTATCACCGAGGTGGTAATGTGGTAAATCTCGTTGAGAGATAATGGACGTGTTTGACGAGCAAGGTGAAATCCCTCGGTTAAGGGATATGCGTGGTAGATTCCCTTTTAGAGAATTATTGTTTGGTGCCTATGTTTGATATAGGTGGTTCTTGCTCGATTGTGTGAATGGTTAGTGGTATCCGTTAGGATTCACTATGGCGTAGCAGAGCGCGATGTTACGCTACTCGTTGTTCGAGGCCAAAAGGGTGTTGATTGGTGAAGCATGACCTTCAGGGTCCGCTGACTTCATCATGGGATTATTGATTAGTGAAGCATGACCTTCGGGGTCCGCTGACTTCATCATGGTAGTGTTATATTGGTGAAGCATGACCTTCGGGGTCCGCTGACTTCATCAAGGGAGTAGTGTTATATCGGCATGGTATAACATTATCGGGAAATGCGAGTACCGGTGGGAAATGCGAGTACCATTCCTGTGTTGAGAATGTGGATTGCGTGTGTTTTCGGATTCACGATGACGCGTGTGGTTTCGGTCATCTTATTGTGGAAGTGAGTCGCGTGTAGTTCGGATTCACAAATGACTCGTGTGGTTTCAGTCATTGTATTGTGTAAGTGAGTCTCGTGTAGTTCGGATTCACAAATGACTCGTGTGGTTTCGGTCATTGTATTGAGGAGTGAGTCTCGTGTAGTTCGGATTCACAAGTGACGCCTGTGGTTGCGGTCATTCTTTTGGGATAGTGACTCTCGTGTAGTTCGGATTCACTAAGGCGCGTGTGGTTCGACCAATCCCGATTGTTGTTACGAAGAAGGTAGTGAGTCGCGTGTAGTTCGGATTCACTAAGGCGCGTGTAGTTTTCGGCCAGCCTTCATGTTGTGTGATCTATCGGTTGTTTTATACACCGATAGTGGGGTCGTAAGGACCATGATGTTTGATCTATTGGTTGTTTTATACACCAATGGTGGGGTCGTAAGGACCATGTTGTGGGAACTATCAGTTGTTTTATACGTCGATGGTGGGGTCGTGAGGACCATGTTGTAGGATTTAGTGATGCGATAGCTGTGCTTCGCTCACAAGTTATTACGGGTGTGACGATAGTCAATTTTGTACACCTTGGGTTTAGCGTTGCCATAGTCGTTTTGGGCGCTATCGGCTTTAGCCATTGGATTATGATGTTATGATAGTTGCGTATTGGACGTGTTGTGCACTACAAGGGATATTAGGTGGTAAGTGTAATCTGTAAGGGTTCACTTTTGTTCGGTCTTCGTCGGTTTAGATGGTTGACCCTATGTTGGTATGTGGTTACTTTAGCATTGTACTTGGTAATGGTACGCTACAGGGTTGATATCTCGATTAGAGATTGGATGAGTTTTCCCGATGCGAGGGAATGAGTAAGGTTTTAGTGCTCGGATTGTGGATTTGATAAATCGCGAGTGACGATTTTAGGTTGTTAAAGGTGATTCGTTGGGAAGAGTTTCCTAGGAAAGTCGGATTGAGACTTGTGTTTGAGGACCGTTGAGTGAGGTCCGTTAGGGTAGGTAACGAAGATCACGAGGACGTGATCGATTCTAAGTGGGGGAGAGTTGTAAGACCCTATTTCCATTTCAGTTGATCGAGACGCCGTCCAGGATTCGGGACGCCGTCCAGCAAAGAAGAGCTGGACGCCGTCTAATATTTGGGATGCCGTCCAGTTAGTCTGTCGGGCCAGCTGTTTTACTTTAAGATATTTAGAGGGGTATTTCGGTATTTTCACTTGAGGGTCAGTTTGGAAGCCACAAAACTGACCCATGGGCTATCTTATCCTCATTTCACCTCTCTTCACTCTCACACTTGCATCTAGAGAGAGAGGAAGGGTTTAGAGAGAGAGAGAGAGAGAGAGAGCTTGATTTTGAGAAGAAGGAGTCGGTTTCTCACCAAAACTCAGGTTCTAAAGTTGTTCATCTCGCTCCTAGCTATGTTGTGGTAGTATTGGTAAGCTCAAACTCCGAATTTCATTTGTTAGATTTGATATTCTAGTTAGGGTGTTGAGCTAGTTTGTTGTGAAACCCTCTTAGATGATGAAATGGGTTTATGGTGACTAGTTATTCATGTCACTTGGCGGGTTTTGGGTTGGTTGACGATTTGGCCTTGATTAGGCTTTGATCTTGAGTTTAATCACTAGGTTTAGTGATTATGGAAGTGTTGGAATACTTTTGGGTGTGTTTCGTTAACTAATTTTGAAATGGGTCAAAATTAGGGTTTTGTGTCAAAATGGGTAAGACACGTGTTTAACACTTGTGTTCGGGGTTTAATCGGTGTGTTAGGACCATATTCACTCGTGTTAGTGAATGTTGGTTAGTTTGGGCGCGGTTTGTGCTTGGAAGTGCATTTGGGTCTAAATTGCACTAAGTGTCAATTGGGTTGGTTTGTAAGTCCACCCTAATTGTATTGTTTGTATTGTGATAATGGAATAGGTACATTCCATCGGCGAGTTGCGGATTATTCGGTGGCATTCATCAAGGCGATAATGTGAGTGTTAATATCCTATGTGCATATGTATGTGTAGGATGGGTGCGGGTCGGGTGAAGTGATTCTCGGTTATAGAGCTCACTTCACATATAGGTGGATTTGATGGACTTGTGTATAGGTCCAATTGGCACGGTTGTGCATTTTGGTTGACCACCTTTGGCGAGGTACACACTTGTGTGTACATTATCACATGTGCTTGTGATGTGGATTATATAACCCCAGTGGCGAAGGGTTAGTGATATATGTGTTGTACGCTAACGGCTTCATGAATGGATATGTGTTGTCCAAGTTAGTGATATATGTGTTGTATGCTAACGGCTTCATGAATGGATATGTGTTGTCCAAGTTAGTGATATATGTGTTGTACGCTAACGGCTTTATGAATGGACATGTGTTGTGCAAGTTAGTGATATATGTGTTGTACGCTAACGGCTTTATGAATGGATATGTGTTGTCCAAGTTAGTGATATATGTGTTGTACGCTAACGGCTTTATGAATGGATATGTGTTGTCCAAGTTAGTGGTATATGTGTTGTACGCTAACGGTTTCATGAATGGATATGTGTTGTCCAAGTTAGTGATATATGTGTTGTACGCTAACGGTTTCATGAACGGATATGTGTTGTCCAAGGGTTAGTGATATATGTGTTGTACACTAACGGTTGTTACGAACACCGATGGGAAATTCGAGTACCATTCCTTTGTACGATTGATTAACCTTGGACGTTTATATATTGTTATATATATATATATATATATATATATATATATATTAATGTATTGTGGTGATGTAGCTAACCCTCCGGGTGTAGCTCATTAGCGTTGTTCACATAGTCGTTGGTGGACCTATATTTTGTTGATGTATCTTTAGCTCGTTGCTTAGTGATCTTACGGTATGCTTAGACTAGCTTGCCTTTATGCTTGGATGCTCCGGTATGCGGTATTTGATATTTTGTGTGGCGTGTCCATTTATGCATATATATGTATGTAGTATATTCTCACTCACTAAGCGTTAGCTTACCCTCTCGTTGTTTACATTTTTATAGATTGCATGGATGTGGTGGCTCGGGTAAGCGTGGGAACTAGTGGACTTGCATATTTGCTTTAGAAGGCTTGCTTTTGGAATTGATTAGGATTGGGTAGCGTATTCCCTAATCTCATGCTCGGTCTATGTTTTGAATTTAACTAAATGGGTCGAAATGGTCACTTGGTTGTAATTTGGGTCGATGTGGGTCCGGGGTTGTAAAACTCGGTTTTATTATGGAAAACTCTTAGTTTAATTATTATAACATTTTGTGATGGTGTTTTGGTTTAAAAGTGTCTGGAAGCGGGTTTTTCGTCCGCATGTATAAGAAAAACTTATCAGAACTTTTCAGTGTATTTGGACGCCATCCAAGATGGCTGGACGCCGTCCAGTCCTTCAGAGCTGGACGCCGTCCAGATGTGCTGGTCGAGAATTTTTTTTTTTTTTTTGGCACGTTTTTGGAAGGATAACGGGTTGCGTCGTTACAACTCAATGACTAGAATGCAATGTCTTTTGAAATATGTCATGAATGACTCCAAGTAATATCTCTAATATGAGCAATTGCACAGCGGAAGATTTCTTTAATACATGAGAATAAATATGCTTTAAAGTGTCAACCAAAAGGTTGGTGAGTTCATAAGTTTATCGTAAACAATAAAATTCATCATTTTGATAGACCACGAGATTCAAATACAGTACACCTATCTCGTGTATGAAACCATTTTTCATAATGCTTAGCAGAGTAGGTTCGTATCCTTTTCTCCCCCATAGGTTGCCTCATGATTTTTAAATAATCGTGCACATATCTCGTGCACAAAACTAATACACATAACCTGTGTATAAAAATCATTCTCTCGATACATAACATTCATTTCGATTTCATTGCTCAACATGGTAACCGACCTTAACATATAATGCGCATCAATAATATCCCCAAAATAGAACATCTCGTATGTATAATATATAAACTTCGAAGTACTAAACACCACGCCCACTAGCTCTTCCATCTAGTGAACATTCTGGGTGGGGGTGTTAAACCCGGTAGCTACCTTTAGAATTCGCGTGAATTAGGGCCATACCCGATTCTAATTCTTAGGTTACCAAGCAATAATAATCAGGGAAAAATATATTCATCAATTGGTGGCAATTATCATGTCCACCTAATTCAATAATAATAAACAGAACTTCTGTCTGTATAATAATTCATTCGAGGAATGTTTTGCTTGTGTCTATCTCGTCAAACATTTATAAAAGCATCTCAGTCCAAAAATATAGATTTCAAAGACATTTAATAAAGCAGTTGTAAAACAGTTATAAAGCAGCGCATGTATTCTCAGTCCCAAAAATGTAAAGAGTAAAAGGGAATGAAATGAACTCACAATACTGTATTTCGTAGTAATTATGCATATGACGGCATTGAACAAGTGCAAAGTTGGTCTCGGATTCACGAACCTATATCATTCATATACATATTAATACATATACTTGTAACTGAACAATTTATTTATTATCTTAGTTTATATACTATATATTTAATTTGTGTATATTTTTAAAATGATTAGTATTTATATAGTTATATTAATATATCTATATTTATTAAATAAAGTCAATAGTTTATTATATGTAAGTATTTATATAAATAATATTATTAGATTTGATATTTATAGTTATGTGAAATATTAATATAAGTATATTTTATGTACAAAATATTTATCTGCTTAAAAAGATAGTTTTGATAATAATAATGATTTACTAATAATAATAATAACTTTTATAATAATACTAGTAATGATATTGTTAATATTGATACTTATAATAATAAAATTAGAAATCTTATTTATAATGATAATATTAATAATCATATTACTTAATAATAATACTTATATTGATAATGATATTAGTAATAACAATGATAATAATAATAATAATAATAATAATAATAATAATAATAATAATAATAATAATAATAATAATAATAATAATAATAATAATAATAATAATAATAATAATAATAATAATAATAATAATAATAATAATAATAATAATAATAATTGTAACCAGGGTTATGATAATAATAATAAATGGTAACTAATACTTGTTTTAATAATAATATCAGTAATAACTAATATTCATAATATTTGATAATAATAATAATACTAATAATAATAATAATTCTAATACTTAATGATAGTAACAATAACAATAATGATAAATGTAATAATAACAGTACTAATAATAATCATAATAACCATACTAATAATAATCATAATAATAATAATAATAATAATAATAATAATAATAATAATAATATTAATGATTATAATACTTATTAATATGATACTAATAATAATAATAATCATAATAAAAATAATAATAAATTATAATAACAATAATAATAAATGATCATTAATCCTTATATTAGTAATAATAATTATTATATTAATAATAATAACAATAATAATAATAATAATAATAACAATTTTAAAAATGAATACTACCTTAAAAAGCTTTCCTAAAAAAATGCCATGAACTGGGCTCGAACCCGAGACCTCTCGCTAACCTGACACCCTCATGAACCATCCCTCTGTCCTTGCATATCTGTTTTCAATATGATCCTAATTATTATTAAACCGTATTTTTTTCTGTTTCTCTAATTTCCTTCTTCTTCATCCCCTAAACTAGTCGACCAGAACACCATATCTATAAAACGAATTCCAAATAAAGATTTAAGACTTGAAATTTAATTAAAACGATATGTGTTTGGGAGATTAATTCAACAGACACAAAACAAAAAAATATATAATAAAAAGCTGTTGCTTCTGCTTCGTGGAAAAAAAATGAAACTCAAACATGAATTCAATTTTTTTTAATGTTTTAGAAAAAGTTTATAACACGAAAAAGGTTAGAAAGCTTTCATGGAAACTTTACAAATCATTAATTTTATCAGAAACTTCAAAACGAAAACGAATTTGGCTAAGAACAAATTAGTTGACTTTTTACTTTAGAACTTTGACTCGAAAATTCAAGTTCGTTATGAAAAATTGATATTCAAAACTTTGCAGATAGTTTATATAGGATATTCCTAACCAAACTGCATTAACACATTTTGCAGTTAAAATCAAATTGGAGCTTTTTTTAAAAAAAAATACGCGAACAGAGTTCTACCTGATGTTCTTCATTCTTTTCATTTAAATTCCCAATTGCAGTGTTAAAATTTATATTAAAAGAATTGTTATTGGTTTCTGAATATATTGTGGTAATAATTCTGAGTAATCCTTTGTTTTATAGTCATTCAAGTCGACACAGATTATTTGAGTACGTACAGAAATATATAAAAAAAATTAAAAGAAGGAATTGATATCTAACTGAATCGTACCCTTTGTTATTCAGTGATTATGGATGTTGACGTGTTTAACAATCAAGCAAACAAATTAAACAGAGAGGATAGCGATTTACAACTGACTTTGTAATTATCTATTATTTATATACGTATATAACTGTATATGTACGTATATATCTGTATTTGTTTATATAAATGTATTTATTTATTAGTATATACATATACGTATTTGTTATATTAAATTTTGTAATATATAAATCTATAAATCTGTGAATGTGATTAATAAGAATCATAATGATAATATAATTACTATTAATATTATTATTATCAAATAATACTAATAATACAAATGATATTAATAATATAGATAATAATATTGATAAAGGTAATAATAATAATTAAAATTATATTTTCAATCATTTTTATAATCATATTTATATTTATCATCTTTATTTTTGATAATCATAAGCTTTTATTGTAACAATAATAATAATAATAATAATAATAATAATAATAATAATAATAATAATAATAATAATAATAATAATAATAATAATAATAATAATAATAATACTAATATTAATATTAATAATAAAAGTACTAAAAATATTATTTTGATAACTATATTTTAACTTATAATTACATTTAATATTTTAATATTACATATTATTAATTATGTAATATTTATTAACTCTATAATATATAAAGTAACATATATTTAATATTTAATATTTATACATTTTAATATAATACCATATACATATAATCATCAATTATGTATTGTAATCATATATATTCAACAATTATATATAATATTTGAAATGTCCCGTTCTTATTGATTAAAAACGTTTCATATTAATTGATTTCGTTGCGAGGTTTTGACCTCTATATGAGACGTTTTTCAAAGACTGCATTCATTTTTAAAACAAACCATAACCTTTACTTCATAGATAAAGGTTTTAAAAAGCTTTACGTAGATTATCAAATAATGATAATCTAAAATATCCTGTTTACACACGACCATTACATAATGGTTTACAATACAAATATGTTACAACAAAATAAGTTTCTTGAATGCAGTTTTTACACAATATCATACAAGCATGGACTCCAAATCTCGTCGTTATTTAAGTATGCGACAGCGGAAGCTCTTAATAATCACCTGAGAATAAACATGCTTAAAACGTCAACAAAAATGTTGGTGAGTTATAGGTTTAACCTATATATATCAAATCATAATAATAGACCACAAGATTTCATATTTCAATACACATCCCATACATAGAGATAAAAATCATTCATATGGTGAACACCTGGTAACTGACATTAACAAGATGCATATATAAGAATATCCCCATCATTCCGGGACACCCTTCGGATATGATAAATTTCGAAGTACTAAAGCATCCGGTACTTTGGATGGGGTTTGTTAGGCCCAATAGATCTATCTTTAGAGTTCGCGTCAATTAGGGTGTCTGTTCCCTAATTCTTAGATTACCAGACTTAATAAAAAGGGGCATATTCGATTTCGATAATTCAACCATAGAATGTAGTTTCACGTACTTGTGTCTATTTTGTAAATCATTTATAAAACCTGCATGTATTCTCATCCCAAAAATATTAGATTTTAAAAGTGGGACTATAACTCACTTTCACAGATTTTTACTTCGTCGGGAAGTAAGACTTGGCCACTGGTTGATTCACGAACCTATAACAATATATACATATATATCAAAGTATGTTCAAAATATATTTACAACACTTTTAATATATTTTGATGTTTTAAGTTTATTAAGTCAGCTGTCCTCGTTAGTAACCTACAACTAGTTGTCCACAGTTAGATGTACAGAAATAAATCGATAAATATTATCTTGAATCAATCCACGACCCAGTGTATACGTATCTCAGTATTGATCACAACTCAAACTATATATATTTTGGAATCAACCTCAACCCTGTATAGCTAACTCCAACATTCACATATAGAGTGTCTATGGTTGTTCCGAAATATATATAGATGTGTCGACATGATAGGTCGAAACATTGTATACGTGTCTATGGTATCTCAAGATTACATAATATACAATACAAGTTGATTAAGTTATGGTTGGAATAGATTTGTTACCAATTTTCACGTAGCTAAAATGAGAAAAATTATCCAATATTGTTTTACCCATAACTTCTTCATTTTAAATCCGTTTTGAGTGAATCAAATTGCTATGGTTTCATATTGAACTCTATTTTATGAATCTAAACAGAAAAAGTATAGGTTTATAGTCAGAAAAATAAGTTACAAGTTGTTTTTGTAAAGGTAGTCATTTCAGTCGAAAGAACGACGTCTAGATGACCATTTTAGAAAACATAATTCCACTTTGAGTTTAACCATAATTTTTGGATATAGTTTCATGTTCATAATAAAAATCATTTTCTCAGAATAACAACTTTTAAATTAAAGTTTATCATAGTTTTTAATTAACTAACCCAAAACAGCCCGAGGTGTTACTACGACGGCGTAAATCCGGTTTTACGGTGTTTTTCGTGTTTCCGGGTTTTAAATCATTAAGTTAGCATATCATATAGATATAGAATATGTGTTTAGTTGATTTTAAATGTCAAGTTAGAAGGATTAACTTTTGTTTGCGAACAAGTTTAGAATTAACTAAACTATGTTCTAGTGATTACAAGTTTAAACCTTCGAATAAGATAGCTTTATATGTATGAATCGAATGATGTTATGAACATCATTACTACCTTAAGTTCCTTGGATAAACCTACTGGAAAAGAGAAAAATGGATCTAGCTTCAATGGATCCTTGGATGGCTCGAAGTTCTTGAAGCAAAATCATGACACGAAAACAAGTTCAAGTAAGATCATCACTTGAAATAAGATTGTTATAGTTATAGAAATTGAACCAAAGTTTGAATATGATTATTACCTTGTATTAGAATGATAACCTACTGTAAGAAATAAAGATTTCTTGAGGTTGGATGATTACCTTACAAGATTGGAAGTGAGCTAGCAAACTTGAAAGTATTCTTGATTTTATGAAACTAGAACTTTTGGAATTTATGAAGAACACTTAGAACTTGAAGATAGAACTTGAGAGAGATCAATTAGATGAAGAAAATTGAAGAATGAAAGTGTTTGTAGGTGTTTTTGGTCTTTGGTGTATGGATTAGATATAAAGGATATGTAATTTTGTTTTCATGTAAATAAGTCATGAATGATTACTCATATTTTTGTAATTTTATGAGATATTTCATGCTAGTTGCCAAATGATGGTTCCCACATGTGTTAGGTGACTCACATGGGCTGCTAAGAGCTGATCATTGGAGTGTATATACCAATAGTACATACATCTAAAAGTTGTGTATTGTACGAGTACGAATAAGGGTGCATACGAGTAGAATTGTTGATGAAACTGAACGAGGATGTAATTGTAAGCATTTTTGTTAAGTAGAAGTATTTTGATAAGTGTATTGAAGTCTTTCAAAAGTGTATAAATACATATTAAAACACTACATGTATATACATTTTAACTGAGTCGTTAAGTCATCGCTAGTCGTTACATGTAAGTGTTGTTTTGAAACCTTTAGGTTAACGATCTTGTTAAATGTTGTTAACCCAATGTTTATAATATCAAATGAGATTTTAAATTATTATATTATCATGATATTATCATGTATGAATATCTCTTAATATGATATATATACATTAAATGTCTTTACAACGATAATCGTTACATATATGTCTCGTTTAAAAATCATTAAGTTAGTAGTCTTGTTTTTACATACGTAGTTCATTGTTAATATACTTAATGATATGTTTACTTATCATAGTATCATGTTAAATATATATATATATCCATATATATGTCATCATATAGTTTTTACAAGTTTTAACGTTCGTGAATCACCGGTCAACTTGGGTGGTCAATTGTCTATATGAAACATATTTCAATTAATCAAGTCTTAACAAGTTTGATTGCTTAACATGTTGGAAACATTTAATCATGTAAATATCAATCTCAATTAATATATATAAACATGGAAAAGTTCGGGTCACTACAGTACCTACCCGTTAAATAAATTTCGTCCCGAAATTTTAAGCTGTTGAAGGTGTTGACGAATCTTCTGGAAATAGATGCGGGTATTTCTTCTTCATCTGATCTTCACGCTCCTAGGTGAACTCGGGTCCTCTACGAGCATTCCATCTAACCTTAACAATTGGTATCTTGTTTTGCTTAAGTCTTTTAACCTCACGATCCATTATTTCGACGGGTTCTTCGATGAATTGAAGTTTTTCGTTGATTTGGATTTCATCTAACGGAATAGTGAGATCTTCTTTAGCAAAACATTTCTTCAAATTCGAGACGTGGAAAGTGTTATGTACAGCTGCGAGTTGTTGAGGTAAATCAAGTCGGTAAGCTACTGGTCCGACACGATCAATAATCTTGAATGGTCCAATATACCTTGGATTTAATTTCCCTCGTTTATCAAATCGAACAACGCCTTTCCAAGGTGCAACTTTAAGCATGACCATCTCTCCAATTTCAAATTCTATATCTTTTCTTTTAATGTCAGCGTAGCTCTTTTGTCGACTTTGGGCGGTTTTCAACCGTTGTTGAATTTGGATGATCTTCTCGGTAGTTTCTTGTATAATCTCCGGACCCGTAATCTGTCTATCCCCCACTTCACTCCAACAAATCGGAGACCTGCACTTTCTACCATAAAGTGCTTCAAATGGCGCCATCTCAATGCTTGAATGGTAGCTGTTATTGTAGGAAAATTCTGCTAACGGTAGATGTTGATCCCAACTGTTTCTGAAATCAATAACACATGCTCGTAGCATGTCTTCAAGCGTTTGTATCGTCCTTTCGCTCTGCCCATCAGTTTGTGGATGATAGGCAGTACTCATGTCTAGACGAGTTCCTAATGCTTGCTGTAATGTCTGCCAGAATCTTGAAATAAATCTGCCATCCCTATCAGAGATAATAGAGATTGGTATTCCATGTCTTGAGATGACTTCCTTCAAATACAGTCGTGCTAACTTCTCCATCTTGTCATCTTTTCTTATTGGCAAGAAGTGTGCTGATTTGGTGAGACGATCAACTATTACCCAAATAGTATCAAAACCACTTGCAGTCCTTGGCAATTTAGTGATGAAATCCATGGTAATGTTTTCCCATTTCCATTCCGGGATTTGGGTTGTTGAAGTAGACCTAATGGTTTCTGATGCTCAGCTTTGACCTTAGAACACGTCAAACATTCTCCTACGTATTTAGCAACATCGGCTTTCATACCCGGCCACCAAAAATGTTTCTTGAGATCCTTGTACATCTTCCCCGTTCCAGGATGTATTGAGTATCTGGTTTTATGAGCTTCTCTAAGTACCATTTCTCTCATATCTCCAAATTTTGGTACCCAAATCCTTTCAGCCCTATACCGGGTTCCGTCTTCCTGAATATTAAGATGCTTCTCCGATCCTTTGGGTATTTCATCCTTTAAATTTCCCTCTTTTAAAACTCCTTGTTGCGCCTCCTTTATTTGAGTAGTAAGGTTATTATGAATCATTATATTCATAGATTTTACTCGAATGGGTTCTCTGTCCTTCCTGCTCAAGGCATCGGCTACCACATTTGCCTTCCTCGGGTGGTAACGAATCTCAAAGTCGTAATCATTCAACAATTCAATCCACCTACGCGGCCTCATATTCAGTTGTTTCTGATTAAATATGTGTTGAAGACTTTTGTGGTCGGTATATATAATACTTTTGACCCCATATAAGTAGTGCCTCCAAGTCTTTAATGCAAAAACAACCGCTCCTAATTCCAAATCATGCGTCGTATAATTTTGTTCGCGAATCTTCAATTGTCTAGACGCATAAGCAATCACCTTCGTTCGTTGCATTAATACACAACCGAGACCTTGCTTTGATGCGTCACAATAAATCACAAAATCATCATTCCCTTCAGGCAATGACAATATAGGTGCCGTAGTTAGCTTTTTCTTCAATAACTGAAACGCTTTCTCTTGTTCATCCTTCCATTCAAATTTCTTCCCTTTACGCGTTAATGCAGTCAAGGGTTTTGCTATTCTGGAAAAGTCTTGGATGAACCTTCTATAGTAACCAGCTAGTCCTAAAAACTGGCGTATGTGTTTCGGAGTTTTCGGGGTTTTTCACTTTTCAACAGTTTCTATCTTTGCCGGATCCACCTTAATACCTTCTTTGTTCACTATGTGACCGAGGAATTGAACTTCTTCCAACCAAAATGCACACTTTGAAAACTTAGCGTACAATTCTTCCTTCCTCAATACTTCTAACACCTTTCTCAAATGTTCACCCTGTTCTTGGTCATTCTTTGAGTAAATAAGTATGTCATCAATGAAAACAATGACAAACTTGTCAAGGTATGGTCCACACACTCGGTTCATAAGGTCCATGAACACAGCTGGTGCATTAGTTAAACCTAACGGCATGACCATAAACTCGTAATGACCGTAACGTGTTCTGAAAGCAGTCTTTGGAATATCATCTTCTTTCACCCGCATTTGATGATACCCGGAACGTAAGTCAATCTTTGAATAAACAGACGAGCCTTGTAGTTGATCAAATAAGTCGTCGATTCTCGGTAGTGGGTAGCGGTTCTTGATGGTAAGTTTGTTCAACTCTCGGTAGTCGATACACAACCTGAATGTACCATATTTCTTCTTGACAAACAAAACAGGAGCTCCCCACGGTGATGTGCTTGGTCGAATGAAACCAAGCTCTAAAAGTTCTTGTAATTAGCTTTGCAGTTCTTTCATCTCGTTGGGTGCGAGTCTGTAAGGAGCACGAGCTATTGGTGCAGCTCCTGGTACAAGATCTATTTGAAATTCAACGGATCGATGTGGGGGTAATCCCGGTAATTCTTTCGGAAATACATCGGGAAATTCTTTTGCGACGGGAACATCATTGATGCTCTTTTCTTCAGTTTGTACTTTTTCGACGTGTGCTAGAACAGCATAGCAACCTTTTCTTATTAGTTTTTGTGCCTTCAAATTACTAATAAGATGTAGCTTCGTGTTGCCCTTTTCTCCGTACACCATTAAGGGTTTTCCTTTTTCTCGTATAATGCGAATTGCATTTTTGTAACAAATAATCTCTGCTTTCACTTCTTTCAACCAGTCCATACCGATTATCACATCAAAACTCCCTAACTCTATTGGTATCAAATCAATCTTAAATATTTCGCTAACCAGTTTAATTTCTCGATTCCGACATATATTATCTGTTGAAATTAATTTACCATTTGCTAATTCGAGTAAAAATTTACTATCCAAAGGGGTCAATGGACAACTTAATTTAGCACAAAAATCTCTACTCATATAGCTTCTATCCGCACCCGAATCAAATAAAACGTAAGCAGATTTATTGTCAATAAGAAACGTACCCGTAACAAGCTCCGGGTCTTCCTGTGCCTCTGCCGCATTAATATTGAAAACTCTTCCGCGGCCTTGTCCATTCGTGTTCTCCTGGTTCGGGCAATTTCTAATAATGTGGCCCGGTTTTCCACATTTATAACAAACTACATTGGCATAACTTACTCCGACACTACTTGCTCCGCCATTACTCGTTCCGACACCATTTGTTCCTTTCGTTCTATTAACCCCTGGTCCGTAGACCTCACACTTCACCGCGCTATGACCATTTCTTTTACACTTGTTGCAAAATTTGGTGCAGAATCTCGAGTGATACTTTTCACACCTTTGGCATAGCTGCTTCTGATTGTTGTTGTTGTTGCGGTTATTATTGTTATTGGGATGATTATTGTAGTTGCTGTTGTTGTTGTTGTTGTTGTTGTTGTTGTTGTTGTTGGGCCGTTTGTTGTAGTTGCGATTGATGTTGCGATTGTTGGGATAATTGTTGCGATTATTGTTGTAATTGCTGTTGTTGTTGTATTGGTGAATCTTATCACCGTTTTCCTCCCACTTTCTTTTGACTTGCTTCACATTGGCCTCTTCAGCAGTCTGTTCTTTAATTCTTTCTTCAATCTGGTTCACTAGTTTGTGAGCCATTCTAAATGCCTGTTGTATGGAGGCGGGCTCGTGTGAACTTATATCTTCTTGGATTCTTTCCGGTAATCCTTTCACAAACGCGTCGATCTTCTCTTCCTCATCTTCGAATGCTCCCGAACACAATAGGCACAATTCTGTGAATCGTCTTTCGTACGTGGTAATATCAAATCCTTGGGTTCGTAACCCTCTAAGTTCTGTCTTGAGCTTATTGACCTCGGTTCTGGGACGGTACTTCTCGTTCATCAAGTGCGTGAATGCTGACCACGGTAGTGCGTACGCATCGTCTTGTCCCACTTGCTCTAGAAAGGTATTCCACCATGTTAACGCAGAACCTGTGAAGGTATGCGTAGCGTACTTCACTTTGTCCTATTCAGTACACTTACTTATGGTAAACGCCGATTCGACCTTCTCGGTCCACCGTTTCAATCCGATCGGTCCTTCGGTTCCATCAAATTCCAAAGGTTTGCAGGCAGTGAATTCTTTATAGGTGCATCCTACACGATTTCCTGTACTGCTAGATCCAAGGTTATTGTTGGTATGTAGCGCAGCCTGTACTGCGGCTATGTTTGAAGCTAGAAAAGTACGGAATTCCTCTTCATTCATATTCACGGTGTGTCGAGTAGTCGGTGCCATTTCCTTCAAAATAGTCAAATGGAACAAGTTAATCATACAGAATATTAAGAGTAGTTAATAGTATTTCGTAGCATAATATGAACTCATTTATAAAAGCTTTTTCTTCATATTAGCGTTTTATAAGTTTTTATTCGGGTAGTACCTACCCGTTAAGTTCATACTTAGTAGCTAATATATAATTCAACTACTACAATTCTATATGAAAAACTGATTATAATAATATTTCGCGTTCAAACTTTTACACAATATTTTACAAACTTACAATACCGCTTATTTTACATATAGCATGAAATATAGCACACAATAAATTTGATACAAGATGGTTGTGAAGATAATTCTAGATAGTACACAAGTCGTTCAGCAAAGGCAATAAAGACACGTAATTCATACGTCCAGAAACAAGTCATGCATTCTGGTTTTACTAGGATTACTTCCCATCCTTGGTCTTGTGGAACATAACCGTTATGGCCGTTGATAAAACAGCGTGTTGTAACGTTGTCAAAGGGACGAGGGTTACGTAATGTCCAACAGTCCCGTAACAATCTAAAAACCTCATTTCTTACCCCAATTACCGACTCCGTCACTTGTGGGAACGTTTTGTTTAATAGTTGTAGCCCGATGTTCTTGTTCTCACTTTGGTGAGAAGCGAACATTACTAATCCGTAAGCATAACATGCTTCTTTATGTTGCATGTTAGCCGCTTTTTCTAAATCACGAAGTCCTATATTCGGATATACTGAGTCAAAATAATTTCTTAACCCGTTGCGTAAAATAGCATTTGGGTTCCCCGCAATATATGCATCAAAGTAAACACATCGTAACTTATGGGTTTCCCAATGTGATATCCCCCATCTTTCAAACGAAAGTCTCTTATAAACCAAGACATTCTTGGAACGTTCTTCGAATGTCTTACAAACTGATTTCGCCGTAAATAGTTGTGCCAAAGAATTCTGACCGACTCTAGACAAGATTTCATCAATCATGTCTCCGGGTAGGTCTCTTAAAATATTGGGTTGTCTATCCATTTTGTGTTTTTATACTGTAAAATAGACAAGAGTTAGATTCATAAAAAAAAATACTTATTAATACAAGCAATTTTTTACATATATCATAAAGCATAAGCACACTATATTACATATATTACACCACACGAATACAACTATCTTATTCCGACTCGCTCATTTCTTCTTCTTCGGTTTTGGTTCGTTTTGCCAAGTTTCTAGGGATATATGATGTTCCCCTAATACTAACTGTCGTTTTCCACAACGGTTTAGAAAAACCTGGTGGTTTAGAGGTTCCCGGGTCATTGTTACAACTTAAGGACTTCGGGGGTTGACGATACATATAAAGTTCATCGGGGTTGGAATTAGATTTCTCTATTTTTATGCCCTTTCCCTTATTATTTTCTTTTGCCTTTTTAAATTCAGTTGGGGTAATTTCTATAACATCATCGGAATTCTCGTCGGAATCCGATTCATCGGAGAATTGGTAATCCTCCCAATATTTTGCTTCCTTGGCGGAAACACCATTGACCATAATTAACCTTGGTCGGTTGGTTGAGGATTCACTTTTACTTAACCGTTTTATTATTTCCCCCACCGGTTCCGATTCTTCTTCCGGTTCCGATTCTTCTTCCGGTTCCGATTCTTCTTCCGGTCCCGACTCTTCTTCCGGTTCCTCTTCGGGAACTTGTGAATCAGTCCACGAATCATTCCAATTTACATTTGACTCTTCATTATTATTAGGTGAGTCAATGGGACTTGTTCTAGAGGTAGACATCTATCACATAATATCAAATACGTTAAGAGATTAATATATCACATAATATTCACATGTTAAAAATATATAGTTTCCAACAAAATTTGTTAAGCAATCATTTTTCAAGTAAACACGATCGAAGTCCAGACTCACTAATGCATCCTAACAAACTCGATAAAACACACTAATGCAAAATTCTGGTTCTCTAAGACCAACGCTCGGATACCAACTGAAATGTCCCGTTCTTATTGATTAAAAACGTTCCATATTAATTGATTTCGTTGCGAGGTTTTGACCTCTATATGAGACGTTTTTCAAAGACTGCATTCATTTTTAAAACAAACCATAACCTTTATTTCATAGATAACGGTTTTAAAAAGCTTTACGTAGATTATCAAATAATGATAATCTAAAATATCCTGTTTACACACGACCATTACATAATGGTTTACAATACAAATATGTTACAACAAAATAAGTTTCTTGAATGCAGTTTTTACACAATATCATACAAGCATGGACTCCAAATCTCGTCCTTATTTAAGTATGCGACAGCGGAAGCTCTTAATAATCACCTGAGAATAAACATGCTTAAAACATCAACAGAAATGTTGGTGAGTTATAGGTTTAACCTATATATATCAAATCATAATAATAGACCACAAGATTTCATATTTCAATACACATCCCATACATAGAGATAAAAATCATTCATATGGTGAACACCTGGTAACCGACATTAACAAGATGCATGTATAAGAATATCCCCATCATTCCGGGACACCCTTCGGATATGATAAATTTCGAAGTACTAAAGCATCCGGTACTTTGGATGGGGTTTGTTAGGCCCAATAGATCTATCTTTAGAGTTCGCGTCAATTAGGGTGTCTGTTCCCTAATTCTTAGATTACCAGACTTAATAAAAAGGGGCATATTCGATTTCGATAATTCAACCATAGAATGTAGTTTCACGTACTTGTGTCTATTTTGTAAATCATTTATAAAACCTGCATGTATTCTCATCCCAAAAATATTAGATTTTAAAAGTGGGACTATAACTCACTTTCACAGATTTTTACTTCGTCGGGAAGTAAGACTTGGCCACTGGTTGATTCACGAACCTATAACAATATATACATATATATCAAAGTATGTTCAAAATATATTTACAACACTTTTAATATATTTTGATGTTTTAAGTTTATTAAGTCAGCTGTCCTCGTTAGTAACCTACAACTAGTTGTCCACAGTTAGATGTACAGAAATAAATCGATAAATATTATCTTGAATCAATCCACGACCCAGTGTATACGTATCTCAGTATTGATCACAACTCAAACTATATATATTTTGGAATCAACCTCAACCCTGTATAGCTAACTCCAACATTCACATATAGAGTGTCTATGGTTGTTCCGAAATATATATAGATGTGTCGACATGATAGGTCGAAACATTGTATACGTGTCTATGGTATCTCAAGATTACATAATATACAATACAAGTTTATTAAGTTATGGTTGGAATAGATTTGTTACCAATTTTCACGTAGCTAAAATGAGAAAAATTATCCAATCTTGTTTTACCCATAACTTCTTCATTTTAAATCCGTTTTGAGTGAATCAAATTGCTATGGTTTCATATTGAACTCTATTTTATGAATCTAAACAGAAAAAGTATAGGTTTATAGTCGGAAAAATAAGTTACAAGTTATTTTTGTAAAGGTAGTCATTTCAGTCGAAAGAACGACGTCTAGATGACCATTTTAGAAAACATACTTCCACTTTGAGTTTAACCATAATTTTTGGATATAGTTTCATGTTCATAATAAAAATCATTTTCTCAGAATAACAACTTTTAAATTAAAGTTTATCATAGTTTTTAATTAACTAACCCAAAACAGCCCGAGGTGTTACTACGACGGCGTAAATCCGGTTTTACGGTGTTTTTCGTGTTTCCAGGTTTTAAATCATTAAGTTAGCATATCATATAGATATAGAACATGTGTTTAGTTGATTTTAAAAGTCAAGTTAGAAGGATTAACTTTTGTTTGCGAACAAGTTTAGAATTAACTAAACTATGTTCTAGTGATTACAAGTTTAAACCTTCGAATAAGATAGCTTTATATGTATGAATCGAATGATGTTATGAACATCATTACTACCTTAAGTTCCTTGGATAAACCTACTGGAAAAGAGAAAAATGGATCTAGCTTCAATGGATCCTTGGATGGCTCGAAGTTCTTGAAGCAAAATCATGACACGAAAACAAGTTCAAGTAAGATCATCACTTGAAATAAGATTGTTATAGTTATAGAAATTGAACCAAAGTTTGAATATGATTATTACCTTGTATTAGAATGATAACCTACTGTAAGAAACAAAGATTTCTTGAGGTTGGATGATTACCTTACAAGATTGGAAGTGAGCTAGCAAACTTGAAAGTATTCTTGATTTTATGAAACTAGAACTTTTGGAATTTATGAAGAACACTTAGAACTTGAAGATAGAACTTGAGAGAGATCAATTAGATGAAGAAAATTGAAGAATGAAAGTGTTTGTAGGTGTTTTTGGTCGTTGGTGTATGGATTAGATATAAAGGATATGTAATTTTGTTTTCATGTAAATAAGTCATGAATGATTACTCATATTTTTTTAATTTTATGAGATATTTCATGCTTGTTGCCAAATGATGGTTCCCACATGTGTTAGGTGACTCACATGGGCTGCTAAGAGCTGATCATTGGAGTGTATATACCAATAGTACATACATCTAAAAGCTGTGTATTGTACGAGTACGAATACGGGTGCATACGAGTAGAATTGTTGATGAAACTGAACGAGGATGTAATTGTAAGCATTTTTGTTAAGTAGAAGTATTTTGATAAGTGTATTGAAGTCTTTCAAAAGTGTATAAATACATATTAAAACACTACATGTATATACATTTTAACTGAGTCGTTAAGTCATCGCTAGTCGTTACATGTAAGTGTTGTTTTGAAACCTTTAGGTTAACGATCTTGTTAAATGTTGTTAACCCAATGTTTATAATATCAAATGAGATTTTAAATTATTATATTATCATGATATTATCATGTATGAATATCTCTTAATATGATATATATACATTAAATGTCTTTACAACGATAATCGTTACATATATGTCTCGTTTAAAAATCATTAAGTTAGTAGTCTTGTTTTTACATACGTAGTTCATTGTTAATATACTTAATGATATGTTTACTTATCATAGTATCATGTTAAATATATATATATCCATATATATGTCATCATATAGTTTTTACAAGTTTTAACGTTCGTG
Organism: Rutidosis leptorrhynchoides; assembly: GCF_046630445.1. Classification (NCBI taxonomy): domain Eukaryota; kingdom Viridiplantae; phylum Streptophyta; class Magnoliopsida; order Asterales; family Asteraceae; genus Rutidosis; species Rutidosis leptorrhynchoides. The sequence goes on from NC_092340.1 coordinate 36,545,928, forward strand.
AATCACCGGTCAACTTGGGTGGTCAATTGTCTATATGAAACATATTTCAATTAATCAAGTCTTAAAAAGTTTGATTGCTTAACATGTTGAAAACATTTAATCATGTAAATATCAATCTCAATTAATTTATATAAACATGAAAACGTTCGGGTCACTACAATATTGTTTTTAAATATTAAGTTTTATTATTTAGATAAATATGTTAATTATTTATATTAATTATGTATTGTAATTAATATATAATTACAATTATGTATTGTAATCATATATATTCAACTATTATATATATAATATTGTTTTTAAATATTAAGTTTTATTATTTAGATAAATATGTTAATTATTTATATTAATTATGTATTGTAATTAATATATAATTACAATTATGTATTGTAATCATATATATTCAACTATTATATATATAATATTGTTTTTAAATATTAAGTTTTATTATTTAGATAAATATGTTAATTATTTATATTGAAACAAATAATTTAAGGTATACATTTAATTCTTTGTTACATTTAAATCCTTTGTTAACGTTGACAAATCATGTTCGAAATCTTTTATAATCATCACCAAACCCTAATCTTTGACTCTAGTCAAAGTTAGTCAACCAAACATACCCAAAAGAGTTTCAACACTACTAGAATCACTAATACTAGAGATTACACACTACATACAAGCCTTAAACATGGTTAAATCATTAACCAACCCTAAACCCACCAACATCAACAATAACTAGTTACAATTACCCATTTCACCTCCTAAATGGGTTTTATAACTAACTAGTTCAAAACCCTAAACTTGAATATCAAATTACAAAGATGAAGTTCGGAGTTTGAACTTACCAATATCGCCAAAATGATGCCGTTGACGAGTAGAACAACTTTAATACCCGAGGTTTGGCCCGAAACACCCTTCTTCTTCTCCAATTAGAGCTCTCTCTCTCTAAAACTCTCCTCTCACTCTAGGGTTTGAAGATGAGAGTGTTTGATGAGTGAAAATGAGCTCCAATGGAGTTCTAGATCAGTTTTGGTGACCCTAAACCGACCCTAAATGAAAAGACCAAAGTACCCCTCATTTAAGCCTTTTAAAAAGGCTGAAAATTGTATCAGACGGGTTCGGCGTGCCGCGTCGAAAGGTGGAGCGCCGCTCCAACCTACAGGTCAGTTTTCAGAAACTTGTTTTGGCCATAACTTTTTGACCGTAGCTCCGTTTTCGATGAATCAAATATCGTTGGAAACGTAATAAGATTTCCTTTCCAATGGTGAGGCTTTGAAACATCAACACAAACTTTATTTGGGGTTGAAAAGATACGTACACACCTTGTCACTTCAGACAACGTCCAGTTTCCTTCGGCGTTCGAGCAAGCAACACGTACACTTCATACACGCATCGTACACCATAAATACATTATGTACAATAAATATTTGGGTCTTACAATTTAGTCTTTGTGATTTGTCCACAGCCTCCTTCATGGCTTGCTTAATTGTTTTCCAGTTCCAAATCTTTTCTTTTTCTGAGTTTTGCCACACACTATTCTTTATCATCAAACTTTCGACTGTTACGGTCGTTTACAGTTTTTGCTGCTTCATCAGCATTTTTCAGAAATTCGAAGAACTAATTCGGAGTTTGGGGTGCTTTTCGGAAGTTCACAATTGAAGTACATAAGTCTAGGAGATAGATGTCATATGTACATATATAACTGTTGGTGTAGAATTGCTGCGTCATTCGAGGATAATGATTGCAGCTTTTTGGTATGACAATTACCATTACAAGATGCAGATGAGTGCATGATAGGGTTTTAATGAATATAATGATTTTTTGAAAAGTCAAAGATCAATGGAGTTGCTGGTAAGTTTACTGCTAATGTGGTGGGATATAAACGGTTCTCCGGTAACGATGACGAAGGGCGAACTTATATACCAAAGTTATAATAGAGTTTATTCGAATGAAAGGTCGAAGTCATCTTGCTGGATCTGTGACAAAACTGGCTATCTCGAACAGGAGTTGCAAAGTTATTTTTGGTAATAATAACGTTAAAAGAATTAGCACAGCTACGTATTAAACGTTTACTCAGTTTCCGAGAATTTTTCAGGTGCATAACTATGTGCATAAATCTTTTCTTCCGTAGATGAAGTATGGTTGGTTCATCCTCTCGATTGAGGTGTTTTCAAGAATCATGAAAGGTTTGAACGCAGATTGTAATCGTCAAGATACAAATGAGGTTTAAGATAAAATCAAGTGGCAAACAAGAAGAAATGTTTATTTTCATATATTATAATCAATATTTTAATTCATTTTAATTGTCCAATGTTAGTAGTCCACAGTTGATAGTCCACAGTTAGCAGTTCAATAATTCATATATTGTTTAATATATTATATTCGAATTAATTAATACGTGTCGTGATCCATTGTATACATGTCTCAGACTCGATCACAGAAAAGATGATGACTAATTGGTTGGTTCATTCCGGTTACGCTACCATTGGAGCTTGAAGAGCTCGAGGAATCAAGTGAGAAATCCATATTATGTGATCGGATAAAGGGTTTTTTATATGAGATGGGTGTTAAATAATGAATGATATCTTCGTCTCTTCGAATACGTATATATAGCAAAAAGATTCCGTAATTTACAGAGAGAATTTAGAAAAAGTGTTAGAAAAAGTCTATTGGGATAGATATGATTTGTCTATACTCCATTTATGCAATAATTTCAGTATGACGTGTCTAGATTAAAAATGATAAGTATGTAATCAGATAAACTTTTGATTAAAGACTTTCGATTCGTAATGGCCTAGTCAGGTCTAGGGGCTTGACCTATATGATCCTTTAAATTGGAAAATCCAAACCCTTCCATCCTAGAGTTTTGTAGAAGCCACCCGTCAAGAAAGTTCAATGATCAAAAATAACGAGAAAACAAAAATTTTAAAAGTAATGAATATGAATAGTGATGACATTATAATGTCTTTGAATTATCGAGAATCTTTATGAGCCAATAATGACATTTTTACGGTTCGCAAACCAATGCACAAAGGCATAAGGGCACATAGGTACGTAATATAACAGGGAGGTTATATACGTTTGAGTATAAGTGGTAACAAACATAGAAATTTTAAAAATCATGGATAACATTTCATGTAATACATACATAATACACAAAACCATGATCGATGACATAGGAATGTCAAGAATTTCAGAAATCATGAGTGACATCCCTTGGTTCCCTTAACCAAGGTAGTTTTATAAAGATAACTCGCTTGAGTTATAGAATATTTTGAATCACAATGGGAGTTTCCTCCCGGAGTTACAGAGTAAGAGATATGTATATATATGATGCAAGTAATAATATTCTAAAGCTATAGGTCAGGCTGTAGACTAGACTTTAATGCACTCTATTAATCTGGGTTATCCACATTAAGACTGCCTAGTTCCCTACAACCACCGCTCTGATACCAACTGTAACACCCCGTCAAAATCGACATTGACACAGATGTTAACTCTGGTCCCAGTGAATGTCTTGACTTCTAAGTACATCAAAGTTCTACAGCGGAAGCATAATATATAAGTACCTGAGACAAAACATACTTAAAAGTGTCAACCAAAAGGTTGGTGAGTTCATAGGTTTATTATAAACAATGATTTTTATAATAATGATAGATCACAAGATTTAGTTTAAAGTTGATTGATATAGAAATATCAATCTAAAAGTGTTGCTGTAGTTTGTAATATCGCTACTAAGCAAGTTTACCCTATGACACCTTATACTGTCAGTGTCGTGGAATCATTATTATGTAACCAAAGACTAGCGGTCAAATGGTTAGAGACGTTACTCTCAATAGGCCTACTCACAATAATTAAGTTTGCATTTAAACGTAGCAATTAACGATATTACGGTAGGAATTTAGCATGAATCAAAGCATGACATCATAGTTAACAATTTAGTACTTGTGTCTAAGCGTAAAATAGTTATAAAGCAAGCATGTGTCTCACCCCAAAAGTTATAAAAGCAGTTATGAAACAGTAAAAAGTGGGGCTATGAAGTTCACCTTAGTAGCAAGTAAGTTATTCCACGTAAAGAATAATGAACGGAGTAAGTGATCGAAGATCTTAACCTAGAGATATAATCTTTGATTAGTTAATGTCTAACAGACATAAAGTTTGTTTATTAATATAGCAACTATATTAACAGTGACGGTTTTCGAGAAAAGTTCCTATTTCTCAAAAGTTTCTATTTTTGGAAACCTACTATTTATGGAAAGCTTCCACTTATAGTAAGATCCTAGTTTAAAGAAGTTCGGGTTATAATTAAACACAAATATGTTGTACAATCTTGCCCAAACTTCGTTGCTATCATGCAAGTCACTCGAATGATCTGTTGTTACCGGGCGCCCAGGATTCTTGACCAGAATCTAAGTCATGGCATTCGAAATCCACAAGCGGTTCCCATAAGGTAACAAGGACCACCCTAGGCCACAAGTTGCGGTGAGGTTCGTATAAAGTGCACGTTATCTTTTAATTATAACCTTCACGTTATAGGTGTATACACACAACGAATTATTAATGTACTTAATAATTATATATGTGATAATATAACCTAAGTATTATTTAATATTTAGTTATTATACCTTAGTATGTCTTATATATATTAAATATAATTACCTTTAAATAAATACCTAAATTACTTCAAAAATAATAGTGTTTTATTAATCGAACATTATCCAAAAATGTCTAAATAATTAATTAAATATCTAAAAATTATATACATAATTTTTATAGTCTTATTTAATCATATACATTAGTAGAAAAATTTAAGAAAGTGTTTTTATTATATTTTTGTATTTATTTTTGTTTTTACCTTTAATGTATTCACAAAACAAGTTTAATTCTACATAATTAATAATAAAGCCAAACAATTATTTTTATAATTTTTATAAGTTTCTATCAGTCTGATAACTTGTATAAAAATATTTAAAAAATATTTTTTATTATTTTATATTTATTCTTAATTTACCTTCGAATTACATAATAATAAAGTTTAATTATATAATAATTACCAATTATACCTAAGTAATTATTTTTATAATTATTTCAGATCTATATAATTTTTATAAACTCAGAAAAAATTATATATATTTTATTTTTGGCTAAAAATATTTATTACAAATTTTACATTGTTTTTACGTTTAAATACTGCATAATTCGTATTTAATTATAAATAATATTCCATAAATTATCAAAATTATTTTTATACATCATAATACTTATAATACTAATTATAACATATAAACATAATTAATTTCGAATTTTACAAAGAATATACAATAAATATAAATATAATCGACAATATTAAAAAAAAATAGAAAGTACCTCAAATTTTCTTCAAGGTTTTGAGAGAATAACTTAAGATTTTGTTTTTGGCAAGAAAAAATGAATGAGGAGCTATGTACTTATAGGTAAAAATGGTTGGTGAAAAGAAAAAAAATTAAATAAAATAAAGGTGCCAATTTTGACAAAAAAAGAAAACATGTTAAAAATGTTTTTAATAAGTTTTTTTTTTCTTTGAAAATATTTAGTCAAAATTCATGGGCTCATTATTTAATTTATAAAAAAATCTTTTTTTATTAGCTATATATATATATATATATATATATATATATATATATATATATATATATATATATATATATATATATATATATATATATATATATATATATATATATATATATATATATATATATATATATATATATAATGATTAAAATAACTCATCATTTAATTAATAATATAGTTTTAAATATAATACACATTAATATTATTATTAACTAAAGTTATTTGATATAATTAGTGTAAACTTTAGTTAACAAAACGTGTCGACTAAAAATATATATTTGATCAACGTCGAATTTAATTATATATTACGTATGGATAACAACCCTATAGTCAAATTAGTCAATTCAAGTATGTAAATGTGAGGGCTGTTATATAGAGTATATGTCTTGATAGTTGAATGTATTGATAATTTACAAAATTCAAATTATCACATAACTGACTAAATTGTCATATTCATAAATTTTTAGATAAATCAATGTAACACGTTTATATATTTTTATTTGTAATCTACATGTTATTTTAATGAATTATATGTTATTTTAATAATTAAATAACCTATATTTATTCTACATATTTTAAGTAGTTAATATTTATATAGTAAATATTTCTTAAATTATTTCATCATCTATTAGTATAATATATTAATGATAAAGAGATATGATAAAAATATGTTTTTATATATTAAGTATTATAATTTGTATAACGTTTACATAATATCATTTTAATGATAAAAATATAGTGATATGTATTATTAATATAATTTCATTACATGTAATAAATATATATGTGTATCAAATATTTATTTGATTAAATAATATAATATTAATAATAATAATAATAATAATAATAATAATAATGAACCAAAAGCTGTATTATTTTGTAATAATAATAATATTAATTATTTTAAAATTATTAATAATATTATTATTAATGATGATGATAATAATAACTATAAAGTTTATAACAATAATATTATTGATAATAATATTAATTATAATAATACTCATATTATTAATGATAATAATAATATCAGTAATAATAATATTATAACAATTTATATATATCAACTTCATATCTATATGTTATATATTGAAAATAATATTAATAATGTTGATTTTAATTTTAATATTAATATTGATAATAATAATTTGATAATAAATAATAATCTTTTGTAGTAATACTAATGTCATAATAATAATAATATTACTAATAATGATAAAAATAATGAAAACGATATTTTTATCTAAATCATAATCTTAACAATATTGTAACTGAATCATGATACTTATACTCATTATTTCCTAATCGACTTGTTTAATAGCTTTTAGTCCTCTTTTATATCGCATTCATAATAATGATAATAATAGTAATCATAATAGTTAGAAGATACTAATATTAATTTTAATGATAATGATACTTATAATAATAAATATTATAATAATATTAATGATAATGCTTATAATAATAATAATAATAATAATAATAATAATAATAATAATAATAATAATATTATTATTATTATTATTAATAATAACCTTAATGATAATAACGATAGTAATAATAATAACAATAACAATTTTTAATGATAATACTTATATTAATAACGATAATGATAATAATAATAATATTATTAGATAATAATAATAACGATAACCATAACGACGATAGTAATAATAATAATAATATTAGAATTAATAATAATTCAGTTGACCATATCTTTTAATCCGTTCATCAAAATTACACGATTCCTAAATGAAAAGTTATTGATTTTTCGTCAGCTTTCCAACGACATGCATATCATATACCTTATCTCAGTAGCATATGTATTAAATTCATGATTTATCATAAACTATTTAACGACGAAATTAAGCATACAAGTATGCATAACCATAAATACTCGAGCACTAGTCAGGGATACACTATTAATATATAAAAGATAAGATATGAATGCTCACGTATCAATATTGTGATTCAATATTGCAGGAAAGTACGTAGACGCGACAGAGATGATAAACACTAGGTTTGACTTTCGAGCAATACCCCTGAACAATACCCATCACCTCTATAGTTATAACCCATAATTTCCTTAGATCTATCCCACTCAAAAACCCGTTTTGAATAACTCGGACAGCACTCCGTCGAAATATTTTATGTATAATACTACTAATAATAATACTCCTAATCATAAGATTAATAATAATAATAATAATAATAATAATAATAATAATAATAATAATAATAATAATAATAATAATAATAATAATATATAAATATGAATCAGAGAGATTGAGAGGAGATGAATGAATTCAGTGGACCAGAAAACGAGCAATTTATAGAACATCACCCTCACCTACCCCCTATGCGATCGCATGGGGTTTGAATGGTATAGCCATGCGATCGCATGGCTAAGTGAAAATGGCCACATTCGTTTCATTTAACCTGCCGACACTTTATATTAATATTAAATATAAATATATATTTAATCTATATTATAGTATATTTTCGTGTATAGTTGACTTGTAAAATTAGTTCTAATGACTTGTACGTTGACGCTCGACTTACGTCTCGATTCCGATTTCTCGAACGCATTTTCGTACGCTTAGAAAACTAGTACTTTATGTTTTGTGTAATGTACCTTTATACATAACAAGACTCAAATCAATGAAAAACTATCCCACTCAAAGTGTAATTTATTCATTCGAGTGTTTTGATCATTTGCTTCTTTAAATCATCGTTTTGCTATATATATATATATATATATATATATATATATATATATATATATATATATATATATATATATATATATATATATATATATATATATATATATATATATGACAGTATTATTTTAAATCAAAACATTTTATATTAAAGTTATATTTTATCATTTTGAAAAATATATATATATATATATATATATATATATATATATATTCGTTTAGAAATATAAGTTTATATATATATTAGAAATATTTATTTAATAATATAATATTTAGGTTTTCAAATACTAATTATATTTCAAAGTTTAATTTAGGATCATTTACATAATAGAAATTATTATATCATATAATGTTTTCATTTTTAAAACTTAACTAGGTATAGTTCATTTATGTACTAGCCTTTATTTTAACTTCTTAAACGTACTAATTATCATATCTACATATCAATCGAATCACTAAGCGAGTGTTACTATCGTTTACTTAACTAATCTGAAATCATATATATTTAATATACATAAACACGTTTTAAATACCCTTTACAAATTATTTATATATTTAGTTCTAACAATTAACATTCCGACTTATTGTATATATTCAAATTCATTCTTTAAAAGTTTTCATCTATATCATAAAACGTTTTCAATATTATGAAAACTAATAATTATCTTATCAAAAGACACGAGGCAATCATTGCATTGAAAGTTAAGTAGGAATCTCTACAAACCTTTGTCCAGTTATCGTTAATTGACATATTTGTTTTTACTTGTAAATCACCTTACCATTTTTCGAATATTGTTAAAATAGAAATATTTCTCAAATCATCGTGGACCTCACAACAGAGACTCGAAATCATATCACAATGTATCTGATAATTCAATTATTTGATAATATCTTTTAATTCCTTCAATAAATATGTTTAACATATATTAAAACAAATACGTTTATGTACAGTATTATACAACTAATACTTGTTACCGTTTTCAATTACTATAACTATATATTGTATATACGTATCTATATACACATAAATGTTCGTGAATCGTCGAGCATAGTCAAAGGGTAATTGATTACATGAATATAATTCCAAAACTTTTGAGACTCAATATTACAGACTTTGCTTATCGTGTCAGAAACATATAAAGATTAAGTTTAAATTTGGTCGGAAATTTTCGGGTCGTCACATTTGACATACTTTATCATAATCATTTTTAATGTGTTTTAATTTATGGTTAACTTACTCAGTAATTAGGGATGAGAATGGATTTTCGTTTCATCGAATATCTATCTGATTTGATCAATTTAAATGAATATGAATGTTCTAAATGGATGATAAATGACTATATATGATGTAAAAAATTAATTGATCGGGTATGGATGATAATTTGTTATCCATGGATATATCCATTTATCATTCGAAATATATATATATATACATATGTACATATAAATATATACATATTTACTTAAAAATATGTGTTTACATTTACATATCCTTATATATGTACACTATGAACTAATAATATGTTATCGAAAATATAAATTTTGAAAATACAACTATATTAATAGTATTAAATTAGTATATCTTATATATATATATATATATATATATATATATATATATATATATATATATATATATATATATATATATATATATATATATATATATATATATATATGATCAAGAGGGAAGTAACCAACCGGGGGGAAGCGGGGGGAAGCAAAATCTTTTTTTTTTCATTTTTTGAAAATACTTTGTTCACGAACATTATAGATTGGATGAAAATATGAATATTTAATAAAGACATTTTGTGATAAATGTTTTTATTTTGGCGGAAAAACGCTCGAAGAACTAATATATAACAATTATCGTGTTTTTCAAGCGTATGTTAAGGTTTTAGATATTAGGGTTTAGATATTAGGGTTTAGATGTTAGGGTTTAGAAATTTAGGGTTTAGATTTAGGATTTAGATTGAGTTTTTAACACGAACGATTTAGAGTTTAGGTTTAGTAACCCTAAACCATAAACCCTAAACTCTAAATCGAGCTAAATTTTACTTCACAAAACATGAAGAAAAAAACGTTAACATTCTTTACGAACAATATTATCTTGAATGTTATTTTTGTCAATCGTTTTCCCGCCTAAATAATAACATTCATCACGAAGTGTCTTTTCTAAATGTTCATATTTTCGTGTGATCTTGATGCCTGAAAAAAAAAATTCCAAAAAAAATGAAGAAAATTTTTTTTGCTTCCCCCGATAGGTTACTTCCCCATTGATATATATATATATATATATATATATATATATATATATATATATATATATATATATATATATATATATATATATATATATATATATATATATATATATATATATATATATATATATATATATATATATATATATATATATATATTGGTAGGATCAAGGGGGAAGTAACCAATCGGGGGAAGCGTGGAGTGTTGGTTATAGTTTTGGTTAAAAGAAATGGATATGGTTGCTTTGTATTTGTGAATGGATGTTATCCCACATAGGTGGGAGGAAGAAGTGGGAGAGAGGTGACTTGGTTATAAAAGGAGTGTTAAGCCTCACTTCCAAATTGCACCAATCAGTACACTTTAAGTATTTGATTATTTCTTTCTTTCTTATCCTTGTTTGAGAGTTGTATTAGTTAAATATTTTGCAGAGTGTAGTTGGCTTAAGAGAGTCGTCTATATCATTGTAACAATTTGTGATATAGTGTATTTTCTCTCTTTGGGGGCCGGTGGTTTTTCTCCTGTTTTGGAGTGTCCACGTTAAATCTTGTGTTGTGTATTGTTCTTATTTCTTTACTATTATTGTTGGGCTGGGTGGTGGGAATTAGTGAGACCGTAATTTCCCAACAACTGGTATCAGAGCATCAGGTTTGACGGGGGTCTCGGTTATAGGAGTCGGAGTATGCTCTGTGGTTGCCACGGGAGTGGATCATCCACATCAGAAACGAGTTCTATTGATCGTATAGGGTATCTGGTTAGACAATATTTTTTTCTGATTCGAAGTAAGTGGTGTCTAGAATTTGTAGTGGAACGGGTGTTGGATTTTCCAATTTAACGGATCCTGTGCGCCACTCCACTACATCTGTCGGCCAGTCGAAACGTGAGAAAAATCAGAGAAAGTGTTGTTTATAGGATACAGATACGATGTCGAAGTTCAGTCCAATGAGGTTTGATGTAGAGAAATTTGATGGGAGGATCAATTTTGGCTTATAGCAGGTTCAAGTCAAGGATGTGTTGATTCAGTCCGGGTTACACAAGGCATTGAAAGGTAAACCCACATTTGTTCCCGGCAGTGAATCTAGCAGTAAGTTCGATGAAGAAGAATGGGATGATATGAATTTGAGGGCAGCAAGTGCGATTCATTTGTGTCTTGCAAAGAACGTGCTTGCAAATGTGCACTGGTAATCAACGGCAAATGAGCTTTGGGTTAAACTAGAGCAGTTGTATAGGGCAAGTGTGATGACCCAGAAATTTCTGATCAAATTTAAACTTTAATCTTTATATGTTTCCGACACGATAAGCAAAAATCTGTAATGTTGAGTCTCGAAAGTTATGAAATATATATTCATGTAATCAATTACCCTATGACTATTCCGACGATTCACGAACTTTTTATCGCAATTAGAAATGTGTATATAAATAATTACATGTAAATAATTATATATTATAAATTAATTATATTAATGAACTATTATGTAATTGTGACATAAAACTTAAACTTGTTATTTAAAAAAAATGTTTATTTAAAAATAGAAAGTAGATTGAATATACAAAATTTATCAATGTTAACAAAGTAGTAATGATTATACTTTGAGATTATTTGTTTCATTATATATAATTAATATAAATACCTACTTGATAATTAAATCATGATTATGTATATATATTAGTTGAAATATATATATATGTATATATGATTTCCATATATAAATATTGATTGTATATAAATTGTAATATATTAAGATGTATAAATATTAAATATCCAATAAGTGATGTCATATAATATATATTATATAATTAGTAAATATTATATAATTAATAATATATAAGGTTAATATATTAATTGTAATTACAAATTAAAAAATATATAGTTGTTATGTTAATATTACTTTCATTATTATTATCAAAATTAATATTAATATTAGCATTAATATCAGTATTATAATGTTATTATTTTCAATATATAATATATAGATACAAATTTTGATATATATAATTTTTGATATTATTATTATTATAATTATCATATTTAGTATTACTATAAAGTAATACAAGTTATTATTATCATTATTGCTGAAATAACTAATATTTTTATAATTATTGTTATTGTTATTATAAAACTACTTATTAATATTATTATTATTATTATTATTATTATTATTATTATTATTATTATTATTATTATTATTATTATTATTATTATTATTATTATTATTATTATTAACATCATTATTAACATTATTATTAAAAATTATTATTACCATTGTTATTTATATTATTATTATTTATTATTATTATCATTTATGACTATTAGTAATATTATTATTATTATTATTAATATAATTATTAATTATTAATATAAATTATATAGATTATATATTCCTAAAGAACGTACGATGTGGTTACATATACCTTTCAAACTGTACCAAATTGAGGATTTTGTCTCTGATTTGATTCCAAGTTAAACACAAGATACCAAATTCATTCAAAAATCGTACGCCACCTTATTTATTTTATTTTCTTTTGCAGTCTTGATTAACAATTCCTGTCGACTAAGTTGAATTATTAAATGATGTAATTCAGTGTAAGTATACAGAGGAACCCACATTATTCTTTAACAACTACATATATCTTTTACAGAATCAAAAATAGTCAAATTAAAGCAATTCTTGAAGAACACCCAGGAAAATGTCCTGTTCGTGCAGTTTCAAATCAAAAACCTGGAATTTGAATTCAATTTCAAAATTTATTAATACTGTTGAGTTTATAATCTCTATTACGAACTATCTACAAAGTCTTAAAGTCCAATTTTCCATATCGTGTTCTAATTCTTGAGTCAAAGTTAATGTTCAAAAAGTCAACTAAACTGTTCTAGGTAAAATACGATAATTCTGTTATGTTTTAGGTTCAATTAAGAATTCAGATAGTTTCTAAAAAGGTTTTTAAATCTATTTCATGTTGAGATCGAAGTCTGAAACAATCTAAATTTCAAAATCATTAAATGGGTGTTCTTCGTGATTTTAAACTGCAATTACCTCTGTTTAAATTAATTTTATGATTCTCTGTTAATTTTAATCATCACAAATCGATATCTGTTTGTTTAAAATCCCTGAAAACAATTCTGTATTCGTGTTTTGATTAATCATGGTGGTATAGTTCGATTACAGTTTTGAGAGGAAGAAGAAGAACTTAAATAAAATACGGGTTATCTTTAATTTATTTGGGTTTAATTCTGAAAGACATAAACAGCGGGGTGGTGAAGGGTGTTAGTGTTATTCGAGAGGTCTTGGGTTCGAGACTCGGCTAAGCCATTTTTTTTATCCGATTAATATGAGGTAGTTTTCATCACCATTATTATTATTAATACTATTATTAACATTATCATTATTATTGTTATTGTTATTGTTATTATTAGTAATTATTATTATATATACTAAGACTAGTAATATAATTGATATTATCATTAATATTATTATCATTATTATTAATATCATTAGGAGTAAAATTATTTAAGTTATTATTGTTATCAGTATTAGTGTTATTGTTATTATTATCATTAATATTATCGCTATTATCACATGTATAATTATTATTGTTATTACAATCAAAAAGTATCATTATCATTAATATTAGTATTATAAGTATCATTTAACATTAATGTTAGTATTATTAATTATATGATCATTAAAATTTTCATTGAAGCGATAATTATTATTAAACTTACCATTACAATTAACCTTGCTAAAAGTATTAGTTTTACTTTATCATTATTAGTTAAATTATCATTTTTATTAAAATTACTATTAACAGTATTATTATTATCTTTAAACTAGTATTATTACAAGTAATAATTTTATAAAACAAAAGATATATATAAGTATAAATATAATTATTATATATAAAGTATACTAATACTACTTAAAATTTTGTTTTTAACTAATAACATTAATTAAAAATCAAATAAGTATCATAATGTAATATAAGCATTAATAAAATCATATATAAGAATAATAATCTTAATACATAAAATAATATGTATATATTTGTTTAATAACGATTATTTATTTTAATATATATATATATATATATATATATATATATATATATATATATATATATATATATATATACGAATGATATAGGTTCGTGAATCCGAGGCCAACCTTGCATTGTTTAGTTATTCAATGTCGTTATATGTATTTTTACTACAAAATACAGTATGGTGAGTTCATTTGCTCCCTTTTTACTCTTTACATTTTTGGGACTGAGAATACATGCGCTGTTTTTTTATAACTGCTTTATTAAATGCTTTTGAAATATATTTTGAACTGCGAATACGTGAAATGCTTTTATAAATGTTTAACGAGATAGACACAAGCAAAACATTCCTCGAATGAATTATTATGCAGACAGAAGTTCTGCGGATTATTATTGAATTATGTGGACATGATAATTGCCACCATTGAATTATGTGGACATGATAATTGCCACCATTGAATTATGTGGACATGATAATTGCCACCAATTGATGTGAATGTTATGTATCGAGAGAATGATTTTATACACAGGTTATGTGTATGTTATTTTTGTGCACGAGATATGTGTACGGTTACTAAAATTTATGAAAGATGATTTCGTACACGAGAAAGGTGTACTGTATTTAAAAGATATCGCATGTACATTACAGGTGGGTATAGGATTCGGGCCCATTTGTACCATGCAGGATTTAAATCTTGTGGTCTATCAAAATGATGAATTTTATTGTTTTATGATAAAACTATGAACTCACCAACCTTTTGGTTGACACTTTAAAGCATGTTTATTCTCAGGTATGAAAGAAATCTTTCGCTGTGCATTTGCTCATCTTAGAGATATTACTTGGAGTCATTCATGACATATTTCAAAAGACGTTGCATTCGAGTTGTTGCGTTCATCAAGATTATTATTCAGTCAATTATAGTTAGATATATTATGAAATGGTATGCCTGCCGTCAACTTTCGATGAAATGAAAGATTGTCTTTTCAAAAATGAATGCAATGTTTGTAAAATGTATCATATAGAAGTCAAGTACCTCGCGATGTAATCAACTGTTGTGAATCTTTTATAATCGGTAGGGACTTCGTCCGGATGGATTAGGACGGGTCTCTACAGCAAGGGCATCTCAAATCGGTTGTGTCTTAAAGAACAATTTCATACTCTGCGTATGGATGGGGGTTCAAAGATTTCAGATCATCTAAGTATTCTTAACGGTATTGTTTCGGAACTGGAGGCTATTGGAGTTAAAACGGATGATGAAGATAAAGCTTTGAGGTTGATATTATCTTTATCATCGTCCTATGAACACATGAAACCTATTCCAATGTACGGGAAAGAAACGTTGAAGTTTGAAGATGTTACTAGCAAGCTCCTATCCGAGGAGAAAATATTGGAAGGTAACGGAGTCTCGTCATCAGAAGCTACGGTACTGTTGTGTTCGGATAGGCAGAAGAGAAACTCTAGAAAGAATCTGACATGCTGAAAGTGCGGGAAGACTGGGCATGTAAGGGTTAATTGTCCAGGTGGAGCTAATTCGGCAAATGGCTCCAAAGATGCTAACATTGTCTCCGTTGTTACGGAGAGTGACGAATTCCTCTGAAGTCACGTCATCCTCTTGGTGTGTCCGCGCCACCTTGGAAAGGGATATTCGTTAGCGGTTCCACAATTGCACATGGGCATTGGTTTGACGTTTATGCAGGTTGTGTGGTGGAAACGAATGTTGTAGCAGATGAAACTTCCAGGGAAAGCCAAACAGGAAGTTGCACCACAACAGTTCAGCTGGGTATACAACATGTGCCGATACAAAATGCTTGGAATGTGATATTCTAAGTGCTATACTCTTTATGGTGGATTATGATAATTCTGTTTAGAGTTATGATTGTCTGTTATGACAATGATTGTCGGGTCTTGACAATGTTCGATGAAGATGCAAATTTTATTTCTTGGGTTAGAGGTAATGTCAGCGGCATGAAGATGAGGATCTTGAAGTTGTCGTCGAGGAAGCATCTACGTCGGTTTCTTTTGCAAAGTGGAAGCATGGTTATCTTCTTCTATCCAAAAGGTGAAGATTTGTTGGTTATAGTTTTGGTTAGAAGAAATGGATATGGTTGCTTTGTATTTGTGAATGGATGTTATCCCACATAAGTGGGAGGAAGAAGTGGGAGAGAGGTGACTTGGTTATAAAAGGAGTGTTAAGCCTCACTTCCAAATTGCACCAATCAATACACTTTAAGTATCTGATTATTTCTTTCTTTCTTACCCTTGTTTGAGAGTTGTATTAGTTAAATATTTTGCAGAGTGTAGTTGGCTTAAGAGAGTCGTCTATATCATTGTAACAATTTGTGATATAGTGTATTTTCTCTCTTTAGGGGCCGGTAGTTTTTCTCCTGTTTTGGAGTTTCCACGTTAAATCTTGTGTTGTGTATTGTTCTTTTTCTTTACTATTATTGTTGGGCTGGGTGGTGAGAATTAGTGAGACCGTAATTTCCCAACAGGGAGAAGCAAAAACTTTTTTTTTAGTTTTTTGAAAAAACTTTGTTCACGAACATTATAGATTGGATGAAAATATGAACATTTAATAAAGATACTTTGTGATAAATATTTTTATTTTGGCGGAAAAACGCTCGAAGAAATAATATATAACAATTATCATGTTTTTCGAGCGTATGTTGAGGTCTTATATATTAGAGTTTAGCTATTAGGGTTTAGATATTAGGGTTTATAAGGTTTAGATATTAGGGTTTAGAAATTTAAGGTTTATGGTTTAGATTTAGGGTTTAGATTGAGTTTTTAACACGAACGGTTTAGAGTTTAGAGTTTAGGGTTTAAGGTTTAGGGTTTGATGTTTTGGGTTTAGGGATATATATACATTGTTTTGTGTGTATATTTATATACATTGTTTACGAAATTTTATGAGAAAATTCGAAAAATGAGCGAGAAAATTCGAGAAATCGTGACTTTGACCAAATTTCATTCCGTTGACTGAAAAATCTCAGGAGATGGACATCTTGTCTCGGCTCCCTTCCAAAAAGGAGATCTCGAAGAACAACACTGCTTGTACGTACTTATCACTAACTTGTAGTTATCTTTGGGATCGAGAAGGAGCCCTTTTGTTTACTTTCTAATCTGTAGGTAGACTTTATGTGATTCATCACTATCCTGTTTTAATGTCATGCATTTTCTAGATAACATTAAAATCTAGACTTTATGCTACTTACTTATCTGGTTTTCGTACACGCAATCATATGCATATTAACACTTTATTAATTTTATATATTATAAATTAAACCTTTATCATGTTTATTATCACAATTTACTCAAATGTTAATTAGATAATACCAAAGTTACATATAAATAAACGTTAATTTCAGGTATTCATGACTCACTTCTTTGTACATTTTCTTAATTACAAGGACATTATATACTTTTCTCGAATTTGTAGTTTTTAAAGATGAACAATCACTAAAATAGTATTCAAATATAATTATGTTATAATTCAGTAGGCTTATAACTACCTTTAGTGGTTCTTGACTGTAGAAGGTATATAGAGATAGAGATACTGTAAAACGGAGAAAACAAAGGTTGAACAAAAGGTATGAGTAATTGGTTTTTTATTTATAGAAAAATGTACAATGAGAGTTTGGTGGCATTTGGAATCTAGAGAGAGAGAGAGTGTTTTTGTTAACCAAAAAATACATGCATTAAACTCTAACTCAACACATCTATTTATACTCAAAAAATATACTATGCAATATCTATAATAATAATAAAATTATCATCCAATTATTACTTTTATAACACTCCCCCTTGGATGATAATTTTATTAGTGAATAACTAGTACTGCCTCGTTAAAAACCTTGCTAAAGAAAACCCTTTGGGATAAAACTTTAGCTAAGGGAAAAAGAGTGCAGCATAGAATTGACTCCCCCTCAAGTAGGCAACGCCTGAGTTGTTACATCTTCTGAACATGCCTCATGCCAATATTATGAACGTGTGTTCTGAAAATAGCAGTTGGAAGTGTTTTGGTGAAAAGGTTAGCAGAGTTTTTGCTGGACTGAACATATTTCATTTCAATCTGGTTGTCCTTAATGAGATTTTGAGTGTATGAGAAGAATCTAGGGGGTATGTGTTTTGTTCGGTCACTTTTGATATACCCTTCTTTCATCTGTGTTATGCAAGCTACATTATCTTCATAGATAGTTGTTGAACTTTTATTGCGTTCTAGTCCACAAGAATCAGTAATGAGTTGTGTCATTAATCTCAACCAAAAACATTCCCGACTGGCTTCATGTAATGCAATTACTTCGGCATGATTTGATGATGTTGCAACAAGTGTTTGTTTTGAGAACGTCATGATATTGCGGTGCCTCCATTTAGGAATACATATCCAGTTTGATATTTAGCTTTATGTAGATCGGATAAATAATCTGCATCTGTATAACCAAACAAATCTTGTTTCGAGTTGTTAGAATAAAATAATTATAAATCAGTAGTTCCCCGAAGGTATCAAACTATTTGTTTGATCCCATTCCAATGTCTTTTGATAGGGGCTGAGCTGAACCTTGTCAACAAATTAAGGGGCTGAGCTGAACCTTGTCAACAAATTAACTGCAAAAGAAATGTCAGATCTTGTATAATCTATAAGATACATAAGAACCTCAATTGCACTAAAATATAGAACTTCCGATCTGTTAAAATTTTCATGATCTTCGCAGGGATGAAATAGATCAGTGTCAATATTGAGTGATCTAACAACAATGAGTTTGTCTTTAAAAAAAATGTTTTAAAATCTTTTCGGTATAAGTTGTTTGATGTACAAGTAAACCATTAGGCATATGCTCAATTTGCAATCCAAGGTAATACTTGGTTTTTTCAAGATCTTTCATTTCAAAATAATTCTTTAGAAGTTGAATGATTTCATAGATCTCTTTATTTGTTCATATGATGTTAAGAACATTGACATAAACAACTACGATCTCATATCCGAACATTGTTTTTATAAAACATACGTGCAAAATAAGTTTATATTTATACCCTTTTTTTTATCAAGTAGTTATTTAATCGGTTATACCACATACGTCCCGTTTGTATAAACCCACTTAGAAATCTTTGTGATTTAATGGAATATATTCCCTTGGGTTTTACATTAGATGCTTATGATACCTTAACCCTTTAGGTATATTCATATATATCACTATTAAGTGATCCATACAGATAAGTAGTAACAACATTCATGAGATGCATTTAAATAACTACCAGGTTGATTAAGTATCTAATAAGTAATTGTATCCATTACAGGAGGATAATTTTTCCTCCTAATTCATTTCTGGTCTTTGTGGGAAATATTGAGTTACAAGTCTAGTTTTGCCTTGTAACTTCATTTGCACATTTCTTTTCGGATAAAAATTCATTTGTATCCCATACGTTTCACATCTTTAAAAGTGATAACGATTGATCCGAAAACTTTTCTTTTTTCGAGCGATTCTAATTCAGCTCTTATTGCTCCTTTCCATTGAGCTCAATCATGTCCATTTTGTATATTCAATGACATATTTTAGTTCCATATCATCATCTTTATTCATGATGTCATTGTAACATTATATGAAAATATCTCATAGAGATTTTAGTTTCATTTCGGTTCCATAATATTGCATAATTTATCGCAATTTTAGTATTTACATTTATCAATATCCTCTGCAGAAGGAATATTGATTTGTGGTTCTTCTTGAACACTTTCTCTTACCTCATTATCAGCTGATTTTCTTTTTCGAGGATTTTTATCTTCGGAACCAATTGATCTTCCACGTTTGATGCGTGACAAAGACTCAACAGTGACATTATTGCCAGCTTTTGGAATTTCAGTTCGAGCTGGAGCATTTATCGCTGGTATATATGATTTAGTCACTTTTTTATATCTGTAAATGCATAAAGTAATTAATTTGCAAGTTCTTGCATATGCATTATTTTTGAACTTTCGTTTCACATTCTTTTGTGCGAGTTCAATATACCTTAATTGATGTTCACATCATGAAGCATCATTTTATTTTTTATTTTTATTTCTCCCCCTAATCTAGGGAACAATGTTTTATTAAAATGACAATCAGCAAAACGTGCTGTAAAAACATCACCCATCATGGGTTCAATATATCTTATGATTGAAGATGTTTTATATCCAAAATATATTATCATCTTTCTTTGAAGAACCATTTTATTGTGTTGTGGTGATACAATTGGAACATACACTGCACAACCAATGTTTTAAGGTAGAAAATATTTGGCTCTTGGCCAAAATCAAGTATTAAGTGAAAATATTTACGACTTCCACATGGTATAATGCGAATTAATGTCGCAGCATGTAAATTTACATGTCCACATATAAATATTGAGAGATTTGTACTCATTATCAATTGTCTAGTTATTAGCTGTAAGCGTTTATCTATTGATTCAGCTAAACCAATTTTGTGTATGCACATGAGCAACTGGATGTTCAACAACAATCCCTGTAGATATATAATGATCATTAAATGCTTGAGATGTTAACTCACCAGCATTATCAAGTCTCATCCTTTTTAATGGTGTAATCAGAATAATGTGTTCTCAATTTAATAATTTGTGCAAGAAACTTTGCAAATGCCATATTACGGCTTGATAACATACAAATATGAGACCATCCGCTAGATGCGTCTATTAGAACCATGAAATATCAAAATGGTTCACATGATGGATGAATTGGTTCATATATCTTACCTTGAATTCTTTCAAGAAACATTTGTGATTCTTTTTCACAATATACTTTTCATTAATCACCATATGTGCTTTCCATTAATCACCATATGTGTTTTTTTTTTTTTTTTTTATAAATCACCATATGTGTTTTTTTTTTATCATATATCCTTTTCACCATATACGCTTTTAATCATATGCGCTGTGTTTTTCACCATATGCGCTTTTAATCATATGCGATTTTCATCATATACGTTGTGCTTTTCATCATATTCGCTTTTTATCATATGCGCTTATCATATGCGATACGCTTTTTATCATATGCGCTTTTTTATGTGAATAGTAAATTAATTAATTTCGTTTTACTATTCATATGAATTAATTTAGATTTACTATTTTGTTAATTGAGTAATATATATATACATCATATACTTGTGACTCCGAAGGCTCAAATGAATTTGACCATATAGTTATACGTTGTACCTTGCACATTAATTTTCAGTAGAAGCTTTAGATGCATATTATTTTCAGTAGAAGCTTTAGATGCACTTTTTTTTTTTTAATCACCAAATACCACAAACACTTTGTTTGCGTTTGTTCATAGTCATCAATGAAAACCATTTTCTTTAATTTTATTTTATACAATAAAATTAACGCATCATTATTCTTTTCAAAAACAATAATCTATTCTTATTGTTCACTTGTGCCATGTTTAACAACAAAAGTCAACAACCTCTGTCTTGTTTGTTGTGGCAACCAAAAACAACCTTTGCTTTTGTTACCGAGAATCCAAGACCAAAAAAACAATTAATTTTTAATTAATCTTTTATCAAAACCATAAATGATTTTATTGATCTACGTTGATATGGCCATAAAGAATTGACGGCTGACCTACTTTTGTAAGTGTATTTCGACTATCATCCCGAAAACGCACAACGACCCTTTTTTTTTTATGAACTATTTGTTTCATATCTAGCTTAGGCAATTATTGTGAACATTTGGTCCCTATAAGAGCATTTATTTTTTAGACTTTTAGTTGATTTGTACTTGTCACAATTAGGGATAGCACCCGCAGGTCGTGGATGCGGATCCATTGGATCCATCACCCGTACCCGCGGATTTTTTTTAAGAGACATCCAATTGAACCCTTGTTCGTTGAAACAATTTGACTATATTTTTACTCCCCATTATTAAACGGACCATTTTGATGCACACTCTTAAAAAAAATAATTTGTTTTTTAAGTTTTATTATTCAACCTTCTTTTTTTCAACGGTCACGTTTTTAACAAAACATTTGACAAGTTTGGAAAAAAGTTTTTTATTGATTATCATCAAAAGTTTTCTATTGTCACTCTACTGGATGGAATTATGGCATACAACCAAAATTGCAACCCAACACTACATAAGAACAATAAGGTTGTTTTTAATTAACATATGTATATGTGTTAAACTCGGAATAATAATAACTTATTTTAGAAAATTAACATAAGACATGTTGAAACATTTTTGTCACATTTAGCTCATCAAGTCTAATACTTATTATTGATAGATTTTATCACGTCTAGGAGATGTTTACTTTTTTCTTGTATTAAGTCCTACTTTCATTTACATTTGTTTGGAAAAAAGTTTTTTTTTTTACTTTGCTTTCCCCCTTTCTGTAAAACTCATTTAAACACTTTCTTTGTTTTTTTTTTAAAAAAAACTTCCTTTTTTTTTACGTTACCCGTAAATTATAAATATATAAAAAAAACTTTTTGTTTAAATTTTTTTTCTAGTTTTTAAAAGGCCACTTGACCAATTTTTTAATTCTTTCACAACACCTGATATCGTGATCGTGACCATTCACCAAAGCAAGAGATATTCTTGATAAACTAAACACGGACTCGTGTTTGAAATTGTCGGCCACAAAAAAATTCATTTGATAAAAGTATATATTTTTTTTTAGTTATAGAAGGAGACCACTTCATTTTCAATACTTCATTTTTGACAAAAAACTATTCCATTTTACCATCCCCTTTTTTTTCTTACTTTAACTTTTAAGATATACTTTTAATAAAAATACAAACTACTTTTTCTTATTTTAACTTTTAAGATTTACTTTTAATAAAAATACAAACTACTTTTTGTATTTTAACTTTTAAGATTTACTTTTAATAAAAGTACAAACTACTTTTTCTTATTTTAACTTTTAAGATTTACTTTTAATAAAAATACAAACTATTTTTTTATTTTAACTTTTAAAATTATAAATTTAAGAATAAACATTAGTATGCATGAAATAAATAATGATTAATTGCATAAGTAATCATAAATGTTAGATAACATATAAAGACCCCGTCGTATTCGTATTAATCGGAATTAATCTCGACCCATGGTACCGTGTTGTCAAATGACGTGTTGCGTACATAAAATACCGTGTTGTCAAATGACGTGTTGCGTACAATCATGAGGTCTTATTAACATAAATATAAATGTTAGTGAAGTTAATAAGAGTTAGATTACAGAAAATATAATTCAGGTGGTATAACCGACCATATATAACTTAAATAACATAAATATAAATGTTAGTGAAGTTAGTAAAAGTTAGATTACAGAAATATAATTCAGGTGGTATAACCGACCATATATAACTTAAATAACATAAATATAAATGTTAGTGAAGTTAGTAAAAGTTAGGTTACAGAAATATAATTCAGGTGGTATAACCGACCATATATAACTTAAATAACATAAATATAAATGTTAGTAGTCCAAAATTTGATATATTCGAGTCTGAAAATTATTAATAATTTCATACCTTGATTAGTGATTCGTGATCGTTTGAGATATCTTTTAATTACACTAAGCTTTTCGTGCTGATAACGTGTTATAATTCAGTAGGCTTATAACTACCTTTAGTGGTTCTTGACTGTAGAAGGTATATAGAGATAGAGATACTGTAAAACGGAGAAAACAAAGGTTGAACAAAAGGTATGAGTAATTGGTTTTTTATTTATAGAAAAATGTACAATGAGAGTTTGGTGGCATTTGGAATCTAGAGAGAGAGAGTGTTTTTGTTAACCAAAAAATACATGCATTAAACTCTAACTCAACACATCTATTTATACTCAAAAAATATACTATGCAATATCTATAATAATAATAAAATTATCATCCAATTATTACTTTTATAACAAATTAGTATTAGAAGAAAAAAATTAGGACTCCATTGAATTCTCATTCTGGAATCGCCACTGATCATATATGAGTTTTAACAAATTTGTGTATACATATTTTGCTTGTACATTCTAATAACTACTATTTTCATGAAAAAAAACTACCTTTTAACTTATAAATATACAACTATTTTTGCACTGAAAAACTTCTTAATGACAACTCTAAGAGTTGTCATTAGCATTTTCCTTTTATTTTTTATGATAAAAAAAGCTCTTATTTTCCTTTTCTATAACTAAAAAGTTGAAAACTTATTTTCCCGTATGTAAATAATCGGGATCCGGGTTGAAGGAGCCTTGTATATTCTAATTATAAGTAGTGTTGTATCATTGTAAATATAGGTTCTTGTGTAAATTCGAGTCATAGTGTCGCGTGAGCAATGCCTATGCTCACCACTTTGTAATTTTTAGTTTATTAATAAATAAAAGTTGCTTTTAAAAAAAAATTAAGTTGAAAACTGATTCTTATGCTCTCTAAATTTTCTACTTCTATCTTTTTCTTAATGAAATACTTCGTCACTCACAGTTGAAAATAGTTTTTATTCTAGAGAAGTAGAACACTCCTCTTCTCGAGAAAAATAGAAAAAGCCGAACAAAAAAAGGTTACGTAACTAAATGAAATTGATTAATTAGACAAATTAAAATGAATTTTTTAACGACAACTTTAGAGATAGGGTGCATAAAAATTTTGTACAATTTTATAAACGTCACTTTATATTAAATAAATAATCAACGTGTAAGAATTTTATATATCTTAACGACAATCCAACTCCAAACCACTAAAGTAACAACAATGAACTATGAGAATTGATCGGGTATTTTAGTTTTCCTAAGGGGATGAGTTGCCACATAATAACGCGAATCAAATTAGTCAATAGAGAGTTAACTAGCGCTGACTTAATTGATGTCTAATAAATTATTGATTTGAAATAATTGTATGAAAAAATTAATAATGGTGATGATCCCCTTGAAGAGCCTCCACCCTCTCCTAGTCTCCTTTTCATTACAATAAATTTTTTGTTTATTTATTTGTAAAAAGTACTTAAAAGTCCTTTTAAATCCTTTGCTGAGTCATAAATGACTCGACATAAAATTATGTACAACTTGCATAACAAGATTGTACGTTAACATGGTGGAACCCTATAAGCTTGTTCAAAGATAATTGTTGTGGAGACTAATGTGAACACAATAAGATGACATGTCTCAAGAAAGTTATTTAAAAATATATAATTCTGACTCTGATACTGCTAACAACTTATTACTACAGAAGATTAATTACAAAACATATTCAAATTAGGAAGCATCTAATGATTTGAAGGATATATAAACAATGAAGGATGTGGTGCAAGTAGTAGTTAAGGACTGACTTAACTTTTCCAACTGAGCCCATTTGATTTTGGACTTTTGGGTGCTTGGAATTGAACTACTAGAAGTGTCAAACAGCAAAAAAGACAACCCCCTTTTTTTGAACTTTCATTTTCTTAAGTCACACCAAGACATTATCGTATCTGCACAAATGTGTAATGGTCAAAGTTCATGGTGGGAAATCAAGCATGCATGTGTTTGGATGAACTTTTTTATATCAAAGTAACAGATTCAGAGTGGAAACCTTGGACTGCATATGTTCCAAAGCCACCTTACTAGCCTAATTTCTATCTTCTTTTTCCTGTTCAAATAACGGCCTCATCAAGACTAATGTATGGTTGATGAATTTTCAGATTCATATAACTATAGTCCATCATAAACCAGAAATTTATCAATTTCATATAACTAGTGGCCAATCTAGAAATTTATGACGTTGGGGGAGATTTTTTTTTACAACGATGACTATAGTCTATGATAAACCAGAAGACGGTGGCCAAAAATCATATAATTAACCAAGAGAAAACAAGCGTACCGTAATTCATAGGATTATTGGGTAGAGGCGGAGCAAGAATTTAAAGTTAAGGGGGTTGACAATTTAATAACACTAATTTATTGTATGTTATAATCAAATTAGATAGTCATTACTTTGGGCGATAGTGAAACAACGAAAGTACTTAAGTACATAAGATCTTAATAATAATTTTTTTTTTTAAAAATAATGGCATTAAGATAAACACAAATAAATTGGGTGATACATACATAAACTAAACTACACTACACTAAAAGAAACATTAAATTAAGGGGTTATAGTGGTGGTCTTACACTTAACTCTTTAACACTTCTGACCTTGTCCCTATCAATTTATGTAATTATAACTTATAAGGACTAAATAGAAATTAAAATATAAGTATTGGACCATAGACTAATACATATATAATTACAATTGTTATATTTATTGTATAATATTAAAGTTGGGCTGATAAAATTAGGCTATTAAACCTGGGCTGCTAAAATAAGGCTAAAAAATTTTGGGCTGCTACAATCAGGCTGTTTATAAGTGATGGGCTCATTTACAGTAGACTGAAAATTACAATTCTATTGGGCTAAGGGCATAATTAAACATGTGAAATATTGGGCTTGAAATTTGTCTGGCCCATAGGGGCCATCTGACCCCCTCTGCATTACACTAGCACCGCCCCTGCATATAACAATTATTTTGGCATATCTATAAAGAAGACTGCAAATCTCACCTGAACACTAATTTAGACTCAAATTAAAACATGAAAGAATTAAAGTGAAATGAGGATAGTTCAATTTTCATTTTATTTAATCTCACTTATTTATGACTTGTTCTCATGATAAAACATACAAACTAAAACCTTACAAAAAGTTATCAGTTTTGCCCCTTTCCAGCTTTTCAGTTAACCAAGTCTTGAAAGAAAATAAATAGTAGTCATGTTGCATGCGCAATCGTATTATTTGTCTCAACGCACTAGGATGTATACTAACGTAACTAGACACATGGTTAGAGTCATTGGCGAATCTACATGTAAGGGTGTGGGGTCCTATGACCCCACTACTTTTAAAATTTTTTATACCATGCACTCTTTAAATTATATAGGACACCACTAAATTTAAATATAGGACTCCATATATTTTTAAAATTTGTAATTTTTTAAAGGTAAACAACCATTAAAGTATCCTCTCAAATGTAGTTAGCTTTGAAAAAAAAAATTTAGGACTCCATTTAGTTTTCATCCTGGATTCGCCACTGGTTAGAGTGCTCCCAATGGTGACACTCCTTCCTTCCCAGGACTAGCTGTCACATCAACGCCACATCAGCACTTCTTTCTCAGGACTTAACCCAGGACTAAACACTACCAACAGTGACATACCTCCTCAATATTTTTAATTTAAACTTTACAGTTTTATTTTCATTATTTCACAATTACTCCCTCACAAACTTTACAAAACCTCCGTCCACATAAATGTCAAGAAAGCAAGCGCAGGGGAACGAAGAGGAGGGTGGCTAGCTGGGCGGCCGCCTGGGCGCACCGCTGCCAGCGGCGCCCTCCTGGACGAATGGGTGGGCGAGCCTCAAGACAGAGGTGTTGGGAGGAGCCTTAGTAAAAAGTTGACCATCAATCGAATTTTCATATAAAACTTATATAGCCACAGTTCTCTTAAACCCCCTTATAAAAACAGAAGGTAACAGCTTATATAGCCACCCTATTTATCGTAATTATTCTAGTTTCGAAAACTAGGTGGACAACAAGGTAGCAGTTCCTGTACATTTCGCTAACTAACAACAGATTGTGTAACGGCATAACTATGATGCAACAAAACACACTATCGGAAAGCTGAGTCACACAGGGAAAACAATATATAAGCAGGTTAAGAAGCTTCAGATTAAACACTTGATATAAGTCGTCCTATTTTCTAATTCTGACATAACAATCAGAACTGTTTATTACTAGAGTACAATGATTCAATCATTAATAAGTCAAACTACAAATTTATTGAATTGGAACCCTAGCAGCGTATTATGATTACAGCATTAAAGGTCATCCAAATACAGTAATAAATAGAACAAACAAAATAAAGCAATATGCCAAAAAGTATTTGAATCAATCTCACAGGTAATCGACAAAAGCTACATATCTTCAGTTGAAGCATCGTGATCATCAGTTTTTTGATCATCTAGGGTTCCAAATTTTTGCTTGAATGTATCTTGTCTTTGTAACCACATCATATGCCCCTACATATACAAATACATATACATATACATATATATCCATAATTACACTTATACTCAATTTCAAAAACAAAAATAAAAAAATTGATTGTTGACGTTTCTAACGATTGAAAAGTGTTTATTGAAATCGTTACCTGTAAAGCAGCTGCCCAAGCCACTAAAAATGAAGCAATCCAAAATTTCTTGTCGTTCAATAGTTTCTTCACATCAAAATCACGTGTTTTCATTTTCCCCATTTTATGTAAACCCTAAACTCTAAACCCTAAACTCTAATTTTCATTCCAGCAAATTTCCTGAATTTTGTGTTCGGCATAAGTTACACGTTAACCCTAAAGTTTTTGATATTTTCAGTTCAGACCTCAAAACTTTTCTTTTTTCTTTTTATTCCCGCAATACTTGTCTTCGACAATAATTTCATCACCCAAAAAAAAGAGAAACATATCAACAACCATTTAACTATAATAATAAATAAACCATATAATATAATTGTGGTAGGATCAAGGGGAAGTAACCAATCGGGGAGGAAACGGGAGGAAGCAATTTTTTTTTCTTCATTTTTTGAAAAAACTTTGTTTACGAACGTTATAGATTGGATGAAAATATGAACATTTAATAAAGACACTTTGTGATAAAGGTTTTTATTTTGACGGGAAAACGCTCGAAGAAGTAATATATAACAATTATCGTGTTTTTCGAGCGTATGTTGAGGTTTTAGATATTAGGGTTTTTATATTAGGGTTTATAGGGTTTAGATATTAGGGTTTAGAAATTTAGGATTTAGGGTTTAGATTTAGGATTTAGATTGAGTTTATAACACGAACGGTTTAGAGTTTAGGGTTTAGGGTTTAGATTTAGGATTTAGATTGAGTTTTTAATACGAACGGTTTAGAGTTTAGGGTTTAGGGTTTGGGGTTTTGGGTTTAGGGACTAAACCCAAAACACTAAACCCTAAACCCTAAACTCTAAACCCTAAACTCTAAATCGGTTAAATTTTACTTCACAAAACATGAAGAAAAAAAAACGTTAACATTCTTCACAATCAATATTATCTTGAATGTTATTTTTGTCGATCGTTTTTTCGCCTAAATAATAACATTCATCACGAAGTGTCTTTTCTAAATGTTCATATTTTCGTGTGATCTTGATGCATGAAAAAAAAAATTCCAAAAAAATCGAGAAAAAAAAATTTGTTTCCCTCTATTGATTACTTCCCCATTGACCTTGGCCCTAATATAATTATATAAATGATGATTCATCTTCTAGCATATAACTTATGTTTAAGATATTATCCAAAGTGTAATTTTTGAGGGAACCAGTAAAGTAAATAAGTAATAATGTAGGTTGATACTTGATATATATAGTATCAAGAGGGTCATAAATTTACTCGAAGTTAGAATGGTTGTATTCAGATAGACCTATACCTTTTTTTATTTTTTTGCGAAAACACCTCCCCTGGTTAATCCATGTAAAAAAAACAAGTACAAACCGATACAAAAAAATCAAAACGAGCGCTAGCCAAACTAAACAAATCTAAAACAATCAATCTCGTCAACAGGATGAAGACACGTTTACCTAGACTACAAAGCAGATCTAAGTCTACAACAAACGTAATCTACAGTATCGGCTATGCCAAACAAAACAACGAACTAAACAACCCGCAACGGTAACGGGGAGAACGCCGACCACCACCACAACAAAATAAACAACGGGAGACTCGACCACCGCAAGGCAACACAAGTTGCTGCAAATGAATATAACTTTACACCAAATATTTATCTGGTGAAATATTCACCTATGAATATTAAGTATAACAAAGCATGCTTTTCCGTTCAAAATTATACTTCCCCCTTACTAATGTAACAAAATATACAAACTCAAGTTTATACAACCTTTCACATATAAAATTAAACTATGGTTGCCTGTATTCTTTATATTAGTATTTAGAAGTTTCACACATCATGCAAACTAATCGTCTATGTAAAAAAGGAAACTGATTCACTGCATGTAATAATTCCAAAAAACCTACTGCAACCTGACTTTGCAGGAAATGAATTTGTTACATTGTTGCAAAACAATTTGCAGTTTGCTCATTTTCAATAAAGAGCATGCAAGAAGTTGTAAAGTTATAAACTTTAATGTTTATTTTCAAACTAGTGAAGTAAGTAATTGTTTTGCAGCAAGGTCACGACACTACTAGAAAAAGAGCTTTTCCAGACGACACCTTTCCGGACGACATTTATCGTCCACAAAAGTCAGCTAAATGACAAAAAAAAAACAGCTTTCCAGTCTCGCTTTTTGACCGGACTTTTCCGGACGACTCCATGTCGTTCGGAAAGGTGCCCGACAGAATTGCATATATAAAAACTAACTTTAAACAAAACTAACTTTAAACATAAAACCAAATTCCTCCATATCGCTAAATCTTTAAGCAAAATCTATAAAAACAACTCTTTGGTAACCTCTCAGATACATCTCATTTGTAGTTCATGTATGAAAAAAAAAATGTATAAAAACCTACAAAAAAACTCATCAACCTAAACATTAACCAGCAACTCATATCAAAATAGTTACGGCGTCGATATTCTAGACAGATAATCGGCAACATTCTCCCTCAGTACTACACCATTCTGATCATCATTCGCGTTACAAAACACAGGGCGATAATCCAAGTCACTACAGTCCGAAAAAACAAGCGTCTCTTGAACTTCATCTTCCATATCAATCAGTATATTATGCAGAATACAACAAGCCAAAATTATCAACGGTAATCTATGTTTATCAGGCCTCCACAACACTCCTTTAAGTATTTTCCAATTTTCTTTCAGCTTCACAAACGCTTCGTTCGCCACCTTATGCGTTTTAAGCACCATTTCGTTAAATCTCGATTCAGAGTTCGAAAGATCGTCTCCTCGATACGAAGTTAGCAACCATTTTAACAATGGGAAGCTCGAATTACCGATTATATACTCTGTTATTTCATTACCTTCTGCTGTAACTTTTTTTAGCCCGTTTAATCTCTCCCCTTTTTCACATTTTTCAAAAAAAGTTGAACTTTTATGGATCTGTTCGTCGGTCATACGTCCCGGGCAGCCGCCAAATACGTCAAGAAACCGTAAATCCGCATCCATGATCGCTTGTAACGTCATGCTTTGATTATTCTCCCGGTCACACCAGTAATTAGTTGACCGGTCAACGGTTGGGAGAGACATTAAAACATGAGTGGTATCAATTGCACCACAACAATTTGGGAGGCCCCAAATTTTTTCGAATTTACATTTTACGTCCTCCATTTCGGGTTCAGTTGAAGGCCATTGGATATGGGCTAGACCTTTTGATATCAAGGTGTCTACGAAGCGTTTGGTTAGTTGAGCAACTGTGGTTTGGTTTAGGCCGAGTGAAATGCCGACCCATTTTAACGATTCGCCTGATCCTAACCTTGTTAGAACAATGGCAACCATATCATGTAGGCTCAACGGGTTCCCATTTAGGTCGATGAAACTTGAACATTTGGTTATCATTTCTTCTTTAACGAGTGAGCATGTGTATTCGAATGTTTTCATTGACATCTTGAACATGGTCTCGAATGTTTGTGAATCTGGTGATTCTTTTAAACTTCCTGCGAATAAAAGAAATTAAACATACATGAAATTGATTTAAGTTTATTGAAATCTTGTCTGCACCTTGAAATGAAAATATCTAGTGAGCTTTGACTTTTACTTTGACTATGACAAATTAAGAAAAAGATGAACTTTCTAATGAAACTGATATCGCATACAGGTCACAGTATGGCATAAACATAAATGTAACTAAGATTTTGTTGGATTGAACGTCTTACTACATAGAGTTAATATGATGGTAGCGTTTGTACAGTCAGAGATAGTTGAATTTTGACTTCAAAAGTCAAACTCGGTAGCAGATATCATCAGTAGCACAAGTAATAACTAGATTCAAGACAACATAAACTAATGTAGTTGGACATTAACAGTTCAAGCATAAAGTATTGAACTTGTTAAATAACATTGACTATTTGGGGTTTACAGACGAAGAAGGATCCCTGATTTTAAACGAAAGCATCATAAACTAAGTTAAATCATTATATATTTGAGTTTTTCATCTAAACAGTTCCTTGTTAGTGCTCTTCATGCTGGTTTTATGGGAGCATTTGCAAGTTAAGAAATTTTTACTGAAATTTCTAATGAGACACATAACCTAAGGACTAAGGTGCACAGAGATCCATTTACTGGATTTGCAAAGTTCATGTTGATTTAACAAAAAAATATAGCTTTTTAAACCCTGAATTTATTTTTTCGAAAAAACATTGAACTGCAGGTCTATCGTTGAATCAACTAATAAGTCATGGATGATGGGTTCAAGTCAAGCAGACCATCTATTTACAAAAGTGGTACCCAAGCATCAAGCTTGGTGTGGCAGGAACAACCTTTTAGGGGTTAGTGTAAAAGATTCAAAGTTTGACTTTTTATTATAATAAGAGTTGCAAAATTAAAACTTAATGAAACTGTATTAAACTAAAATTATGTTTAGGGGTTAAAGCATTTGTATATGTGGCACGAAATTTGATTCCAAAATTTCACTAAGTTAGAACTTTCAGAGTCTGTCAAACACTTCATTGTTATAAAACATGTAACATGTAAGTTTATTTTCGATAACAAAACACAAAACTTACAAGCGCGTTATATGCAGCGAAATTGAAAGACTGATTAATTTAACATACGAACATCAAACAGATTTGCAAATCAACAGAAGAAATATATAAAAATAATGAAAAAAAATCCCCGAAAAACAACATTTTGAATCATCCCCACAAGTAGTGCCGGATTCAAGAAGATTTTTCGACGAGGGCAAAAAAATTCCACTATAACATAGATGTGGCTAGCTAGCAACTTCACATTCAGTTACACTAAACTCGCGTATAAATAAATGAAAAACAAATTCAATTATGTGGGACGACTGACCCGACCAGACTGCCCTATGGTGGCTCCACCTAGCCTACAAGACCATAAGTACATTCATAAAGCTTAACAAAAACCAAATAAACGATAAACCGTAGCCACAAAGATCAGAATCATTATACAGTATATCATAAAGCGCAAAAATCACCTTAAAACAAACATTATAAATCATCCACATAATCACATTCTAAACTAATTAACAGTTACAAAATAAACCTAACCACATAAACATGACACATTCAGTGTATTAAAATCAAACTTTCATGAAACCTTTTTTGCAAAAATAAAAACAAACAAACCTTGAAATCTTTTAGAGAACTGATGCCACCAATCGGAAGGTTGTGGTGGAGATAGCGGCGGAGATGAACTGCCGGTAGTGGTGGTGGTGGTGGTGGTTAAAAGCTTCTTTTTTGATTTGGTTTTTCTGATGGGTCCCATTATTATTATTATTATTATTATTATATTATTATTATTATTACCAGAAAGAATCAACAAAAAATAAAAGTCAAGAAGAATCAGAGCTGAATGATTTCTTGAAGAATAAAGTCAAATGATTTTTGTGAAATCGAATCGAAGAAGAAAACTGGTTATGGTTAATGAATTTGAAGAGAGCATGCAATGATGCTTTTTTTTTTTTTGGTTATGATAAAATAAACTTGAATTACGACATTTGATTTATATACTACGGAGTACTAAATACATATAATCCGTATCATATACTCCGTAGTAAGATATATGGAGGCATAGAACTTTATTAATCAGATAAGTGATAATTAAATTTCTTAATATTTATTTTGTAGATTTTTAATAAAGAAATAGTCGGTGTATTACTTGATTGTAGGAATTCTACATGTAACAACGTGGTTGGATTTTTGAAGTTAAATTTTTATATTTTCTTATCTGGAATATATTATTGAAATTTAAAGCTAAATTTTCATTTCATATTTTCTTACCTGAATATACTATTGAAACTTGAAAGTGAGTTTGTAACATCATTTAAAAATTATAATATCTTAACCAATTATATTCATTTTTTTTATTTTCAACTTAATCAATTATTATTTTTTTGAAACGCAAACGAAATTTTATTATATATTAAAAGTATACAATGAAAGGTGAAGGCTACAAAGAAGCCTCACAAACAAAAATACGATACAAGTTACAAAGGGGGCAACCAAGGTAATAGAAATACACGAACGAAACTACAAACTAAATCACTAGTTATTTAGATAAACACTAGGGTTTGCGATCCAAGATAAACACTAGAGTTTATATTATAGTATATTATATTTGGTTTAATTTATATAATATAATATTATATAATAGCATATTACATATTTACATATAATATTAATTGTAAAATTTTATATAAATATAACCACTAACCTAGTTATCACTAAGTTCTTGTGAAACAGAAGACCCATATTCGAATCTTTGTAACGTTCAAGGTTGAATTAAAATGGGTTCTTGACCGGAGAAAGCGCCAACATGCGCAATTTACCCGGTTATGGGTCTCGTTGCTCGGGGCTCGCCACTTAGGAGTTTTACTCGATAGTGGACATACAATGTGGTTGTTGCTAGAGAGAGTTTCTCTCCGTATCCAAAAATAGGAAAACAATTATAAATATAATGATGGTACTGCCAACATCGTCACGATTTGGGTTCCCTCCTAACATGTGTGTAGGTGACATATGATCGTGAAGGTGGTTAAGTTCTCTTTAGGTGATGCCGATATCGTCGTTCTTAAAAAAAAATTAGTAATCATATTATGCATTTACGAGATTGTGTATTGTTATCGTTGTTATATTAATACTTGTATTTATCTAATTATAACTCTTGGTGCTATATTTAAGACAAATCTCTCAACGTTAACATCTATTAAAAATCATCAACATAATTAAAACTATTAAATATATATTTTTAAATAGTCAATAATAACTAAAATTAACCATTTAATTAACTACTCATTATTTGTTTTAGTTGTTTATTGTTACTCGTAGCTCTAAAAGCATCAAGAGTCATGGGTAGGCTTCGGCGTCGGTCACTGGCGACGCTAGGATCCGACTATCGATCGACTCCGCCCTAGTGTCGTTATCGTTGTTGGCTTGTCAATGTTCTGACTTCTATATCTCACCATTGGAAAGTATAATTTTCAGATATATATATATATATATATATATATATATATATATATATATATATATATATATATATATATATATATATATATATATATATATATCTGTTGCACTGTGTAATTCTTCTCTTTTTTTCGTTTTTATCTTTCTATTCTTTCTTTTTTAGCGTTCTTTTTAGGAGGTGTGAATAGAAGAAAGGAGAGGTGAATATTTAAAAAGAATGAGAGTTTTATTTGTTATTTGAAAAATTGGTCAAAATGTTCTATTTTTTGAAGTGTTCAACAATATATCCTTAAAATTTTGAAAATGCAAGGAATTCCCTCTGTCCACGCATCACGCACACACATAATGCGCGCAAGCCCGTGCCTGATGCGTGTGTCGAGATATTCAGCGAGACGACCATTTTCCTCGCAAACTTGCTCCACACACTTGGTGTTTGGTGCCAAAATGTCAGAACTTTGAATGGAAGTATGTTTTTACTCATAGCTCCGATTGAGTCATCATTTTGTTTTGAAATCATGTATGTTTCGAGATCTATCCGTTGGCTATATCGTAACTATGAGTCAAAAAATATATCCATTCAAAGCTCTTGTCCAACAAGCACCGTGCACAGTGCGTGTTGCGTGGTTTTTGGTGCGTGCTTACGACCAAAAATGGTTGTCTCGCTGAATATTTCGGAAACACGCATCACACGCGGGTTTGTGCGTGGTCAAGGGGTCATTTTTCGCAATTTCGATTTTTTAAGGACATATTATTAAAGACTTTGAGAAATGAGCGCATTTTGCCCAATTTCCGTTGTTTTGGGTTGAAATAAATTCGGCCGAAAGTTAAAATCGGCTGAATATTTATTGTTATTTTGGGTTGAAAATTAAAATTAACGTACTTAAAAATTTGATTATTCAGTTTATATATTGCTATTATTTAAAATAAACTACATAATAATAGAAGTAATCAATAATAATTAAAAATAATATTAGACACTAAACTATTTTTTCAGTTTTCTCTCAAAGTCTTCTTAGACTTTAAAGTTATGCCGAATTAGACCATCGTTAATCCTCGTGCTCTAAGAGACATTTTAACTAAAATCTCAATTTCTTTAATTATTATATACAACTTCACCGTCTCAATTTAATAGTCTTTAGACAAAAAATACACAATTTAAGAAAATGTTATCATCACCTTTTACTTTTTGTTCGTTTACTCTCTACTTTTTACATACATGTTTTATATTTTTTTTTTAGAACAAGCATATTAAATTGAGACCGAGGATATTAACATTTCGTGGTACAAAATTACAATAATGCACAACTTGAGGTATTAATGCATTTGGATATATGAAACCAGACTAGATTTTATAATTTATAAAGAATTTCCCGTGCAAACTTACATACGGACTAATTTTTGTTTTTAAAAGACAAAACATAAAAGCATTGTACTCGGTTACGGGTCTCGATGCTCGATAACTTGTTACCCGGGAATTTTACTCGTTAGTAGGGACTCAATGTATTTGTTGCTAGGAGTTAACCAAAAAAAAATATTGCTGTTAAAATGTATTATTGATTATAACAAGTTTAGTTTAGAATATTATGTTTCATTTATTCATTTGTGGTATTTCTAGAATGTTTCAGGTTCAATGTTGCTGTCTCTAAAGTTCAAGGACTCAAGGTGACAAAAGGCTGAAAGTTTATGAGCTGGACTGATGGACTATGCTTATTGGGCTCTTGAATTTAATTTATTGGACTGCTCCTATTGAAGCCCACATTCATTTCATGATAGTATTTATACACCTAATTTCTTGTTAGGGTTATCATTCTGGCAGCTTTTTCATTCGGTTGTTTTCATCTGCATATTCAATTCTCTCTAATCATCTTCTTGATGAATTAGTTCTTTAGATTCTGTAATAGTGATTAAGAGATCAGTTTTGTGTTTCAATCTATTGTTCTTGAAAGATTGATGTCGGTTTCTGTATTTTGTAAAGGATCTTGCATAATTTGGAGACTAAGTGTTTGATTCTGATAGTTAAAGTTTCTATTTATGATCTGTTGATAATTCTAACATGGTATCAGAGCGGTGAGGTTTGTTCATGGTGGTTTACTGATCTCTTGGTGATTTCTGCCTTTTTCGAAGAATTAAGGTTTCTTCGATTTCTCTTGTTCAAAGAAGTTTCTAGTGTTCTTTTGTTCTGTTTGGGTTCGATTGAGAACTTGTGGGTGGTTGATTCTAGATCTGACGTTTGCTGCGAAAAACCTAATTTTTCTCAAATTAGGGTTAGGGTTTGGTGTTCATCTGGTGATCTGAAGTTCATCACTCCTCTTGTTTTTCATCTGTCTTCCGCTGCTTCATCAATCATTCGTGATTGATTGGTTACATCTTAAACTCTTCTTTACTTTTATTTGTTTGTGTACTGTATTTGTTATTTCTTAAAGATTTACAACCATGTGCCCAACTCTTGATCCCAATTCATTGAAATTGGTGAAAACCTGATCAAGCACAGTCAGTTGTAGATCATTAAGTGCTTTCTGTGTTATATTTGATTACTGTTACTTCTTGATTTGTTTTTCTTATTTGTTTAAATGGGGGATAGTGGTGGTTCTACTGGATCTTTAACTCTAATTAATAAACTTGATTTTGGGGATCCTTTGTATTTGCATCAAGTGATACTACATCTGGAACACCTATTATTTCTATAAAACTTAAAGGTACTGAAAACTATAACATTTGGAGTATATCAATGCTTCTTGCATTGGGTACTAAAAATAAACTTGGTTTTATAAATGGTTCTTGTGTTAAAGTACCACTGATAATGCTCTTGCAAGTCAATGGGATAGATGTAACATTGTAGTGTTATCTTGGATGCTTGGTACTTTATCTGAAGAGTTGTATAATGGTCAAATTTTTAGTACTAGTGCTTTAACTGTTTGGAATGATTTAAAGGAAACATATGATAAGATTGATGGTTCTGTGATCTTTAATTTACATCAGAAAATTAACAGTCTAAAGCAAAATGATAGTCCTCTATCAGAATATTATCATAATCTTAATAGTCTCTGGAAACAATATGATTCAATGGTGTCCTCACCACCATGCACTTGTGGTGCTAATGCTTGTACTTGTGATGTTTCAAATTCTATTATTCAAAATAACAACAGACTTAAACTAATGCAGTTCTTAATGGGTTTAAATGATGTTTATATGTCTGTAAGAAGTAATATTCTGTTAAGGGATCCACTCCACGATGTTAAAACTGCTTATGCTGTTATTTCTAGAGAAGAATCACATAGAATTAAAGAGATCAATAATAAAACTCAAACATCAGCTTTTGTAGCTCAAGGTCCAATCAAACATAATAATAACAACAATGTGGCAAACTTTAATAACAATAACAGGGGTCCTAATTCAAATTTAAAATGTAAAAAATGCAACAAAATTGGTCACACTATTGAAAGATGTTTTGAGATTGTTGGTTATCCTCCTAATTTTAAAAGAAACTTCAATAATAATCAAAATAAAAACTTTAACAATAATCAAAACAACTTCAATAATAATAATAATAATAACTTCAAATCTCTGTTTAACAATCATGCTGCTTCAAATGAAGCAAGCACAAGTAGTTCTTCTCCTATTTCTTTTTCTAATGAGCAGATGCTCAAGCTTCTCAGTCTAATCAATGATGCTCCAAGTTCTGTTCCCACAAGCTCCATGTCTGCTATGGAAGGTATTTTTTATAATGGAAGTTCTAAATTTAATCTCAACTTTAACAAATTCTTCAAATCTAATATCACGCAATTCAAACATGTTCACAATGGTTGGATTATTGATTTTGGAGCAAATCAACATATGACTGCAACCAATAAAGGTTTAATTAATGTTGTTGATATTTCTAATCTTAAATTAACTGTAGGACATCCTAATGGTACTAAAGCTTTAATCAAAGGGATTGGAAATCTTGTGTTAAATAGTTTTATAACTTTAAAAGATGTTCTTATTGTTCCAGAATATTGTGTGAATCTTATGTCTGTCAACAAATTATCCAAACACAATAATCTAGTTGTCAGCTTTGATGGCACTAAATGCTTTGTCCAGGATTTGAGGGACAAGAAAATAAAAGGGATTGGTAAAGAAGAAGGTGGTATGTACATCTTTAATAATTCTGAAAGTGAATGTAAG
The DNA here is from genome assembly GCF_046630445.1 of Rutidosis leptorrhynchoides. Classification (NCBI taxonomy): domain Eukaryota; kingdom Viridiplantae; phylum Streptophyta; class Magnoliopsida; order Asterales; family Asteraceae; genus Rutidosis; species Rutidosis leptorrhynchoides. The sequence goes on from NC_092340.1 coordinate 36,585,895, forward strand.
AATAATTCTGCTGTCTGTGCAACATCTTAAATTCTGTGGCATATGAGACTTGGTCATCCTTCTGATCAAGTCTTACTTGTACTTAAAAATAAACTTAATCTTAAAACTAAAGCTGAAGAAGAACCTTGTGATATTTGTCATAAAGCTAAACAAAGCAGAAGTCCTTTTCCTTTAAGTGAACATAAAACCTCAAGTTTAGGTGAACTTGTTCATCTGGACTTGTGGAATCCTTTTAAAATTCAAACAAAATAAGGTTTTAAATCTTTCTTAACTGTAGTTGATGATTATTCTAGAGCTGTTTGGGTTTTCTTAATTAAAACAAAGGATGAAGTGTTTGAAAATATTGTATACTTTGTGCAACTTATTGAAACTCTATTTCAGAAAAAGGTTAAAACTTTCAGAAGTGATAATGGAACTGAATTTATAAATCATAAATTTTCTAATTTTACAAATAGTAAAGGAATTATTCATCAAACCACATGTGCATACACACCTCAACAAAATGGTGTTGTTGAAAGGAAACATAGGCACTTGCTAAATGTAGCAAGAGCACTTATGTTTCAGGGGGGATTACCTCTAAATATGTGGTCTGATTGTATTCTAACTGCTTGTTATTTAATCAATAGGACACCAACTGTTGTGCTAAATGGAAAGTCTTCTTATGAAATGATTTTTAAATCTGAACCTAATTTCTCTCATTTAAAGTGTTTTGGGTGTTTATGTTTTTCGGTTGATTTAAATCCTAAAGATAAGTTCAGTAGCAGGTCAATTAAGTGTGTTTTAATTGTTTTTTCAAATGTCAAAAAGGGTTACAAATTACTTAGTCTTGAAGATAAAAGTGTTTTTTACTCTAGAGATGTAAAATTTTATGAAACTGTTTTTCCTTTAAAACTTAAGTATGCTGCTACCAACAAGTTTTTAAATAAACACTTTTCTAATGATTTTTCAAATGATTCTACTTATTCACATTTTTTTGATGATATTTTTGAAAATCACACTCAAAACACTTCAAGTCCCAATGATGAAGGGAGAACAAATGATACATGTTATGGCAGTAGTGATAGTTCTCATAATGAGAACAGTCCTACAGCAACACATAATGAAGATCAATCTTCAATCCCTGAGGGCAATTCTAATGACACTGATCAAGTTAATAATGTAAGGAGGTCTTCCAGAAACACTGTTTTCCCTAGAAAATATGATGATTTTGTTGTAGATGGTAAAGTCAAGTATGGTATTGAAAGAGTTGTAAATTACTCAAACTTGAGTTCTGAAAACTTTTGCTTTGTTTCTAATCTAAATAAAACTCTTGAACCAAAAACATATAATCAAGCTTGTAAAGATCCCAACTGGATTGAAGCTATGAATCTTGAAATTGAAGCTTTAAACAGAAATAACACTTGGGAAATCACAGATTTACCAGATAACAGAAAACCAATTGACTGTAAATGGATTTATAGAATAAAATATCAATCTAATGGAGAAATTGAAAGGTTTAAAGCAAGGCTTGTTGCTAAAGGATTTAGTCAAAAAGAAGGAATAGATTATGATGAAACTTTCAGTCCTGTTGTTAAACATGTAACTGTGAGATGTTTTATAACTATTGCAGTTCAAAATAATTGGCCTTTATATCAGCTTGATATCAATAATGCTTTTCTTTATGGAGAATTGAATGAAGAAATTTATATGAAATTACCTGAAGGATATTATACTGATTACAAAGATAAAAACAAAGTCTGCAAGTTAACTAAATCTCTTTATGGTCTTAAACAGGCTCCAAGGCAATGGAATGCTAAACTTAATGAAGCTCTTTTAGAAAATAATTTTGTTTAGAGTAAATCAGACTATTCTCTTTATACAAAAACTTCTGGAAGTAATTTTATGGCATTACTTGTATATGTAGATGATATTGTTATTACTGGAAATGACATTGTTCAAATTGATCAATTCAAGAAGTTTTTGAAATCTAAATTTATGATAAAAGACTTAGGAGAACTTAAATATTTTTTAGGAATTGAAGTTCTTAAAACTGAAAAAGGTATTTGTTTATCTCAAAGGAAATATTGTCTAGAACTTTTAAATGATTATGGTTTGTTGGGTTGCAAACCAATGAGCACTCCTATTGAACCAAATCTGTGTGTTAATTGTGATCCTAGTGATAAAGATCAATTGTTGACCAATGTTACTGAATATCAGAAATTAGTTGGCAGACTGATTTATTTAACATTAACTAGACCTGACATATCATTTGTTGTTCATATTCTAAGTCAATACATGCATGCACCTTTACAATCTCATTTAAATCTTGCTTTTAGAACTCTTAAGTACTTAAAAGGTTCTCCGGGTAAAGGAATTCATCTTGTTAAAGGTAATAATCTTGATCTTTATGCATATTGTGATTCTGATTGGGCTAAATGTAAAATGAACAGAAAGTCTGTTACAGGGTACTTGGTATTTTTTTTGTGGGTCATTGGTTTCATGGAAAAGTAAAAAAATAATCTGTGGTTTCTAGATCTTATGTAGAAGCAGAATATAGATCTATGGCTAGTACTGCTTGTGAAATCATATGGATAAAAAATTTGCTTTTAGATTTTGGTATAAAAGTCAGTTTACCAGTTCAACTTTTATGTGATAATAGTTCTGCAATTCAAATAAGTGCAAATCCAGTTTTTCATTGAAAAACCAAACATTTTGAGATAGATTTGCACTATTTAAGGAACAAAATTACAACTGGTGTTATCAAAGTTTTAAAAATTCGATCACTTAATAACTTAAGTGATATTTTGACCAAGGGTGTTTCTATAAGACAACATCGTCAGTTGACTAATTGTTTAGGTCTTTTTGATTTATTCCAAACTAAACTTGAGGGGGGGGGGGGGGGGGGGGGGGGTGTTAAAATGTATTATTGATTATAACAAGTTTAGTTTAGAATATTATGTTTCATTTATTCATTTGTGGTATTTTTAGAATGTTTCAGGTTCAATGTTGCTGTCTCTAAAGTTCAAGGACTCAAGGTGACAAAAGACTGAAAGTTTATGAGCTGGACTGATGGACTATGCTTATTGGGCTCTTGAATTTAATGTATTGGACTGCTCCTATTGAAGCCCACATTCATTTCATGATAGTATTTATACACCTAATTTCTTGTTAGAGTTATCATTCTGGCAGCTTTTTCATTCGGTTGTTTTCATCTGCATATTCAATTCTCTCTAATCATCTTCTTGATGAATTAGTTCTTTAGATTCTGTAATAGTGATTAAGAGATCAGTTTTGTGTTTCAATCTATTGTTCTTGAAAGATTGATGTCAGTTTCTGTATTTTGTAAAGGATCTTGCATAATTTGGAGACTAAGTGTTTGATTCTGATAGTTAAAGTTTCTGTTTATGATCCGTTGATAATTCTAACAATTGCACCATATTATATCGACGATATATACTTTGCTTTTCTAAAAAGACATATAAAACATAAGCATTATTTAGATCCATATTCATATTGGTAAAAGAAATAGCACTGATCTCCTTGAAATCTACTAGCGCCTTTGGTAATTTGTTTTAAGAGTTAATTATACCATTGGGGTTTACTACAAATTATGTCGATAGTCCTTTTCTTTTTACATGAATTCTCAATTTTTTATTAACTCATTTCAAGACGAAGTTTTATATAGGAACATATATTACATATCGTCAACCCCGAATATAAACCCATAACTTTATGTTAGAGGGGCACATCAATACAATTGTGTCAATAGCTCTTTTGTATGATTTGTAAGAAAGATACTAATTTATAATTGCGAATTAATATAAGTTTTATCATTAAACCATCGTAGATATGTAAGTCTCTACACGAAGAGTAACATTATAGAACCACGCATGTTTGCCTCAGTGTCTACCGAGTTGCTCAATGAACCACACCACCCGAACCAAAAAGAGAGTGTCACAGTGGCGACTCTAGTTGGAGACCCGTGGGGTCACCGGATACCGCTAGTTTAAAAATTTTTAGTAGAAAATACCCTTTAAATTGTATAGAACACCACTAAATTTAACTACAGGACCCCATATATTTTTCAAATTTATAGTTTTTCTTTAAAACTGTATAGGACATCACTAAATTTTACTACTCGGATCCCATATATTTTTTGAATTTGTAGTTTTTCTTAAGGTAAAATACCACTAAAATAGCATTGAAATATAATTAGTAGTGAAATTTTTTTTGGGACCCCATTGAGTTATAATTCTAGAATCGCCACTGAGTGTGACTAGAGAATACGCATAATGTGAAATTCACCCGGTACCAGATCTCGCGCTCGATGAGCTTGATTACCCCAGATTTACCCTCTTTGAGACTGTGCTCATTCATAGAGTAATTTCCTCACTGATCCAAAAGAATAACATTTTAGTTCTATATGCTATGAGATGCATATGCCAACCCAACACTAAACAACCTCATGTTTATATTTGTCATAATGATTAACAAACACAATGTTTACTACACAAGTTCTTTATAATTTTATATCTTCCAACTTGTTTTGACTAGGGATGGCAATGGATCGGGTGGTGCCGTATCCATATCCATATCCATATCCATTTAGTTTTTGTTCATCCATATCCATATCCATATCCATTTAATTTCAGTTCATCCATCCATATCCATATCCACTGGATTAAGCGGGTTAATGGATATCTATTGGATATTCAAAAACTGTTATAATATTTCCGAATATCTACAAAAACGTGTACTTTTTGTCGAAAATAGAACACAATTTGTTGAATTTACCATCAAACATAGATTATGACAAATTAAATGTGTAATTTGTATATTTATCTTGTTAGATATAGGTGTTTTATTATAAAATATCATAGTTAATTTATTATATGATTGCAAGCAAAATGTATGTGTAACAGTAAATGCATTTTTAATAGTAGACGTGTATACATATATCTATATTTATGTATTAATATATGTATTTCGGGTTTTAATGGATATATCCATGGATGATACTTTTTCATCCATATCCATATCCATATCCATTTAGGTTCATCCATATCCGTATCCATATCCATTTAAGTTCATCCATATCCACTAAAATCGGGTGGATCGAGTGTATATCCACTGAATCGGGTGACCATTGCCATCCCTAGTTTTGACTCGGATAAACTTCTCACCTAAAATACTTAGATGAAGTGTAACATAAGGCTTAAAGAGCTAAAACCTGGATTTTGGTATAATTATTTAATGCTTTTAAAAATATATGTAATTATATATTATATACCTACTAGTTTATAACCCGCGATTTCGCGGGATTTTAGAACCAAATTTTCGATTAAGTTCTTAATGATGTAGCATTTTACATTTAAGATATACGTTGAAGAAACCCACAATTCTGCAGGACTAAAATATAATTTAGAAATAAATCAAGATTTCGCGGGAATAAATATACTAAATTAGATTAGATTAATTGTTAAAACAAACATGTATGACTAATTATAATAAAAAAATACATTCAAATCACGTTTACCACATAACATCTTGTAACATCCCGCATTTTTTCGTTAAATTATTTTAACGTCCGTCTTTTTATTTTAAAAAAATATCTTTCGTTATTTATATTCGTAGTTTCCGTTGACTAACGTTCATAATATTCCCGCTATTTAATTATATCATCACTCGGTTACTCGAGCGTTTTAAAAATATTCGTTTGGTTAATTCCCGCACCCGCTTTGAAACTTGAGGGACTAATCTTGACACTTGGCCAAATTTGGTTAACTAGTCACCACCACCACCACCCATTCATTTGATTCACCTCCCACCATTTTTATTACTTCCATTTTTACTCTCAAATATCCAAATCCTAAATTCATCATCTAAATCCGGATCAAGAAGCAAACATCAAAACAAATTACATATTTGGAATCCTCTCTTCATCCTCTACATCTTGATACCAATTTCATCTCGTTTGGGTAACTTTCTAAATACACTAAATTTCTCTAAATTCATTTTATATACTTGAAATGATGATAGTTAGTGTCTATGGCTTGTGTATAACATGAATATATGTTTTGTTTGCTCGATTTGTTGTTTTGGAGTAACTAGTTTGAACACTTGAAAATGGGTTTGCTTAATCTTTGATTTTGGAGGATTAAATGTTGTTAAATTGTTAAAGTTCATGTTTTAATTGTGTTACTAGTATCACTAGCTTCGTTTTGATGCGTAGGTTGATTAAGAAAACTTCAAATACATGATTTGTGATTTTTGTGAATTTTGATTAGGGTTTGATGAACTTGAAATGAACTTTTTGATACTTGAATGCCATGAAATGTTAATTGTAAGTGTTTAGTCGTAATTCATGTTTCATTACCTTCAAAACGGCATATCATATGTGTGAATTGGATTCCCGAAACTTAAAATGCATTTTTGTGAACTTGAAACTTCGATTTTGAACATTTAACGATCATTTATTGAGGTTTTCATTATTGTTAATGATGGATTTGACTCATGAAATGTGTTTAGTTGTATTCCTCTTTAAATTACCTTTCCGATGATATAAGATACATGTTTTGGTTGTTTGCGGGTCATAAATGGTGATTGTTTGAAGTTAGGTTCGTGCATAAAACTTAAAAACTGCCAGATTTCTCTGCACAGGTAATGGCGCGGCGCGCCATATACCCGCGCGGCGCGCCAAAGTGGTCTGTCCAACTTTGTCAATTTTCGAATAATGTTTGCTATGCTATGCACCTTCGATTCACATGTAACTTGTTCTAACATGCTCATATATGATTAAAAACCTCAGAAAAATAGTTCGGGACCCGACCCGAACGTGTTGACTTTTCGTTGACTTTGACCGACCAAAGTTTGACTTTTTGTCAAACTTAACCAAATGATTATGCAACATTCCTAACTTGTTTTTATACTTGTATCTTGCATGAAACTTGACAAATTGATTCACATGCTACATAATCAAGTCGTAACGAGCCATAGGACTAATTGAACATCTTTGACCAATCGTGACTATCGTTATTGATACAACCTATTTGTTTAGGTCAAGACTAGCATTGTTCTTTGTACACGTTACTTGTCGAAGTACTTATTTACTCTTGCGCTCAAGGTGAGATCATAGTCCCACTTTTACTCTTTTGAACTTATATTTGGGATGAGAAAACATAAACGTTTCTTTTTAACTAAGTGAACACAAGTAGAGGAAAACAAACATTCTACATACGAGTTTAGAACGAAATCCTCAATTCGATTATCATTAGTTACTCTTGCAGTGTGTAAGTGTAGGCGTGAACTTATGTTGTATGGCCATATGGGTTTGACAAACCCTCATCTAGGACGGTTCGCTACCGTCTACGGATGAAATATATTTTCGGGAAACAGTGTTGTTCTAGCACTATTAATGGGGTATCAACGGACGGAATGTTAAGCCTTGATAATTGGGTGCTCGTGAATATTAACTTTTAGAATGTATTACTATTTTATCAATGTTGCAAATCTTGTGGTTCGACTTACTTTTACTCACTTACTTATTTAAACCTATGATTTTCACCAACGTTTTCGTTGACAGATTTCTATGTTTTTCTCAGGTCTTTGAACGATATGTGAAACATGCTCCCGCTCATTATTTGATACTTGCATTGGATGTCGAGTATATGTGCATACATGGAGCGTCTATTGACTTTATTTAAAACTGTGTCGCCTAGATTTCATTTGTACTTATAACTATGTAACGAAACTTTTGGTTGAACAATTATTGTAAACTTAGGAACAATCTTTATTTAAGAAATGGAGGCGACATGTTTTGGTCAAACGTCATTTTAAAGACCTACGACCACGCAACGGGACCTAAGTAGTCGGCGCCGTCAATGACGATTTGGTCGGGTCACTACAAGTGGTATCAGAGCTTTGGTTGTAGGGATTTAGAGTTCATTGGTGTCAACCCCGAGTCATAGGGTACATTAGTGAATCTAGACTACAACCGGCATATAGACTTGAAGTAGGAATTACTTGATTACTTGTGCATTTATACTCGAACTCTTTTATCATATCTAACTCGTATTCGATCTTGAACTTACGTTGATAAATTTTGTTGACGCGCCACCTTGACTTTATGAAGTAATGTTAAATGCACATGTGAATCAGGGTAATATAATTTTCGGGATTATATTACGGTGATTCACATGAACGTTCCGACATTATGACATAAAGAATTTAAGGCGAGTCAAGGAAAAAAAAATTCTCTCTATCCTTTTTCCGTATCACGGTTAGTATTGTTGAAAATACTAATCAACGATATTCTTGTGTCATGAAGGAATAATGGCTCACCAAGGTCAACACAATACTCCTCCCGAAACTCTAGAACAAGCTCTTCAACGAATGATAGCCACCGCCACGGGTGAGGCAGTGGCCGATCACTTTTCCAACAACAACAATCGTGGGGCCGGTAATTCAAACGAAGGTTGCTCCTACAAAAACTTTATGATGTACAATCCTCCCACTTTCGATGGAACCGGGGGACCGGTTGCTCTCACCCGATGGTTTGATCAAACGGAATTCGTTTTTAGCATAAGCGGTTGTCGAGACCGAGATAAGGTCAAATTCTCCACCCTCACTTTCACCGGTGTTGCTCTCTCATGGTGGAACACGCATGTACAATCGGTGGGTATCGATGAAGCCCACACACTCTCTTGGACCGAATTAAGAGAAAGAATGATCACCGAATACTTCCCGTGCAACGAGATTCGAAGGCTCGAACAAGGGCTAAGAAATTTAAAAACGGTCGGGAATGACCTCGAAGCTTATAATCAACCGTTTGCCGAACTAGCCTTAAGTTGTCCGAACCTCATGACTCCCGATTCCCTAAGAGTTGAACTTTACATGGATGCCCTTCCTAAGAGCATTCAACACGGGGTAATGTCATCCAAACCCGCCAATCTACAAGAGGCTTTAACGATGGCCCGCCAATCTATAAAAACGGTGGAGGAAATTGAAGCGCCGGCACCAACGGCCGAGGACCAACCGGGTAACAACAAAAGAAAATGGGAAGCCTCTCCATCGAGCAACTACAACAACAACTTCACCAAGAAGTCCTTCACCCCCGACGGCAAGAAAGGTTACGCCGGGTACCTACCTTATAGTAACAAGTGCCACAAACATCACTTTGGTGAATGTGGCAAGCTAATTTGCCGCCGATGCCAAGGAAGGGGTCATATGGCCAAACATTGTGGAAGTGTCACCCCCATCACACAAAAGGGACCCAACACACAAAAGTCGGTCACTTGCTACGCATGTGGCCAAACGGGTCATTTTAGGAATGTGTGCCCAAAGAAGAAAGCCAACCCCAACGCACGCCGTTGAACTTTCAACATCGACACCTAGGATGCCCGAGACGACGATGGACTAGTCACGGGTACGTTTCTTCACAACAACCCGCATATTTCATACTTATTCGATTCGGTTACTGATGTTATAGCTAAGGGGTATAAAATACTATTAAATTTTACAAGGAAATACTATTAAATACGATACAATTTTACACAAGATATTTATTTATTTATAGAATGGATATACTTAAACCTTGCTACAACACTTATAGGCAGTGTACCTAATCGTACAGTAGTGTAGTTTTTAGTAAGTCCGGTTCGTTCCACAGGGAAAATCTTTAAACAAAGCTTAACGCTATATTAGTTTACTTTTATAAAAATACAAATATATATATATAAGTAATATTATTATTATAAAGGGGGATTTTTACCGTTTAATGACCGGTTTGTCGATTTTAAAACTTTAGTCGCAGTTAAAACCAAATGTAAAATAATAAATAAATACAAGACTTAATTTAAAGCGTAAAGTAAATAACGATAATGAAATTGCGAATAATAAAAGTGCGATAAAATAAACTTGCGATAATTAAAAAGTACGATAATTAAAAGTGCAATTAAATACAATAACAATAAAAATGCGATAATTAGAAGTGCAATTAAATATAAAATAAAGGAAATTAAATATGAAATAAAAGAATTATGCTTATTTAAACTTCCGTAATCATGATGTTTGACGTATTGATTTTAGTTTTATGCCCATGGGTTAATTGTCCTTTGTCCTGGATTATTTAATATGTCCGTCTGGTTTTTGTCCATAACAGTCCATCAGTCATAAATATAAAGTGCGAGTGTCCTCGTCAAATTATCCTTATACCCGAAGTTAAATATTCCAACTAATTGGGGACTTAAACTGTAACAAGGTTTTATTACTTTGTTAACAATTATGCCAAGTGTCCTTGTACATAATTTCACCCCTGTTTTAATAATTCTAGTGGCTATTAATCCATTCCCGTGTCCGGTTAAATGAACAATTATTCGTACATATAAATACCCTGCCCATCGTGTCCGATCGAGTGTATATGGCAATTTATAGGGACGCCCAATTGTAAATCTTTATATTAACATTAACAAACTATCATTTAGTTAAACAAATATAAAGCCCATTAATAGCCCATAGTCTAATTTCCACAAGTGTCGTTCTTTTGTCCAAACCCCAATTATGGTACAAAGCCCAATTACCCAATTTTAATATTTTTAGCCCAACATCATGATTACTTCGGATTAAATAAGCATAATAATAACTTAGCTACGAGACATTAAATTAAAAAGGTTGAACATAACTTACAATGATTAAAAATATCGTAGCGTTACACGGACAGAATTGGGACTTACACCCTTACAACATTCGCTAACATACCCTTATTATTAGAATTATAATTAAAATTAAAATTAAAATATAAATTATAAATATAAATATTACGTATGAATGGAGAAGAGAAAAGATATATTTTTTTGCCAAAACGCGTTGAATTTATAGGACCTGGGCTGGATTTCAGAGCCATGCGATCGCATGGATTTTGTGCCTCCAGGCCATGCGATCGCGTGGCCAGCTGGGAGAAGTCACATTTATTTGTTTTCTTTCTTGCCGACGTTTATAAATAATAATATAATATATAAATAATTATAAGAATTATTTAAATATTATATTTTATTTATGTGCATAGTTAACTTGTAATTTTTAGTCCGTTGCGTCGAGCGTTGAGAGTTGACTCTGGTCCCGGTTCCGGATTTTCGAACGTCCTTGCGTACAATTTAATATCTTGTACTTTGCGTTTTGAATCTTGTACTCTTGTAATTTTGAGACGTTTCTTATCAATAATTGGAACCTCATTGATTGTATTTTGTACTTTTGAGTTTTTTGGTCGTTTGCGTCTTCAATTCGTCAAATCTGTCTTTTGTCTTCACCTTTTATTATTTAAACGAATATCACTTGTAAATAGAACAGTTGCAACTAAAAGCTTGTCTTTCTTGAGGAATAATGCTATGAAATATATGTTCGTTTTTAGCATTATCAGTTACCGTTAGACGTTTTATAACCAAGGCTTTGACTCGTACTCTTTGCACTCCACCTTTTCCCCTAGATACTATTTAGGCAATTCAAGTGACCAACGAAAAAATATTGAGTACCTATAAATTTTATCGGAGGATATACGTTAAACTTATTGTGTGGATAATTTGAATTTTGACTTGACACCTATAGAACTAAGGAGCTCAAAACCTATTCATTAAGGAGAAATTGTTTCCCTACAATTATGTATAGATTATTGTGAACTAAGTAATTTTCGGTTGGAAACCGATACCCTCTTTCTCGTATCCATGACCTCATGATTTTTTACATGAATCTCGCGTATATTCCAAATCGACCTCTGTTCCGATTATTATCAATTGAGAGATCAGGGAGAAGATGTCTCCTAACCTGCTTTTAGAACTCGCTACGATAGTTGTAAACTTCTTTTAGTACCGTTCGATTATCTAGGCCTCCGCCCGTATTCATAGGCCTCCTGAACCGCGTTTGTAAACTTATCTAGATGAATCCGTTATCGTATTTATAGATGATGTATAAACCTATTCAAGTAAAGAAGAACATGAACGACATCTCCGTCTTACGCTCGAACTCTTGAGAAAAGAGCAATTCTAGGCCGAATTCTCCAAGTAAGAATTTTGGTTAAACGAAGTCCAATTTTTAGACCATGTTGTTAGTGGTCAAAGTATTTCAATACATCTCGCAATTGGAACCATACGTAATCGGGAAACCCTCACGACTCAGACTTGTATTCGTAAAATCTTAGATCTCGCCGGTTATTACTGAAAATTCATTTTCGACTTTTCTCGTGTTGCTCGTCCTTTAACCTCGTTAACTCACTAAGGGAAGAATTAAACCTCTCTGTGTCCGAACTTTGAACGTGATCATTCACACCAACCTTACTAGCCAAATTTGCGAAGCACAAGATGGAACTCAAATATGGAAATATTTCTACGTGAACGCCTGAAGGGCATACTCTCTCAACTCGAAATCAACGAAACTGAATTTCGTTATTTTGGCACGAAAAATTTGAATACTTAATCATGGACCCGAGCAACCTCCTCGTCATCACATGCCATGTTACATAACTCTGTTATCTCACCGTTACCGTCTGATATTACTGGAACTTAAGATAACACCCAATCCAAGGATACTTCTTTCTTTTTTTGACTTATCGTCCTCATGCTCCTGATACGGCCAACTACTACTCAACCCCGAACTATACAACTACGTGTACTATCTCGTTTCCCACCCAGTCTCAACATTTGACCACTAGATGCGCGATATGGCTACCTCAAGGTATAAACTCATCCTGTTCTAAGTCCTCATTTCACTCCTATATTTTTCGTTCGTACTTTCGTATAAGGAAATCTTTTATTCTAAATTCTCCATGGAGGGAGAGACTCTTCAAGTTACACTGGTATTCGCCACATGGGTGAATAGTCCTAACGAACATTTCCAGAACCCGATAAGAAACTTGCTGTAGCGAACATTTTCAAAAATCGATAAATTTTCCGCGGCGCAGGAATACTTGAGAACCAAAAACTTGTCCCAATCAACGTTTTCGAACCCTAGCTAACTTGTTCGAGCATATCTTAAGAGATTCTACTCCCACACGGTGTACCATTGTCAACTACCTCGGATCGAAATACTCGTTTCACTTCTAATTTTACAAGAAGCCTTAGAAACACATTTAAACAAGAGTACCACGTATCATCCACAAACTGACGGAACAAGCAAACGTACGACTCAAATCTTGGAAAGACATGTTACAAACTGGTATTGTTACCTTTAGTAGTTCCTCTTACAACGACAGTTACCATTCGTGTATTAACGCCGCACTTCTGAAACCCTATATGACCGCAAATGTCATACCCCTATTCGTTGGACTAAAGCATGTGGCAAGCAAATCACCTAATCCGAACTCATTCAAGAAATAACTATTGAGATCGTTCAAGTCCGAGAAGGACTCAAGACGACCCGTAGTCGCCAAAAGAGCCATACCAATATGAGATGAAAACCTCATGAAATCTGCACCCTGAAAAGGTGTAATCCGATTCGGAAAAATCGAGGAAAGTTATATTCACAATATTGATCCTTTCGAAATTTTGGGGCGTATTGGAACCGCTTCCTACCGTTTAGAACTTCAGACTCAATTAAGTTTCTGTTTACCCTACGTTCCATGCAACAAACTTAGAGACGTGTCCTACGGGACGGGAACGTGTTATTCTCCTAGATAAACTTACTATTGATGGCAAACTCCCCTTCATGGGAAACTGGTTGAAATTGTGGATCGTAAAACCAAGTCTTAATACAAACTGAAATCTCGACTGTCAAAATTCGTGGAAATGCCCAAGGACATATCTTCACCTATTCATAGCATCGACAACGTAATGTCTCGAGTAAGGGACATCAACTATTACTTCCAACTAAATTTTGGGACGAAATTTCTTTTAAGGTGTGGCTAATGTAACATCCCGCATTTTTCCGTTAAATTATTTTAACGTCCGTCTTTTTATTTTAAAAAAATATCTTTCGTTATTTATATTCGTAGTTTCCGTTGACTAACGTTCATAATATTCCCGCTATTTAATTATATCATCACTCGGTTACTCGAGCGTTTTAAAAATATTCGTTTGGTTAATTCCCGCACCCGCTTTGAAACTTGAGGGACTAATCTTGACACTTGGCCAAATTTGGTTAACTAGTCACCACCACCACCACCCATTCATTTGATTCACCTCCCACCATTTTTATTACTTCCATTTTTACTCTCAAATATCCAAATCCTAAATTCATCATCTAAATCCGGATCAAGAAGCAAACATCAAAACAAATTACATATTTGGAATCCTCTCTTCATCCTCTACATCTTGATACCAATTTCATCTCATTTGGGTAACTTTCTAAAAACACTAAATTTCTCTAAATTCATTTTATATACTTGAAATGATGATAGTTAGTGTCTATGGCTTGTGTATAACATGAATATATGTTTTGTTTGCTCGATTTGTTGTTTTGGAGTAACTAGTTTGAACACTTGAAAATGGATTTGCTTAATCTTTGATTTTGGAGGATTAAATGTTGTTAAATTGTTAAAGTTCATGTTTTAATTGTGTTACTAGTATCACTAGCTTCGTTTTGATGCGTAGGTTGATTAAGAAAACTTCAAATACATGATTTGTGATTTTTGTGAATTTTGATTAGAGTTTGATGAACTTGAAATGAACTTTTTGATACTTGAATGCCATGAAATGTTAATTGTAAGTGTTTAGTTGTAATTCATGTCTCATTACCTTCAAAACGGCATATCATATGTGTCAATTGGATTCCCGAAACTTAAAATGCATTTTTGTGAACTTGAAACTTCGATTTTGAACATTTAACGATCATTTATTGAGGTTTTCATTGTTGTTAATGATGGATTTGACTCATGAAATGTGTTTAGTTGTATTCCTCTTTAAATTACCTTTCCGATGATATAAGATACATGTTTTGGTTGTTTGCGGGTCATAAATGGTGATTGTTTGAAGTTAGGTTCGTGCATAAAACTTAAAAACTGCCAGATTTTTCTGTACAGGTAATGGCGCGGCGCGCCATATACCCGCGCGGCGCGCCAAAGTGGTCTGTCCAACTTTGTCAATTTTCGAATAATGTTTGCTATGCTATGCACCTCCGATTCACATGTAACTTGTTCTAACATGCTCATATATGATTAAAAACCTCAGAAAAATAGTTCGGGACCCGACCCGAACGTGTTGACTTTTCGTTGACTTTGACCGACCAAAGTTTGACTTTTTGTCAAACTTAACCAAATGATTATGCAACATTCCTAACTTGTTTCTATACTTGTATCTTGCATGAAACTTGACAAATTGATTCACATGCTACATAATCAAGTCGTAACGAGTCATAGGACTAATTGAACATCTTTGACCAATCGTGACTATCGTTATTGATACAACCTATTTGTTTAGGTCAAGACTAGCATTGTTCTTTGTACACATTACTTGTCGAAGTACTTATTTACTCTTGCGCTCAAGGTGAGATCATAGTCCCACTTTTACTCTTTTGAACTTATATTTGGGATGAGAAAACATAAACGTTTCTTTTTAACTAAGTGAACACAAGTAGAGGAAAACAAACATTCTACATACGAGTTTAGAACGAAATCCTCAATTCGATTATCATTAGTTACTCTTGCAGTGTGTAAGTGTAGGCGTGAACTTATGTTGTATGGCCATATGGGTTTGACAAACCCTCATCTAGGACGGTTCGCTACCGTCTACGGATGAAATATATTTTCGGGAAACAGTGTTGTTCTAGCACTATTAATGGGGTATCAACGGACGGAATGTTAAGCCTTGATAATTAGGTGCTCGTGAATATTAACTTTTAGAATGTATTACTATTTTATCAATGTTGCAAATCTTGTGGTTCGACTTACTTTTACTCACTTACTTATTTAAACCTATGATTTTCACCAACATTTTCGTTGACAGATTTCTATGTTTTTCTCAGGTCTTTGAACGATATGTGAAACATGCTCCCGCTCATTATTTGATACTTGCATTGGATGTCGAGTATATGTGCATACATGGAGCGTCTATTGACTTTATTTAAAACTGTGTCGCCTAGATTTCATTTGTACTTATAACTATGTAACGAAACTTTTGGTTGAACAATTATTGTAAACTTAGGAACAATCTTTATTTAAGAAATGGAGGCGACATGTTTTGGTCAAACGTCATTTTAAAGACCTACGACCACGCAACGGGACCTAAGTAGTCGGCGCCGTCAATGACGATTTGGTCGGGTCGCTACACATCTCAACTTTACACTATAACTTTCTCAACCATTTTCCCAATTATATCTAACAAGTTTAAGTCTGCGCAACCCAAAATTTAAAAACTACTATTGTCTACTTGTATGTTCTTGACTAAGAATACTATTATCTGCTTGTATGTTCTTGACTAATAGTCGTTTGCACTCAACTACGGTGAAGTTCATCCAGACGTATGAAAATGGCTCGACCAAAACACAACTGAACAATGATAACAATTGCATTTCCAACACCAAGTTGACATTCCATGTCGTACGTTACTTATACAACATAGATAACGGCTTTACCAATATTCCTGAAAACATCACAAAACATTATTTAATGATTAATAATTGTATATATTAGACATTGATATCTCGCTCCTGTAGCGACCCCGACAAATCGTCAAATGACGGCGTCGTCTACGTATGGTCCCATTACATGGTCGTAAGTCTTTATAACAAAGTTTGACCGAAAAGTATGTCGCATTCATTTCATAAATAAGGGTGTTTCAAAGTTTACAAAAGTAGTTTCCATAACAAGTACATAACAATGTTTAAAGTTTGTATGAAACACGTGCGACACGATTAAAAGTAGTCAAAAGACGCTCCACGTATGCAAGTATACTCGACATCCAATGCAAGTATCAAATAGTATGAGCGGAAGCATGTATCACCTAAGTTCAAGGACCTGAGAAAAACATAGAGAATCTGTCAACGAAAACGTTGGTGAAATCATAGGTTTAAACAAGTAAATGAGTAATAGTAAGTTGAACCACAAGATTTGCAACATCGATAAAGCCATAGTACATTCTAAAAGTTAATATTCACGAGCACCCAATTATCAAAGCTTAACGTTCCGTCCGTTGAATACCCCATCAATTAGTGCTAGAACAACACTGTTCCCGAAAATATATTTCATTCGTAAACGGTAGCGAACCGTTTGAATGAGGGTTTGTCAAACCCATATGGCCATATAACATAAGTTCTCGCTTACACCATCTGATGTAATTAATGATAATCGGATTGAGGATTTTCGTTCTAAACTCGTATGTAGAATGTTTGTTTTCCCGTTCTTGTGTTCACTTAGTTCAAAAGTATCGTTTATGTTTTCTCATCCCAAAAGTAAGTTTAAAAGAGTAAAAGTGGGACTATGATCTCACCTTGTATGCACGAACCAAAAAGTACTTCGACAAGTAACGTGTGTAAAGGACAATGCTAGTCTCGACCTAAACAAATAGGTTGTATCAATAACGATAGTCACGAAGGGTCAAAGTTGTTCAATTAGTCCTATGGCTCGACACGACTCGATTATGTAGCATGTGAAGCAAATTGTCAAGTTTCATGCAAGATACAAGTATAAAAGTATGTTAGGAAGATTGCATAATTAATTGGTTAAGTTTGACAAAAAGTCAAACTTGGTCGGGTCAAAGTCAACGAAAAAGTCAACATGTTCGGGTCGGGTCCCGGACAAATTTTCTATGCTAATTATTCATATACAAGTATATTAAAACAAGTTTCATGTGAATCGGAGGTCGGTAACTAGTCAAACATTTCGCGTGAATTGGGACCAAGAGGTCAGAATCTGTCCAGCCTAATCTGCGCGCCGCGCGGGTAAGGTGCGCGCCGCGCGACCTGTAGTTCAGCTATTTTTCTGTTTTGCAAAACTATGCACGAGCCAAAATCAATTTTAACACAAAACTTGACCCGCAAACACTTATAACGCCTATCATACATCGTTGGAAAGGTATTTTGACGAGGAATGCAACTAAACACATATCATCAATCAAACTTGTACTTAAAACAACCAAAAACCGCAATTAATGTTCCATAATCAATGCATACAAGTCAAAATTGCGATTTAATGATTTGGCAACCAAATTACATGAACGATATGCCGTTTCGAAGGTAATTAAGCATACAACACAACCTAACACTTACAAGTAACATTAACAAGCATTTAATGCATCAAAATTTCAATTTACTTCTATCAAACCCTAGCCCAAAATCACAAATTCAACAATCTTGCATATGAAACTAATCCATGTCAACCTACATACCAATTTGAAGCTAGTGATGTTAGGAACACAATTAAAACATGAACTTTCATCATTCAACAACATATGAACACCTAAAACTCAAGATTAAGCAAGCATTCTTTCCATATGAACTAGTTACACCAAGATAGCAAGAACAAGCATACAAATCACATAATTATACTAGACTTGAGCCATAGACACTAATTAACAACCTTTTAACTCAAAAATCTCAAGAACACATAAAATTAGTGGTTTTAGAAAGTTACCCAAATTTGATGAGGTCGGTATGGAATCGAAGAGGAGATCACGAGGAGTTCAAATATGTAATTTGTTTGGCAAGATGACCGCTAGCTCGATTTTGGATGATGAATCTTTGTATGGAAGTTGAGAGAAAAGTTGAAGTGGTAAGAGTGAAAGAGATGAGATTGAATGGATGAGAATGAGGGTTGACTCTTTGACCTAGTCAAAAGTTTCAACCCTTGACAAGTTTGGTCCCTTAACTTTAAACCGGGTGCGGGAATTACCTATACGAGATAATTCAACGCATATTAACGGGATGTGTTATAAACATATAACGGAACTTAAATAGTTAAACGGAAAAGTAAACGGAAAAAGGCGGGATGTTACATTACCTACACCTTAAAAGAAATTTCGTCCCGAAATTTAGGTAGGCGTAGTAGTCGTTGCTTCTTCCTCAGAATCTGACGTTTCTGGAACCGGAAATAGATGAGGGTGTTTCTTTCGCATTTGATCTTCCCTTTCCCAAGTAAACTCGGGTCCTCTTTTGGCGTTCCATCGGACCTTAACAATCGGGATCCGGCTTTGTTTTAATTCCTTCTCGACGTAGTCCACGATTTCAACCGGTTCCTCCACAAAATGGAGTTTGTCATTAATAGTAAGTTCCTCGAGAGGGACGACGATATCGGGCTCGGCGAGACACTTCTTCAAGTTAGATACATGAAAAGTAGGATGGACGGAGCTTAGTTGAGGCGGAAGATCCAAACGATACGCAACGGTTCCAACACGTTCTAAGATTTCGAAAGGACCAACGTACCGCGGATTTAGTTTCCCACGTTTTCCAAAACGGATGACACCTTTCCAAGGTGCGACTTTTAACATGACGCGGTCACCGACTTGAAATTCGAGGTCTTTGCGTCTTTTGTCGGTATAGCATTTTTGACGACTCCGGGCCGTCCGAAGCCTATCTCGGATTTGAAGAATCTTCTCGGTGGTTTCGTGAATGAGATCGGGCCCGGAAATTTGCACGTCACCCACTTCGGCCCAACAAAGAGGAGAGCGACATTTTCGACCATATAACGCTTCAAAAGGTGCGGCCTTAATACTCGCGTGATAACTATTATTGTAAGAGAATTCTGCGAGAGGTAAGTGATTGTCCCAAGCTTTTCCAAAATCAACAACGCATGCTCGTAACATATCCTCTAAGGTTTGTATTGTACGTTCACTTTGCCCATCGGTTTGGGGATGATATGCGGTGCTCATGTCCAAACGCGTTCCCAACGCTTCTTGTAAAGTACGCCAAAATCTAGAAACGAAACGACCATCTCGGTCGGAGATAATCGATAAAGGTACACCGTGTCGGGCTACAATCTCCTTAATGTATAGTCGTGCAAGTTTCTCCATTTTGTCGGTCTCTTTCATGGCGAGAAAGTGCGCGGATTTGGTGAGGCGATCGACAATGACCCAAATAGTATCATAACCGCCTGACGTTTTTGGTAGTTTGGTGATAAAATCCATCGTGATCCTTTCCCACTTCCATTGCGGGATCTCGGGTTGTTGAAGTAACCCGGACGGTCTTTGGTGTTCGGCTTTGACTTTAGCGCAAGTCAAACATTTGGCAACGTAAGTAGCGACTTCCTTTTTGATGTTCGGCCACCAATATCGTTCTTTAAGGTCGTGGTACATCTTATTGGCGCCGGGATGAATCGAGTATCGCGATTTGTGGGCTTCGTCTAGGATGAGGTTTCGTAAGTCGCCATATCTAGGCACCCAAATTCTTCCGGCGTAATATCGAAGTCCGGTCTCCTTAACTTCGAATCGGGAGACGAGAATGTTTAAAAGTTCGCGTGCGATGTTGTTGTCTTTAAGAGCCTCCTCTTGGGCTACACGAATTTGGCTATTAAGGTTGGAGTGAATGGTGATGTTTAAAGCTCGGACACGAAGAGGCACCGCTCTTTCCTTTCGACTTAAGGCATCGGCCACTACATTTGCCTTTCCGGGGTGATAACGAAGCTCGCAATTATAATCGTTCAAGGTCTCAATCCACCTTCGTTGTCTCATGTTTAGTTGCTTTTGATCGAAGATATGTTGGAGACTTTTGTGATCGGTAAAGATGGTACTTTTGGTACCAAGAAGATGATGTCTCCATAACTTAAGTGCAAAGATGACGGCACCGAGTTCAAGATCATGTGTCGTGTAGTTTCGTTCGTGGACTTTGAGTTGTCGAGAGGCATAAGCAATGACTTTCTTTCGTTGCATTAATACGCATCCATAACCGTTTTTCGAGGCATCACAATATACAACAAAATCATCATTGCCTTCGGGAAGTGACAAGATAGGAGCGGTGGTTAGCTTAGTTTTCAAGATTTGAAAAGCGGTTTCTTGTTCGGATGTCCAAACGAATTTTCGTTCCTTGTGAGTTAACGCGGTTAAAGGGCGAGCGATTAAGGAGAAATCCTTGATGAATTTACGATAGTATCCGGCGAGACCCAAGAATTGACGAATTTGAGTAGGAGTAGTAGGAGTCTCCCATTTACTAATGGCTTCGATTTTCGCGGGATCGACTTTAATGCCTTGATCACTTACAACATGACCGAGGAATTGAACTTCCTTCAACCAAAATTCACACTTGGAGAACTTGGCATAGAGTTGTTCTTTTCTCAAGAGTTCAAGCACGAGTCGGAGATGTTCTTTGTGTTCCTCTTCGTTTTTAGAATAGATCAAAATATCATCGATGAACACGATAACGAATTTGTCGAGGTAAGGTTTGCACACGCGGTTCATGAGATCCATGAACACCGCCGGTGCGTTAGTGAGACCGAAAGGCATGACAAGAAACTCGTAACTACCGTAACGAGTCCGAAAAGCGGTTTTGGAGACATCTTCCCCCTTAACCCTTAGTTGATGATAACCCGAACGGAGATCGATTTTTGAATATACACGAGAACCTTGTAGTTGATCAAAGAGGTCATCGATGCGAGGAAGAGGATATCAGTTCTTAACCGTCAATTTGTTTAGTTCACGATAATCAATGCACATTCGTAGGGATCCGTCTTTCTTCTTGACGAACAAAATCGGAGCGCCCCATGGTGAATGGCTAGGTTGAATGAAACCACGGTCAAGTAACTCTTGGATTTGACTTTGTAATTCTTGTAATTCGGATGGAGCGAGTCTATACGGTGCACGCGCTACGGGTGCGGCTCCTGGAATAAGATCGATTTGAAATTCAACCGGTCGATGAGGTGGAAGACCCGGTAATTCGTCGGGAAATACATCGGAAAAGTCACTAACAATTGGCACATCTTCGATACGCTTTTCGTCGGCCTCGACTTTCTTAACGTGAGCAAGAATCGCGAAACAACCCTTGCGAAGTAGCTTTCGAACTTTAAGGCACGAAACGAGATTGAGTCCGGTGCAATTTTTGTCGCCATAGACAATCAATGGTTCACCATTCTCGATAGGAATTCGAATTGCGTGAAGATCGCAAAGAATGTGAGATTTATTTTTGACCATCCAATTCATACCGATTATTACATCAAAACTCCCTAATTCCATGGGTATCAAGTCAATTTCAAATTCCTTACCCAAAATGTTCAAAGTACACCCCCGGTAATATTTGTCGGCACTTAAGAGTTTTCCGTCGGCCACTTCGATAGAATAAGTAGTATCTAAGGGGTGTGGTGGAGTGCATAGAGTAGGAGCCAAAGTCTTAGACACAAAACATTTATCGGCACCCGAATCGAATAAGCAAGTAACATAGGTGTTGTTGAGAAGAAACGTACCCGTGACTAGTTCATTGTCATCTCGGGCTTCCTCGGTGTTGATGTTAAAGGCTCGGCCTCGGTTGTTGGGGTTGGTTTTCTTTTTCGGGCATTCGTTCTTATAATGGCCCGTTTGGCCACATTCGTAACAAGTGACCGTTTTTGGAGGATTGGGCCCCTTTCGAGCGACGGGGGCGGTGCTTGTGCAATTGTTGGCCCTATGACCAACTCCTTGGCAACGGTGACAAATTAGCTTGTTACATTCGCCGTAATGATGTTTGTGGCACTTGTTGCACAAAGGTAAGTTTCCGACATAACCCTTCTTGCCGTCGTTGTTGAAGGGCTTTTTGGTGAAGGTGTTGTTGTTGTAGTTAGTTGATGGAGTGGCTTCCCATTTCCTTTTGTTGCCACCCGACTTGTCCTCGGCCTTAGGAGCCGGTACTACGATTTCGTCAACCGTTTCGATTAATTGGCGAGCCATGTTCATAGCGGCTTGATGAGTAGTGGGTTTGGATGACATCACCCCTTGTTTGATGCTTTTTGGAAGACCGAGCATGTAGAGCTCAATCCTTTGAGATTCGGGGTTAACAAGATTAGGACACATTAAGGATAGTTCGGCGAAGCGTTGATTATAAGCCTTAAGATCGTTTCCGACCGCTTTCAAAGCTCTTAGTTCTTCCTCTAGCTTTCGGGTTTCTTCGCGCGGAAAGTATTCGACAATCATCTTTTCCTTCAAATCGGCCCAAGAGAGGGCATGAGCTTCATCGGTACCCACCGATTGAACATAGGTGTTCCACCAAGTGTGAGCAACACCGGAGAACGTGTGGGTGGAGTATTTGACCTTGTCTTGATCCCGACAACCGCTTATGCTAAAGACGGCCTCGTTTTGTTCAAACCAACGAGTAAGCACAACCGGTCCACCGGTTCCATCATAAGTGTGAGGTTTGCACCCCATGAAAGCTTTGTAGGAGCATCCCTCGTTTGAGTTACCGGCCCCATTGTTGTTGTT
Organism: Rutidosis leptorrhynchoides; assembly: GCF_046630445.1. Classification (NCBI taxonomy): domain Eukaryota; kingdom Viridiplantae; phylum Streptophyta; class Magnoliopsida; order Asterales; family Asteraceae; genus Rutidosis; species Rutidosis leptorrhynchoides. The sequence goes on from NC_092340.1 coordinate 36,609,162, forward strand.
GTTGTTGTGGTTGTTGTTATTGTTATTGTTGTTGGAAGAGTGACCGGCCATGGCCGCATCTACGGCGGTAGCTATCATCCGTTCGAGAGCTTGTTCGGGAGTTTCATTGCGGCGTACACGACGAGGAGCCATTGTTCCTTCAAAACAAAAGAATACCGTTGGTTAGTATTCTAAATAATACTAACCGCGATATGGAATAAAGATAAAGAGAAAATTATCCTTGACTCGCCTTAGATTCTTTATGGCATAATGTCGGTATGTTCATATGAGTCACCGTAATATAATTTCCGGGAATTATATTACCCTAATTCATATGTGCATTCGACATTACATCATATAGTCAAGGTGGCGTGTCAATTAAATTATACAACGCAAGATTTAGATAGAATAAGAGTAGATATGAGTAAGAGAGTTCGAGTATAAATGCACAAATTGTCAGGTAATTCCTATGTCAAGTCTATATGCCGGTTGTAGTCTAGACTCACCAATGTACCCTATGACTCGGGGTTGACACCAATGAACTCTAAATCCCTACAACCAAAGCTCTGATACCACTTGTAGCGACCCCGACAAATCGTCAAATGACGGCGTCGTCTACGTATGGTCCCATTACATGGTCGTAAGTCTTTATAACAAAGTTTGACCGAAAAGTATGTCGCATTCATTTCATAAATAAGGGTGTTTCAAAGTTTACAAAAGTAGTTTCCATAACAAGTACATAACAATGTTTAAAGTTTGTATGAAACACGTGCGACACGATTAAAAGTAGTCAAAAGACGCTCCACGTATGCAAGTATACTCGACATCCAATGTAAGTATCAAATAGTATGAGCGGAAGCATGTATCACCTAAGTTCAAGGACCTGAGAAAAACATAGAGAATCTGTCAACGAAAACGTTGGTGAAATCATAGGTTTAAACAAGTAAATGAGTAATAGTAAGTTGAACCACAAGATTTGCAACATCGATAAAGCCATAGTACATTCTAAAAGTTAATATTCACGAGCACCCAATTATCAAAGCTTAACGTTCCGTCCGTTGAATACCCCATCAATTAGTGCTAGAACAACACTGTTCCCGAAAATATATTTCATTCGTAAACGGTAGCGAACCGTTTGAATGAGGGTTTGTCAAACCCATATGGCCATATAACATAAGTTCTCACTTACACCATCTGATGTAATTAATGATAATCGGATTGAGGATTTTCGTTCTAAACTCGTATGTAGAATGTTTGTTTTCCCGTTCTTGTGTTCACTTAGTTCAAAAGTATCGTTTATGTTTTCTCATCCCAAAAGTAAGTTTAAAAGAGTAAAAGTGGGACTATGATCTCACCTTGTATGCACGAACCAAAAAGTACTTCGACAAGTAACGTGTGTAAAGGACAATGCTAGTCTCGACCTAAACAAATAGGTTGTATCAATAACGATAGTCACGAAGGGTCAAAGTTGTTCAATTAGTCCTATGGCTCGACACGACTCGATTATGTAGCATGTGAAGCAAATTGTCAAGTTTCATGCAAGATACAAGTATAAAAGTATGTTAGGAAGATTGCATAATTAATTGGTTAAGTTTGACAAAAAGTCAAACTTGGTCGGGTCAAAGTCAACAAAAAAGTCAACATGTTCGGGTCGGGTCCCGGACAAATTTTCTATGCTAATTATTCATATACAAGTATATTAAAACAAGTTTCATGTGAATCGGAGGTCGGTAACTAGTCAAACATTTCGCGTGAATTGGGACCAAGAGGTCAGAATCTGTCCAGCCTAATCTGCGCGCCGCGCGGGTAAGGTGCGCGCCGCGCGACCTGTAGTTCAGCTATTTTTCTGTTTTGCAAAACTATGCACGAGCCAAAATCAATTTTAACACAAAACTTGACCCGCAAACACTTATAACGCCTATCATACATCGTTGGAAAGGTATTTTGACGAGGAATGCAACTAAACACATATCATCAATCAAACTTGTACTTAAAACAACCAAAAACCGCAATTAATGTTCCATAATCAATGCATACAAGTCAAAATTGCGATTTAATGATTTGGCAACCAAATTACATGAACGATATGCCGTTTCGAAGGTAATTAAGCATACAACACAACCTAACACTTACAAGTAACATTAACAAGCATTTAATGCATCAAAATTTCAATTTACTTCTATCAAACCCTAGCCCAAAATCACAAATTCAACAATCTTGCATATGAAACTAATCCATGTCAACCTACATACCAATTTGAAGCTAGTGATGTTAGGAACACAATTAAAACATGAACTTTCATCATTCAACAACATATGAACACCTAAAACTCAAGATTAAGCAAGCATTCTTTCCATATGAACTAGTTACACCAAGATAGCAAGAACAAGCATACAAATCACATAATTATACTAGACTTGAGCCATAGACACTAATTAACAACCTTTTAACTCAAAAATCTCAAGAACACATAAAATTAGTGGTTTTAGAAAGTTACCCAAATTTGATGAGGTCGGTATGGAATCGAAGAGGAGATCACGAGGAGTTCAAATATGTAATTTGTTTGGCAAGATGACCGCTAGCTCGATTTTGGATTATGAATCTTTGTATGGAAGTTGAGAGAAAAGTTGAAGTGGTAAGAGTGAAAGAGATGAGATTGAATGGATGAGAATGAGGGTTGACTCTTTGACCTAGTCAAAAGTTTCAACCCTTGACAAGTTTGGTCCCTTAACTTTAAACCGGGTGCGGGAATTACCTATACGAGATAATTCAACGCATATTAACGGGATGTGTTATAAACATATAACGGAACTTAAATAGTTAAACGGAAAAGTAAACGGAAAAAGGCGGGATGTTACAGCTCCAGCATACAACTACCAATTTAGGGAAACATTCATCTTAATAAGAATGACATCCTAAAAAATCTTACAAAAACAAAACCAAAAACCTGCCTAAAATTCGGAAGTAACATAGCATTGCATAGATAATATATACACTTGCGGAGAGAAAGATGCTTACAGTAGTGCACGATCTTCACGAAGATTGTTGTTAACTTCAATGTTTTTTTAATCCGGGTAAGAGCTGCATAACCAACCAAGAAGTCACACCTGGGGTAACACCTAGTTCCATAATGGTCACCACATAAAGGTTATGCACCCGTTGTTGAATGTATATATGACATGTATTTCTTTTTTACATACTTACGTCACCTTCTTGATGGACAAAAAAGCAGCAGTGTATAAGACTTTTATCTTTGATAATTCACCAACGAAATGTTCCATTCTTGTGTACCACTGACCAATTATGGTGTGCTTAACCATATCCTTACCTGACTTCAGATAATGAATAGGTCTCAACACTTCAAACACGTCAAGATCAACCTGATTTGGCTTGGAATTCATGATGCAATATCACAAACGGTCAACAACGCCAAAAAGACGGTCAACAATGGCCGAGACGGGGTCGAGACGGATGGTGACCAACGTTGACTTTTTAAATAAATTTTTAAAAATAAACATTTTAAACTTAAATATTTCAAATTAAAGACAAATATATATATTTACTTTGAAATATATATATATATATATGTTTGAAATGTTTATTTTTGAAATTTATTTAAAAAGTAAATGTTGGTCAACATTCGTCTCGACCCCTTTTTTTCGTTGCGACGTTTTAAGGTATCTACCGTCTCGACCCCGTCTCGCGTCTTTTTCATCTTTGCTCATAAGTAATGAGAAGTTAAGTAATGAGATACATAAGTTATTGATTTATAATACAAAAACTTGATACATAAGTTATTTCTCATTACAAAGAATCGGATTATTTCTCATTAGTTGTATATAAACATACACATAAGGTACTTCTCATTAGTTGAACTTTTCTATCAATATGTATCATTAATTGTTCAAATGATGTTTGCATAATAAATTGACAAATCTAATGCATACACAATATAAACCATGGCAGGGTTATTCTTCAAACATAAGATACACATTTTAACAAAAAATTGAATTGCATCATAACATCATGTAACATACACACTAACATTAAAAATCACATACCACAATCAGAGAAAGGCAATAGAAGAATAAATGTGTACCTATGATCTTTATTTATGTTCTTGGTTAATAAAAGCAATAGTAGAATCAAAACGTTGCTGAAATAATCTCCTGCCAAAATAACATATACCAACCAAGATAAGTGTATAAAAAACATATAATTTAAAGGAAAATGAAGAAGATTGATGAGGAAGTCTTTTAAGTCAACTCATACAAGAAGTACTCATTTTGACCCATACCATATATACATAATTCACATGACTAAAAAATGGATAACCAACATGATTATTTATTAGAAATCACATCACTATAGTAAACTGAAATCCTTGATTCAAATTTACCACAATATATAAATAAACTAACCTTAACTGACGGATTAGCAAGAACAACTTGTTGGAAGACGATGGAAACAAATCGACGAACAAATACCTAAACATCACTTACACAATCACCGATAGAAGCTATGAAAGATGGGCTCGAGAAAGCACGAACAACCTTTTGGAAGATGAAGAATCCACAGCACATCATCAATGGAACAAACAAATCAAACATAAATATATGATCAAAAAGAAAATAAAATTTAGACCATACACCAATTATTTCATACCCGATTTAAGATACGGTGGATGTGAGAAGACTTGATTTGCTATGAAGAACTCGAAAAAATTGCAGAGGAAAAGAAGAAGAGTGTGTGTGTGTGTGTGTGTGTGTGTGTGTGTGACGGTTTAAGGTTGCTTGCCCTAATATAAAGCTAGATTGGTTGTTTCCCCAATTTTAGCAGTACGGTTTTCTTAATTCAAGGGCACTCGTGTAATTATAAACCCCAACTGCCGCATCAAAAGTTAAATGATGTCATTTGCATTTTGAATGGCTGGGATTGGATATATAGAAAGTCATCTAAAGGTTCATTCTTTGACAAGTGTCATTTTAGGCAAAAAAAAATGTCATCATAATAGTTTTCTAATTAAGGATAAGAGAGATATCTAAAAGGCAAAGGCCAAATGAATAGTACTATTCTTTTTTTCACTTTTCGCAAACTTAATCCCCCAACTTTTATTAAAATACAAATCGCACCCCCACTTTATACTCTTATTAAAATACAAATCGCACCCCCACTTTATACGTATATTTTTTCCCAACTTTTATTAAAATACAAATCGCACCCCCACTTTATACTCTTATTGAAATACAAATCGCACCCCCACTTTATACGTATATTTTTTCCCAAATTTCACAAACTTAACCCCCTAACTTTTATTAAAATACAAATCGAACCCCCACTTTACTAACTTTTTTTTTTTTACTAATATTCAATTTTCACAAACTTAACCCCCTAACTTTTATTAAAATAGAAATCGAACTCCCACTTTATACGTATATTTTTTTCAAATTTCACAAACTTAACCCCCTAACTTTTATTAAAATACAAATCGAACCCCCACTTTACTAACTTTTTTTTAAATAAAACCCGAACGCTAAAAGAAACAACTTTCACAAAAGGAACAACCCTTCAATGTTAGATGTCGAAAAAAACTCTTTTTTACAAAATAGATCAAGACTTTTTTTTAACTCGCATTCAAAACGGAGCCCCCGACGCGAAGCGAGGGCTCCACAACTAGTTATAATTATTTAACATTTCGTAACTACACTTGCTTATAGTTGATATAGCCAGAGGCGGATTATAGGGAGACGACTGAGCCAAGTCCCTCTCAAAAATTTATTTGCAGGGCCGTCTCATTAATTTATAGGACCCTATTCGAAAATAAAATGTGGGTCCTTATAAACGTTAAAATTTTCAATATATACACCGTGTTTTCAATCGAAGCAAATAAAAAGTTTGTTTTATGAACAATAATTTATGAACGTGTATTTTATGAACAATAATTTTTGACTTTTTTCAAATGATAGATAAGATAATTCTATTATCTTCTACGACCGATAAGGAAAACAAGTATATATAATGAAGTTTTCAAAATTTTGGGCCCTTTAGAAATTTTGGGGCCTGATCGATTGCACATGTTGCACACCTTCTAAGATGCCTCTGTTTATTACTTTATTTGTTACCATAATTTTATATATAAATTGGGTTGTTAGCATAAAATTTGTATAGAGGGATTGAAAAAATTATATATAGGCCATGTCAATACTTTAGAAAACGATTTTGGCTCTCCTGATAATTTCATTCACGGCTTAAACTTTAGAACGTCGTAAGATTACATACACAAAAACATACAACTTCAGTAAATATTCAGATATTGCGTAACAAAAATATATCAATACCATTGTTAATATTAGATTATATCAGAATAAATGCACGAATTTAACAATGAAAACAACTTCAATATATAGGTTGATCAAGCAGGTAATAATGAAAGCTTTAATTGTGTTGTGTTGTAAATTTAGTAGTTAAATATGGATGGTAATTAGTCAAATATGGATAGTAAAATTTGTACTATATATATGTTGATAAGGCTAAAAAGGAACATATATTTCATAGCAATATCTCTCCTAAATAATAAGTTTTCATATGTAATTGTATTATATTTTCATTGTAATTGTTTAAATAAATAAATGTGAAAACAAAAGGCGAAACGAAGATTTGAAGACACAAGCGTCCAAAAAGCTCAAATGTACAAGATACAATTCAAAAGGTTCAATTTATTGATGAAAAACGTCTAAAAATGACAAGAGTACAAGTTACAAAACGCAAAGTACAAGATATTAAATTGTACGCAAGGACGTTCGAAAATCCGGAACCGGGACATGAGTCAACTATCAACGTCCGACGCAACGGACCAAAAATTACAAGTCAGCTATGCACAAGAATATAATATAATATATAAATAATTATATTAATTATTTATATTTTATATTTATATATTTATTATGTCGACAAGCTAGGAGCCAAAAGTTTGTGAGCTGGATTTTCAAACTCCACGACTCGCAGAGTTTGAAGGCCAAAAACTCCACGACTCGCGGAGCTGCCAAATTCCAAAATGCCTATAAAAGGTCACGAATTCTGCGAGTAAAAAAAATATAAATAATAATAATAATACTCCTATGTAATAATAATAAATATATATATATATATTATATATATAGTATAGTATAGTTTTATATTAGATTGGTTTTGGGTTATGCGAAGGTTATTTTACGGGTTTTAAAGTCGGAGCTCTGTCCGTGTAACACTACGCGATAAATAATCAATGTAAGCTATGTTCTCCTTTTTAAATTAATGTCTCGTACTTAAGTTATTATTATGCTTATTTAAGACGAAGTAATCATGATGTTGGGCTAAAATACTAAAATTGGGTAATTGGGCTTTGTACCAAATTTGGGGTTTGGACAAAAGAACGACACTTGTGGAAATTAGACTATGGGCTATTAATGGGCTTTATATTTGTTTAACTAAATGATAGTTTGTTAATTTTAATATAAAGATTTACAATTGGATGTACCTATAAATAACCATATACACTCAACCGGACACGATGGGCGGGGTATTTATATGTACGAATAATCGTTAATTTAACCGGACACGGGAATGGATTAATAGTCTATGGAATTATTAAAACAAGGGTAAAATTATGTACAAGGACACTTGGCATAATTGATAACAAAGTATTAAAACCTTGGGTTACACGCAGTCGATATCCTGGTGTAATTATTAAACAAAGTATTAAAACCTTGTTACAGTTTAAGTCCCCAATTAGTTGAAATATTTAACTTCGGGTATAAGGATAATTTGACGAGGACACTCGCACTTTATATTTATGACTGATGGACTGTTATGGACAAAAACCATACGGACATATTAAATAATCCAGGACAAAGGACAATTAACCCATGGGCATAAAACTAAAATCAACACGTCAAACATCATGATTACGGAAGTTTAAATAAGCATAATTCTTTTATTTCATATTTAATTTCCTTTATTTTATATTTAATTGCACTTCTAATTATCGCACTTTTATTTATCGCAATTTCATTATCGTTATTTACTTTACGCTTTAAGTTAAGTTGTATTTATTTTTAATATTTTACATTAGGTTTTAACTGCGACTAAAGTTTTAAAATCGACAAACCGGTCATTAAACGGTAAACCCCCTTTTATATTATTATTATATATAAAAATATATATTTTGTACAAATATAGTTGTTTAAAATATAGTGTAAAATAAGTCGTCTCCCTGTGGAACGAACCGGACTTACTAAAAACTATACTATTCTACGATTAGGTACACTGCCTATAGTGTTGTAGCAGAGTTTAGGTATATCCCATCTGTAAATAAATTAATTAAAACTTGTATCGTATTTAATAGTATTTCCTAGTAAAAATATAAGCTATTTCGTACCCTCATGCTACGACATCAAGTTTTTGGCGCAGCTGCCGGGGAACCGGCGAAACGCTATATTTTTAATTTATTTTTGTATAAATATATTTATATATCATTTTAGAAAAACAATATAAAATTAAAAAAAAACGTTTTTCAAACTCCACGGCTCGCGGAGTTTGCAGGCTTAAAACTCCACGACTCGCGGAGCCGCCCTGACCAGCCTGACCAGAAACCCTATTTCGCATTAATTACGGAATATTATTAATTATTATTATTTATAAACCCTATTTAATTTATTATTATTAATATTTAGTTTTAGTTTTTAAATTAATTTGTATTTTGTATTATAATTAGTTTTATTATATATAAAAATTAATACTTTTTTAAAATAAATATAAAAATAATATTTTTATAAAAATAAGTAATTTTATCACTTTTTATTTTTAAATTTGTATCCTTTTATTTAGTGTAATTGTATTATTTTGTATATTTTTCGTTCGCAATTAGTTTTAAAATTAGTTTTTCCGTAGTTATTTTATATGTATAGATTCTTAGGCTTTGCCGTAAAATCCCTTAAGTGCTTTTTCTTTAGATTAAGATTTAGGCGCTTTGGAATTTTGCGACGCCGTTTTTCGCTTTAGTTTTAAATAGATTTTAGTGCCTTTAAGTAATTGCCGTTTTCTGAATAAAATTGCATTTACCTTTAGACCTTTAGGCGCAACTTTTTAGATATAATTTTTAGACTTTTAAGTTACGACGCGCTATTTTCTTATTTTTATTTTTCGACGTTTTTCGACACGCATTCTTTTTCTTTCTTATTTCTCGACGCTTTAGTTTTTAGGACTTAGAAATTTTCTCTATTTCTTATCTAATATCTCAAACGGAAAGAAAAATTATTTAAGTGGTTAAATTAATGGACGTTGACAATTTTCTGCTTCGTAGTAATAGTTGGATTTGTTAGTGGCTGAGTTGTGTGCTTCCGATTTAAAGAGTTCTGGCTCCCTGCTGCATCTTTTGGCTATTCGAAACGTGGGCAAAAGCAGAAAAGTCTATTAATTGGACAACTTATATAAGTTTTTCTATTTTTATAACTAATAGGATAATTAGTAAATGCACCACATTGTAGCTAAAATTTGGCCATCGCAATAAAATGGAAAATTTTGAAAACAAGGCTATGGAAACTCTTTTTGATATCCAAAATCAATTAAATCAATACTCTCAAACGAGTGTTGATGACAATTCGATCAGTCAATCTTGGATCACGAACGACGAAACAATAACTGGTTGTGAAATCTGTGGAGATTATCACTCAACATGGGAATGTTACTATTACATTCCTATGGAAAATTACGCACCCACGGAAACTGAATGGAACGATTATGAAGAATACAATTCAAATTGAGATTATTCCCAAGAATATTTCCAAACTCAACAACCAGTAGACGAGGAAAATTACGTGTCTGAAAATTTATTAGACAATATGAAAATCAAACTCGAAGAACTCAATGCTCAAAATAAACAAATGAGAGAGTTTGTAAACCGGCAAGCTGAAACTCTATCAGACTACACATCTGTTGATCTGAGGAGTCGTGTGCAAGAAAATCTCATATCATCGAATTTTGATGAATTCGAGAGCTCCGAAATCACCAACTATCCCGATGATACTTTTTATTCAGTCTTACCAATTTCACAACATATCGACACATTAGCCTCTACCGACGAAATCATCGATCCATCAATGGATAAAGAAGAAGTAAGGGTGACAAATTGGTACTCATGGGAATACGATAACGTTGAAAATTTTACCCCCGAGGCCAAACCGAACTTCACCATTCCACAACCTTCCAACCCAATATTCTCAATAGACGAGTCATCCACCAAAAATGAACTACGAGCTGTAATAGATAATGACACCTCGAATTTCACCCAATTGGGTAATAGAGGTGAAAACTTTGATCATGAGAATAAAAGGAAGGAAATATTAGGAATTGTCCACCCTATAGAAATAAGTATGTCGGTGTATATCGATCCATTTGACCAAGAACCAGAAAAGAGACATATCCATTTACTAAAAGCTACACTTAAAAAAGAATTAAATAGTGACGATTGGGTGGGTCTAAACTTTAAACCCATTGATATATTATACACCACCCGAAATGTAAATAACTGGCTCACTATTCTAATTCGTGGAACTTATTCTATTGACTTCACATGTCGTCAGCTAAGTGTGGGGAAGTCTAACCCCACTTAACGTTAAATTAGGGGTTCGGGTTAGTGCATAACTCGTTAATAAAAATGCATGATTAGGGTAAAAGATGCTTTTTCAAATATTAGTAAACAGTTCAGAAAAGCAGCCGTTTTTGAAAAAAAAAAGCATGTGTGATAAAACAAGAAGGAATGAACGATGAGGCGCGACATCTATCATTCGACGAGCTTTGTAATTACAAACTGGGTATTTTCAATCACTTCTCTACACTAATCACCCTCATGAATTTATAATTAGAGTCTGATTTCATGCAAATGAGGGCATTGCATGATCTCAAGTGTGGGGAAGGGTTATAAATTCTCTCGGGTTTATACTTGGTTTATTTGCCAAATTGTATGAAAATTTTAAAAAATTTCAACTAAATGAATTTAAAATCATGTTTATATATATTTATGAACGGTGAAAACTAGGTGTTAATACCGAAATTATCGTTACCTCGGAAAGGACATAAATTGAGAAACACCCTAAAACGCTTGAATTCATTTAAAATGGAATAAAGGAGAATAAAAAGGCAAAGAAAGAAACTAAGTGTGGGGAGAATGTACCTAGTTATTCAATTAAAAACTATCAAGCACATGTTTCCGTAAAGTTATTGCAGGTGCTTTTGTTTTGGACTAAATTAACTATTTTACCCGATGAAAGAAAAGAAATGATGGATCTACACGATGAATCAATTCCATCATTAAAAGGAAGTAAAGTCTTCCAAAAAAGACACGCGCTTCTTGATTTAGGTCAAGAAGTTGTCGTCAAGATTAGCTGTAGGTTGACAAAAAATCTAGAAAAGTCATCTCTAAAATCAGCAGGAAATCCACGGACCTCAGCATCAAACAGGGTCGCCAAGTGGTCAGATTTATCCTAACCATGAGAAGGATTTATCTCGTACAATGGGGGGGACGCCGTGCAAATTAGCTTGATAAGACTAATGAATCAGATCCCCAGAAAGGATAATCTCCTTAAAGATTAAAAATCAGCTTTTAAGACTGATATTACTCAATCCTTGAGATTGACCTTAAAGATTGAGAATTCAAACTCATGGAATTCAATGATATCTAAACTCGAGCTTGAACGAGAAAATATTTTGATCAAAATTATAAACCGATTTGTTTTCTGAAAACCCATTTTCAATGTGTTCATTACCATTGAACGTAAAACCCTAGGAATTCACCTGGAATTCATTAGGTCACCTGAACCAAATCGGGTGTCAACCGTAAGAACAGTGGTTGCATAGCATGGTCGAAGACAGGACCTTGTGCCAGACCGGAAAATTATAAGGATGAGCTTTACTATTGCTCCTACAAAGGATAGTAATTGCGTCCGACACGTTATAGACCATAATTAAAAGCATGTCAGGGGACATTGCCTTAACAGTTGCTTGTTCAACGCTTTCCTTTACAACCGGACGGTAGTTTACCGAAAGGTAATATACGGAGCAAGTATACTGGACGTGTTGCTTTTCCAATACAAGGTTAGCAAGTGAGTAACACTAAACCACAAGTGTTGAGCTAAAATTTTCAAATCTGAAACCCACACAACCCACAAAAAAAAAAATTATTTTGCAAACACCGGTGAAGGGTTATTCCGGAAAACTTATCTAGGGTAAAAGCTAGATTGAATTTTCAAAAGATCAAATATTTTCATAAAGATCCAATTTCCTTAAGGATCTACATTTTCATAGTCATGTGGGACTGTAAACCGCCTTTCAAATGTGCACTTTGCTTTGGAAACCGAAAGTAAATCGGCTATTTGATTGCAAGTGTCGTTGACCTAAACCCGAGGCAACTATGGATGACACACCCACCTTTAACCATGGTTCTATCATTACTATCATTGTTTATACCGCCGTATCAAAATCACTGATGTATAAAGTGTGAGAATAAAAAAGTGATTCGAGTGAAGTGTGATTTTATTTCAAGTTATGTATTGCTTGAGGACAAGCAACGCTCAAGTGTGGGGATATTTGATAAGGCTAAAAAGGAATATATATTTCATAGCAATATCCCTCCTAAATAATAAGTTTTCATATGTAATTGTATTATATTTTCATTGTAATTGTTTAAATAAATAAGTGCGAAGACAAAAGGCGAAAACGAAGATTTGAAGACACAAACGTTCAAAAAGCTCAAATGTACAAGATACAATTCAAAAGGTTCAATTTATTGATGAAAAACGTCTAAAAATGACAAGAGTACAAGTTACAAAACGCAAAGTACAAGATATTAAATTGTACGCAAGGACGTTCGAAAATCCGGAACCGGGACATGAGTCAACTATCAACGCCCGACGCAACGGACCAAAAATTACAAGTCAGCTATGCACAAGAATATAATATAATATAATATATAAATAATTATATTAATTATTTATATTTTATATTTATATATTTATTATGTCGACAAGCTAGGAGCCAAAAGTTTGTGAGCTGGATTTTCAAACTCCACGACTCGCGGAGTTTGAAGGCCAAAAACTCCACGACTCGCGGAGCTGCCAAAGTCCAAAATGCCTATAAAAGGTCACGAATTCTGCGAGTAAAAAAATATAAATAATAATAATAATACTCCTATGTAATAATAATAAATATATATATATATATATATAGTATATATATAGTATAGTATAGTTTTATATTAGATTGGTTTTGGGTTATGCAAAGGTTATTTTACGGGTTTTAAAGTCGGAGCTCTGTCCGTGTAACACTACGCGATAAATAATCAATGTAAGCTATGTTCTCCTTTTTAAATTAATGTCTCGTACTTAAGTTATTATTATGCTTATTTAAGACGAAGTAATCATGATGTTGAGCTAAAATACTAAAATTGGGTAATTGGGCTTTGTACCAAATTTGGGGTTTGGACAAAAGAACGACACTTGTGGAAATTAGACTATGGGCTATTAATGGGCTTTATATTTGTTTAACTAAATGATAGTTTGTTAATTTTAATATAAAGATTTACAATTGGACGTACCTATAAATAACCATATACACTCAATCAGACACGATGGGCGGGGTATTTATATGTACGAATAATCGTTAATTTAACCGGACACGGGAATGGATTAATAGTCTATGGAATTATTAAAACAGGAGTGAAATTATGTACAAGGACACTTGGCATAATTGATAACAAAGTATTAAAACCTTGGGTTACACGCAGTCGATATCCTGGTGTAATTATTAAACAAAGTATTAAAACCTTGTTACAGTTTAAGTCCCCAATTAGTTGGAATATTTAACTTCGGGTATAAGAATAATTTGACGAGGACACTCGCACTTTATATTTATGACTGATGGACTGTTATGGACAAAAATCAGATGGACATATTAAATAATCCAGGACAAAGGACAATTAACCCATGGGCATAAAACTAAAATCAACACGTCAAACATCATGATTACGGAAGTTTAAATAAGCATAATTCTTTTATTTCATATTTAATTTCCTTTATTTTATATTTAATTGCACTTCTAATTATCGCACTTTTATTTATCGCAATTTCATTATCGTTATTTACTTTACGCTTTAAATTAAGTTGTATTTATTTTTAATATTTTACATTAGGTTTTAACTGCGACTAAAGTTTTAAAATCGACAAACCGGTCATTAAACGGTAAACCCCCTTTTATATTATTATTATATATAAAAATATATATTTTGTACAAATATAGTTGTTTAAAATATAGTTTAAAATAAGTCGTCTCCCTGTGGAACGAACCGGACTTACTAAAAACTATACTACTCTACGATTAGGTACACTGCCTATAGTGTTGTAGCAGAGTTTAGGTATATCCCATCTGTAAATAAATTAATTAAAACTTGTATCGTATTTAATAGTATTTCCTAGTAAAAATATAAGCTATTTCGTACCCCCACGCTACGACATCATATGTGCATAATGTAAGTTACAAAAACACACATATACATTAAATACATCACACCTCTCTTCAACCTCTTTCTCTCCTATATCTTCTACAACACATCTCTCTTTTATTGGTTCTTTCAATTTGAATATATTGAACCAGGCCACTAAAGGTAGTTATAAGCCTACTGAAATATAACACGTTATCAGCACGAAGTGCTCCGTATAATCAAGGTTTATCTAAGCAAGCACACGTCACTAATCAAGGTAAGAAATTATCTAACTTTTATTAACTTCACTAACATTTATATTTATATTATTTAAGTTATATATGGTCGGTTATACCGCCTGAATTATATTTCTGTAATCTAACTTTTATTAACTTCACTAACATTTATATTTATGTTATTTAAGTTATATATGGTCGGTTATACCGCCTGAATTATATTTCTGTAATCTAACTTTTATTAACTTCACTAACATTTATATTTATGTTATTTAAGTTATATATGGTCGGTTATACCGCCTGAATTATATTTTCTGTAATCTAACTCTTATTAACTTCACTAACATTTATATTTATGTTAATAAGACCTCATGATTGTACGCAACACGTCATTTGACAACACGGTACTTTATGTACGCAACACGTCATTTGACAACACGGTACCATGGGTCGAGATTAATTCCGATCAATACGAATACGATGGGGTCTTTATATGTTATCTAACATTTATGATTACTTATGCAATTAATCATTATTTATTTCATGCATACTAATGTTTATTCTTAAAAGTAAATCTTAAAAGTTAAAATAAGAAAAAATAGTTTGTATTTTTATTAAAAGTAAATCTTAAAAGTTAAAATAAGAAAAAGTAGTTTGTATTTTTATTAAAAGTAAATCTTAAAAGTTAAAATAAGAAAAAGTAGTTTGTATTTTTATTAAAAGTAAATCTTAAAAGTTAAAATAAGAAGAAAAAAAATCTTGTCCTTTATATTACTCATACGCGTTTTGATATAGAGACTTTATTCGTTAACGTCAACTAACGACGTTACAACGGTCATATATACATAACGGTTGTTAACGTCAACTGACGACGTTACAACAACTATATTTTTCAAATATAAAATAAACATCTCCGTTTTTACATTTTCACAAATCAATCTTCATTTTTCAGATTACTACTCTCAAAAAGTTTTTGTAAAAATGATTCACACAAGGATGATTTTTCCTATTGTATTGGTCATATTAACTATCATCATTGTTGCTAATATACCACCGGGTGAACCTATATTCTATCATGCCCTTGTGGTTTTATTATTTGTAATCATACCATTATTCTGTTGTTTGCTACTTATGAATTTAAAATGATTCTAATTTCATTTTATTATTTGTCTATGAATAGAAGTTGATTATGATTATGATTTATGTTATTCATCTTTTTGATAATAGAAAATGTCGAATTTGAAAAGGATTAAATTTGCTCATTTAGAACAAGTGGGAACAACTACTTAACATGGGTTATGAATGTAGAAAAACATCTCGAATCAAACGGTATTTTAGAAACCCTGAATGAAAATAACAATTATTCCGAACAAGATAAAGCAATAGTAAGTATTTTTCTTAGCAAACATATTGACGAGTCCTTAGAATCTACATATTATATGATCGAAAATCCAAGTGTATTATGGAAAATACTCAAAGATAGATACGATATTAATTATCAAAAAAAAAAAAAATAATAACGGTGATCCATGAAAGAATAAAATTAAAGATATTAGTAGACGCTCTTATAAGAATTCCGGAGATTTTTATTAATGATCTGGTAACGTGGATCATCAGTCTAGTATTTCTTGAATACATGAACATCTTGTTTAGCTCTACAAATAAGTCCCAAAAGAAAAGAAAACGAGAGTGAATCTGTTGACAAATCTTGATTAAATTAACCCTGAGCTACCTTGAGACTTGAATGGTTTGAATTTTCTAAGATGCCTAGTTTTTTTTATGTATCACTCATAAATAAATGGTTTTAGACCATAACGCATATGTTTTATTAAGTGTTATCTTTTATGTACTTCAGATTATAACTTGTTTGCAGGTAATATAATTTGATTATCTTGCTGAAATATAATTCATTATTTGCTTATCTTATTTGAAGTTTTAGTATGAATCCTGCTGAAATACAACATCAATTAAATGGTAAAGACCTATGTATTGCAGATAGTAGTAACATACACACTATGATCAAATCTAAGAAATATTTCATTGATTTAAATCAAATGAATGAATTATAAATACTATATCAGCTCTTGCAAACTTGATATAAGGAACGAAAAAGGCAAAATTTCATATTACCAAATGGTACGAATTTTTTGGTAAACAATGTCTTGTTTTCTCCCAAATCAAAGAGAAATTTGTTAAGTTTCTCTGATATATATCATAATGGATATGATTATCAGTCAATGATAATCGAAAATGAGAAATATCTATGTAGCACCGAAAAGCGCATATGATAAAAAGCGCATATGATAAAAAGCGCATATGATGAAAAGCGCAGCGCATAGGATTAAAAGCGCATATGATGAAAAGCGCATATGATTAAAAGCGCATATGATAAAAAGCGCATATGATGAAAAGCGCAGTGCATATAATTAAAAGCGCATATAATGAAAAGTGCATATGACGAAAAGCGCAGCACATATGATTAAAAAGCGCATATGGTGAAAATGATATATGATGAAAATCACATATGGTGATTAATGAAAATCACATATGGTGATTAATGAAAAGCACATATGGCGATTAATGAAAAGCACATTGAGAAATAATCACCAATGTTTCTTGAAAGAATTCAAGGGTATATATATGGACCAATTCATCCATCATGTGGACCATTTTTCTAATAGACGCATCTAACGCATGGTCTCATGTTTGTGTGTTATCAAGCCGTAATATGGCATTTGCAAAGTTTCTTGCACAAATTATTAAATTAAGAACACATTATTCTGATTACACCATTAAAAGGATGAGACTTGATAATGCTGGTGAGTTAACATCTCAAGCTTTTAATGATTATTATATGTCTACAAGGATTGTTGTTGAACATCCAGTTGCTCATGTGCATACACAAAATTGGTTTAGCTGAATCAATAGATAAACGCTTACAGCTAATAACTAGACAATTAGAAATGAGTACAAAACTCTCAATATTTATATGGGGACATGTAAATTTACATGATGTGACATTAATTCGCATTAAATCAAGTGCAAGTTATAAATATTCTCCATTACCAACTTAATTTTGGTGGAGACCAAATATTTTCCATCTTAGAACATTTGGTTGTGCAGTGTATTTTTAATTGAACAACCACAACAAATGGTTCCTCAAAGAAGGATTGAAATATATGTTAGATATGAAACATCTTCAATCATAAGATATATTGAACCCATGACGAGTGATGTTTTTACAGCAAGTTTTGTCGATTGTCACTTTAATGAAACATTGTTCCCTATATTAGGGGGAGAAATGAAATATAAATAAAATGATGTTTCATTGTGTGAACATCAATTAAGGAATATTGATCATCGCACAAAAGAATGCGAAAAGAAAGTTCAAATATAATGCATATGCAAGAACTTGCAAATTAATTACTTTATGCATTTAAAGATACAAAAAATAAGTGACTAAATCATATATACTAGCAGTAAATGCTTCAGCTAGAATTGAAATTACAAAAGCTGGCAATAATGTCACTCATGAGTCTTTGCTACGGCAGAAACGTGGGAGACCAATTGGCTTCAAAGATAAAAATCCTCGAAAAAGAAAATCAGCTGATAATGAGGTAAAAGAAAATGTTCAAGAAGAACCACAAATCAATACTCCTTCTGCAGAGGATATTGATAAATGTAAATACATAAATTGCAATAAATTATGCAATATTATGAAACTGAAATGAAATGAAAAATCTTGATGAGATATTTTCATATAATGTTACAATGACATCATGAATAAAGATGATGATCTGGAACCAAAATCTGTCATTGAATATCAAAATAGACGTGATTGAACTCAACGGAAAGGAGCAATACGAGCTGAATTAGAATCGCTCAATAAAAGAAAAGTTTTTGGATCAATCGTTATCACTTTTAAAGATGTGAAACAATGGGATACAAATGAATTTTTATCCGAAAAGAAATGTGCAAATGAAGTTACAAGGCAAAACTAGACTTGTAACTCAAGATTTCCCACAAAGACCAGAAATGAATTAGGAGAAAAACTTATCCTCCTATAATGAATACAATTACTTATTAGATACTTAATCAACCTGGTAGTTATTTAAATGCATCTCATGGATGTTGTTACTACTTATCTGTATGGATCACTTAATAGTGATATATATATATATATATATATATATATATATATATATATATATATATATATATATATATATATATATATATATATATATATATATATATATATATATATATATATATATATATATATGAATATACCTGAAGGGTTAAGGTATCATAAGCATCTAATGCAAAACCCAAGGGAATATATTCCATTAAATCACAAAGATTTCTAAATGGGTTTATACAATCGGGACGTATGTGGTATAATCGATTAAATTACTACTTGATAAGAAAAGGGTATACATATAAACTTATTTGCACGTGTGTTTTATAAAAATAATGTTCGGATATGTGATCATAGCTGTTTATATCAATTATTTTAAATAAAGAAATCTATGAAGCCATTCAACTTCTAAAGAAAGATTTTAAAATAAAAAAAAATCAAGTATTACGTTGATTTACATATTGAGCATATAACTAATAACTTACTTATACATCAAACAACTTATACCGAAAAGATTTTAAAATATTTTAATATGGACAAGACAAAAACCATTAAGTACTCATATGGTTGTTAGATCTTAATATTGATACTAATCCATTTCATCCTCTAGAAGATCATGAAGATCTTCTTGGTTCAGAAGTTCCATATTTTAGTGCAATTGGAGCTCTTATGTATCTTACAAATTATACAAGATCTGACATTTCTTTTGCAGTTAATTTGTTGACAAGGTTCAGCTCAGCCCCTACCAAAAGACATTGGAATGGGATCAAACAAATAGTTTGATACCTTCGGGGAACTACTGATTTATAATTATTTTATTCTAACAACTCGAAACAAGATTTGTTTGGTTATACAGATGCAGATTATTTATCTGATCTACATAAAGCTAAATCTCAAACTGGATATGTATTCCTAAATGGAGGCACCGCAATATCATGACGTTCTCAAAACAAACACTTGTTGCAACATCATCAAATCATGCCGAAGTGATTGCATTACATGAAGCTACTCAGGAATGATTTAGTTAAGATCAATGATACAAATCATTATTGATTCTTGTGGACTAGAACGATATAAAAGCCCAACAACTATCTATGAAGATAATACAGCTTACATAGTACAAATGAAAGAAGAGTATCAAAAATGACAGAACAAAACATAAATGCTGACGAGGCGCTAAAGCTATAAACGGTCTTAACGGTCATAAGTTTGATGGAAAAGAATGGTATATTGGTAAGGCTCAGAAAAAGACTGAAAGGGAATAGGAATTGAAACAACAGTTTGAGCAAACCATGAAGGAGACTGTAGACAAATCACATGGATCAAACTTGTACATAAAAGATTTAGATGATACAGTTTCAGATGAAAACCTCAGATTCTTCTCATATACTCAAGATCTCGTAAAAGACAACCAGATTAAAATGAGATACGTTCAATCAACAACTCTGCTGATCTTTATACCAAAGCACTGTCAATCGCTGTTTTCAAAACATACGTTCACAATATTGGCATGAGGCAAGTTCAAAAGATGTGACGACTCAGCGTTGTCTACTTGAGGGGGAGTCAACTCTATGCTGCACTCTTTTTCTCTTAGCTAAAGTTTTATCCCACTGGGTTTTCTTTAGTAAGGTTTTTAACGAGGCAGTATTAATTGCTCTTTAAAAAATTACCATCCAAGGGGGAGTGTTGTAAATTTAGTAGTTAAATATGGATGGTAATTAGTCAAATATGGATAGTAAAATTTGTACTATATTGTAACGACCCGGAAATTTCCGACCAAATTTAAACTCTAATCTCTATATGGTTCCGACACGATAAGCAAAAACCCTAAAGTTGACCCGCATTTTTTTTTCCGATCGTTCTATACTTATAAGATTAATATGTACATAAATTAAACCTTACCAACATGATAAGCAATCCAAATTGTTGAGACTTATGTTTTCGAAAAGAGTTTTTACACAACGTTTGACCGTCTAGTCTGACCGATGATATCACGAACTATACAATATATGATAATTATATGTTTGTGTATATATATGTATATATACATATTTAACATGATTTAAGAATGTTTTAATATCTCATTTTGTATTAATAACAATAAGTTATAAGTATATTTTGAAACTACTAACTTAAGTTTTCAAAACGATAACCATACGTAACGTTATTTGACTTAAATACTTATGACCTATAATGTTTATACATATATCGTATAAGTAATGTATTTAATCACTTTTAAAGACTTAAATACATAAAACAATATAAGTATATTTACAAAAGATAGCTATATTTGAATCCTCGTTCCGTTTTCTCAAAGATTTCTATACGTATACCTAGGGTATATGTACCCGTATCATACGCAGCTTCTAGATGTATTTACTATTGGTATATACCAATAAAAATCTGCTCCTTAGCAGCCTTAAATGATTAAGAAACATGTGGAACCAACCATTTGTCAAGTAGCATGAATTATTTAGCAAGAAAACAAAGTTAGGTATCTTTTTTTTCCTTTATAACCTAAAAACGTTTTTATGCATGCACACCATTTCTTCACCCCATTTTCTCATACTTACACTTCCATTTCTCTCTCAAAATACTCTTAACTTCATACTTGATCATCTCCAAGCATTTTCCCCATCATTTAGCTTCAAAAACAACACTTAAACCTCATAAGAAAACCTTACAAAAACACTTCAAGAAATCCTTCCAAGAACACAAACTTACTTCCAATCTTTCATCCAATTCCATCACCCTTTTGGTTCTAGCTTTTTACTCCTCTTTTACAGCAACCTTGTCCAAGGAACTTGAGGTAGTAACTATGTTCATAACTTTATTCGATTCATATATATATAGCTATCATATTTTGTGGTATACAATTTTAACAACAAGAACATAGTTTGAAAGTTTTCAAACTTGTTTGCAAACTAAATAGATCCTTCTAACTTAACTTTTAAAATACTTCAAGACCTGTAATATAACTTATATATATGCTAATTTAACAAGGTATAACTTGGTTTTTCAAAGAACACCTTAAAAACTGTTTTTACGACGTCGGAGTGCAACCGGGGACTGTTTTGGGTTGGATAATTAAAAACCATCTTAAACTTTGAATTGGAGGTTTATTTTCTGGAAAAATGATTTTTACTATGAATATGATAACACATAAAAATTTCATGATTTAATTCAAAGTATAAGTATTTTTAGAAAAAATAATCATTTAAGGTTGTTTACATAAAGGAAAATGTTTAACTTCATAAGTTTCACTAAAGTTTCACCTATGCCGTGTGATTTTGAATACAAACTAAGGTATTTACAGTTCATAGTCTTAAAGAGGAACTCGATCCAAGGAGATGGCAAGTTGAATCAACGAAAACGGAGTTGTAACGAAGAAACTATGACCGAAACAAAATTGGTTATCCAAGACTAGTTTAACTTCGGGATTAATTGGGAAAAATTAAATAAAACACATATTTCTAAAATAACATGATATTTTATATATATGTACTCATAATTTAATTTTATATGGTTCAGGATCACCCGTAAACAATACGAGAAGATTAATCATAAGATCCCATGATTGTACGCAACACGTCATTTGACAACACCGGTACTTTATGTACGCAACACGTCATTTGAAAACACCGGTACCGTGG
Source organism: Rutidosis leptorrhynchoides (assembly GCF_046630445.1). Taxonomy (NCBI): domain Eukaryota; kingdom Viridiplantae; phylum Streptophyta; class Magnoliopsida; order Asterales; family Asteraceae; genus Rutidosis; species Rutidosis leptorrhynchoides. Next base: position 36,631,680 of record NC_092340.1, read on the forward strand.
GTCAAGATTAATCTCGACCAATACATATACGATGGGGGTTTTATTCATTTCATTGGGGGTTTATTAAACACCTAAAAATGAACCATTAAAATTGAATTACTAACATCGGACTGCTAACTACGGACTAAGGAATTATTCAAAGTATTAAAAGTATTATAAGTATATATATGTGACGATTGTTTAAAATGAAAATATATTGATATATTATATATGGATAGGTTCGTGATATCAACCGGAGACCAAGTCAAATTATATATATCTTCAAGACAACTGTGAGTATATAGTCCCACTTTTAAACTCTAAATATTTCGGGATGAGAATACATGTATTTTATGTTTTACGTTATGGACACAAGTAACTGAAAAAAATATATTCTACGTTGAGTTGTACCACTGGCATACTTCCCTGTAGCTTGGTAACTAATATTTACAGCGGTATTGTAAACGCGAATCCTGTTGATAGATCTATCGGGCCTGACAACCCCAACCGGACTGGAAGACCAGTATTCAACGGTTGCACAGTACTTCGTTTCGTGACTACACTTGGTACATTGTAGTAATATTTCATATTAAAGGGAATATGCGACTTGATTAATTGTTAAGTATGGTTACCAAGTGCTCAACCACTTAGAATATTTTTATTAAAATATTTATATATGAAATCTTGTGGTCTATATTTATATCGATGTCGACATTAAACCTATATCTCACCAACTTTATGTTGACATTTTAAAGCATGTTATTCTCAGGTATGAATTAAGTCTTCCGCTGTGCATTATCTCGTACTAAGGATACTACTTGAGGCCATTAAGGACTTATATCATAAGGCGTTGCATTCGAGTCATTGAAGTTCATTGAGACTATTATTAAGTAAATGGCGGTTTAGGTCATTTGAATATTATGAAATGTCAGGCGATTATGTCAATTCTGGATGTAACTATAGATTGCCTTTTAAGAATAAATGCAACGTTTGTAAGATGTATCATATAGAGGGCAAGTACCTCGCAATGTTATCAACTATTGTAATTCGTTTGTAATCAATATGGACAACGTCCGGATGATTAGTTTCGGATCCTTTCAGTTGGTATCAGAGCATTGGTCTTAGCGAACCAGGCCTTGCATTAGTGTGTCTAACTAGTAGTTGTTAGGATACATTAAGTGAGTCTGGACTTTGACCGTGTCTGCCTGTCAAAAGTTTTGCTTATCAATCCTAGTCGGAAATCATCTGCTTATCATCCTTAGGGAACTGCCTGCTTATCATTCTTAAGTCTAGACACGTCTTACTGCATTTAGTGCATCGATAGTGTATAGACAAAATTCATATCCTAGCGTATCTGTTACTATAGACATTGCCTGTCGTATTTCAAAGATTCTCCGTAATTCATGGGATTTTGATATTATATATACATATGTAAATTATGTATTGAAGAGTACCAAACCCAACTCCTATAATCTATTCCAAACCAAAAATTCATTTCTCCGACCATACAAGATGGATTCTTCATCCAGCTCAAATTCCTCCGACTTCGATAGCTTCGCCGATATGGATTTCCATTCGAGCTCCGAGAACAGTGTTACCGGAATGGATCAACCAATTTCCCATCATCTATTCTGGATGAATTGGGGATGGGTTCGTAATATACTAAATTTTTGGAGGCAAGAAGAAGGTGATCCATTCCATCCACCAAATTGTCCTCTTAACGATGAACCTGAAGCACTTACCGGCGAACCTATTCAAAACACCATTTTCTCGCTCATTTCTAGAGTATCTCGTCATGATTACATACTATCCCATATTTCAAATCTTGTTCATTCGCTCGTTCCAACCATCAATCATCCCGGTATAATAGAAGAAGTCAACGAACTCCGTGCTCGGGTAGTGGTTTTGGAGAATATGGTGCGAAGGTTACAAACACCAACAGCAGCACCAGCAGCATAATCCGTACTACCATCGTCAACGCCGACAGTACCTTTATCACCCCAATCACAACCGCGCCTTAAATCTCAACATCACAATCTGTATCTCGAATATCAACATCACACGACTCAATATCTGTACTTCGAGTATGATCTTCGTTCTATATATCGTTCTACATCGATTATCTTCGCTTTACGTATCGTATGACGATTATGTAATTTCTAAAGTCTTAGAGATTATGTAATCTAGAATTAACGATAAATCAAATGAGTTTAATATCTTATTGACTCATTAAATCTATGATTATCTCTGAAGAAAATATATATGCAAGTATATTTTCATAAAGATAGTAATTAAAAATTCCTTCGTACAAACTATTAATGATGAAAATATTTTAACGGGTGGGTAGTACCCGAGGAATATTTAGAATTCACATTAATAAGTTATATTGTACATTCTTGAATCTGATTCAACGGTTATCTATTATCTTACTTACAACCACCGATATTCGTATCCGCTCACCCCAGAATAACCATTTTCAATCAAATTTCATATTCGGATTTTGACCTACCAGAATCCAACAAGTGGCATAAAGAAGAAAACTCTGGACAATTAAAATGAATTAAAATGTTGATTGTAACATATGAAACTAAACAATTCTTCAAGCTTGCCACTTGATTTTATCTTAAACCTCATTCGTAACTTGACGATTACAATTCGCATTCAAATCCTTTCATGATTCCTGAAAACACCTCGACCGAGAAGTTGAACCCGCCGCACCTCGCCTAAGGAATGAAGATTTATACATACAGTTATACACCTGAAGAACTCTCGAACCCAAATTCATAATTTAACACATAACGTATTGAATCCTTTGCCATTTATTAGAACAACCCTACAATTCCTTTTCAAGAAGCTAATTTTGTCACAGCTCCACTTCGACTTTTCAGTGAGATTATTTCTATTATAATCATGATATTTATACCTTGACCTTTCGCCGTCATTACCGGAAAACCTTCTATATCCCTCGACAACATCAACAGGTGCACCAGCAGATCGTTATCCTTTTGGCGAAATCAACAATCAGTATTTTGAAAATCTCGCGGAACTTCTTCCATCATATCTATAATGTCTATCCCTAAGAATTTCATAATCTGAACGTGAAGTTTCTGAAAAACACCCGGGACTATGAAATAGTTCTTGAAATGCTAACGAAGCAGCAAAAACTGTAAACGACTTTAATGGTCAAAAGTTTGATGACAAAGAATAGTAAGGTGGTAAAGCTGAAAAAAAAAAAGTTTGGAACTAGAAAACGGATGAAGCAAAGTATGAAAGAGGCTGTGGATAAATCACAGGGACTGAACCTGCTGTCAAAGCATACAAACGATTCCGTACCTGCTGAAACCGTCAGTAAGAACCCTACTCTTTATTCAAAACCTTGCCCGGATGATATTTTTCATCATCATCTTATCTTAGATATTATAAGATATCTTCATATCATTCGTTATACATATTTTTCATATTTCTGGAGATATTTTTACAACTATTCCTATCTGCGATCATTTATCTCTCCGTAACATCTGCGTTACAATATAAAAGAAACTGTGTTAATTTCTAAATTCTGAAACCTCTGAGATTAAAATATAAATGATTTGAAGTAGTGTTGGGAACTGATGCATGAATTAGTATAATATAATGAAACTTGATCAACTTCATTATATTACAGTAAGTCATGTTAAGTTTCTAATGGAATGTGATGATTCACAGTACCGTCATCATGTGCCATATTACACAGCTCTTACATTCTATCAAGTCTCCAAACATATTAGAACGTATCACCTTGATAGTTCTATTTTTCCGGAATATTCGAGTAATTTAACGAATCAAGATCGTGCCATTACAATTTCATTCTAAAACCGATAGCTAGGTTCATTCCAAATTTCCTACCTACGAATTTCGGACCATTGTTCGCTTGGCTCGAGGACGGGAAGAAGAAACGAAGGGACAAAACCTCGGAATAGAAATAGGAACATAAACCACAGCAAATAAGAGAGAGCATTAACTGTGGATGACAATGATTTTAAGGGACGGGAGTAGGAACATCGAAATATAAGGGAAGGTATAAAACCTAACAACAACCCCGAAACTACAAACCGTGCATATCAATACGTATTGCAACGTAAAGGCACGGGAGAATTAAAAACATTATAATTCCAAGGAAAGGATAAAAGAGAATAGATTCTTCTGGTGATAGATGAAAAAGAAGAATGAAAGATATGAAAGTTAGAAATATAACAAGGATTAGAATGGGATGGAGCATATTAGCGAATGTCTTAAAGTAGGAACTAAAGAGAAAGAATAGAAGATGTGGGAAGAAAGAAAGGGAAGGAGGTAAATTTATAGTGAAATATTCGACAAAGAAATCAAAACAGATTGCCGCGTTAAATCAAAGAAGATCCTGATCGCCGCAAAACTAAATCTTATTACATAAGATTTTCTTTAAAACCCTTAAATCCCGGAAATCGATCATAATCACGTCATCGGTTACAACAATTCTATATTCACTCATTTCACTCTTTTGTGATAGCTTCGCTCGTGCGTCTCACATAACCGAATCGTTTTATCTAAATCTTTCAATAATGATAAAATTTCATTACTACCTCATATTCGTCATGAAAACATTCCTATTGTGATTTATGACAACCTCTACCAAATTTCGAGGACGAAATTTCTTTAACGGGTGGGTACTGTAACGACCCGGAAATTTCCGACCAAATTTAAACTCTAATCTCTATATGGTTCCGACACGATAAGCAAAAACCCTAAAGTTGACCCGCATTTTTTTTTCGATCGTTCTATACTTATAAGATTAATATGTACATAAATTAAACCTTACCAACATGATAAGCAATCCAAATTGTTGAGACTTATGTTTTCGAAAAGAGTTTTTACACAACGTTTGACCGTCTAGTCTGACCGATGATATCACGAACTATACAATATATGATAATTATACGTTTGTGTATATATATGTATATATACATATTTAACATGATTTAAGAATGTTTTAATATCTCATTTTGTATTAATAACAATAAGTTATAAGTATATTTTGAAACTACTAACTTAAGTTTTCAAAACGATAACCATACGTAACGTTATTTGACTTAAATACTTATGACCTATAATGTTTATACATATATCGTATAAGTAATGTATTTAATCACTTTTAAAGACTTAAATACATAAAACAATATAAGTATATTTACAAAAGATAGCTATATTTGAATCCTCGTTCCGTTTTCTCAAAGATTTCTATACGTATACCTAGGGTATATGTACTCATATCATACGCAGCTTCTAGATGTATTTACTATTGGTATATACCAATAAAAATCTGCTCCTTAGCAGCCTTAAATGATTAAGAAACATGTGGAACCAACCATTTGTCAAGTAGCATGAATTATTTAGCAAGAAAACAAAGTTAGGTATCTTTTTTTTCCTTTATAACCTAAAAACATTTTTATGCATGCACACCATTTCTTCACCCCATTTTCTCATACTTACACTTCCATTTCTCTCTCAAAATACTCTTAACTTCATACTTGATCATCTCCAAGCATTTTCCCCATCATTTAGCTTCAAAAACAACACTTAAACCTCATAAGAAAACCTTACAAAAACACTTCAAGAAATCCTTCCAAGAACACAAACTTACTTCCAATCTTTCATCCAATTCCATCACCCTTTTGGTTCTAGCTTTTTACTCCTCTTTTACAGCAACCTTGTCCAAGGAACTTGAGGTAGTAACTATGTTCATAACTTTATTCGATTCATATATATATAGCTATCATATTTTGTGGTATACAATTTTAACAACAAGAACATAGTTTGAAAGTTTTCAAACTTGTTTGCAAACTAAATAGATCCTTCTAACTTAAATTTTAAAATACTTCAAGACCTGTAATATAACTTATATATATGCTAATTTAACAAGGTATAACTTGGTTTTTCAAAGAACACCTTAAAAACTGTTTTTACGACGTCGGAGTGCAACCGGGGACTGTTTTGGGTTGGATAATTAAAAACCATCTTAAACTTTGAATTCGAGGTTTATTTTCTGGAAAAATGATTTTTACTATGAATATGATAACACATAAAAATTTCATGATTTAATTCAAAGTATAAGTATTTTTAGAAAAAATAATCATTTAAGGTTGTTTACATAAAGGAAAATGTTTAACTTCATAAGTTTCACTAAAGTTTCACCTATGCCGTGTGATTTTGAATACAAACTAAGGTATTTACAGTTCATAGTCTTAAAGAGGAACTCGATCCAAGGAGATGGCAAGTTGAATCAACGAAAACGGAGTTGTAACGAAGAAACTATGACCGAAACAAAATTGGTTATCCAAGACTAGTTTAACTTCGGGATTAATTGGGAAAAATTAAATAAAACACATATTTCTAAAATAACATGATATTTTATATATATGTACTCATAATTTAATTTTATATGGTTCAGGATCACCCGTAAACAATACGAGAAGATTAATCATAAGATCCCATGATTGTACGCAACACGTCATTTGACAACACCAGTACTTTATGTACGCAACACGTCATTTGACAACACCGGTACCGTGGGTCAAGATTAATCTCGACCAATACATATACGATGGGGGTTTTATTCATTTCATTGGGGGTTTATTAAACACCTAAAAATGAACCATTAAAATTGAATTACTAACATCGGACTGCTAACTACGGACTAAGGAATTATTCAAAGTATTAAAAGTATTATAAGTATATATATGTGACGATTGTTTAAAATGAAAATATATTGATATATTATATATGGATAGGTTCGTGATATCAACCGGAGACCAAGTCAAATTATATATATCTTCAAGACAACTGTGAGTATATAGTCCCACTTTTAAACTCTAAATATTTCGGGATGAGAATACATGTATTTTATGTTTTACGTTATAGACACAAGTAACTGAAAAAAATATATTCTACGTTGAGTTGTACCACTGGCATACTTCCCTGTAGCTTGGTAACTAATATTTACAGCGGTATTGTAAACGCGAATTCTGTTGATAGATCTATCGGGCCTGACAACCCCAACCGGACTGGACGACCAGTATTCAACGGTTGCACAGTACTTCGTTTCGTGACTACACTTGGTACAGTGTAGTAAGATTTCATATTAAAGGGAATATGCGACGTGATTAATTGTTAAGTATGGTTACCAAGTGCTCAACCACTTAGAATATTTTTATTAAAATGTTTATATATGAAATCTTGTGGTCTATATTTATATCGATGTCGACATTAAACCTATATCTCACCAACTTTATGTTGACATTTTAAAGCATGTTATTCTCAGGTATGAATTAAGTCTTCCGCTGTGCATTATCTCGTACTAAGGATACTACTTGAGGCCATTAAGGACTTATATCATAAGGCGTTGCATTCGAGTCATTGAAGTTCATTGAGACTATTATTAAGTAAATGGCGGTTTAGGTCATTTGAATATTATGAAATGTCAGGCGATTATGTCAATTCTGGATGTAACTATAGATTGCCTTTTAAGAATAAATGCAACGTTTGTAAGATGTATCATATAGAGGGCAAGTACCTCGCAATGTTATCAACTATTGTAATTCGTTTGTAATCAATATGGACAACGTCTGGATGATTAGTTTCGGATCCTTTCAGTTGGTATCAGAGCATTGGTCTTAGCGAACCAGGCCTTGCATTAGTGTGTCTAACTAGTAGTTGTTAGGATACATTAAGTGAGTCTGGACTTTGACCGTGTCTGCCTGTCAAAAGTTTTGCTTATCAATCCTAGTCGGAAATCATCTGCTTATCATCCTTAGGGAACTGCCTGCTTATCATTCTTAAGTCTAGACACGTCTTACTGCATTTAGTGCATCGATAGTGTATAGACAAAATTCATATCCTAGCGTATCTGTTACTATAGACATTGCCTGTCGTATTTCAAAGATTCTCCGTAATTCATGGGATTTTGATATTATATATACATATGTAAATTATGTATTGAAGAGTACCAAACCCAACTCCTATAATCTATTCCAAACCAAAAATTCATTTCTCCGACCATACAAGATGGATTCTTCATCCAGCTCAAATTCCTCCGACTTCGATAGCTTCGCCGATATGGATTTCCATTCGAGCTCCGAGAACAGCGTTACCGGAATGGATCAACCAATTTCCCATCATCTATTCTGGATGAATTGGGGATGGGTTCGTAATATACTAAATTTCTGGAGGCAAGAAGAAGGTGATCCATTCCATCCACCAAATTGTCCTCTTAACGATGAACCTGAAGCACTTACCGGCGAACCTATTCAAAACACCATTTTCTCGCTCATTTCTAGAGTATCTCGTCATGATTACATACTATCCCATATTTCAAATCTTGTTCATTCGCTCGTTCCAACCATCAATCATCCCGGTATAATAGAAGAAGTCAACGAACTCCGTGCTCGGGTAGTGGTTTTGGAGAATATGGTGCGAAGGTTACAAACACCAACAGCAGCACCAGCAGCATAATCCGTACTACCATCGTCAACGCCGACAGTACCTTATCACCCCAATCACAACCGCGCCTTAAATCTCAACATCACAATCTGTATCTCGAATATCAACATCACACGACTCAATATCTGTACTTCGAGTATGATCTTCGTTCTATATATCGTTCTACATCGATTATCTTCGCTTTACGTATCGTATGACGATTATGTAATTTCTAAAGTCTTAGAGATTATGTAATCTAGAATTAACGATAAATCAAATGAGTTTAATATCTTATTGACTCATTAAATCTATGATTATCTCTGAAGAAAATATATATGCAAGTATATTTTCATAAAGATAGTAATTAAAAATTCCTTCGTACAAACTATTAATGATGAAAATATTTTAACGGGTGGGTAGTACCCGAGGAATATTTAGAATTCACATTAATAAGTTATATTGTACATTCTTGAATCTGATTCAACGGTTATCTATTATCTTACTTACAACCACCGATATTCGTATCCGTTCACCCCAGAATAACCATTTTCAATCAAATTTCATATTCGGATTTTGACCTACCAGAATCCAACAAGTGGCATAAAGAAGAAAACTCTGGACAATTAAAATGAATTAAAATGTTGATTGTAACATATGAAACTAAACAATTCTTCAAGCTTGCCACTTGATTTTATCTTAAACCTCATTCGTAACTTGACGATTACAATTCGCATTCAAATCCTTTCATGATTCCTGAAAACACCTCGACCGAGAAGTTGAACCCGCCGCACCTCGCCTAAGGAATGAAGATTTATACATACAGTTATACACCTGAAGAACTCTCGAACCCAAATTCATAATTTAACACATAACGTATTGAATCCTTTGCCATTTATTAGAACAACCCTACAATTCCTTTTCAAGAAGCTAATTTTGTCACAGCTCCACTTCGACTTTTCAGTGAGATTATTTCTATTATAATCATGATATTTATACCTTGACCTTTCGCCGTCATTACCGGAAAACCTTTTATATCCCTCGACAACATCAACAGGTGCACCAGCAGATCGTTATCCTTTTGGCGAAATCAACAATCAGTATTTTGAAAATCTCGCGGAACTTCTTCCATCATATCTATAATGTCTATCCCTAAGAATTTCATAATCTGAACGTGAAGTTTCTGAAAAACACCCGGGACTATGAAATAGTTCTTGAAATGCTAACGAAGCAGCAAAAACTGTAAACGACTTTAATGGTCAAAAGTTTGATGACAAAGAATAGTAAGGTGGTAAAGCTGAAAAAAAAAAAGTTTGGAACTAGAAAACGGATGAAGCAAAGTATAAAAGAGGCTGTGGATAAATCACAGGGACTGAACCTGCTGTCAAAGAATACAAACGATTCCGTACCTGCTGAAACCGTCAGTAAGAACCCTACTCTTTATTCAAAACCTTGCCCGGATGATATTTTTCATCATCATCTTATCTTAGATATTATAAGATATCTTCATATCATTCGTTATACATATTTTTCATATTTCTGGAGATATTTTTACAACTATTCCTATCTGCGATCATTTATCTCTCCGTAACATCTGCGTTACAATATAAAAGAAACTGTGTTAATTTCTAAATTCTGAAACCTCCGAGATTAAAATATAAATGATTTGAAGTAGTGTTGGGAACTGATGCATGAATTAGTATAATATAATGAAACTTGATCAACTTCATTATATTACAGTAAGTCATGTTAAGTTTCTAATGGAATGTGATGATTCACAGTACCGTCATCATGTGCCATGTTACACAGCTCTTACATTCTATCAAGTCTCCAAACATATTAGAACGTATCACCTTGATAGTTCTATTTTTCCGGAATATTCGAGTAATTTAACGAATCAAGATCGTGCCATTACAATTTCATTCTAAAACCGATAGCTAGGTTCATTCCAAATTTCCTACCTACGAATTTCGGACCATTGTTCGCTTGGCTCGAGGACGGGAAGAAGAAACGAAGGGACAAAACCTCGAAATAGAAATAGGAACATAAACCACAGCAAATAAGAGAGAGCATTAACGGTGGATGACAATGATTTTAAGGGACGGGAGTAGGAACATCGAAATATAAGGGAAGGTATAAAACCTAACAACAACCCCGAAACTACAAACCGTGCATATCAATACGTATTGCAACGTAAAGGCACGGGAGAATTAAAAACATTATAATTCCAAGGAAAGGATAAAAGAGAATAGATTCTTCTGGTGATAGATGAAAAAGAAGAATGAAAGATATGAAAGTTAGAAATATAACAAGGATTAGAATGGGATGGAGCATATTAGCGAATGTCTTAAAGTAGGAACTAAAGAGAAAGAATAGAAGATGTGGGAAGAAAGAAAAGGAAGGAGGTAAATTTATAGTGAAATATTCGACAAAGAAATCAAAACAGATTGCCGCGTTAAATCAAAGAAGATCCTGATCGCCGCAAAACTAAATCTTATTACATAAGATTTTCTTTAAAACCCTTAAATCCCGAAAATCGATCATAATCACGTCATCGGTTACAACAATTCTATATTCACTCATTTCACTCTTTTGTGATAGCTTCGCTCGTGCGTCTCACATAACCGAATCGTTTTATCTAAATCTTTCAATAATGATAAAATTTCATTATTACCTCATATTCGTCATGAAAACATTCCTATTGTGATTTATGACAACCTCTACCAAATTTCGAGGACGAAATTTCTTTAACGGGTGGGTACTGTAACGACCCGTAAATTTCCGACCAAATTTAAACTCTAATCTCTATATGGTTCTGACACGATAAGCAAAAACCCTAAAGTTGACCCGCATTTTTTTTTCGATCGTTCTATACTTATAAGATTAATATGTACATAAATTAAACCTTACCAACATGATAAGCAATCCAAATTATTGAGACTTATGTTTTCGAAAAGAGTTTTTACACAACGTTTGACCGTCTAGTCTGACCGATGATATCACGAACTATACAATATATGATAATTATACGTTTGTGTATATATATGTATATATACATATTTAACATGATTTAAGAATGTTTTAATATCTCATTTTGTATTAATAACAATAAGTTATAAGTATATTTTGAAACTACTAACTTAAGTTTTCAAAACGATAACCATACGTAACGTTATTTGACTTAAATACTTATGACCTATAATGTTTATACATATATCGTATAAGTAATGTATTTAATCACTTTTAAAGACTTAAATACATAAAACAATATAAGTATATTTACAAAAGATAGCTATATTTGAATCCTCGTTCCGTTTTCTCAAAGATTTCTATATGTATACCTAGGGTATATGTACCCGTATCATACGCAGCTTCTAGATGTATTTACTATTGGTATATACCAATAAAAATCTGCTCCTTAGCAGCCTTAAATGATTAAGAAACATGTGGAACCAACCATTTGTCAAGTAGCATGAATTATTTAGCAAGAAAACAAAGTTAGGTATCTTTTTTTTCCTTTATAACCTAAAAACGTTTTTATGCATGCACACCATTTCTTCACCCCATTTTCTCATACTTACACTTCCATTTCTCTCTCAAAATACTCTTAACTTCATACTTGATCATCTTCAAGCATTTTCCCCATCATTTAGCTTCAAAAACAACACTTAAACCTCATAAGAAAACCTTACAAAAACACTTCAAGAAATCCTTCCAAGAACACAAACTTACTTCCAATCTTTCATCCAATTCCATCACCCTTTTGGTTCTAGCTTTTTACTCCACTTTTACAGCAACCTTGTCCAAGGAACTTGAGGTAGTAACTATGTTCATAACTTTATTCGATTCATATATATATAGCTATCATATTTTGTGGTATACAATTTTAACAACAAGAACATAGTTTGAAAGTTTTCAAACTTGTTTGCAAACTAAATAGATCCTTCTAACTTAACTTTTAAAATACTTCAAGACCTGTAATATAACTTATATATATGCTAATTTAACAAGGTATAACTTGGTTTTTCAAAGAACACCTTAAAAACTGTTTTTACGACGTCGGAGTGCAACCGGGGACTGTTTTGGGTTGGATAATTAAAAACCATCTTAAACTTTGAATTGGAGGTTTATTTTCTGGAAAAATGATTTTTACTATGAATATGATAACACATAAAAATTTCATGATTTAATTCGAAGTATAAGTATTTTTAGAAAAAATAATCATTTAAGGTTGTTTACATAAAGGAAAATGTTTAACTTCATAAGTTTCACTAAAGTTTCACCTATGCCGTGTGATTTTGAATACAAACTAAGGTATTTACAGTTCATAGTCTTAAAGAGGAACTCGATCCAAGGAGATGACAAGTTGAATCAACGAAAACGGAGTTGTAACGAAGAAACTATGACCGAAACAAAATTGGTTATCCAAGACTAGTTTAACTTCGGGATTAATTGGGAAAAATTAAATAAAACACATATTTCTAAAATAACATGATATTTTATATATATGTACTCATAATTTAATTTTATATGGTTCAGGATCACCCGTAAACAATACGAGAAGATTAATCATAAGATCCCATGATTGTACGCAACACGTCATTTGACAACACCGGTACTTTATGTACGCAACACGTCATTTGACAACACCGGTACCGTGGGTCAAGATTAATCTCGACCAATACATATACGATGGGGGTTTTATTCATTTCATTGGGGGTTTATTAAACACCTAAAAATGAACCATTAAAATTGAATTACTAACATCGGACTGCTAACTACGGACTAAGGAATTATTCAAAGTATTAAAAGTATTATAAGTATATATATGTGACGATTGTTTAAAATGAAAATATATTGATATATTATATATGGATAGGTTCGTGATATCAACCGGAGACCAAGTCAAATTATATATATCTTCAAGACAACTGTGAGTATATAGTCCCACTTTTAAACTCTAAATATTTCGGGATGAGAATACATGTATTTTATGTTTTACGTTATGGACACAAGTAACTGAAAAAAATATATTCTACGTTGAGTTGTACCACTGGCATACTTCCCTGTAGCTTGGTAACTAATATTTACAGCGGTATTGTAAACGCGAATCCTGTTGATAGATCTATCGGGCCTGACAACCCCAACCGGACTGGACGACCAGTATTCAACGGTTGCACAGTACTTCGTTTCGTGACTACACTTGGTACAGTGTAGTAAGATTTCATATTAAAGGGAATATGCGACGTGATTAATTGTTAAGTATGGTTACCAAGTGCTCAACCACTTAGAATATTTTTATTAAAATGTTTATATATGAAATCTTGTGGTCTATATTTATATCGATGTCGACATTAAACCTATATCTCACCAACTTTATGTTGACATTTTAAAGCATGTTATTCTCAGGTATGAATTAAGTCTTCCGCTGTGCATTATCTCGTACTAAGGATACTACTTGAGGCCATTAAGGACTTATATCATAAGGCGTTGCATTCGAGTCATTGAAGTTCATTGAGACTATTATTAAGTAAATGGCGGTTTAGGTCATTTGAATATTATGAAATGTCAGGCGATTATGTCAATTCTGGATGTAACTATAGATTGCCTTTTAAGAATAAATGCAACGTTTGTAAGATGTATCATATAGAGGGCAAGTACCTCGCAATGTTATCAACTATTGTAATTCGTTTGTAATCAATATGGACAACGTCCGGATGATTAGTTTCGGATCCTTTCATATATATATATGTGCATAATGTAAGTTACAAAAACACACATATACATTAAATACAACACACCTCTCTTCAACCTCTTTCTCTCCTATATCTTCTACAACACATCTCTCTTTTATTGGTTCTTTCAATTTGAATATATTGAACCAGGCCACTAAAGGTAGTTATAAGCCTACTGAAATATAACATGTTGTATGTTTTTTAAAATGTTTATGTATGAATATATGCGGACCATGTCTCTAAAGAAGATGTAGTCTGACGGTCCGTATACTGAATAATAAAGTCTGTTTGTTTTTATATCTGCAAAATAACTTAATCTTGTCCGCAATACTAAGAAGCATATTTCTATGGTTGCAGATAAATAAGATATCATTTTATCTTATGTCTTTAAAAAACCAAACGGTTTGCATTAAAAAGTTATGCATGCTCGCAGACTTAAGACATAACAAGATCTGCGGTTGTTGATTACATTTTTGTTTCTCGTTAACTGTTTTCATTTTCGGTTCCAAAGAGTAAAATAATGAAAACAAGTACTGCTTTACCGGTTCTCAAAATTTTGTATTTTCGGTTGCTGTATGATACGATTCGATATTGGTACCGATCTCTTTCCTAAATCAGTATTACCAAAATCTAAGAAAAAAAAGTGTATTCGAGAGTGTAAGAGCATAAGAAGACAACAAGTCGCATCCAACCATACACAAAGTGCACTACTATCCACACAGGTTATATCCCTTACTTTAATTTCAATCGAATAACAAAATAAATTAAACAATTGCCATGGAGATATAAAGTAACCAATTCAAGGTTTCTACAGAGCACAAAAATGGCAGTTTCATCACTTTCATTCTCATCTGCAGCCTTATCCAAAAGGGTTGGTCACATTTAAATTTGTTTACTCTTATGTTGCAAGTTCTATCAAATAATCATATGTGCCATGTTGTTTATTGTTTCCAATAAAAAGATGGTCACTTAATTTTGTGTATGAATGTTTTGCAGTTAAATGTGCCACTAAAGCCTTCATGTTCTTGGCCAACCACCATTGCATCCACAAAAGATTCATCTCTTGATGAACAAAGTAGGCCCTCATACCTTATTCACTTTGAAATTACCTTAATTTTTTGCTTTCTAATTATTTGTAGATAGTTCACTGACACTCAACCCACAACTTTAGTTTTTAGTCATTTAAGCATCAAGGTTTTGTGTGAAATAGGAAATGGAAATTGCAAGAGGAGGTCACTTCTAATAGGAGTTGGAGTTGCAAGTTTATTGCCTACAAAATTACTATTGGCTCAAGGTATATAATTCATCATTTACAAAGCCCACAAAACAAGAATGAAATATTTTGTATTCTAAGCTAATTGCATTGTTAATCCACACAGAAAAACCACCAAATTTTGATGAATTTGTAGACTTAGAAGATGGTTATTCATACTATTATCCTTCAGATTGGAGGGTGAGTGACTGCAAAATCCTGTTAAATTTATGTTTCGAGTTGACAAGTTTCAATTTTTAGCTCACAAGTACGATTCGTTTTACAGGAATTTGATTACAGAGGGCATGATTCTGCATTCAAGGATCGATATTTGCAATTACACAATGTGAGACTTAGCTTCATACCAACAGATAAAAAAGACATCCATGACATGGGTTCAATAGAGAAGGTGAATATACATAATTTCTTTGATGCATTGCTTGTTTCGAATTAAGGGATAAAAAAACACCAGCGTATGTTTTGTAGGTTGTAGCCCATTTGGTGAAACATGTGTATTCAACACCAAATCAAGTCCCGGATGTGTTCGATATGCAAGAGGTCTAGATTCAAAATCTTGTTCTATCTTATTTTATGTGGCAATTCTTCTAAAATTGGCCAATCTAAGGGATTTTTTTTTTTCTTTTTCTTTTTTTCTCAAATGGGTTAAAGTGGACTGAATCAGTACATTGGGTAAGAGCCAAAATGGGTCAAATTGAGTCAATTTCTAAAGAGTTACATCAATATTGCTACTTCCAATCTACACTGTAATGACCTTTTTCAACCCAAATCCATTTGACTCATTACCCAACTTGTCTATCTTGCCAATTCTCTATTTCAAAGGTTTTTGAATATTGAAAAGCTAAGAGTTTCAATGGCTAACCTAAAATCGCAGAGGACTACAGATGGCAAAAACTACTACACATTTGAGTACACGCTAACATCTCCAAACTTCGCCAGATCAGCATTTGCAACAATAGCAGTTGGAAATGGTAAGGCACATAACGTAGAACTAGCTAACTTTAATAATTAAAGAGAATACTGAACTTAAACTCTTGCAACAGGGAGATACTACACGCTAATTGTAGGAGCAAATGATCGAAGATGGAGAAGATTCAGAAATCAGCTAAAAGTGGTAGCAGACTCGTTCAAGGTGCTTGACATTTGATACGATCATCTGTATATTTGGTTTTCTTAAGTACAATGTACAAAGCATAAAGTGCACATAAATCCGTACGTTCGTATGCCTTCAAAGAGTGATAGAAGCCTAAGTGTAATAAGTAAATGATGCAGAAATGACACTCGAGTCAATCTAAACCTCTCTTTATATACAAAAGGATTACAACAAATATGTTTACTCAATCCTCTTTAAGCCTCATCAAAATTTCAAACAATATACAAATGTACAAACACATAATATAAAGGAACACATGATGATAATAAAGAAAAATTAATAAGTGAAAAACACTAAATTGTTTGATCAACAAATCAATATGTCATGAAAACGCAGCAACCTTCTAACCTGTAAATGCTGTGCTTCCAAAAGAATATGCAATCTGACCCGCGAACCCAAATTTACACCCCTCACATTTAAATAAGTCTATGCTGACGAATACCCTTTCCAAAGTGAGGTTGCATTAACCGAACATACAAACCGTTCTTACCCATTAACGAATCATGAGACCCTTCTTCAACAATCCGACCACCATTGAGAACAACAATGTTGTCAACATGTCTCATCATAGCTGCTCTATGAGCTATAAGAATAGTCGTTTTGTTTCCCATAACCAACGTATCTAAAGCCTCTTGAACCACTCGACTCGACTCAGACTCGATCGACGAACTCGCTTCATCCAATAACAAAATGGGTGCGTTTTTCAATACAACCCGAGCTATTGCAATCCTCTGTTTTTGACCCGGGGTCAAATCTACACCTCTCATTCCCACATGGGTATCATACCCGTGAGGTAAATTACTAATAAAATGATGCGCGTTTGCAATTCTTGCAGCTTCTTTAACTTCCGCCTCGCTGGCGTTATGTCTTGCGTATATAATATTCTCCCGAATCGTGGTCGAAAATATGATCGGTTCTTGTTGAACAAGACCAAGGTGATTTCTCAACCATCTTAAATTAAATTGCTTTAAATCACGCCCGTCTAACATTACCTGACCAGCGACCGGGTCATAAAATCTCTCTATCAGTGAAATTATCGTACTTTTACCAGACCCAGATACCCCAACAACCGCAACCGTTTGACCACCATTGACTTTGAGACTGAAATTGCTGAGTACCAGAATTTCAGGGCGAGTTGGGTAAGAAAAGTCAACCTTTTTCAACTCGATGCTTCCATAAACATTTGGAGGTTTCAAAGCGGAGGTATCATCAGGCTCAATCTTAGGTACTCGATCTATTATTTCGAATACCGATATTAACGATTTCCTTCTTTTGAGAATATAGGGAGCTAAACCGAAAGGCTCAACGAGGGCAAAAGTGGCAAAAGAGAAAACCATGTATTCTTTAAGAGCGGTTGGTAGATCCATATACTTGTTCTTGACACAAAGTGCGGTGTACCATAAGAGAATAGCATTGCATGAAAAAAGAAGAAACTGTGAAAATCCAAATGCAAAACCGATAGCCAAACCATGAAAGGAGCTTTTATAAAATATATTGGTTAATTGTAATCTGTATAGCTCCATAACTTTGTTACCAGCACAAAACGCCACAACGGTGTATATATTTCTAACTGCATCCTCAAGGACCAATGATGCTTTCCTGTGCATTTCTTGTATCCCCTTTGAAAATCCCGCTAACCACAATTTCTGTAAATTAAATTTAACGTTTAAGATATGAGAGGAGAACTCTTAATCTTTAAATATCAAGAAAATATAGAAAGACTAAATCTTTGAGTTATAAAGAACTTTAAATTATCAAGATAATATAGAATATAATAGATACCTGAGCAATGGCAGAAAGAGTAAGAACAGGTAAAGTGGCTAATGCTACAAGAGCCAAACGCCAATGTAAAAGCATTCCTATTAAAATTGCAACTATAACAGCTGCACTATCTTGAATCAATATAGAAAGTCGGTTGCTAAAAGCTGCTCGAACAAATGTAGCATCGTTTGCCAATCGCATGGACAATGTATCGGCACTGTTTTCTTCATCATCAAACCATCCCACTTCATTCCTAAGCATTGCTGTAAACGAACAACTAATTATGATTACCAAAACAAAGCATTTTACAAACTAATTTAAGTGTTTTTTTTTTTTTTTTTTTTTTTTTTTTAATTAAAGAAATGATTAAGAAGGTTGTAAGCCTTGAAAAATACAGAAGCATTTCCCTTTTAAGTAAATTTGTTTTATTGCCTGTATGGCTTGTAAGATATTATCAATAACACAAATCTACCCATTGATGAGTTAAATGGGTTGAAATTGCCACCTCTGAGAAGAGCTGACACATGCTAAGAAAGAATTTACTAACCAGAAAACATCATTCTCCTAACCCGTTCGGTCATTTTCTCCCCCATTATACCAAAGTAAAAATGCTGCAAAAAGTTAGCAATCACAGTCACAAAACCCATGCAGGCAATGATTAAGCACCACTTGTTGACATCATCGCGTATATTGTTGCGTCTGTCAATTTCGTTTCGATAATATGCCATCACTATTAACGCAATCACATAAGCAAGAAGAGGATTGAATGAACCGAATATTGCAGCACCAGTGCTTCCTAGTACAGCATAAAGCCATTCAGCCAAACTCAACTCTATAAGTCTCCATATTGATGGTTCTTTCTTATATTGTTTTTCTTTTATTTCTTGAACTCTAATAATTGGCATTTCAGTAAGCTGAGAATTAGGACGACTATACGTTTGTGAATGTGAACGTTCACTTTGGGGATCAGATGTTAAAAGTGGTGAAATTGGTGACTCGGGATTGGATCCGTTACTTGTTTGTCGTCGAATAGCTTGAACGTCAAGTTTTGGTAACTCAGGCAATCTTTTTTCAAAACTATCTTGCCTTTTTATTGAAGGTTCTTTGTTTGTTTCATCAAATGATACACCATTTTCTTTTTCATGTTTTGGAGATTCATGTGACCCGTAAGAAGAATCTTGAGGCCTTGATGAATGCAAGTTTGAAGCTCGTTGAAGTGATGGTGATTTGGCAAACTTTGGAGATGAAGGTTCTTGGAAACTGTGAGTTTCTGACGAATTGTTTTCAATTTGAAATGTTCCGATATCATTGTATGTATTTAAAGGCATCCTACAACAACAAACAAATATTAAAACATCATTAAACACCAAGTAATAATCAAGTAATTTGGATTATGTATACCTTCTAGGAAGTTTAGCTGCTTCTTCACATCTTAAAAGTTCGGCATATAACCCATCAGAGGCTACTAATTCATCGTGGGTCCCAATCTCCATTAACTGACCATCCTCCATCACAGCAATAAAATCAGCATTCTTTATTAGTGAAAGGCGACGAGCAATTATAATCGTTGATCGGCCTAACATTAAAAGATCCAACGCCTCCTGAACAGATCTCTCAGCTTCAAAATCTAGTCCACCTGTCACCTCATCAAGAAGAAGAATAGATGGGTTCGAAAGCACAGCCCTTGCAACAGAAAGTCTTATTTTCTGTTCTTCTGACAATGATAAACCAGCCCTACCAACCTTAAAATACACAAACACTTTTAAAATACAAAGTCATAATAATAATAATAACAATACCAAGAATTGTTATAATTGTACCTGTGTATCATATCCTTTATCGAGTGAGGTTATATACGTATGTGCATGAGCTATTTTAGCAGCATCTTCAATTTGAAGTTGAGTGGCTTCTCTACCATAAGCAATATTGTCCCTAATGCTCAAGCTTAATAGAGCAGGTTCCTGAGTGACTAACCCAATTTGGCTCCTTAACCATTCCAATTTAAGGTTCTTTATGTTCTCCCCATCCAATAAAACTTCACCTAAACGATAGTAAATAAAAGAAACAAACTTTATAAAGGTAATTACCTAAAAATAAGACAATAAGTAGGTTTTTTTTTAACACAAACAACCCTTCCAATAAAGATTACAGCCATTTATAACTTAATGAAATATGCAAAAGGAAAAGCAATTACCTAAGGTGGGATCATAGAATCGTTCCATAAGTGGTATAATACTACTTTTACCGGAGCCATTTCTTCCCACGAGAGCCACTGTTTTTTTAGCGGGAACAGTCAAGTAAAAGCCACTTAATATAGGGATTTCGGGACGAGATAAGTAACTGAAATACACATTTCTAAATTCGATAGTCCCTTGTACGGTAGCAAGAGTATTTCCGTCATGATTCACGGTTGAGGATGAACGACTAATCATCTCAAAAAGTCTATATGCAGCAATTCTTCCTTGTTCAAATGAATAGAAGTTGGTAGCAGCTTGATTAAGCCCACTGTAAAAACCAAATAGCATGAATAGATATCAATAACATTATATATTATCTATGAAAAACAAAAGAAAGGAAAAGAAAATGCTTACAGGCCACTTAAGATAATAGAGAACAGAGCAGTAATAATTTCTCCACCGTGGGCTTTTCTATGTGTAACCAAAAACCTTCCAACATAAAGTTGCAAGGCACAAGAGCAAATTGCAAGCCCATAAGTGAATCCAAGCCCAAGTCCTTGCACAAGGCTTATCAATATACCATATCTCAAAGTCGCTTGCAATGAAGCTGCATAAGAATATTTTGCTAATGTTTCATTTGTAAAAGCATATAACGTCCTTACATATGAAACAGCCTACAAGATAATAAACAACAATATTACATCAGCAATATTTTCACACCTACATTTTTAATAACTGCCAAATATCTTGGTTGTCTAATTAGAACGTTTAATGTAGCCCGTACCACATTTGTGGTAATATTAACTTGACCAAAGGGCAAAAAAGTAAAATTACCTGTTCAGCAACACTTGCTGCTTCAGCATATGCATCTTGAATATTTTCAGCAAGCCTATGTAGAAATATATTTGATATTCCACCTGCAGCAACAATGAACGGGCCAGTTGCTAAAGTGATGAGAGAAATTTGCCAACAATTGATGAATCCAATTGCAAGGCCACTAAAGAATGTAGCCATGTTATGAATATAATTTCCAACCTGCAGCAATAAAATTAATCAGAAGCTAATTTCAACAAGAAAAGATAGTAAAAGAAAATGATAAATGTTATGGGTGAACTTACTTTTTCACTAAGAGCAGACTGGATAAGCAATACATCACTCAAAACTTGGCTCACAATGTCTCCATTGTTCCCATAAGTGTCAAAGAAACTCATATCTTGATTAAGTAATACTTGCACATATTTTGACCTAATAACAGCAGTCTGCCTTTCTCCAGTAAGGATCCAACATGAAACCTCTGAATACAAAAGAAAATTGGAAATTGTAGCTGATAGAGTATCATCAAAGCAAAAGTGAACAAGAAACTGAACAATTAGAGTACTTACCTATCCAACCAGCAGCAAAAACACCACCTGCAATATAGATTAGGATGAGAGCAAACTGCAAAAATCGGGAAATGTGTCACTAGATGTTTCACAGAAATAAAATTCAGTGCTCCTTAACATGAACTTTAAGTCTTAACAGCTATTGTATCACTTAAGATTCAAAGTAGGTAATCCATATTATGAAATGTAGAATGTGTACACATGGTCTGGACTGCAAATTTTACATTCATGAAGAATGAAGTACTTATGCCTGAGTATGGTGGTAAATCTTCACTCTTGTAAGTTTGTGTTGCCTAACCTCACAGAACAAGAGTTTTTTCTGTTTACTACAAATAAATTAGAGATCAATATAACTTTGATCAGCCAAACACAGTGAACACAAGATATAATATGTGAGCATAGCATGATACAATAGGAACGTCGAAGCTTCGGTAAAAAAAAAAAAAAAAAAAGAGAACGCTAAAACTATTCCTTGCATGACAATTAATAATAGATAAACTGGAATGCGTTTAATGAAATCTGCAAATATTTAACATAAGGCTACCGCTTTCATTGTCGATAATCCTTCAATAACTCAACTTAATTGGTTCAAATATTCACCTCTGTTAGCAAAACATATGTATCAATGCCTATGCATATGACACTCTATATATGAAAGAGTATCCTGAATGATAAGCCGAGCAGCAGACTACTTAAATACTTCCAAGCAACAACAAATATGAAAAGTATCATGGATTCGGACTTCAGATACAATTCAAGTAGCAAACACTAAAGATGAAATCACCCTAATTTCCATTACCATTTCCCAATTCTAAACTGAACCTCACACATGACAATATATTTTTTTTTGGCGAAAAAATGATAACTTTTATAAATACAGAAAACGTTTTCGAATAGAAAACGTTTTCGAATAGAAAACGTCTTCAACAAACACACATGACAATATAACACCTCAATTATGATAATCAATAACTTTACGGAGACGGTACATTAAATATCTCAAGCATACAAACCTAACTAAATTAAGCAAATTTTCAAAACAGGGAAAAAAAAAAAAAACTTGATCAAAATAAACTTACATCTTTAAATTTATCGAAAAGCACATCAGCATCCTCATGACCATGAGCCAGCAACTGAACAATTTTAGCAAAATAATGCAAATAAATCACCAGCGCAGTTCCATGCGCCGCAGCTGCAACCGATCCAACCACCATAAGTACCCAATCAAGCCTATCAGCACACACAAACAGTTTCGAAAACGGTACGGCGGCCGGCGGTGGTTCGATCTCTTCAGTTTCATCCATTTCATCATCAACTTCAGCAGGTAAAGCATCATTACTTGTCTCCGTATACGGCGAAGGTGATTCCGGCGGCTCAGATACCTCCGATACCGGCGTTAACGGTTGTACATGTGGTGGTGACCACCCAAACAAGCCTCGTTGTATCATCATTTAATGTAAAATATAAAAAATACAAACCCTAACTGCTAAAACTTATGAATAACAGTGTTAAAACCCTAATTTGGACTATGAATTGTACAATCGAGAGAAATTGATACAATTGATGTTCGGTGTGTTGAATAATTTCAGCTTCGTTGTATTAGATTTTATTTTTTAATTTTTGTTTCTCTCACACACAATTTTGGTTGTGTGTGACAGAAAGCATAAAAGAGAGAACCGGTTGTCCGAGTTGGTGACTCAGTCAAATAAGGCGTGAAAGGAGAGAGAGTTAACTCGGAAACCGAAGTTTCTTTTCCGTTAAATCATTTATTTTATTTTATCTTATTTATTTACTCCGTATTTATTATTTATTTTGTTATGAGTTGTGTAATTACTTTATGAGTTGTATACATAGTCGTACGTCTTAAAATATTGGTTAGTCTAAAGTACACCATAGTCCATAGGCTTTGTGATTCATATTGTCGTAAAGTTGTTGATCATTTATAAACACACGAGAGTTTGTTGAATATATGTTACTCAGCTCCACTGACGCCGGATTGTAACTTGTAAGGGGCAACAGGTGCTACGATCCTTCAAAAAAGTTTGTCCTTACTAGCAATTTGTATAGATTTTTTTTTTTTTTTTTTTTGGTGACTCAGGAACCCCTACGAACGAATCCTTTGTATAGAGATTAAATATGTTAAAATTCAATCTTGGTCCCATTAAATTAATATTTGAATGTCTAGCATACTGTTTTTCAATCTATGCTTATCAAATTTTGAGAATGCATCTTTTGATTGAGTTTTTTTGACCCCCTCATTGTAAATGTTCAAGCTCCGTCACTAGTCAGCTTGTACTATTCAAATGAACATTCATTTGTCATATTTTGAATACGAGAAAAATGATTTTCAGCGTATAGACTCACATGATTATCTATTCTTTTGCTTGTGAATTTGTAGGAAAAGTTCAAAAATCATAAAAGCTAAACTAATATAGTCAAAGGTTAGGAGATGAGATTAAAAGAGATCATTAATAGTCTCTTTTTTAATTTAATTGCATCATGTTTTTTGTAAAAAAAAAGACGCACACAAAGAATATATGGAGTAATTAATAAAAACTAATTGTAGCAGTTATGACATACTATATTTGACAAGAGATTTTAAAAATAAAATAAAAAAAAATAACCGTGGATGAAGTTTTAAGAGTTGCGTATGCCAATATTAGGCACAAACTAATGAGTTTAAGGGTTAAGTATTTTAAATGAATGTTGTTAGCAGCACAAATTGAGGGTTAATATGGGTTAACAAGCAATTTGTTTTAGACTTATTTTCATCTGGTAGCGAGTCATGAAAGATGTATCTGCTTAACATATACTTTATTACATAATTCTAATCGGTTCATGCTTTGAAATCAGGTGTTTTGGTATTAGGTGATTGTATTACTTTTTTATATAATTCTTCACTATTGTGTCAATGTTTTTCTTCACCCCGTTTTTTGTTGTTTGTGTAATAAAAGTTTATCTTCTTGTCAGAAAAAGTGCTTTTCAGCATGATATATAAAATAGCATTTTATATGCTTCATAGTAAACTAATTTTCTGATACACCTATCAATCATCTTCTTCGATTAACTAATGATATTCTTGGATCTTGTTCGTGAGATTGAAAAAATGAAAGATATTTCTGTATTGTTACAAGTTTTATGTATAAATCCCATATAAAACGTTTGATTCATTTTTTTGTTGGTTAAGCTCACACTCTTGTAACAGTATCCGGTGCGTAAAGAAAATCATCTCTTTTTTAAAAAAATAAATGAAAATGGAAATGAATTTAAATTCTGGCTCTCGAACGGCCGTTCACGTGAGGAATCAAAGTTGTTGATGTAGTTGTTATTCTTTGTTTTTTTGGTCTCAAATAGGTCAGTGTTTCGTGTTATCTAACTTAACTCCTAGTTCTAGTAGTACAAGCTTCTTGATGTACGCATAACCTATATCATACTACCATTCATCAATAAATCCTAACGTATGGTATTTCTGATGGGTATAGTTTTGATTAAAAGAATGGATAAGGTTGCTAGGTGCCACAATGATGAATTTGGATGTTATCTCACATATGTGGGAGGAAGAAGTTGGAGGTGAGTGACTTGGTTATAAAAGGAGGGCTAAATCTTCATTCCAATTTGCACCAATCAATACACTTTAAGTATTTGATTATTTCGTTCTTTATTACCCTTATTTGAGAGTTGTATTAGTTAAATACTTTGATGTAACAACCCAACCCGTTATACAATCGAACACGCGAAATAAAAAAAAATTATAACAGTACAGTGCGCGGCGCGCAGCACCTTAGGGTGCGCGGCGCGCACAAGGCCTGTCAGCCCGCTGTCCAAAATTTCCATTGTTCGTTTAAAGATTTCCCACTTCCCGACACTTTTAGACGAAACGCTTTTCACAACACATTATAATAGTTGAAACTCACACGATTCAATAATAAAATAAGTTTTACGAAACCGGGCCCACATATGCCGTAATACGAGTTTCGTACAAAATATAAGTTTTGACCACACTAGTTTAAATTTCAAACTACACTTTGAGCATGGTGTTTGGGGTTAATGTAGTGACCCGAACTTTTCCATGTTTATATATATTAATTGAGATTGATGTTTACATGATTAAATGTTTCCAACATGTTAAGCAATCAAACTTGTTAAGACTTGATTAATTGAAATAGGTTTCATATAGACAATTGACCACCCAAGTTGACCGGTGATTCACGAACGTTAAAACTTGTAAAAAAACTATATGATGACATATATATGGTTATATATATAGTTAACATGATATTATGATAAGTAAACATATCATTAATTATATTAACAATGAACTACATATGTAAAAACAAGACTACTAACTTAATGATTTTGAAACGAGACATATATGTAACGTTTATCGTTGTAACGACATTTAATGTATATATATCATATTAAGAGATATTCGTACATCATAATATCATGATAATATAATAATTTAAAATCTCTTTTGTTATTATAAACATTGGGTTAACAACATTTAACAAGATCGTTAACCTAAAGGTTTCAAAACAACACTTACATGTAACGACTAACGATGACTTAACGACTCAGTTAAAATGTATATACATGTAGTGTTTTAATATGTATTTATACACTTTTGAAAGACTTCAATACACTTATCAAAATACTTCTACTTAACAAAAATGCTTACAATTACATTCTCGTTCAGTTTCATCAACAATTCTACTCGTATGCACCCGTATTCGTACTCGTACAATACACAGCTTTTAGATGTATGTACTATTGGTATATACACTCCAATGATCAGCTCTTAGCAGCCCATGTGAGTCACCTAACACATGTGGGAACCATCATTTGGCAACTAGCATGAAATATCTCATAAGATTACAAAAATATGAGTAATCATTCATGACTTATTTACATGAAAACAAAATTACATATCCTTTATATCTAATCCATACACCAACGACCAAAAACACCTACAAACACTTTCATTCTTCAATTTTCTTCATCTAATTGAACTCTCTCAAGTTCTATCTTCAAGTTCTAAGTGTTCTTCATAAATTCCAAAAGTTCTAGTTTCATAAAATCAAGAATACTTTCAAGTTTGCTAGCTCACTTCCAATCTTGTAAGGTGATCATCCAACCTCAAGAAATCTTTGTTTCTTACAGTAGGTTATCATTCTAATACAAGGTAATAATCATATTCAAACTTTGGTTCAATTTCTATAACTATAACAATCTTATTTCAAGTGATGATCTTACTTGAACTTATTTTCGTGTCATGATTTTGCTTCAAGAACTTTGAGCCATCCAAGGATCCATTGAAGCTAGATCCATTTTTCTCTTTTCCAGTAGGTTCATCCAAGGAACTTAAGGTAGTAATGATGTTCATAACATCATTCGATTCATACATATAAAGCTATCTTATTCGAAGGTTTAAACTTGTAATCACTAGAACATAGTTTAGTTAATTCTAAACTTGTTCGCAAACAAAAGTTAATCCTTCTAACTTGACTTCTAAAATCAACTAAACACATGTTCTATATCTATATGATATGCTAACTTAATGATTTAAAACCTGGAAACACGAAAAACACCGTAAAACCGGATTTACGCCGTCGTAGTAACACCGCGGGCTGTTTTGGGTTAGTTAATTAAAAACTATGATAAACTTTGATTTAAAAGTTGTTATTCTGAGAAAATGATTTTTATTATGAACATGAAACTATATCCAAAAATTATGGTTAAACTCAAAGTGGAAGTATGTTTTCTAAAATGGTCATCTAGACGTCGTTCTTTCGACTGAAATGACTACCTTTACAAAAACGACTTGTAACTTATTTTTCCGACTAGAAACCTATACTTTTTTTGTTTAGATTCATAAAATAGAGTTCAATATGAAACCATAGCAATTTGATTCACTCAAAACGGATTTAAAATGAAGAAGTTATGGGTAAAACAAGATTGGATAATTTTTCTCATTTTAACTACGTGAAAATTGGTAACAAATCTATTCCAACCATAACTTAATCAACTTGTATTATATATTATGTAATCTTGAGATACCATAGACACGTATACAATGTTTCGACCTATCATGTCGACACATCTATATATATTTCGGAACAACCATAGACACTCTATATGTGAATGTTGGAGTTAGCTATACAGGGTTGAGGTTGATTCCAAAATATATATAGTTTGAGTTGTGATCAATACTGAGATACGTATACACTGGGTCGTGGATTGATTCAAGATAATATTTATCGATTTATTTCTGTACATCTAACTGTGGACAACTAGTTGTAGGTTACTAACGAGGACAGCTGACTTAATAAACTTAAAACATCAAAATATATTAAAAGTGTTGTAAATATATTTTGAACATACTTTGATATATATGTATATATTGTTATAGGTTCGTGAATCAACCAGTGGCCAAGTCTTACTTCCCGACGAAGTGAAAATCTGTGAAAGTGAGTTATAGTCCCACTTTTAAAATCTAATATTTTTGGGATGAGAATACATGCAGGTTTTATAAATGATTTACAAAATAGACACAAGTACGTGAAACTACATTCTATGGTTGAATTATCGAAATCGAATATGCCCCTTTTTATTAAGTCTGGTAATCTAAGAATTAGGGAACAGACACCCTAATTGACGCGAATCCTAAAGATAGATCTATTGGGCCTAACAAACCCCATCCAAAGTACCGGATGCTTTAGTACTTCGAAATTTATATCATATCCGAAGGGTGTCCCGGAATGATGGGGATATTCTTATATATGCATCTTGTTATTGTCGGTTACCAGGTGTTCACCATATGAATGATTTTTATCTCTATGTATGGGATGTGTATTGAAATATGAAATCTTGTGGTCTATTGTTACGATTTGATATATATAGGTTAAACCTATAACTCACCAACATTTTTGTTGACGTTTTAAGCATGTTTATTCTCAGGTGATTATTAAGAGCTTCCGCTGTCGCATACTTAAATAAGGACAAGATTTGGAGTCCATGCTGGTATGATATTGTGTAAAAACTGCATTCAAGAAACTTATTTTGTTGTAACATATTTGTATTGTAAACCATTATGTAATGGTCGTGTGTAAACATGATATTTTAGATTATCATTATTTGATAATCTACGTAAAGCTTTTTAAACCTTTATTGATGAAATAAAGGTTATGGTTTGTTTAAAAATGAATGCAGTCTTTGAAAAACGTCTCATATAGAGGTCAAAACCTCGCAACGAAATCAATTAATATGGAACGTTTTTAATCAATAAGAACGGGACATTTCAGTTGGTATCAGAGCGTTGGTCTTAGAGAACCAGAAAATTTGCATTAGTGTGTCTTATCGAGTTTGTTAGGATGCATTAGTGAGTCTGGACTTCGACCGTGTTTTCTTTAAAAATGATTGCTTAACATTTTTGTTGGAAACTATATATTTTTAACATATGAATATTATGTGATATATTAATCTCTTAACGTGTTTGATATTATGTGATAGATGTCTACCTCTAGAACAAGTCCCATTGACTCACCTAATAATAATGAAGAGTCAAATGTAAATTGGAATGATTTGTGGACTGATTCACAAGTTCCCGAAGAGGAACCGGAAGAAGAGTCGGAACCGGAAGAAGAATCGGAACCGGAAGAAGAATCGGAACCGGATAAAGAAATAGAACCGGTGGGGGAAATAATAAAACGGTTAAGTAAAAGAAAATCCTCAACCAACTGACCAAAGTTAATTATGGTCAATGGTGTTTCCGCTAAGGAAGCAAAATATTGGGAGGATTACCAATTCTCCGATGAATCGGATTCCGACGAGAATTCCGATGATGTTATAGAAATTACCCCAACTGAATTTAAAAAGGTAAAAGAAAATAATAAGGGAAAGGGCATAAAAATAGAGAAATCTAATTCCAACCCCGATGAACTTTATATGTATCGTCAACCCCCGAAGTCCTTAAGTTGTAACAATGACCCGGGAACCTCTAAACCACCAGGTTTTTCTAAACCAATGTGGACAACGACGGCTCGTATTAGGGGAACATCATATATCCCTAGAAACTTGGCAAAACGAACCAAAACCGAAGAAGAAGAAACGAGCGAGTCAGAATATGATAGTTGTATTCGTGTGGTGTAATATATGGAATATAGTGTTCTTATGCTTTATGATATATGTAAAAATTGCTTGTATTAATAAATATTTTTTTTATGAATCTAACTCTTGTCTATTTTACAGTTTAAAAACACAAAATGGATAGACAACCCAATATTTTAAGAGACCTACCCGGAGACATGATTGATGAAATCTTGTCTAGAGTCGGCCAGAATTCTTCGGCACAACTATTTAAGGCGAGATCAGTTTGTAAGACATTCGAAGAACGTTCCAAGAATGTCTTGGTTTATAAGAGACTTTCGTTTGAAAGATGGGGGATATCACATTGGGAAACCCATAAGTTACGATGTGTTTACTTTGACGCATATATTGCGGGGAACCCAAATGCTATTTTACGCAACGGGTTAAGAAATTATTTTGACTCAATATATCCGAATATTGGACTTCGTGATTTAGAAAAAGCGGCTAACATGCAACATAAAGAAGCATGTTATGCTTACGGATTAGTAATGTTCGCTTCTCACCAAAGTGAGAACAAGAACATCGGGCTACAACTATTAAACAAAATGTTTCCACAAGTGACGGAGTCGGTAATTGGGGTAAGAAATGAGGTTTTTAGATTATTACGGGACTGTTGGACATTACGTAACCCTCGTCCCTTTGATGACGTTACAACACGCTGTCTTATCAACGGCCATAACGGTTATGTTGCACAAGACCAAGGATGGGAAGTAGTCCTAGTAAAACCAGAATGCATGACTTGTTTCTGGACGTATGAATTACGTGTCTTTATTGCCTTTGCTGAACGACTTGTGTACTAGCTAGAATTGTCTTCACAACTATCTTGTATCAAAGTTATTGTGTGCTATATTTCATGCTTTATGTAAAATAAGCGGTATTGTAAGTTTGTAAAATATTGTATAAAAGTTTGAACGCGAAATATTATTATAATCAGTTTTTCATATAGAATTGTAGTAGTTGAATTGTATATTAGCTACTAAGTATGAACTTAACGGGTAGGTACTACCCGAATTTAAACTTATAAAAAGCTAATATGAAGAAAAAGCTTTTATAAATGAGTTCATATTATGCTACGAAATACTATTAACTACTCTTAATATTCTGTATGATTAACTTGTTCCATTTAACTATTTTGAAGGAAATGGCACCGACTACTCGACACACCGTGAATATGAATGAAGAGGAATTCCGTACTTTTCTAGCTTCAAACATAGCCGCAGTACAGGCTGCGCTACATACCAACAATAACCTTGGATCTAGCAGTACAGGAAATCGTGTAGGATGCACCTACAAAGAATTCACTGCCTGCAAACCTTTGGAATTTGATGGAACCGAAGGACCGATCGGATTGAAACGGTGGACCGAGAAGGTTGAATCGGTGTTTGCCATAAGTAAGTGTACTGAAGAGGACAAAGTGAAGTACGCTACGCATACCTTCACAGGTTCTGCGTTAACATGGTGGAATACCTATCTAGAGCAAGTGGGACAAGATGATGCGTACGCACTACCGTGGTCAGCATTCAAGCACTTGATGAACGAGAAGTACCGTCCCAGAACCGAGGTCAATAAGCTCAAGACAGAACTTAGAGGGTTACGAACCCAAGGATTTGATATTACCACGTACGAAAGACGATTCACAGAATTGTGCCTATTGTGTCCGGGAGCATTCGAAGACGAGGAAGAGAAGATCGACGCGTTTGTGAAAGGATTACCGGAAAGAATCCAAGAAGATATAAGTTCACACGAGCCCGCCTCCATACAACAGGCATGTAGAATGGCTCACAAACTAGTGAATCAGATTGAAGAAAGAATTAAAGAACAGACTGCTGAAGAGGCCAATGTGAAGCAAGTCAAAAGAAAGTGGGAGGAAAACGGTGATAAGAATCACCAATACAACAACAACAGCAATTACAACAATAATCGCAACAATTATCCCAACAATCGCAACATCAATCGCAACTACAACAAACGGCCCAACAACAACAACAACAACAACAACAACAGCAACTACAACAATCATCCCAACAACAATAATAACCGCAACAATAACAACAATCAGAAGCAACTATGCCAAAGGTGTGAAAAGAATCACTCGGGGTTCTGCACCAAATTTTGCAACAAGTGTA
Organism: Rutidosis leptorrhynchoides; assembly: GCF_046630445.1. NCBI lineage: Eukaryota > Viridiplantae > Streptophyta > Magnoliopsida > Asterales > Asteraceae > Rutidosis > Rutidosis leptorrhynchoides. The sequence continues at coordinate 36,663,895 of NC_092340.1, forward strand.
AAAGAAATGGTCATAGCGCGGCGAAGTGTGAGGTCTACGGACCAGGGGTTAATAGAACGAAAGGAACAAATGGTGTCGGAACGAGTAATGGCGGAGCAAGTAGTGTCGGAGCAAGTTATGCCAATGTAGTTTGTTATAAATGTGGAAAACCAGGCCACATTATTAGAAATTGCCCGAACCAGGAGAACACGAATGGACAAGGCCGTGGAAGAGTTTTCAATATTAATGCGGTAGAGGCACAGGAAGACCCGGAGCTTGTTACGGGTACGTTTCTTATTGACAATAAATCTGCTTACGTTTTATTTGATTCGGGTGCGGATAGAAGCTATATGAGTAGAGATTTTTGTGCTAAATTAAGTTGTCCATTGACGCCTTTGGATAGTAAATTTTTACTCGAATTAGCAAATGGTAAATTAATTTCAGCAGATAATATATGTCGGAATCGAGAAATTAAACTGGTTAGCGAAACATTTAAGATTGATTTGATACCAGTAGAGTTAGGGAGTTTTGATGTGACAATCGGTATGGACTGGTTGAAAGAAGTGAAAGCGGAGATCGTTTGTTACAAAAATGCAATTCGCATTATACGAGAAAAAGGAAAACCCTTAATGGTGTACGGAGAAAAGGGCAACACGAAGCTACATCTTATTAGTAATTTGAAGGCACAAAAACTAATAAGAAAAGGTTGCTATGCTGTTCTAGCACACGTCGAGAAAGTACAAACTGAAGAAAAGAGCATCAATGATGTTCCCATTGCAAAAGAATTTCCCGATGTATTTCCGAAAGAATTACCGGGATTACCCCCACATCGATCCGTTGAATTTCAAATAGATCTTGTACCAGGAGCTGCACCAATAGCTCGTGCTCCTTACAGACTCGCACCCAGCGAGATGAAAGAACTGCAAAGCCAATTACAAGAACTTTTAGAGCGTGGTTTCATTCGACCAAGCACATCACCGTGGGGAGCTCCTGTTTTGTTTGTCAAGAAGAAAGATGGTACATTCAGGTTGTGTATCGACTACCGAGAGTTGAACAAACTTACCATCAAGAACCGCTACCCACTACCGAGAATCGACGACTTATTTGATCAACTACAAGGCTCGTCTGTTTATTCAAAGATTGACTTACGTTCCGGGTATCATCAAATGCGGGTGAAAGAAGATGATATTCCAAAGACTGCTTTCAGAACACGTTACGGTCATTACGAGTTTATGGTCATGCCGTTTGGTTTAACTAATGCACCAGCTGTGTTCATGGACCTTATGAACCGAGTGTGTGGACCATACCTTGACAAGTTTGTCATTGTTTTCATTGATGACATACTTATTTACTCAAAGAATGACCAAGAACACGGTGAACATTTGAGAAAGGTGTTAGAAGTATTGAGGAAGGAAGAATTGTACGCTAAATTTTCAAAGTGTGCATTTTGGTTGGAAGAAGTTCAATTCCTCGGTCACATAGTGAACAAAGAAGGTATTAAGGTGGATCCGGCAAAGATAGAAACTGTTGAAAAGTGGGAAACCCCGAAAACTCCGAAACACATACGCCAGTTTTTAGGACTAGCTGGTTACTACAGAAGGTTCATCCAAGACTTTTCCAGAATAGCAAAACCCTTGACTGCATTAACGCATAAAGGGAAGAAATTTGAATGGAATGATGAACAAGAGAAAGCGTTTCAGTTATTGAAGAAAAAGCTAACTACGGCACCTATATTGTCATTGCCTGAAGGGAATGATGATTTTGTGATTTATTGTGACGCATCAAAGCAAGGTCTCGGTTGTGTATTAATGCAACGAACGAAGGTGATTGCTTATGCGTCTAGACAATTGAAGATTCACGAACAAAATTATACGACGCATGATTTGGAATTAGGCGCGGTTGTTTTTGCATTAAAGACTTGGAGGCACTACTTATATGGGGTCAAAAGTATTATATATACCGACCACAAAAGTCTTCAACACATATTTAATCAGAAACAACTGAATATGAGGCAGCGTAGGTGGATTGAATTATTGAATGATTACGATTTTGAGATTCGTTACCACCCGGGGAAGGCAAATGTGGTAGCCGATGCCTTGAGCAGGAAGGATAGAGAACCCATTCGAGTAAAATCTATGAATATAATGATTCATAATAACATTACTACTCAAATAAAGGAGGCGCAACAAGGAGTTTTAAAAGAGGGAAATTTAAAGGATGAAATACCCAAAGGATCGGAGAAGCATCTTAATATTCGGGAAGACGGAACCCGGTATAGGGCTGAAAGGATTTGGGTACCAAAATTTGGAGATATGAGAGAAATGGTACTTAGAGAAGCTCATAAAACCAGATACTCAATACATCCTGGAACGGGGAAGATGTACAAGGATCTCAAGAAACATTTTTGGTGGCCGGGTATGAAAGCCGATGTTGCTAAATACGTAGGAGAATGTTTGACGTGTTCTAAGGTCAAAGCTGAGCATCAGAAACCATCAGGTCTACTTCAACAACCCGAAATCCCGGAATGGAAATGGGAAAACATTACCATGGATTTCATCACTAAATTGCCAAGGACTGCAAGTGGTTTTGATACTATTTGGGTAATAGTTGATCGTCTCACCAAATCAGCACACTTCCTACCAATAAGAGAAGATGACAAGATGGAGAAGTTAGCACGACTGTATTTGAAGGAAGTCGTCTCCAGACATGGAATACCAATCTCTATTATCTCTGATAGGGATGGCAGATTTATTTCAAGATTCTGGCAGACATTACAGCAAGCATTAGGAACTCGTCTAGACATGAGTACTGCCTATCATCCACAAACTGATGGGCAGAGCGAAAGGACGATACAAACGCTTGAAGACATGCTACGAGCATGTGTTATTGATTTCGGAAACAGTTGGGATCGACATCTACCGTTAGCAGAATTTTCCTACAACAACAGCTACCATTCAAGCATTGAGATGGCGCCGTTTGAAGCACTTTATGGTAGAAAGTGCAGGTCTCCGACTTGTTGGAGTGAGGTGGGGGATAGACAGATTACGGGTCCGGAGATTATACAAGAAACTACCGAGAAGATCATCCAAATTCAACAACGGTTGAAAACCGCCCAAAGTCGACAAAAGAGCTACGCTGACATTAAAAAAAAAGATATAGAATTTGAAATTGGAGAGATGGTCATGCTTAAAGTTTCACCTTGGAAAGGCGTTGTTCGATTTGGTAAACGAGGGAAATTAAATCCAAGGTATATTGGACCATTCAAGATTATTGATCGTGTCGGACCAGTAGCTTACCGACTTGAGTTACCTCAACAACTCGCGGCTGTACATAACACTTTCCACGTCTCGAATTTGAAGAAATTTTTTGCTAAAGAAGATCTCACTATTCTGTTAGATGAAATCCAAATCAACGAAAAACTCCAATTCATCGAAGAACCCGTCGAAATAATGGATCGTGAGGTTAAAAGACTTAAGCAAAACAAGATACCAATTGTTAAGGTTCGATGGAATGCTCGTAGAGGACCCGAGTTCACCTGGGAGCGTGAAGATCAGATGAAGAAGAAATACCCGCATCTATTTCCAGAAGATTCGTCAACACCTTCAACAGCTTAAAATTTCGGGACGAAATTTATTTAACGGGTAGGTACTGTAGTGACCCGAACTTTTCCATGTTTATATATATTAATTGAGATTGATGTTTACATGATTAAATGTTTCCAACATGTTAAGCAATCAAACTTGTTAAGACTTGATTAATTGAAATAGGTTTCATATAGACAATTGACCACCCAAGTTGACCGGTGATTCACGAACGTTAAAACTTGTAAAAAAACTATATGATGACATATATATGGTTATATATATAGTTAACATGATATTATGATAAGTAAACATATCATTAATTATATTAACAATGAACTACATATGTAAAAACAAGACTACTAACTTAATGATTTTGAAACGAGACATATATGTAACGTTTATCGTTGTAACGACATTTAATGTATATATATCATATTAAGAGATATTCGTACATCATAATATCATGATAATATAATAATTTAAAATCTCTTTTGTTATTATAAACATTGGGTTAACAACATTTAACAAGATCGTTAACCTAAAGGTTTCAAAACAACACTTACATGTAACGACTAACGATGACTTAACGACTCAGTTAAAATGTATATACATGTAGTGTTTTAATATGTATTTATACACTTTTGAAAGACTTCAATACACTTATCAAAATACTTCTACTTAACAAAAATGCTTACAATTACATTCTCGTTCAGTTTCATCAACAATTCTACTCGTATGCACCCGTATTCGTACTCGTACAATACACAGCTTTTAGATGTATGTACTATTGGTATATACACTCCAATGATCAGATCTTAGCAGCCCATGTGAGTCACCTAACACATGTGGGAACCATCATTTGGCAACTAGCATGAAATATCTCATAAGATTACAAAAATATGAGTAATCATTCATGACTTATTTACATGAAAACAAAATTACATATCCTTTATATCTAATCCATACACCAACGACCAAAAACACCTACAAACACTTTCATTCTTCAATTTTCTTCATCTAATTGAACTCTCTCAAGTTCTATCTTCAAGTTCTAAGTGTTCTTCATAAATTCCAAAAGTTCTAGTTTCATAAAATCAAGAATACTTTCAAGTTTGCTAGCTCACTTCCAATCTTGTAAGGTGATCATCCAACCTCAAGAAATCTTTGTTTCTTACAGTAGGTTATCATTCTAATACAAGGTAATAATCATATTCAAACTTTGGTTCAATTTCTATAACTATAACAATCTTATTTCAAGTGATGATCTTACTTGAACTTGTTTTCGTGTCATGATTTTGCTTCAAGAACTTTGAGCCATCCAAGGATCCATTGAAGCTAGATCCATTTTTCTCTTTTCCAGTAGGTTCATCCAAGGAACTTAAGGTAGTAATGATGTTCATAACATCATTCGATTCATACATATAAAGCTATCTTATTCGAAGGTTTAAACTTGTAATCACTAGAACATAGTTTAGTTAATTCTAAACTTGTTCGCAAACAAAAGTTAATCCTTCTAACTTGACTTCTAAAATCAACTAAACACATGTTCTATATCTATATGATATGCTAACTTAATGATTTAAAACCTGGAAACACGAAAAACATCGTAAAACCGGATTTACGCCGTCGTAGTAACACCGCGGGCTGTTTTGGGTTAGTTAATTAAAAACTATGATAAACTTTGATTTAAAAGTTGTTATTCTGAGAAAATGATTTTTATTATGAACATGAAACTATATCCAAAAATTATGGTTAAACTCAAAGTGGAAGTATGTTTTCTAAAATGGTCATCTAGACGTCGTTCTTTCGACTGAAATGACTACCTTTACAAAAACGACTTGTAACTTATTTTTCCGACTAGAAACCTATACTTTTTTTGTTTAGATTCATAATATAGAGTTCAATATGAAACCATAGCAATTTGATTCACTCAAAACGGATTTAAAATGAAGAAGTTATGGGTAAAACAAGATTGGATAATTTTTCTCATTTTAACTACGTGAAAATTGGTAACAAATCTATTCCAACCATAACTTAATCAACTTGTATTATATATTATGTAATCTTGAGATACCATAGACACGTATACAATGTTTCGACCTATCATGTCGACACATCTATATATATTTCGGAACAACCATAGACACTCTATATGTGAATGTTGGAGTTAGCTATACAGGGTTGAGGTTGATTCCAAAATATATATAGTTTGAGTTGTGATCAATACTGAGATACGTATACACTGGGTCGTGGATTGATTCAAGATAATATTTATCGATTTATTTCTGTACATCTAACTGTGGACAACTAGTTGTAGGTTACTAACGAGGACAGCTGACTTAATAAACTTAAAACATCAAAATATATTAAAAGTGTTGTAAATATATTTTGAACATACTTTGATATATATGTATATATTGTTATAGGTTCGTGAATCAACCAGTGGCCAAGTCTTACTTCCCGACGAAGTGAAAATCTGTGAAAGTGAGTTATAGTCCCACTTTTAAAATCTAATATTTTTGGGATGAGAATACATGCAGGTTTTATAAATGATTTACAAAATAGACACAAGTACGTGAAACTACATTCTATGGTTGAATTATCGAAATCGAATATGCCCCTTTTTATTAAGTCTGGTAATCTAAGAATTAGGGAACAGACACCCTAATTGACGCGAATCCTAAAGATAGATCTATTGGGCCTAACAAACCCCATCCAAAGTACCGGATGCTTTAGTACTTCGAAATTTATATCATATCCGAAGGGTGTCCCGGAATGATGGGGATATTCTTATATATGCATCTTGTTATTGTCGGTTACCAGGTGTTCACCATATGAATGATTTTTATCTCTATGTATGGGATGTGTATTGAAATATGAAATCTTGTGGTCTATTGTTACGATTTGATATATATAGGTTAAACCTATAACTCACCAACATTTTTGTTGACGTTTTAAGCATGTTTATTCTCAGGTGATTATTAAGAGCTTCCGCTGTCGCATACTTAAATAAGGACAAGATTTGGAGTCCATGCTGGTATGATATTGTGTAAAAACTGCATTCAAGAAACTTATTTTGTTGTAACATATTTGTATTGTAAACCATTATGTAATGGTCGTGTGTAAACAGGATATTTTAGATTATCATTATTTGATAATCTACGTAAAGCTTTTTAAACCTTTATTGATGAAATAAAGGTTATGGTTTGTTTAAAAATGAATGCAGTCTTTGAAAAACGTCTCATATAGAGGTCAAAACCTCGCAACGAAATCAATTAATATGGAACGTTTTTAATCAATAAGAACGGGACATTTCAGTTAAACTACCCAATTCTTGGTCAAACTTCAAAAGCTATACGTCCAAAAGCTTCTCCTAATATAATGAAGCGGGATCACTAATCCAAACGAACGCCCTTACCCTTTTCCACGCCGGAGCCTATAAAAAGGTAAACAACGAGAGGGTAAGCAAAATGCTTAGTGAATGCAATAATTATACACGTACATATATAACCTACTTACTTGCAATCACTTACACCAATACCTCATACACGCTAGCATTTAAATTAGCATACCATCTCAATGTACAACGCTAAATTCCCAAAATCACGAGCTAGCACAAACGATAGCATATAACACGAACAATATATTATGCTATATCACTACACATAATCATGGTTGACCAAAACACAAAGGGAACGATTCTCGCGAATGAACCGTTAGCCACGTAGACGCCACTAGTATGCATCACTAGTCCCTTGGGTGGTATCGACGCCCGAACTTAAAACCCACCCGTCACATGAAATGTGGTATCGAACGCCCGAACTTTAAATCCACACTTCACGCCCGCACACATACATATGATATGGTATCGAACGCCCGAACATTAAACCCATATCACATGCCACACATGAGAATGAGGTATCGAATGCCCGAACTTTAAACCCTCATCCCATGCTAACACGATGTGGTATCGCATGCCCGAACTTAAACCCACATCGCATTTCACACAAGTAAATACATTACATACACACATATATAATTATTCCACTCACCTTATTGCCTTTTGGTGAATGCTAAATCGAGCTCGCAACCTTCAACGTAACGCACCTATTACATTATACACAATGTTAATCTCACATTCAAGTTGGTGAACCAACTTACTCGCCACCCAAGTGTCATTTTGACCAATCTCAAGGTTAGCACACCCATTTTGGGTCATCAACACACCCAAATAACACCCACTTACTTAATATTAAAGTGTGCTAGTGATTAACTAACCAATTAAGACTCATAAACACCAATTAATACTTTGAAACTCTAGGTTAGTTATTATTGAGTCTTCATGACTCAATCTTACCCAAGAACCCTCAAAATCATCAATATTAGGTTTTATGTTCATCACTAACCCAAACCCTAACCCTTAAACAAATTAAATTAAGGAAATCAAGATTAGAGCATACCACCACACTCAAAAAGTAGCTAGTGATTAGATGAACAACTTTAACACACGCGCTTTGGCCCGAAATCAACTTCCTCCTCCTTGATTTGAGCTTTCTCTCACTAAATGGGTTTCTCACTCTAGAATTGAATGGAAGAGATGATAAGGTTGGTGGATGTGAATTAAAGACTCCACCCAGCCTTTTAGTGGCTTTAAATCCGGCCTCAAGTGAAAAGACCAAAATGCCCCACGTTCAATTTAAATTAGAAACAGAAATATGTCAACAGGAAGAGTGCACCACGCGTACACTTAATAGTGCACGGCGCGCACCTGTGGTCTGAACAGGTTCTGCCTCTGTTTAATCACCCACTGTCGTCCACAATTTAAGTACCCTATTTACACCTCTGTACAATAAATATTCGGGTCTTACAACTCTCCCCCACTTGAATCGGAGCGCGTCCTTGCGATCCATGCCGCATGACAAGAGGGAAGATAAACTAATACAAACTCTTCGGGCTTCCAAGTAAACTCGGAACCTTTGCTACGACGCCATTGGAATTTATAAGTTCTCACCTCTTTATTCCTCAACCGTTTGACCTTTTCATCGAGTATAGCAATCGGCTCCTCGACATATTCTAACTTCTTGTTTAGCTCAATCTCGTCTAATGGCATCCATGAAGAATCATCCGCAAGACACTTACGGAGATGGGAAACATGAAATGTATTATGGATCTCCGCAAGCTCTTCGGGTAATTCCAAAAGATACGCAACTTCACCAACACGAGCTAAAATTTTAAATGGCCCAATAAACTGAGGAGCTAACTTTCCCCGTTTTCGAAACCAAATAATACCCTTCCATGGCGAAACCTTAAGCATCACCATGTCACCTTCTTGGAACTCAATCAATCGCCTACGTTTGTCGGCATACGACTTTTGTCTATCTTGTACCGCTTTCAAATGAGTCCGAATCATCTCAATCTTGCTATTCGTCTCTAAAACTCCCGATTTCTCTTTGACCCACTTCACCCCAACAAATTGGAGTTCGACACCTACGCCCATAAAGCATCTCATAAGGTGGCATCTCGATACTAGTATGATAACTATTATTGTACGAGAATTCCACCAATGGTAAGTGCTCATCCCAACTACCACCGAAATCAATTATACACGCCTGTAACATATCCTCCAATGTTTGATTCGTACGTTCCGTTTGTCCGTCCATTTGAGGATGGTACGCTGTGCTCATTCTCAATTGTGTACTCATATCTTCATGAAACTTATTCCAAAACCAAGATGTGAAATGAGTATCCCGATCCGAAATAATAGATATAGGAACCCCATGTCTCGATATCACCTCCTTGATAAATAACTTTGACAAAGCCTCCGACGATATCGTTTCCCAGATGGGAAGAAACAAAGCACTTTTCTTCAACCGATCAACTATCACCCAAATCGAATCAAATTGGGTTCTCGCCGTCTTTGGTAACTTTGTAATGAAATCCATGGTAATGTGCTCCCATTTCCATTTCAGGACTTCCAACGGTTGTAACTTACCATACGGATTTTGGTGCTTGGCCTTAACTTGCAAACACGTGACACATTTGAAATGTTCCGTTCATATTGATTATAAACGTTCCATATTAATTGATTTCGTCACGAGGTTTTGACCTCTATAAGAGACGTTTTTCAAAGACTGCATTCATTTTTAAAATAACCATAACCTTTATTTTATCTATAAAGGTTTAAAAAGCATTACGTAGATTATCAAATAATGATAATCTAAAATATACCGTTTACACACGACCATTACATAATGGTTTACAATAAGAATGTATTACATCAAAAATAAGTTTCTTGAATGAAGTTTTTACATAATATCATACAAGCATGGACTCCAAATCTTGTCCTTATTTTAGTATGCAACAGCGGAAGCTCTTAATAATCACCTGAGAATAAACATGCTTAAAACGTCAACAAAAATGTTGATGAGTTATAGGTTTAACCTATATATTATCAAATCATAATAATAGACCACAAGATTTCATATTTCAATATACATTCCATACATAGAGATAAAAATCATTCATATGGTGAACACCTGGTAACCGACATTAACAAGATGCATATAAGAATATCCCCTATCATTTCGGGAAATCCTTCGGACATGATAAAAATGAATTCGAAGTACTAAAGCATCCGGTACTTTGGATGGGGTTCGTTAGGCCCAATTGATCTATCTTTAAGATTCGTGTCAATTAGTAGATCGGTTTACTAATTCTTAGGCTACCAAGCAAAAGGGGCATATTCGGCTTCGATCATTCACCCATATAATGTAGTTTCATTTACTTGTGTCTATTTCGTAAAACATTTATAAAACTGCATGTATTCTCATCCCAAAATATTAGATTTTAAAAGTGGGACTATAACTCACTTTCACAGATTTTTACTTCGTCGGGAAGTAAGACTTGGCCACTGGTCGATTCACCAACCTATAACAAATATGTACATATATATCAAAGTATGTTCAAAATATATTTACAACATTTTTAATACGTTTTACTGTTTTAAGTTTATTAAGTCAGTTGTCCTTGTTAGTAACCTACAACTAGTTGTCCATAATTAGATGTACAGAAATAAATCGATATATATTATCTTGAATCAATCCACGACCCAGTGTATACACGTCTCAGGCTAGATCACAACTCAAACTATATATATTTTTGGAATCAACCTCAACCCTGTATAGCTAACTCCAACATTACTGCATATAGAGTGTCTATGGTTGTTCCAAATAATATATATAGATGGGTCGATATGATATGTCAAAACATTTGCATACGTGTCTATGGTATCCTAAGATTACATAATATATTAGAATACATGTATAATACAATATAAGTTAGCTAGGATATGATTAATATAGATTTGTTACCAATTTTCACGTAGCTACAACAAGCAAAAAATAACCAATCTTGTTTTACCCATAATTTCTTCGTTTTAAATCCGTTTTGAGTGAATCTAATTGCTATGGTTTCATATTGAACTTAAGTTTATGAATTTATACAGAAAAATTATAAGTTTATAGTCGGAATTATAGGTTACAAGTCGTTTTTGTAAAGGTAGTCATTTCAGTCGAAAGAACGACGTCTAGATGACCATTTTGGAAAACATACTTCCACTTTGAGTTTAATCATGATTTTTGGATATAGTTTCATGTTCATAAGAAAAATCATTTTCCCTGAAGAAAAACTTTTAAATCAAAGTTTATCATAGTTTTTAATTAACTAACCCAAAACAGCCCGCGGTGTTACTACAACGGCGTATATCCGGTTTTACGGTGTTTTTCGTGTTTTCTGGTTTTAAATCATTAAGTTAGCATATAATATAGATATAGAAAATGTGTTTAGTTGATTTTATAAGTCAATTTAGAAGGATTAACTTTTGTTTGCGAACAAGTTTAGAATTAACTAAACTATGTTCTAGTGATTTCAAGTTTAAACCTTCGAATAAGGTAGTTTTATATATATGAATCGAATGATGTTATGAACATCATTACTACCTCAGGTTTTATGGATGAATCTACTGAAAATGAGAAAAATAGATCTAGCTTCAAAGGATCCTTGGATGGCTTGAAAGTTCTTAAAGCAGAATCATGACACGAAAACAAGTTCAAGTAAGATTTCCACTCAAAATAAGATTGTTATAGTTATAGAAATTGAATCAAAGTTTGAATATGAGTATTACCTTGTATTAGAAAGATATCTTACTATAAATAAGAAAGATTTCTTGAAGTTGGATGATCACTTTACAAGATTGGAAGTAAGCTAGCAAACTTGGAAGTATTCTTGATTTTATGAAACTAGAACTTATAGAATTTATGAAGGACACTTAGAACTTGAAGATAGAACTTGAGAGAGATCACTTAGATGAAGAAAATTGAAGAATAAAAGTGTTTGTAGGTGTTTTTGGTCGTTGGTATATGGATTAGATATAAAGGATGTGTAATTTTGTTTTCATGTAAATAAGTCATGAATGATTACTCATATTTTTGTAATTTTATGAGATATTTCATGCTAGTTGCCAAATGATGGTTCCCACATGTATTAGGTGACTCACATGGGCTGCTAAGAGCTGATCATTTGAGTGTATATACCAATAGTACATACATCTAAAAGCTGTGTATTGTACGAGTACGAATACGGGTGCATACGAGTAGAATTGTTGATGAAACTGAACGAGGATGTAATTGTAAGAATTTTTGTTAAGTAGAAGTATTTTGATAAGTGTCTTGAAGTCTTTCAAAAGTGTATGAATACATATTAAAACACTACATGTATATATATTCTAACTGAGTCGTTAAGTCATCGTTAGTCGTTACATGTAAATGTTGATTTGAAACCTTTAAGTTAACGATCTTGTTAAATGTTGTTAACCCAATGTTTATTATATCTAATGAGATGTTAAATTATTATATTATCATGATATTATGATATATTACTATATCTTAATATGATATATATACATTTAAATATCGTTACAACGATAATCGTTACATATATGTCTCGTTTCAAAATCCTTAAGTTAGTAGTCTTGTTTTTACATATGTAGTTCATTGTTAATATACATAATGACATGTTTACTTATCATTTATCATGATTAAACATAGTGTATCAATATCTTAATATGATTCATATGTATTTAGTAAGACGTTGTTATAACGATAATCGTTATATATATCGTTTCGAGTTTCTTAATTCAATAGACTCAATTTTATGTATATAACTCATTGTTAAAATACCTAATGAGATACTTACTTATCATAATATCATGTTAACTATATATATAATTATATATATGTCATCATATAGTTTTTACAAGTTTTAACGTTCGTGAATCACCGGTCAACTTGGGTGGTCAATTGTCTATATGAAACCTATTTCAATTAATCAAGTCTTAATAAGTTTGATTGCTTAACATGTTGGAAACACTTAATCATGAAAATATCAATTTCATTTAATATATATAAACATGGAAAAGTTCGGGTCACTACAGTACCTACCCGTTAAATAAATTTCGTCTCGAAATTTTAAGCAGTTGGAGGTGTTGACGTATCTTCTGGAAATAAGTACGGGTATTTCTTCTTCATCTGATCTTCTCGTTCCCAGGTGAACTCGGGTCCTCTACGAGCATTCCATCGAACCTTAACAATTGGTATCTTGTTTTGTTTAAGTCTTTTAACCTCACGATCCATTATTTCGACGGGTTCTTCGATGAATTAAAGTTTTTCGTTGATTTGGATTTCGTCTAACGGAATAGTGAGATCTTCTTTAGCAAAACATTTCTTCAAATTCGAGACTTGGAAAGTGTTATGTACAGCCGCGAGTTGTTGAGGTAACTCAAGTCGGTAAGCTACTGGTCCGACACGATCAATAATCTTGAATGGTCCAATATACCTTGGATTTAATTTCCCTCGTTTACCAAATCGAACAACGCCTTTCCAAGGTGCAACCTTAAGCATGACCATCTCTCCAATTTCAAATTCTATATCTTTTCTTTTAATGTCGGCGTAGCTCTTTTGTCGACTTTGGGCGGTTTTCAACCGTTGTTGAATTTGGATGATCTTCTCGGTAGTTTCTTGTATTATCTCCGGACCCGTAATCTGTCTATCCCCCACTTCACTCTAACAAATCAGAGACCTGCACTTTCTACCATAAAGTGCTTCAAACGGTGCCATCTCAATGCTTGGATGGTAGTTGTTGTTGTAGGAAAATTCTGCTAACGGTAGATGTCGATCCCAACTGTTTTCGAAATAAATAACACATGCTTGTAGCATGTCTTCAAGCGTTTTTATCGTCCTTTCGCTCTGCCCATCAGTTTGTGGATAATAGGCAGTACTCATGTCTAGACGAGTTCCTAATGGTTGCTGTAATATCTGCCAGAATCTTCAAATAAATCTGCCATCCCTATCAGAGATAATAGAGATTGGTATTCCATGTCTGGAGACGACTTCCTTCAAATACAGTCGTGCTAACTTCTCCATCTTGTCATCTTCTCTTATTGGTAAGAAGTGTGCTGATTTGGTGAGACGATCAACTATTACCCAAATAGTATCAAAACCACTTGCAGTCCTTGGCAATTTAGTGATGAAATCCATGATAATGTTTTCCCATTTCCATTCTGGGATTTCAGGTTGTTGAAGTAGACCTGATGGTTTCTGATGCTCCGCTTTGACCTTAGAACACGTCAAACATTCCCCTACTTATTTAGCAGCATCGGCTTTCATACCTGGCCACCAAAAATGTTTCTTGAGATCATTGTACATCTTCCCCGTTCCAGGATGTATTGAGTATCTGGTTTTATGAGCTTCTCTAAGTACCATTTCTCTCATATCTCCAAATTTTGGTACCCAAATTCTTTCAGCCCTATACCGGGTTCCATCTTCCCGAATATTAAGATGCTTCTCCAATCCTTTGGGTATTTCATCCTTTAAATTTCCCTCTTTTAAAACTCCTTGTTGCGCCTCCTTTATTTGAGTAGTAAGGTTAGTGTGAATCATTATATTCATAGCTTTTACTCGAATGGGTTCTCTGTCCTTTCTGCTCAAGGCGTCGGCTACCACATTTGCCTTCCCCGGGTGGTAACGAATCTCAAAGTCGTAATCGTTCAACAATTCAATCCACCTACGATGCCTCATATTCAGTTGTTTCTGATTAAATATGTGTTGAAGACTTTTGTGGTCGGTATATATAATAATTTTGACCCCATATAAGTAGTGCCTCCAAGTCTTTAATGCAAAAACAACCGCGCCTAATTCCAAATCATGCGTCGTATAATTCTGTTCGTGAATCTTCAATTTTCTAGACGCATAAGCAATTACTTTCATTCGTTGCATTAATACACAACCGAGACCTTGCTTTGAGGCATCATAATATATCACAAAATCATCATTCCCTTCAGGTAATGACAATATAGGTGCCGTAGTTAACTTTTTCTTTAACAATTGAAACGGTTTCTCTTGTTCAGCTTTCCATTCAAATTTCTTCCCTTTATGCATTAATGCAGTCAAGGGTTTTGCTATTCTGGAAAAGTCTTGGATGAACTTTCTGTAGTAACCAGCTAGTCCTAAAAATTGGCGTATGTGTTTCGGAGTTTTCGGGGTTTTCCACTTTTCAACGGTTTCAATCTTTGCTGGATCCACCTGAATACCTTCTTTGTTCACTATGTGACCGAGGAATTGAACTTCTTCCAACCAAAATGCATACTTTTAAAACTTAGCGTACAGTTTTTCTTTTCTCAGCAACTCTAGCACTTTTCTCAAATGTTCTTCGTGCTCTTGATCATTCTTCGAGTAAATAAGTATGTCATCGATGAAAACAATGACAAACTTGTCAAGATATGGCCCACACACTCGGTTCATGAGGTCCATGAACACAGCTGGTGCGTTAGTTAATCCAAACAGCATAACCATAAACTCGTAATGACCGTAACGCGTCCTAAAAGCAGTCTTTGGAATATCATCCTCCTTCACCCACATTTGATGATATCCGGAATGTAAATCGATCTTCGAATAAACAGACGAGCCTTGTAGTTGATCAAATAAGTCGTCGATTCTCGGTAGTGGGTAGCGGTTCTTGATGGTAAGTTTGTTCAACTCTTGGTAGTCGATACACAACCTGAATGTACCATCTTTCTTCTTGACAAACAAAACAGGAGCTCCCCATGATGATGTGCTTAGTCGAATGAAACCACACTCTAAAAGTTCCTATAACTGACTTTGTAATTCTTTCATTTCGCTGGGTGCGAGTCTGTATGGAGCACGAGCTATTGGTGCAGCTCCAGGTACAAGGTCTATTTGAAATTCAACGGATCGATGTGGGGGTAATCCCGGTAATTCTTTCGGAAATACATCGGGAAATTCTTTTGCGATGGGAACATCACTGATGTTCTTTTCTTCAGGTTTAACTTCCTCGATGTGTGCTAGAATGACGTAACAACCTTTTTTTATTAGTTTTTGTGCCTTCAAACTACTAATAAGGTTTAATTTCGCGTTGTTCTTTTCTCCGTACACCATTAAAGGTTTTCCTTTTTCACGCATAATGCGAATCGCATTTTTGTAACAAACTACCTCTGCTCTCACCTTTTTCAACCATTTCATGCCAATTATTACATCAAAACTCCCTAACTCGACTGGTATTAAATCAATTTTAAACGTTTCATCCCCCAGTTTAATTTCTCTCTCCCGACATATATTATCTGCTGAAATTAATTTACCGTTTGCTAATTCGAGTAAAAATTTACTATCCAAAGGCGTCAATGGGCAACTTAATTTAGCACAAAATTCTCTACTCATATAGCTTCTAGCCACACCCGAATCAAATAAAACATAAGCAGATTTATCGTCAATAAGAAACGTACCCGTAACAAGCTCCGGGTCTTCCTGTGCTTCTGCTGCATTAATATTGAAAACTCTTTCACGGCCCTGCCCATTAGTATTCTCCTGATTCAGGCAATTTCTAATAATATGGCTCGATTTTCCATATTTATAACAAACAGCGTTCGTATTACTTGCTCCGACACTATTCGTTTCGGCATTACTTGTTCCGACATTATTTGTTCCTTTAGTTCTGTTAAACTTTGGTCTGTAGACCTCATACTTTGTCGCGCTATGACCATTTCTTTTACACCTGTTGCAAAATGTCGTGCAAAACTCCTGATGATTTTCTTCACACCTATGACATGGTTGTTTTTTTTTTACCGTTGTTGTTATTGAGGTTGTTGTTGGGATTGTTAGTGTTGTTGAAACGGTTGTTGTAGTTGTTGTTGTTGTTGTTGGGATGTTTGTTGTAGTTATTGTTAGGATTGCGGTTATTATTGCGATTGTTGTTGCGGTTGTTGGGATAGTTGTTGCGATTGTGGTTGTAATTGTTGTTGTTGTTGTACTGGTGACTCTTATCACTGTTTTCCTCCCACTTCCTCTTGAGTTGTTTCGTGTTGGCTTCTTCGCCCGCCTGCTCTTTAATTCTTCCCTCAATCTGATTTATGAGTTTATGAGCCATTCGACTTGCCTTCTGTATAGAAGCGGGCTCGTGTGAACTTACATCTTCTTGAATCCTTACTGGTAACCCTTTTACAAACGCGTTGATCTTCTCTTCTTCACTTCGAATGCTCCCAGACACAATAGGCACAACTCTGTGAATCGTCGTTCATATGTAGTAACGTCGAACCCTTGTGTTCGTAACTCTCTAAGTTCTGCCTTGAGTTTATTGACTTCATTTCTAGGACGGTACTGCTCGTTCATCAATTGCTTGAATGCCGACCACGGTAGTGCGTAAGCAGCATTTTGTCCTACCTGTTCAAGATAGGTGTTCCACCACGTTAACGCAGTACCTGTGAAGGTATGCGTAGCGTACTTAACTTTGTCCTCTTCAGTACACTTACTTATGGCAAACACCGATTCGACTTTCTCGGTCCACCGTTTCAATCCAATTGGTCCTTCGGTTCCATCAAATTCCAAAGGTTTGCAGGCAGTGAATTCTTTGTAGGTGCATCCTACACGATTTCTTGCGCCGTTAGCTACATTGCTAGATTCAAAGTTATTGTTGGTATGTAGCGCAACCTGTACTGCAGCTATGTTTGCAGCAAGAAAAGTACGAAATTCCTCTTCGCTCATATTCATGGTGTGTCGAGTAGTCGGTGCCATTTCCTTCAAAATAGCCAACTGAATCGAGTTAATCATACAGAATATTAAGAGTAGTCAATAGTATTTCGTAGCATAATATGAACTCATTTATAAAAGCTTTTTCTTCATATTAGCGTTTTATAAGTTTAAATTCGGGTACTACCTACCCGTTAAGTTCATACTTAGTATCTAATATACAATTCAACTACTAAAATTCCATATGAAAAACTGATTATAATAATATATCACATATACAAATATTCTTCAAACTTACAACTTCGTTATATTACATATAACATGAAATATAGTACACTTTGATACATGACAGTTTTGAAGATAAATCTAGTTAATACGCAAGTTGTTCAGCAAAGAAAATAAAGACACGTAATTCATAAGTCCAGAAACAAGTCATGCATTCTGGTTTTACTAAGACGACTTCCCATCCTTGGTCTTGTGGAAAATAACCGTTATGACCATTGGCTAGGCAGCATGTTGTAATGTCGTCAAAAGGACGAGGGTTTCGTAATGTCCAACAGCCCCGTAATAATCTAAAAACCTTGTTTCTCACCCCAACTACTAAATCCGTCACTTGTGGGAAGGTCTTATTTAAAATTTGCAATCCGATGTTCTTTTTCTCACTTTGGTAAGAAGCGAACATCACTAACCCGTAAGCATAACATGCTTCTTTATGTTGCATGTTAGAAGCTCTTTCTAATTCACGAAATCCTATGTTGGGATATGTTGAGTCAAAATAGGTTCTTAACCCGTAGCGTAAAATTGCATTTAAGTTCCCCGCATTTAATGCTTTAAAGAAAACACGGCGTAACTTACGGTCTCCCCAGTGTGATATACCCCACCTATCAAAGGAAAGCCTTTTATAAACTAAGGCATTTCTGGAAAGTCTTTCAAATGTTTGACAAGTTAATTTCGCCATAACTAAAGTGCTGATGAATTCTGACCGACTCTAGACAAGATTTCCTCAATCATATCCTCTGGTAGGTCTTCTAAAATATTCGGTTGTCTACCCTTAACATCCATTTTATTTTTATACTGTAAAATAGACAAGGATTAGATTCGTAAAAGATAATTAACAAACAATACAAGCAATTTTTACATAGAACATAAAGGTACAAGCACACTACAATACATATAATACACAACATGATTACAACCCTCTAATCTGAATCACTGGTTTCTTCTTCTTCGTACTTGGTTCGTTTTCCTAATTTTCTAGGAATATATGGTGTTCCTCTAATACGAACCGTCGTTTTCCATAATGGTTTAGAAAAACCTGGTGGTTTAGAGGTTCCCGGGTCATTGTTACATTTTAGGAAATACGGATGTTGTCGATACATATAAAGTTCATTGGGGTTGGAATCGGGTTTCTCTATTTTTATACCTTTTCCCTTATTATTTTCTTTCGCTTTATTAAATTGGGTCGAGGTAATTTCTATAACATCATCGGAATCCTCATCGGGATCCGATTCATCGAAAAATTGGTAATCTTCCCAATATTTTGCTTCCTCGGTGGAAACACCATTGACCATTATTAACTTTGGTCCGTTGGTTGAGGATTTTCTTTTATTTAATCGATTTACTATAGGTATCAATATTTCTTCCTCCGGAACCTCTTCTTCTTCTGGTTCCTCCTCTTTCGATTCATCCTCTTCTGGTTCCTCTTCTTCCGGTTCCTCCTCTTTCGGTTCCTCTTCGGGAATTTGTAAATCTTCCCAAAATATATTCGACTCTTCATTATTATTAGGTGAATCAATAGGATTTGTACTAGAGGTAGACATCTATCACACAATATCAAACACGTTAAGAGATTAATATATCACATAATATTTACATGTTAATAATATATAGTTTCCAACAACAAAAAATGTTAAGCAATCGTTTTTGAAGAAAAACACGGTCGAAGTCCAGACTCACTAATGCATCCTAACAAACTCGGTAAGACACACTAATGCAATTTTCTGGTTCTCTAAGACCAACGCTCGGATACCAACTGAAATGTCCCGTTCATATTGATTATAAACGTTCCATATTAATGTTGGGATTTAACAAGTTCCATAATACTTATAATCATTCAAGAAATAATATTTGCGGAAGCGTATAAATTACCATTTTAAAACTTGTAAATCTTTAACCATTTAAAGTTAAATCCCAAATAGGATCAAGTTGTGAAACATACTTACAAATTAAGAGTGGGTTTAGAGATAATACCTCCTCAAGCTAGTTGAGGGTAGTTTACAAATGTGCAAGATGATGATGAAGATGAAGGCAAGAAAGCTTCTAACTTGAAGCCTCAAGTGTGTAATACCCCAAGCTTTTGATGCACCAACACCTTCCTTTGTTTGGTTAGGATTTTAGACACTTGATTAACAAGATTACCATGCAAAAACACTCTCTTTTTCCCTCTAAACTGCCACAGCCAGCAGCTGTGTTTTTAGCAGAAAAACTGCAGTTTTTTTTAGTGTATTGCTTGTTTTCTCACTCACTTGAGTCAAGGAATCCCTTGGTTAAAGAGAGTCTTGCATGCCTTAAGGAATATATTGTTTACAAGTAACCAAGCAAGCATGGGATGTCACCTAGGAGTCCCAAAATCTGCATTCTTGTATCATTTAAATAATAAGTATAATTTATATAAAACTTGTTACATTTTATATAAAACTTGTTATTAAAGTTCAAGTTATAAATATAGGTTACTTGTACTTTATAAACCAATTTATAAAGTATAACAAAACATAATTATTTATACATATAAATAATCAAATCCTTAATATATAAATTGTCCAAACAATTTATCTCAAGTGATAATATTTTAGAAACCCGATTTTCTAAAATCCAAGTGTCGCATATTCGTTTAATGATCCAATAGTTAAGATCAAATACGTTTAAGGTGTCGGTAAGCTTGTTATTGGGTATGACCCGACTTGGATCATAACATATCAGCCACATTAATTAAATACGTCTCTCGGGCATACGAAAAACCTACAATTAATTGATTTCGTCGCGAGGTTTTGAAGTCTATATGAGACGTTTTTCAAAGATTGCATTCATTTTTAAAACAACCATAACCTTTATTTTATCTATAAAGGTTTAAAAAGCATTACGTAGATTATCAAATAATGATAATCTAAAATATACCGTTTACACACGACCATTACATAATGGTTTACAATAAGAATATATTACATCAAAAATAAGTTTCTTGAATGTAGTTTTTACATAATATCATACAAGCATGGACTCCAAATCTTGTCCTTATTTTAGTATGCAACAGCGGAAGCTTTTAATAATCACCTAAGAATAAACATGCTTAAAACGTCAACAAAAATGTTGGTGAGTTATAGGTTTAACCTATATATTATCAAATCATAATAATAGACCACATGATTTCATATTTCAATATACATCCCATACATAGAGATAAAAATCATTCATATGGTGAACACCTGGTAACCGACATTAACAAGATGCATATAAGAATATCCCCTATCATTCTGGGAAATCCTTCGGACATGATAAAACTAATTCGAAGTACTAAAGCATCCGGTACTTTGGATGGGGTTCGTTAGGCCCAATAGATCTATCTTTAGGATTCGCGTCAATTAGTAGATCGGTTTACTAATTCTTAGGCTACCAAGCAAAAGGGGCATATTCGGCTTCGATCATTCACCTATATAATGTAGTTTCATTTACTTGTGTCTATTTCATAAAACATTTATAAAACTGCATGTATTTTTATCTCAAAATATTAGATTTTAAAAGTGGGACTATAACTCACTTTCACTGATTTTTACTTCGTCGGGAAGTAAGACTTGGCCACTGGTCGATTCACGAACCTATAACAAATATGTACATATATATCAAAGTATGTTCAAAATATATTTACAACATTTTTAATACGTTTTACTGTTTTAAGTTTATTAAGTCAGCTGTCCTTGTTAGTAACCTACAACTAGTTGTCCATAATTAGATGTACAGAAATAAATCGATATATATTATCTTGAATCAATCCACGACCCATTGTATACATGTCTCAGGCTAGATCACAACTCAAACTATATATATTTTTGGAATCAACCTCAACCCTGTATAGCTAACTCCAACATTACTGCATATAGAGTGTCTATGGTTGTTCCAAATAATATATATAGATGGGTCGATATGATATGTCAAAACATTTGCATACATGTCTATGGTATCCCAAGATTACATAATATATTAGAATACATGTATAATACAATATAAGTTAGCTAGGATATGATTAATATAGATTTGTTACCAATTTTCACGTAGCTACAACAAGCAAAAAATAACCAATCTTGTTTTACCCATAATTTCTTCACTTTAAATCCGTTTTGAGTGAATTCAATTGCTATGGTTTCATATTGAACTTAATTTTATGAATCTATATAGAAAAAGTATAAGTTTATAGTCGGAATTACAGGTTACAAGTCATTTTTGTAAAGGTAGTCATTTCAGTCGAAAGAACGACGTCTAGATGACCATTTTAGAAAACATACTTCCACTTTGAGTTTAACCATGATTTTTGGATATAGTTTCATGTTCATAAGAAAAATCATTTTTCCAGAAGAACAACTTTTAAATCAAAGTTTATCATAGTTTTTAATTAACTAACCCAAAACAGCCCTCGGTGTTACTACAACGGCGTATATCCGGTTTTACGGTGTTTTTCGTGTTTTCTGGTTTTAAATCATTAAGTTAGCATATCATATAGATATAGAACATGTGTTTATTTGATTTTAAAAGTCAAGTTAGAAGGATTAACTTTTGTTTGCGAAAAAGTTTAGAATTAACTAAACTATGTTCTAGTGATTTCAAGTTTAAACCTTCGAATAAGGTAGTTTTATATATATGAATCGAATGATGTTATGAACATCATTAATACCTCAGGTTTTGTGGATAAACCTACTAGAAATGAGAAAAATAGATCTAGCTTCAAAGGATCCTTGGATGGCTTGAAAGTTCTTGAAGCAGAATCATGACACGAAAACAAGTTCAAGATTTCCACTCAAAATAAGATTGTTATAGTTATAGAAATTGAATCAAAATTTGAATATGAGTATTACCTTGTATTAGAAAGATATCTTACTGTAAATAAGAAAGATTTCTTGAAGTTAGATGATCACTTTACAAGATTGGAAGTAAGCTAGCAAACTTGGAAGTATTCTTAATTTTATGAAACTAGAACTTATAGAATTTATGAAGGACACTTAGAACTTGAAGATAGAACTTGAGAGAGATCACTTAGATGAAGAAAATTGAAGAATGAAAGTGTTTTTAGGTGTTTTTGGTCGTTGGTATATGGATTAGATATAAAGGATGTGTAATTTTGTTTTCATGTAAATAAGTCATGAATGATTACTCATATTTTTTGTAATTTTATGAGATATTTCATGCTAGTTGCCAAATGATGGTTCCCACATGTATTAGGTGACTCACATGGGCTGCTAAGAGCTGATAATTGGAGTGTATATACCAATAGTACATACATCTAAAAGCTGTGTATTGTACGAGTACGAATACTGGTGCATACGAGTAGAATTGTTGATGAAACTGAACGAGGATGTAATTGTAAGAATTTTTGTTAAGTAGAAGTATTTTGATAAGTGTCTTGAAGTCTTTCAAAAGTGTATGAATACATATTAAAACACTACATGTATATACATTTTAACCGAGTCGTTAAGTCATCGTTAGTCGTTACATGTAAATGTTGATTTGAAACCTTTAAGTTAACGATCTTGTTAAATGTTGTTAACCCAATGTTTATTATATCTAATAAGATGTTAAATTATTATATTATCATGATATTATGATATATTACTATATCTTAATATGATATATATACATTTAAATGTCGTTACAACGATAATCGTTACATATATGTATCGTTTCGAAATCCTTAAGTTAGTAGTCTTGTTTTGACATATGTAGTTCATTGTTAATATACATAATGACATGTTTACTTATCATTTATCATGATTAAACATAGTGTATCAATATCTTAATATGATTCATATGTATTTAGTAAGACGTTGTTATAACGATAATCGTTATATATATCGTTTCGAGTTTCTTAATTCAATAGACTCAATTTTATGTATATAACTCATTGTTAAAATACCTAATGAGATACTTACTTATCATAATATCATGTTAACTATATATATAATCATATATATGTCATCATATAGTTTTTACAAGTTTTAACGTTCGTGAATCACTGGTCAACTTGGGTGGTCAATTGTCTATATGAAACCTATTTCAATTAATCAAGTCTTAACAAGTTTGATTGCTTAACATGTTGGAAACACTTAATCATGCAAATATCAATTTCATTTAATATATATAAACATGGAAAAGTTCGGGTCACTACAACATTGTTCAACATACTTTACAACATCACGTTTCATGCCCGGCCACCAATACTCTTTCTTCAAATCAAGATACATTTTCGTCGAGCCCGGATGAATGGAATACTTTGACTTATGTGCTTCATCAAGTAGCACTCGTCGAAAATCTTACATTTTAGGCACCCACACCCTTCCTCGAAAAGATAACAAACCATGCGGACCTAAGGTAATAAACTCAGTTTGGCCCACGATTCGTTCCTCATGTTTGTTGTTAACAAAAGCTTCAATTTGTATCTCACCAAGCTTTACAAGAAAATCGTTAGTAATAATCATGCGTAACGATCCTACTCATATCGCCGGATGTTGACTCTTCTGACTTAACGCATCCGCGACCACATTCGCCTTACCCGGATGATAAAGTATTTCACAATCATAATCTTTTACCACATCCATCCACCTACGTTGTCGATAATTCAATTCTCGTTGATCAAAAAGATGTTTTAAGTTCTTGTGATCTGAATATATCGTACACTTGACACCGTACAAATAGTGGCGCCAAATTTTCAACGCATGAACAACCGCCGCCAATCTCAAGATCATGAGTCGGATATCTCGTTTCGTGTTCCTTTAATTGTCGAGAGGCATAAGCGATGACTTTACCTCTTTACATTAGAACACACCCGAGCCCATTTAAAGACGCATCAAAATAAACCGTCATGTCTTCTACCCCTTCCGGTAACACTAACACCGGTGCTTGACATAACTTCTCTTTTAACAATTGAAAAGCAATTTCTTGCTCGTTCTTCCAATTAAATCTCGCGTTCTTTCTCATCTATTTCGTCAATGGAGAAGCGATCTTATAAAAGTCTTGGATAAACCGACGATAATAACCGGTCAATTCGCGAAAACTTCGAATTTCCGTAGGCGTAGTCGGCCGTCCCCAACTCTTCACCGTCTCAATCTTCCCCGGATCTACTTGAATACCATCCTTGTTCACAATATGGCCAAGGAATTGAACTTCCCTTAGCCAAAATTCACATTTGAAGAATTTTGCATATAACTTCTCCTTCCGCAACGTCTTCAACAAACCACGCAAATGATGTTCATGCTCCTTCATACTCTTCGAATAGACAAGTATGTCGTCAATGAACACAATAACTGACTTGTCCAACATAGGTTGGCACACTCGGTTCATAAGGTCCATGAATGTCGCCGGTGCATTCGTAAGACCGAAAGGCATAACTACAAACTCAAAATGCCCATAACGCTTTCGAAAGGCCGTTTTCTCAATATCTTCCTCACGGACCCGCATTTGGTGATAGCCGGACCGTAAGTCAATTTTAGAAAAATAAGTTGCGGCTTGGAGTTGATCAAACAAATCGTCAATCCAAGGCAATGGATAGCGATTCTTGATTGTCACTTTATTCAACTCCCGATAATCGATGCACATCCGCATACTACCATCTTTCTTCTTCACGAATAAAATCGGAGCTCCCCATGGTGAAGCACTCGGTCGAATAAAACCCTTTTCAAGCAACTCTTGGGTTTGATTTAACAACTCTTGCATCTTCGTTGGTGTTAAATGATACGGAGTTTTAGCAATGGGAGTAGCACCCGGAACCAACTCGATGAGAAATTCGACTTGTCTTTCCGCTGGAACACCCGATAATTCATCCGGAAAAACGTCTTCGAATTCACTAACCACCGGAATTTCACGAATGGATGGTGGCTCTTCACGAGTATATACTACATGAGCAAGAAAAGCCATGCCACCACTAATAAGAAAACGACGTGCCCGTGCATAAGTGCATAATGGCACAAGTCTTCTTCGTCTCTCGCCATGAATAATTAACTCTCCCCCACTTGGGGTCTTCACACGAATAGATTTTTTATGGAATGCAATATCGGCTCTATAATGATCGAGCCAATCCATACCAACAACAATATCGAATTCACCCAAAGTCATCGGGATAAGATCAATTTTAAACATTTCGAAACCAAACACAATATCACAATCATTACAAACATCAACCCCTAGCACCGTCTTACCATCCGCTATTTCAACTTCTACCGGATGACTTAACTTAGCTAGTGGTTTATCAAGCTTAGAAACAAATCTCGGAGATACAAACGATAAATTAGCACCGCTATCAAAAAGGATCCTTGCCGGATTAGAGTTAACCATGAAAGTACCTGAGACAACTTCGTTGAATTGTTTGGCTTCATCATTGGTCATCAAGTAGTTGCGACCACTAGCCGTACCCGCCGCTTTCTCTAACCTCTTCACTTGATCACCATACAAATTGGGACACTCCATCTTTCAGTGCCCTTATTTTTGACAATTGAAACATGTGATTTTGTTTGTAGGCGGTTTTGGGCATTCACGAGAGATGTGACCCTTTTGCCCACAATTATAACTGATGTGTGCGAGGTGTAGTACGAAATAGTATTATTTTTAATATGAAATACGGTGTAATATGATACAAGTTTTATTTATTTATATAGATGGGATATACCTAAACCTTGCTACAATACTTATAGGTAGTGTACCTAATCGTAGAGTAGTGTAGTTTTTAGTAAGTCCGGTTCGTTCTACAGGGAGCTAGCTGAGTTTAACGCTATATATATTTTAAACTATATTTGTATGTATATGTGTGTGTGTGTGTATATATATATATATATATATATATATAGTATTATTATTATTATAAAGGGGGGTTTTACAGTTTAATGACCGGTTTGTCGATTTTAAAACTTAAGTCACAATTAAAACCTAATGTAAAATATTAAATATAAATACAATTTAATTTAAAGTGTAAAATAAATGACGATAAATAAAATGCGTAAAATAAATAACAATGACACTATATAAAATTGCGAATAATAAAATGATAGTAATTAAAAATACGATGAGAAATACGATAAAAGAATTATGCTTATTTAAACTTTCGTAATCATGATGTTTGACGTTTTGGTTTTAATTTATTTCTCTGGGTTAATTGTCCTTTGTCCTGGTTTATTTGATACCTATCTGGTTTTTGTCCATAATAGTCCATCGGTCATAATTATAAAATGCTCGTCAAATTAACCTTATTCCTGAAGTCAAATATTCCAACTAATTAGGGATTCGAATTGTAACAAGGTTTTAATACTTTGTTAATAATTACACCAGGTTATCGACTGCTTGTAATTCAAGGTTTTAAAACTTTGTTAACAATTACACCAATTATCCTTGTATGTAATCCACCCATGTTTTAATTAGTCCATAATACATTAATTTATTCACTTGGCCATAATGAATAATCAATTACCCAATCCAATTGATTAATTAAATGATTGTAAACAATGTCATATAAACGTCACTAAATAGGACATTCGTAATCATTTTAATAATTATTAGATTAACTAATTTGAAGATAGGTTCGACAGGTTCCAATGAGTTGTCATTCAATTAGACAATACCCCCCACTTATTAATAGTCAATAGTCCAATGTTCACAAGTGTCGGTCTTTTGTCCAAACCCTAATTATGGTACAAAATTCAATAACCCCGTCTTTAATATTTAGTCCAACATCACGATTACTTCGGCTCAAATAAGCATAATAATAACTTAGTTACGAGAGATTAATTTAAAAAGGAAGAACATAGCTTACAGTGATTATTAATAGCGTAGCGTTACACGGACAGAGTTCCGACTTTAAAAACTTAAAACATTCTTACAATAACCTTATTATTATTAACTTAAAATTAAAATTATAAAATATAAATATAAATATAAATTGAGAGAGATAGATAGAAAAATGGGTTATGGATTCGGCAGAAGCTTGTTCCTTTTATAGGCAGATTTTGAATTTAGCTGCTCTGCGAGTGCGGAGGTTTTGTGCCTCACAGATCCGTGAGTGCGGAGCTTCGGATTCCAGCTCACCAATTTTTGGCCATTTGCTTATCGACATAATTAATAAATATATATAATTTATATAATTATATATATATTATATTATATTCTTGTGCATAGTTGACTTGTAATTTTAGCTCCGTTGACTCGCTCGTTGATGCTCGGTTCATGTTTCGGTTCCGGATTTTCGAACGCTTTTTCGTATGCTTAGATATCTTGTACTTTGCGTTTCGCGGCTTGTACTTTTGTCATTTTTAGACATTATTCATCAATAAATTGAACCACTTGGATTGTATCTTGTACAATTGAGCTTTTTGGTCATTTGAGTCTTCAAAACGTCGATTCTGTCTTTTGTCTTCGCACTTATTTTTTTAAACGATTATTACATAAAAATAGAATAATTGCAACTAAAAGCTTTACATATTGGAAGGATATTGATACTAAATATATGTTCATTTGGAGCACTATCAATAACAAGTAGGGAGAAAACTTCCAGAACCACCCTTCTTCACGCTATTAACACTTTCGGAACCCTTCTTGTTTTTCTTGTTGAAAAAGTTCGAATGACTCGAACCTTCAAATTTTCTCTTTGAGAAAGAGAAGTCGCTTCTTTTTGGAACCTCCGGCTCGAAACCCCGAGCCAATTCAAATAACTCGTCAAAAGACTTAGCCATTCCCCGACTAATCTTACCCTTCAACTCATCGCGTAGTGTACGATAAAAATCTAGCATCAACTTATGATCATCACCAACATACTCCGGACAAAAACGAGTCTTTGCCAAGAAGGTAGACTTGAGAGTAACCAAGTCCAATGAACCTTGTAGCAAATTGTGCAACTCGTCCCAGATTCTATCAAGGTCGGAAGGAGTTCGGTATTCTTTGAAAAATTCCTTTTTAAACTCTTCCCACGTCAAGCTCATGCATTGCTCTTCCCCATATAATCGGATTTTATCGTCCCACCTCAACTTGGCCTCTTCACGCAACGTACTAGAACCGTACCTCGTCTTCTTCTCGGGAGGACACTCCGCGGTACGAAAAGCCCCCTCAATGTAGGAGATCCAACATGTGCTTTTCAACGGATACCTTACTCCATTAAACATAGGAGGTTGAGCATCCTTGAAATTTTTGTAATGGAAGTCTCGCCTTCCATGCCCACCACTACCATCACCCCCTTCGCCCCGAGGATAAATGTTTCTAGCTTCTAATGCCTCTTCGATTGCGGCATTCATTCGCTCATTGATTAACTCGGTTACTTGCCCATCAACTGATTCTTGGAAAACCTTTCGGACATCCTCAAGAAATTCCACTCTTTGCTTTTTAATGATGGCCTCAACCTTGGCCGTAAACTCGAGGTCCTCGCTCGTACCTCCTTCATGGTTCTCGGGTCCGTTTCTCGTCTTCATACTATAAAACGGAAATGGATTAAACAATGAAATGAAAGGATACAACATAATATTCATGTACACCCCACCGCCCCCATCTTGCTCAACAATCGTCGTACATTGCTTGTTTGACACGATTTGAACCTGTAACAATGGTAGCTAATCATTGTTACGCGAGCACGTCGCATTAACTCGCTAGTACAATGTTTATCTCGCTTGATGATTGCAAAACACAACACAAAACAATTAGCGCATAGTTAGTTCACCTAAACCTAGGCACTAACCAATCCCCGGTCCGACCCGTCTCGTACAAGTCCCGCATAACGCGTATACACAATAAAGTCTAAGTCTAGGCACCTATCTCAAGTCGCCTAAATCTCTTAGACCATGCTCTGATACCACTTGTAACAACCCAACCCGTTATACAATCGAACACGCGAAATAAATTTTTTTTATTACAGTACAGTGCGCGGCGCGCACAAGGCCTGTCAGCCCGCTGTCCAAAATTTCCATTTTTCGTTTAAAGATCTCCCACTTCCCGACACTTTTAGAAGAAACGCTTTTCACAACACATTATAATAGTTGAAACTCACACAATTCAATAATAAAATAAGTTTTACGAAACCGGGCCCACATATGCCGTAATACGATTTTCGTACAAAATATAAGTTTCGACCACACTAGTTTAAATTCCAAACTACACTTTGAGCATGGTGTTTGAGGTTAAACTACCCAAATCTTGGTCAAACTTTAAAAGCTATACGTCCAAAAGCTTCTCCTAATATAATGAAGCGGGATCACTAATCCAAACGAACGCCCTTACCATTGTCCAAGCCGGAGCCTATAAAAAGGTAAACAACGAGAGGGTAAGCAAAACGCTTAGTGAATGCAATAATTATACACGTACATATATAACCTACTGTGATAACCGGGAAAATTTTCGATTAAATTTAAACTAAACTTCGACTGTTTCCGACGATTAACGAACAAATAATGTTAAATAAATAAATAAATAAATATATATATATATATATATATATATATATATATATATATATATATATATATATATATATATATATATATATATATATATATATATATATATATATATATAAACTTGACTTAATTGTTATAACTAAAAAATGTAAAATTTTATACAAGATAATATTGTTGTTATATTATTACTTTTATTATTATTATTAATATTAAATATTAATATCAATATCAGTATTATTTACATTATTACTTGCAATATATAATGAAATGTGATACATTTAAATTGTAATATTATTATTATTGCTAGTATTATTGTTATCATCAATATTATAATTAGTAATAAAATTATGACTTCTATTATTAGCATTAATATTATTTATTCATTATCATTATTAAAATAAGTATTTACTTTTAATAATATTATTATTTTTATTAACATAATTATTAATAAATATCATTATTCTTGTTATTTATATTAGTATTCTTGTAACATTATTATTATTATTATTATTATTATTATTATTATTATTATTATTATTAATACAATTATTACTATTATTATTAATATGATTATTATTAATAGAATTATCATTAATTTGTATTATTATTAATATAATTATTAATTATTAATATTAATTAAAAAAATAAAAAGTAACACATACCTAAATTAGGTCAAAACACTATCTGTATTTTTTTATTTTATTTTGATCGTGATCAGCTTTTATATATATTTTTTATATATTTTTATCTGCTTTTATTTTTTTATACTTTTCTGTTTGATCGTGATTATCAAGTCGACAACCACTCAGTATTGTCTATCGATCACATCTTCCTTGATTATAAAACCAGTCGACACCCTGTCAATCAATTATCAAATTTAAATAGATATTATTTATTTTTTTTAACCGTAACCTCTGTTCTTGATAAAAATTCAAAAGCTCAAATTCGATTTCAACTTCAAAAACTGTAAATGTAGAGTTGTTAGCAATCTTCTACTAAAACTACCAGCAAAGTTTCAAATCCCAAATCTTCCTATCGAATTCGAATTTTGAAGTCAAAGTTTTTGAATTTAAAAGTCAACTAATTGTTCATCAAGAAATTCGATGTCGTGTTGATGTTTTTGGTTAAATTAACGAGTTCAGAAGCTTCTAGGAACAATTTAATACATAGTTCATGTAGAAATTATTATCTAAATCGGTCATGATTTCCAAATCAAGTTTTAATTTTTTTTTCTCTTCTCGAATACAGCAGCAACACTATTTAATTTTTTTTTATTTTTGTTATAATAATTCAAACACCCCACATTTAATTGTTTATGTTTCGTTTATAATTCCTAAATACATTTCGAAGTTTACCTCGATTTGAGTTGAAGAAGAAGAAGATGAGAAAGAAGAACACAGAAAATTTAAGTTAAACAAACATAAGTATGGGATAAATCAAGAAAGGCAGAGATAGATGAATGGTTAAGAAGTTGTTCGGGTTAGCGAGAGGTCTCGGGTTCGAGATCGGTTTGGGGCATTTTTTTTAAAAAAGGGCTTATTTTGAGGTAGTTTTCATTTCCTAAATTTTTTAATATTATTAACATTAATATTATTATTATTATTATTACTATTACTATTATTATAAGTTTATGAAAATGATTTAAATTAAAATTAATTTATGGTTTAAATGAATTAGTATTATTAAAATTAGTATTATAGTTATTATTATTTATTAGTATTATTAACATAAGTATTACTATTAATATTATTAATAAGATTATAATTATTAGTATTAAAATTACTATCATTATCACCATTATTACTAAAAGTAACCGTACTTTAAATTCTATCAAAATTTCTTGTAAAATTAGTATTATTATTGAAATTAATATTTTTAATAAAATTATCATTTTTATAATTATCTTTATTAAAAAGTGTCATTATTAAAATTAACTTATTAACAATATTATTATTATTATTATTATTATTATTATTATTATTATTATTATTATTATTATTATTATTATTATTATTATTATTATTATTATTATTATTATTACATATCACTATATTCTTGTTATTAAAAGGATATTAATTAAACTATATATAAAAGATATCAATTAATATATTTTATATATTCTTTATCATAAATAAACTTTAATATATTAAAATGTCATAATGAATGATAAATATTAGTATATATAAAATATATAAATTAAATATATTAAATTTATCTAATATAACACATAAAAATAACAAATAAAGTCATTAATAATATATAAACTTGTTCAATTACCATTATACATGTTAATATATATATTTGATATAGGTTCGTGAATCCGAGGTCAACTCTGTACTTGTTCAGTGTCATCCTATGCGTATTTACTACAATCGTATCGTATCGTGAGTTTCATTTGCTCCCTTTTTATCTATATTTTTGGGCTGAGAATACATGTACTATTTTTATAACTGATAGACACAAGTACAAACTATTATGCGACCAACGTGATTACTTTTATTGTGTTGATATGTAACATGTTATTGTGTTCATATGAAACGTGCAAAACCCTACTTTGTAATATCATTAATTGCTAGATAATGAAGAGGCAAACAGAATTATTATAAATAGCGCTATTAGGAGTAACGTCCCGCATTGTTGACCTCAGGTCAATTGGTGGTATAATAATGATCTCGACAATTACATATGTATTGTCTCGGGGTAAAATCGTTTAGTTTTGATATTATACGCTCATGGCATACTTTTGATATACATGATATATCGTCTTTTATTAAATCTTGTGATCTATTACTGAAATCATTATTTATGACAAACCTATGAACTCACTCAACCTCGTGTTGACTTTTTAAAGCATGTTTATTCTCAGATACTTAAATATTGCTTCCGCTGTATATCTGCTGCTTTGATGATGATTGCTTGCTATGCTTGGAGTCTTCATTACAAATCATATCAATTAAGAACATTTAATGCTCTAAATACAATGTACTCTATTTATCTTCCGCTGCAAAACTCAATAAAACGTCTCATATAGAGTCGTTCTCGTTTATACATCTGTGATTTGATATAATTAGTCACAAATACCCCAGGCCCTATTTGGGGGTGTGACCGAAATGGTATCAGAGCAGTTTGTTGTAGAGAACCAGGATTGCATTTTATGTGTGCCTTATACAATTAGGTACCTTAGCAATGTAGGACTACAACTTTCCTTGACCATAGTACCTTTAATTGTTGCCTTTAATTGTTAAATGCTACACTATACCTTAGAAACTATGCTTATTAAATTCTTTAATCTTCCTTAGAATGTCAAGCCAATCTAAGAACTCTGCTCACTCTCCTAAGTACTATCCAATTCCGCTACCATATTTAAATGCGACACCATAATTTCTGAAATTCTCGACATTCCTTTGTCATCTATCATGGTTTTGTGTATTACATATGTATTACATGAAATATTATCCATGATTTTTGAAATCTCTACTATTCATATTCATTACTTTCAAAATCTTTGCTTTCTCGTTATTTTTTATCATTGAATTTTCTTGACGCGTGGCGTCTACGAAACTCTAGAATGGAAGGGTTTGGATTATCGATTTAAAGGATCCTATAGCTCAAGCCCCTAGACCTGAATAGGCCATTACGAATTGAAAGTCTTTAATCAAAAGTTTATCTGATTACATACCTATCAATTCTTACCTCGACACGTCATACTGCAATTATTGCATAAATGGAGTATAGACAAATCATATCTTATCATATCTATCCTAAATGGACTTTGTCTAACACTTTTCCTAAATTTCCTCCGTAAATTACGAAAATCTTTTTGCTATATATACGTATTCAAGGAGACGAATATATCATTCAATATTCAACAACCATTTCATATAAAACCCTATTCCAAACACATAATATGGATTTCTCACCTAATTCCTCAAGTTCCTCTAGCTCCGAAGACAGCGTGAGGGGAGCACACCCACCGATCAATTACCGTGATTTCTTCAGAAAATGGGGATGGGTTCGCGAAATACTCACCCTATGGAGAAATGAAGAAGGTACTCCTTATCACGAGCCAAACTTACCACCAAACGTCGGAGTACTCGATCCGCTTACCGGTGAACCTGTTCGCAATACCGTTTTCACTCTTTTCGCAAGGATTTTTCGCCTCGAAGGTCGACTCAATGAAGCCCAAGACAGTATTCGTCCTCTACTCCCGAATTCTAATCTGATAGGATTATTAGAAGAAGTTAGAAGACTTCGAACTAAATATCAAGAATTGACAAACCTTACGGAGGAATGGGTAGAACAGATCCATAGACTCGAGCGTAAAGTAGAAACCCTGAAGGAAACAGTGCACGATTTGGAAGCTAGGCTCACATCTACTACCCAAGTACCACAAGCAATACCAACAGCAACCGCAACACCACCAGCAGTATCGTCAACATCACCAGCACCGACGACACTACCAGAATCAGCAACAGCCTCAACAGTACCGCCAACATCATCAACACAGCAAGCATTATAAGCACCAGCAGTTGCATTGATAATACTAAAAACAAACATATATTTCATAGCATTATCCCTCAAGAAAGACAAGCTTTTAGTTGCAATTGTTCTATTTACAAGTGATATTCGTTTAAATAATAAAAGGTGAAGACAAAAGACAGATTCAACGAATTAAAGACGCAAACGACCAAAAAGCTCAAAAGTACAAAGTACAATCAAAGTGGTTCAAATTATTGATGAGAAACGTCTAAAAGTTACAAGAGTACAAGCCGCAAAACGCAAAATACAAGATATTAAATTGTACGCAAGGACATTCGAAAATCCGGAACTGGGACCAGAGTCAACTCTCAACGCTCGATGCAACAGACTAAAAATTACAAGTCAACTATGCACATGAATATAATATAATATATAATTAATTCTTAAAATTATATATATATTATATTATTTAATAAAACCGTCGGCAAATAAAAAAACAAAAGCATGTGAGCTGTAAAAGAAGGCCATGCGATCGCATGGCCTGGAAGTGTAAAAACCATGCGGTCGCATGGTGAACAGTATCAGCTCAGGTCCTATAAAGTTCGCGTGTTTTGGCCGAATTTCATACACCTTTTTCTAATCTATCTCTCACTCTTACGATATATATATATATATATATATATATATATATAATTTTAATTTTAATTTTAATTTTAATTTAATAATAATAAGGGTATGTTAGCGAATGTTGTAAGTGTGTAAGTCAAAATTCTGTCCGTGTAACGCTACGCTATTATTAATCATTATAAGTTATGTTCAACCTTTTTAAATTAATGTCTCGTAGCTAAGTTATTATTATGCTTATTTAATGCCGAAGTAATCGTGATGTTGGGCTAAAATATTAAAGACGGGGTAATTGGGCTTTATAGCATAATTGGGGTTTGGACAAAAGAACGACACTTGTGGAAATTAGACTATGGGCTATTAATGGGCTTTATATTTGTTTAATTGAATGATAGTTCGTTGATTTTATATAAAGATTTACAATTAGACATACCTATAAATAACCACATACACTCGATCGGATACGATGGGTGGGATATTTATACGTACTAATAATCGTTCATTTAATCGGACATGGGAATGGATTAATAGTTAATGGACTTATTAAAACAGGGGTGAATTATATACAAGGAAAATTGGTGTAATTATAGTTTAAGTCCCCAATTAGTTAGAATATTTAACTTCGGATATAAGGATAATTTGACGAGGACACTCGTACTTTATATTTATGACTGATGGACTGTTATGGACAAAAACCAGATGGACATATTGAATAATCCAGGACAAAGGACAATTAACCCATGGTAATAAATTAAAATCAACACGTCAAACATCATGATTACGGAAGTTTAAATAAGCATAATTCCTTTATTTCATATTTCATCGCACTTTTAGTTACTGTCATTTTATTTAATTGCACTTTTAATTATCGTACTTTTTAATTATCGCAATTTTATTTATTGTCATTTTATTTATCGCATTTTAATTTAGCGCTCTTTAATTATTGTTATTTACTTTACGCTTTAAATTAAGTTATTTTTATATTTAATATTTTACATTAGGTTTTAACTGCGACTAAAGTTTTAAAATCGATAAACCGGTCATTAAACGGTAAAAACCCCCTTTTATAATAATAATACTACTTATATATATATTTTTATATTTTTACAAATATAGTTTTAAAAATATAGCGTTAAACTTGGCTAGTTCCCTGTGGAACGAACCGGACTTACTAAAAACTACACTACTGTACGATTAGGTACACTGCCTATAAGTGTTGTAGCAAGGTTTAGGTATATCCACTCTATAAATAAATAAATAACTTGTGTAAAATTGTATCATATTTAATAGTATTTCATAACAAATATATAACTATTTCGTATACACCTCTACGCACATCAAGTATTTTTGGCGCCGCTGCCGGGGAACTTCTTAAACGTCGGAAGCGAAACGCTATATATATATAAAAAAAGAATTTAATTTACTTTTGTAAAAATACGTTTTAAAAATACAAAAATATAAAAAGAAAAAACAAAAAATATATATTTTTAAGATTTAACAACCCGTCCTAATCCTCCTGGACGAAGTCATCATCATTTGGTCCCATCGCGATAATCGACTCCAAGTAATGTCCTTAACATGAGCACATGCACAGCGGAAGACTTAATTCGTACCTGAGAATAACATGCTTTAAAACGTCAACATAAAGTTGGTGAGATATAGGTTTGATGCTAGCAGCGTTATAACTATGGACCACAAGATTTCATATTCATAAATGTTTAAATAAAAATATTCTAGTTTGTTGAGCACTTGATAACCATACTTAACATTTAATCAACGTCGCATATTCCCTTTATTATGAAATCTTACTACACCGTACCAAGTGTAGTTACCGAAACGAAGTACTGTGCAACCGTTGAATACTGGTCGTCCAGTCCGGTTGGGGTTGTCAGGCCCGATAGATCTATCAACAGGATTCGCGTTTACAATACCTCATGTAAATAATAGTTACCAAGTTACAGGGAAGTATGCCAGTGGTACAACTCAACGTAGAATATATATTTTTAATCACTTGTGTCCATAACGTAAATCATAAAATGCATGTATTCTCATCCCAAAATATTTAGAGTTTAAAAGTGGGACTATATACTCACCATACCGTATTTTGTAGTAAAAATACATATAACAGCATTGAACACGTATAAGGTTGGCCTCGGATTCACGAACCTAAATTAATTATATATATTTATATATTGGTTAATATCTGTTTAACAATTAAGGTCAAGTCGTAGTGTACCTCAATCCTAATGCTCGAGACTAATATGCAACATGCTTAAATATCATTATTTTATATTTTTAAATATTTTTACAAAATTTATTAGAGTAAATAATAATATAATTCATTTATTACTAAATAAAATTTTATATAAAAATATACTAAAATGATAAGTTAACATTTTATAATAATAATAATAATAATATTTCCATTAAAAATAATACTTTTAATACAAATAATAATTTTAATGTTAATGATAATAAATTGATAGTTTTAATAATAATAATGATCAAAATAATAATTTGATAGTTTTTGATAAAAATATTAATTATTTTTAATTATTAATAATAATAATCATAATAATAATAATAATAATAATAATAATAATAATAATAATAATAATGATAATAATCAAATAATAATTACGATGATTTTAACGAAGACGTAATAATAAAAAATATCATTTAAAAAAAAAATTCAATTGACTATAACTTCTAATCCGTTCATCAAACCCATTCGATCTCTAAATGAAAAGTTTATGATTTTTCGCCAGCTTTCCAAAAACATGCATATCATATACCTTATCTCAATCGCATGAGTAACTAATTCAGATTCTATCCTAAAATATATTTTGACAAAAATAAATATACAAGCATGCATAATCCTAAATACTCGAGCACTAGTCAAGGATACACTAATAATAAATAAAAGTTAAGTTATGAGTGCTCACGTATCAATATTGAGGTTCAATATTGCAGGAAAGTATGTAGACACAACGGGGATGACAAACACTAAATTTGACCTCATGAGCATATCCATGAATCATACCCATCACCTCCATAGCTATAACCTATAATTTCCTTAACTCTATCCCGCTCTCAAAACGTGTTTGGAAATAGCTCGCGCGTACCTCTTGTCGTAATATTTTATGTATAATACTAGTAATATTACTCCTAATAATACTAATACTGATAATAATAAGATTAATAATCTTAATAATAAAATTAATAAATAAATAAAGAAGTGATACGAAGCAATATAAGAGAAGTTGAGATGAGAGATTGATGAAATGAATTTGAGAAAGAGGAGTTCGGGTATTTAAAGAAGTTTTTTTTTTACGCTCGCATGCTTGCTCATAAATCACAAAATATGGTTGCCGACACTTATGTTATACATACATGATATAGTTTTATATTATTTAATATATATTATATTTAATCTTTAGAATTAATTAAATATTATATTATATTTACGCTCATGGTAAAAATATAATTTTTACAAAAATGACACGGCCGTGGTCTCACGACTCATGTACCACTTTCGGTTTTTCGAGCGCACTTTCGTACGTTTAGAAAACTAGCCTTTTACGTTACGTGACGTGTACCTTTAATAATAATTTGATTTATTTATCAAAGATTTACTTTATGAAAAATGTAACCTATAAAATTGAGCGTTGTGGTCATTTCCTTCTATAAATCAAAGTCTCGATGTTTGTCAAAATATTTTATTTTAAATTAAACGTTTTGTGACATGTACCTTTATCAATAACTAGACTTAAATTAATTAAAAACTAACCCACTCAAAGTGTAACTTAATCTTTTGAGTGTTGTGGTCATTTACTTATATAAATCACACTCTCATTAATTAACCAAGTATATTTAATTTCAAAACGTTTTATATTTAGTTAAATATTATATTTAGTCATTTCGTAAAATACATAAATATATATTTAATGAACACGTTTTATTTAAATATTTAATTTTATTAAAATCACGGACCGTTAACATTTACAATTTGTCAAAAGGTTTCTAAAAAAAATTCTAACTTTTAAGATAGCGTTAAAAATCTTTATTCTTATTGAAATGACTCGTTAATAATTCGACAAAAGTGGTTTCAGATATTTATAAAATTCTATTATCTTTTACTCTCACCGATAACTGTTGTAATCTTATATCAAAACCAAATATTACATATCTAATACCTTATTAACGTTATCAATTAATAAGTATATATTGTATATACACATAAATGTTCGTGAATCGTCAGGCTTGGTCAAAGGGTAACTGATTATCCGAATATAGATTTCAAACTTTCTAGACTCAACATTACAGATTTTGCTTATCGTGTCGGGAACATATAAAGATTAAGGTTTAAATTTGATCGGAAATTTCCGGGTCATTACAGTACCTACCCGTTAAAGAAATTTCGTCCCCGAAATTTGATAGAGGTTGTCATGGATATAACAATAAGAATGTTTTCATGACGTATATGAGGCAATAATGGAGTTTTATCATTATTGAGAGGTTTAGATAAAACGATTCGATCATGTGAAGTACACGAGTGAAGCTATCACAAAAGAGTGAAATGAGTAAATATGGAATCATTTTAATCGATGACGTGGCTACTATTGATTTCCGGAATTTAAGGGATTTAAAGAAAATCTTACGTAATAAGATTTGGTTCTTCGGCGATCAGGATCTTCTTTGATTTAATGCAGCAATCTGTTTCGATTTCTCTGTCGGATATTTCACTATAAATCCGCCTCCTTCATTTCCTTATTTTTTTTTCACAACTCACACCTTCTACTCTTTCTCGCTTGATTCATACTTTAAAGCGTTCATCAATATGCTCCATCCAGTCCTGATTCTTGATATACTCCTAACTTTCGTATCTATAATTCTTCTTTTTCATCTACCGCCAGAAGAATCTATTTACTTCTACTATACTCTTGTGTTTATAGTGTTTCTAGTTCTCCCGTGTCTCTATATTGCTATTTGCATTGATATACACGGTTTGTAATTTTGGGGTTATTATCGAGCTTTATATTCTTCATTATTTTTCGGAGCTTCATGCTTTTGTTTTCTCCTCCCGACTTCAAGTCAAGCGAGTAATGGTCCGGAATTCGTTGGTATGAAATTCGGAGTAAACATAGCTAATGCTTTAAGAAAGAAATGGTAATAGTACGATTTTGATTTGTTAAATTACCAGAATACCCTGGAAAAGACCGAATCATCAAGAAATATTTTCTTGATATTTTTAGAATTTAGATAGAATGTAAGAGCCGTGTAACATGGCACATGATGATGGTACTGTGAATAATCACATTCCATTAGAAACTCAACATGACTTACTGTAATATAATGACGTTGATCAAGTGTCATTATATTATACTAATTCATGCATCAGTTCCCAACATTACTTCAAAACATTCATATTTTAAACTCGGAGGTTTCAGAATTTAGAAACTAACACAGTTTCTTTTATGTAGATATTACGGAGTGATAAATGATCTCAGATAAGAATAGTTATGAGAATATCTCCAGAAATATGGAGAATATTTATGATGAAAAATACGAAGATTTCTTATAATATTTAAGATAAGATGATGGTGAAGAATATCATCTGAACTGGTTTAGAATAAGGAGTAGGGTTCTTACTAACGGTTTCAGCAGGCACTGAATCATTTGGATTCTTGTGATTTATCCACAGCCTCTTTCATATTTTGCTCAATCCGTTTTTCAGTTCTCAACTTTCTCTTTTTCTGAGCTTTACCAACCCACTGTACTTTTTCGTCAAACTTTTGACTGTTAAAGTCGTTGACAGTTTTTGCTGTTTCATCAGTATTTCAAGAACTAGTTCGCAGTTTAGGGTGTTTTTCAGAAACTTCACATTCAAAGTATGAAATTCTTAGAGATAGATGTTATAGGTATAACTGAAGAGGTTCTGCGAGATTTTCAAAATACTGATTGCGGATTCTGCCAAAGAGATGACGAGCTGCTGGTATATCTACTGATGATGTCGTGGAATATAAAAGGTTCTCCGGTAACAATGGTGAAAAGACAACGTATATATATCGAGGTTATAATAAGACTAGTTTTACTTAGAAGTCGAAGTTAACTTGCTGGAGCTGTGACAAAACTGGCTACTTTGAAAAGAAATTGTAAGATTGCTTTTCCTAATAAATGGTAAAGGATTCAACACAGGTACGTGTTAAACTATGAATTTGGGTTCGAGAGTTTTTCAGGTGCATAAATATATGCAAAGATCTTTTCCTCCATAGATGAGGTGCGGTTGGTTCAACTTCTCGGTTGAGGTATTTTCAAGAATCATGAAAAGATTTGAACGCGAATTGTAACTGTCGAGGTACAAATGAGGTTTAAGATGAAATCAAGTGGCAAACTTGAAGAATTGTTTAGTTTCGTATGTTATAATCAATATTTTAATTCATTTTAATTGTCCAAAGTTAGCAGTCCAATAGTCCAATTGTCCAATAGTCCAATATATTCATATATAATTTAATATATAATATTTAAATTAATTAATACGTATCGTGACCCGTGTACCGGTCTCAGTATTGATCACAACTCAAACTGTATATATATTTTGGAATCAACCTCAACCCTGTATAGCCAACTCTAACATTCACATATAGAGTGTCTATGGTTGTTCCGATATATATATATATATATGGGTCGATATGATAAGTCGAAACCTTGTATACGTGTCCCGTTATATAAAGTGCTTAAAATAAATAAATAAATATATATCATGACCCGTGTACAACGTATTGTCTCAGAATTAATCCGACGTATTGTGTACATGTGTCCCGAATAACAGAAATTAAATGACGATAAATAAAATTGCGAGAATGTAAATTGCGATAAATAAATGTAATACAGAATTAACAGTTAGCTGGGAACGGTT
This sequence comes from Rutidosis leptorrhynchoides, assembly GCF_046630445.1. Taxonomy (NCBI): domain Eukaryota; kingdom Viridiplantae; phylum Streptophyta; class Magnoliopsida; order Asterales; family Asteraceae; genus Rutidosis; species Rutidosis leptorrhynchoides. Next base: position 36,706,256 of record NC_092340.1, read on the forward strand.
AGCGTGGATTCTTAACAAAATTTATCGTAGTTAATTTGTTTGTTTCTAACACTTTTTATTTTGTCCAGTGTTTTCTTCGTTATGCCACTTGTTGGATTCTGATAGGTCAAAATCCAAATATGTAATTTGAATGAAAATGGTTGTTCTGTGGTGAACGAATATGTATATCGGTAGTTGTAAGTAGGATAGTAAATGACCGTTGAATCAGATTCGAAGAATGTACAGTGTAACTTATTAATGTGAAATCTAAATATTCCTCGGGTACTACCTACTCGTTAAAATATTTTCATCATTAATAGTTTGTACGAAAGAATTTTTAATTACAATCTTTATGAAAATATACTTGCATATATATTTTCTTCGGATGTAATTATGAATTTAATGAGTCAATAGGATATTAAACTCATTTGATTTATCGTTATTACTAGATGACATGATCTCTAAAACATTAGAGATTACATAATCGTCATGTCGAACGAAGATAAATGAGGTAGAACGATATGTAAAGCGATGATAATCGATGTAGAGCGATATGTAGAACGAAGATCATATTCGAAGTACAGATGGGGTTATTGAGGCGTGTGAGGTTGATATCCGAGGTACAGATTGTGATGTTGAGGTTTACGACGCGGTTGTGGTTGGGGGTGATAAGGGTACTGTCGGCGTTGGTGGTGGTGGTACGGATTATGCTGCTGGTGCTGCTGCTGGTGTTTGCATCCTTCGCACCATGTTCTCCAAAGCCGTCACGCGAGCGCGTAGTTCGTTAACTTCTGTTAGTACACTGGGATGATTGGCGGTTGGAGCGAGCGGATGAATAAGATTCGAAATATGGGATAGTATGTAATCGTGATGGGATACTCTAGAAATGAGAGAGAAGATGGTGTTTCGAATAGGTTCGCCGGTAAGTGCTTCAGGTTCATCACCAAGAGGGCAATTTGGTGGATGGAAGGGATCTTCGATGTGAAATGATTGTCGGATATCGGATGATACTCTAGCTATATAGAATATCTATATATATAATACTAAAGATTTCGTAGACTACAGAGGAACCTACGGCATATGTCAGGCAAGTCTACAGATGCGCTAAGATATGAATTATCAGATACGCTAAGATATGAATTTTGTCTATACACTATCGATGCACTAAATGCAGTAAGACGTGTCTAGACTTAAGAATGATAAGCAGGTAATTTTCTAAGGATAATAAACAGATGATTTCAGACTAGATATGATAAGCAAAACTTTTGATATGTAGACATGGTCGAAGTCCAGATTCATTAATGTATCCTAACAACTACTAGTCAGACACACTAATGCAAGACCTGGTTCACTAAGACCACCGCTCTGATACCAACTGTGAATACAGTGGGGACGCATCCCACTCAGTGCCTTCCCAGCTAACCACCTGGTGACCACTGAGCGTACCTTAGACACTGATTTTACGGCCCGCCTCTCAGCAACGTACATCCAACCCTAATAGGGACCGCGAGGAGTAAGAGCCAATGCTTCGTCACAGGTAACACTGTGAGAACCCCCTCTACAATTAACCCGCTAATAAACGGCATTAAACCAGCTCTGATACCAACTTTAACAACCCGTCCTAATCCTCCTGGACGAAGTCATCATCATTTGGCCCCATCGCGATAATCGACTCCAAGTAATGTCCTTAACATGAGCACATGCACAGCGGAAGACTTAATTCGTACCTGAGAATAACATGCTTTAAAACGTCAACATAAAGTTGGTGAGATATAGGTTTGATGTTAGCAGCGTTATAACTATGGACCACAAGATTTCATATTCATAAATGTTTAAATAAAAATATTCTAGGTTGTTGAGCACTTGATAACCATACTTAACATTTAATCAACGTCCCATATTCCCTTTATTATGAAATCTTACTACACCGTACCAAGTGTAGTTACCGAAACGAAGTACTGTGCAACCGTTGAATACTGGTCGTCCAGTTCGGTTGGGGTTGTCAGGCCCGATAGATCTATCAACATGATTCGCGTTTACAATACCTCATGTAAATAATAGTTACCAAGTTACAGGGAAGTATGCCAGTGGTACAACTCAACGTAGAATATATATTTTTAATCACTTGTGTCCATAACGTAAATCATAAAATGCATGTATTCTCATCCCGAAATATTTAGAGTTTAAAAGTGGGACTATATACTCACCATACTGTATTTTGTAGTAAAAATACATATAACATAATTGAACACGTATAAGGTTGGCCTCGGATTCACGAACCTAAATTAATTATATATATTTATATATTGGTTAATATCTGTTTAACAATTAAGGTTAAGTCGTAGTGTACCTCAATCTTAATGCTCGAGACTAATATGCAACATGCTTAAATATCGTTATTTTATATTTTAAATATTTTTACAAAATTTATTAGAGTAAATAATAATATAATTCATTTATTACTAAATAAAATTTTATATAAAAATATACTAAAATGATAAGTTAACATTTTATAATAATAATAATATTTCCATTAAAAATAATACTTTTAATAAAAATAATAATTTTAATGTTAATGATAATAAATTGATAGTTTTAATAATAATAATAATGATCAAAATAATAATTTGATAGTTTTTGATAAAAATATTAATTATTAATAATAATAATCATAATAATAATAATAATAATAATAATAATAATAATAATAATAATAATAATAATGATAATAATCAAATAATAATTACGATGATTTTAACGACGACGTAATAATAAAAAATATCATTTTAAAAAAAAATTCAATTGACTATAACTTCTAATCCGTTCATCAAACCCATTCGATCTCTAAATGAAAAGTTTATGATTTTTCGCCAGCTTTCCAAAAACATGCATATCATATACCTTATCTCAATCGCATGAGTAACTAATTCAGATTCTATCCTAAAATATATTTTGACAAAAATAAATATACAAGCATGCATAATCCTAAATACTCGAGCACTAGTCAAGGATACACTAATAATAAATAAAAGTTAAGTTATGAGTGCTCACGTATCAATATTGAGGTTCAATATTGCAGGAAAGTATGTAGACACAACGGGGATGACAAACACTAAATTTGACCTCATGAGCATATCCATGAATTATACCCATCACCTCCATAGCTATAACCTATAATTTCCTTAACTCTATCCCGCTCTCAAAACGTGTTTGGAAATAGCTCGCGCGTACCTCTTGTCGTAATATTTTATGTATAATACTAGTAATATTACTCCTAATAATACTAATACTGATAATAATAAGATTAATAATCTTAATAATAAAATTAATAAATAAATAAAGAAGTGATACGGAGCAATATAAGAGAAGTTGAGATGAGAGATTGATGAAATGAATTTGAGAAAGAGGAGTTCGGGTATTTAAAGAAGTTTTTTTTTTTTTTTACGCTCGCATGCTTGCTCATAAATCACAAAATATGGTTGCCGACACTTATGTTATACATACATGATATAGTTTTATATTATTTAATATATATTATATTTAATCTTTAGAATTAATTAAATATTATATTATATTTACGCTCATGGTAAAAATATAATTTTTACAAAAATGACACGGCCGTGGTCTCACGACTCATGTACCACTTTCGGTTTTTCGAGCGCACTTTCGTACGTTTAGAAAACTAGCCTTTTATGTTACGTGACGTGTACCTTTAATAATAATTTGATTTATTTATCAAAGATTTACTTTATGAAAAATGTAACCTATAAAATTGAGCATTGTGGTCATTTCCTTCTATAAATCAAAGTCTCGATGTTTGTTAAAATATTTTATTTTAAATTAAACGTTTTGTGACATGTACCTTTATCAATAACTAGACTTAAATTAATTAAAAACTAACCCACTCAAAGTGTAACTTAATCTTTTGAGTATTGTGGTCATTTACTTATATAAATCACACTCTCATTAATTAACCAAGTATATTTAATTTCAAAACGTTTTATATTTAGTTAAATATTATATTTAGTCATTTTGTAAAATACATAAATATATATTTAATGAACACGTTTTATTTAAATATTTATTTTTATTAAAATCACGGACCGTTAACATTTACAATTTGTCAAAAGGTTTCTAAAAAAAATTCTAACTTTTAAGATAACGTTAAAAATCTTTATTCTTATTGAAATGACTCGTTAATAATTCGACAAAAGTGGTTTCAGATATTTATAAAATTCTATTATCTTTTACTCTCACCGATAACTGTTGTAATCTTATATCAAAACCAAATATTACATATCTAATACCTTATTAACGTTATCAATTAATAAGTATATATATTGTATATACACATAAATGTTCGTGAATCGTCAGGCTTGGTCAAAGGGTAACTGATTATCCGAATATAGATTTCAAACTTTCTAGACTCAACATTACAGATTTTGCTTATCGTGTCGGGAACATATAAAGATTATGGTTTAAATTTGATCGGAAATTTCCGGGTCATTACATAAGAGTTGTTCAAAATATAAAAAAAATTAAAACGTTTGTATTTTCTTTTAGTTACAAAAACTAATAGGTAGTTTTTTTTAAAAAAATTAAGTTTTTATTTATTTTATATAAATACTTTTTATAAATATAAAATAGAAAAATTAAAAACAAATAAATAAAATAGAAATCGGGCCAAGGTACTGTAGCGGCCCAATATTGTAGTGACCCGAACTTTTCCATGTTTATATATATTAATTGAGATTGATATTTACATGATTAAATGTTTCCAACATGTTAAGCAATCAAAATTGTTAAGACTTGATTAATTGAAATATGTTTCATATAGACAATTGACCACCCAAGTTGATCGGTGATTCACGAACGTTAAAACTTGTAAAAACTATATGATGACATATATATGGATATATATATATAGTTAACATGATACTATGATAAGAAAACATATCATAAAGTATATTAACAATGAACTGCATATGTAAAAACAAGACTACTAACTTAATGATTTTTAAACGAGACATATATGTAACGATTATCGTTGTAAAGACATTTAATGTATATATATCATATTAAGAGATATTCATACATGATAATATCATGATAATATAATAATTTAAAATCTCATTTGATATTATAAACATTGGGTTAACAACATTTAACAAGATCGTTAACCTAAAGGTTTCAAAACAACACTTACATGTAACGACTAACGATGACTTAACGACTCAGTTAAAATGTATATACATGTAGTGTTTTAATATGTATTTATACACTTTTGAAAGACTTCAATACACTTATCAAAATACTTCTACTTAACAAAAATGCTTACAATTACATCCTCGTTCAGTTTCATCAACAATTCTACTCGTATGCACCCGTATTCGTACTCGTACAATACACAGCTTTTAGATGTATGTACTATTGGTATATACACTCCAATGATCAGCTCTTAGCAGCCCATGTGAGTCACCTAACACATGTGGGAACCATCATTTGGCAACTAGCATGAAATATCTCATAAAATTACAAAAATATGAGTAATCATTCATGACTTATTTACATGAAAACAAAATTACATATCCTTTATATCTAATCCATACACCAACGACCAAAAACACCTACAAACACTTTCATTCTTCAATTTTCTTCATCTAATTGATCTCTCTCAAGTTCTATCTTCAAGTTCTAAGTGTTCTTCATAAATTCCAAAAGTTCTAGTTTCATAAAATCAAGAATACTTTCAAGTTTGCTAGCTCACTTCCAATCTTGTAAGGTGATCATCCAACCTCAAGAAATCTTTGTTTCTTACAGTAGGTTATCATTCTAATACAAGGTAATAATCATATTCAAACTTTGGTTCAATTTCTATAACTATAACAATCTTATTTTAAGTGATGATCTTACTTGAACTTGTTTTCGTATCATGATTCTGCTTCAAGAACTTCGAGCCATCCAAGGATCCATTGAAGCTAGATCCATTTTTCTCTTTTCCAGTAGGTTTATCCAAGGAACTTAAGGTAGTAATGATGTTCATAACATCATTCGATTCATACATATAAAGCTATCTTATTCGAAGGTTTAAACTTGTAATCACTAGAACATAGTTTAGTTAATTCTAAACTTGTTCGCAAACAAAAGTTAATCCTTCTAACTTGACTTTTAAAATAAACTAAACACATGTTCTATATCTATATGATATGCTAACTTAATGATTTAAAACCTGGAAACACGAAAAACACCGTAAAACCGGATTTACGCCGTCGTAGTAACACCGCGGGCTGTTTTGGGTTAGTTAATTAAAAACTATGATAAACTTTGATTTAAAAGTTGTTATTCTGAGAAAATGATTTTTATTATGAACATGAAACTATATCCAAAAGTTATGGTTAAACTCAAAGTGGAAGTATGTTTTCTAAAATGGTCATCTAGACGTCGTTCTTTCGACTGAAATGACTACCTTTACAAAAATGACTTGTAACTTATTTTTCCGACTATAAACCTATAATTTTTCTGTTTAGATTCATAAAATAGAGTTCAATATGAAACCATAGCAATTTGATTCACTCAAAACGGATTTAAAATGAAGAAGTTATGGGTAAAACAAGATTGGATAATTTTTCTCATTTTAGCTACGTGAAAATTGGTAACAAATATATTCCAACCATAACTTAATCAACTTGTATTGTATATTATGTAATCTTGAGATACCATAGACACGTATACAATGTTTCGACCTATCATGTCGACACATCTATATATATTTCGGAACAACCATAGACACTCTATATGTGAATGTTGGAGTTAGCTATACAGGGTTGAGGTTGATTCCAAAATATGTATAGTTTGAGTTGTGATCAATACTGAGATACGTATACACTGGGTCGTGGATTGATTCAAGATAATATTTATCGATTTATTTCTGTATATCTAACTGTGGACAACTAGTTATAGGTTACTAACGAGGACAGCTGACTTAATAAACTTAAAACATCAAAATATATTAAAAGTGTTGTAAATATATTTTGAACATACTTTGATATATATGTATATATTGTTATAGGTTCGTGAATCAACCAGTGGCCAAGTCTTACTTCCCGACGAAGTAAAAATCTGTGAAAGTGAGTTATAGTCCCACTTTTAAAATCTAATATTTTTGGGATGAGAATACATGCAGGTTTTATAAATGATTTACAAAATAGACACAAGTACGTGAAACTACATTCTATGGTTGAATTATCGAAATCGAATATGCCCCTTGTTATTAAGTCTGGTAATCTAAGAATTAGGGAACAGACACCCTAATTGACGCGAATCCTAAAGATAGATCTATTGGGCTTAACAAACCCCATCCAAAGTACCGGATGCTTTAGTACTTCGAAATTTATATCATATCCGAAGGGTGTCCCGGAATGATGGGGATATTCTTATATATGCATCTTGTTAATGTCGGTTACCAGGTGTTCACCATATGAATGATTTTTATCTCTATGTATGGGATGTGTATTGAAATATGAAATCTTGTGGTCTATTATTATGATTTGATATATATAGGTTAAACCTATAACTCACCAACATTTTTGTTGACGTTTTAAGCATGTTTATTCTCAGGTGATTATTAAGAGCTTCCGCTGTCGCATACTTAAATAAGGATGAGATTTGGAGTCCATGCTTGTATGATATTGTGTAAAAACTGCATTCAAGAAACTTATTTTGTTGTAACATATTTGTATTGTAAACCATTATGTAATGGTCGTGTGTAAACAGGATATTTTAGATTATCATTATTTGATAATCTACGTAAAGCTTTTTAAACCTTTATTGATGAAATAAAGGTTATGGTTTGTTTTAAAATGAATGCAGTCTTTGAAAAACGTCTCATATAGAGGTCAAAACCTCGCAACGAAATCAATTAATATGGAACGTTTTTAATCAATAAGAACGGGACATTTCAGTTGGTATCAGAGCGTTGGTCTTAGAGAACCAGAATTTTGCATTAGTGTGTCTTATCGAGTTTGTTAGGATGCATTAGTGAGTCTGGACTTCGACCGTGTTTACTTGAAAAATGATTGCTTAACAAATTTTGTTGGAAACTATATATTTTTAACATGTGAATATTATGTGATATATTAATCTCTTAACGCGTTTGATATTATGTGATAGATGTCTATCTCTAGAACAAGTCCCATTGACTCACCTAATAATAATGAAGAGTCAAATGTAAATTGGAATGATTCGTGGACTGATTCACAAGTTCCCGAAGAGGAACCGGAAGAAGAGTCGGAACCGGAAGAAGAATCGGAACCGGAAGAAGAATCGGAACCGGATGAAGAAATAGAACCGGTGGGGGAAATAATAAAACAGTTAAGTAAAAGAAAATCCTCAACCAACCGACCAAGGTTAATTATGGTCAATGGTGTTTCCGCCAAGGAAGCAAAATATTGGGAGGATTACCAATTCTCCGATGAATCGGATTCCGACGAGAATTCCGATGATGTTATAGAAATTACCCCAACTGAATTTAAAAAGGCAAAAGAAAATAATAAGGGAAAGGGCATAAAAATAGAGAAATCTAATTCCAACCCCGATGAACTTTATATGTATCGTCAACCCCCGAAGTCCTTAAGTTGTAACAATGACCCGGGAACCTCTAAACCACCAGGTTTTTCTAAACCAATGTGGATAACGACGGCTCGTATTAGGGGAAAATCATATATCCCTAGAAACTTGGCAAAACGAACCAAAACCGAAGAAGAAGAAACAAGCGAGTCGGAATAAGATAGTTGTATTCATGTGGTGTAATATATGTAATGTAGTGTGCTTATGCTTTATGATATATGTAAAAATTGCTTGTATTAATAAGTATTTTTTTTTTTATGAATCTAACTCTTGTCTATTTTACAGTATAAAAACGCAAAATGGATAGACAACCCAATATTTTAAGAGACCTACCCGGAGACATGATTGATGAAATCTTGTCTAAAGTCGGTCAGAATTCCTCGGCACAACTATTTAAGGCGAGATCAGTTTGTAAGACATTCGAAGAACGTTCCAAGAATGTCTTGGTTTATAAGAGACTTTCGTTTGAAAGATGGGGGATATCACATTGGGAAACCCATAAGTTACGATGTGTTTACTTTGACGCATATATTGCGGGGAACCCAAATGCTATTTTACGCAATGGGTTAAGAAATTATTTTGACTCAATATATCCGAATATTGGACTTCGTGATTTAGAAAAAGCGGCTAACATGCAACATAAAGAAGCATGTTATGCTTACGGATTAGTAATGTTCGCTTCTCACCAAAGTGAGAACAAGAACATCGGGCTACAACTATTAAACAAAACGTTCCCACAAGTGACGGAGTCGGTAATTGGGGTAAGAAATGAGGTTTTTAGATTGTTACGGGACTGTTGGACATTACGTAACCCTCGTCCCTTTGACGACGTTACAACACGCTGTCTTATCAACGGCCATAACGGTTATGTTGCACAAGACCAAGGATGGGAAGTAGTCCTAGTAAAACCAGAATGCATGACTTGTTTCTGGACGTATGAATTACGTGTCTTTATTGCCTTTGCTGAACGACTTGTGTACTAGCTAGAATTATCTTCACAACTATCTTGTATCAAAGTTATTGTGTGCTATATTTCATGCTTTATGTAAAATAAGCGGTATTGTAAGTTTGTAAAATATTGTATAAAAGTTTGAACGCGAAATATTATTATAATCAGTTTTTCATATAGAATTGTAGTAGTTGAATTGTATATTAGCTACTAAGTATGAACTTAACGGGTAGGTACTACCCGAATTTAAACTTATAAAACGCTAATATGAAGAAAAAGCTTTTATAAATGAGTTCATATTATGCTACGAAATACTATTAACTACTCTTAATATTCTGTATGATTAACTTGTTCCATTTAACTATTTTGAAGGAAATGGCACCGACTACTCGACACACCGTGAATATGAATGAAGAGGAATTCCGTACTTTTCTAGCTTCAAACATAGCCGCAGTACAGGCTGCGCTACATACCAACAATAACCTTGGATCTAGCAGTACAGGAAATCGTGTAGGATGCACCTACAAAGAATTCACTGCCTGCAAACCTTTGGAATTTAATGGAACCGAAGGACCGATCGGATTGAAACGGTGGACCGAGAAGGTTGAATCGGTGTTTGCCATAAGTAAGTGTACTGAAGAGGACAAAGTGAAGTACGCTACGCATACCTTCACAGGTTCTGCGTTAACATGGTGGAATACCTATCTAGAGCAAGTGGGACAAGACGATGCGTACGCACTACCGTGGTCAGCATTCAAGCACTTGATGAACGAGAAGTACCGTCCCAGAACCGAGGTCAATAAGCTCAAGACAGAACTTAGAGGGTTACGAACCCAAGGATTTGATATTACCACGTACGAAAGACGATTCACAGAATTGTGCCTATTGTGTCCGGGAGCATTCGAAGATGAGGAAGAGAAGATCGACGCGTTTGTGAAAGGATTACCGGAAAGAATCCAAGAAGATATAAGTTCACACGAGCCCGCCTCCATACAACAGGCATGTAGAATGGCTCACAAACTAGTGAACCAGATTGAAGAAAGAATTAAAGAACAGACTGCTGAAGAGGCCAATGTGAAGCAAGTCAAAAGAAAGTGGGAGGAAAACGGTGATAAGAATCACCAATACAACAACAACAGCAATTATAACAATAATCGCAACAACTATCCTAACAATCGCAACATCAATCGCAACTACAACAAACGGCCCAACAACAACAACAACAACAACAACAACAACCACAACAATCATCTTAACAACAATAATAACCGCAACAACAACAACAACAACAACAACAATCAGAAGCAGCTATGCCAAAGGTGTGAAAAGTATCACTCGGGGTTCTGCACCAAATTTTGCAACAAGTGTAAAAGAAATGGTCATAGCGCGGCGAAGTGTGATGTCTACGGACCAGGGGTTAACAGAACGAAAGGAACAAATGGTGTCGGAACGAGTAATGGCGGAGCAAGTAGTGTCGGAGCAAGTTATGCCAATGTAGTTTGTTATAAATGTGGAAAACCGGGCCACATTATTAGAAATTGCCCGAACCAGGAGAACACGAATGGACAAGGCCGCGGAAGAGTTTTCAATATTAATGCGGCAGAGGCACAGGAAGACCCGGAGCTTGTTACGGGTACGTTTCTTATTGACAATAAATCTGCTTACGTTTTATTTGATTCGGGTGCGGATAGAAGCTATATGAGTAGAGATTTTTGTGCTAAATTAAGTTGTCCATTGACGCCTTTGGATAGTAAATTTTTACTCGAATTAGCAAATGGTAAATTAATTTCAGCAGATAATATATGTCGGAATCGAGAAATTAAACTGGTTAGCGAAACATTTAAGATTGATTTGATACCAGTAGAGTTAGGGAGTTTTGATGTGATAATCGGTATGGACTGGTTGAAAGAAGTGAAAGCAGAGATCGTTTGTTACAAAAATGCAATTCGCATTATACGAGAAAAAGGAAAACCCTTAATGGTGTACGGAGAAAAGGGCAACACGAAGCTACATCTTATTAGTAATTTGAAGGCACAAAAACTAATAAGAAAAGGTTGCTATGCTGTTCTAGCACACGTCGAGAAAGTACAAACTGAAGAAAAGAGCATCAATGATGTTCCCATCGCAAAAGAATTTCCCGATGTATTTCCGAAAGAATTACCGGGATTACCCCCACATCGATCCGTTGAATTTCAAATAGATCTTGTACCAGGAGCTGCACCAATAGCTCGTGCTCCTTAAAGACTCGCACCCAGCGAGATGAAAGAACTACAAAGCCAATTACAAGAACTTTTAGAGCGTGGTTTCATTCGACCAAGCACATCACCGTGGGGAGCTCCTGTTTTGTTTGTCAAGAAGAAAGATGGTACATTCAGGTTGTGTATCGACTACCGAGAGTTGAACAAACTTACCATCAAGAACCGCTACCCACTACCGAGAATCGATGACTTATTTGATCAACTACAAGGCTCGTCTGTTTATTCAAAGATTGACTTACGTTCCGGGTATCATCAAATGCGGGTGAAAGAAGATGATATTCCAAAGACTGCTTTCAGAACACGTTACGGTCATTACGAGTTTATGGTCATGCCGTTTGGTTTAACTAATGCACCAGCTGTGTTCATGGACCTTATGAACCGAGTGTGTGGACCATACCTTGACAAGTTTGTCATTGTTTTCATTGATGACATACTTATTTACTCAAAGAATGACCAAGAACACGGTGAACATTTGAGAAAGGTGTTAGAAGTATTGAGGAAGGAAGAATTGTACGCTAAGTTTTCAAAGTGTGCATTTTGGTTGGAAGAAGTTCAATTCCTCGGTCACATAGTGAACAAAGAAGGTATTAAGGTGGATCCGGTAAAGATAGAAACTGTTGAAAAGTGGGAAACCCCGAAAACTCCAAAACACATACGCCAGTTTTTAGGACTAGCTGGTTACTACAGAAGGTTCATCCAAGACTTTTCCAGAATAGCAAAACCCTTGACTGCATTAACGCATAAAGGGAAGAAATTTGAATGGAATGATGAACAAGAGAAAGCGTTTCAGTTATTGAAGAAAAAGCTAACTACGGCACCTATATTGTCATTGCCTGAAGGGAATGATGATTTTGTGATTTATTGTGATGCATCAAAGCAAGGTCTCGGTTGTGTATTAATGCAACGAACGAAGGTGATTGCTTATGCGTCTAGACAATTGAAGATTCACGAACAAAATTATACGACGCATGATTTGGAATTAGGCGCGGTTGTTTTTGCATTAAAGACTTGGAGGCACTACTTATATGGGGTCAAAAGTATTATATATACCGACCACAAAAGTCTTCAACACATATTTAATCAGAAACAACTGAATATGAGGCAGCGTAGGTGGATTGAATTATTGAATGATTACGACTTTGAGATTTGTTACCACCCGGGGAAGGCAAATGTGGTAGCCGATGCCTTGAGCAGGAAGGACAGAGAACCCATTCGAGTAAAATCTATGAATATAATGATTCATAATAACATTACTACTCAAATAAAGGAGGCGCAACAAGGAGTTTTAAAAGAGGGAAATTTAAAGGATGAAATACCCAAAGGATCGGAGAAGCATCTTAATATTCGGGAAGACGGAACCAGGTATAGGGCTGAAAGGATTTGGGTACCAAAATTTGGAGATATGAGAGAAATGGTACTTAGAGAAGCTCATAAAACCAGATACTCAATACATCCTGGAACGGGGAAGATGTACAAGGATCTCAAGAAACATTTTTGGTGGCCGGGTATGAAAGCCGATGTTGCTAAATACGTAGGAGAATGTTTGACGTGTTCTAAGGTCAAAGCTGAGCATCAGAAACCATCAGGTCTACTTCAACAACCCGAAATCCCGGAATGGAAATGGGAAAACATTACCATGGATTTCATCACTAAATTGCCAAGGACTGCAAGTGGTTTTGATACTATTTGGGTAATAGTTGATCGTCTCACCAAATCAGCACACTTCCTACCAATAAGAGAAGATGACAAGATGGAGAAGTTAGCACGACTGTATTTGAAGGAAGTCGTCTCCAGACATGGAATACCAATCTCTATTATCTCTGATAGGGATGGCAGATTTATTTCAAGATTCTGGCAGACATTACAACAAGCATTAGGAACTCGTCTAGACATGAGTACTGCCTATCATCCACAAACTGATGGGCAGAGCGAAAGGACGATACAAACGCTTGAAGACATGCTACGAGCATGTGTTATTGATTTCGGAAACAGTTGGGATCGACATCTACCGTTAGCAGAATTTTCCTACAACAACAGCTACCATTCAAGCATTGAGATGGCGCCGTTTGAAGCACTTTATGGTAGAAAGTGCAGGTCTCCGATTTGTTGGAGTGAAGTGGGGGATAGACAGATTACGGGTCCGGAGATTATACAAGAAACTACCGAGAAGATCATCCAAATTCAACAACGGTTGAAAACCGCCCAAAGTCGACAAAAGAGCTACGCTGACATTAAAAGAAAAGATATAGAATTTGAAATTGGAGAGATGGTCATGCTTAAAGTTGCACCTTGGAAAGGCGTTGTTCGATTTGGTAAACGAGGGAAATTAAATCCAAGGTATATTGGACCATTCAAGATTATTGATCGTGTCGGAACAGTAGCTTACCGACTAGAATTACCTCAACAACTCGCGGCTGTACATAACACTTTCCACGTCTCGAATTTGAAGAAATGTTTTGCTAAAGAAGATCTCACTATTCCGTTAGATGAAATCCAAATCAACGAAAAACTTCAATTCATCGAAGAACCCGTCGAAATAATGGATCGTGAGGTTAAAAGACTTAAGCAAAACAAGATACCAATTGTTAAGGTTCGATGGAATGCTCGTAGAGGACCCGAGTTCACCTGGGAGCGTGAAGATCAGATGAAGAAGAAATACCCGCATCTATTTCCAGAAGATTCGTCAACACCTTCAACAGCTTAAAATTTCGGGACGAAATTTATTTAACGGGTAGGTACTGTAGTGACCCGAACTTTTCCATGTTTATATATATTAATTGAGATTGATATTTACATGATTAAATGTTTCCAACATGTTAAGCAATCAAAATTGTTAAGACTTGATTAATTGAAATATGTTTCATATAGACAATTGACCACCCAAGTTGATCGGTGATTCACGAACGTTAAAACTTGTAAAAACTATATGATGACATATATATGGATATATATATATAGTTAACATGATACTATGATAAGAAAACATATCATAAAGTATATTAACAATGAACTGCATATGTAAAAACAAGACTACTAACTTAATGATTTTTAAACGAGACATATATGTAACGATTATCGTTGTAAAGACATTTAATGTATATATATCATATTAAGAGATATTCATACATGATAATATCATGATAATATAATAATTTAAAATCTCATTTGATATTATAAACATTGGGTTAACAACATTTAACAAGATCGTTAACCTAAAGGTTTCAAAACAACACTTACATGTAACGACTAACGATGACTTAACGACTCAGTTAAAATGTATATACATGTAGTGTTTTAATATGTATTTATACACTTTTGAAAGACTTCAATACACTTATCAAAATACTTCTACTTAACAAAAATGCTTACAATTACATCCTCGTTCAGTTTCATCAACAATTCTACTCGTATGCACCCGTATTCGTACTCGTACAATACACAGCTTTTAGATGTATGTACTATTGGTATATACACTCCAATGATCAGCTCTTAGCAGCCCATGTGAGTCACCTAACACATGTGGGAACCATCATTTGGCAACTAGCATGAAATATCTCATAAAATTACAAAAATATGAGTAATCATTCATGACTTATTTACATGAAAACAAAATTACATATCCTTTATATCTAATCCATACACCAACGACCAAAAACACCTACAAACACTTTCATTCTTCAATTTTCTTCATCTAATTGATCTCTCTCAAGTTCTATCTTCAAGTTCTAAGTGTTCTTCATAAATTCCAAAAGTTCTAGTTTCATAAAATCAAGAATACTTTCAAGTTTGCTAGCTCACTTCCAATCTTGTAAGGTGATCATCCAACCTCAAGAAATCTTTGTTTCTTACAGTAGGTTATCATTCTAATACAAGGTAATAATCATATTCAAACTTTGGTTCAATTTCTATAACTATAACAATCTTATTTTAAGTGATGATCTTACTTGAACTTGTTTTCGTATCATGATTCTGCTTCAAGAACTTCGAGCCATCCAAGGATCCATTGAAGCTAGATCCATTTTTCTCTTTTCCAGTAGGTTTATCCAAGGAACTTAAGGTAGTAATGATGTTCATAACATCATTCGATTCATACATATAAAGCTATCTTATTCGAAGGTTTAAACTTGTAATCACTAGAACATAGTTTAGTTAATTCTAAACTTGTTCGCAAACAAAAGTTAATCCTTCTAACTTGACTTTTAAAATAAACTAAACACATGTTCTATATCTATATGATATGCTAACTTAATGATTTAAAACCTGGAAACACGAAAAACACCGTAAAACCGGATTTACGCCGTCGTAGTAACACCGCGGGCTGTTTTGGGTTAGTTAATTAAAAACTATGATAAACTTTGATTTAAAAGTTGTTATTCTGAGAAAATGATTTTTATTATGAACATGAAACTATATCCAAAAGTTATGGTTAAACTCAAAGTGGAAGTATGTTTTCTAAAATGGTCATCTAGACGTCGTTCTTTCGACTGAAATGACTACCTTTACAAAAATGACTTGTAACTTATTTTTCCGACTATAAACCTATAATTTTTCTGTTTAGATTCATAAAATAGAGTTCAATATGAAACCATAGCAATTTGATTCACTCAAAACGGATTTAAAATGAAGAAGTTATGGGTAAAACAAGATTGGATAATTTTTCTCATTTTAGCTACGTGAAAATTGGTAACAAATATATTCCAACCATAACTTAATCAACTTGTATTGTATATTATGTAATCTTGAGATACCATAGACACGTATACAATGTTTCGACCTATCATGTCGACACATCTATATATATTTCGGAACAACCATAGACACTCTATATGTGAATGTTGGAGTTAGCTATACAGGGTTGAGGTTGATTCCAAAATATGTATAGTTTGAGTTGTGATCAATACTGAGATACGTATACACTGGGTCGTGGATTGATTCAAGATAATATTTATCGATTTATTTCTGTATATCTAACTGTGGACAACTAGTTATAGGTTACTAACGAGGACAGCTGACTTAATAAACTTAAAACATCAAAATATATTAAAAGTGTTGTAAATATATTTTTAACATACTTTGATATATATGTATATATTGTTATAGGTTCGTGAATCAACCAGTGGCCAAGTCTTACTTCCCGACGAAGTAAAAATCTGTGAAAGTGAGTTATAGTCCCACTTTTAAAATCTAATATTTTTGGGATGAGAATACATGCAGGTTTTATAAATGATTTACAAAATAGACACAAGTACGTGAAACTACATTCTATGGTTGAATTATCGAAATCGAATATGCCCCTTGTTATTAAGTCTGGTAATCTAAGAATTAGGGAACAGACACCCTAATTGACGCGAATCCTAAAGATAGATCTATTGGGCTTAACAAACCCCATCCAAAGTACCGGATGCTTTAGTACTTCGAAATTTATATCATATCCGAAGGGTGTCCCGGAATGATGGGGATATTCTTATATATGCATCTTGTTAATGTCGGTTACCAGGTGTTCACCATATGAATGATTTTTATCTCTATGTATGGGATGTGTATTGAAATATGAAATCTTGTGGTCTATTATTATGATTTGATATATATAGGTTAAACCTATAACTCACCAACATTTTTGTTGACGTTTTAAGCATGTTTATTCTCAGGTGATTATTAAGAGCTTCCGCTGTCGCATACTTAAATAAGGATGAGATTTGGAGTCCATGCTTGTATGATATTGTGTAAAAACTGCATTCAAGAAACTTATTTTGTTGTAACATATTTGTATTGTAAACCATTATGTAATGGTCGTGTGTAAACAGGATATTTTAGATTATCATTATTTGATAATCTACGTAAAGCTTTTTAAACCTTTATTGATGAAATAAAGGTTATGGTTTGTTTTAAAATGAATGCAGTCTTTGAAAAACGTCTCATATAGAGGTCAAAACCTCGCAACGAAATCAATTAATATGGAACGTTTTTAATCAATAAGAACGGGACATTTCAAATATCTGGCCTGGAACCCTAACCCATGCGACCACATGAAAATATAACGCGATATTCATGCGATCGCATGGCCTAACCTGACACGCTGGTCTGAACCTGGTACTGCATTAATTACGGTTATTATTAATTATTATTATTATTATTAAACCCTAATTAGGGTTTATATTTTATATTAATTAGTTTAGTTTATTTATTTTTTGTATTTTTAAGTTTAATTAGTTTTATTAAATTATAAAAGTAATACTTTTATAAAATACTTTATATAAAAATAATATTTTTATAAAAAAATTGTATTTTTATAACTTAAGTTTTATTTCTATATTTCCTATCTTTTTAATCGTTTATACGTAATATTTATATTTTTCGCTCGTAATTAGTTTTAAGTTATAGTTTAGTATTTTGCCGTAGTTATTTCTATTTCTAGACTCTTAGGCTTTGTCGTAAAATCCCTTAAGTGCTTTTTTAGATTAAAATTTAGACGCTTTAGAATTTTACGACGTCGCTCATCGCTTTAATATTTAATAGACTTTAGTATCTTTTTAAGTTATTGCCGTTTTGGATATAGAATTCCCTTTAAGCTTTAATATCTTTAGATGTAAGTTTAAATTTTTAGTTTTTAGACTTTTGAGTTTCGACATTTTACTTTCTTTTATTTATTTTTCGACGCTTATTTTCTTATTTTTATTTTTCGACGTTTTTCGACGCGCTCTTTTTCTTTCTTATTTTTCGACGCTCTAGTTTTTAGGATATAGAATTTTCTATTTCTTCTCTAAAATTTCTTTAAATTTCAACGAAAAATTATTTTAAGTGGTTAAATTGATAGACATCCAAAATTTTCTGGTTCGTAGTAATAGTTGGATTTGTTAGTGGCGAGTTGTGGGCTTCCGATTTAAAGGGTCCTGGCTACTTGCTGCATCTATTGGCTATTTGAAACGTGAGCAAAATCAGAAAAGTCTATTAATTTGATAACTTATATAATTTTTATCTTTTATAACTAATAGGATATTCAGTGAATGCACCGAGCAAAACGTTCACCACCTTTTATACGTTCACCACCTGTAACTCGATCAAGACATCTAGCCAATATTTTCGCCATTAATTTTTCTTTAGAATCGTCATCAAGTCGACCAAGTACTCCAATTCAAATTTCTGATAATCCATTTTTTGAACCCGGATTCACAATTGAGAACCCGGAGGATATTCAGGGACAATTCAGAGATCCTGAACCATTAATCTTTCCTCCGGAACCACCAATCATTCAAACAGAGATTGTCGAGGAACAGACCATTAAATCAGAATCCTCTAGTGATTCAGATTCAACAAATTCAATCATGGAAAATCTGGAACCTCTAAGTATGGAAGACCGAATGAGAGCTAAACGCACTGGCCAAGGTCACGTAATTACTCAACCAGACATTAATGCGCCAGATTATGAAATCAAAGGAAAAATCCTACACATGGTAACTAATCAATGCCAATTTAGTGGTGCGCCGAAGGAAGATCCAAACGAACATCTTCGAACTTTTAATAGGATCTGTACTCTATTTAAAATCCGAGAAGTGGAAGATGAACAGATCTATCTCATGTTATTTCCCTGGACTTTAAAGGGAGAAGCCAAAGATTGGTTAGAATCGTTACCTGAAGGGGCGATTGATACATGGGACGTTTTTGTTGAAAATTTTCTTAAACAATTCTTTCCGGCATCTAAAGCCGTAAGACTTCAAGGAGAAATTGTTACGTTCACACAAAAGCCAAATGAAACTCTATATGAGGCGTGGACAAGATTTGGAAAGTTATTGAGAGGATGTCCGCAACTTGGTTTAGACACTTATCAAATAGTACAAATATTCTACCAAGGATGCGACATCACTACAAGAAAAGACATCGATATAGCAGCGGGTGGTTCCATTATGAAGAAAACCGCAACTGAAGCTTACAAAATTATTGATAACACTGCTTCCCACTCACATGAGTGGCACCAAGAAAAAGATATCGTTAGATCATCTAAAGCAGCTAGAGCCGATTCTAGCCATGACTTTGATTCCATTTTTGCAAAGATAGATGCTGTCGAGAGACGAATGGAAAAGATGATTAAAGATATTCACTCAATACGAATTAGTTGTGAGCAGTGTCGAGGACCACATTTGACAAAAGATTGTCTCAGTATTGAACAAACAATGGAACAAAGAGAGAATGTTTCATACATGAACCAAAGGCCTGGAAATAATTATCAGAATAATTATCAACATCCAAGACCAATCTACAATCAAAACCAGAATTATAACCGAAATGTTCCATACAATAACCAACAAGGTTCTAGCAATCAACAAGTACCTAATAATACTTACAACCAGCAAAGACCTATTTTTCAAAATAAACCACCACAAACCGATGATAAAAAGCCAAATCTAGAAGACATGATGTCAAAGCTAGTTGAATATCAAACGCAGTTTTTCACATCTCAGAAACAAACGAATGAACAAAATGCTCTAGCATTTAGAAATCAACAAGCTTCTATCCAAAATCTGGAACAAGAAGTAAGTAACCTAGCAAGGTTAATAGGTGAAAGAAAACCGGGAAGTCTACCTAGTGATACAAATGCTAACCCCCAGAATGAAACAGCTAAAGCCATTACCACAAGAAGTGGTATTACACTTAAACCACCTGAAATACCTGTAATTTCTGAGAACTCTATTCCTACTCCATAAGAACCACAATTTGAGCAAGATAAGGAAACAGAACCGGTAGTTGAAAAGGTTAATGAAGATAACACAGTTAAGGCTAAACCTTATGTTAAACCATACCAACCACCACTTCCTTACCCGAGTAAAATGAGAAAAGAAAGACTTGAAGCCGAGCAATCCAAATTCTTGGATATGTTTAAACAAATAAATGTAAATCTTCCTTTCATTGATGTGATTTCAGGAATGCCAAGATACGCTAAATTTCTAAAAGATCTAATCACAAATAGAAAGAAAATGGAAGAACTCTCGGCTGTTACTATGAATGCAAATTGTTCTGCAGTGCTATTGAATAAGATACCAGAAAAATTATCAGATCCAGGAAGTTTTACAATTCCATGTTTTCTGGGTAGTCTTAGTTCAATAGAAGCATTGGCAGACTTAGGTGCTAGTATAAATCTAATGCCGTATTCACTATACGCTAAACTAGACCTTGGAGAATTGAAACCAACACGAATAAGCATACAACTAGCCGATCGATCAGTAAAATATCCTAGAGGGATAATGAAGAACATGCTAGTTAAAGTTGGTACTTTAGTATTTCCATAGATTTTGTTATTCTGGATATGGAAGAAGATTCTCGAGTTCCTCTCATATTAGGAAGACCATTCTTAAACACGGCTAAAGCAATAATAGACGTGTTCGGTAAGAAACTGACCCTAAGTATAGAGGTCGAGAGTGTTACCTTTTCTGTTGATAGAGCCATGCAACAACCGCAATCTGCAGATGATACATGTTATTATATTCAAACTATAGATTCACATGCAGAATTGTTAGAAGAATTTTCAGAATTACAAGGAACAGGAGAATGTTCTTTAGGAGAAGGAACTGAACCAATTGATGAAACTGAAATGTTAGCTACACTCATGGCTAATGGCTATGAACCAACAACAGAAGAAATTCAAATGCTAAAAGAGGAAGACAGATATCGATACAAATCATCGATAGAAGAACCACCGACATTAGAGTTAAAGCCACTTCCGAACCATTTGGAATACGCTTATTTACATGGTGAATCTGAATTACCTATAATAATATCGTATTCTCTTACGAAAAATGAAAAATCTCAACTCATTTATGTGCTAAAAGCTCATAAACCAACTATTGCATGGAAGATTCATGACATTAAAGGCATAAGTCCTCCGTATTGCACACATAAAATCCTTATGAAAGAAGGTCATAAAACGTATGTGCAACGCCAACGAAGACTAAATCCTAATATGCAAGATGTTGTTAAGAAAGAAATTATTAAACTGCTAGATGCAGGTTTAATTTATCCAATCTTTGATAGTCCATGGGTAAGCCCAGTTCAATGCATACCTAAGAAGGGTGGCATGACTGTCATCACAAATGAAAAAAATGAGCTTATTCCTACTAGGACTGTAACAGGATGGCATGTTTGTATTGATTATAGAAAATTAAATGACACCACCAGAAAAGATCACTTTCCTTACCTTTCATTGATCAAATGTTGGACTTTGCAACGCCCTTGCAACCTTTCAAAGGTGCATGATGGCGATTTTTCACGACATGATAGAAGAATGCATGGAAGTTTTCATGGATGACTTTTCAGTCTTCGGTGATACTTTTGAAACATGTCTAGTTAATCTTGAATGAATGCTTATTAGATGCAAACAATCAAATCTAGTTCTTAATTAGGAGAAATGCCATTTCATGGTTAAAGAAGGCATCGTTCTTGGTCATAAAATTTCAAAGGAAGGAATTGAAGTGGATAGAGCTAAAGTAGATGTAATTGCTAAACTTCCACATCCCACCAATGTTAGAGGAGTTAGGAGTTTTCTAGGGCATGCCGGTTTTTACCGACGTTTCATAAAAGATTTTTCTAAAATTGCCACTCCTATGAATAAACTCCTAGAAAAGGATGCTCCATTCATCTTTTCAGATGAATGTATCAAATCTTTTAATATTCTTAAAGAAAAACTCACTAATGCGCCGATCATGATAAAGCCAAATTGGAATCTACCATTTGAACTCATGTGCGATGCAAGTGATTTTGCAATGGGAGCCGTTTTAGGACAAAGGATTGAAAAACGATTTCAACCTATTTATTACGCTAGTAAGACGTTACAAGAAGTACAAACAAATTACACAACTACTGAAAAAGAACTCCTTGCTATTGTCTTTGCTTTTGACAAATTTCGTTCATATCTAGTTTTAGCTAAAACGGTGGTCTATACCGACCATTCTGCTCTTAGATATCTATTTTCGAAACAAGATGCCAAACCACGATTAATCCGTTGGATCTTACTCCTACAAGAATTCGATATTGAAAACCGAGAAAAAAAGGGAGCAGAAAATCACGCCGCTGATCATCTTTCTCATCTTGAAAATTCTGAATTAGAAGTTCTAAATGAATCGGCTATACAAGATAACTTTCCTGATGAATATCTATTGAAGATAGATTATAGTGAAATTTTATGGTTTGCAGACTATGCAAACTACTTAGTATGTGGATTCCTTGAAAAAGGGTTGTCGTACCAAAAACGAAAGAAATTCTTTAGTGATATAAAACACTATTTCTGAGAAGATCCACATTTGTTTAAAAGTTGTCCCGATGGAATAATACGCCGATGTGTATTCGGGGATGAAGCCAGTCAAATCTTAAACCATTGTCACACAGGACCAACAGGAGGGCATTATGGGCCTCAACTTACAGCAAGAAAAGTCTACAAATGCTGGATTCTATTGGCCTACAATTTTCAAAGACGCACACCTTCTTTGCAAATCCTGTGATACTTATCAAAGGGCCGGAAAAATAAGTCAACGTGATGAAATGCCACAAAATGTCATTCAAGTATGTGAAGTATTTGACGTTTGGGGTATTGACTTTATGGGTCCATTTCTAAAATTTCATAATAATCTCTATATTCTCGTTGCCATTGATTATGTATCTAAATGGGCGGAAGCACAAGCTCTCCCAACTAACGATGCACGAGTTATAGTCAACTTTTTAAAACGTCTTTTTGCTAGGTTCGGAACACCGAAAGCTTTAATAAGTGATCGGGGTACTCATTTTTGTAATAATCAACTTGAGAAAGTTCTCAAAAGATATGGAGTAACTCATAAAATCTCCACTGCTTATCATCCACAAACAAGTGGACAAGTTGAAAATACCAACCGAGCTTTAAAACTTATTCTAGAGAAAACCGTAGGATCAAATCCGAAGGAATGGTCCATGAAATTGGAGGATGCACTCTGGGCTTTTAGAACAGCCTACAAAACTCCAATTGGAACCACACCTTTTAAACTCGTTTACGGAAAAGCATGTCACCTTCCAGTAGAAATTGAACACAAAGCATTTTGGGCTTTGAAGACATGTAATCTTGATTTACATGAAGCCGGACGTCTACGGTTAAGTCAATTAAACGAATTAGAAGAATTAAGACATGAAGCATATGAAAATTCGTTAATCTATAAGGAAAGAATGAAGAAATGGCATGATAAAGGAATCAGAAGTTCAAAAGAATTTAAAGAAGGAGACAGAGTTCTTCTTTTCAATTCACGATTCAAGCTATTTCCTGGAAAATTGAAATCAAGATGGTAAAGGAAAATAAAAATTCGCAACAAAAGAAGAGCACGACACCTTGAAAGTGTTGGGATTTAACAAG
The DNA here is from genome assembly GCF_046630445.1 of Rutidosis leptorrhynchoides. Classification (NCBI taxonomy): domain Eukaryota; kingdom Viridiplantae; phylum Streptophyta; class Magnoliopsida; order Asterales; family Asteraceae; genus Rutidosis; species Rutidosis leptorrhynchoides. Next base: position 36,730,428 of record NC_092340.1, read on the forward strand.
TTACAAAATATACTTAAACATTTTAAGAATCAAATTAAAGCGGAAGCATGTAAGTACCAATTTTAGACTTGTTATACTTTAACCAATTGAAGTTAAATCCCAATTAGGATCAAGTTGTGAAACATACTTACAAACTACAAGCAAGAAAAGAGTTTATACCTATTCCAAGCTTGGTAGTGAGTGATGAAGATGATGATGAAGAATAGAGCTTCAAATGGATAAAACCTCAAGTAGTTATACCCCAAACTTGTGCACCAACACCTAGTCTTTGGTTAGGATTTAATTACACTTGAATATAGCTTTGCAAAATTGAATTTAGAACCTCCTTTGGTACCAAAAAGGCCACGGCCTACAGCTCAAAAATGAGTAGAATTCTGCAGTTTTTGATGTGTTTTCTTGTGTACTAGCATGTGTATGTATTGTTGCAAGAGCCAAGACACAAGTATATGGAAATATGGAAAAGCATGGTCAAGGAATCTAAGTCACAAGCATGTGTACTTACACTTCCAAGACCACTTCCTCTTTTGTTTAATAAAATAAGTTTTATAAAAGTTAAATTTTATAAAACTATTTTATAAAACTTCCATATAATTTATTATGTACATTTCTATTTATAAAACCAATTTTATAAAAAATGTAACATAACAAAATTAATTATTTAACCTATAAATAATTAAATTCTTATTATATAAATTATTCCATAATTTATATATATATACACATCAAGTAATATTTCAGAAAACCATTTTTCTTAAAGTTCAAGTGTCGCGTATTTAATCAATGATCCAATCGTTAAGATCAAACACGAATAAGGTGTCGGTAAGTTTGTTATTGGGTATGACCCGACTTGGATCAAAACATATTAGCCACGTTAATTTAATATGTCTCTCGGGCACACGAAATACCTTCAATCTCCCACTTGCACGAGAAACATAAAAAATTAATGCAAGTGATGGATACCACCTAACGACCATCCATCACCCCCAACATGTTATAACTTTGTGCCATTCAATAACATCATCCCTTTCAAGTTCCCATCTCGAATATGAATAGGTGAATCTTTCATTATATCCTTTCGTCCTAGATGTTATGTTAAATCCAAGAGATACAGAGTGATCACTCTCTTTTAGATTTAACTTTATCAGGCCTTAAACATCTGACTCTCAACGAATAAGAGGGACAAATTCCATCTTGACTACATACGTCCTAAATATATACCTTGTATTATACCTGAGCTCTTCCTTATGAACTACCATATTTCAGAATAGCGAAGGAAAGAATCAAGGCGTAATACTAGGTAAATATCCGAACCCTGTATGTATCTCAGGTTAGAGGATACAATGATATTCGCCTTTACTCAAGATTACATGTGATCAACCACAAAGACTCCATTTAGTAAATCTTGAGGGCGGGTCTTCCAATATTTGTATCCCATAAATATCTATGAACCTTGGTTGCAACCTTGCCCCACATTTATCCCGTGAATGTATACCAATCCAAGTTCATAATAGTCTAAACCTCACACTTGTTCCCACAAATGTGATCGACTACGGAATTTAGAATAATTACTTATTCATGGATAAAATATGCAAAATAGGAACTTAACTCAAAATAAATTAATACCATAATTATATTAATGAGTTTAAACAATTTCGTTCCGTTACAATACTTAAAATAGATCATGACCAATCACTAGAATACCGAAGCCCTAATGCACAAACATGTCCTGCATGTTTTGCTCCATGTAAGAGCTTCGTGAGAGGATCCGCTATATTAAGATCTGTGTGAACTTTGCGAATACATATCTTTCCCTTTTCAACTTCATCCCTTATGTAGCTGAATCTCCGCTCAATGTGACAGGTCTTTTGGTGAGCACGAGGTTCCTTGATTTGAGCAATCGCACCCTCGTTGTCACAAAAGATCTCAATAGGGTCCTGAATGGAAGGGACTACTCCTAAGTCGTCGATGAATTTCTTCATCCATACAGTTTCCTGAGCTGCCAATGAGGCGGAAATGTACTCTGACTCTGTAGTGGATAAGGCAACAACATCCTGTTTTGAACTCTTCCAAGAGACTGCACCTCCATTTAAAGTGAAGACATAACCGGATTGTGATCGAGAATCATCTCGATCAGTTTGGAAACTCGCGTCCACATAACATTTTACATCGAGTTCCTCCTCACCAGACCCATATATCAGAAACATATCCTTAGTCCTTCTAAGGTATTTCAATATACTTTTGACAGCAATCCAATGACTGTTTCCTGGGTTATTCTGGTATCTACTTGTCAGGCTAAGAGCGCATGACACATCCGGTCTAGTGCATATCATTGCATACATGATTGACCCAATGGCAGACACATATGGGACTTTCTTCATTCTCTCCTGTTCATCTTTCGTGGTGGGGCACTGAGATGAACTAAGAAGTGTTCCCTTTTGAATAGGTACCAAACCTTTCTTAGAGTTCTCCATCTTGAACCTTTTCAAGATCTTTTCAATGTATACACTTTGATTCAAACCTATCAGTTTCTTGGATCTATCCATGTAGATCCCAATCCCCAAAACGTATTGTGCTTCTCCAAGATCCTTAATAGAGAAGAATTTACTTAGCCAAGTTTTAACACCTTCCATTGCCGGAATATCATTTCCAAATAATAATATATCATCCACATATAGTACAAGGAACATGATAGTGCTCCCACTAGCTTTCTTGTATACACAAGCTTCATCACCATTTTAATGAAGCCAAATTTCTTGGCCTCCTCATTAAAACGATGATTCCACGTTCTAGATGCTTGTTTCAATCCGTAGATTGACTTCTTTAACTTGCATACCTTTTTAGGATATTTCGGATCAACAAAACCTTCAGGCTGAACCATATAGACATCTTCCTCAAGATTTCCATTTAGGAAAGCGGTCTTGACATCCATTTACCATATTTCATAATCATAATGAGCAGCAATGGCAAGTAATATCCTAATAGACTTTAGCATTGCCACAGGCAAAAAAGTTTCATCATAGTCAACCCCTTGAGTTTGAGTGAAACCTTTTGCTATAAGTCTAGCTTTATATGTATCCAAGTTTCCATGTATGTCGGTTTTCATTTTGAAAAGCCATTTACAATCAACGAGCCTTGAACCAGTAGGTTGTTCAATAAGTTTCCAAACTTGGTTGTCATACATGGATTGCATCTTAGCGTTCATGGCTTCCTGCCATTTATCCTTATCAATCCTTGATAAAGCATCTTGGTAGTTTGTTGGTTCATCCAAATCAACCACATAGCAACCATCCATGAGAAACCCATATCTCTCAGGAGGATTACTAATCCTACCAGATCTGCGAACGTCTTGTGTATTTTGATCATCCATTTGATCACTCTCAACATTTTCATGTTGAGTGCTAGTGTCAACCAATTGTGTATCATCTACTTGATCTTGAACCTCTTCAAGATATATCTTCCTTTCACCGTTTCCTTCCATTAGGAACTTAGTTTCAAGGAATTCAGCCTTTCGAGCAACAAATATATTTTGCTCGGTTGGATCATAGAAATAGTATCCCATATCATCCTTGGGATATCCTATGAAGATACACTTCGTGGATCGAGCATTCAACTTATTAGGGACGTAACGCTTAGGATAAGCTTCACATCCCCATACCTTTAAGTATAATAGAGATGGAGGTTTTCCAAACCACATCTCATGAGGAGTTCGTTCCACTTTCTTGGTTGGGGCCATATTTAGAATACGAGCCACGGAGCATAGACAATAACCCCAAAATGATAGAGACAATGAACAAATGATGTGCACCATTTATCATTCAACAAACAAACGCCAATATGTTTGGAAACTTTGGTAAAATTTAATCATTTTTCAACGCTAATCACCCTCAATAATTTAAATTGTACTGATTTCTTGCAAATGAGGGCATTGCAAGATCTTAAGTGTGGGAAGAGGTTAAATTCTTTCAGATTTTTAAAATTTTAAATTTAAACACTTGGTTACCATTAAAAATACTAGTAAAGCAGTAGTTGTATTAGAATATAGTGCTCTCTAATAATAAAGAACAGCTCTAGTCTTATATACTGACTACTCAATTCTAGTAAAAATTTTCAAAATTTTCAACTAAATGAACTCAAAATCATGTTTATACATATTTATGAACGATAAAACTAGGTGTTAACACCGAAATTATTGTTACCTCGGAAAGGACATAAATTGAGAAACAACCCAAAATGTTAGAATTCATTTAAAATGGAATAGAGGAAAATAAAAAGGCAAAGAAAGGAAAATAAAAGCCAAGTGTGGGAAAAATTTACCAAATTATTTAGAACATATTTTTGTACAAATAATTGAAGATACTTTTGTTTTGGACAATTTTATCAGTTTTACCCAATTTCTTATAATATATTTGAAAGAAAGATGAATCTACATGATGAATCAATTCCATCATTAAGAGGAAGTAAAGTCTTCCAAAAAAGACACGCGCTTCTTGATTTAGGTCAGGAAGTTGTCGTTCAGACCAGTTGTAGAGTCTACGAAAAACCTTGAAAAGTTTTCTCGAAAATCAGCTGAAAATCCACGGACCTCAGCATCAAACAGGGTCGCCAAGTGGTCAGACTTATCCTAACCATGAGAGGATCTGTCTCGTACAATGGGGGCACCATGCAAATTAGCTTATAAGACTAATGAATCAGATCCCCAGAAAGGATAATCTCCTTAAAGATCAAAAATCAGCTTTTAAGACTGATATTACTCAATCCTTGAGATTGACTTTTAAAGATTGAGAATTACAAACTCATGGAATTCGATGATATCTAAACTCGAGCTTGAACGAGAAAATATTTTGATCAAAATTACAAACCGATTTATTTTCTGAAAACCCATTTTCAATGCGTTCATTACCATTGAACATAAAATCCTAGGAATTCACCTGGAATTCATTAGGTCACCTGAACCAAATCGGGTGTCAACCGTAAGAACGGTGGTTGCATAGCATGGTCAAAGACAGGACCTTGTATCAGACCGAAAAACTATAGGGTGATCTTTACTATTGCTCCTACAAAGGATAGTAATTGCATCCGACACGTTATAGACCATAATTATCAGCATGTCACGGGACATTGCCTTAAAAGTTGCTTGTTCAACGCTTTCCTTTACAACCGGACGGTAGTTTACCAAAAGGTAATATACAGAGCAAGTATACTGGACGTGTTGCTTTCCCAATACAAGGTTAGCAAGTGGGTGGCACAAAACCATAAGTTTTGAGCCAAAGTTTTCAAATCTGAAACCCACCAAACCCACAAAAAAAAAAAAGATTTTGCAAACACCGGTGAAGGGTTATTCCGGAAAACTTATCTAGGGTAAAAGCTAGATTTTATTTTTGAAAGATCAAATGTTTTCATAAAGATCCAATTTTCTTAAAGGATCTAAATTTTCATAGTCATGTGGGACTGTAAACCACATCGTTACTACCATTGTTTATACCGCCGTATAGAAATCACTGATGTACAAAGTGTGAAGAATAAAGAAGTGATTCTAGTAAAGTTTTATTCAAGTTCTATATTGCTTGAGGACAAGCAACGCTCAAGTGTGGGAATATTTGATAATGCTAAAAACGAACATATATTTCATAGCATTATCCCTCAAGAAAGACAAGCTTTTAGTTACAATTGTTCTATTTACAAGTGATATTCGTTTAAATAATAAAAGGTGAAGACAAAAGACAGATTCGATGAATTAAAGACGCAAACGACCAAAAAGCTCAAAAGTACAAAGTACAATCAAAGTGGTTCAAATTATTGATGAGAAACGTCTAAAAGTTACAAGAGTACAAGCTGCAAAACGCAAAATACAAGATATTAAATTGTACGCAAGGACATTCGAAAATCTGGAACCGGGACCAGAGTCAACTCTCAACGCTCGACGCAACGGACTAAAAGTTACAAGTCAACTATGCACATGAATATAATATAATATATAATTAATTCTTAAAATTATATATATATATATTATATTATTTAATAAAACCGTCGGCAAATAAAAAATAAAAGCATGTGAGCTGTAAAAGAAGGCCATGCTATCGCATGGCCTGGAAGTGTAAAAACCATGCGGTCGCATGGTGAACAGTATCAGCTCAGGTCCTATAAAGTTCGCGTGTTTTGGCCGAATTTCATACACCTTTTTCTAATCTATCTCTCACTCTTACGATATATATATATATATATATATATATATATATATATATATATATATATATATATATATATATATATATATATATATATATATATAATTTATAATTTTAATTTTAATTTTAATTTAATAATAATAAGGGTATGTTAGCGAATGTTGTAAATGTGTAAGTCGAAATTTTGTCCGTGTAACGCTACGCTATTATTAATCATTGTAAGTTATGTTCAACCTTTTTAAATTAATGTCTCGTAGCTAACTTATTATTATGCTTATTTAATGCTGAAGTAATCGTGATGTTGGGCTAAAATATTAAAGACGGGGTAATTGGGCTTTATACCATAATTGGGGTTTGGACAAAAGAACGACACTTGTGGAAATTAGACTATGAGCTATTAATGGGCTTTATATTTGTTTAATTGAATTATAGTTCGTTAATTTAATATAAAGATTTACAATTGGACGTACCTATAAATAACCACATACACTCGATCGGACACGATTGGCGGGATATTTATAAGTACTAATAATCGTTCATTTAACCGGACACGGGAATGGATTAATAGTTAATGGACTTATTAAAACAGGGGTGAGTTATATACAAGGAAAATTGGTGTAATTATAGTTTAAGTCCCCAATTAGTTGGAATATTTGACTTCGGATATAAGGATAATTTGACGAGGACACTCGCACTTTATATTTATGACTGATGGACTGTTATGGACAAAAACTAGATGGATATATTGAATAATCCAGGATAAAGGACAATTAACCCATGGTAATAAATTAAAATCAACACGTCAAACATCATGATTACGGAAGTTTAAATAAGCATAATTCCTTTATTTCATATTTCATCACACTTTTAGTTACTATCATTTTATTTAATTGCACTTTTAATTATCGTACTTTTTAATTATCTTAATTTTATTTATTGTCATTTTATTTATCGCACTTTAATTTATCGCACTTTAATTATTGTTATTTACTTTACGCTTTAAATTAAGTTATTTTTATATTTAATATTTTACATTAGGTTTTAACTGCGACTAAAGTTTTAAAATCGACAAATCGGTCATTAAACAGTAAAAACCCCCTTTTATAATAATAATACTACTTATATATTTTTATATTTTTACAAATATAGTTTTAAAAATATAGCGTTAAACTTGGCTAGTTCCCTTTAAAACGAACCGGACTTACTAAAAACTACACTACTGTATGATTAGGTACACTGCCTATAAGTGTTGTAGCAAGGTTTAGGTATATCCACTCTATAAATAAATAAATAACTTGTGTAAAATTGTATCGTATTTAATAGTATTTCATAACAAATATATAACTATTTCGTATACACCTCTACGCACATCATGCATCAGTATCAGCAATAGCATCAGCATCAGCACCATCAGCTTCATCAACAACAACATCCGCATCACAAGCGTCAACATCACAATCTGTGCCACGAGCATCAACATCATATGCACCATAGACACAAAGGAATACCAGTAACAACAAACGAAGAAGTATTGATTCATAACTACATTGAAGAAATACTCTGCAGAGAATATGTAGTTTCTAAAAGTTTTTGGAGATTATTTATTCGTGTTCCAACCTCAAATCAGATGAGACTAATATGATATTAACTCATTAAATCCATGATTTACATTCGAAGAAAATATATATGTGGGTATATATTCAAATTCTTTTGTACAAACTATTGATGTTAAAAATATTTTAACGGGTAGTTAATACCCAAGAAATATTTAGAATTCACATTAATATGTTACACTGTACAATTTTCAATTCTGATTCAGCAGACATTAACTATCCTACTCACATCCACAGATATATGTATCTGTTCACCGAAGAACAACCATTTTCATTCAAATTCAATTGGACATCCTAAGCTTTAGCAGGAGCTATCTTCCTAAGATTACTACATTCGTAAATTACATTCATTCGCATTCTTATCACATCAAACCACCGAAACCATCATTCATTACTTTTGAGATTTACAATATTTCTAGTTACATCCTACGCTTAAACACTTCAACTCCAAATTCTTGAAAACACCTCAGAACTATAACCAATGATTCAGATTCGTTAAACTTTGAGAATGCTGATGAAGCAGCAAAAGCTGTAGAGGGTCTTAATGACTAAAAGCTTGATAATAAAGAATGGTACGATGGAGAAGCTCAAAAGAAAACTTGGCACCCATGAAGGAGGCTGTTGACAAATCACAAAGATTAAACCTATACATAAAGAATCTAGATGATTCGATTTCTGATGGATATCACCGAAGATCTCTTTACGCATTCTAAATTTCTACGGAAGAATTTTCCTCGATTATAAAATCATCGTATCTTTCGTTATAAATATCCTCTATATCTCTGAAGATATCTTCATAACGATTTTTGTCCGCAATTAATTATCTCTTTGCGATATCTTTATTACATCATAAAGGAAACTGTTTTAGTTTCTATATTCTGTAAAATTCAAGTTTAAATTATGAATGATTTATGGAGAAGTGTTGGAAATTGAAGCATGAGTTAGTATATTATAATGACGTCAGGCCAACGTGATTATATTACAGTAAGTCATGTTGAGTTTCTAATGGAACGTGATAAAGGTTCACAGATCATACCCTCATCATGAACCATGTTACATAACTCTTTCATTATATTTAACCTCTAAACATACCAAGAAAATATTTTTCTCGATGATTCGGTCTTTTCCGGATATTCTGGTAATTTGACAAATCAAATCGTGCTATTACCTTTCCTTTATGCTTTGTATATTATGATCATTCGAAACTTCATACCTACGAATTCTGGAACATTACTTGCTTTACAAAAGCATGACGCTTTGACATATAAGGGAAAATACAAAGCCCGATAACGTCACCGAAATTACAAACCGTGTATATCAATGCATATAGCAATATAAAGACACAGGAGAACTAAAAACACAATAAATCCAAGAGCATAGTAGAAGTAAACAGACTCCTCTGGTGGAAGTTGTAAAAGAAGGATGATTGTGGCGATAACCAATATAAGGTCAAGAACAAGAACTGGATTAAGCATATTAACAAATCTTTTGGAAGTATGAATTGAGGAAGAAAGTATAGAAGTGGTGAAGATAATGAAACAGAAGAAGCTAATTTATAGCGCAATTCCAGACACGACAATTAAGACAATTCACCGCATTTAATCAAAGAAAATCCTAATTTCCTTAATTACCGGAGAATCAAATATTATAAAGATTATAAAGATTTTCACTTCGTAGAATTTATTGATCGGAAATTTCCGGGTCATTAAAGTACCTACCCGTTAAAGAAATTTCGTCCCCGAAATTTGATAGAGGTTGTCATGGATATAACAATAAGAATGTTTCCATGACGTATATGAGGCAATAATGGAGTTTTATCATTATTGAGAGGTTTAGATAAAATGATTCGATCATGTGAAGCGCACGAGTGAAGCTATCACAAAAGAGTGAAATGGGTAAATATGGAATCGTTTTAATCGATGACGTGGCTACTATTGATTTCCGGAATTTAAGGGATTTAAAGAAAATCTTACGTAATAAGATTTGGTTCTTCGGCGATCAGGATCTTCTTTGATTTAATGCAGCAATCTGTTTCGATTTCTCTGTCGGATATTTCACTATAAATCCGCCTCCTTCATTTCCTTATTTTTTTTTCACAACTCACACCTTCTACTCTTTCTCGCTTGATTCATACTTTAAAGCATTCATCAATATGCTCCATCCAGTCCTGATTCTTGATATACTCCTAACTTTCGTATCTATAATTCTTCTTTTTCATCTACCGCCAGAAGAATCTATTTACTTCTACTATACTCTTGTGTTTATAGTGTTTCTAGTTCTCCCGTGTCTCTATATTGCTATTTGCATTGATATACACGGTTTGTAATTTTGGGGTTATTATCGAGCTTTATATTCTTCATTATTTTTCGGAGCTTCATGCTTTTGTTTTCTCCTCCCGACTTCAAGTCAAGCGAGTAATGGTCCGGAATTCGTTGGTATGAAATTCGGAGTAAACATAGCTAATGCTTTAAGAAAGAAATGGTAATAGTACGATTTTGATTTGTTAAATTACCAGAATACCCTGGAAAAGACCGAATCATCAAGAAATATTTTCTTGATATTTTTAGAATTTAGATAGAATGTAAGAGCCGTGTAACATGGCACATGATGATGGTACTGTGAATAATCACATTCCATTAGAAACTCAACATGACTTACTGTAATATAATGACGTTGATCAAGTGTCATTATATTATACTAATTCATGCATCAGTTCCCAACATTACTTCAAAACATTCATATTTTAAACTCGGAGGTTTCAGAATTTAGAAACTAACACAGTTTCTTTTATGTAGATATTACGGAGTGATAAATGATCTCAGATAAGAATAGTTATGAGAATATCTCCAGAAATATGGAGAATATTTATGATGAAAAATACGAAGATTTCTTATAATATTTAAGATAAGATGATGGTGAAGAATATCATCTGAACTGGTTTAGAATAAGGAGTAGGGTTCTTACTAACGGTTTCAGCAGGCACTGAATCATTTGGATTCTTGTGATTTATCCACAGCCTCTTTCATATTTTGCTCAATCCGTTTTTCAGTTCTCAACTTTCTCTTTTTCTGAGCTTTACCAACCCACTGTACTTTTTCGTCAAACTTTTGACTGTTAAAGTCGTTGACAGTTTTTGCTGTTTCATCAGTATTTCAAGAACTAGTTCGCACTTTAGGGTGTTTTTCAGAAACTTCACATTCGAAGTATGAAATTCTTAGAGATGGATGTTATAGGTATAACTGAAGAGGTTCTGCGAGATTTTCAAAATACTGATTGCGGATTCCGCCAAAGAGATGACGAGCTGCTGGTATATCTACTGATGATGTCGTGGAATATAAAAGGTTCTCCGGTAACGATGGTGAAAAGACAACGTATATATATCGAGGTTATAATAAGACTAGTTTTACTGAGAAGTCGAAGTTAACTTGCTGGAGCTGTGACAAAACTGGCTACTTTGAAAAGAAATTGTAAGATTGCTTTTCCTAATAAATGGTAAAGGATTCAACACAGGTACGTGTTAAACTATGAATTTGGGTTCGAGAGTTTTTCAGGTGCATAAATATATGCAAAGATCTTTTCCTCCATAGATGAGGTGCGGTTGGTTCAACTTCTCGGTTGAGGTATTTTCAAGAATCATGAAAAGATTTGAACGCGAATTGTAACTGTCGAGGTACAAATGAGGTTTAAGATGAAATCAAGTGGCAAACTTGAAGAATTGTTTAGTTTCGTATGTTATAACCAATATTTTAATTCATTTTAATTGTCCAAAGTTAGCAGTCCAATAGTCCAATTGTCCAATAGTCCAATATATTCATATATAATTTAATATATAATATTTGAATTAATTAATACGTATCGTGACCCGTGTACCGGTCTCAGTATTGATCACAACTCAAACTGTATATATATTTTGGAATCAACCTCAACCCTGTATAGCCAACTTTAACATTCACATATAGAGTGTCTATGGTTGTTCCGATATATATATATAGATGGGTCGATATGATAAGTCGAAACCTTGTATACGTGTCCCGTTATATAAAGTGCGTAAAATAAATAAATAAATATATATCATGACCCGTGTACAACGTATTGTCTCAGAATTAATCCGACGTATTGTGTACATGTGTCCCGAATAACAGAAATTAAATGACGATAAATAAAATTGCGAGAATGTAAATTGCGATAAATAAATGTAATACGGAATTAACAGTTAGCTGGGAACAGTTAGCTAGGAACGGTTAGCGTGGATTCTTAATAAAATTTATCGTAGTTAATTTGTTTGTTTCTAACACTTTTTATTTTGTCCAGTGTTTTCTTCGTTATGCCACTTGTTGGATTCTGATAGGTCAAAATCCAAATATGTAATTTGAATGAAAATGGTTGTTCTGTGGTGAACGAATATGTATATCGGTAGTTGTAAGTAGGATAGTAAATGACCGTTGAATCAGATTCGAAGAATGTACAGTGTAACTTATTAATGTGAAATCTAAATATTCCTCGGGTACTACCTACTCGTTAAAATATTTTCATCATTAATAGTTTGTACGAAAGAATTTTTAATTACAATCTTTATGAAAATATACTTGCATATATATTTTCTTCGGATGTAATTATGAATTTAATGAGTCAATAGGATATTAAACTCATTTGATTTATCGTTATTACTAGATGACATGATCTCTAAAACATTAGAGATTACATAATCGTCATGTCAAACGAAGATAAATGAGGTAGAACGATATGTAAAGCGATGATAATCGATGTAGAGCGATATGTAGAACGAAGATCATATTCGAAGTACAGATGGGGTTATTGAGGCATGTGAGGTTGATATCCGAGGTACAGATTGTGATGTTGAGGTTTACGACGCGGTTGTGGTTGGGGGTGATAAGGGTACTGTCGGCGTTGGTGGTGGTGGTACGGATTATGCTGCTGGTGCTGCTGCTGGTGTTTGCATCCTTCGCACCATGTTCTCCAAAGCCGTCACGCGAGCGCGTAGTTCGTTAACTTCTGTTAGTACACCGGGATGATTGGCGGTTGGAGCGAGCGGATGAATAAGATTCGAAATATGGGATAGTATGTAATCACGATGGGATACTCTAGAAATGAGAGAGAAGATGGTGTTTCGAATAGGTTCGCCGGTAAGTGCTTCAGGTTCATCACCAAGAGGGCAATTTGGTGGATGGAAGGGATCTTCGATGTGAAATGATTGTCGGATATCGGATGATACTCTAGCTATATAGAATATCTATATATATAATACTAAAGATTTCGTAGACTACAGAGGAACCTACGGCATATGTCAGGCAAGTCTACAGATGCGCTAAGATATGAATTATCAGATACGCTAAGATATGAATTTTGTCTATACACTATCGATGCACTAAATGCAGTAAGACGTGTCTAGACTTAAGAATGATAAGCAGGTAATTTTCTAAGGATAATAAACAGATGATTTCCGACTAGATATGATAAGCAAAACTTTTGATATGTAGACATGGTCGAAGTCCAGATTCATTAATGTATCCTAACAACTACTAGTCAGACACACTAATGCAAGACCTGGTTCACTAAGACCACCGCTCTGATACCAACTGTGAATACAGTGGGGACGCATCCCACTCAGTGCCTTCCCAGCTAACCACCTGGTGACCACTGAGCGTACCTCAGACACTGATTTTACGGCCCGCCTCTCAGCAACGTACAGCCAACCCTAATAGGGACCGCGAGGAGTAAGAGCCAATGCTTCGTCACAGGTAACACTGTGAGAACCCCCTCTACGATTAACCCGCTAATAAACGGCATTAAACCAGCTCTGATACCAACTTTAACAACCCGTCCTAATCCTCCTGGACGAAGTCATCATCATTTGGCCCCATCGCGATAATCGACTCCAAGTAATGTCCTTAACATGAGCACATGCACAGCGGAAGACTTAATTCGTACCTGAGAATAACATGCTTTAAAACGTCAACATAAAGTTGGTGAGATATAGGTTTGATGTTAGCAGCGTTATAACTATGGACCACAAGATTTCATATTCATAAATGTTTAAATAAAAATATTCTAGGTTGTTGAGCACTTGATAACCATACTTAACATTTAATCAACGTCGCATATTCCCTTTATTATGAAATCTTGCTACACCGTACCAAGTGTAGTTACCGAAACGAAGTACTGTGCAACCGTTGAATACTGGTCGTCCAGTCCGGTTGGGGTTGTCAGGCCCGATAGATCTATCAACAGGATTCGCGTTTACAATACCTCATGTAAATAATAGTTACCAAGTTACAGGGAAGTATGCCAGTGGTACAACTCAACGTAGAATATATATTTTTAATCACTTGTGTCCATAACGTAAATCATAAAATGCATGTATTCTCATCCCGAAATATTTAGAGTTTAAAAGTGGGACTATATACTCACCATACTGTATTTTGTAGTAAAAATACATATAACATAATTGAACACGTATAAGGTTGGCCTCGGATTCACGAACCTAAATTAATTATATATATTTATATATTGGTTAATATCTATTTAACAATTAAGGTCAAGTCGTAGTGTACCTCAATCCTAATGCTCGAGACTAATATGCAACATGCTTAAATATCGTTATTTTATATTTTAAATATTTTTACAAAATTTATTAGAGTAAATAATAATATAATTCATTTATTACTAAATAAAATTTTATATAAAAATATACTAAAATGATAAGTTAACATTTTATAATAATAATAATATTTCCATTAAAAATAATACTTTTAATAAAAATAATAATTTTAATGTTAATGATAATAAATTGATAGTTTTAATAATAATAATGATCAAAATAATAATTTGATAGTTTTTGATTAAAATATTAATTATTTTTAATTATTAATAATAATAATAATAATAATAATAATAATAATAATAATAATAATGATAATAATCAAATAATAATTACGATGATTTTAATGACGACGTAATAATAAAAAATATCATTTTAAAAAAAAATTCAATTGACTATAACTTCTAATCCGTTCATCAAACCCATTCGATCTCTAAATGAAAAGTTTATGATTTTTTGCCAGCTTTCCAAAAACATGCATATCATATACCTTATCTCAATCGCATGAGTAACTAATTCAGATTCTATCCTAAAATATATTTTGACAAAAATAAATATACAAGCATGCATAATCCTAAATACTCGAGCACTAGTCAAGGATACACTAATAATAAATAAAAGTTAAGTTATGAGTGCTCACGTATCAATATTGAGGTTCAATATTGCAGGAAAGTATGTAGACACAACGGGGATGACAAACACTAAATTTGACCTCATGAGCATATCCATGAATTATACCCATCACCTCCATAGCTATAACCTATAATTTCCTTAACTCTATCCCGCTCTCAAAACGTGTTTGGAAATAGCTCGCGCGTACCTCTTGTCGTAATATTTTATGTATAATACTAGTAATATTACTCCTAATAATACTAATACTGATAATAATAAGATTAATAATCTTAATAATAAAATTAATAAATAAATAAAGAAGTGATACGGAGCAATATAAGAGAAGTTGAGATGAGAGATTGATGAAATGAATTTGAGAAAGAGGAGTTCGGGTATTTAAAGAAGTTTTTTTTTTTTTTTTACGCTCGCATGCTTGCTCATAAATCACAAAATATGGTTGCCGACACTTATGTTATACATACATGATATAGTTTTATATTATTTAATATATATTATATTTAATCTTTAGAATTAATTAAATATTATATTATATTTACGCTCATGGTAAAAATATAATTTTTACAAAAATGACACGGCCGTGGTCTCACGACTCATGTACCACTTTCGGTTTTTCGAGCGCACTTTCGTACGTTTAGAAAACTAGCCTTTTATGTTACGTGACGTGTACCTTTAATAATAATTTGATTTATTTATCAAAGATTTACTTTATGAAAAATGTAACCTATAAAATTGAGCGTTGTGGTCATTTCCTTCTATAAATCAAAGTCTCGATGTTTGTCAAAATATTTTATTTTAAATTAAACGTTTTGTGACATGTACCTTTATCAATAACTAGACTTAAATTAATTAAAAACTAACCCACTCAAAGTGTAACTTAATCTTTTGAGTGTTGTGGTCATTTACTTATATAAATCACACTCTCATTAATTAACCAAGTATATTTAATTTCAAAACGTTTTATATTTAGTTAAATATTATATTTAGTCATTTCGTAAAATACATAAATATATATTTAATGAACACGTTTTATTTAAATATTTATTTTTATTAAAATCACGGACCGTTAACATTTACAATTTGTCAAAAGGTTTCTAAAAAAAAATTCTAACTTTTAAGATAGCGTTAAAAATCTTTATTCTTATTGAAATGACTCGTTAATAATTCGACAAAAGTGGTTTCAGATATTTATAAAATTCTATTATCTTTTACTCTCACCGATAACTGTTGTAATCTTATATCAAAACCAAATATTACAAATCTAATACCTTGTTAACGTTATCAATTAATAAGTATATATATTGTATATACACATAAATGTTCGTGAATCGTCAGGCTTGGTCAAAGGGTAACTGATTATCCGAATATAGATTTCAAACTTTCTAGACTCAACATTACAGATTTTGCTTATCGTGTCGGGAACATATAAAGATTAAGGTTTAAATTTGATCGGAAATTTCCGGGTCATTACATAAGAGTTGTTCAAAATATAAAAAAAAATTAAAACGTTTGTATTTTCTTTTAGTTACAAAAACTAATAGGTAGTTTTTTTTTAAAAAATTAAGTTTTTATTTATTTTATATAAATACTTTTTATAAATATAAAACAGAAAAATTAAAAACAAATAAATAAAATAGAAATCGGGCCAAGGTACTGTAGCGGCCCAATATCTGGCCTGGAACCCTAACCCATGCGACCACATGAAAATATAACGCGATATTCATGCGATCGCATGGCCTAACCTAACACGCTGGTCTGAACCTGGTACTGCATTAATTACGGTTATTATTAATTATTATTATTATTATTAAACCCTAATTAGGGTTTATATTTTATATTAATTAGTTTAGTTTATTTATTTTTTGTATTTTTAAGTTTAATTAGTTTTATTAAATTATTAAATTAATACTTTTATAAAATACTTTATATAAAAATAATATTTTTATAAAAAAATTGTATTTTTATAACTTAAGTTTTATTTCTATATTTCCTATCTTTTTAATCGTTTATACGTAATATTTATATTTTTCGCTCGTAATTAGTTTTAAGTTATAGTTTAGTATTTTGCCGTAGTTATTTCTATTTCTAGACTCTTAAGCTTTGTCGTAAAATCCCTTAAGTGCTTTTTTAGATTAAAATTTAGACGCTTTAGAATTTTACGACGTCGCTCATCGCTTTAATATTTAATAGACTTTAGTACCTTTTTAAATTATTGCCGTTTTGGATATAGAATTCCCTTTAAGCTTTAATATCTTTAGATGTAAGTTTCAATTTTTAGTTTTTAGACTTTTGAGTTTCGACATTTTACTTTCTTTTATTTATTTTTCGACGCTTATTTTCTTATTTTTATTTTTCGACGTTTTTCGACGCGCTCTTTTTCTTTCTTATTTTTCGACGCTCTAGTTTTTAGGATATAGAATTTTCTATTTCTTCTCTAAAATTTCTTTAAATTTCAACGAAAAATTATTTTAAGTGGTTAAATTGATAGACATCCAAAATTTTCTGGTTCGTAGTAATAGTTGGATTTGTTAGTGGCGAGTTGTGGGCTTCCGATTTAAAGGGTCCTGGCTACTTGCTGCATCTATTGGCTATTCGAAACGTGAGCAAAATCAGAAAAGTCTATTAATTTGATAACTTATATAATTTTTATCTTTTATAACTAATAGGATATTCAGTGAATGCACCGAGCAAAACGTTCACCACCTTTTATACGTTCACCACCTGTAACTCGATCAAGACATCTAGCCAATATTTTCGCCATTAATTTTTCTTTAGAATCGTCATCAAGTCGACCAAGTACTCCAATTCAAATTTCCGATAATCCATTTTTTGAACCCGGATTCACAATTGAGAACCCGGAGGATATTCAGGGACAATTCAGAGATCCTGAACCATTAATCTTTCCTACGGAACCACCAATCATTCAAACAGAGATTGTCGAGGAACAGACCATTAAATCAGAATCCTCTAGTGATTCAGATTCAACAAATTCAATCATGGAAAATATGGAACCTCTAAGTATGGAAGACCGAATGAGAGCTAAACGCACTGGCCAAGGTCACGTAATTACTCAACCAGACATTAATGTGCCAGATTATGAAATCAAAGGAAAAATCCTACACATGGTAACTAATCAATGCCAATTTAGTGGTGCGCCGAAGGAAGATCCAAACGAACATCTTCGAACTTTTAATAGGATCTGTACTCTATTTAAAATCCGAGAAGTGGAAGATGAACAGATCTATCTCATGTTATTTCCCTGGACTTTAAAGGGAGAAGCCAAAGATTGGTTAGAATCGTTACCTGAAGGGGCGATTGATACATGGGACGTTTTTGTTGAAAATTTTCTTAAACAATTCTTTCCGGCATCTAAAGCCGTAAGACTTCAAGGAGAAATTGTTACGTTCACACAAAAGCCAAATGAAACTCTATATGAGGCGTGGACAAGATTTGGAAAGTTATTGAGAGGATGTCCGCAACTTGGTTTAGACACTTATCAAATAGTACAAATATTCTACCAAGGATGCGACATCACTACAAGAAAAGACATCGATATAGCAGCGGGTGGTTCCATTATGAAGAAAACCGCAACTGAAGCTTACAAAATTATTGATAACACTGCTTCCCACTCACATGAGTGGCACCAAGAAAAAGATATCGTTAGATCATCTAAAGCAGCTAGAGCCGATTCTAGCCATGACTTTGATTCCATTTTTGCAAAGATAGATGCTGTCGAGAGACGAATGGAAAAGATGACTAAAGATATTCACTCAATACGAATTAGTTGTGAGCAGTGTCGAGGACCACATTTGACAAAAGATTGTCTCAGTATTGAACAAACAATGGAACAAAGAGAGAATGTTTCATACATGAACCAAAGGCCTGGAAATAATTATCAGAATAATTATCAACATCCAAGACCAATCTACAATCAAAACCAGAATTATAACCGAAATGTTCCATACAATAACCAACAAGGTTCTAGCAATCAACAAGTACCTAATAATACTTACAACCAGCAAAGACCTATTTTTCAAAATAAACCACCACAAACCGATGATAAAAAGCCAAATCTAGAAGACATGATGTCAAAGCTAGTTGAATATCAAACGCAGTTTTTCACATCTCAGAAACAAACGAATGAACAAAATGCTCTAGCATTTAGAAATCAACAAGCTTCTATCCAAAATCTGGAACAAGAAGTAAGCAACCTAGCAAGGTTAATAGGTGAAAGAAAACTGGGAAGTCTACCTAGTGATATAAATGCTAACCCCCAGAATGAAACAGCTAAAGCCATTACCACAAGAAATGGTATTACACTTAAACCACCTGAAATACCTGTAATTTCTGAGAACTCTATTCCTACTCCATAAGAACCACAATTTGAGCAAGATAAGGAAACAGAACCGGTAGTTGAAAAGGTTAATGAAGATAACACAGTTAAGGCTAAACCTTATGTTAAACCATACCAACCACCACTTCCTTACCCGAGTAAAATGAGAAAAGAAAGACTTGAAGCCGAGCAATCCAAATTCTTGGATATGTTTAAACAAATAAATGTAAATCTTCCTTTCATTGATGTGATTTCAGGAATGCCAAGATACGCTAAATTTCTAAAAGATCTAATCACAAATAGAAAGAAAATGGAAGAACTCTCAGCTGTTACTATGAATGCAAATTGTTCTGCAATGCTATTGAATAAGATACCGAAAAATTATCAGATCCAGGAAGTTTTACAATTCCATGTTTTCTGGATAGTCTTAGTTCAATAGAAGCATTGGCAGACTTAGGTACTAGTATAAATCTAATGCCGTATTCACTATACGCTAAACTAGACCTTGGAGAATTGAAACCAACACGAATAAGCATACAACTAGCCGATCGATCAGTAAAATATCCTAGAGGGATAATGGAGAACATGCTAGTTAAAGTTGGTACTTTAGTATTTCCATAGATTTTGTTATTCTGGATATGAAAGAAGATTCTCGAGTTCCTCTCATATTAGGAAGACCATTCTTAAACACGGCTAAAGCAATAATAGACGTGTTCGGTAAGAAACTGACCCTAAGTATAGAGGTCGAGAGTGTTACCTTTTCTGTTGATAGAGCCATGCAACAACCACAATCTGCAGATGATACATGTTATTATATTCAAACTATAGATTCACATGCAGAATTGTTAGAAGAATTTTCAGAATTACAAGGAACAGGAGAATGTTCTTTAGGAGAAGGAACTGAACCGATTGATGAAACTGAAATGTTAGCTACACTCATGGCTAATGGCTATGAACCAACAACAGAAGAAATTCAAATGCTAAAAGAGGAAGACAGATATCGATACAAATCATCGATAGAAGAACCACCGACATTAGAGTTAAATCCACTTCCGAACCATTTGGAATACGCTTATTTACATGGTGAATCTGAATTACCTGTAATAATATCGTATTCTCTTACGAAAAATGAAAAATCTCAACTCATTTATGTGCTAAAAGCTCATAAACCAGCTATTGCATGGAAGATTCATGACATTAAAGGCATAAGTCCTCCGTATTGCACACATAAAATCCTTATGGAAGAAGGTCATAAAACGTATGTGCAACGCCAACGAAGACTAAATCCTAATATGCAAGATGTTGTTAAGAAAGAAATTATTAAACTGCTAGATGCAGGTTTAATTTATCCAATCTTTGATAGTCCATGGGTAAGCCCAGTTCAATGCATACCTAAGAAGGGTGGCATGACTGTCATCACAAATGAAAAAAATGAGCTTATTCCTACTAGGACTGTAACAGGATGGCATGTTTGTATTGATTATAGAAAATTAAATGACACCACCAGAAAAGATCACTTTCCTTACCTTTCATTGATCAAATGTTGGACTTTGCAACGCCCTTGCAACCTTTCAAAGGTGCATGATGGCGATTTTTCACGACATGATAGAAGAATGCATGGAAGTTTTCATGGATGACTTTTCGGTCTTCGGTGATACTTTTGAAACATGTCTAGTTAATCTTGAACGAATGCTTATTAGATGCAAACAATCAAATCTAGTTCTTAATTAGGAGAAATGCCATTTCATGGTTAAAGAAGGCATCGTTCTTGGTCATAAAATTTCAAAGGAAGGAATTGAAGTGGATAGAGCTAAAGTAGATGTAATTGCTAAACTTCCACATCCCACCAATGTTAGAGGAGTTAGGAGTTTTCTAGAGCATGCCGGTTTTTACCGACGTTTCATAAAAGATTTTTCTAAAATTGCCACTCCTATGAATAAACTCCTAGAAAAGGATGCTCCATTCATCTTTTCAGATGAATGTATCAAATCTTTTAATATTCTTAAAGAAAAACTCACTAATGCGCCGATCATGATAAAGCCAAATTGGAATCTACCATTTGAACTCATGTGCGATGCAAGTGATTTTGCAATGGGAGCCGTTTTAGGACAAAGGATTGAAAAACGATTTCAACCTATTTATTACGCTAGTAAGACGTTACAAGAAGCACAAACAAATTACACAACTACTGAAAAAGAACTCCTTGCTATTGTCTTTGCTTTTGAAAAATTTCGTTCATATCTAGTTTTAGCTAAAACGGTGGTCTATACCGACCATTCTGCTCTTAGATATCTATTTTCGAAACAAGATGCCAAACCACGATTAATCCGTTGGATCTTACTCCTACAAGAATTAGATATTTAAAACCGAGAAAAAAAGGGAGCAGAAAATCACGCCGCTGATCATCTTTCTCATCTTGAAAATCCTGAATTAGAAGTTCTAAATGAATCGGCTATACAAGATAACTTTCCTGAGGAATATCTATTGAAGATAGATTATAGTGAAATTTCATGGTTTGCAGACTATGCAAACTACTTAGTATGTGGATTCCTTGAAAAAGGGTTGTCGTACCAAAAACGAAAGAAATTCTTTAGTGATATAAAACACTATTTCTGAGAAGATCCACATTTGTTTAAAAGTTGTCCCGATGGAATAATACGCCGATGTGTATTCGGGGATGAAGCCAGTCAAATCTTAAACCATTGTCACACAGGACCAACAGGAGGGCATTATGGCCTCAACTTACAGCAAGAAAAGTCTACAAATGCTGGATTCTATTGGCCTACAATTTTCAAAGACGCACACCTTCTTTGCAAATCCTGTGATACTTATCAAAGGGCTGGAAAAATAAGTCAACGTGATGAAATGCCACAAAATGTCATTCAAGTATGTGAAGTATTTGACGTTTGGGGTATTGACTTTATGGGTCCATTTCTAAAATCTCATAATAATCTCTATATTCTCGTTGCCATTGATTATGTATCTAAATGGGCGGAAGCACAAGCTCTCCCAACTAACGATGCACGAGTTATAGTCAACTTTTTAAAACGTCTTTTTGCTAGGTTCGGAACACCGAAAGCTTTAATAAGTGATCGGGGTACTCATTTTTGTAATAATCAACTTGAGAAAGTTCTCAAAAGATATGGAGTAACTCATAAAATCTCCACTGCTTATCATCCACAAACAAGTGGACAAGTTGAAAATACCAACCGAGCTTTAAAACTTATTCTAGAGAAAACCGTAGGATCAAATCCGAAGGAATGGTCCATGAAATTGGAGGATGCACTCTGGGCTTTTAGAACAGCCTACAAAACTCCAATTGGAACCACACCTTTTAAACTCGTTTACGGAAAAGCATGTCACCTTCCAGTAGAAATTGAACACAAAGCATTTTGGGCTTTGAAGACATGTAATCTTGATTTACATGAAACCGGACGTCTACGGTTAAGTCAATTAAACGAATTAGAAGAATTAAGACATGAAGCATATGAAAATTCGTTAATCTATAAGGAAAGAATGAAGAAATGGCATGATAAAGGAATCAGAAGTTCAAAAGAATTTAAAGAAGGAGACAGAGTTCTTCTTTTCAATTCACGATTCAAGCTATTTCCTGGAAAATTGAAATCAAGATGGTAAAGGAAAATAAAAATTCGCAACAAAAGAAGAGCACGACACCTTGAAAGTGTTGGGATTTAACAAGTTACAAAATATACTTAAACATTTTAAGAATCAAATTAAAGCGGAAGCATGTAAGTACCAATTTTAGACTTGTTATACTTTAACCAATTGAAGTTAAATCCCAATTAGGATCAAGTTGTGAAACATACTTACAAACTACAAGCAAGAAAAGAGTTTATACCTATTCCAAGCTTGGTAGTGAGTGATGAAGATGATGATGAAGAATAGAGCTTCAAATGGATGAAACCTCAAGTAGTTATACCCCAAACTTGTGCACCAACACCTAGTCTTTGGTTAGGATTTAATTACACTTGAATATAGCTTTGCAAAATTGAATTTAGAACCTCCTTTGGTACCAAAAAGGCCACGGCCTACAGCTCAAAAATGAGTAGAATTCTGCAGTTTTTGATGTGTTTTCTTGTGTACTAGCATGTGTATGTATTGTTGCAAGAGCCAAGACACAAGTATATGGAAATATGGAAAAGCATGGTCAAGGAATCTAAGTCACAAGCATGTGTACTTACACTTCCAAGACCACTTCCTCTTTTGTTTAATAAAATAAGTTTTATAAAAGTTAAATTTTATAAAACTATTTTATAAAACTTCCATATAATTTATTATGTACATTTCTATTTATAAAACCAATTTTATAAAAAATGTAACATAACAAAATTAATTATTTAACCTATAAATAATTAAATTCTTATTATATAAATTATTCCATAATTTATATATATATACACATCAAGTAATATTTCAGAAAACCATTTTTCTTAAAGTTCAAGTGTCGCGTATTTAATCAATGATCCAATCGTTAAGATCAAACACGAATAAGGTGTCGATAAGTTTGTTATTGGGTATGACCCGACTTGGATCAAAACATATTAGCCACGTTAATTTAATATGTCTCTCGGGCACACGAAATACCTTCAATCTCCCACTTGCACGAGAAACATAAGAAATTAATGCAAGTGATGGATACCACCTAATGACCATCCATCACCCCCAACATGTTATGACTTTGTGCCATTCAATAACATCATCCCTTTCAAGTTCCCATCTCGAATATGAATAGGTGAATCTTTCATTATATCCTTTCGTCCTAGATGTTATGTTAAATCCAAGAGATACAGAGTGATCACTCTCTTTTAGATTTAACTTTATCAGGCCTTAAACATCTGACTCTCAACGAATAAGAGGGACAAATTCCATCTTGACTACATACGTCCTAAATATATACCTTGTATTATACCTGAGCTCTTCCTTATGAACTACCATATTTCAGAATAGCGAAGGAAAGAATCAAGGCGTAATACTAGGTAAATATCCGAACCCTGTATGTATCTCAGGTTAGAGGATACAATGATATTCGCCTTTACTCAAGATTACATGTGATCAACCACAAAGACTCCATTTAGTAAATCTTGAGGGCGGGTCTTCCAATATTTGTATCCCACAAATATCTATGAACCTTGGTTGCAACCTTGCCCACATTTATCCCGTGAATGTATACCAATCCAAGTTCATAATAGTCTAAACCTCACACTTGTTCCCACAAATGTGATCGACTACGGAATTTAGAATAATTACTTATTCATGGATAAAATATGCAAAATAGGAACTTAACTCAAAATAAATTAATACCATAATTATATTAATGAGTTTAAACAATTTCGTTCCGTTACAATACTTAAAATAGATCATGACCAATCACTAGAATACCGAAGCCCTAATGCACAAACATGTCCTGCATGTTTTGCTCCATGTAAGAGCTTCGTGAGAGGATCCGCTATATTAAGATCTGTGTGAACTTTGCGAATACATATCTTTCCCTTTTCAACTTCATCCCTTATGTAGCTGAATCTCCGCTCAATGTGACAGGTCTTTTGGTGAGCACGAGGTTCCTTGATTTGAGCAATCGCACCCTCGTTGTCACAAAAGATCTCAATAGGGTCCTGAATGGAAGGGACTACTCCTAAGTCGTCGATGAATTTCTTCATCCATACAGTTTCCTGAGCTGCCAATGAGGCGGAAATGTACTCTGACTCTGTAGTGGATAAGGCAACAACATCCTGTTTTGAACTCTTCCAAGAGACTGCACCTCCATTTAAAGTGAAGACATAACCGGATTGTGATCGAGAATCATCTCGATCAGTTTGGAAACTCGCGTCCACGTAACCTTTTACATCGAGTTCCTCCTCACCAGACCCATATATCAGAAACATATCCTTAGTCCTTCTAAGGTATTTCAATATACTTTTGACAGCAATCCAATGACTGTTTCCTGGGTTATTCTGGTATCTACTTGTCAGGCTAAAAGCGCATGACACATCCGGTCTAGTGCATATCATTGCATACATGATTGACCCAATGGCAGACGCATATGGGACTTTCTTCATTCTCTCCTGTTCATCTTTCGTGGTGGGGCACTGAGATGAACTAAGAAGTGTTCCCTTTTGAATAGGTACCAAACCTTTCTTAGAGTTCTCCATCTTGAACCTTTTCAAGATCTTTTCAATGTATACACTTTGATTCAAACCTATCAGTTTCTTGGATCTATCCATGTAGATCCCAATCCCCAAAACGTATTGTGCTTCTCCAAGATCCTTAATAGAGAAGAATTTACTTAGCCAAGTTTTAACACCTTCCATTGCAGGAATATCATTTCCAAATAACAATATATCATCCACATATAGTACAAGGAACATGATAGTGCTCCCACTAGCTTTCTTGTATACACAAGCTTCATCACCATTTTTAATGAAGCCAAATTTCTTGGCCTCCTCATTAAAACGATGATTCCACATTCTAGATGCTTGTTTCAATCCGTAGATTGACTTCTTTAACTTGCATACCTTTTTAGGATATTTCGGATCAACAAAACCTTCAGGCTGAACCATATAGACATCTTCCTCAAGATTTCCATTTAGGAAAGCGGTCTTGACATCCATTTACCATATTTCATAATCATAATGAGCAGCAATGGCAAGTAATATCCTAATAGACTTTAGCATTGCCACAGGCGAAAAAGTTTCATCATAGTCAACCCCTTGAGTTTGAGTGAAACCTTTTGCTACAAGTCTAGCTTTATATGTATCCAAGTTTCCATGTATGTCGGTTTTCATTTTGAAAAGCCATTTACAATCAACGAGCCTTGAACTAGTAGGTTGTTCAATAAGTTTCCAAACTTGGTTGTCATATATGGATTGCATCTTGGCGTTCATGGCTTCCTGCCATTTATCCTTATCAATCCTTGATAAAGCATCTTGGTAGTTTGTTGGTTCATCCAAATCAACCACATAGCAACCATCCATGAGAAACCCATATCTCTCAGGAGGATTACTAATCCTACCAGATCTGCGAATGTCTTGTGTATTTTGATCATCCATTTGATCACTCTCAACATTTTCATGTTGAGTGCTAGTGTCAACCAATTGTGTATCATCTACTTGATCTTGAACCTCTTCAAGATATATCTTCCTTTCACTGTTTCCTTCCATTAGGAACTTAGTTTCAAGGAATTCAGCCTTTCGAGCAACAAATACATTTTGCTCGGTTGGATCATAGAAATAGTATCCCATATCATCCTTGGGATATCCTATGAAGATACACTTCGTGGATCGAGCATTCAACTTATTAGGGACGTAACGCTTAGGATAAGCTTTACATCCCCATACCTTTAAGTATGATAGAGATGGAGGTTTTCCAAACCACATCTCATGAGGAGTTCGTTCCACTTTCTTGGTTGGGGCCATATTTAGAATACGAGCCGCGGAGCATAGACAATAACCCCAAAATGATAGAGACAATGAACAAATGATGTGCACCATTTATCATTCAACAAACAAACGCCAATATGTTTGGAAACTTTGGTAAAATTTAATCATTTTTCAACGCTAATCACCCTCAATAATTTAAATTGTACTGATTTCTTGCAAATGAGGGCATTGCAAGATCTTAAGTGTGGGAAGAGGTTAAATTCTTTCAAATTTTTAAAATTTTAAATTTAAACACTTGGTTACCATTAAAAATACTAGTAACGCAGTAGTTGTATTAGAATATAGTGCTCTCTGATAATAAAGAACAGCTCTTGTCTTATATACTGACTACCCAATTCTAGTAAAATTTTTCAAAATTTTCAACTAAATGAACTCAAAATCATGTTTATACATATTTATGAACGATAAAACTAGGTGTTAACACCGAAATTATTGTTACCTCGGAAAGGACATAAATTGAGAAACAACCCAAAATGTTAGAATTCATTTAAAATGGAATAGAGGAAAATAAAAAGGCAAAGAAAGGAAAATAAAAGCCAAGTGTGGGAAAAATTTAACAAATTATTTAGAATATATTTTTGTACAAATAATTGAAGATACTTTTGTTTTGGACAATTTTATCAGTTTTACCCAATTTCTTATAATATATTTGAAAGAAATATGGATCTACATGATGAATCAATTCCATCATTAAGAGGAAGTAAAGTCTTCCGAAAAAGACACGCGCTTCTTGATTTAGGTCAGGAAGTTGTCGTTCAGACCAGTTGTAGAGTCTACGAAAAACCTTGAAAAGTTTTCTCGAAAATCAGCTGAAAATCCACGGACCTCAGCATCAAACAGGGTCGCCAAGTGGTCAGACTTATCCTAACCATGAGAGGATCTGTCTCGTACAATGGGGGCACCATGCAAATTAGCTTATAAGACTAATGAATCAGATCCCCAGAAAGGATAATCTCCTTAAAGATCAAAAATCAGCTTTTAAGACTGATATTACTCAATCCTTGAGATTGACTTTTAAAGATTGAGAATTACAAACTCATGGAATTCGATGATATCTAAACTCGAGCTTGAACGAGAAAATATTTTGATCAAAATTACAAACCGATTTATTTTCTGAAAACCCATTTTCAATGCGTTCATTACCATTGAACATAAAATCCTAGGAATTCACCTGGAATTCATTAGGTCACCTGAACCAAATCGGGTGTCAACCTTAAGAACGGTGGTTGCATAGCATGGTCGAAGACAGGACCTTGTGTCAGACTGAAAAACTATAGGGTGATCTTTACTATTGCTCCTACAAAGGATAGTAATTGCATCCGACACGTTATAGACCATAATTATCAGCATGTCATGGGACATTGCCTTAAAAGTTGCTTGTTCAACGCTTTCCTTTACAACCGGACGGTAGTTTACCGAAAGGTAATATACAGAGCAAGTATACTGGACGTGTTGCTTTCCCAATACAAGGTTAGCAAGTGGGTGACACAAAACCATAAGTTTTGAGCCAAAGTTTTCAAATCTGAAACCCACCAAACCCACAAAAAAAAAGATTTTGCAAACACCGGTGAAGGGTTATTCCGGAAAACTTATCTAGGGTAAAAGCTAGATTTTATTTTTGAAAAATCAAATGTTTTCATAAAGATCCAATTTTCTTAAAGGATCTAAATTTTCATAGTCATGTGGGACTGTAAACCACATCGTTACTACCATTGTTTATACCGCTGTATAGAAATCACTGATGTACAAAGTGTGAAGAATAAAGAAGTGATTCTAGTAAAGTTTTATTCAAGTTCTATATTGCTTGAGGACAAGCAACGCTCAAGTGTGGGAATATTTGATAATGCTAAAAACGTACATATATTTCATAGCATTATCCCTCAAGAAAGACAAGCTTTTAGTTGCAATTGTTCTATTTACAAGTGATATTCGTTTAAATAATAAAAGGTGAAGACAAAAGACAGATTCGACGAATTAAAGACGCAAACGACCAAAAATCTCAAAAGTACAAAGTACAATCAAAGTGGTTCAAATTATTGATGAGAAACGTCTAAAAGTTACAAGAGTACAAGCTGCAAAACGCAAAATACAAGATATTAAATTGTACGCAAGGACATTCGAAAATCTGGAACCGGGACCAGAGTCAACTCTCAACGCTCGACGCAACGGACTAAAAGTTACAAGTCAACTATGCACATGAATATAATATAATATATAATTAATTCTTAAAATTATATATATATTATATTATTTAATAAAACCGTCGGCAAATAAAAAAATAAAAGCATGTGAGCTGTAAAAGAAGGCCATGCGATCGCATGGCCTGGAAATGTAAAAACCATGCGGTCGCATGGTGAACAGTATCAGCTCAGGTCCTATAAAGTTCGCGTGTTTTGGCCGAATTTCATACACCTTTTTCTAATCTATCTCTCACTCTTACGATATATATATATATATATATGTATATATATATATATATGTATATATATATATATAATTTATAATTTTAATTTTAATTTAATAATAATAAGGGTATGTTAGCGAATGTTGTAAATGTGTAAGTCGAAATTTTGTCCGTGTAACGCTACGCTATTATCAATCATTGTAAGTTATGTTCAACCTTTTTAAATTAATGTCTTGTAGCTAAGTTATTATTATGCTTATTTAATGCTGAAGTAATCGTGATGTTGGGCTAAAATATTAAAGACGGGGTAATTGGGCTTTATACCATAATTGGGGTTTGGACAAAAGAACGACACTTGTGGAAATTAGACTATGAGCTATTAATGGGCTTTATATTTGTTTAATTGAATGATAGTTCGTTAATTTAATATAAAGATTTAAAATTGGACGTACCTATAAATAACCACATACACTTGATCGGACACGATTGGCGGGATATTTATAAGTACTAATAATTGTTCATTTAACCGGACACGGGAATGGATTAATAGTTAATGGACTTATTAAAATAGGGGTGAGTTATATACAAGGAAAATTGGTGTAAGTATAGTTTAAGTCCCCAATTAGTTGGAATATTTGACTTCGGATATAAGGATAATTTGACGAGGACACTCGCACTTTATATTTATGACTGATGGACTGTTATGGACAAAAACTAGATGGATATATTGAATAATCCAGGATAAAGGACAATTAACCCATGGTAATAAATTAAAATCAACACGTCAAACATCATGATTACGGAAGTTTAAATAAGCATAATTCCTTTATTTCATATTTCATCGCACTTTTAGTTACTGTCATTTTATTTAATTGCACTTTTAATTATCGTACTTTTTAATTATCTTAATTTTATTTATTGTCATTTTATTTATCGCACTTTAATTTATCGCACTTTAATTATTGTTATTTACTTTACGCTTTAAATTAAGTTATTTTTATATTTAATATTTTACATTAGGTTTTAACTGCGACTAAAGTTTTAAAATCGACAAATCGGTCATTAAACAGTAAAAACCCCCTTTTATAATAATAATACTACTTATATATTTTTATATTTTTACAAATATAGTTTTAAAAATATAGCGTTAAACTTGGCTAGTTCCCTGTGAAACGAACCGGACTTACTAAAAACTACACTACTGTACGATTAGGTACACTGCCTATAAGTGTTGTAGCAAGGTTTAGGTATATCCACTCTATAAATAAATAAATAACTTGTGTAAAATTGTATCGTATTTAATAGTATTTCATAACAAATATATAACTATTTCATATACACCTCTACGCACATCATGCATCAGTATCAGCAATAGCATCAGCATCAGCACCATCAGCTTCATCAACAACAACATCCGCATCACAAGCGTCAACATCACAATCTGTGCCACGAGCATCAACATCATATGCACCATAGACACAAAGGAATACCAGTAACAACAAACGAAGAAGTATTGATTCATAACTACATTGAAGAAATACTCTGCAGAGAATATGTAGTTTCTAAAAGTTTTTGGAGATTATTTATTCGTGTTCCAACCTCAAATCAGATGAGACTAATATGATATTAACTCATTAAATCCATGATTTACATTCGAAGAAAATATATATGTGGGTATATATTCAAATTCTTTTGTACAAACTATTGATGTTAAAAATATTTTAACGGGTAGTTAATACCTAAGAAATATTTAGAATTCACATTAATATGTTACACTGTACAATTTTCAATTCTGATTCAGCAGACATTAACTATCCTACTCACATCCACAGATATATGTATCTGTTCACCGAAGAACAACCATTTTCATTCAAATTCAATTGGACATCCTAAGCTTTAGCAGGAGCTATCTTCCTAAGATCACTACATTCGTAAATTACATTCATTCGCATTCTTATCACATCAAACCACCGAAACCATCATTCATTACTTTTGAGATTTACAACATTTCTAGTTACATCCTACGCTTAAACACTTCAACTCCAAATTCTTGAAAACACCTCAGAACTATAACCAATGATTCAGATTCGTTAAACTTTGAGAATGCTGACGAAGCAGCAAAAGCTGTAGAGGGTCTTAATGACTAAAAGCTTGATAATAAAGAATGGTACGATGGAGAAGCTCAAAAGAAAACTTGGCACCCATGAAGGAGGCTGTTGACAAATCACAAAGATTAAACCTATACATAAAGAATCTAGATGATTCGATTTCTGATGGATATCACCGAAGATCTCTTTACGCATTCTAAATTTCTACGGAAGAATTTTCCTCGATTATAAAATCATCGTATCTTTCGTTATAAATATCCTCTATATCTCTGAAGATATCTTCATAACGATTTTTGTCCGCAATTAATTATCTCTTTGCGATATCTTTATTACATCATAAAGGAAACTGTTTTAGTTTCTATATTCTGTAAAATTCAAGTTTAAATTATGAATGATTTATGGAGAAGTGTTGGGAATTGAAGCATGAGTTAGTATAATATAATGACGTCAGGCCAACGTGATTATATTACAGTAAGTCATGTTGAGTTTCTAATGGAACGTGATAAAGGTTCACAGATCATACCCTCATCATGAACCATGTTACATAACTCTTTCATTATATTTAACCTCTAAACATACCAAGAAAATATTTTTCTCGATGATTCGGTCTTTTCCGGATATTCTGGTAATTTGACAAATCAAATCGTGCTATTACCTTTCCTTTATGCTTTGTATATTATGATCATTCGAAACTTCATACCTACGAATTCTGGAACATTACTTGCTTTACAAAAGCATGACACTTCGACATATAAGGGAAAATACAAAGCCCGATAACGACACCAAAATTACAAACCGTGTATATCAATGCATATAGCAATATAAAGACACAGGAGAACTAAAAACACAATAAATCCAAGAGCATAGTAGAAGTAAACAGACTCCTCTGGTGAAAGTTGTAAAAGAAGGATGATTGTGGCGATAACCAATATAAGGTCAAGAACAAGAACTGGATTAAGCATATTAACAACTCTTTTGGAAGTATGAATTGAGGAAGAAAGTATAGAAGTGGTGAAGATAATGAAACAGAAGAAGCTAATTTATAGCGCAATTCCAGACACGACAATTAAGACAATTCACCGCATTTAATCAAAGAAAATCCTAATTTCCTTAATTACCGGAGAATCAAATATTATAAAGATTATAAAGATTTTCTTTAATTCCTTGAATTCCGGAAATCAATCGTGACTACGTCAAAAGTTAAGGCGAACATTTAATTTTCTCATTTCACTCTTTTGTGATAGCTTCGTTCATACTCTTCCTGTAATCGAATCGTTTCATCCATATTACTCAATGCTGATAAAACTCTATTTTCAACTCATATCCATCATTCTTGTTGTAAACAATGACGATCTCTATCCAATTTCATGACTGTAATTTTCATGACCTCTTCTCTATTTTGTCTACTCTAATATTGTGGCATAAACGCTCAAGGTTTAAATAAGCTCACTATTATTCATAATCCATTTCATGTGTATTGAAATGCTTGTATAGCGTCATCATCTCTTTCTGAGAAAACCTAATCAATGACACTCTTGTTAAATCCTTTAGATAACCTCCGCATTAATAATAAAATGCACTTCGTAGAATTTATGGATCGTAAGATTTAAACTCTTGAAACAAAACAATATTCTATCCGTTGTAATTCACGCAAGGCCCCGAGCATACCTGGGAACGTGAAAACCAAATAAAACGAAAATATCCTCACCTGTTTACAAACAACACCGACTGGTGGCAACAACTAAATTTTGGGACGAAATTTCTATTAACAGGGGAATACTGTGATAACCCGAAAAATTTTTGATTAAATTTAAACTAAACTTCGACTGTTTCCAACGATTCACGAACGAATAATTTTAAATATATATATATATATATATATATATATATATATATATATATATATATATATATATGTATATATATATATATGTATATATATATATATATATATATATATATATATATATATATATATATATAAACTTGACTTAATTATCATAACTAAAAAATGTAAAATTTTATACAAGATAATATTGTTGTTATATTATTACTTTTATTATTATTATTAATATTAATATCAATATCAGTATTAGTTATATTATTACTTGCAATATATAATGAAATATGATACATTTAAATTGTAATATTATTATTATTACTAATAT
The DNA here is from genome assembly GCF_046630445.1 of Rutidosis leptorrhynchoides. Lineage (NCBI taxonomy): Eukaryota > Viridiplantae > Streptophyta > Magnoliopsida > Asterales > Asteraceae > Rutidosis > Rutidosis leptorrhynchoides. The sequence goes on from NC_092340.1 coordinate 36,763,945, forward strand.
TATTGTTATCATCAATATTATAATTAGTAATAAAATTATGATTTCTATTATTAGCATTAATATTATTTATTCATTATCATTATTAAAATAAGTATTTACTTTTAATAATATTATTATTTTTATTAACATAATTATTAATAAATATCATTATTCTTGTTATTTATATTAGTATTCTTATAGCATTATTATTATTATTATTATTATTATTATTATTATTATAATTATTACTATTATTATTAATATGATTATTATTAATATAATTATCATTAATTTGTATTATTATTAATATAATTATTAATTATTAATATTAATTAAAAAATAAAAAGTAACACATACCTAAATTAGGTCAAAACACTATCTGTATTTTTTTTTATTTTTTTATCGTGATCAGCTTTTATATTTTTTTATATTTTTATCTGCTTTTTTTATACTTTTCTGTTTGATCGTGATTATCAAGTCGACAACCACTCAGTATTATCTATCGACCACATTTTCCTTGTTTATAAAACCAGTCGACACCCTCTCAATCAATTATCAAATTTAAACATATATTATTTATTTTATTTTTTTAACCGTAACCTCTGTTCTTGATAAAAAATTCAAAAGCTCAAATTCTATTTCAACTTCAAAAACTGTAAATGTAGAGTTGTTAGGAATCTTCTACTAAAACTACCTGCAAAGTTTCAAATCCCAAATCTTCCTATCGAATCCGAATTTTGAAGTCAAAGTTTTTGAATTTAAAAGTCAACTAATTGTTCATCAAGAAATTCGATGTCGTGTTGATGTTTTTGGTTAAATTAACGAGTTCAGAAGTTTCTAGGAACAATTTAATACATAGTTCATGTAGAAATTATTATCTAAATCGCTCCTAATTTCCAAATCAAGTTTTAATTTTTTTTTCTCTTCGCGAATACAGCAGCAGCACTCTTTAATTTTTTTTTCTTTCTGTTATAATAATTCAAACACCCCACATTTAATTATTTATGTTTCGTTTATAATTCCTAAATACATTTCAAAGTTTACCTCGATTTGAGTTGAAGAAGAAGAAGATGAGAAAGAAGAACACAGAAAATTTAACTTAAATAAACATAAGTATGGGATAAATCAAGAAAGGCGGAGATAGAGGAATGGTTTAGAAGTTGTTCGGGTTAGCGAGAGGTCTAGGGTTAGAGCTCGGTTTGGGGCATTTTTTTAAAAAAATGGCTTATTTTGAGGTAGTTTTCATTTCCTAAATTTTTTAATATTATTAACATTATTATTATTATTACTATTATTACTATTATTATATGTTTATGAAAATGATTTAAATTAAAATTAATTTATGGTTTAAATGAATTAGTATTATTAAAATTAGTATTATAGTTATTATTATTAATTAGTATTATTAACATAAGTATTACTATTAATATTATTAATAAGATTATAACTCTAATGACCCATCCTAATCCATCCGGAGGAAGTCCATATTGATTATAAATGATTCACAATAGTTGATTACATCGCGAGGTACTTGACCTCTATATGATACATTTTACAAACATTGCATTCGTTTTTGAAAAGACAATCTTTCATTACATCGAAAGTTGACGGCATGCATACTATTTCATAATATATCCAATCTATAAATGACTTAATAATAATCTTGATGAACTCAATGACTCGAATGCAACGTCTTTTGAAATATGTCATGATTGACTCCAAGTAATATCTCTAATATGAGCAAATGCACAGCGGAAGATTTCTTTCAAACCTGAGAATAAACATGCTTTCAAGTGTCAACCAAAAGGTTGGTGAGTTCATTAGTTTATCATAAATAATCATTTCAGATAGTATAATAGACCACAAGATTTCATTTTCATAAACATCATTCTCGTATCAGGCATTTCGCAAACTGCATAGAGATAAAAATCATTCATATGGATTGAACACCTGGTAACCGACGTTAACTTAATGCATAGAATATCCCCAAAACAGAACCTCTCGTATGTATAATAATCTCGAAGTACTAAAGCATTCGTACCCCGAATGGGACTTGTCAAGGTCCATAGATCTATCTTTAGGATTCGCGTCAATCAGGGGCCATTTCCCTAAATTCTTAGGTTACCAGACTTGAAGGGCGATATTCGGTTTAATAATCCAACCATAGAATGTAATTTTAAGTACTTGTGTCTATTTCCTAAAACATTTATAAAAGCAGCGCATGTATTCTCAGTCCCAAAAATATATATATTGCAAAAGCATTTAAAAAGGGAGCAAATGAAACTCACAATCCAATATTTTGTAGTAAAAATATTCATACGACGATACTGAACAATGCAGGGTTAGCCTCGGATTCACGAACCTATATCATTCGTATATATATTTATTAAACCATGTACTTGTAATGTAACAAATATATATATATATATATATATATATATATATATATATATATATATATATATATATATATATATATATATATATATATATATTTGTATAAATTATTAATATATCATAATTGCATTATTATTATGTATATATTTTATATATTCCTTTTGTATATAAATATATTTAATTTTATTATGTTATACTTATTAACTATATTTATATATATATATATTATTGGTTAGTTAAAACAGTACTTTAGCAATACTACGTTAATATTTGTAATATTAATAGTGATAATACTTAATAAATATGATGATATTATTTATGATTCTGTTAATAAGAATGTAAATGATAATTTTTAATAATAAATCTCATGATAATATTTGTATCAGTAGTTTTTAATAAAACAAATAATTTAATAATAATAATACTAAAAATATTAACTTTTGATATTAATACTTGTTATTTGATAATAATAATTATATCAATCTTATTATTAATAGTAATCTTAATAACAACACTTTTGTTAATAATAATAATAATAATCGCAATCATAATATTAATACATATACTAATAATAAGGATATTAATAATAATAATATTTATAATTGTGACTAGGATTATGGTGGTAATAATAGCAAAGGGTAATAATACTTGTATTAGTAATAATAATAATAATAGTAATAACTAAGGTTTGTAATACTTAATAATAATAATACTAATAATTATTATAGTTTCGATACTTAGTAATATTACTAATAATAATAATAACAATAACAATAATAATAATAGCAACAATAAATATAGTAATAATGGAAATGATAATAATAATAATTATACATCTAATAATAACCTTATTATTAATATTCATAATAGTAATAAAAATAATAACAATAATCATAAAAATAAAATAAAAGGAACTACCTCACAAAGGGTTTTTTTAAAAAAAAAATTGTTCACTCCAGGGCTCGAACCCGTGACCACTTGTTACCCATTCACACGTCTATACCAGCTGGGCTGTTGCCCCAATTCTGAAATAATACCGAACTTGTTTTTATTTAACCCGTAATATTCAGTTTCTATTTCTCCTTCTTACTCAAACTGACGTCGACCAGAATTATCCACCAATATAGTAACAGGATAATTAATGGAGTTTGGAATACATACTTACAACAGAAACGATTTAATTGAAGTGATTGAAGTTAATTGAAAACGAAAAGAAAAAAAAAACAGGTACCTGCTATGTCATGTAAAGAGAAAAAAAATATTGATTTCGAGTTTAATAACGTTTTAGACAAAAATTTCTATACAAAATACATTCAAATCAATTTTAGAAACTGTTAGAATCGTTAATTTAACTCAAATCATCTTAGAAAAGTCGAATTTGATGGATGAACATCGGTTGACTTTCAAAAACTCAAACTTTGACTCAGGAATTCGTTATTGTTTTGAAGAATTGGAATTTGAAACTTTACAGGAAGTTTACTTGTAAGATTACTAACAGTTTTGCATTATTACATTTTAAAAATTCGTTTGAAATCGATTTATGGTGAAAAAGGTGAAGAACAGGGGTTTCGAGCATGTTTCAGTGTTTTTCTTTTTAAATCTGTAATTGAGGAGGTACGTTATGTAATGTGATTAGAGTAGGTTAATAATTAATCATGGTTATATGAACTTTGACAATTGAGATTGGCAGATAATAAGGTATAGACAATTAGTACCAAATAATTCAAATCAGTAGGTGAAAAAAAATAAAAAAAAATTAAAAAGGGAGTTTGACATCTAACTGAATTTGTTGTGTATAGGCAAGTTGATATCGATCCTATCATAATCTAAAAACATAAACTGAATTACATACGTTTGATTTCAACAAGGAGGTTGGGTTCATTCTGTTTTCTTTTATAATTATAAATATATATTATTACTAATCAAATTACTAATAATAATAATAGTATAAACAATAATAATAAATAATACTGATATTATAAAAATTTAATAAATAATAATACTGTTAACTTTAATAATTATCATACTAATAATACTATTATTCTTAATAATGATATCAATATTTGTTAATAATAATGTTAATAATTATGTTATCAATGATATTGTTTATAAATTATATTACTTTTATAATAATAATAATATTGATAAACTATAATGATAATGTTAATATCTAATAAGAGTACTAATATTAATCATAGTACTAAATTTATAATTTTTCTACTCAATATAGTAGTGGTATAAATAATGATAACAATAATAATAACTATATTGCTCATAATTCTTAATAACAATTATACTAACAATATTTATAATACTAATACTTATTAACAATGATATCTGATAATATTTAAATTACAATTATAATATATGCAATAAAACTAATATTGATATTGATATTAGTTTTAATAAGGAAAGTAATAATAAGATTATTATGACGACTATATTCTTAAATTATATTTACATATAATATATTCAAATAATTAATTATGTAATATTTAATATATATATATATATATATATATATATATATATATATATATATATATATAGTAATTTATATTGAGTATTAAATTCTTATATATATATATATATATATATATATATATATATATATATATATATATATATATATATACATATATATTTATTTACAGCAATTGTTCGTGAATCGTTGGAATTGGTCAAAGGTCAAATGAATGTAATAAAATAGTTCAAAAGTTTTGAGATTCAATTTAATAGACTTTGCTTATCGTGTCGGAAACATATAAAGATTTAGTTTAAATTTGGTCGAAAATTTCCGGGTCATTGTAGCGACCCGACCAAATCATGTTTAACGGCGCCGACTACTTAGGTCCCGTTACGTGGTCATAAGTCTTTAACATGACGTTTGACCAAAATATGTCGCTTTCATTTCATAAGTAAAAGGATGTTTCAAGTTTACAAATGTAGTTCAAAAGACTAGTCACATTACAATGTTTAACGTACGAATGAAACCTATGCGACACAATTTAAAGTAGTCAAAAGACGCTCCAACTATGCATGTATACTCGACATCTAAGCAAGTATCAAAAAGAGTGCTGAAGCATGTATCAAGTAGCGCTCAAGGACCTGAGAAAACATAGAGAAAACTGTCAATGAAAACGTTGGTGAAATCATAGGTGTTTTAGTAAACGTTGCATTTGAACCACAAGATTTAATATAATATGATTATCAAAATCATTTGCATTCCAAAGTTGTTATTTGTTTCGCGGGCACCCAATTATCAAACTTAACTGCTTTTCACCCTTTGCGTAGTGTTAGAACATACACTAGACCCGAAAATATATTTCATCCGCTAACGGTAGCGAACCGTCCGAATGAGGCTAGTCAAGCCCAGGTGATCACATAATATAAGTTCACGTTTACACCCTGCAAGTGTAACTAATGATAATTGAATTGAGGCTTTTTGTTCAAACCCGTACGTGGAATGTTCGTTTCCGTACTTGTGTTCAAAGTGTAAAAGTATGATACGTATATGTTTCTCATCCCATAGTTTAAAGCATAAAAGTTGTTTGAAAGATGGGACTATGATCTCACCTTGAGTGCACGTATGAAAAGTACTTCACAAAGTAACGTGTGCAAAGGACAATGCTAGTCTTGACCTAAACAAATAGGTCGTATCAATAACGGTAAACACGATAGGTCAAAGATGTTCAATTAGTCCTATGGCTCGTTATGACTCGATTATGTAGCATGTGAATCAAATTGTCAAGTTTCATGCAAGATACTAGTATAGAAACAAGTTAGAAAGATTGCACAATCATTTGGTTAAGTTTGACAAAAAGTCAAACTTTGGTCGGGTCAAAGTCAACGAAAAAGTCAACACGTTCGGGTCGGGTCCCGAACTATTTTTCTGTGTTAGTTATTCATATATAAGCATGTTAGAACAAGTTTCATGTGAATCGGAGGTCCATCGCATGCCACACATTTTTCGTATATTGGACAAGGTGGTCAGAAGCTGGACACGCCTTATGTCGCGCCGCGACAAAGGCTGGCCGCGCCGCGGCATTACACGCGAGCTGGTGCCTGGCCAGTTTCAATTTTCTAAGTCTCAACCCAAAACCATTTTATGCATAAAACACAAACCGCAAACACTTAGAACTTGCATCTTATATCGTTGGAAAGCTCTTTTGACAAGGAAAACAACTAAGCACATTTCAACAACCAAAAACATCATTTGTAACAATCGGCTTTCCAAAATAAATGATCAATTAATGTTCACCATAAATGCTCAAGTTCATAAATGCACAAAATAGGATTCGGGAATTAAATGCATCAATATAATGCGCCGTTTCGTAGGTAATCAAGCATACAATACAACTAACTACTTACTAACAACAATTCATGGCATTCAATACATCAAAAGTTCATTTCAAGTTCATCAAACCCTAACCCAAATTCACCAAAATCACTAATCAAGTTTATGAAGTTTTCTAAAACAACCTACACATCAAATTGAAGCTAGTGATGTTAGGAACACATTTAATACATGCATTTATAACATTTAACAACATTTAAGCAACCAAAGCATCAATCAAACACACCAAACTTTCAAGTTCATGCTAGTTATCAAAAATAACAAGATCGAACATATAAATCATATATTCATGTTAGACTTGAGCCATAGACACTAATTAACAACTTTATAAGTTAAAAAAACATCAAGAACACAAAATCTAGGGGTTTTTTTTGAAAGTTACCCAAATGAGATGTAATCGGTATGGAATCGAAGAAGAAGTTGCAAGGATTCCAAATATGTAATTTGTTTTGATTGAAGCTTTCTTGAACGAATTTAGATGATGATTCTTGGAGATGGAGTTTTAGAGATAGTTTGAAAGTGTTAAAAGAAAAGAGAAAAGAAATTGATAAAGTGAATGGAGGAGATGGAGTGTTGACCTTTGATCTAGTCAAAAGTTTGGCACTTTGGCAAGTTTGGTCCCTCTAGTTTCATTCGGGTGCGGGAATTACCTAAACGAGATATTTTTAAAACATGTATTAACGAGGGATGTCATAAACATATAACGGAATTTAAATAGTTAAACGGAAAAGTAAACGGCAAAAGGCGGGATGTTACATTACCTACTCCTTAAAAGAAATTTCGTCCCAAAATTTAAGTAGGCGTAGTAGTCGTTGTTTCTTCCTCGGAATCTTGCGTTTCCGGAACCGGGAATAGATGAGGGTATTTCCTTTGCATTTGATCTTGCCTTTCCCAAGCAAACTCGGGTCCTCTTTTGGCGTTCCAACGGACTTTAACAATCGGAATTCGGCTTTGTTTCAATGTCTTGACGGAGGTGTCCACAATTTCAACCTGTTCCTCCACAAAATGAAGTTTGTCATCAATAGTAAGTTCCTCGAGAGGGATGACGATATCGGGTTCGGCAAGACACTTTTTCAAGTTAGATACATGGAAGGTAGGATGAACGGAGCTCAATTGAGGCGGACGATCTAAACGATAAGCAACGGTTCCAATACGCTCCAAGATTTTGAAAGGACCAATATACCTTAGATTTAACTTCCCGCGTTTCCCACAACGGATTACACCTTTCCAAGGCGCGACTTTTAACATTACTCGGTCACCAACTTGAAATTTGAGGTCGTTGCGTCTTTTGTCGGTGTAGCACTTTTGACGACTCCGGGTCGTCCGAAGCCTATCTCGGATTTGTACGATCTTCTCGGTGGTTTTGTGAATGAGTTCGGGTCCGGTGATGTGCACGTCACCTACCTCGGCCCAACAAAGAGGTGAACGACATTTTCGGTCATATAGCGCTTCAAAAGGTGCGGCTTTAATACTCGCGTGATAACTATTGTTGTAAGAGAACTCGGCGAGAGGCAAGTGCTTGTCCCAAAATTTTCTAAAATCAACCACGCAAGCTCGTAACATGTCCTCCAAGGTTTGAATTGTGCGTTCGCTTTGTCCATCGGTTTGAGGGTGATATGCGGTGCTCATGTCTAAATGCGTTCCCAACGCTTCTTGCAAGGTACGCCAAAATCTAGAAACAAAACGGCTATCTCGGTCGGAGATAATCGATAAAGGTACATCGTGTCGGGCTACGATCTCCTTGATGTAAAGTTGTGCAAGTTTCTCCATTTTGTCGGTTTCTTTCATAGCGAGAAAGTGTGCGGATTTGGTGAGACGGTCAACAATAACCCAAATGGTATCATAACCGCCCGTTGTCTTTGGTAACTTGGTGATGAAGTCCATCGTTATTCTTTCCCACTTCCATTGCGGGATTTACGATTGTTGAAGTAACCCGGACGGTCTTTGGTGTTCGGCTTTGACTTTGGAACATGTCAAATACTTGGCAACATAATTAGCTACGTCCCTTTTGATATTCGGCCACCAATATTGTTCTTTAAAGTCGTGGTACATCTTATTGGCACCGGGGTGAATCGAGTATCGTGACTTATGGGCTTCATCTAAAATAAGGTTTCGTAGGTCCCCATATCTAGGCACCCAAATCCTTCCGGCGAAATATCGGAGTCCGGTCTCCCTAATTTCGAATCGAGAGACAAGAATGTTCAAGAGCTCGTGTGAAACGTTTTCATCCTTGAGAGCCTCATCTTGGGCTACCCGAATTTGGCTATTAAGGTTGGTGTGGATGGTGATGTTTAAAGCTCGGACACGAAGAGGCACCGCTCTTTCTTTTCAACTTAAGGCATCGGCTACTACGTTTGCCTTCCCGGGATGGTAATGAAGCTCGCAATCGTAATCGTTTAAGGTTTCAATCCACCTTCGTTGTCTCATGTTTAGTTGCTTTTGGTCGAAGATGTGTTGGAGACTTTTGTGATCGGTGAAGATGGTACTCTTGGTTCCATAAAGATATTGTCTCCACATTTTAAGTGCAAAGACAACGGCTCTGAGTTCGAGATCATGTGTCGTGTAGTTTCGTTCATGAATTTTGAGTTGTCGAGAAGCATAAGAAATGACTTTCGTTCGTTGCATCAACACACACCCAAAACCATGTTTCGAGGCGTCGCAATACACAACAAAATCATCGTTGCCTTCGGGAAGTGACAAGATAGGAGCAGTGGTTAGCTTCATTTTCAAGATTTGAAATGCGAATTCTTGTTCGGTTGCCCAAACGAATTTTCTTCCCTTATGAGTTAATGCGGTTAAAGGACGAACGACCAAAGAGAAATCTTTGATGAATCTACGATAGTATCCGGCGAGACCCAAGAATTGACGAATGTGAGTAGGAGTAGTAGGAGTCTCCCATTTACTAATGGCTTCGATTTTTGATGGATCGACTTTAATACCTTGGTCACTTACAACATGACCAAGAAATTGAACTTCCTTCAACCAAAATTCACACTTGGAGAATTTGGCATAGAGTCGTTCTTGTCTTAAAAGTTCAAGCACAAGTCGGAGGTGTTCCTCGTGTTCTTCTTCGCTTTTAGAATAAACCAAAATATCATCGATGAACACGATAATGAATTTGTCAAGATACAGTTTGCACACGCGGTTCATAAGATCCATGAAAACCGTCGGTGCGTTAGTGAGACCAAACGGCATGACAAGGAATTCATAACTACCATAACGAGTTCGGAAAGCGGTTTTGGAGACATCTTCCCCCTTAACCCTTAATTGATGATAACGTGAGCGGAGATCGATTTTCGAATATACACAAGACCCTTGCAGTTGATCAAATAGGTCATCGATGCGAGGAAGAGGATATCGATTTTTAACTGTCAATTTGTTTAGTTCACGATAATCAATGCACATTCGTAGGGATCCGTCTTTCTTTTTAACAAAAAAAATCAGAGCGCCCCAAGGTGAGTGGCTAGGTTGGATAAAACCACGATCAAGTAGTTCTTGGATTTGACTTTGCAATTCTTGCATTTCAGATAGAGCGAGTCTATATGGTGCACGTGCTACGGGTGCGGCTCCCGGAATAAGATCGATTTGGAATTCAACCGGTCGATGAGGTGGAAGACCCGGAAATTCGTCGGGAAATACATCGGAATAGTCACTAACAATTGGCACATCATCGATGTGCTTCTCATCGGGCTCGACTTTCTTAATATGAGCAAGGATCGCAAAACAACCCTTACGGAGTAGTTTTCTAACTTTAATGCATGAAACGAGGTTGAGTCCGGTGCAACTCTTATCGCCATAGACGATCAAAGGTTCGCCGTTCTCGATAGGAATCCGGATTGCGTTAAGATCACAAAGGATGTGAGATTTCGTTTTGGCTAGCTAATTCATACCGATTATTACATCGAAGCTTCCTAGTTCCATGGGTATCAAGTCAATTTCAAACTCATTACCCAAAATGTTTAACGTACACCCCCGGTAATATGTGTCGGCACTCAATAGTTTCCCGTTAGCCACTTAAATGGTATAAGTGGTATCTAGTGGAAGTGGTGGAGTGCTAAAAGAATGAGTCAAAGTCTTGGATACAAAACTCTTATCGACACCCGAATCGAATAAACAAGTAACATAAGTGTTGTTGAGGAGAAACGTACCCGTGACTAATTCATTGTCATCTCGGGCTTCCTCGGTGTTGATGTTGAAAGCTCGGCTGCGTGTGTTAGGGTTGGCTTTCTTCTTCGGACATGCATTTCTAAAATGACCCGTTTGGCCACATTCATAACAAGTACCCGGTTTTGGTGCATTGGGCACTTTTTGAGTGACGGGGGCGGCACTTCTATAATCGTTGGCCACATGGCCACCCCTTTGGCACCGGTGGCAAAATCGATTGCTACATTCACCATAGTGGTGTTTGTGGCATTTGTTGCAAAAGGGTTTATTTCCGCCATAACTTTTCTTGGCGTCGGAGGTGAAAGGCTTTTTGGTGAAATTGTTGTTGTAGTTGTTGCTTGATTGGGGGCTTCCCATTTTCTTTTGTTGCCACCCGATTTATCCTCGGCCTTAGGTGCCGGAACTACGATTTCGTCAACCGTTTCGATCAATTGGAGGGCCATGTTTAAGGCTTGTTGTAGGTTAGCGGGTTTGGATGACATCACTCCTTGTTTGATGCTCTTTGGAAGACCATCCATATAGAGTTCAACCCTTTGAGATTCGGGGTTCACGAGGTTGGGACACATCAAGGATAGCTCGGCGAATCGTTGATTGTAGGCCTTGAGATCGTTTCCGACCGCCTTTAAAGTTCTTAGCTCTTGTTCAAGCTTTCGGGTTTCTTCACGAGGGAAAAATTCGACGATCAACCTTTCCCTTAAATCGGCCCAAGAGAGGGCGTGAGCTTCATCGGTACCCACCGATTGTACATACGTGTTCCACCACGTGAGGGCGATACCGGAAAAGGTGTGGGTGGAATATTTGACTTTATCTTGATCCCGACAACCGCTTATGCTAAAAACGGCTTCCGTTTGTTCGAACCATCGAGTGAGTACAACCGGTCCCCCGGTCCCATCAAAAGTATGAGGTTTGCACCCCATGAAAGATTTATAGGAGCACCCTTCGCTTGAGTTACCGGCCCCTTGATTGTTGTTGTTGTGGTTGTTGTTATTATTGTTGTTGGAGGAGTGACCGGCCATGGCCGCATCCACGGCGGTGGCTATCATTCGTTGTAGAGCTTGTTCAGGAGTCTCATGGCATGGCACACGACGAGGAGGCATTGTTCCTTCAAAACACAAGAATACCGTTGATTAGTATTTTTAATAATACTAACCATGATATGGAATAAGGATAGAGAGAAATTTTCCTTGACTCGCCTTAAATTCTTTATGCCATAATGTCGGAACGTTCATATGAGTCACCGTAATATAATCCCGGAAATTATATTACCCTAATTCTCATGTGCATTCGACATTATTTCACTAAGTCAAGGTGGCGTGTCAATTAAATTAAACAACGTGAGGTTAAGATGAAATAAGAGTAGATATGAGTAGAAACGTTCGAGTATAAATGCACAAGTAGTCAAGTAATTCCTACTTCAAGTCTATATGCCGATTGTAGTCTAGATTCACTAATGTACCCTACGACTCGGGGTTGACACCAATGAACTCTAAATCCCTACAACCAACGCTCTGATACCATCTGTAGCGACCCGACCAAATCATGTTTGACGGCGCCGACTACTTAGGTCCCGTTACGTGGTCATAAGTCTTTAACATGACGTTTGACCAAAATATGTCGCTTTCATTTCATAAGTAAAAGGATGTTTCAAGTTTACAAATGTAGTTCAAAAGACTAGTCACATTACAATGTTTAACGTACGAATGAAACCTATGCGACACAATTTAAAGTAGTCAAAAGATGCTCCAACTATGCATGTATACTCGACATCCAAGCAAGTATCAAAAAGAGTGCGGAAGCATGTATCAAGTAGCGCTCAAGACCTGAGAAAACATATAGAAAACTGTCAACGAAAACGTTGGTGAAATCATAGGTGTTTTAGCAAACGTTGCATTTGAACCACAAGATTTAATATAATATGATTATCAAAATCATTTGCATTCCAAAGTTGTTATTTGTTTCGCGGGCACCCAATTATCAAACTTAACTGTTTTGCACCTTTTGCGTAGTGTTAGAACATACACTAGACCCGAAAATATATTTCATCCGCTAACGGTAGCGAACCGTCCGAATGAGGCTCGTCAAGCCCATGTGATCACATAATATAAGTTCACATTTACACCCTGCAAGTGTAACTAATGATAATTGAATTGAGGCTTTTTGTTCAAACCCGTACGTGGAATGTTCTTTTCCGTACTTGTGTTCAAAGTGTAAAAGTATGATACGTATATGTTTCTCATCCCATAGTTTAAAGCATAAAAGTTGTTTGAAAGATGGGACTATGATCTCACCTTGAGTGCACGTATGAAAAGTACTTCACAAAGTAACGTGTGCAAAGGACAATGCTAGTCTTGACCTAAACAAATAGGTCGTATCAATAACGGTAAACACGATAGGTCAAAGATGTTCAATTAGTCCTATGGCTCGTTACGACTCGATTATGTAGCATGTGAATCAAATTGTCAAGTTTCATGCAAGATACTAGTATAGAAACAAGTTAGAAAGATTGCACAATCATTTGGTTAAGTTTGACAAAAAGTCAAACTTTGGTCGGGTCAAAGTCAACGAAAAAGTCAACACGTTCGGGTCGGGTCCCGAACTATTTTTCTGTGTTAGTTATTCATATATAAGCATGTTAGAACAAATTTCATGTGAATCGGAGGTCCATAGCATGCCACACATTTTTCGTATATTGGACAAGGTGGTCAGAAGCTGGACACGCCTTATATCGCGCCGCGACAAAGGCTGGCCGCGCCGCGGCATTACACGCGAGCTGGTGCCTGGCCAGTTTCAGTTTTCTAAGTCTCAACCCAAAACCTTTTTATGCATAAAACACAAACCGCAAACACTTAGAACTTGCATCTTATATCGTTGGAAAGCTCTTTTGACAAGGAAAACAACTAAGCACATTTCAACAACCAAAAACATCATTTGTAACAATCGGCTTTCCAAAATAAATGATCAATTAATGTTCACCATAAATGCTCAAGTTCATAAATGCACAAAATAGGATTCGGGAATTAAATGCATCAATATAACGCGCCGTTTCGTAGGTAATCAAGCATACAATACAACTAACTACTTACTAACAACAATTCATGGCATTCAATACATCAAAAGTTCATTTCAAGTTCATCAAACCCTAACCCAAATTCACCAAAATCACTAATCAAGTTTATGAAGTTTTCTAAAACAACCTACACATCAAATTGAAGCTAGTGATGTTAGGAACACATTTAATACATGCATTTATAACATTTAACAACATTTAAGCAACCAAAGCATCAATCAAACACACCAAACTTTCAAGTTCATGCTAGTTATCAAAAATAACAAGATCGAACATATAAATCATATATTCATGTTAGACTTGAGCCATAGACACTAATTAACAACTTTATAAGTTAAAAAAACATCAAGAAAACAAAATCTAGTTATTTTAGAAAGTTACCCAAATGAGATGTAATCGGTATGGAATCGAAGAGGAAGTTGCAAGGATTCCAAATATGTAATTTGTTTTGATTGAAGCTTTCTTGAACGAATTTAGATGATGATTCTTGGTGATGGAGTTTTAGAGATAGTTTGAAAGTGTTAAAAGAAAAGAGAAAAGAAATTGATAAAGTGAATGGAGGAGATGGAGTGTTGACCTTTGACCTAGTCAAAGGTTTGGTACTTTGGCAAGTTTGGTCCCTCTAGTTTCATTCGGGTGCGGGAATTACCTAAACGAGATATTTTTAAAACGTGTATTAACGAGGGATGTCATAAACATATAACGGAATTTAAATAGTTAAACGGAAAAGTAAACGGAAAAAGACGGGATGTTACAGTCATCACAATAATTTTTAGTATTAAAATTACTATCATTATCACCATTATTACTAAAAGTAACCGTACTTTAAATTCTATCAAAATTTCTTGTAAAATTAGTATTATTATTGAAATTAATATTTTTAATAAAATTATCATTTTTATAATTATCTTTATTAAAAAGTGTCATTATTAAAATTAACTTATTAACAATACTATTATTATTATTATTATTATTACATATCACTATATTCTTATTAATAAAAGGATGGTAATTAAACTATATATAAAAGATATCAATTAATATATTTTATATATTCTTTATCATAAATAAACTTTAATATATTAAAATGTCATAACGAATGATAAATATTAGTATATATAAAAAATATATATTAAATTTATCTAATATAACACATAAAAATAACAAATAAAGTCATTAATAATATATAAACTTGTTCAATTACCATTATACATGTTAATATATATATACTTGATATAGGTTCGTGAATCCGAGGTCAACTCTGTACTTGTTCAGTGCCATCCTATGCATATTTACTACAAACTATCGTATCGTATCGTGAGTTTCATTTGCTCCCTTTTTATCTATATTTTTGGGCTGAGAATACATGTACTATTTTTATAACTGATAGACACAAGTACAAACTATTATGCGACCAACATGAGTACTTTTATTGTGTTGATATGTAACATGTTATTGTGTTCATATGAAACATGCAAAACCCTGCTTTGTAATATCATTAATTGCTAGATAAATAAGAGGCAAACGGAATCATTATAAATAGCGCTATTGGGAGTAACGTCTCGCACTGTTGACCTCAGGTCAATTGGTGGTATAATAATGATCTCGACAATTACATATGTATTGTCTCGGGATAAAATCGTTTAGTTTTGATATTATACGCTCATGGCATACTTTTGATATACATGATATATCGTCTTTTATTAAATCTTGTGATCTATTACTGAAATCATTATTTATGACAAACCTATGAACTCACTCAACCTCGTGTTGACTTTTTAAAGCATGTTTATTCTCAGGTACTTAAATATTGCTTCCGCTGTATATTTGCTGCTTTGATGATGATTGCTTGCTATGCTTGGAGTCTTCATTACATATCATATCAATTAAGAACATTTAATGCTCTAAATACAATGTAATCTATTTATCTTCAGCTGCAAAACTCAATAAAACGTCTCATATAGAGTCGTTCTCGTTTATACATCTGTGATTTGATATAATTAGTCACAAATACCCCATGCCCTATTTGGGGGTGTGACACCTACTTACTTGCAATCACTTACACCAATACCTCATACACGGTAGCATTTAAATTAGCATACCATTTCAAAGTACAACGCTAAATTCCCAAAGTCACGAGCTAGCACAAACGATAGCATATAACACGAACAATATATTATGCTATATCACTACACATAATCATGGTTGACCAAAACACAAAGGGAACGATTATCGCGAATGAACCGTTAGCCACGCAGATGCCACTAGTATTCATCACTAGTCCCTTGGGTGGTATCGACGCCCGAACTTAAAACCCACCCGTCACATGAAATGTGGTATCGAACGCCCAAACTTTAAACCCACACTTCACGCCCGCACACATATATATGATATGGTATCGAACGCCCGAACTTTAAACCCATATCACATGCCACACATGAGAATGCGGTATCGAACGCCCGAACTTTAAGCCCTCATCCCATGCTAACACGATGTGGTATCGCATGCCCGAACTTAAACCCACATCGCATTTCACACAAGTAAATACATTACATACACACATGTATAATTATTCCACTCATCTTATTGCCTTTTGGTGAATGCTAAATCGAGCTCGCAACCTTCAACGTAACGCACCTATTACATTATACACAATATTAATCACACATTCAAGTTGGTGAACCAACTTACTCGCCACCCAAGTGTCATTTTGACCCATCTCAAGGTTAGCACACCCATTTTGGGTCATCAACACACCCAAATAACACCCACTTACTTAATATCAAAGTGTGCTAGTGATTAACTAACCAATTAAGACTCATAAACACCAATTAACACTTTGAAACCCTAGGTTAGTTATTATTGAGTCTTCATGACTCAATCTTACCCAAGAACCCTCAAAATCATCAATATTAGGTTTTATGTTCATCACTAACCCAAACCCTAACCCTTAAACAAATTAAAATAAGGAAATCAAGATTAGAGCATACCACCACACTCAAAACGTAGCTAGTGATTAGACGAACAACTTTAACACACGCGCTTTGGCCCGAAATCAACTTCCTCCTCCTTGATTTGAGCTTTCTCTCACTAAATGGGTTTCTCACTCTAGAATTGAATGGAAGAGATGATAAGGTTGGTGGATGTGAATTAAAGACTCCACCCAGCCTTTTAGTGGCTTTAAATCCGGCCTCAAGTGAAAAGATCAAAATGCCCCACGTTCAATTTAAATTAGAAACAGAAATCTGTCAACAGGAAGAGTGCGCCACGCGCACACTTAATAGTGCACGGCGCGCACCTATGGTCTGAACAGGTTCTGCCTCTGTTTAATCACCCACTGTCATCCACACTTTAAGTACCCTATTTACACCTCTGTACAATAAATATTCGGGTCTTACATTTGAAGAGTGTAGTTGGCTTAAGACTTAAGAGAGTCATCTATGTCATTGTAACAATTTGTTTTATAGTTAATTTCTCTCTTTGGGCCCCGTGGTTTTTCTATTGTTTTGGAGTTTTCACGTTAAATTCTTGAGTTGTGGATTGTTCTTATTTCTTTACTTTCTTTTATTGAGCGTGTGTTGGGAACTAGTGAAACCATTTTTCCCAACAATTTCAAACCAACTATTGTGGAATGTCGCTAATGACGTACGTCACGCCACGCCATGTCGCGTCATGTGCAACGCATGGAGAATAGCACACGAGCTTGCCGGGAACCTAATGGTGTTCACGTGAAACAACGTGATGCCCAGCTAAACGGTTAAACGCGTGCTTTCAAGTCAACCCCACGCGATTGGTAGCGTGACGTCCTCACAGGGTTGACTTGGTATTGCTGAACTGGACTATATCCCTACATTTCAGGAAGGTGGAGAACGTGGAGTAGGTTGTAGGCATGATTAGAAGGTTCTAGTGGCAGTTACAGATCGCGGGTGCTATTATAATGGTTATCATGCATAACCGTCAATTATCAATCTATAAATAGCACCCCCAGGCCTCATTCGAAGGCTAATCGAATTACTGATCAACTCGCACATACTAATCTTCTTTTGAAGCTTACCTTGGAGGCTCGGCAAAAGACAAACAACACCACCACATCCATATCCCATTTAACCGGAGGAACCCCTTCCAAAGGTTAAATTCTCCTTTTAATTTACTTGCATTCAAACCGAACAATTTTGGTTTGATCAGTCGCCTATATCAGAAACATAAGCACATTTTTACGTCAATAAAGGAAGGACAAAACGATTCATACATAGAATTCATCATAACGGAAATGAATTTTGAGACTTGAACAAAAACTCAGGGTTTGAGTGGTAAATGAGTTATACTTGAGGGTGTATACTTCAACTAATTTTTTATTCTGGAAAGAGGTAAATACGAGATTTTTCTCCAATTGGTTGGTTTTACATTTTATCTTATTCTAATACTTTTATTAACATTACATATTAAAAAAACGTAATTAGATTTAGGTTATATAAAATATATAAAAATAAAAAATTATTTGAAAAATGGGGTGTGATTGATAGTGACGGTCCATATGATCTGTTTGCTTATGCATTTGCCCTTTTAAAGTTTTTTATGAACCATGATGATGAATGATGATCCACGAGTTTTATATTTATTTCGCACTACGCTTGTTCATTTTCCTTATAATTTTACAATAATCATCGCCTCATGAGATGTTTCAGCAAAAGGACATGATTTTTGCCTAATGATTGCATATTCATTTTATCTTATTTCAAAACAAAGATTATTATTCATTATCTTTAACGACAGATACTAAAGTTTATGTTTTGTTTAATAAAAATTCATTATTCATAACAAAAAACATAATACTCAACTATAACATTTTCATAACTTGCCTCATGTTTAAATTTAACTATCATTAAATCCCTCTAGCGCTATTGAGGAATGCGAGAGCGGAGCCCCCTACCGCATTCAATCCACAATCGGAGCAAGAAACCTTCATTTCATTCGCTGAAGGATCTAAACTTGACCTTCAGATCATGAGATAACTCGAATACGTCGAATGCAACTGAGTAATTTTATTATCTTGAACGAATAGAGTGTATTAGGATGAAACTAACTAGAGGTAGAGCTTGTAGTTGAAGCTTATGCACAAGAGCTGGAGCTGAAACTGGAACTTACTTTTGAAGCTGGTAGCTGTAGCTTATTATTTTTTATAAGTGTTTGGTAAAGAGTTAGAAGACTTTCCGCTCATCTCCCGCATTCGACTTGAAAGCGATAGGCTTTTTCAAAACCATAAGCTTATTTTTAAATTCATAAGCTCTAATTTTTTTAGTCGAATGCGGGAGATGAGCCTAATTTTTTTCATAAACTACTAAAAAGCGATAGACTTATTATTCACAAGCCTATTGCAAGCCTATCACTCTCTTTTAGTCGGAGTAACTTGAGCTTATTTTTAAATTCATAAGCTCTAATTTTTTTCATAAACTACTAAAAGTAGTAGCTTATTTTTTAAGGGAGCTTATTATTTTCATATGCTATACTTTTTGTATTTACCAAACAAAGCTAATGATTTAAAGCTTATTCAAAACCATAAGTTCAAACTCATATAAGCTCTTATAGACTCCAACAAGCCGGTGTGCCGAACACATCCTCAAGTAGAAAAACATTATCTTTTCACTCGCTTAAAAAACATAATACTCCATATAATGTTGAAGGCTTCTTGTACATATTTCATTGTATTAAGCGATCGTCATTATATGGCCCATATATAATCCATATAAGCACAAACAAGGGAGCTAAAAAAAGTTAAAACAAGAAAAACTGTATGCTATTTTGATGACGTTGAGAAAGAACAAATGTAGAAAAAACATATCATAGCAAAATACCAACTATTGAAATAAAATCCATCCATAAGCATCATATCATATAACCGGCAACTAAAAAGAAACATAACAGGGTTTTCCGACTATTCAAAACAACAAAACTAAATGCAACGTCAAACTTACAATACCGCGTTGACTGTAGAAACTGCTAAAAACTTAAATGATTCCAATCTTGTTTGCAACATCCAAAGCATCATAATCTGGAGTTAACCGAACATATGCCTTTTTTGTTCCATCAGGTCTGCATTACAATTGAACAAAACGTAACAAAGTGCATCTTGAAGCATGTTCTCCAAAACATTGAGCATACAAAAAAATAAAAATCGTGGTAAAAATGGACAAATGGAAACGTTGAAAATCAAAAAACATTAATCAACTTACAATTAATGAAGCAACTCTACATTTTCACAGACATAAAAAACAATTCTAATTAAAAGCATAAATCTTTACACCAACACATCAGTTTTTAAAGGTTTATTTGGGTTATACTTCATCTCAAACAGGTCAGCTGGAAATAAAATATAGCTAAAAAGTGAACAGTTCAAATGGGTAAAACAATTTCAAATTGGTAGATTGGGTACAGTAATAACATAGCTTCAGTAATCATATTATATAGAATTAAAGCTTTAAATAGTTATGATTTAGAGTCATACCTGATCAAAGTGTTTACTTTTTTGGTCTGAATGTCATACATCTTTTTCACAGCAGCTTTAATCTTTTTCTTGTCCGCACGGATGTCGACAATGAAGACAAGAGTGTTGTTGTCTTCAATCTTTTTCATTGCTGATTCAGTGGTCAACGGGTACTTAAGAATCTGATAATGGTCCAATTTGTTTCGGGGAGGTGCACTGATGCGTGGGTATTTTGGGTCCCTCTCTTTCTTCAATGTCTTTGGGCGGTGAAAGGTAACCTTGGTTCGGACCTTCTTTGCCTTCTTTTTGAATGTAGAACCGGTCTTCACAGCCTTGGCTGTCTTCAAAGCTTGTGCCTTTGCATCACCTTTCTTTGTGACGTCTGCAAGAAAAAAAACATACGCATTAGTGTAACTGTTGATCTGATACATAATATCATGGGGTTGTTCGGGTGGACTTAGGTTTGTAGCTTATTGCTTATAAACAAATAAGCTAGAAAATGGAGGTCATTTTAAAATTATGAAACTTCCTTCACAAATACGCAATAAAATTATCGAAACACTAAAACGTGTAACAAGAAATTATAGTAAGCTCATCCAAACACCTCTTAAATGATAAAAAAGCTATACAAACAAATGAAGTAAACGAGCAATACACTGAGTAGCAACGATTGACAATCGATAGACTCCTACAAATACATCTACAAGAAGAATTCACACTTACATTTTTATGAGCCAATCAGAGTCGTTCATATAAGCAAGTCCACAAGTGTACACACAGTTCTATATATAATATACACGGAGTAGTATATAGTTTATACTCCGTAATATGCACATCATGATATATACTCTACATAATTACTATTTTATAAATGACTACAGTCACAACTTAATGAATTATTACTCCATACATCATTAAGAGAACCTAATGATACTTAACCTAATTCACTGTATGGTCTAGTATACAAGCTTTACATAAATAGATGAAATTCAAAAAAAATAATCTACTTGTAATCTATAAATGTAAGTTTTGTATCAAAAACATTATCTAGATATATACTTTATCACTAATTCACTATCATGCACTAATCATTTTCAGTTTACAAAAATAAAAACAATTTGATCGAAAATTCATACACAGAAGTATCAAAAATAAATTTTCCCCTTTTAAAACCTAGTTCAGATGTCCATTGCTCAATAGCTAAAATTATATAAGTATAAATAACTTATACAGTAATAGAACCACGAATATAAATATAATGAGCTGTTTAAATGAAGAATCAAACCTTTAGGTGCCATTGCTACTCCAATAACAGATAATCTGAAATTTATAAAAATGAAAAGCAAACAAATTAGAAGATAGAATCAAATCTATAAATATGTAGATGCAGGTACATACAAATAGAGAGCATCAACAAAAAGTGCGACTGCATACCCTGCAAAACGGTGATGAAGAGTTGGGCGCGGCAACTAGGGTTTCAGCGTATGGTGAGAAGATTTATACTCGTGGTAGGCGAAACAAAAAGTTTAAATGGGCCGCAGTGTCTTTGTAACTATCTTTATTTGGGTCGGGGCCCAATTACTAAGCCCAATAGCTTAGGCACGGTCACGGAGTCACGGTGAGCTGACAAATTTACACTAGAAAAACAATTGGTGCTAGTTGGGATACAATTCGTGGGCATAAACTGATATTAGTACAAAGAGGGTGTGTTATGGTCATGTGTATCCGTATACAAGTTATTGGTTCGATTCGAAAGTGTGAATGAACTTTTAAAGTTAGGTTTATGTCAGGTTGTAAACAAATAATTTTCCGCACGATACTAGTTACCAGGGCTTTGAATGTTACGTGTACGCGTTGGAACTCATCGAACACGTTCACAAGTTCACATGTGAAACGCTGGGAATTCAACTTGGTGTTTCAAAGTTAGTGTTAGACGATTTCTGGGAAGTTCGAAAGCACTTCAGAAAAAATGAGCAAATATACAACACTGTCAATGGTGGAGCGAAGAACCGGACAAATCTGCTCCACATTAACTTTGATTAGGGATGACAATGGATCTAACAAAATCCGAGATCTCTGGGGACCCGCGCCCGTGATGGGCGGATAAATTCAAAAATCTTTACTCGCAGGTGGGTGATGGATGTAATCTTGTACACAATGACGGGTCGCGGATGAGTGATGGATGTAATTCCGTTGAAGGTGAAATCCGATCCGAAAATACGTAATACTCGTTTAAATAATTCACAGATATATCCGCTCTAAATGGGTGGAAATCGCCACCTTGAACAAATGGTCAATACGTAATAATTTACTCCGTATAATTTTCTACATTCCCCATATCATTTTGGTATCAAACTTTTTAGTTATTAAAGCATCACACAACTACACATTATGTGTATTATATAATCAAAGCATGTTGTTTGTTTCTTTTATTAGACTATCTTAATAAATCTAATTTTTATTTTATCACTTTAGTAATTCGTCAACTATGATTGGTTTTAGCAACTAAATTTTGATTGTTAATTTAAAACATTGTAAATTCACATGTATTAGCAAAAATAAAATAAAAAATAAAGTATAATTAATGAGCATTGTCACTCCTACCATTCTCTTCAATTCCCTGCAGCTCAACTGCTCAAGGAAGGAGGTTCAAAGTATAAATTGTTGGCACTGTTCTTAAAATAAGTAAGATACATGTGTTAATTAAACAACAAAAAGGACACTTCAATGGGCTGTTGCATTGTCTCAATAAAAAGAAAAGAACCAAAACTTTTATTGTTCAGCAAAGCTTTAATTCTTTTAGTTAATGAATTACAAACATGATGATTTATACCACACTAGAACCACACATCCAAACTACATCAATCAAACGACATAAATCAATTGCATAGCATATCATTGTTGGACATATCGTCTTGTTGTCTGGGTACCATAACAAAATCTAACTCACACAAAGAACAGCTTAAGAACACTACATACTTTATAAAGTACTACCTTACCAAAAATGAGTATTATAATTAGAATTATATATAAACCGGCACAAACTCAGGGTCTGCCACCTCTGTTTCTCCTATAAGAAACTGTTGTCCAGCCATCTGCATCGACTGTTGGAGTGGGGGCCCGTGCAGGTGGCCGTGCTGGCTCACTAAGAGTCATGTTTGAAACATTTATAGATGGGTGAAGCTCATCTGCCGTTTCCATTGACTCGTCCCCTGAACTTGATCCTGAATCCGAGTCCGAATCATCATCATCATCATCACCCCCATTTACAACCTTTTGAAAAAGCATAAAATTCAACTTAAACAATGAGTTACGAGCCTCCTAGCAAGATGAAATCACCGTATTCAATTTTATAGTTGGGTGCAGCAGGTAGGTCGGGTAACATATCAGAATGGCAATGGGTCGAAAAGGGTTATTTATGTACAGGGCAAACAGGCTCAAATTTATCCGTAAATACTTCTTATAAAATTACTACATTTTTGGATATCATTACATGTGCTATATTATTAGCATTTCTTAAGAATATATGCATTCGAAATAATGCAGTTTGACTTTTGACCTGTTTCCATAAAGGCTAAATCTTCTATTTGACCCACGTGAATTTTGATAAAACATAACTAAATGGTTCAGATTGGTCATATCTAATGCTATGAGTAGCTGACATAATTGCAGCCTGCATGCTTAACCATGAAATTTTGGGTCCTTAATCTCAATATCACATAGACTATACAACAAAACAAAGTTATCCATCAGTCGTTCAAAATGATAAATTTTATTTCCTCAATAGTAGTGAACTCACACTTTACTTTAAAGAAATGAAACAATAACATTTCATGTCAACAAACCATAGAAGCGTACCTAGAAAAAAATGTTATTCATTTATAAAAAGTAACCCAATGAATATATTTTGTGTTTTAGTTGAAGTGCAGATTGGCTAAGATCATGAAAATTATTAGGTTAATAAACAAATGGAACTACATGGCGGCATATGGTAAAAACATTTGATAAGATGAAATTGACGTAGTACCTGCATCCGATGATTAGTGGTAGGAATTGATTGCCTTAGTCGTTCAATTGAGACAAAGTTACCTTCCAAACATTCTTCATGCATGATCATCAGATTATCTGATATCTGATTAAAAAAAATAACACATTGTGATAGGCAAAACAGCTAGAAGCCTAAAAACAATAACTGATAAGAAACAGAGTATAAGACTGATATAAATACAATAAAAAACCATTAGAGGAACAACATATAAGATTGGAATACTTTATACACATATAAGCTTTAGAGAAGTTTAGATCGAAGACAATGAAAAATATAGAGTCAGATTTAAACCAAAACACACAAACAGAAAGGTCATCTGAACGGGTGAAGACTAGCAAACAATACAATCTCAAATGATATTGCAATGCATGACTGGCACGCAACAAAAACAAAATGAAATATTCAGAAGAGAGTTACCTCCTCGATGCTGCCATCATCAATCTCAGTATTAAGAGAAAGCATAAAATCATCAAGCAAATTCTCCAACTCGTCCACATATAATGCCTCTGGAAACAGACAGATATTAAAAATAACAGAAGACAGAGCCAGAAAAACATACAAATATTAACCTTTCATAAACATAAAACCTTACAAACAAAACTTTGTGATTGTAACTGTAAAGTCTCGTCTGAGATTTCTAAAGTATACAACTACTGGTATCAAATGGTTTGCATGTATCACAACTACGCAAGTGCTCAATGAATCCCGAGAATACTTTGACAAAGTAAATATATTTTACAAGGCTTTAACACACATAACAACAGTATTTCACATATTAAACAAAGCAGGTAAACAATTCAATATTAGACGAAAGCAATCTGACTCCCAAACTTTGGTTTGCAAACACATACAGTATTTGTTACCCATTAAACCATCATGGTTATTTTCCAAAAAAACTCCATCCTCCTTACTCGGGTTAAAAATGTCGCTAACTGAAGACTAGTCGGTCGGGACATTGTAGGGAGTAGGGACTATTCGGCTAAGTCAGAGACTAAACCAACAATAGTCGGATGTTGATCAGCATTAATTTTAACTGTATTTGACCTACTTTGATCGAATAAACCCGACTTTGACCTAATAGATCCGACTTTGGCAGACTAAAGAAGACTAATTCAGACATTTAACAACTCTGACCTTCCAAATCGGGCATATTGGATAAATTTTACAACCATGCTCCTTACAGTATCATGTTTATAATACAGAAGTCAAAGCCAAATATTAGTTAGAATACATTCTTAAATACACAATTGCAACTTGAAAAATCATAATCAGGATCATCTGCATCTTATAAATTGCAATTATCAAAACAAAAACCAACTATAACTCATCAAATTGCCATTTATTATATACATACATTAACACATACATCTAAAAATTCATATTCCAAACAGACGATAATAAAGTTTTACTGTAAATTATACCAGCGGGTCTAATTAGCCAATGATAGATATCAACAGCAAGCTGCTGAGCTTTCTGGCGAGTATCACGCCCACCCCATTCATTCTGAATAGCCATCTGAAGTGCACTCCATCTACCTAATAGCAGATCAATTCCTTCTTTAAGCCGATTAACAGCCTCAGCTGTCAGTTGTGCAGGTACCACCATTGCTGTTAAACCCCCTACAAAACCCTAACCAAACCTTATCATTAATAAAAGCATACACTAATAAACTAATTGATTGATACACATAAGTGTCCAGTAAATTAACAATCATACAGTAATCAATCTGAAATAACTTTACAACGAAATAGCTTAAATTAACATGGCCATTCGATATATGCGTTTACCAATATACATATTTAGTGAATTTCATAAGTAATTATATAAAAATTGAATACACGAGGAGTAGATAGTGACTTACTGATAATTTCAAATTGTGAATTAGGGTTTAAACAGGAGCTGATCGAAGGAAGTGGAAGCAACAGCGGCTGCCAAAGCGCTTGTATGGCCAAAGGAGGAATCTGAATATTGTTTTGGTGAGTTTAAATAGGGCGCAGATGTGAGGGAAGAAATGGAAAGTTGGGCCTAATCGTGTTATTATCCGACCCAACAATACAAATGACCCGGTAATTTGGGCCTTATTGGTTGTACGGAGTAATAAACATAAAATAAAATTTTAAATGAAATTACTACTTATAAAAATGATGCAAAAAGATTTTTACAAAAAAAGATGCAAGATGTATGAACCAATCATCCGATTCTTTTATTTCCTCGCTTGTTTCTTTCTATAAATGTAATTAGTCCACCTCATTGTGTAAACAAATTTTTTTTGTAACTGTAGGTCTCAAATTTTCGCTCAAAATTCAAAAATTCACAAACAATGATTCTTTAAGTGAAAAAAAAATGATCTTTATGTGAAATGATCCGAAGTTGAAATAATGTAGTGAAATTAAGTGTTAAAACAATTGTAGATGAAGGTACTGTCACGATCTTTCTCGAATAAAGATTGAAGTTTTTGTCTTAAAAAACATGCCTTATGTTGAACGCTTAAGTTGACGTGTATGAGAGTCGATGAACAATATAACTAATATCTCTAAGGCTATAACAAAAGCTATACACCGAGTTAAACATATGTTTCTATCACTATACGCTACGTTTGGATTCCATATTGCAGATTGACTTTTTGAAGTCAGCTGATCTCTAGTGAATGATTAATTACACTTTGTCTATTCACAACCTTAAGAATATCTTCAACTAGGAAATTAAAATCACTGGTAAGGCCCTTTGTGCATTCCATTTCGATCACAAATCCGTAATAAGGACCTAATCCATTCCAAAATCCCTTTGGCTATTAAAAGTCTGAATGAGGTAATTTTAGCAATGTTTGGTCGATCAGAGCCATTTTAGCAGTCTTACAATCTTCAAGTTACACGCCTTTCACTTTTCAAATTTATATTGTGGATTCATTTGAACCTAATGAAACATTCCATAGCAAATCATACCTAAATTACCACCTTTTTATTCTCAACAGTCAAATTTGAACTTCCTGTCTTCAACTTATTCCATTCTATATCGTTTCATTCAATAGCACATTAAATGACCTTACTGTTCCCATAGCTAAAAGTGAGACACTTATACCATGATACATACCACACAGACCTGACACCCAACTTTTTGCACCGGATGTTTACTTTCCAATTAATGATCTGTTTCGGTACAACTCATAATTCAGTAAGTAAAATTTCTATTTTTTCGTCACTTAATCTGCCACTTAATATGAAAAATGGTTTATTTGCAAGAGACATAGAATCAAAGACCATTCCTAGTCATATGGAAAACAAAAAAAAAACACTTAATACAAAAATAAGTAAACAACCCCTAAGTATACCAAGATCAATGTGATCATATGCGTAGTCACGCATGGGAAATAAATCTCATAAGCTGCGCATCTAAGACTGTGCAAGTAACATGGTATGCGCAATAAATAGCGTATTGGCCGCTTGGTTTGATAGGGTGTGTTCACGCATTAATTGAGTATAATCCGCATGATCCACTATCACTAATGCGCATATCACATATATTTGGAAACCTATAAATGGGAGGTTTGAACTCTCATTTGAGGTTGATGTACCTTGATCCCCCGAGAGGCGAGAGCATATTATCATCATTTTCATTTTCAAGCTAATTGAAGTCATTCTAGCATTTTACTAAAGGTAATTCAAAAGTTCAAGACCGGGACACGGTGATTGACCATTTCGATATTTTCGAATGGAATATGATCATAAGGTCTCCAAAACATATCAACAACACCAACCTCGATCATAATTTAGCTTTGTATGATTGAATTTAGGCTCGATCACAATGCAAGTAGTTCGAACCACCAAACAAATACAAGTTTTATAAAAATGACCCTGACATAGACTTTAATCGGAAACAGAAAGATGGTTTTGGCTTCAAATAATAAATTAATAATTATAAGAAATAATTTGGCAGCTGAAATGTTTGATATAACAAAGTGGCAAGTACATACAAAATAGTTGTTAAATTACCAATCCAGTTCTGGTTTGAAATACATAAAATTTGATTGTCCTTATACCATCAGATAATGCTTAAATTTGAGTGACATAATAAAGAAAATAATAAGCATTACATTACTTAAGAGATAAACAAATCACCTTTACAAATTCAAACACATACATACTGAAAACTTAACAAGCAAAAATTAAGTTACAAGTTTCTTAATGTTTATTCAGGCATCAAAGCACCCTTAAGACATAAGGAACACAATGGTAAGCACATTCTTGCACTGCAATGAAGCTTTCAGCAACTTGAGGCCCTACAAAACCACATAATAAGAAATATAAATACGAGTACTTAATTCTCTTTTAGCAAAGTTATAAAGGCATTGTATACTATTAATTAATTAATCTGAAATATGCACTATCGCTCACACATCAAATGGATTAAAAGTAATCCAAGATAGAAACATAAATGCATAACAAGTTATCAACCTTCTGATTTGGATCATAAAATTTGTTACCCGACCCGCATAGAAAAAGGGTGCATTATCTAGTCGACAATAGAATAGCATATGTACCTCATTCAGTTCTAAAAAAACCACCTTTTCCTCAAGAGCTCCAACTTCTTTGACATTAAACGTGTTCAACGTAGCAATGGTAGATATGGTAGACATGGGTGAGACCACTAAATCATCCATAACCATATAAGTCACAACCCCCTTCACAAAACCACCAACCTCCTCTGACTCTTTAACTGAACCATGACCAGCCACATAGGTCACCTTAGTGTTCATGACTGCGTAACACTCGGGACACAACACACTAGGATCATCAGCTACATATGCATGACTACTACAACATTTGTAAAATTCTTTATTCATTGAAACATCATTCGTACTATCCGGAGGTCCTTCTGGGGAAACGGTTTTCTTTATCCGTTGGTGGAATAACAACTTCGGTTTAACTTTGGGGTAGAGAAAAGGCTGTTTACATCTCACCTCACTCATACTGCACGTTGGTGGAATTGTGTATTGTTGTTGTATTGAAACATCACCATCAAACAGCAAGAGTGGGCATCGGGTCCCATAGTTTGGGACGTTGGGGTTCAATACAACATCTTTGCTTTGTTTTGGTTGCATATATGTCCCACTTAAATTTTCAATGCTTTCATAGAGGTTTCCCAATGAACCCACCATCGAGTTCTTTTTTAGAAGCATAATTACCGTACCGATGGGTAAAGAAAGATTGTGAAATAGAAAATCTACAAATTCTTTGTTTGCTTCGGCGAATAGAACTTTCTTCGATTTGGTATCAATCAAAAGCTTTAAACTTACTTTGGCTGATTCTGAAGAAGAAGCTGCCATTTTTGTTTTGTTTGAAAAGAAGTGTAAAGTTTGGAGCTTTATTTATATACTTGGTGGTGATATGGACTGGGACTTTGGAATATGAAAAACATATTCATTTAATGTTAAAATTTATTAGTATCAATGTAAATGAACCAGTAGACTCTTGAACTTTGAGATCTTTTGAAATTCCTGTTACATTGAAGTGTTTAAAGACAAGTGTATTATTAGGATTCATTATTTAAGGGATCACTTTCATAATATTAGGAATGCATAATGGTGCTTATATCCTTCATTTTCCTCTATTTTCTTATTCGAGAGACCTAATTTTGAAAGATCCTAACATGTATATACATTCAGCTGAAGATTGCATGAAATGGCAAACTTTGGTGTTGCTTTCTCTTAAAATTTTGATTTTATCTTGCTATCAAAATTGTTGAAAAACTACAAAGGTTTGTTCACATGTGCATCTAAAAAATTGAGACTTCAGGCTGTTACATATATGATACTTTTAGTCATAACTGACACAAGTGTTAAGAAACTTGTTTATAATTGTTCTTTTCAACCCAACCCGACCCATTTTGACAGTACAATAGTCACTCGCCGTCACCTTCTTTATCAACTCGTCAATTTTCAACCTATAGTTAATACACATTTTAAGGACATATCAACAGATTTGAAACAGGGTTAGTGTCAAACTACTTAAATATTCCCAACTTCTACAAGCAAGACTATCAAACTTTCGAGCAATAATAATCACATTAAAAGAAATTGAGCAATAATCACATTGAAAAATGCACAATCAAAAACATTTGAGTCAATCAGTTCATCAAAGGCTAGAAATGTAAGAAATGTACGAAATCCATGATAAGCATATTGTGGATACAACATATAAGAGACCCTTTTATACCAGTTTCACTATGAACCATGTAACGAAAAATACATAGTTTTTAGAAACGCCGGTACCTTGATATGAGAGTCCCCTGACCCGCCCATTTGGTCAAGAGCATCTTTAAAATCTTTGACTACTGCTCATGACTTGGGACCCTTTGCATGTCGTTTAACTCGGTATTTCCTTGTTCAAAAACCTGAGAATCATCGTTCATCACCATTGGCAGATTATGAGATTTAGGAATACCGCCTCTACGTTCAGCAATAGAAACTGAAGACTGTTTCGATGCCGAAAAGATCGACCGAGAACATGGGTTGGAAGTAAAATTAACATCAATAAACTCTGAACTTTTAGAAATCGAATGAGGAGAAAATTTAGACGAAACAAGTGACAGATTTGATAACTTAGCAGCCAAAACAAATTCCTTCATATTTCCGAATGCAAACTTTCGTTTCAACACACTCCATGTATTTTCTCTAGCAGGTAAATGTGTTTCCTGCTCTGTTTCAGATGATGCACATGGAGGTACAAATCCACCCACAATTGCTCTTTGAAATATCTCAAAGTCAACATTATATGCATCAACCATTCTTTTACCCGGTGAACCTTTAGACGACTCAAAAACATCATTCATAGGTACAAAATTCGAAAAACAATCCCAAAAATAAGATGGTTCGTCTCCTTCTTTAACGACAACTATAGGCCCTTGAACTTTTTCATACCTCACAATCTGACAAACGGCCCCACGTGCATCTCGTTCCATTATAGATTCACATTTTTGACCTACCCATAAATAGATAGCAGACGGTACATGTATAATAAACGCACCCCTAGAATCCAAAGCAGTTGGATTAGGTGAACATAACATTTTGGGAACAAGATGTAACGGGTCATAAGGTGAATGAGGTGCAATTCGAAATAATCTAAGTAAAGAACTTGGACTTAAAGGAAACGCGTGTACTCTTTTTTGACATTGTAATAACTGGCACGCAAAACCCATATTTGGGTCCGCGATTCCACGAGCTTTCTTGACATATTGAAAGGCGTCATCAAAACTTTGACCTTCTCTCCACATACGGTAAGCAATTACTAATGATGTTGAACGAGACACCCCTTGACAACAATGGACATAAACCATACCGTTTTGTTCTCTAACGTCTTCAAAGTAATCAAAAACATCATATAGTATGCTTGTGATATCTTCTGAAGGGCTATCTTGTAACCATAAAGTTCGATAAACAAAGTTTTCTTTAAAATACTCGGGGCAAACAAAACCTACACAGTTGAGAATATGTGTGATCCCATGTTGTTTAAGTATGTTTTTATCTTTTGCAACTGCATCACCACCTAGAAAAATATGGTCAGCAACTTTTGAACATTTCTTATCAAATAACGCGATTCTCTCTCGTTTACAAAGAGTTGCGTTCTTATCTGGAATTTTTTGTATTGTTGACAAATCAAGTTTTAACCTTTCACCACTAGGTGTACTAGGAAGCGGCCATTCGCCAACATCATCTGAACCTGCTTTTGGCCACTCATCTAAGCTTCGTCTAGCAATCGAAAGTGGTGGCAAAAGTGACCGATTTCTGCTATTCGATCTAGGGGTTAACGGAGCAGCAATCTTTCTATTATTACCTCCATTTGGATCTAAACAATCTTTCTCATTATCAAAAATAAGTGGCGGCAAAGACATCCGTGAAGAAGACCATGAGGCCGACCGCCAATACATTTTCCTGTTACCATCATCGCCACCGGCGCCATCACTACCATCATCATTACCATCTTCCTTTCCTAACATTCCCCTAATATATATTAGTATCTAACCTATAACCAAAATCTACCCTTCCTTTAAACTCACATAAAAGCCAAAATCCAAAAACTACAATAGAAAACCAATCAAAGTATTAATTACACATACATATAGTCACAAAAATATAAACATTAAACTTTTAGCTAATGAAAGCCAGATAATATTGACATAGCCCTAAATTTAGTGTAATGAAGCAAAAAAACAAATAATATTAGTAAAAATAAAAATTAACCTAACTGTATATACACAATTTTTCAATTTTCCGGTGCTAAATGTTTAAGTTGAGTTGTCTTTCAATTTAATTCTTACATACAAATCAAATCGAATCAAACATAATATACGGATACCGGATCTGAGATTCCAATAGAAATACATACACTTCAATTCAAGCTGAAATTGATCGATTTCTAGGGTTTCATATAAGGAGGATATATAAATACACAATCAATTTGAAATTATGAAAAAGAGGGAGAGATTACCGACTTAGCAGTTAGCTAATGGAGTAAACGACGTGCAGAAAACGAAGAACAATAATGGAAAATTAGATCTTGAAGTCCTGATTTTGTTGATACGATTGACTATTATGTTTGAATTTAGACTCTGTGCGTATTGAATAGGAAGAGTGAAGTCATGTGAAAAGATTTAAGGGACTAAATTAAGGAAAGGGGAAAAGTTCATGTTGAAATTCAATGCCTATTGAAGTTTGTATTTATGAATTACGAAAATAAAACTAGAAATATAGACGCATTATTGACCTTTTATTCAAGGAGAATAATAAACATAGTTTTTTAAGTCTAGAATATCCACTTCATTTCATATTTATAATTCAAAATTACTACTATAAATAAATAAAAACTGATGTTAAATTTAAATAAAGAATGTTGGTATCTAATAATAATATTTATACTTTGTAATTAATTCAAAATAGATTTAAGTATCTATCTATAATAATTTTTTATTAAAATTCTATAATAATGATGTCATTATTAGACTAATTTCTTTATTAAGAAAAAATCAAAAAGAAAAAGAAAAAAATCTAAGTCATTTCGATGATGTCATTAATATTAATTAAATATTTTATTTATTTATTTAAGGTTTTTATCATATATATATATACCCTTTTTAACTTTAATAATAACATATTTACCCACCTAAATATGATTATATCATATGAGCTCATTTTAAACATATAAACTCATCATATTTACCTATTTATTCAATCTTAATGTAATACATCTTTGTGCCCTAATTTTTTTAGCGACAATTATTCATGTTTGCTTTTTTCTTCTTCTCCGAGCTATGTACTATGATATTAACTACCATAACCGATACATGCTAATCATCTAATTCTCCTTAACGGTAACAAGCTATTATAAGGTGAGAATACATAATATGATCACTATTAATTATCTTTATATATCTTTAGCTGACTGTAATTTTTTTATTGTTGTTAATTTCTCTTAATTGATAGGCTACAGATACTATAAATCACGTTTCGTCAAAAAATTAATATGTATATAACTAATTACAATTGTTTACTTCTTTTGCTCACATCACCAGTAGTACTTCAGTTTTTGTTTTGACCAACAATACGATGAGATAACAATACTGATTTACATACATATACAACGATATTACTACAATAATGAAAATGATAATGATCCATCTTTCTATTTTTGGTTGTCTCATTTCAAGTATCTACTTGATGTTTCAACCAACCAGAAGATGTTATTATGGAAAGAGAAGATTTCTGATTGATGAAGAATGAAGTTAGTGAAATTTTTTAAAACTTTGTGCAAAAAGTAACTGGACACTTGTAGTGGGACGGAGGGGGTATATTATTATTATTATTATTATTATTATTATTATTATTATTATTATTATTATTATTATTATTATTATTATTATAATTATTATAATTATTATAATTATTATTATTATATTATTATTATTATTTTTTATTGTTATATTATTATTATTATTATATAGATTTTATTTACGGTATTAATTACGTTACATACGTATGCAAAATACATATTTCAATAAAATATTGTAATGTAACTTTTATGATAAGAAAATTAATAATTGTGATCAAAATTGGAAGAAAGTGGTAGGAGAATAAATGTAGTTCATTTATTCTGACTAAGTTATGTATATCAATATGTTTATAAAAATAACGACAAGTTTCTTAGTCGGAATACGTGGTTTCACGGGTCATTAAACTAAATGACTTTAGCATTTATGTTCATTTAATACCTAAAACATATCATTAAACTGTTTCGTTTAAACAAACCCGTGATTCCACGGGTCATTTCACTAGTTTAAATATGATATGCTTAACTGTAGTACTAAATTGTCCTTTTTCATTTTTATTAAACATGTCCGTTATTTATTTAAGAAGCCCTTTAACGTGCGCAATTGTGTTATACATAGCGTTAACGCTATGTTAACTTTAAGGTGACGACTACTTAATTGTACAATACCTTTATACGCGTTGAAGTTAGTCTTGAGGCATGTCGTATAATTCTTTTTTCTTTCGTTATGTCTTATTTTAGAAAATAAAATAACATATGTTTACAAAAAGGTAAAAAAAAACCGTGCATCATAAATAAATGCAAGATAAGAAGATAGCGTAACTATAGTTAGAAACGAAATGTACACTAATCTCTGTCAGTTAGAGCTTTTGATAATATGCTAAACATAGGACATACAAAGGTATATCTTAAAGGTGTTCACCAAAGGGACATGCCTTAGCGTTATTGAGGTAACTCATCCAACTAATAGGTTGTGACTTCAAATTTCAGAGGTGGGCATTTATATATCTGCGAAAAAATCCTCGTAAAGTGTGTGAATTTGCATGTGAGATAAAGTTTTAAACGCTTCCACAGAGAAAATGGCTATAGGATGAGGTATTTCACCGTGGGAGTTTCCTCATGGGTTCGGTAGGATTGTTTTTTTTTTTCTGACAACGATTGGGATCACCCGAGGGGACTAAACCACCCGTTGCGATCATCTCCCATTTCGAGTATGCCGATGTAGCGATCATAACCTCGCCCCCATCGCTGCCTGGGAGGAAACCTTTAAACCGATCCAAGGGCACGGCCAAGTAAAACCCCCTCCCTTTTACCCCAAACGATATGGGAAAGATGTCATGGGTGGATACTGTGACGACCCGAAAACTTTCGACCAAATTTAAACTTAATCTTTATATGATTTCGACATGATAAGCAAAGTCTATTTAATTGAATCTCAAAAACTTTGAACTGTTTACATGATACACTTAAACCTTCGACTAGTTCCGACGATTCACGAACAATTACTTGTAAATAGATATGTATGTATGTATGTATGTATGTATGTATGTATGTATGTATGTATGTATGTATGTATGTATGTATATATATATATATATAATAATTCGAAATATAAATTGATACATTATATAAGGTAGTTATGAGAACTAATATTGTAAAATTAAAATAATATATAATAATTATTATTAAAAGTATGTATATATATATATATATATATATATATATATATATATATATATATATAAATGAAGTATATCTAATATATAGATATTGTTTCGAATTTAGTTAGTAAACGACAATAGCACTCGTTTTGTGACGACCCAAAAATTTTCGACTAAATTTAAACTTAATTCTTATATGATTTCGACACGATAAGCAAAGTCTGTAAATGTGAGTCTCAAAATTTTTAAACTGTTTCATATATTCAATTACCCTTCTAGTGTTCTCGACGATTCACAAATCACTATTTGTAAATAAATACATATACATACATATATATATATATATATATATATATATATATATATATATATATATATATATATATATATATATATATATATTAATTATTATAAATTAAAATATTAAATGAGTTAATTAATTATGTAAATAAAATAATATATGATATGATATTATTATTAAATCTATATATATGTAAAATATACATATATGGTTTTGAATTTATTTAGTAAACGATATAGCACTCCGTGAAAACTGTCGGCACAATAATCCATTTAAGAAGGCTACTAACTTATCTTATTTTCACATGTTCACTTAGTTATTATATTTTATTATCTATGATTGATGACTTGTCAATTTACGTTATATATATTAAGGCATATATCTATTCTATACAGATACATATATCCATTATATATGAAACCCCACTTTCCACCATCTTCATTTAATATTTGCTTGTCTGAATCTCGTGACTACCAATAATTGTACAAAATAGTTCCACCTTTGTCTCTTGTTCTAGACGAATCAAAATCCTCCTTTCTCCTTTGTTCTTTCCCTCCGTTCTCCTTTGTTCTTTCTTTCTCGTGAGTTCACAACCCAAGTAGGACCAACTTAGTTTTCTCCTGATTTGTTTTTTCCTTGCATGATTATCGACATATAAACTTTACAAAAAGTGATGTCCTAATCCTTCTGTTACAAATATTGTTTCTTTGCGATTCACATGATATTAGTATTATTAGGTTACTATTTATTATTTACTTTACAATCTAAAAAGAATATTGTGTCTTTATATTTACACATGTATGGTTTCTGCATAAACAAAACAACACCCATATCAACCACATCATTCTTAACCATCTCTCTATCACTCTCTGTATTATACGATAGTATCTCTTGTTGCACAGTTGAGGATCACCAACATCCAATCTCCACCTTTATCAAATCATCATAACTGCACCTAGAATCACCACTACATCGATCACAACCATCACCAAACCACCGTGACTACCATCCTCTAGTTGCCATCCCTTTATTTTGTTTGGGCCGATAGATAGTGGACTAGGATGGAGTTGAGGACGAGATACCTAGTTATCAAAAATGGTAAGTCAATTTGATGATGTTTGATAATACACAATAGTGATAGATGTTATAAAATTACATGAAGATGATACGGGTATGTGATCATGATGTACAATGAACTAATGGTGATTATGGCATGATGATAATATAAACAAGAATGATAATGAGGTTGATATTAGGATATGATGATGATAACAATAGAATTAAGATTTCGATAATGATTAGTGAATGGTTTATGATGATATGGAAACAAAAATGATCATGATGATGTACGTTAATGATGATGAAGTTATGATCGTAATTTTGTGTTGATTATGATCATGATGGTATTAATTATGGAGCGATGATTATGATTGATATTGCTCTAAATATACATATTATTCGACGCAATATCACTCATATTTTATAGGCTTTTATCAATTGCGAAGACATTCTACGTATAATATTCAAGAAAAACGACAAAAGTGGACAAGAGTTGCTATTTGAAGATTCGACGATAAAACGATAGTTTTTACCAAATTTTATATCAAGAAAACGTTTATCCGAATTCAAGAACGAAGAAGTCTGAAGAAAAAGGTTACACACGTCGTCCAAAATGATATACATTAACACGAGATCAACAAAGAACAACTGAAGAAGAAAAATGAGAAATCTGATATTTACTCTTACACGAATCGTGTAATGTTACACGAATCGTGTGACATATTTGGTCATACACGAATCGTGTGACCATACACGATTCGTGTAATGTTAGGCCAAAAGCACTGTTCGGTTATCCAGAAGGTCGGCTGACTTTATGATTTTTAAAACACTTCTTTTCTCAAATGGAGTGACAGCAGGATTTCAACAGAGTTTTTGACTCAAATACTACTTCAAACTTCAATTATAAAAGGAGTACGTTCAGAGAGAGACAGGGAGAGGATAACAACACAAATTTATATTTCAATTACTATAGTTAAAATTATTGTTAATTTTATTACGCTGTAAAAATAGTTTCAGTTATTAAGGGGGTATTGTTCGTGAAAAAGGGTGTTATTGTACGCATGAAAGGGGTGTTATTATTGTAATTTTTCTACCATTTGAAGTTAATGCAAGTGAAGGTATTTTAGTAAGTTTACTCTGTTAAAATTAGTGTTATTATTATGCTTGCATATCTATATTTTTATGTCTCCCCTAGTGTAATGGATAGCTAAATTTCCCTAGTGTTTGCTTAAATGTAGAGCCCCTAGTGAAATGGGTTGTTACCATTAGTAAAGTTAAAATGTAACTTTAGTATTTTTAATATTGAGCCTAGTTAAAAGAACCATTTTTATGTAATTAGGTATTTAACCCTTGCCACTTAATTTAGTAAATTTAAATAACGAAAGTTATATTTATTTACCTAAATTAAGCTTCAACATTAAAAATGATCTAGACGAATTTATGGATAAGTTATTGACACCAATTTAGAAATAAACTTCGGTGGTTTGGGTGATAT
Organism: Rutidosis leptorrhynchoides; assembly: GCF_046630445.1. Taxonomy (NCBI): domain Eukaryota; kingdom Viridiplantae; phylum Streptophyta; class Magnoliopsida; order Asterales; family Asteraceae; genus Rutidosis; species Rutidosis leptorrhynchoides. The sequence goes on from NC_092340.1 coordinate 36,802,772, forward strand.
CAATAAATTATATGAAAGTGAAATTATAAAAAGGGAAACCGTTATAATTTGGGTAATGGCGAAAGTCAAAACTAGGCTAGGTCTCAATTTAAATACTTAGGGATTAGTAGCTTTCTAAAAAGAATCCGATGAAAATTAGATTTTATTTAGTTAAGTTGTAACTTTATATTTATTCGAGAGAAAAATGTAAAGTTTGATACTAGAACATTTTAATAGGGCATAAAACTTAAGACAATCCATGGACCTAGGGGTGACACAATTAAGTAAACACTCCCATTTTATCTTATTTATACTTCTTATAAAAGTTTTATCATTTTTATTTACGAATTATAAGTTTAAAATATATAAAAATACATAAAAACATTTAATTTTTCGAACAGTAAACTGTCACATACTTTTAGCCTTACACGAATCGTGTACGGTCACACGAATCGTGTAGGCCTTGACGCGGCTACAGTACCAGCTAGGGTAAAAATTAGGGTTTTGATTAATTAATTATTTATAATTTAGGTTATTAGTTATTTAATTATTATAATTAGGTTATTTATTATATAATTAGTTTTAATTAAGTATAAAATACAAAAATACATGTTTTAATCCTAAAATTAGTATTAATCATTATAGGTTTATAAATTGTAATTAGTTTATAATTAGTAAATTAATTAAATTCCTTTTAATTTGTATTAGTTTTATTAAAAATGCATTTTAGTTAAATTAATTAAGTTTATATAATTTTTGCTTAAAACAAAAATCTAAATATATAATTTTATTAAAAATTACTATTTTACTAATTACCATTTAGTAGCATAATTAATGCATCATAATTAAGTATAATTTCATTTAGTATCATTTTAAGATAATGCTTGTCATATTATAATTTTATTTTAATTAGTAAATTAGTTAAGTTATTTGCTTTTACTGTTACTATAAATTGCCTAATCCAAAACCCCACTTTAATTAAGTTTGACATCAAAGACTATTAAAAAGAAAACCATTAAACGCTCCATCTCCCTGTGGAACGAATCGGATTTACCAACAAACTAAACTACACGGATAGGACTAGTTGCCTATATATATGTGTGAAATCAACCTAAAATCTATAAAATACCACATATACAATAAATCAATTCGTGTAACAAAACAACTCAAATCCGTTCATAAATAAAGGTCTCGATCCAGCACATCAACTTTTTGGCGCCGCTGCCGGGGAGTTGGCAGTTAAATAAATAGATAATTTTTCTGATTCGTAGTAGTAGTTGGATTTGTACGTGGACCGGGTTGTTGGATCACCAATTTTATTGGTCAATAGAAGGATCCTGCCCCTCTGCTGCATCTTTTGGCTATTCAAAACGTGGGCAAAATCAGAAGGAAAATCTGTTGTTTAAGGGTTTTTATCATTGTTTTTATGTTATTCGATCCTCTCGAGGAAATTCATTTCCAAGAAAGTTCAAAGTTTTTGAATAAATCCTTTAATTCTTTGTACAATTTCCCAAATTGTATGATCCGTTCAATCCTAAACTCGTTAAACTTAATCCAGAACCTCAAAGAATTAATAAAGGACAAAAACAACAAAAAGAAATAGGAAGTACTTTTAAAACACCGAAAAAAAAACACTAAAAAAAGAGAAACAAATAGGTAACCCTAGATAAACCTTTAGTGAAGTGATCTCATAATAGAAATTAATGTATGAACTTACGTTCCTCCAACGCTGAATTAACTCCCTCACATCCTGAACCCGAAAGGAAATTCCACGAACGCTTAAGAGCTCAAGAAGTAGAATCTCTTGCTAAAAATTTAGAGTCACTTTTCTTAGAATCCGACTCTGAACCAATAATTCAACCAATCATAGAGCCGATTATTAAAAAAGAAGAAGAAATGGCTGATACAAATCAAACGATGGAAGCATTAATGAAGGCCACAAGAAAAGGTCAAGGCCACGCAATCATCCAACCCACGATGACTGATGGCTTTGAAATAAAAGGTCAATTTTTACACATGGTAACTAATACATGCCAATTCGGTGGAGCTCCAAATGAGGATGCTAACGAGCATCTTCATAAGTTTGTAAGCATTTGCAAACTATTCAAAATTAAGGATGTCACCGATGATGTCGCATGTTTAAAAATCTTTCCATGGTCATTAAAAGATGAAGCTAGAGATTGGCTAGACTCATTACCTGAAGGCTATATTGAAGACTGGAATGATATGATGGACAAATTTTTGTCAGAATTCTTTCCTGCTTCAAAAGCAGCAAAATTACAAAGTGATATAAATCACTTTAAACAAAAGCCTAATGAAACTCTTTATGAAGCTTCGACTCGATTCAATAAAATGCTTCGAATATGTCCTCAACACGGGTTGAGTACATTCCAAAAAGTCTGTGTATTCTATAAAGGAGTCAATGTTGCAACTCGAAAAGATATAGATGTTGCAGCCGGAGGTTCAGTTATGAAGAAAACACCTGAAGACGCTCACACAATCATTGCTGATTTAGCCTCCCATTCTCATAATTGGCATCAAGAAATAGAATTTTCTAGATCATCAAATGTTGCTAGTATTGAAAGCAATGATGAAATTGCTTCTTTAAAAGTTCAAATAGCAAATCAAGCAAGGCAAATCGAGAAAGTAACCAAGGAAATGCATGCTATCAGAGTAGGATGTGAACTGTGCCAAGGTCCCCATCTTACTAGAGATTGTGATCAAAGTACAATGGAAGAACAAGCAAATTTCTTAGGATACTTACGAAAAGGTGAAATGAACTTCAGTGATTTTCCAGCTATAGAAGCAAACAACCGAAAATATCCTCCTATAAACAGCTATCAAGTAGGAGGACCTTCAGGATCAAATAATAATAACTATCAAGGAGGAAATCCAGGTTACCAAAATAACCGGAATTTCCCAAATCAAAATCAAAGAATTCCGCCACCAGGTTATAATAACCGAAATCAACCTCAACGAAATTATCAAAATAATTTCCAACACACACAACCATTAGCAATTATGCAACCTCAACCCGAGAGGAAATCTGGTTTAGAAGATCTCTTAAGAGATTTTATGGTTAAGCATGAGCAAAATGCAGAGCTCCAAACTCAGCAAATTCGAAATCAACAAGCCACGATTCAGATTTTAGAAAGAGATGTTGGAAGGATCTCACAGTTACTAGCAGAGAGACCACCAATTGCAAGTAACCCTCCGTTTATACTAAAGAAGAATGATCCTCAAGCCCCAGCATATTCACAAGTGAATGCTATTTATAGTTTCTGTGAGGATGAAGCAAGTTTCAAGACACCGGAGCATAGTCCTATTTTTACTCTTGGGTGTGAAGATGATGATGAAGATTGTGATGAGTTTATATTTTCTGATTTATCCAATATGGCGGATTACACTCCTTATCAAGAGATGGATGATACCCGAGTTGAAAGTGTGAAAAGTATAACATGTGAAGATGAAGAGATCCGAGTTGGTGACATAACTCTCGAGTATGGTGATTATTTGATGAGGTTGATGTCGGGAAATCATGCGGAAGTGCAGAAAATTGAAACCACCGAGCCTTCCAAATTTAGGGTTGATAATGATTTGAAGATGATCAAAGAAGAAGCGGAAGATACGGTGAAGCAAGCACCTAAAGTGGAAGACTATAAAGAACCCATTCCATACCCACAAGCACTTGCATCCGAAAAACCAAAGGAGAATCATTGTAAGCCTTTAAATACGGATAATATTTGTGTAAATGTACCTTTGGTTGATGTTATTGCAGGTATGCCAAACTATGGGAAATTCTTGAATGATTTGAAGGCAAAAGAAGGAGTGTGTGAGCAGGCATCATCCGCGTTCCTTGAAGCAGAATGTGCTGCTATTATGAAGAAGAATGAGTTGCCACCTAAGTTAGGTGATCCCGGACCGTTCATAGTACCTTGTAAGCTTAATGATTCTAAAACTCTTAGATCATTAGCTGACTCAGGTGCAAGTATAAATCTCATGCCTTATTCCATTTACTCGCATTTGAACTTAGGTGAACTTAAACCAACCAATTCAGGCCTTAGATTCATTGATCAATCGGTTAATAAACCTGTAGGGATTGCTGAAAACTTAATAGTAAAAACAGGTGAACTTGAGTTTCTAGCTGACTTTGTAGTTGTAGACATGAAGGAAGATAAGTTTGTACCTATTATTTTAGGTAGACCATTTTTAGCAACTACATGTGCTTTAACAGATTGGAAAACAGGAAAACTAGTTTTGAAGGATAGAGGCAAGAGTGCAATCTATCAAACTGAGTTTATTATGAACCCACCACCCACACCGATAGTTTCAGTGAATATTATTGATCATGCTAAACCCATTAGTCAACAAGCTAAATGTGGGGAGGACGGTAAAGAAAAGCTTAATAGTAAACCGCCCAATGATTGTGTTGTTGAGAAAACCATGAAAAAGTTATATGGTAGGGTTAGAAATGCTATGTCGAAAAAAGATGAACCTTTGAGAGAGAGATTGGTGTCAAACTTATCAAAATTTGAGAAAGATAAGTTAAAAAATTTAGTTAAAGAGTCAAGATTTTCGGACTCTTGGTTATTGTCAAAAATTAATGGCGAGAATGGTTGCAGTAATGGTTCTATTGGAGTAAAGAAGGGTGATGTTTATCACCCCGACGTTAGTTAAAATTGGGGTGGAGTCGCGTGAACGACTCGCTAATAAACTTCACAAATTGTAAATAGTCCCATTCGCGTGTCTAGTTTTTTTATATTGTGTTTTAAATTCCTTTTTATTTTTTTTTATTTTTCATATACTTGTTTTAAAATTTAAAAACGTTAATCTTATTAATACAAAAATAGAGTGTTTTTATTTTATTTTAAATTTGTTTTCGAAAATATTAAAACTTTAACTTTTAATGAATTGAATTTTATAAATTGAATTTAAAAATTTATAAACGGATTAAGATCAGGTATAACAACCGAATTTCCGTTACAAATATAAATCTATAAAAGATATTTTAAATTTAATTGATTATAAGTTATATAAAAAAAATATAAAATGAAAAGAGAAAAAAAAAAAAAAAAAAAATTTAGTTTGTAATAACATAATTTTTTGGTGTGTATTGAAACTTATTATGTTTTTATTTTTTATATTAGCAAGAAAATATAGTGTGGGGTAAAAAAATGTGTTGTACGATTGAATTAAAACCCCATATTTTGTGTGTTTTTAACATGGTTTTGACAGGTAAAGACGAAAATGCAATTAGACGAAACGAAACATCAAATTACATTGTGATACAAACATTGGATATGATCATAGGTAAAACAATTTGAAAATCCAAATCGGTTAACAAAGGAAGTTCCAAATACTTCACACTAATTGTCCTCTCAAATTTATACATTATTATCTGATTTTATGTAATGAGGGCATTACATAATCTTAAGTGTGGGGTGGGAATATATAAATTCTCGAGAACTTATAAGTTATTGGTTTTTATGAAAATTTGAAAATTTTTAAACAAATGTATCTAATCAATTCTTAAGGTAACTACGAGCAATTAAAGATCAGGTGTAAAAACCGAAATTGTTGTCTCCATACATTAAAAATACATAAGTTTATTTGTTTAAAACTTATAAAAGAAAACCATTTATAACAAGAATTTATAAATCCTTATATTGAGAACCATTTATCACATGTTTCTTTGAAGTTTATTGCAGATATCATTGCTAAGGAACGTATAAACCTGAATATTCCATTATCACGAGTAATAGAGGATGAATCAAGTCCATCCCGTAAGGAAGTAAAGTCTTCCGAATTGACACACTTGCTAACTTATGTTAGAAGATGTAGTCCAGAACAGCTGTAGGTTGACGAAAAATCTTGTAAAGTCATCCCTAAAATCGGCTGGAAATCCACCTAACCTCAGCATCAAACAGGGTTTTTGGTGGTCAGACTTATCCTAACCATGAGAAGGATATGTCCCGTACAATGGGGGGGCACAATGCAAATTAGCTTTTAAGACTAATGAATCTAATCCCCAGATGGATGATCTCCGTAAAGATCAACTGCATCTATGTTTGACCGCGGTCAACATACATATGCCATAACAAATTGAGGTGTGCAAACTCATGGTTCACCGATGATATTTGGACACGATATAATTTTGTTCTAAAACTTATGCTATTTTATGAATTATATTTGTGTAAAACTATTTTTGGACATTTGGCTTCAAGTTCCATGATACTACAATCATGGGGGCGAATAGCTTGCTAATCGCCGACTGAGACTTCGGTTTTCAGTTACCCTCAACCGGAATTTGAGGTTAAAACCGGAAAACGTGTCTAGTGTAAAAACTAGCATGACATTTTATAAAAATCATAAAACGTTTTCACAAGGTCCAATTTTCCCTAAGGATCCAAATTTTTAAAACCCTAATCACGAGTTTCATGTTTGTTTCTGTTGTCAGAATTTCATTTCGTGTGGTGTGTGTGTGATTCAATAAATACTGTGTTGTGTAATAAATTTCATATAGCGTGTGTTTCATTTCGTGTAGTATGTGTTGTGTAATATATAATGTTCTAACTCTGTTAAAAGATGTAATTGCTTGAGGACAAGCAACGTTCTAGTGTGGGGTATTTTGATATTGCTCTAAATATACATATTATTCGACGCAATATCACTCATATTTTATAGGCTTTTATCAATTGCGAAGACATTCTACGTATAATATTCAAGAAAAACGACAAAAGTGGACAAGAGTTGCTATTTGAAGATTCGACGATAAAACGATAGTTTTTACCAAATTTTATATCAAGAAAACGTTTATCCGAATTCAAGAACGAAGAAGTCTGAAGAAAAAGGTTACACACGTCGTCCAAAATGATATACATTAACACGAGATCAACAAAGAACAACTGAAGAAGAAAAATGAGAAATCTGATATTTACTCTTACACGAATCGTGTAATGTTACACGAATCGTGTGACATATTTGGTCATACACGAATCGTGTGACCATACACGATTCGTGTAATGTTAGGCCAAAAGCACTGTTCGGTTATCCAGAAGGTCGGCTGACTTTATGATTTTTAAAACACTTCTTTTCTCAAATGGAGTGACAGCAGGATTTCAACAGAGTTTTTGACTCAAATACTACTTCAAACTTCAATTATAAAAGGAGTACGTTCAGAGAGAGACAGGGAGAGGATAACAACACAAATTTATATTTCAATTACTATAGTTAAAATTATTGTTAATTTTATTACGCTGTAAAAATAGTTTCAGTTATTAAGGGGGTATTGTTCGTGAAAAAGGGTGTTATTGTACGCATGAAAGGGGTGTTATTATTGTAATTTTTCTACCATTTGAAGTTAATGCAAGTGAAGGTATTTTAGTAAGTTTACTCTGTTAAAATTAGTGTTATTATTATGCTTGCATATCTATATTTTTATGTCTCCCCTAGTGTAATGGATAGCTAAATTTCCCTAGTGTTTGCTTAAATGTAGAGCCCCTAGTGAAATGGGTTGTTACCATTAGTAAAGTTAAAATGTAACTTTAGTATTTTTAATATTGAGCCTAGTTAAAAGAACCATTTTTATGTAATTAGGTATTTAACCCTTGCCACTTAATTTAGTAAATTTAAATAACGAAAGTTATATTTATTTACCTAAATTAAGCTTCAACATTAAAAATGATCTAGACGAATTTATGGATAAGTTATTGACACCAATTTAGAAATAAACTTCGGTGGTTTGGGTGATATCAATAAATTATATGAAAGTGAAATTATAAAAAGGGAAACCGTTATAATTTGGGTAATGGCGAAAGTCAAAACTAGGCTAGGTCTCAATTTAAATACTTAGGGATTAGTAGCTTTCTAAAAAGAATCCGATGAAAATTAGATTTTATTTAGTTAAGTTGTAACTTTATATTTATTCGAGAGAAAAATGTAAAGTTTGATACTAGAACATTTTAATAGGGCGTAAAACTTAAGACAATCCATGGACCTAGGGGTGACACAATTAAGTAAACACTCCCATTTTATCTTATTTATACTTCTTATAAAAGTTTTATCATTTTTATTTACGAATTATAAGTTTAAAATATATAAAAATACATAAAAACATTTAATTTTTCGAACAGTAAACTGTCACATACTTTTAGCCTTACACGAATCGTGTACGGTCACACGAATCGTGTAGGCCTTGACGCGGCTACAGTACCAGCTAGGGTAAAAATTAGGGTTTTGATTAATTAATTATTTATAATTTAGGTTATTAGTTATTTAATTATTATAATTAGGTTATTTATTATATAATTAGTTTTAATTAAGTATAAAATACAAAAATACATGTTTTAATCCTAAAATTAGTATTAATCATTATAGGTTTATAAATTGTAATTAGTTTATAATTAGTAAATTAATTAAATTCCTTTTAATTTGTATTAGTTTTATTAAAAATGCATTTTAGTTAAATTAATTAAGTTTATATAATTTTTGCTTAAAACAAAAATCTAAATATATAATTTTATTAAAAATTACTATTTTACTAATTACCATTTAGTAGCATAATTAATGCATCATAATTAAGTATAATTTCATTTAGTATCATTTTAAGATAATGCTTGTCATATTATAATTTTATTTTAATTAGTAAATTAGTTAAGTTATTTGCTTTTACTGTTACTATAAATTGCCTAATCCAAAACCCCACTTTAATTAAGTTTGACATCAAAGACTATTAAAAAGAAAACCATTAAACGCTCCATCTCCCTGTGGAACGAATCGGATTTACCAACAAACTAAACTACACGGATAGGACTAGTTGCCTATATATATGTGTGAAATCAACCTAAAATCTATAAAATACCACATATACAATAAATCAATTCGTGTAACAAAACAACTCAAATCCGTTCATAAATAAAGGTCTCGATCCAGCACATCAATGATTATGTTACTTATTAAGTTAATTATGATGAACGTGATAAGTATGATGATGAGGATGGATAGTGATAACGTTGAATAGAGATGATAGAATGATCATGATGATAACCGAAAGACGATGAAAATGAATGATTATGATTGTTGTTGCTTTGATCAAATTATATATGAAGAAGGAAAAGAAACAGTTAAGATGGTTTATTTATATATAGATTAGGGATAAAATCAGGAAAACGCAATTGGAGTAGTGGTTAAGGATGTTATCGGGTTAGCGGGACGTCGCGGGTTCAAACTCGGACTTGGGCATTTTTTAAGGGCTACTTCTTTGAGGTAGTTTACTTATTACTCATTATTATTATTATTATTATTATTATTATTATTATTATTATTATTATTATTATTATTATTATTATTATTATTATTATTATTATTATTATTATTATATTATTATTATTATTATTATTATTATTATTATTATTATTATTATTACTATTACTATTATTTTTATCATTAATTATTATTGTTATTAGATTATTAAAAATATTAAAAATATAATTATTAGTATCATTCATAAAATTAATATTATTATCATTATTATTAGTATTAGTAATATCATTATTATTATTACTATTATTACTCTTATTATTATTATTATCATTATTATCATTAGTAGTAAAGTTATTATCATAGTTATTATTATTATTAGTATTATTTAATCATTATTATTATTATAATTAATATTACTAACTATAACTTTAGTTTTAAATATATTTTGTATAAACATATAACTATATTTTTATGATCTTAAACTAAAAAGATAGATATCATAAGTTAGATACAAACATTAGATATATAGAAGTATATATAGTACTTTTACTAATAAAATACTTTTTGTTCATTACGTTTTTATATAACAAATTTATTAAAAATATTATCATATTAAAAATTATGAGTACTTATAAATATTAATACTAAGTATTTATTCAAAATATTTTAATAAAGTATATAAGATATTATTATGATAAATTAATAAAATAAATATATTTAAGTAATTATTAATATTAAATATAATATCACAGGTATATTACTAATATCAAAATATATAATTACTTGAATACTATTATATGTGTTAATATATATATACTTGATATAGGTTCGTGAATCTGAGGCCAACCTGCATTGTTCAGTACCATCGTATGAATATTTTTACTATAAAATATTGTATTGTGAGTTTCATTTACTCCCTTTTTAAATGCTTTTACAATATATATTTTTGGGACTGAGAATACATGCGCTGCTTTTATAAATGCTTTACGGAATAGACACAAGTGATCAAAACTACATTCTATGGTTGGATTATCAAACCGAATATGCCCCTTTTTAGCTTGGTAGCCTAAGAATTGGTGTTTATTATAATTGCCACCAATTGATGCGAATCCTAAAGATAGATCTATGGGCACTAACAAGCCCCAGTCAGAGAATTTGAACTGCTTTAGTACTTCGATTTATCATGTCCGATGTGAGTCCCGGAATGATGGGGATATTCTATATGCATCCTGTTAAGGTCGGTTACCAGGTGTTCACCATATGAATGAATTTTAATTCGCGAGTTACGCGTGTCAATATATGAAATCTTATGGTCTATTAAAATGATGAAAATGAATGATTATGATAAACTAATGAACTCACCAACCATTTGGTTGACACTTTAAAGCATGTTTATTCTCAGGTATTAAGGAAATCTTCTGCTGTGCATTTACTCATTTTAAAGATATTACTTGGAGTCATTCATGGCATATTTCAAAAGACGTTGCATTCGAGTCGTTGAGTTCATCAAGATTGATAATAAGTCATTCATAGTTTGGATATATTATGAGATAGCATGCATGCCTGTCAACTTTCATTGTAATGAAAGTTTGTCTTTTAAAAACGAATGCAATGTTTGTAAAATGTATCATATAGAGGTCAAATACCTCGCAATGTAATCATATTTTATTGTATTCGTCCTTATGGATTAGGACGGGTCGTCTCACGTTTATCATCCGATTGATATTAAACAAGTAACATACGAAATTATGAAAATTTACTAATAAACGTTAGTCTGAAATTATGTGATATAAGTTTTAAAGTTGCTAAAAATATATTTAATTATCTTAAGATGAACTTTAATACTTCGTACATTTTTACTTGAGATTTTTTTTCCCGTGTACTTTTATCCGCTACTGATTAACAACGGACCACTATATAATATCCGAGAAAGTGTCGGCAGAGTATTGGTTCAATAAGCTGCTATGGAATTTAGACATGTTTATTATTTATTATCATATTAATTAACATACTAATATATATGTAGATAGATTGTAACATGTAACAAACATATAGATCAAAACAATTAGTGCACTGTTTCATTATTCAATCACTATTGTTGATTGATGGATTTATCTGCAATATATAGTACCTATGAATATGATATTTATAGATTCATGCACGCATACACTAACAAACCACTTATATATTCCATTTCTGTTTTAAGTTAGAACCACAAAACAAATGCCAATTAGATCGTGCACTTTAAACTCACCAATCACCCACATTTTAATAATTCTTACCTAATAATACATTCAATCTTACTCTAAAAAAAAAAACCACCATCAAAGATCATCACGAAATCATTCTATCTGCTACTGCTATCATCGAATTCATTGATGCTACTTCTATTATGGTTTTCAATTCTAAACAATCAAATGAAGAATCCAACGAAAACAAAACCCATCAGAACACTCACTTCACAAATAAAGGGATATGGCACTAAAAGCATCAAGATCAGTCCATAAAACCATTTACAATCCGTGTACAGGGTCAACCATCATCGAACAATCCTTAAAACAAAATGAACTAATACTATACCTGATGTTGTTCAACAACACAACTCGCCATCTTCTTCATATTACTGCTCGCTGCTCTACTTTTCTTTCTTTATGATTAATTGATGTCGTAGCGTGGGGGTACGGAAATACTATTATTTTTTACTACGAAATACGTTACAAATTACACAAGTTTTAATTATTTATTTACAGATGGGATATACCTAAACCTTGCTACAACACTATAGGCAGTGTACCTAATCGTAGAGTAGTATAGTTTTTAGTAAGTCCGGTTCGTTCCACAGGGAGATGGCTTATTTCACACTATATTTTAAATAACTATATTTGTACAAAATATATATAATAATATATAATAATATATAAAAAGGGGGTTTACCGTTTAATGACCGGTTTGTCGATTTTAAAACTTTAGTCGCAGTTAAAACCTAATGTAAAATATTAAAAATAAATACAACTTAATTTAAAACGTAAAGTAAATAACGATAATGAAATTGTGATAAATAAAAGTGCGAGAAAATTAAAAAGTAAGATAATTAAAAGTGCAATTAAATACAATGACAATAAATAAAAGTGCGATAATTAAAAGTGCAATTAAATATGAAAATAAAAGAATTATGCTTATTTAAACTTCCGTAATCATGATGTTCGACGTGTTGATTTTAGTTTATTCTCATGGGTTAATTGTCCTGAATTATTTAATATGTCCGTCTGGTTTTTGTCCATAACAGTCCATCAGTCATAAATATAAAATGCGAGTGTCCTCGTCAAATTATCCTTATACCCGAAGTCAAATATTCCAACTAATTGGGGACTTAAACTGTAACAAGGTCTTAATACTTTGTTTAATAATTACACCAGGATATCGACTGCGTGTAACCCAAGGTTTTAATACTTTGTTAACAATTACACCAAGTGTCCTTGTATATAACTTTACCCCTGTTTTAATAATTCTAGTGACTATTAATTCATTCCCATGTCCGGTTAAATGAACGATTATTCGTACATATAAATATCCCGCCCATCGTGTTCGATCGAGTGTATGTGGTTATTTATAGGTACGTCCAATTGTAAATCTTCATATTAAATTAACAAACTATCATTTAGTTAAACAAATATAAAGCCCATTAATAGCCCATAGTCTAATTTTCACAAGTGTCATTCTTTCGTCTAAACCCCAACTATGGTACAAAGCCCAATTACCCAATTTTAGTATTTTAGCCCAACATCATCATTACTTCATCTTAAATAAGCATAATATTAACTTAAGTACGAAACATTAATTTAAAAAGGAGAACATAGCTTACATGGATTATTTATCGCGTAGTGTTACACGGACAGAGCTCCGACTTTAAAACCCGTAAAATAACCTTTGCATAACCCAAAACTAATCTAATATAAAACTACACTATACTATATATAATATATATATATATATATATATATATATATATATATATATATATATATATATATATATATATATATATATAATATATATATATATATATATATATATATATATATATATATATATATATATATATATATATATATATTTATTTATTATTATTACAGAGGAGTATTATTATTATTATTGTTTTTTTTTTGGTGTTGAACTCGGCAGCAAGCTCGTGCCTTTTATAGGAAATTTTGATCCTGGTGTGCTCCGCGATCATGGAGGTTTAAGCCTTCAGAGCTCCGCGAGTGCGGAGCTTCAGAATCCAGCTCACCAAATTTTGGATCCTAGCTTTGTCGACATATTTATTATATATATATAATATATAAATAATTTATATAATTATTTAAATATTATATTATATTCTTGTGCATAGTTGACTCATAATTTTTAGTCCGTTACGTCAGGCGTTGATAGTTGGCTCAGGTCCCGGTTCCGGATTTTCGAACGTCCTTTCGTATAATTTAATATCTTGTACTTTGCGTTCCGCAACTTGTACTCTTGTCATTTTTAGACGTTTCTCATCAATAATTTGAACCACTTGAATTGTATCTTGTACAATTGAGCTTTTTGGATGTTTGCATCTTCAAATCGTTGTTTTCGCCTTTTGTCTTCGCACTTATTTAATATAAACGATTACAACTTAAAATAGGACAATTACAACTAAATAATTTACATATTGGGAGGATATTGCTACTAAATATATGTTCATTTGGAGCACTATCAAATATCCCCACACTTGAGCGTTACTTGTCCTCAAGCAATACATAACTTGAAATTAAATTACACGAATCACTTCTTTATTCTTCACACTTTATACATCAGTGATTTTGATACGGCGGTATGAACAATGATAGTAACGATGTGGTTTACAGTCCCACATAACTATGAAAATTTAGATCCTTTAAGGAAATTGGATCTTTATGAAAACATTTGATCTTTTGAAAATTCAATCTAGCTTTTACCCTAGATAAGTTTTCCGGAATAACCCTTCACCGGTGTTTGCAAATATTTTTGTGGGTTTTGTGGGTATCAGATTTTAAAATTTTAGCTCAAAACTTGCGGTTTTGTGTCACCCACTTGCTAACCTTGTATTAGGAAAGCAACACGTCCAGTATACTTGCTCCGTATATTACCTTTCGGCAAACTACCGTCCGGTTGTAAAGGAAAGCGTTGAACAAGTAACTGTTAAGGCAATGTCTAATGACATGCATTTGATTATGGTCCAAAAACGTGTCGGATGCTATTACTATCCTTTGTAGGAGCAATAGTAAAGATCATCATATGATTTTTCGGTCTGGCACAAGGTCCTGTCTTCGACCATGCTATGCAACCACCGTTCTTACGGTTGACACCCGATTTGGTTCAGATGACCTAATGAATTCCAGGTGAATTCCTAGGATTTTACGTTCAATGGTAATGAACGCATTGAAAATGGGTTTTCAGAAAACAAATCGGTTTGTAATTTGATCAAAATATTTTCTCGCTCAAGCTCGAGTTTAGATATCATTGAATTCCATGAGTTTGTAATTCTCAATCTTTAAGGTCAATCTCAAGGATTGAGTAATATCAGTCTTAAAAGCTGATTTTTGATCTTTTAAGGAGATTATCCTTTCTGGGGGTCTGATTCATTAGTCTTATCAAGCTAATTTGCACGGCGCCCTCCCCATTTTACAAGACAGATCCTCTCATAGTTAGGATAAGTCTGACCACATGGCGACCCTGTTTGATGCGGAGGTCCGTGGATTTCCAGTCGATTTTAGAGATGACTTTTCTAGATTTTTCGTCAACCTACAGCTGGTCTGGACGACAACTTCTTGACCTAAATCAAGAAGCGCGTGTCTTTTTAGGAAGACTTTACTTCCTTGTAATGATGGAATTGATTCATTGTGTAGATCCATCTATTCTTTCAAAAGTATTACAATAAATCGGGTAAAACAGTTAATTTAGTCCAAAACAGAAGCACCTGCAATAACTTTACAGAAACATATGATAGATAGTTTTTAATTGAATAACTTGGTACATTCTCCCCACACTTGGCTTTTATCATGCGTCTTTTTATATTTAATAAATAAATTCAAGCGTTTTAGTTGTTTCTCAATTTATGTCCTTTCCGAGGTAACAATAATTTTGGCATTAACACCTAGTTTTATCGTTCATAAATATGTATAAACATGATTTTGAATTCATTTATTTGAAAATTTTTAAAATTTTCACAAAATTTGGCAAATAAACCAAGTGCAAACCCGAGAGAATTTATAACCCTTCCCCACACTTGAGATCATGCAATGCCCTCATTTGCATGAAATTAGACTCTAATTATAAATTCATGAGGGTGATTAGTGTAGAAAAGTGATTGAAAATACCCAGTTTGTAATTACAAAGCTCGTCGAATGATAGATGGCGCGCCTCATCGTTCATTCCTTCTTGTTTTATCACACATGTTTTTCTTCAAAAACAGTTGCTTTTCTGAACTGTTTGCTAATTTTTGCAAATGCGTCTTTTACCCTTACTCATCATGCATGTTTATTAACGAGTTATGCACTAACCCGAACCCCTAATTTAACGTTAAGTGGGGTTAGACTTCCCCACACTTAGCTGACGACATGTGAAGTCGGTAGAATAAGTTCCACGAATTAGAATAGTGAGCCAGTTATTTACATCTCGGGTGGTGTATAATATATCAATGGGTTTAAAGTTTAGAACCACCCGATCGTCACTACTTAATTCTTTTTTAAGTGTAGCTTTTAGTAAATGGAAATGTCTCTTTTCTGGTTCTTGGTCAAATGGATCGATATACACCGATATACATATTTCTATAGGGTGGACTATTCCTAACATTTCCTTCCGTTTATTCTCTGGATCAAAGTTTTCACCTCTATTACCCAATTGGGTGAAATTCGAGGTGTCATTATCTATTACAGCTCGTAGTTCATCTTCGGTAGATGACTCGTCTATTAAGAATATTGGGTTGGGAGATTGTGGAATGGTGAATTTCGGGATCGAAGCAAATTCTTCTTCATTAATGGTACTTATCGGTCCCACCATTTTGGTCCCGGGGGTAAAATTTTCAACGTTATCGTTTTTCCAAGAGTACCAATTTGTCACCCTTACTTCTTCTTCTTCATCCATTGATGGATCGTTGATTTCGTCGGTAGAGGCTAATGTGTCGATATGTTGTGAAATTGGTAAAGCTGAATAAAAAGTATCATCGGGATAATTGGTGATTTCGGAGCTCTCGAATTCAATAAAATTCAATGATATGATATTTTCTTGCACAATCCTCCTCAGATCAACAGGTGTGTAATCTGATAGAGTTTCAGCTTGCCGATTTACAAACTCTCTCATTTGTTCATTTTGAGCATCGAGTTCTTCGAGTTTGATTTTCATATTGTCTAAAAGATTTTCAAACACATAATTTTCCTCATCTTCTGGTTGTTGAGTTTGGATATATTCTTGGGAATAATCCCAATTTGAATTGTATTCCTTATAATCATTCCATTCAGGTTCTATGGGTGCATAATTTTCCATAGGAACGTAATAAAAACATTCCCATGTTGAGTGATAATCTCCACAGATTTCACAACCAGTTATTATTTCGTCATTCGTGATCCAAGATTGACCGAACAAATTTTCATCAACATTCATTTGAGAGTATTGATTTAATTGATTTCGGATGTCATAAAGAGTTTCCAAAATATTCTCGAGATTTTCCATAATGCGCTTTTTTTTTTTTACCAAATTTTAGCTACAATGTGGTGCATTTACTTAATTATCCTATTAATTATAAAAATAAAAATTATATAAGTTATCAAATTAATAGACTTTTCTGCTTTTGCCCACGTTTCGAATAGCCAATAGATGCAGCAGGGAGCCAGAACCCTTTAAATCGGAAGCTCACAACTCAGCCACTAACAAATCCAACTATTACTACGAAGCAGAAAATTTGGATGTCTATCAATTTAACAGCTTAAATTAATTTTTCGTTTTGAAATTTTAGAGAAGAAATAGAAAAAATTCTAAGTCCTAAAAACTAGAGCGTCGAGAAATAAGAAAGAAAAAGAGCGCGTCGAAAAACGTTGAAAAAAAAATAAAAGGTCGAAAAATAAATGTCGAAAAACAAACAGTCGAAATATAAAAATAAGAAAATAAAGCGTCGAAACTTAGTATTCTAAAAACTAAATATTTAAAGTTATGTCTAAAGGTATTAAAGCTTAAAAGGAATTTTATATCCAAAACGGTAATAACTTAAAAAGTACTGAAATTTTAAAATGGTGTCGCAAAATTCTAAAGCACCTAAATCTTAGTCTAAAGAAAAGGCACTTAAGGGATTTTACGGCAAAGTCTTAAAAGCTAAAAATAAAGTAACTACGGCAAAATACTAATTTTAAAACTAATTACGAACGGCAAATATTAAAAACTACGAATTTAAATGAATAAAAAGATACAAAATATAAAAAGAAAATTAGAGTTATAAAAATATAATTTTTTTTATAAAAATAGTATTTATATAAAAGTATTAATATAAATATGTAAATAATAATAATTAAAACTTAAAATACAAATTATATTAAAACTATATAATAATTAAACCCTAATAATAATAATAAATATATTAAACCCTAATCGTATTTAATGCAATCCTATGTTGCAGTCACAGACTGCTCCGCGAGTGCGGTATTACCTAACAGACGAACTTCGCGAGTGCGGAGTAATGCAAATTCAGATTCAGATGTAGGTTAAAACGTTTTTTTTTTTTAAATTTATATTGTTTTTCTGAAAATTATATACAAATATTTATACAAATATATATTAAAAATTATAGCGTTTCACCGACTTCCCCGGCAGCGGCGCCAAAAACTTGATGTCGTAGGGTGGGGGTACGGAAATACTATTATTTTTTACTACGAAATACGTTACAAATTACACAAGTTTTAATTATTTATTTACAGATGGGATATACATAAACCTTGCTACAACACTATAGGCAGTGTACCTAATCGTAGAGTAGTATAGTTTTTAGTAAGTCCGGTTCGTTCCACAGGGAGATGGCTTATTTCACACTATATTTTAAATAACTATATTTGTACAAAATATATATATAATAATATATAATAATATATAATAATATATAAAAAGGGGGTTTACCATTTAATGACCGGTTTGTCGATTTTAAAACTTTAGTCGCAGTTAAAACCTAATGTAAAATATTAAAAATAAATACAACTTAATTTAAAACGTAAAGTAAATAACGATAATGAAATTGTGATAAATAAAAGTGCGAGAAAATTAAAAAGTACGATAATTAAAAGTGCAATTAAATACAATGACAATAAATAAAAGTGCGATAATTAAAAGTGCAATTAAATATGAAAATAAAAGAATTATGCTTATTTAAACTTCCGTAATCATGATGTTCGACGTGTTGATTTTAGTTTATTCTCATGGGTTAATTGTCCTTTGTCCTGGATTATTTAATATGTCCGTCTGGTTTTTGTCCATAACTGTCCATCAGTCATAAATATAAAATGCGAGTGTCCTCGTCAAATTATCCTTATACCCGAAGTCAAATATTGCAACTAATTGGGGACTTAAACTGTAACAAGGTCTTAATACTTTGTTTAATAATTACACCAGGATATCGACTGCGTGTAACCCAAGGTTTTAATACTTTGTTAGCAATTACACCAAGTGTCCTTGTATATAATTTCACCCGTGTTTTAATAATTCTAGTGACTATTAATTCATTCCCGTGTCCGGTTAAATGAACGATTATTCGTACATATAAATATCCCGCCCATCGTGTACGATCGAGTGTATGTGGTTATTTATAGGTACGTCCAATTGTAAATCTTCATATTAAATTAACAAACTATCATTTAGTTAAACATATATAAAGCCCATTAATAGCCCATAGTCTAATTTCCACAAGTGTCGTTCTTTTGTCTAAACCCCAACTATGGTACAAAGCCCAATTACCCAATTTTAGTATTTTAGCCCAACATCATGATTACTTCATCTTAAATAAGCATAATGTAACGACCCAGATTTTTCCGATCATTTTATATTTATGAGATTAATATTTACATAAAATAAACCTTACCAACATGATAAGCAATCCAAACTGTTGAGACTTATGTTTTTGAAAAGAGTTTCACACAACGTTTGACCGTCCAATTTGACCGATGATATCACGAACTATATAACACACGATAATTATACGATTATGTATATGTACATATCTATACATATTTAACATGATTTAAGGATGGTTTAACATTTCATTGTGAACTAACAACAATGAGTTATAAGTATACCTTGAGACCACTAACTTAAGTTTTCAAAACGATAACTATATGTAACGTTCTTTTACATATATACTTACGATTATGTGGAGTGCACACTTGTTTGAACTTATCTTGATTATGACGGGGGTTCGGGGGCAGCGCCCCCGATAAGCGGGGTCCAAGGGGTGGCAACCCCTGGCGGGGTCCAAGGGGCAGAAATTTTATTTTGGCCCGGTTTGACCCAAAAATAAAAGCCCAGTTTTGAGCCTCTTTTACAGTTATAAACCCGTCCATATTTGAATTCTCGTTCCGATTCCTCAAAATTTCTACAAGTATATCTAGGGTATATGTAACCGTATCATACCCAGCTTCTATACGTATTTACTATTGGTATATACCAATAATAAACTTCAATGATCAGCCACTAGACATGATGTTACATGTGGAAACCAGCCATTTAACCTCATGTGTGACTTTTGTGCAAGAAAACAAACTAAATCTCCTATATATCCATCCCATAATCATGCTATTTTGCACACACACACATACAATTTCATTTCCAATTTTCTTTCAAGTTAATTCACTCCCTAATGTCTCTTCATTTACCTACCCAAGAACGTATCAA
Source organism: Rutidosis leptorrhynchoides (assembly GCF_046630445.1). Classification (NCBI taxonomy): domain Eukaryota; kingdom Viridiplantae; phylum Streptophyta; class Magnoliopsida; order Asterales; family Asteraceae; genus Rutidosis; species Rutidosis leptorrhynchoides. The sequence goes on from NC_092340.1 coordinate 36,822,938, forward strand.
TATAGTCATCCGATTTCAAGGAGATTACTTCCAATCTTTCAATCCCACTCCACCACTCTTTTGATTCCAAGATTTTTCTTACCTTTTCCAGTAGCTTTGTCCAAGTAACTTGAGGTAGTAACCTTATTCATAACCTTATTCGATTCATATTTATATAGCTATCTTATTTTGTGTTGTAAAACTTTAACAACAAGAACATAGTTTGAGTGATTTCAAACTTGTTCGCAAACTAAATAGATCCTTCTAATTTGATTTTTAAAAACACTTCAAGACCTGTAATATATCATATTATGACAAAATCGGATTAATCATATCTTGGCTAATTAACATAATATTTAATATATATTTACTTATGATTTGATTTTATATATTTCAGGACCACCCGTAAACAACACGAGAAGATTAATCATAAGACCTCATGATTGTACGCAACACGTCATTTGACAACACGGTACTTTATGTACGCAACACGTCATTTGACAACATGGTACCATGGGTCAAGATTAATTCTGATCAATACGAATACGATGGGGTCTTTATTTATTTTATTTAAGCAACTAATTGTGGACCACTAACATCGGACTGCTAACTACGGAATAAGAAAATATTAAAAGTATTAAAAGTATATATATATATATATATATACATATGTAACGATTACTTGAAAAGAAAATATGTTGATATATTATATATATGGTTAGGTTTGTGATATCAATCGGAGACCAAGTCGTGATAAATACCTTCAAGGCAAAAGTGAGTATATAGTCCCACTTTTAAACTCTAAATATTTCGGGATGAGAATACATGCATTTTATGATTTACGTTATGGACACAAGTGATTAAAAATATATATTCTACGTTGAGTTGTACCACTGGCATACTTCCCTGTAACTTGGTAACTATTATTTACATGAGGTATTGTAAACGCGAATCCTGTTGATAGATCTATCGGGCCTGACAACCCCAACCGGACTGGACGACCAGTATTCAACGGTTGCACAGTACTTCGTTTCGGTGACTACACTTGGTACGGTGTAGTAAGATTTCATAATAAAGGGAATATGCGACGTTGATTAAATGTTAAGTATGGTTATCAAGTGCTCAACAACTTAGAATATTTTTATTAAAACGTTTATATATGAAATCTTGTGGTCTATATTTATAACGCTGCCGACATTAAACCTATAACTCACCAACTTTATGTTGACGTTTTAAGCATGTTTATTCTCAGGTGATAACTAAAAGCTTCCGCTGCAACATGTTGAATTTAAGCAAGATCTTGAGTATGCATATTTGTGTCAAAAATAAAACTGCATATCGGAGGATTTGTAATGTAAAATATGTTGGAGGTCGTATTGTTATTATCACATGTAAAGTTTGTAAGTCTAAGATTATCGCTAAACGATAATCATTATTAAGTTGTTTAAACCTTGTATTTGTAATAAAAGCTATGGTTTGTATTGTAAAAACGAATGCAGTTTTTGAAAAATGTCGCATATAGAGGTCAATACCTCGCGATGAAATCATATGTTATTGTATTCGTCCTTATGGTTAAGGTCGGGTTATGACACATAATAATAACTTAAGTACGAAACATTAATTTAAAAAGGAGAACATAGCTTACATTGATTATTTATCGCGTAGTGTTACACGGACAGAGCTCCGACTTTAAAACCCGTAAAATAACCTTTGCATAACCCAAAACTAATCTAATATAAAACTACACTATACTATATATAATATATATATATATATATATATATATATATATATATATATATTTATTATTATTACAGAGGAGTATTATTATTATTATTGTTTTTTTTTTGGTGTTGAACTCGGCAGCAAGCTCGTGCCTTTTATAGGAAATTTTGATCCTGGTGTGCTCCGCGATCATGGAGGTTTAAGCCTTCAGAGCTCCGCGAGTGCGGAGCTTCAGAATCCAGCTCACCAAATTTTGGATCCTAGCTTTGTCGACATATTTATTATATATATAATATATAAATAATTTATATAATTATTTAAATATTATATTATATTCTTGTGCATAGTTGACTTATAATTTTTAGTCCGTTGCGTCGGGCGTTGATAGTTGGCTCAGGTCCCGGTTCCGGATTTTCGAACGTCCTTTCGTATAATTTAATATCTTGTACTTTGCATTCTGCAACTTGTACTCTTGTCATTTTTAGACGTTTCTCATCAATAATTTGAACCACTTGAATTGTATCTTGTACAATTGAGCTTTTTGGATGTTTGCGTCTTCAAATCGTTGTTTTCGCCTTTTGTCTTCGCACTTATTTAATATAAACGATTACAACTTAAAATAGAACAATTACAACTAAATAATTTACATATTGGGAGGATATTGCTACTAAATATATGTTCATTTGGAGCACTATCATTAATCAGCTGCAAAACCATCATTGATCCAACACCATCTACAACACCTGCAACAATCATTTTTTCTGTTTTGATTCAGGACAACAACATCACAACAACAAACCTGCAACTATGAATTACCGTCACTATTACGCTGCTGGTTCCTTCTGTTTCCTGCTTACCTCGAACACCAAGTGAGCACCAATGTGATGACCCGTCCAAATCCATTTGGACGAATACATCATTCATTGATTTCATTGCGAGGTATTTGACCTCTATATGATACATTTTATAAACATTGCATTCTTTTGAAAAGGTATACCATAAATGAATATTTAAATCCAAGGTTTTCGACATCTAATGATTTCCACATATAGACAATCACCGTAAATAATGGTTTACAATAATACTTCCATTGATAATGCAGTCAGAATAAGATACATGGTGATGGTTTTGTGAATGCAACATTTTCTTGAATAAAGCATGTATGGCTCCATGCACATAGCTTGTATAACATATAAACAAACAGCGGAAGACTTCTAGGAACCTGAGAATAAACATGTTTGAAAGTGTCAACACAAATGTTGGTGAGTTCATAGTTTTAATGTTTCGCATAATCTGTATATAAAGGTGGATCACAAGATTTCTGTTGTTTCATCCAGAAACATTTATCAAAATATTCTACGAAATTGAGCACCCTGGTAACTAAACTTAACGTATATATAATAAGTACCCCTGTTTAACATACATGCAACCAACATGTATAATACACGCAAACCAATGTGTACTAAACTCAAATAGCATACGTTTGTTTTATAGTTCAGGCTAGGGTTTCTATACCTGGAACAGACGGGGATGTCAAGCCCTATGGATCCATATACAACTATTCACGCCCACCAGTTCTTATAACTGGCAGTTACTAGTTACCAAAGCTAAGGGATTTTCAGTTCAAACTCGGTGTAGAATTTAGTATGTACTTGTATCCATTGCGTTAAAAATCAAGTGCATGTATTCTCAGCCCAAAAATATAGATTGCAAACGCAATTTAAAAAAGGAGCAAATGAAACTCACCTTAGCAGCACATAAGGTCATTCATCGAAATGTGACCGAAACTCAGAATGCAAAACAACCGTAGATCTCAACCTAGAGAACATATGTTGGTCAATACATGTCTAATATGCTAGGTCGGGTCATAGTGTATCACAATCCTAATGCTCGAGACTGACATGCAAAAGTTAACAAAAGTCATCTCAAAAGTCAACCTGACCCAATATGATCTTTAAATCTATACATGTTTATTAACATAGTATAAGTCTTGATAATTGAACGAATTTATAGTTTATCAAACTCAAAATATTATTTATTTCAGGAGATGTATTATACTTGAATTATCATGGAAATCAAACATAATTTTCATATAGTTTTCTAATACTTGAAAATCAGATTATAGTGCTTATAAAGCTTTAAAACATGATAAGACAGTCAACTTTGTCAATTGTTCAATAAGACGAGACGTGCCTTATATAGAAATTATTTACTCGATTAGTAATATTTGACAATCCAATTAATCAATCTTATAAACAAGTTGTTTAAATCTTAATTGCAGATTCAAAAGTAATTTCAATTAACGTTAATCATAATTCAGTTGATCATATCTTTTAATTCGTTCATCGAAATTACGCGATTTCTAAATGAAAAGTTATTGATTTTTCGCTAGCTTTCTAATAACATGCATATCATATGCCTTATATTAGTTGTATATGAATTAAATTCGTGATTCATCATAACTATTTAACGACAAAATTTAGCATACAAGCATGCATAAATATATATACTCGAGCACTAGACATGGATACACTATTAATATATAAAAGATAAAATATAAATACTTACGTATCAATATTGTGATTCAATATTGCAGAAAAATACGTAGACGCAACGGAGATGATAAACACTAGTTTGACTTGCGAACAGTACCCATGAATATTACCCATAACCTCCATAGCTATAACCAAGGTTGCAAAATTCGCTATTAGGGATTAATCCGTCTGGACTTTAGAAGGATTAATCGGTAATTCGGGGTTTAATCGGGGATTAATAGGATTGTACTGTATACATTTAAATATTAAATTTTAAAAATTATATGTCTAAATATTGAAAAAAACCACAAATATAAAAATAAACTTTAACATAATTGTCTAAAATTATTCATATTGCTCAAAAACTATAAAGTTATAGTTTAGATTCATGTTAAAATGTTAACGATTTTTGACTTTGACCAACTTTGATTACCAAATTCGATTTTGACCTATCAATTGACGTCAACCATTTAATTAAACGGATTTTCAAAAATCGGAACGGATTGCTCTTAAAAATGATTAATCGGGGATTAATAGGCGAGTAATCGGGTTTTTTACAACATTGGCTATAACCCATAGTTTCCTTAGCTTTAACCCGCTCGAAAACTTGTTTTGAAAGTGACACGCTCATGACCTCGTCGTAGTATTTTATGTATAATAATAATACAACTTAATAATAATACTAAGACTAATAATAATCTTAATAATAATAATAATAATAATAATAATAATAATAATAATAATAATAATAATAATAATAATAATAATAATAATAATAATATAAATATATATGTAAGTAGGTGCGAGAGATAGAGTGAATCAGAAATTAGAAAACGTTCGAACTTTATAACACTTGGCCTGTCTCCCATAGGCATGGCTGTATAGGCATTTTCCCATGCGATCGCATGGGCCAACTGTCCAGCACTCAAACGTTTTGTAATCTAGCTCGTCGACATAATTAAATATAATATATATAATATATATAATTTAAATTAATTAATTATATATTATATTATATTCTCGTACCCAGTTATCTTGTAATTTTGGTTCCGATGTCTTGTACATTTACGTTTGACTTATCGCTTTCGGTTTCTCGAACGCATTTTCGTACGCTTAGAAAACTAGTACTTTTCGTTATCCGACGTGTACCTTTATCAATAATTAGACTTAATCATCGATAGACTATATTACCCAAAGTATAATCTTTACATTTGAGCGTTGTGGTTATTTGCTTCTATAAATCAATGTCTCGCTATTTATTAATATATATTTAATAATATTATTTTAAATCAAATCGTTTTAAGATTAAGTTAATATTTTATTTTATCACCTTGTAAAATATATATATACATTTTCATTTTGAAATAGTGTTTTACTGTAGAAAAGTTTTATTACTGTAGCAAATGGTGATTTTCGAAAACACTGTAGCTTTTTGGGTACTGTAGCAATTCGAAAATACTGTAGCAAATTAGTGTTTTACTTGTTCATCTTAAATGTTTTAGTTCACTTATCTAAATATCAATCAAATCAACAAACGAATGTTACTATCGTTTACTAAATAACTTGAAATTATATATATATGTATATATCTTTATTTAATATACATAAATCAGTTTTTAAATACACATTGCAAGTTATTTATAATTAATTTTAATAATTAATATTTCAACTTATTGTATATATATATATATATATATATATATATATATATATATATATATATATATATATTACAAATAGATGTTCTTGAATCGTCGGTCAATAGTCAAGGGTTAACTGAATATATGAACATAGTTTCAAAATTTTCGAGACTCAACATTACAGACTTTGCTTATCGTGTCGAAATCATATAAAGATTAAGTTTAAATTTAGTCAAAAATTTCCGGGTCGTCACAACCAAACTCCAATTAATCGCTACTGCTACCCTTTTGTTTATGTTTGAAAAGTAATTCCGGCTGCTGTGTTCTTTTCTTTCTGTTTTCAAACATACATAATGATGATGATTTATTTAAATGATTAGGATGATAGATAATGGAACAAAAACCCACACAACCCACACATCATCAACGAAACCCACCACCTACCCACTATCTTTACTGTTCTATTTTTTCTGTTTCTATCCGATTAATCACCATGACAAACACCATTAAAACCACATACCTGTTACTGCTACAATTCATCTTGTGCTCCTCTCGACCGATTACTGCTACTACCGTAACCATGATTCCAGATGCTTGAAACCAATTCATCTCGATTTAATCGATGCAACATATATCGATTTCGTTAATAAAATTTAAATTATAATCTAAATCGAAAAGTAAGAGACTTAACTGAAATCAATTTCCATCTAATTGATTATAGATGAGGGCTTCGATTTCCTTTGATAATCCTAACCTTTTACTGATCGATCAATGTTGAACCATGTGCGAACCCTAATTCTTGTTTTCCTGATTGAATTCATCACTGGTTTTCCTGATGGTTTCAATGAACTGATCATTGACTGCTGATGAAATTTCGCTTGTCGATTTAATGGTTGTATGAAGTACGGAGTATTTGATTTCCAAAAACCATCGATTATTGTTGTTGCTTCGTGATATTATCCTAACCGAACACGTTTATATCGGGTCATCCAAAACTGATTTGGATCAGACAAATGTTGGGCTGAATAATTGGTTATGTTAGTGAACTTTTGGTTGGGACGAAATACATTTTGGCCCGATTTATATTAACTAATTTATCACCTTGGGCCGTGAAATGCCCAGTTCATATTAATTATAAACGTTTCATATTAATTGGTTTCTTTGCGAGGCTTTGACCTCTATATGAGACGTTTTTCAAATCTTGCATTCATTTTTTTTAAATAACCATAACCTTTACTATTGAATAAAGGTCTTAATGACATAATTTAGATTGTCTTTCAAAGACAATCTCCTCAAATAAATAAGTTTTTACACAACCCATTACAATATAATTAAATATATTACAACAAACACTCCGAATGCAAGTTTAAACAATATAAACAATTAAGCTGACTCCAAATCTTGACCTTGGGTTGGCATACGACAGCGGAAGCGTTTTTAATATTCACCTGAGAATAAACATGCTTAAAACGTCAACAAAAATGTTGGTGAGTCATAGGTTTAATTTCTATATATTAATCATAATATTTAATAAGCCACAAGATTTCATTTAATTAAGCAGGATCATTACAACTGCAAAAATCATTCATACGATGAGTCGCCTGGTAACCGACCTTAACATGGAGCACTTAAGATATCTGGCATCATACATTCCACTATTCAAATGTATGACAAGAACCCTTCGAATTACTAAAGCATTTTCACTATTCGAAAATGGGGGGTGTTGGTGCCCGTAGATCTACCTTTAGGGTTCGCGTCAATTAGTGTTTTTCACTAATTCTTAGGTTACCAAGCATAATAATAAGTACAGATATCCAGTATAACAAAACAATCGTAGAATGTAGTTTCATGAACTTGTGCTTATTTTGTAAAACATTTATAAATTTGCATGTATTCTCATCCCAAAATAATTTAGATAGTAAAAATGGGACAATAACTCACTTGTGATGATTTCCAAATAGATGGTAATAAGACTTGGCCTTTGACAAATTCACGAACCTAACACTAATATTCTTGTGTCAAGAGATATATATATATATATATATATATATATATATATATATATATATATATATATATATATATATATATATATATATATATAATTAATATTCCATACTTATGATACTTGTAATAATTTTAATTGTCCATTGTTAGTAGTCCAACGTTAGTAGTCTAATAGTCCGATAGTCCAACAGTATAAATATATATATAAATATAAATGCGTATATTGTGTTAGAATTTACTAACACTATAATATATTGTCTTAATATAGTAAGACACATAATATGTATATTGTCTGAAGCAATCCGCGACCCATTGTATACATGTCTCAGGCTCGATCACAACTCAAAGTATATATATTATTTTGGAATCCACTTCGACCCACAGCTAACTCGAAATTACTGCCAATGGTGTCTTATAGTTCGTTCCAATAATATATATAGCAGAAATCAAAATGATATGTCAAAACGCTGTATACGGATCCACGGTGATCAAGTCATATATATATATATGGTGCCTTACGATCTTTATTAAGACTATAATATATTGTCGTAGAACTTAATCACGACTAGTATAAATTGTATTTCCATGAGTACGGGAACAAGACATGTATAAATACATGTAGGATACAAGGTAAGTTAGCTAGGATAAGGTTAGCATCCATTTTTATTAATCAAAATTGTAGCTAAAAACAAGCAAAATATCCAATTTTGTTTTACCCAAAATTTCTTCGTTACAAATCCGTTTTGAGTGATTCAACTTGCCATGGTTTTGTATCGAACCGTTATTTATTAATCTAAATAGAAAAAGTATATGTTTTGATAATGCTAAAAACGAACATATATTTCATAGCATTATCCCTCAAGAAAGACAAGCTTTTAGTTGCAATTGTTCTATTTACAAATGATATTCGTTTAAATAATAAAAGGTGAAGACAAAAGACAGATTCGACGAATTGAAGACGCAAACGACCAAAAAGCTCAAAAGTACAAAGTACAATCAAAGTGGTTCAAATTATTAATGAGAAACGTCTCAAAATTACAAGAGTACAAGAAGCGAAACGCAAAATACAAGATATTAAATTGTACGCAAGGACGTTTGAAAATCCGGAACCGGGATCAAAGTCAACTCTCAACGCTCGACGCAACGGACTAAAAATTACAAGTCAACTATGCACATAAATATAATATAATATATAAATAATTCTTAAAATTATATATATATATATTATATTATATATATATAAATCGTCGGCAAAGAAGAAAACAAAGATATGTGAGCTGAAAAAAGTAGGCCATGCGATCGCATGGCCAGGAAGGCCAAAGACCATGCGATTGCATGGTGTCCTGTAGCAGCAGACATCCTATAAATTTCGCGTGTTCTGGCCATTTATTAACACATCTTTTTCTTCTCTTCATCTCATATATATATATATATATATATATATATATATATATATATATATATATATATATATATATATATATATATATATATATATATATATATATATATATTATAATTTTAATTTTAATTTTAATTTTAATAATAATAAGGGTATGTTAGCGAATGTTGTAAGGGTGTAAGTCGAAATTCTGTCCGTGTAACGCTACGCTATTATTAATCATTGTAAGTTATGTTCAACCTTTTTAAATTAATTTCTCGTAGCTAAGTTATTATTATGCTTATTTAAGCCGAAGTAATCATGATGTTGGGCTAAATATTAAAGACGGGGTAATTGGGCTTTGTACCATAATTGGGGTTTGGACAAAAGAACGACACTTGTGAAAATTAGACTATGGGCTATTAATGGGCTTTATATTTGTTTAATTAAATGATAGTTTGTTAATGTAATATAAAGATTTACAATTGGACGTACCTATAAATAACCATATACACTCGATCGGACACGATGGGCGGGATATTTATAAGTACTAATAATCGTTCATTTAACTGGACACGGGAATGGATTAATAATCAATGGACTTATTAAAACATGGGTGAATTATATACAAGGAAAATTGGTATAATTATAGTTTAAGTCCCCAATTAGTTGGAATATTTGACTTCGGATATAAGGATAATTTGACGAGGACACTCGCACTTTATATTTATGACTGATGGACTGTTATGGACAAAAACCAGACGGACATATTGAATAATCTAGGACAAAGGACAATTAACCCATGGTAATAAACTAAAATCAACACGTCAAACATCATGATTACGGAAGTTTAAATAAGCATAATTCCTTTATTTCATATTTAATTGCACTTTTAATTATCGTACTTTTTAATTATCGCAACTTTATTTATTGTCATTTACTTTATGCACTTTTATTTATCGCAATTTCATTATTGTCTTTTACTTTACGCTTTAAATTAAGTTGTATTTATTTTTAATATTTTACATTAGGTTTTAACTGCGACTAAAGTTTTAAAATCGACAAACCGGTCATTAAACGGTAAAAACCCCCTTTTATAATAATAATACTACTTATATATATTTTTGTATTTTTACAATTATAAGTTAAAAATATAGCGTTAAACTTGGCAAGTTCCCTGTGGACGAACCGGACTTACTAAAAACTACACTACTATATGATTAGGTACACTGCCTATAAGTGTTGTAGCAAGGTTTAGGTATATCCACTCTATAAATAAATAAATAACTTGTGTAAAATTGTATCGTATTTAATAGTATTTTGTAGCAAATATATAACTATTTCGTATACGCCTCGCATAACATCAAGTATTTTTGGCGCCGCTGCCGGGGAAAAACAACGCCGAAAGCGAAACGCTATATATAAAAAAAAAAGATTCTTAGTTTACTTTTGTAAAAATACGCTTTTGTAAAAATACGTTTTAATTATTAAAAATACAAAAATATAAAAAGAAAAACAAAAAATTATATATTTTTAATAGTTTGTTAAATATATATAAAATTATAAAGTTTCTTTATTTTTATTTTTATTTTTAAAATACAAGTTTTTATTTGTTTATTTAAATATTTTATAAAAACAGAAGAAAAAAAATAAGTAAAAGTTTACGGGCCTGACACTGTTGCAGCCCAGACTTGTGGCCCGGATCCAAGAGTCATGCGATCGCATGGCTTGTATGAACAAAACTCATGCGACCGCATGAGCAGCCCTGACACGCTGGTCTGAACCTGTAGACAGCATTAATTACAGTTTATTATTAATTATTATTAATATTAAACCCTAATTAGGGTTAGTATATTATATTAATTAATTTTAGATTTAATTAATTTGTATTATTTAGTTTTAATTAGTTTTAATAAATTATAAAATTAATACTTTTATAAAATAATAATATAAAAATAATATTTTTATAAAAATTGTATTTTTATAAACTTTTAGTTTTATTTATATATTTCGTATCTTTTTAATCGTTTATTCATAATATTTGTATTTTTCGTTCGTATTTAGTTTTTAGTCATAGTTTTTGCCGTAGTTATTTTTATTTCTAGATTTTTAGGCTTAGCCGTAAAATCCCTTAAGTACTTTTTCTTTAGACTAAGATTTAGGTGCTTTAGAATTTTGCGACGCCGTTTTATAAATTTTAAGTACTTTTTAAGTTATTGCCGTTTTGGATATAGAATTCCTTTTAAGCTTTAATACCTTTAAACGTAACTTTTAATTTTTAGTTTTTAGACTTTTAAGTTTCGACGCGCTACGTTCTTTTTTATTATTTTTCGACCTTTTATTTTTCGACGTTTTTCGACGCGCTCTTTTTCTTTCTTATTTCTCGACGCTCTAGATTTTTAGGACATAGAATTTTCTATTTCTTCTCTAAAATTTCTTTAAAATTTTGACGAAAAATTATTTTAAGTGGTTAAATTGATATACATCCAAAATTTTCTGGTTCGTAGTAATAGTTGGATTTGTTAGTGGCTGAGTTGTGAGCTTCCGATTTAAAGGGTTCTGGCTCCCTGCTACATCTTTTGGCTATTCGAAACGTGGGCAAAATCAGAAAAGTCTATTTAATTTGATAACTTATATAATTTTTATCTTTTATAACTAATAGGATATTCAGTGAATGCACCGAGCAAAACGTTCACCACCTTTTATACGTTCACCACCTGTAACTCGATCAAGACATCTAGCCAATATTGTCGCCGTTGATTTTTCTTTAGAATCGTCATCCAGTCGTCCAAGTACTCCAATTCAAATTTCCGATAATCCATTTTTTGAACCCGACCTCACAATTGAGAATCCGGAGGATATTCAGGGACAATTTAGAGATCCTGAACCATTAATCTTTCCTCCGGATCCACCAATCATTCAAACATAGATTATCGAGGAACAACCCATTAAATCAGAATCCTCTAGTGATTCAGATTCAACAAATTCAATCATGGAAAATCTGGAACCTCTAAGTATGGAAGATCGAATGCGAGCTAAACGCACTGGCCAAGGTCACGCAATTACTCAACCAGACATTAATGCGCCAGATTATGAAATCAAAGGACAAATCCTACATATGGTAACTAATCAATGCCAATTTAGTGGTACGCCAAAGGAAGATCCAAATGAACATCTTCGTACCTTCAATAGGATCTGTACTCTTTTTAAAATAAGAGAAGTGGAGGATGAACAGATATATCTCATGTTATTTCCCTGGACTTTAAAGGGAGAAGCTAAAGATTGGTTAGAATCATTACCTGAAGGGGCGATTGATACATGGGATGTTTTAGTTGAAAATTTTCTTAAACAATTCTTTCCGGCATCTAAAGCCGTAAGACTTCAAGGAGAAATTGTTACGTTCACACAAAAGCCAAATGAAACTCTATATGAAGCATGGACAAGATTTGGAAAGTTATTGAGAGGATGTCCGCAACATGGTTTAGACACTTATCAAATAGTACAAATATTCTACCAAGGATGCGACATCACTACAAGAAAAGACATCGATATAGCAGCTGGTGGTCCATTATGAAGAAAATCGCAACTGACGCTTACAAAATTATTGATAACACTGCTTCCCACTCACATGAGTGGCACCAAGAAAAAGATATCATTAGATCATCTAAAGCAGCTAGAGCCGATTCTAGCCATGACTTTGATTCCATTTCTGCAAAGATAGATGCTGTAGAAAGACGAATCGAAAAGATGACTAAAGATATTCACTCAATACGAATTAGTTGTGAGCAGTGTGGAGGACCACATTTGACAAAAGATTGTCTCAGTATTGAACAAACAATGGAACAAAGAGAGAATGTTTCATACATAAACCAAAGGCCTGGAAATAATTATCAGAATAATTATCAACCGCCAAGACCAATCTACAATCAAAATCAGAATTATAACCGAAATGTTCCATACAACAACCAACAAGGTCCTAGCAATCAACAAGTATCCAATAATACTTACAATCAGCAAAGACCTATTTTTCAAAACAAACCACCACAACCCGATGATAAAAAGCCAAATTTAGAAGATATGATGTCGAAGCTAGTTGAATCTCAAACTCAATTTTTCACATCTCAGAAACAAACCAATGAACAAAATGCTCAAGCATTTAGAAATCAACAAGCTTCTATTCAAAATTTGGAACAAGAAGTGAGCAACCTAGCAAGGTTAATAGGTGAAAGAAAACCGGGAAGTCTACCGAGCGATACAAATGCTAACCCCCAGAATAAAACAGCTAAAGCCATTACCACAAGAAGTGGTATTACACTTAAACCACCTGAAATGCCTGTAATTTCTGATAACGCTATTCCTACTCCACAAGAACCACAACCTGAGCAAGATAAGAAAACAAAACCGGTAGTTGAAAAGGTTATTGAAGATAACACAATTAAGGCTAAACCTTATGTTAAACCATACCAACCACCACTTCCTTACCCGAGTAAAATGAGAAAAGAAAGACTTGAAGCCGAGCAGTCTAAATTTTTGGATATGTTTAAACAGATAAATGTAAATCTTCCTTTCATTGATGTGATTTCAGGAATGCCTAGATATGCTAAATTTCTAAAAGATCTAATCACAAATAGAAAGAAAATGGAAGAACTCTCGGCTGTTACTATGAATGCTAATTGTTCTGCAGTGCTGTTGAATAAGATACCAGAAAAATTATCTGATCTAGGAAGTTTCACAATTCCATGTTTTCTGAGTAGTCTTAGTTCAATAGAAGCATTGGCAGACTTAGGAGCTAGTATAAATTTAATGCCGTATTCATTATACACTAAACTAGACCTTGAAGAATTGAAACCAACACGAATAAGCATACAACTAGCCGATCGATCAGTAAAATATCCTAGAGGGATAATGGAAAATATGCTAGTTAAAGTTGGTACTTTAGTATTTCCAGTAGATTTTGTTATTCTGGATATGGAAGAATATTCTCGAGTTCCTCTAATATTAGGAAGACCATTCTTAAACACGGCTAAAGCAATAATAGACGTGTTCGGTAAGAAACTGACCCTAAGTATAGAGGACGAGAGTGTTACCTTTTCAGTTGATAGAGCCATGCAACAACCGCAATCTGCAGATGATACATGTTATTATATTCAAACTATAGATTCACATGCAGAATTGTTAGAAGAATTTTCAGAATTACAAGGAACAAGAGAATGTTCTTTAGGAGAAGGAACTGAACCAATTGATGAAACTGAAATGTTAGCTACACTGATGGCTAATGGATATGAACCTACAATAGAAGAAATTCAAATGCTAAAAGAGGAAGACAGATATCGATACAAATCATCGATAGAAGAACAACCGACATTAGAGTTAAAGCCACTTCCAAACCATTTGGAATCCGCTTATTTACATAGTGAATCTGAATTACCTGTAATAATATCGTCTTCTCTTACGGGAAATGAAAAATCTCAACTCATTTCTGTGCTAAAAGCTCATAAACTAGCTATTGCATGGAAGATTCATGATATTAAAGGTATAAGTCCTTCGTATTGCACACATAAAATCCTTATGGAAGAAGGTCATAAAACATTTGTACAACGCCAACGAAGACTAAATCCAAATATGCAAGATGTTGTTAAGAAAGAAATTATTAAACTGCTAGATGCAGGTTTAATTTATCCAATTTTTGATAGTCCATGGGTAAGCCCAGTTCAATGCGTACCTAAGAAGGGTGGCATGACTGTCATCACAAATGAAAAAAATGAGCTTATTCCTACTAGGACTGTAACAGGATGGCGTGTTTGTATTGATTATAGAAAATTAAATGACGCCACCAGAAAAGATCACTTTCCCTTACCTTTCATTGATCAAATGTTGGAAAGATTAGCCGGAAATAGTTACTATTGTTTTCTTGATGGTTTTTCCGGATATTTTCAAATTCCAATAGCACCCGAGGACCAAGAGAAAACCACGTTCACGTGCCCTTATGGTACTTTTGCTTATAAACGCATGCCATTTGGACTTTGTAATGCCCCTGCAACCTTTCAAAGGTGCATGATGGCGATTTTTCACGACATGATAGAAGAATGCATGGAAGTTTTCATGGATGACTTTTCAGTCTTCAGTGATACATTTGAATCATGTTTAGTTAATCTTGAACGAATGCTTATTAGATGTGAACAATCAAATCTAGTACTTAATTGGGAGAAATGCCATTTCATGGTTAAAGAAGGCATCGTTCTTGGTCATAAAATTTTAAAGAAAGGAATTGAAGTGGATAGAGCTAAAGTAGATGTAATTGCTAAACTTCCACATCCCACTAATATTAGAGGAGTTAGGAGTTTCCTAGGGCATGTCGGTTTTTACCGACGTTTCATAAAAGATTTTTCTAAAATTGCCACTCCTATGAATAAACTCCTAGAAAAAGATGCACCATTCATCTTTTCAGATGAATGTATCAAATCTTTTAATATTCTTAAAGAAAAACTCACTAATACGCCGATCATGATAACTCCAAATTGGAATCTACCGTTTGAACTCATGTGCGATGCAAGTGATTTTGCAATGGGAGCCGTTTTAGGACAAATGATTGAAAAACGATTTCAACCTATATATTATGCTAGTAAGACGTTACAAGGAGCACAAACAAATTACACAACTACTGAAAAAGAACTCATTGCTATTGTCTTTGCTTTTGACAAATTTCGTTCATATCTCGTTCTAGCTAAAACGGTGGTCTATACCGACCATTCTGCTCTTAGATACCTATTTTCGAAACAAGATGCCAAACCAAGATTAATCTGTTGGATCTTACTCTTATAAGAGTTCGATATTGAAATCTGAGATAAAAAGGGAGCAGAAAATCTCGCCGCTGATCGTCTTTTTCGTCTTGAAAATCCTGAATTAGAAGTTCTAAATGAATCGGCCATACAAGATAACTTTCCTGATGAATATCTTTTGAAGATAGATTATAGTGAAATTCCATGGTTTGCAGACTATGCAAACTACTTAGTATGTAGATTCCTTGAAAAAGGGTTGTCGTACCAAAAACGAAAGAAATTCTTTAGTGATATAAATCACTATTTCTGGGAAGATCCACATTTGTTTAAAAGTTGTCCCGATGGAATAATACGCCGTTGTGTATTCGGAGATGAAGCCAGTCAAATCTTAAATCATTGTCACACAGACCAACAGGAGGGCATTATGGGCCTCAACTCACAGCAAGAAAAGTTTACGATGCTTGATTCTATTGGCCTACAATTTTCAAAGACGCACACATTCTTTGCAAATCCTGCGATACTTGTCAAAGGGCCGGAAAAATAAGTCAACGTGATGAAATGCCATAAAATGTCATTCAAGTATGTGAAGTATTTGACGTTTGGGGTATTGACTTTATGGGTCCATTTCCAAAATCTCATAATAATCTCTACATTCTCGTTGCCATTGATTATGTATCTAAATGGGCGGAAGCACAAGCTCTTCCAACTAACGATGCACGAGTTGTAGTCAACTTTTTAAAACATCTTTTTGCTAGGTTTGGAACACCGAAAGCTTTAATAAGTGATCGGGGTACTCATTTTTGTAACAATCAACTTGAGAAAGTTCTCAAAAGATATGGAGTAACTCATAAAATCTCAACCGCTTATCATCCACAAACAAGTGGATAAGTTGAAAATACCAACCGAGCATTAAAACGTATTATAGAGAAAACTGTAGGATCAAATCCGAAGGAATGGTCCATAAAATTGGAGGATGCACTCTGGGCTTTTAGAACATCCTACAAAACTCCAATTGGAACCACACCTTTTAGACTCGTTTACGGAAAAGCATGTCATCTTCCAGTAGAAATTGAACATAAAGTATTTTGGGCTTTGAAGACATGTAATCTTGATTTACATGAAGCTGGACGTCTTCGATTAAGTCAATTAAACGAATTAGAAGAATTAAGACATGAAGCATATGAAAATTCGTTAGTCTATAAGGAAAGAATGAAGAAATGGCATGATAAAAGAATCAGAAGTTCAAAAGAATTTAAAGAAGGATCCAGAGTTCTTCTTTTCAATTCATGATTCAAGCTATTTCCTGGAAAATTGAAATCAAGATGGTCTGGACCATTCATAGTCAAAAGAGTTTTCCCGTATGGAACAGTGGAATTAATAAATTCAAATGGGGTTGAATTTAAGGTTAATGGTCACAGAGTTAAACATTACATAGATAATCCAATGGAAGTTGAAGATGAAGTCAATCACAATTTCAACACCACAGCTAACTAAGTGTGGGAAGGTTCGAATCTTTTTAGGGTAATAGTTATTTCTGTTAGAGTTAGATATTCTGTTTTCGTGTAGTTTTCGA
The DNA here is from genome assembly GCF_046630445.1 of Rutidosis leptorrhynchoides. NCBI lineage: Eukaryota > Viridiplantae > Streptophyta > Magnoliopsida > Asterales > Asteraceae > Rutidosis > Rutidosis leptorrhynchoides. The sequence goes on from NC_092340.1 coordinate 36,840,556, forward strand.
GAATGAAATCCGAATGGTCTTTCCCTAGCAGACCCTAAAGAACTAATCTTCTTCCCCCATTCTGAATTTTTATTTTTTTTAGGTTTTACGAGATGAAGAATTCCTTTGATCTGAACCATGGTCTAATGCTACATGCTATGATTACTAAACGTAATAATGACACACTTCCGAGTGAACTAGTATCCTTCATAAGAGGCAAAATGGAAGGAGTAAGAAAAGAACTCAGAAAAGATCATCATAAGATACATTTTGGTAAAGAAAAATCAAAATTCGTAATGAAAAGAAGAGCACGACACCTTGAAAGATGCTATAAATGCGAAAAATGGTCACACGAAGGTAAATGTTCAAACAATCAAACATATTCAAATACCGAATTTGTTACTCTATGCAGAGAAGGACCATTTATATGTTTAGAAGAAAAGATATTGAAGATTCGAGGTTATGCTTACGTAGCTATGGAGAACCAAATCACACGACTCTCCTATGAGTTAGCTAAAGCAGGTCTCTGAGAATTCTTTCTCATAGGTAAGTATGTACTTTTTTTATTTTTATTTTATTGCTTTAAACCTTTTGATAATAAACGCTGAATCGTTCGCTATAAAGTATTAAATTGGTATTCAATAAAATTAGGTATGCGTAACCGAAATTATTGATATCATACAAAAATTTATTACATCACTGCGAAATTTACCGTTTATTCTTAAGGTATAAATATCTTTAATCAATCAAACAAAAATATTTCAAAAATTCGTCAGGAGTAAAACTAGGTTATGGAACCGAAATTACTTTACCAAAAAGAGGGGCGTATATTTTTGATAATATTTGATTGATTAAAGTGGGATAAAAGACCAAAAAGATTTTTAATTTTTAATTTTTAATTTTTACCTTGTTTTTAAAATTAATATATTAATATTAAATTATTAATGTAACTTTTTAAAATCAATATATTTAAGTTAGTAAATATTTGAAAAATTAATATTTTTAAAATAAGTTTGTATGTATAAAAACAAAAATATAATATAAGTTTGGTGTGAATTTTTAATTATAATAATATGAATTTTTAATTTTATGCATTTTAAATTTAAGTTTGGTGTGAATTTAAAAACAAAAATTTACTTTATTTCATTAAGTTAAAAATGTGATTTCTAAAAATTCGTCGTAAGTTGAAAACTAGGTCGTTGAACCGAAATTGCTTTACCCAAGGGAGGGACGAGAATTTTTATTATCATTATTTTTAAACCTTATTGAATTAAAGTATGCCAAAAACATTAAAAAAAAAACTCAAAAATATTTACTTTTAAAACCGCGTTTAAAACGTGACAAATGTTTAAAATTTTGTCGAGGAACGAACTAGGACAACGATCCGAAATGCCCTCTTCCTAAAAAGAAACAAAATTTTAATATTTAATTAATTATATGTTTTATTAGTAATGGTTTTTATATAAAAAAAAAAGACCCCATGCGATCGCATGGGGTTCCTTCACAAACACCATGCGGTCGCATGGTGCCAAAAAACTGGGCAGATCATAAACTTCCAGCGAGCTGTTCTGTAACCACACTTCATACACACAAACAGATACGAACACACACATAAACCCTCTCAAATTTCATCAATTTTTCACCAAAATTCACCAAATTTCTTGCTATAATCCGCTCTAATCATGAATTTGATAAGAAGTTTATTAAGAAGGGTAACAATTACACCCCTAAATCTCTTTAGATTTGATTTTTAGTGTTCTTGAGCTATAATTTACCTAATTTGATTTTGTAAATTTCTAGTGTAATTAGAGTTAAATTGTTAGTATATTATGTATGTATAACCTAGATTGATGCTATTTAACATGATTTGAAGCCAAAAACTTCAAAATTTTTAGGAATCTAGGGTTTGTGTTCTTGAGCAATTTGGGGCTTTTTGATATAAACAGGTTATGGCCGATTTTTTCATGAATTATTGCTAAATTAAGTAGTGTAACATGTTTAGGTAGCTAAATGATCCAAACTTTGATCCTAAACATGATTTTTGAGAATTAAAGTGGACTTTTTAGGTATAAAATTCATGAACTTGATTAAATTGATGTAAATGTCATTTGAAACTTGTTTAATTACTAGTAATGGTTATTTTAACATGTTATTTGAGTTGAATGCTTATGAACTTTGTAAACATTTTCATATATGTTTATTTGAAAAAGTGTAGAATTGTTAAAATTGTGAAAATGTGTATAAGTTTAATTTTGATTAAACATGTTATTGTAATTGTTTCAAGTTGTTATTTTGCTAACACTAATGCATATTTGGATGCACAAAATTTGTGTTTAATGTGTTTTGCAGAGATTTACTAATACTGATGGTGCATCATCATCATCTAGACAACCTGCTCCAGAACCTGAACCAGAAATGCAATATGAACCTGAACAGGAGCAACAACAGGAACAACAACAACAACCTGATCAACACGTTCCATATTATGATCCGTAACTAGAATATATTGATGCCTACGTAGTATTTCATGCATCCGATAGTACAACACCCAACGATTCATGATCCAAAGGTATGGCAGCTCTTCTTTTCCCGATTGGGAACATTTATTCACCATTCGTAGGCCTGTATATAAGGAATGGTGCGTTGAGCTTATGAGTACTATTTCACTTAATGCGGATGTAGTTAGGTTAGATGATAGAAGTTTTCTTAGATTTATACTTGGCCGTAGGATGTACAGAATATGCATGCTGGACATGGCCAGGGCTTTACAGATATATACGCCCGCTGAATTACTACTACCCGATTGTATGAATTTGATTTATCATGGTGAAAGAGTAGATAGGAATTTTGATGCTAACGCCGTCTGGAGGCGTATGTCAGATTATAATGTTTTTAGGCGGGCAGGAACACAATCCTACTTACATATTCACAGAGCTGAGCTTCGTATAATTCATAGATTTCTGGCTAACTCGATTACACATAGAGGTCACAACAAGGAGAAAATGACCTTACATGATTTATTCTACCTTAAATGTATTCGAGACCCAAGAGGCTTTGTTACAAAAATACTTGATGTTATGCGGGGCGTATACGAAATAGTTATATATTTGCTACAAAATACTATTAAATACGATACAATTTTACACAAGTTATTTATTTATTTATAGAGTGGATATACCTAAACCTTGCTACAACACTTATAGGCAGTGTACCTAATCGTACAGTAGTGTAGTTTTTAGTAAGTCCGGTTCGTCTACAGGGAACTTGCCAAGTTTAACGCTATATTTTTAACTTATAATTGTAAAAATACAAAAATATATATAAGTAGTATTATAATTATGAAAGGGGGTTTTTACCGTTTAATGACCGGTTTGTCGATTTTAAAACTTTAGTCGTAGTTAAAACCTAATGTAAAATATTAAAAATAAATACAACTTAATTTAAAGCGTAAAGTAAAAGACAATAATGAAATTGCGATAAATAAAAATGCGTAAAGTAAATGACAATAAATAAAGTTGTGATAATTAAAAAGTACGGTAATTAAAAATGCAATTAAATATGAAATAAAGGAATTAAGCTTATTTAAACTTCCGTAATCATGATGTTTGACGTGTTGATTTTAGTTTATTACCATGGGTTAATTGTCCTTTGTCCTGGATTATTCAATATGTCCGTCTAGTTTTTGTCCATAACAGTCCATCAGTCATAAATATAAAGTGCGAGTGTCCTCGTCAAATTATCCTTATATCCGAAGTCAAATATTCCAACTAATTGGGGACTTAAACTATAATTATACCAATTTTCCTTGTATATAATTCACCCCTGTTTTAATAAGTCCATTGATTATTAATCCATTCCCGTGTCCGGTTAAATGAACGATTATTAGTACTTATAAATATCCCGCCCATCGTGTCCGATCGAGTGTATATGGTTATTTATAGGTACGTCCAATTATAAATCTTTATATTACATTAACAAACTATCATTTAATTAAACAAATATAAAGCCCATTAATAGCCCATAGTCTAATTTCCACAAGTGTCGTTCTTTTGTCCAAACCCCAATTATGGTACAAAGCCCAATTACCCCGTCTTTAATATTTAGCCCAACATCATGATTACTTCGGCTTAAATAAGCATAATAATAACTTAGCTACGAGACATTAATTTAAAAAGGGTGAACATAAATTACAATGATTAATAATAGCGTAGCGTTACACGGACAGAATTTCGACTTACACCCTTACAACATTCGCTAACATACCCTTATTATTATTAAAATTAAAATTATGATTATAATATATATATATATATATATATATATATATATACGTGTGAGATGAAGAGAAGAAAAAGATGTGTTAATAAATGGCCAGAACACGCGAAATTTATAGGATGTCTGCTGCTACAGGACACCATGCGATCGCATGGTTTTTGGCCTTCCTGGCCATGCGATCGCATGGCCTACTTTTTTCAGCTCACATGTCTTTGTTTTCTTCTTTGCCGACGATTTATATATATATATATATATATATATATATATATATATATATATAAAATATATATATATATATATATAATTTTAAGAATTATTTATATATTATATTATATTTATGTGCATAGTTGACTTGTAATTTTTAGTCCGTTGCGTCGAGCGTTGAGAGTTGACTTTGGTCCCGGTTCCAGATTTTCGAACGTCCTTGCGTACAATTTAATATCTTGTATTTTGCATTTTGCGTCTTGTACTCTTGTAATTTTGAGACGTTTCTCATTAATAATTTGAACCACTTTGATTGTACTTTGTACTTTTGAGCTTTTTGGTCGTTTGCGTCTTCAATTCGTCGAATCTGTCTTTTGTCTTCACCTTTTATTATTTAAACGAATATCACTTGTAAATAGAACAATTGCAACTTAAAGCTTGTCTTTCTTGAGGGATAATGCTATGAAATATATGTTCATTTTTAGCATTATCATTTTTATAGTCGAAAATACAGCTTAGGTGTCAAATAAGAGAAGATAGTCATATCCGTCGTAAGAACGACATCTTGATGACCCTTTTGAAAAACATACTTTCACTTAGAGTTTAACCATGGATTTTGGATATGTTTCATATCCATATAAAATAAGATTTTTCACCAAAGGAAATCTTTTAATTCAAAGTTTAAGATAGGTTTTTAAAATTAAACCCAAAACAGCCCCCGTTCGACTAAGACGGCGTATATTCAATTTTAAGGTGTTTTTATATCCTTATGTTAGCTTAACATACAGTCATAATACATGTGTTGAAGTATTTTAAAAGTTAAGTTAGAAGGATTAAGTTTATTTGCAAACAAGTTTAGAAATAATCTAAACTATGTTCTTGTTGTTATTAGTTATAAACTCAAAATAAGATAGCTATATGAATATGAATTGAATAAGATTATGAATAAGGTGACTACCTCAAATCAATTGAACAAAGTTGCTGAGATAGAAGTGATGTTCTTGATCTTGGAAGAGTTGTTGGCTTGATTTAAAAAGATTGGAAGTAATCTTCTTGATTTTGATGGTGTTCTTGAAGTGTTCTTGAAATGGTTTTCTTATGATGATTATGTGTTGTTTTTTAAGCTAGTTCTCCATGGATTTTTGATGAGATGATTAGAGAGTTTTAAGGCTTAAGAGTGTTGGTTTTAGAGAGCAAAGACTTAGAATAAAAATGGAAATGGAATGAGTATGTGTGTGTGCATAATGGGACGTGAATTATAGGGTAGAAATAAGGGTTCTTAGTTTGTAATTTTATGTAACAAGTCAAGCTAGGCCCCAAGTTGGTTAATCATGCACACAAGAGAACAAATGAGCTGATTAGGATCTGATTGTGATGGTATTTTGATATGTATATACTAATAGGATATACATCTAAGAGTTATGTATGATACAGGTATGAATACCGCATGAATACAAGTAGAATTCTTGATGGAATCGAATGCGAATACGAGTACAGCTATCTTTGTTGAGTATAAGTATATTGATATATGTTATTAAGTCTTTCAAAAGTGTATTAATACATATTAATACAATACATATACATACATTTTAATTTAGAAGTTATTACAACGTTTAATCGTTATATATATGTATATAGTCTTGAAGTCTTTAAGTTAGTAGTCTCATTATATATATATATATATATATATATATATATATATATATATATATATATATATATATATATATATATATATATATATATATATATATATATATATATATATATATATGTATATATATATAACCAATTGTTAATATACTTAATGAGATACTTAAATATCATTTTAACAATTCATATATATATATCCATATATATATTCCTTTAATTAATTATTAAAATTTATGACGTTCGTGAATCGTCAGACAGACTGGGTGGTCAAACGTTCACATAAAATTCATTCCAAAAATATAAGTCTTGACAAGTTTGATTGCTTAACATGTTGGAAACATTTAATTATGTAAATATTAATCTTATATATATTAGCGAAAAAATCCGGGTCGTTACATTATACACCCGTTAAATTAAATATCGTCTCGAAATTTGGAATAGTACCTAGTTAACGTGCGATATCGGTAAACATATGTGGATACTTCTGCTTCATTTGGTCTTCTCATTCCCAAGTGAACTCAGGTCCCCTACGAGCATTCCACCGAACCTTAACGATTGGTATCTTACTTTTTTTGAGTCGTCTTACCTCACGATCCATAATTTCGACGGGTTCTTCGACGAAGTGTAGTTTTTCGTCAATCTTAATTTCGTCTAAAGGGATAATGAGATCTTCGGTAGCTAGGCATTTCTTCAGGTTTGAAACATGAAAGGTGTTGTGAATCTTTTCTAATTGTGGAGGTAGCTCAAGTCGATAGGCCACAGGCCCAATGTGTTTTTCAATCTTGAATGGCCCAATGAATCTTGGACTTAATTTCCCCCGCTTTCCAAAACGAATAACACCTTTCCAAGGTGATACCTTAAGCATAACCATATCACCTTCCTCAAACTCTTAAGGTTTTCTTCTAACATCCGCATAGCTCTTTTGTCGACTCCGGGCTGTTTTCAATCGTTGCTGAATCTGAATGATTTTATCGGTGGTTTCTTGGAAAATTTCCGGACCTGTAATCTGTTTATCCCCCACATCACTCCAACAAATTGCAGACCTGCACTTCCTACCATAAAGTGCCTCGAATGGTGCCGCCTCAATACTAGAATGATAGCTGTTGTTGTAGGAAAACTCAGCTAACGGTATATGTCAATCCCAACTACTTCCAAAATCAATAACACATGCTCGTAGCATGTCTTCGAGTGTCTGAATCGTCCTTTCACTCTGCCCATCAGTTTGTGGATGATAGGCAGTACTTAAATCTAAACGAGTTCCCAACGCTTCGTGTAATGCTTGCCAGAATCTGGAAGTAAACCTGCTGTCTCGATCAGAGATAATGGAGATTGGTATACCATGTCTAGAAACAACTTCTTTCAGGTATAATCGTGCTAATTTCTCTATACCATCCTCTTCTTTTATTGGCAGAAAGTGTGCTGACTTAGTAAGACGATCGACTATTACCCAAATCATATCATAACCACCTGCGGTTCTCGGTAACTTAGCAATGAAATCCATGGTAATATTTTCCCATTTCCATTCTGGGATTTCAGGTTGTTGGAGTAGACCCGATGGTTTCTGATGCTCAGCTTTGACTTTAGAACAAGTCAAATATGCTCCTACATATGTGGCTATATCGGCCTTCATTCCTGGCCACCAAAAGTTTCTCTTGAGGTCTTGGTACATTTTCCCCGCTCCGGGATGTATTTAATATCTGGTTTTATGTGCTTCATCTAGTACCACTTTCCTCAACTCCCCATTCTTTGGTACCCAAATTCTTTCAGCTAAATACCTGGTTCCGTCTTCCCGAATATTAAGCTGTTTTTCTAATCCTTTGGGTATTTCCCTTCCAAAAATTCCTTCTTTCAAAAATATTACTACTAATATTATTATCATTACTACAATAAAAATTAGTCATATAGAAATATACTTAACTAAACTATATTAACATTTTTATTTATTTAAAGTATATAAAATAAATACGTTTAATTAAGTTATTATTGAAACATATAATTTATTAATATAGCAATTATATCACTAATAATAATATATACAAATTTGTTTGTTTACAATGTGTTAATATATATAACTGATATAGGTTCGTGAATCCGAGGCCAACCCTACATTGTTCAGTTCCGCCGTATGCATATTTTTGCTACAAAATATCGTATCGTGAGTTTAATTTGCTCACTTTTTTAAATGCTTTTGCAATATATATTTTTGGGACTGAGAATACATGCGATGCTTTTATAAATGTTTTACGAAATAGACACAAGTAATCGAAACTACATTCTATGGTTGGATTATCGAACCGAATATGCCCCTTTTTAGCTTGGTAGCCTAAGAATTGGTGTTTATTATAATTGCCACCAATTGATGCGACTCCTAAAGATAGATCTATTTGGCCCAACAAGCCTCATCCGAAATACGGATGCTTTAGTACTTCGATTTATCATGTCGTATGAGAGTCCCGGAATGATGGGGATATTCTATATGCATCATGTTAAGGTCGGTTACCAGGTGTTCAATCCATATGAATGAATTTTAAACACTTGCGAGTGTATGATTATTGAATAAATGAAATCTTGTGGTCTATTAAAATTATGGAAATGATTGATTACGATAAACTAATGAACTCACCAACCTTTTGGTTAACACTTGAAAGCATGTTTATTCTCAGGTATGAAAGAAATCTTCCACTGTGCATTTGCTCATTTTAGAGATATTACTTGGAGTCATTCATGACATATTTCAAAAGACGTTGCATTCGAGTCGTTGAGTTCATCAAGAATATTATTAAGTCATTGATAGTTTGATATATTATGAAATGGTATGGTATGCATGCCTGTCAACTTTCGATGAAATGAAAGTTTGTTTTTTAAAAACAAATGCAATGTTTGTAAAATGTATCATATAGAGGTCAGAACCTCGCGATGTAATTAACTATTGTGAATCGTTTATAATCGATATGAACGGGTCCTTTCAGTTGGTATCAGAGCGGTGGTCTTAGCGAACCAGGTCTGCATTAGTGTGACTAACTGATAGTCGTTAGGATGCATTAGTGAGTCTGGACTTCGACCGTGTCTGCATGTCAAAAGTTTTGCTTATCATTTCTTGTCGGAAATTACATATTTATCATTCTTAGTCTAGATACGTCTTACTGCATTGATTGCATGAATAGTGTATAGACAAAATTCATATCTCAGCGTAGCTGCTAATTCATATCTTAGCATATCTATTACTGTAAACTTTGCCCGACATATTCCGTAAATTCCTCCGTAATCTATGAAATCTTTTGCTCTATATATATAGATATTCTATGTAATTAAAATACCACCCGATAGCCAGAAAATCATTTCATATAGAAAAATCCTTTATTCAATCGTACAAAATGGAATTCGTCATTAGTTCAAGTCCCTCGGATTCCGAAATGGAATCCCACTCAAGCTCCGAAAGCAGTGTGACTGGAATGGACCAACCAATCAGCCATCATCTATTCTGGATGAATTGGGGATGGGTTCGTAGGCTCCTTAATCATTGGAGACAAGAAGAAGGCGATCCCTTCCATCCACCACATTGCCCTCTTGGTGAAGAACCTGAAGCACTTACCGGCGAACCTGTCTGATACACCATTTTCTCTCTCATTTCCAGAGTATCTCATCATGATTATATACTATACCAAATTCTAGATCTTATTTATCCGCTCGTCCGAACAGAAAATCACCCCGGTCTAATAGAAGAAGTCAACTAGTTTCGCACTCGGGTAGTGGCTTTGGAGAATATGGTGCAAAGGTTACAAACACCAGCAGCAGCACCAGCAGTATAACCAGTACCACCATCATCAACGCCAACAGTACCATTATCACCCCAACCACAACCGCGTCATAAACCTCAAATTTACAATCTGTTCCACGAGCACCAATGTCATACGCTCTATAGATACTAAGGAATACCAACAACAACAATAATCGATGAAGTATTGATTCATAACTTCATTGGAGAAATATTCTGCGACGATTATGTAATTTTTAAAGTTTAGAGATTATCTATCCTAGCTTTAACCGTAAATCAGATAAGTGGATAGAAGATAGAGTAAAAACCCTGACCGGGATAATGCGTGATTTACAAGCTAGAATTGTTTTACCAACAGCATCAACAGTACCGCTAGCATCACCAGCACAGTCAGTGCCGCCAGCATTTTCAGAATCAGCAACACCTATAACATCACAAACCCGTCAGTTCAAGAATCACCGTGGACATCATTACTAATCAACAACAAGTATGTCATATCAACGAGTTATGAAGTATTAACTCATTTCCACTGAAGGATTTATATGTATATCTTATATATATAAATTTTAAACCATAATAAATCTTTCCGTACTAAGCTATTATGTGTGAATCTTAACTACTCGATTAATTCATATTACTAATATGCTATGATGTACGTCTTTCGTCAGCAACTTAACCATCGTTAACTACAATCTCTGTTTTAATTCAATGAATTCCATTTCATAATAAATCAAGTGTATTATTCACATATATGTTGATTTTACACTTTCATCATCGATGTACTCGAAGCTTTTCAGATAACATCATTCGTACCTTGTGAAATTCACAAGAATTCCACGAACACCAACATCATGCAAAGTATTGATTCATAATTTTAATTACATTGAAGAAATACTAAATTGGTAGGGATTATTCAATTCTAGTTTCAACCGTAAATCAAATAAGTTTAATATAAACTCATTACATCTAGGTTACATCTGAAGAAAATATACACATATATATTTTCAGAAAGACTGTAATAAAATTCTTTTGTACAAAATATTAATTGTGATTTTTTTTACGGGTAGGTAATACACGAAAGATATATAAATTCACAATTAATATGTTACATTCTTCGAAACTGATTCAGCAATCATCAACTATACTCCCTACTTTCACAATAATATACATTCTTCCATAGAAATCAAAACAACCATACTCATTCAAATTCAATTACATATTCTGATTTTGAAATCGCAGAATTCAAATCAAGATATAACCGGTATCATCACTCTTAGATTCCTACATCTTTCAAAGTTATACTTTGACTTCAAAACTGTGCTAGAACATGATATGTATATTAACGATTACAATCGGTTTTCAAACCCTTCTAAATTCCCGAAGACACTTCAGATAATGAACAATCGAGATGATGATCCAACCACATGTTACCCACAGTTATGTACCTGAAAGACTCTTGAAACCAAAGTCATAGTTTAACACGTATTCGTGTCAGACCCTTTGGCATTTATTAGCTAAAATAACCTTGCAATCCCTTTCCAAAGTAGTCAGTTTTGTCACAGCTCCAACAAGTCAACTTCAACTTTTCAGTCGAAATAGCCTTACTATAACCTTGATATATACGTTGCCCTTTCGCCATCGTTACCGGGGAACCGTTTATGTTCCACCACATTAGCGATAAATTTACCAACAACTTCACTGATCTTTGACTTTCTGAGAAATCATTATATATTTATCGAAACTCATCCGCACCTTGTAACAAGAATTGTCATGCCAATTATTGAGAATCAGCAATCAGTATTTTGAAATCTCGCAGCATTGTCTACATCAACAGTATATATACATATAACGTCTACCTCCAAGACTTACATACTTCGAATGTGAAGTTTCTAAAAAACACCCTGAACTGCGAACTAGTTCTCGAAATGCTGATAAAGCAGCAAAAACTATAAACGACCTTAACAGTAAAAAGTTGATGATAAAGAGTAGAGTGTTGGCAAAGCTCAGAAAAAGAGAAGGTTTGGAACTGGAAAACGGATTGAGCAAACTATGAAGGAGGCTGTGGATACATCACAAAGACTAAACCTGCCTTCAAAGAATCCAAATGATTCAGTATCTGCTAAAGTTATTAACGAATACCTTGCTCCTGACTCTAAACCCATGCGGACAATATTCTTCATCATCCTCTGATATTAGAAATTCTAAGATATCATCGTATCTTTCATTATAAATATCCTTCATATTTCTGAAGATATTTCCATAATTATTTTTATCTGAAATCATTTACCTCTTCGCGCTATCTGTATTAAATCATAAAAGAAACTATTTTAGTTTCTAAATTTTGAAACCTTCGAGTTTAAAATAAGAATATTTTTGAAGTAGTGTTGGGAACTGAAGCATGAGTTAGTATAATATAATGACACTTGATCAAAGTGATTATATTACAGTAAGTCATGCTGAGTTTCTAAATGGAATGTGATGATTCACAGACTATACCGTCAACATGTGCCATGTTACACTACTCTGGTATTCTATTTAACCTCTAAGAATATCAAGAAAATATTTTCTTGATGATTCGGTCTTTTCTGAGGTATTCTGGTAATTTGACAAATCAAGATCGTGCCATTACAATTTTCTTCTTAGAACATTAACTAAGTTCATTCCAAAATCCATACCTACGAATTTTGGACCATTACATACGGTGCTTAATCGCAAGAAGAGGGAACGAAAGAATGAAACTCCGACATAGAAATTGGAGTATAAATCGCAGCAAATAGGAGAGAGCATTAACTGTGGATGACAATGATTATAGAAGACAAAAACAAGAACCTTGAAATATAAGGGAAGATATAAAGCCCAACAACAACCCAGAAACTACAAACCATAAATATCGATGCATATGGCAATATAAAGACACAGGAGAACTAAAAACACTATAAAACCAAGTGTATAGTAGAAGTAAATAGATTCTTCCGGTGGTAGATGAAAAAAAAGAATGACAGATATGAAAGTGAGGAATATATCAAGAAGCAGAACTGGATGAAGCATATTGATTAATGCTTTAAAGTATGAATTGAGGAGAAAGAATAAAAATTGTAAGTTATAAGGAAATGAAGGGGGTGGATTTATAGTAAAATATCCGACAGATGAATCAAAACGGATGGTTGCATTTAAAGCGGATCCTAATTTCCTTGATTACCGAAGAATCAAATCTTATTACGAAGATTTTCTCTAAATCCCTTGAACTCTGGAAAATCAATCCTATCTACGTCAAAAGATATGATGAATCTACACTTACTTATTTCACTCTTTTGTAATAACTTCACTCGTACTCTTCAGAGAAATCGAATTGTTTTATCTATATTACTCAATGATGATAAAACTTTGATTTTCAGCTCGTATGCGTCATGAAAACATACTTATTGTCAGTCATGACCATCCCAATCAAATTTCGGGATGAAATTTCTTTAACGGGTAGGTACTGTGACGACCCAGAAACTTCCGACCAAATTTAAACTTAATCTTTATATGATTTCGACATGATAAACAAAGTCTATTTAATTGAATCTCAAAATCTTTGAACTCTTTACATGATACACTTAAACCTTCGACTAGTTCCGATGATTCACGAACAATTACTTGTAAATAGATATGTGTATATATATATATATATATATATATACATATATATATATATATATATACATATATATATATATATATACATATATATATATATATATATATATATATATATATAATTATAATAATAATAATAATAATCTGAAATATAAATTGATACATTATATAAGGTAGTTATGAGAACTAATATTGTAAAATAAAAATAATATATAATAATTATTATTAAAAGTATATCTATATATATATAAATGAAGTATATCTAATATATAGATATTGTTTCGAATTTAGTTAGTAAACGACAATAGCACTCATTTATCATTCGATTGATATTAAATAAGTAACATACGAAATTATGAAAATTACTAATAAACGTTAGTCTGAAATTATGTGATATAAATTTTAAAGTTGCTAAAAATATATTTAATTATCTTAAGATAGATTTTAATACTTCGTACATTTTTACTTGGGATTTTTTTTCCCGTGTACTTTTATCCGCTACTGATTAACAACGGACCACTATATAATATCCGAGAAAGTGTCGACAGAGTATTGGTTCAATAGGCTGCTATGGAATTTAGACATGTTTATTATTTATTATCATATTAATTAACATACTAATATATATGTAGATAGATTGTAACATGTAACAAATATATAGATCAAAACAATTAGTGCACTGTTTCATTATTCAATCACTATTGTTGATTGATGGATTTATCTGCAATATATAGTACCTATGAATATGATATTTATAGATTCATGCACACATACACTAACAAACCACTTATATATTCCATTTCTGTTTTAAGTTAGAACCACAAAACAAATGCCAATTAGATCGTGCACTTTAAACTCACCAATCACCCACATTTTAATAATTCTTACCTAATAATACATTCAATCTTACTCTAAAAAAAAAAAACCCACCATCAAAGATCATCACGAAATCATTCTATCTGCTACTGCTATCATCGAATTCATTGATGCTACTTCCATTATGGTTTTCAATTCTAAACAATCAAATGAAGAATCCAACGAAAATAAAACCCATCAGAACACTCACTTCACAAATAAAGGGATATGGCACTAAAAGCATCAAGATCAGTCCACAAAACCATTTACAATCCATGTACAGGGTCAACCATCATCGAACAATCCTTAAAACAAAACGAGCTAATACTATACCTGATGTTGTTCAACAACACAACTCACCATCTTCTTCATATTACTGCTCGCTGCTCTACTTTTCTTTCTTTATGATTAATCAGCTGCAAAACCATCATTGATCCAACACCATCTACAACACCTGCAACAATCATTTTTCTGTTTTGATTCAGGACAACAACATCACAACAACAAACCTACAACTATGAATTTCCGTCACTATTACACTGCTGGTTCCTTCTGTTTCCTACTTACCTCGAACACCAAGTGAGCACCAAACTCCAATTAATCGCTACTGCTACCCTTTTGTTTATGTTTGAAAAGTAATTCCGGCTGCTGTGTTCTTTTCTTTCTGTTTTCAAACATACATAATGATGATGATTTAGTTAAATGATTAGGATGATAGATAATGGAACAAAAACCCACACAACCCACACATCATCAACGAAACCCACCACCTACCCACTATCTTTACTGTTCTATTTTTTCCGTTTCTATCCGATAAATCACCATGACAAACACCATTAAAACCACATACCTGTTACTGCTACAATTCATCTTGTGCTCCTCTCGATCGATTACTGCTACTACCGTAACCATGATTCCGGATGCTTGAAACCAATTCATCCCGATTTAATCGATGCAACATATATCAGTTTCGTTAATAAAATTAAAATTATAATCTAAATCGAAAAGTAAGAGACTTAACTGAAATCAATTTCCATCTAATTGATTATAGATGAGGGCTTCGATTTCCTTTGATAATCCTAACCATTTACTGATCGATCGATGTTGAACCATGTGCAAACCCTAATTCTTGTTTTCCTGATTGAATTCATCGATGGTTTTCCGAGATGGTTTCAATGAACTAATCATTGATTTCTGATGAAATTTCGCTTGTCGATTTAATGGTTGTATGAAGTACGGAGTATTTGATTTCCAAAAAGCATCGATTATTGTTGTTGCTTCGTGATATTATCCTAACCGAACACGTTTATATCGGGTCATCCAAAACTGATTTGGATCAGACAAATGTTGGGCCGAATAATTGGTTATGTTAGTGGACTTTCGGTTGGGCCGAAATACATTTTGGCCCGATTTATATTAACTAATTTATCACCTTGGGCTGAATACTTGTTGGGTCGAGATACGAGTTATATGGTTTTAATACGATATTAAAATAGAAATGAATAACCGGAACAGTGGTTAAGGTTATGAGTGTTAAAGCGAGAGGTCGCGGGTTCGAGCCCGGGCAATGGCGTTCTTTTTAAATGCTTGTTTCTTCAAAGGTTGTATTCTATAATTATTTTTATTAATATTATTATCATTATTATTATTATTATTATTATTATTATTATTATTATTATTATTATTATTATTATTATTATTATTATTATTATTATTACTAATATAAGTATTAATTATCATTTATTATTATTATCATGATTAGAGTTACAATTATGACTATTATTATTCTTATTGTTAAGTTAAATATTATTATTACTATCATAATGCAATTTATTATTATTATCATTAATATTATTATTACTATTATCAACATTATTATATTTATTAACAATTATTATTATTAAGTATTATTAGTATTAAATTTTTATCAAAATTACTATTTTTATTGTAAAAATAATACAACCTTTTTATTTTATTATTATTACTATCATTATTAAAATTTATATATATTTTATTATTATTATCATTTTTATTATCAAAATTAACGTTATTATTAGTACTATCATTAAGAATATTATTAATAATATCCTTATTATTAAAATTATCATTTTTATTCAAAAATTATAATTTTTAAAAGTATTATTGCTAATAAAAACATTATCATTAAATATTACCTTTATTATTATTATTATTATTATTATTATTATTATTATTATTATTATTATTATTATTATTATTATTATTATTAGTATTATTATTATTATTATTATTATTATTATTATTATTATTATTATTATTATTATTATTATTATTATTATTATTATTATCATTTTTATTATTACTAGTATCGTTATTATTTTTTTATAAAAACCATATTATAATTATTATAAATATTACTACTAATATTATTATCATTACTACAATAAAAATTAGTCATATAGAAATATACTTAACTAAACTATATTAACATTTTTATTTATTTAAAGTATATAAAATAAATACGTTTAATTAAGTTATTATTGAAACATATAATTTATTAATATAACAATTATATCACTAATAATAATATATACAAATTTGTTCGATTACAATGTGTTAATATATATAATTGATATAGGTTCGTGAATCCGAGGCCAACCCTACATTGTTTAGTTCCGTCGTATGCATATTTTTACTACAAAATATCGTATCGTGAGTTTAATTTGCTGCCTTTTTAAATGCTTTTGCAATATATATTTTAAGGACTGAGAATACATGCGATGCTTTTATAAATGTTTTACGAAATAGACACAAGTAATCGAAATTACATTCTATAGTTGGATTATCGAACCGAATATGCCCCTTTTTAGCTTGGTAGCCTAAGAATTAATGTTTATTATAATTGCCACCAATTGACGCGAATCCTAAAGATAGATCTATTTGGCCCAACAAGCCTCATCCGAGTTACGGATGCTTTAGTACTTCGATTTATCATGTCCAATGAGAGTCCCAGAATGATGGGGATATTCTATATGCATCCTGTTAAGGTCGGTTACCAGATGTTCAATCCATATGAATGAATTTTAAACACTTGCGAGTGTATGATTATTGAATAAATGAAATCTTGTGATCTATTAAAATTATGAAAATGATTGATTACGATAAACTAATGAACTCACCAACCTTTTGGTTGACACTTGAAAGCATGTTTATTCTCAGGTATGAAAGAAATCTTCCGCTGTGCATTTGCTCATTTTAGAGATATTACTTGGAGTCATTCATGACATATTTCAAAAGACGTTGCATTCTAGTCGTTGAGTTCATCAAGAATATTATTAAGTCATTGATAGTTTGATATATTATGAAATAGTATGGTATGCATGCCTGTCAACTTTCGATGAAATGAAAGTTTGTCTTTTAAAAACGAATGCAATGTTTGTAAAATGTATCATATAGAGGTCAGAACCTCGCGATGTAATCAACTATTGTGAATCGTTTATAATCGATATGAATGGGTCCTTTCAGATACTTCATGGTAGAGATGAAATTGTGTTTTTAATATGTAGCCAACGGAGGTCGAACTCCTGACCTCCCCTAAAGGAGGCAGACCACCAACCGCTGGACCACATCCCAACTTCCGAGCGGTAGGATTGTAATGTTCGTCCCAGAAATGATCGAGTGGGTGATTTTCAACATCACGTCCGGACTCCATCAGTAACTTCTAACCTCTGTTGAATCAACTATGTAACAGTCGTGAATCATGATACGCATTGTTCGATTTTAATTATAAGACTTATATACCGAAACATATGTTTGCTTACAGAAACATATGTTTGCTTACTTGAGAAAAAAGTAACTTTATCACTAATTCTTGCTATATACATGTGTCATTATTGTTAATTATCGATACACCTGTAGATAGGAGTTATTGCTAATTGTTAAGAAAGGATGCAAGTTATATAGATATAATAAATAAGACTATAAGAGTCACGTGTGGTTGGTGATGTTGGGCTCTTTTTATGATATTTTTCCTTTTGTAAAAGAACAAAATGTTGGGCTTATTTTTTATTATGTTGGGCTAATTTGAAACATACTTAAAGTCTTGGTTTCAGCTAGAGGTGGCAAATGCAACTTGAGTAACTAGTCAAAAGGGCAGTTTTTGTATGCCTTATTGTCCAAACCTTCTTCAAATTTTGTTATGCAAATCACTAATATTGTTGTGTTCTGATTATAAAAACTATATTGCTGCAAAAAGTCTTATATAATTCAGGGGTTTCTTTGCATTAACAAATACCCCTCAGGTGACATTTGACCCGCTCAACCCATTTGAACCATTAGAGATTAAATAAAATGTTGACCCAAATAGACTAAAAGTCTCTGACTTGAAGACGTACGTCACCTTAAATTTTAACCATCTTTTTTAGATCCCATTGTATATTAACTTCTTTAGAACAGCACAAAAAAATCCTTGAATCTTAACCTTCATTTGTTTGAGTATAAACCTCAAAGCTTAATTATTGAACTTATGTAGGATATTTACTCATATTTTTCAGTCTTTTTATGTACTGCTTAATTTTGCAGATGCATGATGCTTAATAAAGATTTTCATTCACCTGCATCCCACTTTATTAACAATGATCAACAATTTTGCTTTATAAAGGTTCACTAGTGAAATGACCCGTGAAACCACGAGTTTGTTTAAACGAAACATTTTAATGATATTTTTAGGTATTAAGTGAACGTAAATGCTAAAGTTATTTAGTTTAAAGACCCGTGGAACCACATAGTCCGACTAAGAAACTCGTGACCTGAACATTTCATCAAACGCCTAAAATGCATATTAAACAATCCACATTCAATCATAAGAGAAAATATTGGTTGTCATTTTATTTTAAAAGTGTAAATTAAAATATAAATGTAGAATTGGTTTCCTTCTGCCTAACTTTTATACCTTCTCGTACTCAATTCAAAATAATTAATTAAAATAATTTAATTTTAATAATTAAAATAATTATTAATAAGATTTAATAATAATAATAATAATAATTAATAAGATTTAATTTTAATTTATAATTATTTAGATTAATGACATCACCCACCATGCTTAGATTTTTTTCTTTTTCTTTTTGATTTTTTCTTAACAAAGGAATTAGCATAATAATGACATCATCATTTTAGCAATATAATAGAAACTATAGATTTCCCTATTCTTTATGAGTAATATGTTGGAGATATGGAGAACTTTAAACAATTAGAGGGAAGATTCCAGGAAACTCACATGTAGCCTCCATGAAGCTGTCAGGAAACTCACATGAAGCTTCAAGGAATTGTTTTTAGCTTACTCCTTAAACCATTCTATAAATAGACCCTCTTGTAACTCATTGTAAACACACCAAAAATATTCAGCAAATACATTCTCTAGTTGGTCCGTGGACTAAAGCAATCACAAAGATTGCATATAACCACGTTATCTCTTGTGTCGATTTACATTTCTTGCATTTATAATCTTTCGTTCATTAAGTGGGTTAGTAATCTTGTAGAATTACTATCGGTGAGTGATCTTGTTGAATCACTTGCGTTGTTTTGGGTCCTAATATCCTTACAACTGGTATCAGAGCACAAGGTTTCGTTAAGGGAACGATGGCGGAAAATTGGAAATTTAGAATCGACCGATTCGATGGGAGAGACTTTGGCTTTTGGAAGATGCAAATTGAAGATTACTTGTATCAAAAGAAGCTACACCAACCCTTGTTAGAAACCAAGCCTGAAAGCATGAACGATGCTGATTGGACGCTTTTGGATCGTCAAGCTTTGGGCGCTATTCGTCTTTCACTTGCTAAGAACGTTGCATACAACGTTGTGAATGAGAAGACGACGTTTGCTTGCTTGAAAGCACTCTCTAACATGTATGAGAAACCTACCGCTTCTAATAAGGTATTTCTCATGCGTCAATTGTTCAATACAAAGATGAAGGAAGGTACCAGTGCAACGGATCATATCAATGAATTTAATAATATCTTTTCAAGGTTTGAATCGGTAGAGATTAAGTTTGATGATGAACTAAAAGCACTAATCTTGCTTTCATCATTACAAGAAAGTTGGTCGGGTACGGTTACCGCGGTTAGTAGCTCTACGGGAACTACTAAGCTAGTGTTTGAAGCAATAAGGGATTTGATTCTTGGTGAAGATACTCGTAGGAGAAACTCGGGGTAATCGACATCCGGTTCTTTGTTAAGTACCGACAATCGTGGTAGAAAATTTGATCGCGGTGAGAAGAAGGGTAGAAAGAAGTCTAAGAAGAGGTATCCATCGAAAGATAGAAGTGAAGTTGTTTGTTGGGGTTGCAATCAAAAAGGACACTTTCAAAGGAATTATAAAAATGGTCCGGCGAAAGGTGTGAACTTGACCGAGGAAGAAAGTGATGATGCACTTTTATGTAGTGTTGAAAATTCTATGGAGTCTTGGATTTTGGATTCGGGAGCTTCGTTTCATGCTACTCATGTCAAAAGCATGATGAAGAATTTTCGTACATATCAAGGCAAGGTGAGATTGGCGGATGACAAACAACTCAATATAGAGGGCATTGGAGATGTTGTATTGAAGACTACTCTTGGCTCTAATTGGACCTTGAAAAATGTAAGGTACATTCCTAAATTAAAAAGGAAACTTATTTCGGTTGGTCAATTAGATGATGAAGGTAACGCGGTTACTTTTGAAAACCGCCAATGGAAGGTGGTTAAGGGTAGTTGTATTGTGGCCCGTGGACTTAAAAGGGGAACTCTTTATATGGTTGAAGTGTTTGATGAAGACACGATGGTTGCTACGGTTCATGTTGAGTCTGAATCAACTCTATGGCACCGAAGACTCGGGCATATGAGTGAGAAGGGTATGAAGATGCTTGTTTCGAGTGGGAGAATTCCGGATTTGAAAAAGGTAGAACTTGGTGAAATGTCCCGTTCTTATTGATTAAAAACGTTCCATATTAATTGATTTCGTTGCGAGGTTTTGACCTCTATATGAGACGTTTTTCAAAGACTGCATTCATTTTTAAAACAAACCATAACCTTTATTTCATAAATAAAGGTTTAAAAAGCTTTACGTAGATTATCAAATAATGATAATCTAAAATATCCTGTTTACACACGACCATTTCATAATGGTTTACAATACAAATATGTTACATCGAAATCAGTTTCTTGAATGCAGTTTTTACACAATATCATACAAACATGGACTCCAAATCTTGTCCTTATTTTAGTATGCAACAGCGGAAGCTCTTAATATTCACCTGAGAATAAACATGCTTTAAACGTCAACAAAAATGTTGGTGAGTTATAGGTTTAACCTATATATATCAAATCGTAACAATAGACCACAAGATTTCATATTTCAATACACATCCCATACATAGAGATAAAAATCATTCATATGGTGAACACCTGGTAACCGACAATAACAAGATGCATATATAAGAATATCCCCATCATTCCGGGACACCCTTCGGATATGATATAAATTTCGAAGTACTAAAGCATCCGGTACTTTGGATGGGGTTTGTTAGGCCCAATAGATCTATCTTTAGGATTCGCGTCAATTAGGGTGTCTGTTCCCTAATTCTTAGATTACCAGACTTAATAAAAAGGGGCATATTCGATTTCGATAATTCAACCATAGAATGTAGTTTCACGTACTTGTGTCTATTTTGTAAATCATTTATAAAACCTGCATGTATTCTCATCCCAAAAATATTAGATTTTAAAAGTGGGACTATAACTCACTTTCACAGATTTTTACTTCGTCGGGAAGTAAGACTTGGCCACTGGTTGATTCACGAACCTATAACAATATATACATATATATCAAAGTATGTTCAAAATATATTTACAACACTTTTAATATATTTTGATGTTTTAAGTTTATTAAGTCAGCTGTCCTCGTTAGTAACCTACAACTAGTTGTCCACAGTTAGATGTACAGAAATAAATCGATAAATATTATCTTGAATCAATCCACGACCCAGTGTATACGTATCTCAGTATTGATCACAACTCAAACTATATATATTTTGGAATCAACCTCAACCCTGTATAGCTAACTCCAACATTCACATATAGAGTGTCTATGGTTGTTCCGAAATATATATAGATGTGTCGACATGATAGGTCGAAACGTTGTATACGTGTCTATGGTATCTCAAGATTACATAATATACAATACAAGTTGATTAAGTTATGGTTGGAATAGATTTGTTACCAATTTTCACGTAGCTAAAATGAGAAAAATTATCCAATCTTGTTTTACCCATAACTTCTTCATTTTAAATCCGTTTTGAGTGAATCAAATTGCTATGGTTTCATATTGAACTCTATTTTATGAATCTAAACAGAAAAAGTATAGGTTTATAGTCGGAAAAATAAGTTACAAGTCGTTTTTGTAAAGGTAGTCATTTCAGTCGAAAGAACGACGTCTAGATGACCATTTTAGAAAACATACTTCCACTTTGAGTTTAACCATAATTTTTGGATATAGTTTCATGTTCATAATAAAAATCATTTTCTCAGAATAACAACTTTTAAATCAAAGTTTATCATAGTTTTTAATTAACTAACCCAAAACAGCCCGCGGTGTTACTACGACGGCGTAAATCCGGTTTTACGGTGTTTTTCGTGTTTCCAGGTTTTAAATCATTAAGTTAGCATATCATATAGATATAGAACATGTGTTTAGTTGATTTTAAAAGTCAAGTTAGAAGGATTAACTTTTGTTTGCGAACAAGTTTAGAATTAACTAAACTATGTTCTAGTGATTACAAGTTTAAACCTTCGAATAAGATAGCTTTATATGTATGAATCGAATGATGTTATGAACATCATTACTACCTTAATTTCCTTGGATAAACCTACTGAAAAAGAGAAAAATGGATCTAGCTTCAATGGATCCTTGGATGGCTCGAAGTTCTTGAAGCAGAATCATGACACGAAAACAAGTTCAAGTAAGATCATCACTTGAAATAAGATTGTTATAGTTATAGAAATTGAACCAAAGTTTGAATATGATTATTACCTTGTATTAGAATGATAACCTACTGTAAGAAACAAAGATTTCTTGAGGTTGGATGATCACCTTACAAGATTGGAAGTGAGCTAGCAAACTTGAAAGTATTCTTGATTTTATGAAACTAGAACTTTTTGGAATTTATGAAGAACACTTAGAACTTGAAGATAGAACTTGAGAGAGATCAATTAGATGAAGAAAATTGAAGAATGAAAGTGTTTGTAGGTGTTTTTGGTCGTTGGTGTATGGATTAGATATAAAGGATATGTAATTTTGTTTTCATGTAAATAAGTCATGAATGATTACTCATATTTTTGTAATTTTATGAGATATTTCATGCTAGTTGCCAAATGATGGTTCCCACATGTGTTAGGTGACTCACATGGGCTGCTAAGAGCTGATCATTGGAGTGTATATACCAATAGTACATACATCTAAAAGCTGTGTATTGTACGAGTACGAATACGGGTGCATACGAGTAGAATTGTTGATGAAACTGAACGAGGATGTAATTGTAAGCATTTTTGTTAAGTAGAAGTATTTTGATAAGTGTATTGAAGTCTTTCAAAAGTGTATAAATACATATTAAAACACTACATGTATATACATTTTAACTGAGTCGTTAAGTCATCGTTAGTCGTTACATGTAAGTGTTGTTTTGAAACCTTTAGGTTAACGATCTTGTTAAATGTTGTTAACCCAATGTTTATAATATCAAATGAGATTTTAAATTATTATATTATCATGATATTATCATGTATGAATATCTCTTAATATGATATATATACATTAAATGTCTTTACAACGATAATCGTTACATATATGTCTCGTTTAAAAATCATTAAGTTAGTAGTCTTGTTTTTACATATGTAGTTCATTGTTAATATACTTTATGATATGTTTTCTTATCATAGTATCATGTTAACTATATATATATATCCATATATATGTCATCATATAGTTTTTACAAGTTTTAACGTTCGTGAATCACCGATCAACTTGGGTGGTCAATTGTCTATATGAAACATATTTCAATTAATCAAGTCTTAACAAGTTTGATTGCTTAACATGTTGGAAACATTTAATCATGTAAATATCAATCTCAATTAATATATATAAACATGGAAAAGTTCGGGTCACTACACTTGGGTTTTGCGAACCATGTGTATATGGGAAGCAAAAGAAGGTGACTTTTGGAAAATCGGGGAATGCTCCTAAGTTGGAGAAATTGGAGCTTGTTCATACGGATGTATTTGGTCCAACGAATGTAGAATCACATGAAGGTTCTCGCTATTATGTTACCTTCATTGACGACTCCACTCGAAAGATATGGGTTTATTTTCTTAAAGCTAAATCTGATGTATTTAATACATTTGTGAAGTGGAAAGCTATGGTAGAAAATGAGACTAACTTGAAGGTCAAGTGTTTGAAGTCGGATAATGGAGGGGAATATGGTAGTCTTGAGTTTAAAGACCATTGTGCAAAGCTCGGTATTAGAATGTTGAAAACGGTACCGGAGACACCGCAACACAATGGGGTCGCTGAACGTATGAATCGTACGTTAAATGAAAGGGCTAAGAGTATGAGACTACATGCCGGTTTGCCTAAAATGTTTTGGGCGGATGCGGTTAACACGGCGGCTTATTTGATAAATAGGGGACCGAATTCCCGAGGAAGAATGGCATGGTAAGAAGGTGAGTTATAATCACCTTAGGATCTTTGGGTGTAATGTTTATGTGAAGACCAAAGATGCGGATAGAGACAGGCTTGAAGCTAAGTCAAAGAAGTGTACTTTCATAGGTTACGGGTCTGATGAAATGGGTTATCGTTGTTGGGATAACGAGGCTAGAAAAGTGATTCGTTCTCGTGATGTTACCTTTGATGAAGATTCGGTTTATGGCAAACCGGAAATGGGGAGTCCTAAACCGGGTCATGTTACTTTTGACGATGTTTCTATTGATGATCTTGTAGGTTCTAGTGGGAGTACGGGTAACAATGAATTGCCAATTAACGGTGAGGCGTCAAAAAATGCTAATGATGGAAATGATTCGGAAAACGGTGATGATTCCGAACATAGTGCGAGTTCTGGTGATGAGGAGGATACAAATGAAACCAGTCCAACCATTCTGGTTACTCCTACACTAAGATGCTCGATTAGAGTGCCCAAACCTAATCCTAGGTATTTTTCATCAGCAAACTACTTGCTCTATACCGAGAATGGTGAACCCGAAAGTTACTTTGAGGCAAGAAAGACAAAAGAATCCATACAATGGGAGCTTGCCATGAAAGAAGAGATGGGGTCACTTGAGAAGAATAAAACTTGGTCACTAGTGAAGTTACCTCATGATAAAAGGGTGTTGCAAAACAAATGGGTATATAGAATCAAGAATGAGTTGGATGGCAAGAAAAGGTACAAGGCTCGTTTGGAAGTCAAAGGCTTTCAAAAAAAAGGAAGGGGTTGACTACAAAGAGATATTTTCACCAGTAGTTAAAATGACTACTATCCGTTTGGTACTTTCTATGGTTGCATCTGAAGACTTACATCTAGAGCAACTAGATGTGAAGACTGCATTCTTGCATGGTGATCTTGTTGAAGAGATCTACATGAGGCAACCCGAGGGCTTTGAGGTAAAGGGTAAAGAGAAGTGGGTTTGTAAGCTAAAGAAAAGTTTGTATGGATTGAAGCAAGCACCTCGGCAATGGTACTTGAAGTTTGATGATTTTATGAAAAAGATTGGTTTCTTAAGATGTGAAGCGGATCACTGTTGCTACTTGAAGAAACTCAAGTCTTCTTATATAATCTTATTGTTGTATGTTGATGACATGTTACTTGCAGGTTCCAACATGTCTGAAATTAACAAGTTGAAGGGATTACTTTCCCGTGAATTCGAGATGAAAGATCTTGGTGGTGCTAGGAAAATACTTGGCATGAGTATTGTGCGTGATCGTGTGAAAGGTACTCTATACTTGTCTCAATCCAAATATATTGAGAAAGTAGTAGAGAGGTTTAATATGGAGAATTCAAAGGCTCGTTCTATGCCTTTAGTATCACGATTAAGTTATCGAAAAGTCAATCACCAAAGACGGTAAAATACAAAACAGATATGGAAAAAGTTCCATATGCATCGGCCGTGGGTAGTATTATGTATGCCATGGTTTGTACAAGACCCGATATTGCTCAAGCAGTGGGAGTTGTAAGTCGTTATATGTCTAATCCGGGGAAAGAGCATTGGGAAACGGTCAAATGGTTGCTTCATTATTTGAAGGGTACTTCTAATATGGGATTGTGTTTCTCCAAAAACAATCTCATACTTAGGGATTATGCGAATGCTGATTTGGGTGGATGTGATGATTCAGGGAAAAGTACTACGGGTTATGTTTTCACAATAGGGAAGATGGCGGTTAGTTGGATGTCTCGACTACAAAAGAGTGTTGCTTTATCAACCACCGAAGCCGAATATATGGCTATTGCAGAAGCTTCTAAAGAGCTTGTTTGGTTGAAAAACTTCTTAGGTGAGATGGGTAAAAGACAAGACTATTGCGTCTTGAATTGTGATAATCAAAGTGCGGTTCATCTTGGGAAGAATCCAGTGTTTCATAGTCGTACGAAACACATCAAGATAAGGTATCATTTTATTCTACAACATATAAATGATGGTACTTTATTATTGGAGAAAATCCTTGGTACAAAGAATCCTGCTGATATTTTTACTAAGATTGTTACGACAGAGAAATTGAGGTTTTGCATTACCTCAATTGGTCTTCTAATGAATTGATGATAGAAGACCCCAACTAGAGAATTAGAGAGTTAATGTTTCAATTTTAACAAGTAGTGTTGAAGACCTTGTATCGAAAGTCTGCTCATCCGAAGTATGTGTTGAGTGTGCGTGTCCCAAATGGAGTTTGGCGGTATAATGGTGGTTTAACGTTCTTGGTTAGATCGTTGATATTTTGGGTTGACGAAGGTTGGGTTTGTTCAAAGTCTCCAAGTGGGAGATTGTTGGAGATATGGAGAACTTTAAACAATTAGAGGGACGATTCCAGGAAACTCACATGTAGCCTCCATGAAGCTGTCAGGAAACTCACATGAAGCTTCAAGGAATTGTTTTTAGCTTACTCCTTAAACCATTCTATAAATAGACCCTCTTTTAACTCATTGTAAATACACCACAAATATTCAGTAAATACATTCTCTAGTTGGTCCGTGGACTAAAGCAATCACAACGATTGCATATAACCACGTTATCTCTTGTGTCGATTTACATTTCTTGCATTTATAATCTTTCGTTCATTAAGTGGGTTAGTAATCTTGTAGAATTACTATCGGTGAGTGATCTTGTTGAATCACTTGCGTTGTTTTGGGTCCTAATATCCTTACATAATATTCCAATATTCTGTTTGATAAGTAAAAATTTAATTTATGTTGAAAAGGATGATTTTTTTTTCCCAAATCTTGGATCTAAGATAACAGAAAGAAAGTCAAAACAATTATGAAGCACAAAAAATGTGCATTAATGTAAATGCATGCATCTCTTTTATTATCAGTATTTTGTGCCACTTATATCAAGTGGCACGTACATGCGTTAGCGCAACGAGTAAGACTATTCGTTAGTTTTTACACCGCCATACAAGTCACCAGAACAAGTTAAGATATTTAAAGCAAAACAACGAATTTGATCTTAACACGAATACTTGTTCACTTTTGCTACTATTATGCCATTCAATCAAATCAGAGACGCCAAAATACAATCTTACATCCACGAAAGCACCCGTAGTTTGATTAAAGACTGCCACATGGCGGTTTTTGTTTGGATAGTGGTTACTGAGTCGTCTATTAATCTAACAGTTGAGAATTGTCCTAAGGACCCGCATGTCACGTGGTGTTTGGCCTTCCAAATGAGAATCCTACATGGCATAAGTTGTCATTTGCAAATCTCTTTTAAGCCCTTCTCTACCAATTATTATCTATCTGTCACGTGGGACTCATTGGCCCACATCAGCATCTCTTTTTTAAATTCCAGTGTCTATATAATTTGATACTACTACATATGCAGCCCTGATCCATCTGCTATATTTAGCCCAAACAATTTCCATTGGAATCTCATATTTATCTCTGAATTTTTTTTTTCTTATATTAATTTGGTGCAAAAGAAGATTCATAGTTTGTTAAGATGTGTGACACTTCAGCTTCATACATACACTTGGTATTAGATTTGATTTGTGCTTCTTAACATAAGTTCCATATATGATCTGCAATTAGATAATAAACCTTGATTATTGATTTCATGCAGGTGCAACATCTTATTGAAAAATGTTTGATCTTTCGTATGAGCAAAGACGAATGCATGGAAGCACTTTCTAAACATGCAAAAATCAAACCAGTCATCACATCTACAGGTAATTAGTCATCTATATATAATTTCTTTAAATTCGCTATTTCATCATGTCCGGATTATGCATGCACATGAAACGCTGGTGTTAGATCATCGATCACTTTAGTTGTTTTCACATATTTGGAGCATAATTAAGTTATCACTTTCACTTTGCTACCTTAGTCATTTTCAGTGCTCTATTGATATAAACAATGACTTATTGTTAGAGGCGATTGTACATAGAAGTGGGTGGGGTCCTATGACTCCACTACTTTGTAATTTTTTTATACAATGTACTCTTCAAATTGTGTAGGACACCACTAAATTTAACCATAGGACCCCATATATTTTTGAAACTTATGAGTTTTTTTGAGGTAAACAACCACTAAATTACCCTTAAAACATAATTAACTTTGAATTTTTTTTTAGAACCCCATTGAATTATCATCCTAGAATAAGTATACTATCGATCGATGTGTTGCAGTTTGGAATGAATTAGAGAAGGAAAACCGAGAGTTTTTTGAGTCGTACTCTAGGTCTCAGTCTGAGCCCTCGAGTGAAGCTGATCTATCAGAAACAAACCAACTGATCCAAAAGATGATATCTGACCATCAAGCAGGCAATGATGACAAGTGAAATACCAGAGGTGGTAATGTCAACCCATGAGTAGACACATTTGGGTTATTGTCTGTCGATAACGGGTCAATCAGAGCAAATGCTAATTATAGCCTTCGATTTGGCTCTATCTAAGAAAGATATATCATTATTGTAGTAGTAGAGTACTTTTTTCAGTTATTATATTTATTTAGTTATTGTATTTATCTAATTTCTCATCTAATCTTATGAAATGAACAAAAAGTCTACAACCCGACCCAACCTAAAGGGTATCTTGGAGGTAGTCCGAAAAACAATCAGAAATGGTTATGAAATAATCTGATTAGATAGCATACATTAAAGTAAGAATATCCGGTAGGCTGAACAAGGAGAACCTTATTTGTTTACCCTTTTCTTTCACGAACCCATTTTGACCAAGTACCAAACTTGCCCGACCTCCACTTTTCGGCTCATGATGGCTGCAACCATGGGGTGAGGTGGGGGGTTGGGTGGACCTGAAATCTCAGTATATCAATCCTAGTTGGGAATGAAGTCACAGTCTTTATGCAGTTTAAAGTATAAAAATTGGTTTGTATTGTATTGTATTGTTTTCTTGTAATGTAGAAACAAATGAAGCTAAAATTGTTGGGACCATATGTTGTCCATTTCAAATACTTTTGGAAATCTGAATCAACGGTGTAAAACACTTGTGTCACTTACCATCTCTCAAAATGCTTATCAAATCCGATTTTCTCGGAACGCAAGTTACACGTGTCGTATTCAATTATCTTTCTTCTAATTTAATTCTTTTGATGTATTTATGTAGTACGATACGAATTGTATTTTCGTTGTCATATTTAATACTATCCCATCGTACACCAAATACGTGTAATACGCAGAGGTGTTTTCGAGTAAGCTCAAAAATGTAGAAGGGCTCAAAAATTTGAATATATATATATATATATATATATATATAGGGGCAGGATCAATGGGGAAGAAACCAATCGGGGGGAAGCGGGGGGAAGCAAAATTTTTTTTTTTTCGTTTTTTTTGAAATTTTTTTTTTCCGGCATCAAGATCACACGAAAATATGAACATTTAGAAGAGACACTTCGTGATGAATGTTATTATTTAGGCGGGAAAACGATCGACAAAAATAACATTCAAGATAATATTGTTCGTGAAGAATATGAACGTTTTTTTTTCCATGTTTTGTGAAGTAAAATTTAGCCCGATTTAGAGTTTAGGGTTTAGGGTTTAGGGTTTGGTGTTTTGAGTTTATTCCATAAACCCAAAACACCAAACCCTAAACCTTAAACCCTAAACCCTAAACTCTAAACCATTCGTGTTAAAAACTCAATCTAAATTCTAAATCTAAACCCTAAATCTAAACCCTAAACCCTAAATTTCTAAACCCTAATATCTAAACCCTATAAACCTTAATATCTAAACCCTAATATCTAAACCCCAATAGCAAAAAACTCAAAATACGCTTGAAAAACACGATAATTGTTATATATTACTTCTTCGAGCGTTTTCTCGCCAAAATAAAAACATTTATCAGAAAGTGTCTCTACTAAATGTTCATATTTTCATCTCATCTATAATGTTCGTGAACAAAGTTTTTTCAAAAAACGAAAAAAAAAAAAATTGCTTCCCCCCGCTTCCCCCCGAATGGTTACTTCCCTCTTGATCCTACCACTATATATATATATATATATATATATATATATATATATATATATATATATATATATATATATATATATATATATATATATGTAGGGGCTGGATCAATGGGGAAGTAAACAATCGGGGGGAAGCAAAAAAAAAAATTTCGTTTTTTGAAAAAACTTTGTTCACGAACATTATAGATTGGATGAAAATAAGAACATTTAGAAAAGACACTTCGTGATGAATGTTATTATTTTGGCGGGAAAACGATCGACAAAAATAACATTCAAGATAATATTGTTCGTGAAGAATGTTAACGTTTTTTTTTCATGTTTTATGAAGTAAAATTTAGCCCGATTTAGAGTTTAGGGTTTAGGGTTTAGGGTTTAGGGTTTGGTGTTTTGGGTTTATTCCATAAACCCAAAACACCAAACCCTAAACCTTAAACCCTAAACTCTAAACCGTTCGTGTTAAAAACTCAATTTAAATCCTAAATCTAAACCCTAAACCCTAATATCTAAACCCTAATGTCTAAAACCTCAACATACGCTCGAAAAACATGATATTTGTTATATATTACTTCTTCGAGCGTTTTCCCGCCAAAATAATAACATTCATCACGAAGTGTCTTTTCTAAATGTTCTTATTTTTATCCAATCTATAATGTTCGTGAACAAAGTTTTTTCAAAAAATGAAGAAAAAAAAATTGCTTCCCCCCGCTTCCCCCCGATTGGTTACTTCTGTGATGCCCCGTACAAAACCATCGTGTACGAATCATCAACAACAGGATCATTACAAGGTCAAATACTATATGCGGTTTCAAAGAAGTTTGCATTCATGAATAAAGGTGATGTCTTAACCAACATCAAATATCTTACAACAAAAGTATGCTTCAATGAACAGAAGCAATTAGTAATAGTACGTGACCCAATGGTCGTTACAAATCATTGTTTCAAAAGGTAACATAGTTTGAATGCAAATAAAACGTTTCATGCGGTGACAACTCTAACAAGCGCAGCGGGTGTCTACAAAGCATGACTAGTACAGCGGAAGCAAGCAAACCTTAAGCACCTGAGAAAAACATGCTTAAAAACGTCAACACAAAGGTTGGTGAGCTATAGTTTAAGTATAACAGTAATGTAAGGTAGGCCACGAGATTTCAGTGCTTCAACAGCGTTTCAAAACAGTATGAAAAGTATATGTATAACCGTGAGCACTTGGTAACTAACTTAACGTTTATCACCCCCTAAAAGTACACTTGGCGAGTGCGTATGTTTACGAAGTATTAAACACCCGTTAAATGCTAGCGCTACTAGCCCGAGTGGGGATGTCAAACCCTATGGATCCATATCTAAGATTCGCGTTCACCGGTTCAAAGACCAATGACTAAACGTTACCGAGCTAAGGGGAAAGTTAATGCCATTGTATAAGCCACACATATATAAAGTTTAAGTACTCGTGCCTAGTATGTAAAACGTAAAATGCGCATGTATTCTCAGTTCCCAAAATAGTTAAAGTAAAAAGGGATGCTATAACTCACAGTGGAAAGTAGTAAAAGTCGATACGCGGGAATAGTAAGCAAGTGGTTGGTCCGAAAGGTCCTCAACCTAAGTCAAAAGTTAATAAGTTAGTAAATCGTTCCCAAAGGTTTAAAAGTATGTAAATTAGGTCTTAAGTACCATCATCATTCATCATTAAACAAAAAGTGTAAAGTAAGTTCTAAGTCAAGACTAGGGTTTGAAACAAGGGCTGACTTTGTTCAGTCGTCACGACCTCTATACAAACTGAAATAACGTGAGACCAGTGGCCATGGCTCCGTATATGAGTCCCCTAGAGGCTGACCAATTTCCAGAACCAAACTTGTCTTCGTTTGACTGTGGTGATGGTTTAAGTGCGAGTAGGTCAGAAATTTTAGCACAACGTTAATAGGGTGTAGTGACTTTCGGGAGGCCATAGATCCTAAACCGTAACTCAGATTAAGACGAGGTCTAAACGGAAAATCATCTACTCGAACCGAACTAACTGAAAATCAATTTTCTAGTAGCCCAAGTAGTCTGATCAGTTCTATAAATAGTAGGTTTAGTGTTCCAGTGGGTTCTTGGTGCTCGATGCTCATCACGGTTCTCATCCTTGATGTATATAGCTTCAAGTGTACAACTCGTTGATGTGTTTGCATCATATTTACCAAGTTTTGACCATCATAACACAAGTGTAAATCTAAGATAAGTAGCACAACTCAATTAAGTGTTGCAAGTAGTTTGATGAACCAAAGTTACATCAAGATCTTAGATCCGACACATACATGAACTCTAAAAGTAATATTAAGCTACAAACTTGAAAGTAAACTAAATAATCAAGATCTTAAGTTGTAGAACATAGTTCTTAGTTAGATCTTGAAGATCCAAGACCCAAAAGTCTAGATCTATAGTTACTAAGTTAAATCCTAAGTCATAACACTTGAATCTTTACTTTAATGAAACCATACGTTATGAAACTTAGATTCTCATCTTGTAAAGTGTATGTAAGCTCATAAGCTCTTGTTTACAATAAAATTAGAAGACCATAAGCTATAGAAACTTAGATCCAACACAAGTATATGAAGTTATAACTAGAAAGTTACACTTCCATGTTCTTGAATTTACAAAGTTAACTTTGGTTCAAGAAAAATGAGATCAAGATTAACTAGTAATACTTGACCAATTTACAACATCACAACTTTAAAGTACATAAAATGAAGAAATAAATTAAGTCTACAAGTTACAAGTTCATGGTTGTTCATACTTTAAAGATTCAAGCCAAGGCTTTGATCTTTAAGAAAGTAAACCTTAGTTTACAAACATGGATTCAAGTATGATTTTAAAACTCATGAACTTTAAATTTTTTAAAGCATTAAATGTAGAACCATAAACTAGAAAGTTTAGGTTCTTATTTGTTCTTGTAATGACAAGATAATATGAAGAATAAACTAGGAAGTTTGATTCTTGCAACTAGTAAGTAAACAATCAACAAACAACAAGTAACTTAAACAAGTAAAAGATGATGATGATGTAGGTATATATTTCGGTTTTTAAAGCCAAGAAAGGAGAAGAAAAAGTTCATGTTACTTACAATATTAGAGAGAAAAGATGAGAGAAAGAGTTGAGAGAAAATGTAAGTATGTGTGTGTGAAGAAATGAGAAGGTAATACTTGTAAATAAGTAATCAAAATTTGAAAATGAAAACCTCTCCCCTCTCCTCAAAAGCCGACGGCCAAAGGCTCCCAACAAGGCAAGGTTCAAATCTACTTTCTACATGGGAGAGTGGTGTGAGCTTGAAGTAGTATTAAAGCTAAATGGTTATGGGAACAAGGTGTAAAGATACAAGTAACTAGATTCCTTTACTTATGTTAATTAATCCATACTTCCATTAGTAAGTCACTAGCTTAAATGATGGGCTTATAAGTCCATTAAGTGTGTAGGATGGGCTTCCAAGTCCATTTCCAATAATAAAAGCCCAAGTCCAAGTAAGTATGCAATTAACCCAAATAAAGCCCAAGTAATTAACTAGTAACCTTAGTTAATTAAAAATGATTAATAAAAATTAATCATGAAGGTATATAATATTCTAAATATTATTCGTGAACAGTTCGCGTGTCACAAAGATGAATCGGGGCATGCAAAGTCATGTACGGTAACAAGTAAATGTAATAAAATACATTCATTAAACACAAGCATTAATAATAAATATTATTAATTAAACGTTGGAAAATCCAGGGTCGTTACATTACCCACCTGTTAAAGAAAATTTCGTCCCGAAATTTTAAGCTGAGGTAGATGGAGGAGTCGGGAAAAGGTGAGGATACTTCTGCATCATTTGATCCTCTCATTCCCAGGTAAACTCAGGTCCTCGTTTGGCATTCCATCGTACTCGGACGATCGAAATCTTGTTGTGTTTCAAAATTTTGACCTCACGGTCCATAATTTCAACAGGTTCCTCCACGAAGTGGAGTTTGTCATCAATTGTAAGTTCCTTCAAAGGTATGACATGTTCCGGTTCAGCAAGACACTTCTTCAAATTCGATACATGAAAGGTAGGATGAACGGAGCTCAATTGAGTTGGAAGATCCAAACAGTAAGCAACGAGTCCAACACGCTCCAAGATTTCAAAAGGACCAATGTATCACGGGTTGAGCTTCCCACGTTTTCCAAAACGGATGACACCTTTCCAAGGTGGGACCTTCAACATTGCATGGTCACACACGTTGAATTCGAAGTCCTTACGTTTAAGGCCTGCATAACTCTTTTGGCAATCACGGGCCGTCTTGAGTCTCGCTTGAATTCGGATAATCTTCTCAGTTGTTTCATGGAATATCTCGGGTCCGGTGATTTGCGTTTCGCCTTCTTTGGCCCAACAAATAGGAGATCGGCACTTGCGGCCATACAACGCTTCAAAAGGTGCGGCATTAATACTCAAATGATAACTGTTGTTGTAAGAGAATTCGGCTAGCGGCAAATGCCTTTCCCAAGCCTTTCCGAAATAAATGACACATGCACGCAACATGTCTTCTAAAGTCTAAATCGTGCGTTCGCTTAGCCCATCGGTATGTGGATGATACGCGGTACTCATGTCGAGACGAGTTCCCAAGGCTTCTTGCAAAGAACGCCAAAATCTGGAAGCAAAACGGGGATCGAGATCTGAGATGATCGATAAGGGTACACCATGACGAGATACAACTTCTTTGATGTATAGTTGAGCGAGTCTTTCCATCGTATCCGTTTCCTTCATGGCTAAGAAGTGTGCAGATTTGGTAAGACGGTCAACGATAACCCAGATGGTATCGTATCCGCCCACCGTCTTTGGTAACTTCATAATGAAATCCATTGTTATCCTTTCCCACTTCTATTGCGGGATTTCCGATTGTTGAAGTAACCCAGAAGGCCTCTGATGTTTGGCCTTAACTTTTGAGCAAGTCAAACACTTACCGACATAAGTTGCAACGTCCTTCTTAAGATTAGGCCACCAATACTGTTCCTTAAGATCGTGGTACATTTTACCGGCTCCTGGATGAATCGAATATCTCGACTTTTGGGCTTCATCTAATATAAGGTTCCGTAGATCTCCATAAAGAGGTACCCAAATCCTTCCGGCAAAATATCGAAGTCCTGTCTCCTTAACCTCGAATCGAGAGACGGGAATGTTCAAATGTTCATGAGATATATTATCCTCCTTGAGAGCCTCATCTTGGGCTACTCGGATCTGGCTGTTGAGATTTGAATGGATGGTGATGTTCAGAGCCCGAACACGAAGAGGTGCCGTCCTCTCCTTTCGGCTTAAAGCGTCAGCTACAACATTGGCCTTGCCAGGATGATAACGAAGTTCACAATCATAGTCATTCAGCGTCTCGATCCATCGACACTGTCTCATATTCAGTTGCTTCTGATCAAAGATGTGTTGGAGGCTTTTATGATCGGTGAAAATAGTGCTTTTTGTTCCATAAAGGTAGTGTCTCCACAGTTTTAATGCAAAGACAACGGCTCCAAGCTCGAGATCGTGCGTAGTGTAATTTCGCTCGTGAATCTTCAGTTGTCGGGAGGCGTAATCGATAACCTTTGTTCGTTGTATCAGTACACAACCAAAACCACTTTTCGAAGCATCGCAATAAACGACGAAATCGTCACTGCCTTCAGGAAGTGATAAGATAGGTGCGGTGGTTAACTTCTTTTTCAAGGTTTGAAATGCAGATTCATGTTCGGGTTCCCAAATGAACTTCTTCCCTTTGTGAGTTAGCGCGGTCAAAGGACATGCAATCAGAGAGAAACCTTCAATAACTCTTCGGTAATAACCGGCGAGACCTAAAAATTGGCGGATATGAGTCGGAGTAGTGGGGGTTTCCCACTTGCTGATAGCTTCGATCTTGGCGGGATCAACCTTGATACCTTGATCACTCACAACGTGACCCAGAAATTGGACTTCCTTCAATCAAAACTCACACTTGGAGAATTTGGCGTAAAGTTGCTCTTGTCTCAAGAGTTCCAACACTAGATAAAGATGTTGCTCATGTTCTTCTTCGCTTTTGGATTAGATGAGGATATCATCTATGAAGACGATAATGAACTTATCCAGGTATGGCTTGCATACACGATTCATGAGATCCATAAATACGGTAGGTGCGTTGGTTCATCCGAATGGCATCACGAGAAACTCATAATGTCCATAACGAGTTTTGAATGCATTCTTCATCACGTCGGTCTCTTTCACCCTCAACTGGTGATAATCGGATCGTAAATCAATCTTAGAGTAAGCGCTCGATCCTTGTAGTTGATCAAAAAGATCGTCAATTCGGGGAAGAGGATACCGATTCTTGATCATCAATTTGTTGAGTTCACGGTAGTCGATACACATGCGGAAGGATCCGTCCTTCTTCTTCACAAAAAAAACACAGGTGCGCCCCAAGGCAAGAAACTTGGTTGGATAAATCCACGGTCTAACAGTTCTTGTAGTTGGCTCTGCAACTCTTGCATTTCGGAAGGTGCGAGTCGATAAGGTGCGCGAGCTATAGGTGCAGCTTCTGGTACTAAATTGATCTGAAAATCCACTGCTCTCGGTGGCGGTAATCCAGGAAATTCTTCCGGAAAGACATCGGAAAATTCGTTCACAATTCTTACATCATCCACGCTCTTCACTTCGGTTTCTAACGTTTTCACATGTGCTAGAACAGCAAGACGTCCTTTCTTCATGATCTTTTGTGCTTTCATACAACTAATGAGATTCAGTTTTGAGTTACATCTCTCTCCGTAAATAATCAGTGGCTCACCATCTCCGTGTGGTATACGAAGAGCTTTATCTCCACAGATAATGTCAGCCTTTATCTTGGTCAACCAGTCCATACCGAAAATAACATCAAAGCTTCCCAACTTAATGGGTATCAAGTCAATCTCGAAATCCACACCAGCTATGTTGATAATAGCTCCTCGGCTAATTTGATCAACTTTCTCAAGTTTTCCATTGGCTACCTCTACAAGCATACTCTCCTTTAAAGGAACTAACGACCAATTTATCTTAGAGCAAAAGTGTCTACATACATAACTTCTATCGGCACCAGTATCAAACAGAACATAAGCTAATAGATTGTTGATAGTGAATATACCTGTGACCAAGTCAGGGTTCTCACGGGCATCCCTTGCGTTTACATTGAATGTTCTTCCACGCGGTGGCCCGCCGTCCTTTCGATTATTGGGACACTTATTTCTGAAGTGGCCCATCTGTCCACATTCATAGCACTTTCTCGGTCCAGTAGGGTTCGACTTCCCAGTCATGGTGGTGATCTTGCAGTCCTTGCCAATATGCCCGGTCCTTTTGCACTTTTCACAGACAACATTACAGTACCCGGTATGGTGCTTGTAGCAGCTCTTGCACTGTGGTAGAGTACCCTTGTAGTTGGGGTTTGAGCCAGTGTTCGGGCTGGGGTTTCCACCGTTGTTGTTTCCTTTGAAACCCTCATGTCGCTTCGCTGGGTTTTGATCATAGGCCCTACCCTTGTTGTTATCCCACTTTCGCTTATCACTACTACCCGCTTCGGATTTTGCCTTTTCTGGTTCATCGATGATGATTTGGTTCATTAAGGTGTGCGCCATGCGCATTGCTTCCGGGACATTGGGTGGCTTAGACGAGGTGACGTTTCCCTTAATGGACTTAGGAAGTGGCCCCTTTGAACTCCTCCCATGGGATAGCAAACGCCTCATCAATACCCTTTGCTTGAGCCAACGTGTTCCAGCATGTTAGTGCACCGTCAGATAGCGTACATGAAGCAAACTTGGTTTTGTTCGCCTCTGAGCAGTTACTAACTCGAAACACAGATTCTAATTTCTCAAACCACCTAGTGAGACCAACTGGCCCCTTAGTTCCACTAAAGTTGTGGGGCTTGCAGCTTTGAAACTCCTTGTATGTGCACCCATTACGAATGGGCTGGATAACCGGTGGCGGTGGAGCTTGGGGGTTCATTTCTGCTAAGGCTGTGGCGACTCGTTCATTGATCATTTCCTCGATTTGGGCTGCGGTGGGTGTT
Organism: Rutidosis leptorrhynchoides; assembly: GCF_046630445.1. Lineage (NCBI taxonomy): Eukaryota > Viridiplantae > Streptophyta > Magnoliopsida > Asterales > Asteraceae > Rutidosis > Rutidosis leptorrhynchoides. The sequence continues at coordinate 36,879,653 of NC_092340.1, forward strand.
GATCTTCCATTGGACATGATGTTCTAAACAAAAATTTTGACTCAAGTCAAAATCCAGTATTCAAATAGTAATAATACAGTATATGGTAGCCAACATGGAATCAACACATCACATGTTTATTAAGTAACGCATGTAGGTACAAATACCATAGAATCATCATACAGTAATGTAAATAGAACACCGTATAAGAATTAAACAACACAAAGTTCCATTCATAAATAATAAGTTGCATACATCCGCATAGGTTCGTACAATACATAAGTGAAACATGTGTGATGACCCGAAAAATTTCGACTAATTTAAACCAATTCTCTTTATGATTTAATATTATGTAAATATACATATATGTATGTATATATATATATATATATTATAAGATGTACAAGTAAAAACGAAGTAAAACATTAATTGCTACAGTAAAAATAACTTTGCTACAGTAAAACACTATTTGATGTCGACGAACTAGCAAACAAAAACAGAAAAGGCGGCCATGCGATCGCATGGCAAAAACACTGAAAACTCATGCGATCGCATGAGCTACAGTAAATCGAAAAGTACTATAAAAGGTCAGTTTTGCTCGACGAATTTTCATAATAATTTAAGTACGTAAATTTTATATTTATAATTATAATTATAATTTTAATTTTAAGTTTAATAATAATAAAGTATATTCGAGGGTATTTTTAATTCGAGTTTCAAACCGTTTTAAAATAAGGAAATATTGGGTATTGTTCGGGGTATTGTTCTTGAATCCAAGACCAACCATACAGTCGTCTACCATCATTACGTCTACGCAATTTGCCTACAATATTGAATCGCAATATTGAACTGTGAGTTATAGTCTCCCTTTTTAAATGCTTTAAATATTTTTGGGCTGAGAATACATGCAATTTATTTTAAACGCAATAAGACACAAGTACATACAAAATTCTACACTGAGTTAAACCGAAAATCCCTTAGCTTTGGTAACTAGTAGCTGCCAGTACATAGGATATGGACTGGTGGGCGCGAATAATTGTATATGGATCCATAGGGCTTGACATCCCCGTCCGAGCTAGAGCGCTAGCCTTTTAACGGACGTATGTTATTTGAGTTTAAGACACGTTGGTTTGCGTGTATTAAAACGAATGGGGTAATTATCACTATAGCGTTAAGTTTAGTTACCAGGGTGCTCTGTTACGTAGAATCTATTGATAAACTTTTGATGAAACCTTGTGGTCTATCTTTATATATGTTTATGACTCGAGCAATTAAACCTATAACTCACCAACATTCGTGTTGACTTTTTAGCATGTTTTATTCTCAGGTCCTTAGAATGCTTCCGCTGTGATGTGCTTGTTGCCTGCATGGAGTCTCTCATGCTTTGTACAAAGTTTATTGCATTCAAAATAAAACTGCGTTGTGTAATAAATAATTGGACTGTGAAGTCAACCTGTAAATTAAAGACTTATGTATTTTGGGGTTTTGCTTATACTTAAGCACTCGCCCACATGTTTATAACTTTCTATGTTTAGAAAGTCATTTATTTTAATGAATGCAATATTTTATCAAAACGTATCATATAGAGGTCAAAACCTCACTGTGGAATCAATGATTAACGTGCTGCGTCAATAGCGATTTTGACGGGTCGTTACAGTTGGTATCCGAGCTTGAGGTCATAGGGAACCAGAAATTACATTAGTGTGTTTAACTGGTAATTGTTAGGATGCATTAGTGAGTCTGGACTATGACCATATCTGTTGTTACTGATTTTTGCTTATTATTTGGTCAAAAACATTATATGTGATATATTTATATGCTAACGTAATTGTTGTTTCAATTATGTGATAGATGACTTCCTCTAATCCTATCATTTTGTACGACTCAGAATCGGACACTGAATCTATTCTATCCACAACTGAAAAGGGCATTCCAATACCTATTAAAGAAGAAATTGTGTTAGCCGGGGAATCTCAACTCCCGGTAAACCCAGAGGAGGTTCCAGCTCCACCCAGCTTTAGTTTTCCAGAGCCACAGTATCGTTGGCATGGACCCATGATCCCTGGAGTAAAAGAGGATCGTCCATTTCTAAACAAATATGGACATTGGTCCAGATATACCGCCGACGGGCGGGTTGTGCCGATTACGCCTGGCAAATTTCGGTTCATGACCACCGGTACATATTCTTGCAGTTCGTCGTCATATTCTCCTACACATGACTCAGACAGTTCGTCATCAGACGAGATCAGTAAGGAGGAGGATTTCGCTAATGAAATAAAAGAGATCACTAAGGAGAAATTCCAACTTGCAATAGATAATAAAAACAACCACAATAATAAAATGTCCTTAATTATTAAAAAAGAACAGGACCATTCGATCCGTAACCACCCTTATTGTATTAAACCCACTGAGGCAACGGGTACCTCAAAACCCCAACTAAAAATAAAATACACTGCCAGAATGTCTGTCGGACCATGTGCACACAAACAATTGGCAGAGAGAACCAAATGGGAAGAAGTTTCTGATAGTTCTGAATAAACGACCTCGCAACCATAAATCTTCCATGCGCTATTTTATTGCTTATGTGTGTTACTCTATCTTGTTATGTAAAATAAGCATATGTAAAATATCTGTATTGTATGGTATTGTATTATTTTAGTTTATTAATAATAAATGCATGGAATGATTATTTGTATTATTACTTCTTATTATTATTATTACATAATAATGTAGTAACTCGCTATAATTTTTCATAGTGGAATATTATTAGGATTTTAGTAGTTAATTCCTTGTACTAGCTATTATGTATGAACTTAACGGGTAGGTAATACCCTAGAAATAATTATAAAATGCTAATAAGAAGAAAAGGCTTTTATAATAATCGGTTCATATTATTAATATGCTACGATTAACTATTGACAACTCATTTTACCTATAATATTCTATATGATTAAATTATATCTGTTGTGTTTATTGAAGAAACATGTCTCAAATGTCGGATGCTGAGTTTGAGCAACTAGTCGAGAAACGTGTGAATGAAAGAATTGCTGCAGCCGAGGCAGCAAAAGCAACAGCCGAAGCAGCAGCCAAAGTAGCAGCCGTAAACACAAACTCACGAAACGGATGCTCATACAAAACTTTTCAAGGATGCAAACCACAGACGTTTAGTGGAACCGAGGGACCAGTCGGTCTAACCCGATGGTTTGAAAAGATGGAGTCCGTTTTCAAAATCAGTAATTGTGCGAACGGAGACAAGTCAAAGTATGCCTCGTGCACATTGCAAGATGGTGCACTTACTTGGTGGAACAATTATGCTAAAGCAGAAGGAATAGATACGGCATATGATATCTCTTGGGAAGAACTGAAAAAGATGCTAATCGAGGAGTACTGTCCTCGAAACGAGATCAGAAAAATGGAATCTGAGTTACGTAATCTGAAGGTTATCGGCGCGAATCTCAATAACTATGAAAAGCATTTCATGGAACTAGCCTTGTTGTGTCCCGAATTGGTGCCAAACGAGAAACGAAAGATAGAAATGTATATTGACGGTTTATCGATCAATATCAAAGGAAATGTTACATCGTCCAAACCAAATACGATGCAGGAAGCCATGACAATGGCACACCAACTCATGGACCAGATCACAGAGAGTTCGATTAAGGCACCAATTACCGAATTCAAGACAACTGAAGGAAAGAGGAAATGGGAAGACTATAAGGGCAAAAGTACTCATCTGAAGAAACAAGAAACTTTTAAAGGTAAACAAGATGGGGCAACTGCAAGTCCAAACTATAAGGGACCTCATCCGTTCTGCAAAAGATGTTACACACATCATGCAGGCTATTGCCAAGTGGTCTGTGATAAGTGCAACAAGAAAGGACATGTGGCGAAAGATTGTTATGCCACCGTTTCTGAAGTAAAGACAAAATCGACCGATGTCAAGAAATGTTATGGATGCGGGAAGTCTGGTCACTTTATAAATCAATGCCCTGATAAGGAGAAGAACAAAGAACCCGCACGTGGGAGGGCATTTAATGTTAGTGCCAGTAAAGCACGTGAGGATCCTAATCTTGTCACGGGTACGTTTACCGTTAATAATCAACTAGCTTCTATTATGTTTGATACGGGTGCTGATAGAAGTTATATGTGTAAAGACTTTAGTTTTAAACTAAAATGTGCATCATTACCTCTAGACGATAAATATACTATTGAATTAGCTAATGGTAAACTGATAAAAGCCGATAAAATTTGCCATGGTTGCGAAATGAATCTCGCTGGTGAAACCTTCAAAATTGATTTGATACCCGTAGAATTAGGAAGTTTTGATGTAATCGTTGGCATGGACTGGATGTCCAAAACAAGAGCGGAAGTTGTTTGCGCTGAGAAAGCAATCCGCATCCCTCGTAAGGATGAAACGTCGTTAATGATTTATGGGGAGAAGAACAACTCAAAACTGAACTTTATCAGCTGCATGAAGGCCCAGAAACTTATAAGAAAAGGTTGTTATGCTATTCTGGCACACGTAAAGAAGATCGATACTGAAGAAAGAAGCATTGATGACATGCCGGTTGTAAGAGAATATCCCGGAGTATTTCCAAAAGAATTACCGGGGCTACCTCCACTCAGATGTGTAGAATTCCAGATTGATCTCATACCAGGAGCTGCACCTGTAGCCCGATCTCCATATAGACTTGCACCTTCAGAAATGCAAGAATTACAAGACCAGTTGCAAGAATTATCGGACCGTGGATTTATTCGTCCTAGTTTTTCACCTTGGGGTGCTCCTATTCTGTTCGTCAAGAAGAAGGATGGATCTATGAGAATGTGCATAGATTACAGAGAATTAAACAAATTAACGATCAAGAATCGGTACCCATTACCGAGGATTGATGATTTGTTTGATCAATTGCAAGGATCAAGTGTTTATTCTAAGATTGATCTACGCTCCGGATATCATCAACTGAGAGTGAAGGAAGAAGATGTTCCTAAAACCGCGTTCAGAACCCGTTACGGTCACTATGAGTTTCTAGTCATGCCTTTTGGATTAACTAATGCTCCAGCAGTATTCATGGATCTAATGAATCGCATCTGTAGACCGTATTTAGACAAATTTGTCATTGTTTTTATCGACGACATATTGATTTACTCGAAGAACAAGGAAGAACATGAGCAACACTTAAGACTGGTACTAGAGATACTCAAGAAAGAAGAATTGTACGCAAAATTTTCGAAGTGTGATTTCTGGTTACAAGAAGTACAATTTTTGGGCCATGTTGTCAGTAAACATGGAATTAAAGTTGACCCCGCCAAGATCGAAGCCATTAGTAAATGGGAAACCCCGAAGACTCCAACACAAATTCGCCAATTCTTAGGTCTTGCTGGTTACTACCGAAGATTCATTCAAGATTTCTCTAGAATCGCCAAACCCTTAACTGCATTGACTCAAAAGGGAAAGAAGTATGATTGGTCCACGGAACAGGAATCCTCATTCCAGTTATTAAAGAAGAAGTTAACGTCTGCACCCATTTTGTCATTACCAGAAGGAAATGATGATTTCGTGATCTATTGTGACGCTTCGCGCCAAGGTTTAGGATGTGTATTAATGCAACGCACAAAAGTTATCGCATATGCCTCACGACAACTAAAAATTCATGAAAAGAACTATACGACACACGATTTGGAACTTGGAGCTGTAGTTTTTGCACTCAAAATATGGAGACACTATCTATATGGCACCAAGTGTACAGTGTACACCGACCATAAGAGTCTTCAGCATATTTTTGATCAAAAACAACTCAATATGAGACAACGTCGCTGGGTAGAGTTGTTAAACGATTACGATTGTGAAATCCGTTACCACCCCGGAAAGGCTAATGTTGTAGCTGATGCCCTAAGTCGAAAAGAAAGAGTAAAACCTCTTAGGGTCCGAGCTTTGAATATTACAATTCGTACTGATCTCACAAAGCAAATTCAAGCAGCACAGTTAGAGGCTTTAAAAGAAGAAAACGAAAAAGGCGAAATAAGCAAAGGGTTAGAAAAACAACTTGAAGAAAAAGCCGATGGAACCCTGTATTTTGCTGGTAGGATATGGGTACCAAAACATGGTAACCTAAGGTAACTAGTACTGGATGAAGCACACAAAACGAGGTACTCAATTCACCCAGGATACGGAAAAATGTACCACGATCTCAAGAAGTTTTATTGGTGGCCTAATATGAAAACAGAAATTGCTACTTATGTAAGCAAATGTTTAACGTGTGCAAAGGTCAAAGCTGAGCACCAAAAGCCGTCAGGATTACTGCAACAACCAGAAATTCCGCAGTGGAAATGGGAAAGAATAACCATGGATTTCATTACGAAATTGCCAAGGACTGCAAGTAGTCATGATACTATTTGGGTGATAGTTGATCGTCTAACTTAATCAGCTCACTTTCTACCAATAAAGGAGACAGACAGTATGGAGAAATTAGCACGCCTATATTTGAAGGAAGTAGTTTCCAGGCATGGTGTACCCATCTCTATCATATCTGATCGCGACACCCGATTCACATCACGTTTCTGGCAGTCATTACAAAAAGCATTGGGAACTCGATTAGATATGAGCACTGCTTATCACCCACAGACAGATGGTCAAAGTGAAAGAACAATACAAACATTGGAAGACATGTTACGGGCATGCGTGATTGACTTTGGAACCAGTTGGGATCGACACTTACCGTTGGCAGAATTTTCATACAATAACAGCTATCATACGAGCATCAACGCATCGCCATTTGAAGCACTTTACGGTAGAAAGTGCAGATCTCCTATCTGTTGGAGTGAAGTAGGAGAAAGACAACTTACTGGACCAGAAATTATTCACGAAACCACCGAAAAGATCATTCAAATACAACAGCGATTGAAAACGGCCATGAGTCGCCAAAAGAGTTATGCTGATGTAAGAAGAAAACCGCTAGAATTTCAAGTGGGCGACAAAGTCATGTTGAAAGTGTCACCCTGGAAAGGCGTTGTACGATTCGGTAAACGAGGAAAGCTAAGTCCTAGGTACGTAGGACCCTTTGAAATCACCGAAAGAATTGGAGCAGTTGCTTATCGATTAAGGCTACCACAAGAACTTAGTAGTGTTCACGACACATTTCACGTGTCAAATTTGAAGAAATGTTTAGCTGAAGAGGATGTCGTAATTCCTCTTGACGAAATACGAATCAATGATAAACTCCATTTTATCGAAGAACCTGTTGAAATCATGGACCGTGAGGTCAAACAATTAAAACAAAGCAAAATACCGATAGTTAGGGTTCGTTGGAACGCAAGACGAGGACCCGAGTTTACTTGGGAACGTGAAGATCAAATGAAGCAAAAGTATCCACATTTGTTCACTGATATCGCTCATGAAACAGGTACTACTCAAAATTTCGGGACGAAATTTTCTTTAACGGGGAGGTACTGTGATGACCCGAAAAATTTCGACTAATTTAAACCAATTCTCTTTATGATTTAATATTATGTAAATATACATATATGTATGTATATATATATATATATATATATATATATATATATATATATATATATATATATATATATATATATATATATATATATATATATATATATATATATATATTATAAGATGTACAAGTAAAAACGAAGTAAAACATTAATTGCTACAGTAAAAATAACTTTGCTACAGTAAAACACTATTTGATGTCGACGAACTAGCAAACAAAAACAGAAAAGGCGGCCATGCGATCGCATGGCAAAAACACTGAAAACTCATGCGATCGCATGAGCTACAGTAAATCGAAAAGTACTATAAAAGGTCAGTTTTGCTCGACGAATTTTCATAATAATTTAAGTACGTAAATTTTATATTTATAATTATAATTATAATTTTAATTTTAAGTTTAATAATAATAAAGTATATTCGAGGGTATTTTTAATTCGGGTTTCAAACCGTTTTAAAATAAGAAAATATTGGGTATTGTTCGGGGTATTGTTCTTGAATCCAAGACCAACCATACAGTCGTCTACCATCATTACGTCTACGCAATTTGCCTACAATATTGAATCGCAATATTGAACTGTGAGTTATAGTCTCCCTTTTTAAATGCTTTAAATATTTTTGGGCTGAGAATACATGCAATTTATTTTAAACGCAATAAGACACAAGTACATACAAAATTCTACACTGAGTTAAACCGAAAATCCCTTAGCTTTGGTAACTAGTAGCTGCCAGTACATAGGATATGGACTGGTGGGCGTGAATAATTGTATATGGATCCATAGGGCTTGACATCCCCGTCCGAGCTAGAGCGCTAGCCTTTTAACGGACGTATGTTATTTGAGTTTAAGACACGTTGGTTTGCGTGTATTAAAACGAATGGGGTAATTATCACTATAGCGTTAAGTTTAGTTACCAGGGTGCTCTGTTACGTAGAATCTATTGATAAACTTTTGATGAAACCTTGTGGTCTATCTTTATATATGTTTATGACTCGAGCAATTAAACCTATAACTCACCAACATTCGTGTTGACTTTTTAGCATGTTTTATTCTCAGGTCCTTAGAATGCTTCCGCTGTGATGTGCTTGTTGCCTGCATGGAGTCTCTCATGCTTTGTACAAAGTTTATTGCATTCAAAATAAAACTGCGTTGTGTAATAAATAATTGGACTGTGAAGTCAACCTGTAAATTAAAGACTTATGTATTTTGGGGTTTTGCTTATACCTAAGCACTCGCCCACATGTTTATAACTTTCTATGTTTAGAAAGTCACTTATTTTAATGAATGCAATATTTTATCAAAACGTATCATATAGAGGTCAAAACCTCACTGTGGAATCAATGATTAACGTGCTGCGTCAATAGCGATTTTGACGGGTCGTTACAACATGAAACTACAGCTAGATTACATAATGAAATCTACTACAAAATCCCTACGGTGACGGTGGGTGTAGGATGTCCAATATGTGGGACATCTGGTCCTCAAGCTCAGCTACCCGAGCACAGAGGATCTCCACCTCTCTCGTCAGTTCCTCGACAGAGGGAGATGGTGGGGCATGCGGTGCAGTCGGTATGGGTGGTGCTGGTGGTGCAGACGGTCCGGCTCCAGAAGTAGAGGCTGCAAAGCGGTAAGGCTTACGCACAAAAGGATCAGCAGGGTACGGAACAAGCTGCTTACGGGCGTTAACCCTATGACGTCGACCATGAGCGTCAACGAATTGTCGACCTCCATTAATCCCTGGAATGACGGTACCATCGAAACGATACCGCTTCTTCGGCGGGGTGGAGGGTGGCTGTACAGGTGCATCATCTGGGTCCTCATTTGAATTCTCGTCACTAGAGACGTCAGAGGATGAGTCGTCAGATGAAGAATCGGCGGATGATGGGTCGTTTAGATCGGCTGGGGGTGGCTGCACGGGTGGCTCTCCTCGGGCGGCCATCATCTGTCGGTATCTGGCGGGTCCGATTGACACGAGACATCCATCAGGAAGGCGTTGGCATCAATGGTTATGCTCATTACGGAACGGACCTTCCCCAAGTTCCGCGGGAATCACAGCACCACCGGAATGGTGCTGTGGCTCCGAGGGTCCTGGGACAAGTGGAGATGGAATCTCTTGTAGGTCCTCGGCTCCGTCAGAGGTGACCACTGGGTTGGGTGCATGGCTACTGGCTCCAGAGGATGAAGCGCCAGAGTCACTGGAAGGTGTCGACGACGGGATCTAAGAATCAGCAATAATGGCAGGCGAGGTGGCGGATGAGTCTGAGTCGCTCTCCAAAATGATAACGGGCGGGATATCCGACATCTGAACAAGGAAAAATAACTTTTTCCATGTCAGTAAGTCATAAAGCAAGCACGTATTAGGCAAAGTAACTACGACAGTCTAGATCATGTATAGCAGTAAATAGCATGGCAATAATAACGAATTGTACTGAAGTAGCATGCAATCGAAAGCAAATAGTAGCATGCAGTAGTGAAAAAAAGTAGTAGCATACGACATATAGCAGTAAAAGTAAGCAGCAGCATGCAGCAAGTTCCGCAGAAACAAGTAAACTAGCAAGTTACAGATTAGTCCTATTAGTGAATCCTACTCGGTCGGGTCTTGACTCACTAATGCAACCTAATTCCCTACAACCAATGCTCTGATACCAAATGTTATGCCCCGTACAAAACCATCGTGTACGAATCATCAACAACAGGATCATTACAAGGTCAAATACTATATGCGGTTTCAAAGAAGTTTGCATTCATGAATAAAGGTGATGTCTTAACCAACATTAAATATCTTACAACAAATGTATGCTTCAATGAACAGAAGCAATTAGTAATAGTACGTGACCCAATGGTCGTTACAAATCATTGTTTCAAAAGGTAACCTAGCTTGAATGCAAATAAAACGTTTCATGCGGTGACAACTCTAACAAGCGCAGCGGGTGTCTACAAAGCATGACTAGTACAACGGAAGCAAGCAAACCTTAAGCACCTGAGAAAAACATGTATATATAGATGTATTTCGGGTGATAATGGATATATCCGTGGATGGTAAATTGTCATCCATATCCGACCCACGAAATATTTTGGTCATCCATATCCATATCCGTATCCGTTAATCGTCCATTTACATCATCCATATCTATTATAAATGGATCGGATCGGGTGGATGTCCATGGATGCAACATCCATTGCCATCCCTATTGGGGTCTACCATGCTGTTTAAGAAGTCCTAAAGGGAGGTTTTTACCGTTCCACATTTGAGAATTCGGTCTGGTCCAAATGCCCATATGGATTGGTGGATTGGACCCCTGCTATGTGATTCGAGTTTTCGCCCGAAAACGCGTTTGTGTGTGGAAAATGGTCGATGGGTGGTTTCTATCCCCTTCAGTCAAAATTCTAGCTAGTATATTAATTAAATATATTGAGAATATATATATATATATATATGAATATATATATATATATATATATATATATATATATATATATATATATATATATATATATATATATATATATATATATATATATATATATGTATATATATATATATATATATTGCTAATTAAGTGATGTCATTAAAATGTATTTACCAAGCATAAAAATAAATCAAAAAGAAAAAGAAAATTTCTCAAGTAACCTGGATGATGTCATCCCTAATTTAAAAAGCTAAGAAATATTTGAAAAAAATGTTAAGAAATAATAATAATAATTAATCATGGAACTCTACAACACGCTTTTGATACCGCCACTCTCCCAATTAAAAATTTCTACCATCAATCACCTCCTTCAAAACATTTTTGAAATTCAAAATTCATCTCTTCACCATCTACTTCTTTCTTTGTAAGTATACTCATTTTGTTTCCCTCTTTTACATTTATTTTTAATAAATTTTGATTTTGGGTTGTTTTTTCATCATCTTTTTCATTTTTCAGATTCGTGACAGATTCAAAAAGCCTGTATACAATCAAGATTTTTTTCAAGTTCAACAGGTATTCTTTTTTTTTTTTTTTTTCATTTTTGATTTTTGGTTTCTTTCTATTCTTCCTTATCTTTTTAACAAATATTGGATTTGAAGATTTTTAGGGTTTAAATCCAAGAATTTGTATTTAGGACTTTACATTTCAATCTTATCTTCAATTATATTATATGTATCTTTGTTTTAATCCCGAATCTCTTCTTCTTATTTGATTATCTCAGGGCTTTTCGTTTGATTGTGTTAGTTAAGAGCTTTGAGTTTTATTTATTTAATTTATTAATAAAGGTAAATGTAAGCATCTATCTGTACGAGTTTTCTTTCCATTTAGTTTTCTTCAATCGTTTTTCATTAGTATCATGTGATTATTCATTTTTTTAATGATTTGGTGGGTCAAATTAGGTTGAAATATGTAAAAGGAATTTATCGTATTTAGTATGTTTAGTTATTAGTGTGGTACAATCATTGTGTGATTTTTTCTATGTTATTATTCCATGTTCTTTTGTATTTAAGAAAATGATTTGATTAATATCATCTGTTTTTGCATTTGGATTTGAATTGATTTAGGTTGTTCAAGATGGTTATGATTATTATTATAAAAAGAGATGTAGACTAACGGGTACCATCACCATTTAAATTTTAGCTTTATTTCTTATTTATTTCTTATAGTGGTGTGAAAATCTAAATGTTATGTATTTGTATTTGTATTTATATGTACTGGATATCAAATGTTCGATGAAATGCCTCAATGGATTTGCATGAATTTTCCAGGTCTGGGTCTTAAAAGGAAATTGGATTAATGTGTCATATCCCACAGGGTATGAACTATCTGATACGAAACAACTAAGGTGAGTTGTAGATGTAATTATATATAGATTCACATAATGATCAACATAGTGTATATTTTGTGTTAAGCATACATGTTATTATACAAAACCTGTGGTTCTGTTATGAATCTCGACTTTGATTATCATGTTTACATTGTTATGAAAATTAACTGTGCTCCTAGCTTGATTACCGATTTAGTTCAAGAAATTTTTGATACTCTATGTTTTTATACTACACATGAACCAATTGTTTATGCTTTTCAGAAAGAGTGTCCTTCAAATTTGTTCGGTACCATATGCACTAAAATTCTACCTTTTTTGACTTCATATTTTCATTATATTTTGTATTACAGATATTGACACTTGGCTATCTTTATGTTTTTTACTGTATTATTCAAGATTTTCTTCTGGTATGATATTTTATTTCAAATTCTAATAGAGATAGTTTCTTTGGTTTGTTTCATATACAAATAGAAAGTGATAAATAGCTGATGTTTATCAAATGACTTGATTCTTTGCTTGCATTAAGTTGTAGATTTCAACTTCCAATTTGAAAGGTATGATAAACTTTTGGATTTCTATATATAGATTTTGGAATTGTGCTTCACATTTTATTAAGTGGTGTTACTAAATTGTAAGTACCTTTGCATTATGAAATTTTACAATAATGTAATGTGTTTATATAGGTTTGCACACCAAGCGTTTGTGGTTATGTCTCATTGAGCAAATAAAGCTATGCTGAATCATTATGTGCTTTATGTGGATGTTAAAGAATTTTCCTTAAGGATAGGTTATTTTGAATGTATACCTGTGTATGTATCTGCTATTTGGGAAGTTATATCCTATTGAACATAAAAGTGCATTGTTTTGTCTTATGTAGAGTACATCTTATCAAGAAATCTAACATACAATTAGATTATGGATTTCTTAAGGTTTGTATTACTGTTGAAAAGTATGATCATTGGATTTGTTCCTTAATATATATTGTATTGTTATTGTTATTGTTATTGTTATTGTTATGTTATTACTTTACTATTACTATTATTTGAAGCGGTATTACCACTTTAAGATATATGCGGGCTTGATGTGGACTAATATATCTACATTGTATTTGTCACATACATTTGTATTATTTTCAATATCTTGTGTGTTTTTAGTTGTCATCTGCTTCTTAGGATATTTTGATGATGCACAAAGATATTGCAAAAAGTTCTTGGACCCCAATTTGCTCAGATATAATGCTTACTACCGAGGCACCTGATGGTTTGCAAATGTCGAATGTCATGGTACCACATACAAGCTATATACTTTAACTACGCATGTATGGTGCACTTTATGGTTCCAAAAGAACTAACAAGTACTTACATATACATTTGTTCATGTGAAACCATAAGGTGTTGTAAACTTTAGTTGTGCCAAGTAATCTTTTGTTCATGTAAACTTTAGTTGTGCCAAGTAATCTTTTGTTACATACCTTTTTGATTCACATAATCTAATAAAAAAACGGAATTAGATGCAAGTATTATTACTGTTAGTATTATGTACATATGAAATTAAATGCAAGTACCTCAAATTTGTGTTTATCCAGGTGATGATGATAGTGTTCTCGATGCATAATCTTTGGATCTGGCGGTCGGTAATAACTTTATCTCAGAAAAACAACACCTTTAAATAAATATGGAGCTGTCAAGGCCTTCAACAATTGCTCCGAGGAGATGAATAGTGAGCTGAATTCCCATTTAGAAGATTTTTTTTACTCGGTATTTATCTATCCTTTAGTTTTTAATGGTGAACACTAGAGGTGGCAATTTATAACCATTTTCATTTAAATGGGTCTGTTTGGGCTATAATCTATATGTGACAAGGTTCAGGTTAACTTTAAAAAGTACAAATAGTTTAAAAAGAAACAAGCTGAAGAAGCCTTAACGCAATGATTAGATCAACTATGGTATCTCGTGGTAACCATTTATCGATTTATCTTATTTGGTCTATTAGATTTAGAATGCAAACGTTGATACTTTTTATTAATATCATATTAGTGATTACTGAGTTTGGGGATGTACCACTCTCTTATACTGAAACTTCCCAAGAGGCTATGTTGAGCGACTCCAAACCAGGTTTATTTTATGTATTCTAATTATTTAAGTATTTTTGATATCATTCATTAAGTTATTTAGTATATCTTCGTGCTATAAATTAGATTTTTGCAGCTAATGTTGTTTATTATTGATGTTTGTTAGTGGCTGACAACGGGCTGAATCAATAGGTTGGTGAACATGGTTTGTGGTGTCATTATGATAGATGGCAGTGAAACTGCGAAACCTCATCAGGTTGTTGTAATGTTCTTTCGCTAATTTTCTTTCCATATCTTAATTTTCACATGGTTGTTTTACATAATTTTCACTACCTTCAATGTTCGAGTTTGACTTTTGCTGCAACCGGATACACTTGCCTGATGCTTGGTTTTTGATTGATCCCAATTTTAACCTTTTGTTGATGCAATTTGGCATTGTTGATAATTTACTTCTTTAAGGTTAAATTTTGTAGTAATATATGTTAATGATGGGGAATGCTCTAAGAATTATTTTAGAAGACATGTTCTTATGTAGATATACACCACTAATGGGTTCAAATTCCCACCTTAAATGGGTTGAACTTATGATTCCGTTTTGTACTTCGATTTTTTATATGTTTTCCTTAAACAAACCCGTGAATTCACGGGTCTTTTAACTAGTATATATATATATATATATATATATATATATATATATATATATATATATATATATATATATATATATATATATATATATATATATATATAGTGGTAGGATCAAGAGGGAATTTGTAACGACCCTGGATTTTCCAACGTTTAATTAATAATATTTATTATTAATGCTTGTGTTTAATGAATGTATTTTATTACATTTACTTGTTACCGTACATGACTTTGCATGCCCCGATTCGTCTTTGTGACACACGAACTTTTCACGAATAATATTTAGAATATTATATACATTCATGATTAATTTTTATTAATCATTTTTAATTAACTAAGGTTACTAGTTAATTACTTGGGCTTTATTTGTATTAATTGCATACTTACTTGGACTTGGGCTTTTATTATTGTAAATGGACTTGAAAGCCCACCCTACACGCTTAATGGACTTATAAGCCCATCATTTAAGCTAGTGACTTACTAATGGAAGCATGGATTAATTAACATAAGTAAAGGAATCTAGTTACTTGTATCTTTACACGTTGTTCCCATAACCATTTAGCTTTAATACTACTTCAAGCTCACACCACTCTCCCATGTAGAAAGTAGATTTGAACCTTGCCTTGTTGGGAGCCTTTGGCTGTCGGCTTTTGAGGAGAGGGGAGAGGTTTTCATTTTCAAATTTTGATTAGTTATTTACAAGTATTACCTTCTCATTTCTTCACACACACATACTTACATTTTCTCTCAACTCTTTCTCTCATCTTTTCTCTCTAATATTGTAAGTAACATGAACTTTTTCTTCTCCTTTCTTGGCTTTAAAAACCGAAATATATACCTACATCATCATCATCATCATCTTTTACTTGTTTAAGTTACTTGTTGTTTGTTGATTGTTTACTTACTAGTTGCAAGAATCAAACTTCCTAGTTTATTCTTCATATTATCTTGTCATTACAAGAACAAACAAGAACCTAAACTTTCTAGTTTATAGTTCTACATTTAATGCTTTAAAAGATTTAAAGTTCATGAGTTTTAAAATCATACTTGAATCCATGTTTGTAAACTTAAGGTTTACTTTCTTAAAGATCAAAACCTTGGCTTGAATCTTTAAAGTATGAACAACCATGAACTTGTAACTTGTAGACTTAATTTATTTCTTCATTTTATGTACTTTAAAGTTGTGATGTTGTAAATTGGTCAAGTATTACTAGTTAATCTTGATCTCATTTTTCTTGAACCAAAGTTAACTTTGTAAATTCAAGAACATGGAAGCATAACTTTCTAGTTATAACTTCATATACTTGTGTTGGATCTAAGTTTCTATAGCTTATGGTCTTCTAATTTTGTTGTAAACAAGAGCTTATGAGCTTACTGATAATGCTAAAAATGAACATATATTTCATAGCATTATCCCTCAAGAAAGACAAGCTTTTAGTTGCAAATGTTCTATTTACAAGTGATATTCGTTTAAATAATAAAAGGTGAAGACAAAAGACAGATTCGACGAATTAAAGATGCAAACAACCAAAAAGCTCAAAAGTACAAAGTACAATCAAAGTGGTTCAAATTATTGATGAGAAACGTCTCAAAATTACAAGAGTACGAGCCGCAAAACGCAAAGTACAAGATATTAAATAGTATGAAAGGACGTTCGAAAATCCGGAACCGGGACCAGAGTCAACTCTCAACGCGCGACGCAACGGACTAAAAATTACAAGTCAACTATGCACATAAATATAATATAATATATAAATAATTCTTAAAATTATATATATATATTATATTATATATATATAAACCGTCAGCAAATAAACAAACAAAAGTATGTGAGCTGTAAAAGAAGGCCATGCAATCGCATGGCCTGGAAGTGCAAAATCCATGCGGTCGCATGGTGAGCAGATCAGCTCAGGTCCTATAAAGTTCGCGTGTTTTGGCCGAATTAAAACACACTTTTTCTAATCCTCTATATCTCTCTGTAATATATATATATATATATATATATATATATATATATATATATATATATATATATATTATAATTTTAATTTTAATTTTAATTTTAATTTAATAATAATAAGGGTATGTTAGTGAATGTTGTAAGGGTGTAAGTCAAAATTCTATCCGTGTAACGCTACGCTATTATTAATCATTGTAAGTTATGTTCAACCTTTTTAAATTAATGTCTCGTAGCTAAGTTATTATTATGCTTATTTAAGCCGAAGTAATCATGATGTTGGGCTAAATATTAAAATTGGGTAATTGGGCTTTGTACCATAATCGGGGTTTGGACAAAAGAACGACACTTGTGGAAATTAGACTATGGGCTAATAATGGGCTTTATATTTGTTTAATTGAATGATAGTTCGTTAATTTAATATAAAGATTTACAATTGGACGTACCTATAAATAACCACATACACTCGATCGGACACGATGGGAGGGATATATATAAGTACTAATAATCGTTCATTTAACCGGACACGGGAATGGATTAATAGTCAATGGACTTATTAAAACAGGGGTGAATTACGTACAAGGAAAATTGGTGTAATTATAGTTTAAGTCCCCAATTAGTTGGAATATTTGACTTCGGATATAAGAATAATTTGACGAGGACACTCGCACTTTATATTTATGACTGATGGACTGTTATGGACAAAAACCAGATGGACATATTGAATAATCCAGGACAAAGGAAAATTAACCCATGGTAATAAACTAAAATCAACACGTCGAACATCATGATTATGGATGTTTAAATAAGCATAATTCCTTTATTTCATATTTTATCGCACTTTTATTTACTGTCTTTTTATTTAATTGCACTTTTAATTATCGTACTTTTTAATTATCGCAATTTTATTTATTGTCATTTTATTTATCGCATTTTAATTTATCGCATTTTAATTATTGTCATTTACTTTATGCTTTAAATTAAGTTATTTTTATTTTTAATATTTTACATTAAGTTTTAACTGCGACTAAAGTTTTAAAATCGACAAACCGGTCATTAAACGGTAAAAACCCCCTTTTATAATAATAATACTACTTATATATATATTTATATATATACAAATATAGTTTTAAAAATATAGCGTTAAACTTGGCTAGTTCTCTGTGGATGAACCGGACTTACTAAAAACTACACTACTGTACGATTAGGTACACTGCCTATAAGTGTTGTAGCAAGGTTTAGGTATTTTCACTCTATAAATAAATAAATAACTTGTGTAAAATTGTATCGTATTTAATAGTATTTCCTAGTAAAAATATAACTATTTCGTATACACCTCTACGCACATCAAGTATTTTTGGCGCCGCCGCCGGGGAACTGCTTAAACGCCGGAAGCGAAACGCTATATATATAAAAAAAAAGATTTTTATTAAGTTTAATTTCTTTTTGTAAAAATACGTTTTAAAAATTTAAAAATACAAAAACAAGAAAAAGAAAAATATATCTATATTTTTAAGTTTAGTTAAATTAAAAAGTTTATATTTTTATTTATTGTGAAAAAGTTATAAAACTAATAAGTAACATTTATATACTAAATATATTTATATCTTATATATTTAAAAAAACAGATAAAAAAATAAAAATAAATAAGTAATCGGGCTACACTGTAGCAGCCCAATTTATGATCTGGATATTTGGGCCATGTGATCGCATGGACCCGTAGGCTAAAACTCATGCGATCACATGAGTTAGCCTGACACACCCAACTGAACCTGGAACATCAATAATTACGAAATATTATTATTAATTATTATTATTATAAACCCTAATTAGGGTTAGTTATTAAATTATTTAATTTTAGTTTTAATAAATTTGTAATATTTAGTTTAAATTAGTTTTAATAAATATATAAACTTAATACTTTTATAAAATAATAATATAAAAATAATATTTTTATAAAATAAATAATTTTATCACTTTTTATATCTTTTTATATTTCGTATCTTTTTAATCGTTTATTCGTAAATTGTATGTTTATCGTTGTAATTAGTTTTAATATAGTTTTGCCATAGTTATTTTTATTTCTAGAATTTTAAGACTTTGCCGTAAAATCCCTTAAGTGCTTTTTCTTTACACTAAGATATAGGTGCTTTAGAATTTTGAGACGCCGTTTTATAAATTTTAGTACCTTTTTAAGTAATTGCCGTTTTGGATATAGAATTCCTTTAAGCTTTAATACTTTTAGACGTAACTTTTATTTTTTAATTTTTATACTTTTAAGTTTCGACGCGCTACTTTCTTATTTTGATTTTTCGACCTTTTATTTTTTGACGTTTTTCGACGCGCTCTTTTTCTTTCTTATTTTTCGACGCTCTAGTTTTTAGGACATAGAATTTTCTATTTCTTCTCTAAAATTTCTTTAAATTTCAACGAAAAATTATTTTAAGTGGTTAAATTGATAGACATCCAAAATTTTCTGGTTCGTAGTAATAGTTGGATTTGTTAGTGGCGAGTTGTGGGCTTCCGATTTAAAGGGTCCTGGCTACCTGTTGCATCTATTGGCTATTCGAAACGTGGGCAAAATCAGAAAAGTCTATTAATTTGATAACTTATATAATTTTTATTTTTATAACTAATAGGATATTCAGTGAATGCACCGAGCAAAACGTTCACCACTGATGTGCGGAAACGTAACCTTTATTTATGAACGGATTTGAGTTGTTTTGTTACACGAATTGATTTATTGTATATGTGGTATTTTATTGATTTCAGGTTGATTTCACACATATATATAGGCAACTAGTCCTATCCGTGTAGTTTAGTTTGTTGGTAAATCCGATTCGTTCCACAGGGAGATGGAGTGTTTAATGGTTTTTAATAGTCTTTGATGTCAAACTTAATTAAAGGGGGTTTTGGATTAGGCAATTGTAAAATAACAGTAAAAGAAAATAACTAAAACTAATTTACTAAATAAAATTACAAGATTACAAAAATTAACTTAAAAAGGAACTAAATGAAAATAAACTAATTATGATGCATTAATTATGTTACTAAATGGTAAATAGTAAAATAGTAATTTTTAATGAAACTATATATTTAGAATTTTGTTTTGAGCAATTACAATAGAAACTTATTTAAATTAACTAAAATGCATTTTTAGTAAAACTAATACAAATTAAAAGGAATTTAATTAATTTACTAATTATAAACTAATTACAATTTATAAACCTATAATAAGTAATACTAATTTTAGGATTAAAACATGTATTTTAAGTATTTTAAATAACTTTAACTAATTAACTTAATTAAAATAACTAAAATAACTAATAACCTAAATATAAATATAATTAAATAACAAAAACCCTAATTTTAACCTAGCTGTACTGTAGCCGCGTTTTAGCCTTACACGATTCGTGTGATGATACACGATTCGTGTACGTTTAAAAATATGTGACAACTTAACTGTTACGAAAATTAAATGTTTTTATGTATTTTTCTAATATTTTAAAATGGTAAATCGTAAATAATAATAATAATACTTTTATAACAAATATAAATAAGATAAATGGGAGTGTTTACTTAATTGTGTCACCCCTAGGTCCATGGATTGTTTTAAGTTTTACGCCCTATTAAAATGTTCTAGTATCAAACTTTACATTTTTCTCTCGAATAAACATAAGGTTACAACTTAACTAAATAAAATCTAATTTTCATCGGATTCTTTTTAGAAAGCTACTATTCCCCAAGTATTTAAATTGAGACCTAGCCTAGTTTTGACCTTCGCCAATACCCAAATTATAACGGTTTCCCTTTTTATAATTTCACTGTCATGTAATTTATTGATATCACCCAAACCACCGAAGTTTATTTCTAAATTGGTGTTAATAAATTATCCATAAATTCGTCTAGATCACTTTTAATGTTGAAGCTTAATTTATGTAAATAAAAATAACTTTCGTTATTTGAATTTAATAAATTAAGTGGCAAGGGTTAAATACCTAATTACATAAAAATGGTTCTTTTTAACTAGGCTCAATATTAAAAATACTAAAGTTACATTTTAACTTTTACAGATGGTAACAATCCATTTCACTAGGGGCTCTACATTTAAGCAAACACTAGGGAAATTTAGCTATTCATTACACTAGGGTAGACATAAAAATATAGATATGCAAACATAATAACAACGCTAATTTTAACAGAGTAAACTTACTAAAATATCTTCACTTGCATTAACTTCAAACGGTAGAAAAATTACAATAATAACACCCCTTTCACGCGTACAATAACACCCTTTATCACGAACAATACCCCCTTAATATTTGAAACTAATCCTAATAATTGAACTTTGAAACTAAAATGTAAATAATACTGATAATAAAAGTGACAATAGTATGTGTATAGTAATTTTGTGTTGTAATCTCCTGTGTGTAATATATGTGTCTTGATCTCTGTACGTACTCCATATTTATGCTTGAAAAATTAGTAGTTGGTGAAGTTTAGTTGGTCAAAAAGCTAGTCCATTTGCTGAATGTTTGAGTCAAAAGTCTGCACCACTTGAAAAGAAATGTTTTAAAACCATAAAGCCAGCCGCCCCTTCTGGAAATCCGGAACAGTACTTTGGCCTAACATTACACGATTCGTGTATGGCTACACGATTCGTGTAAGACCAGATATTCTACACGATTTGTGTACCACTACACGATTCGTGTAAGAGTAAACAGAAATTTTCTTCATTTTTCTTTTTCAGTTGTTCTTTGTTGATTCCGTGTTGACGTGTACTGACTTGGCACTTTACATTTGAACTTCTTTTCTTCATTTATCTTGTACTTTCATTCGGATAAACGTTTCTTGATATAAATCTGGTTTAAAACTATCGTTTTATCGTCGAATCTTCAAATAGTAAGCTCTTATCCACTTTTGTCATTTTTCTCGTGAAATGCGCGTTGAATGTCTTTGTAGATGATAAAAACCTATGAAATATAAGTGATATTGCGTCGAATAATATGTATGTTTAGAGCAATATCAAAATACCCCACACTAGAACGTTGCTTGTCCTCAAGCAATTACATCTTTTAACAGAGTTAGAACATTATATATTACACAACACACACTACACGAAATGAAACACACGCTATATGAAATATATTACACAACACAGTATTTATTGGATCACACGCACACCACACGAAATGAAATTCTGACAACAGAAACAAACATGAAACTCGTGATTAGGGTTTTAAAAATTTAGATCCTTAGGGAAAATTGGACCTTAAGAAAACATTTTATCATTTTAAACAGGATAAAAAGCTAGCTTTTACACTAGACTCATTTTCCGAAATTTTAGTTAATAAGGTCATGTGCATTCAAAGTTATTCTGGTTTTGAACAACCGCACGGATAACATACTACCCCGGTAAACATACTTTCTCGGTTCAGAGAACGCGATGAGATAGCACTTATCAATTGTGAGTGTTTTGGTGTCATCCACAGCTAATCTGGTAATGATAGCGACACGGAACAAGTATCAAACCTTTACAAATCTCCGGTGTTGAAGGAGTAAGATAGGAATGATACAGGAAAATAGTTATATATATATATATAGTTTTTTTTTTTTTTTTTTTTTTTTTTTTTTTTACTAAAATATCTTCACTTGAAAAATACATGGTAAATGACAATGCAATTTCGTAAGAACTTAATATGGTGAACCGAAATGTATCGTGATATTTCATAAGTTTCTGAATCGTCGGTGGATATATCGAGTATGCAATCGGATTAATCGGTATTTTGAAATTGTGGTTGAAAGGTTTTTTTTTTTGGTATTTGTTTATTTTGGTGGGTGGTTTGAATAGTATGGATGGTGGTTTAGGTAATGATTTGGTTGAGAGGTAATCGGAAGTGTTTGGTTATGATGGTGGTTCTAATTGAAGGGTGTTTCAAAAGTTGGTTTAAGATTTGTATATAGTACACACGCACACATTTGAACACACGCTTTTCTCGTATAACACACACTTGATACACACTCACACTTTGAAGTATACACACCAACACGAATCACAATTTCATGAAACACACGCTTTTCTGAATACTCACGCTTTTGGGTACACGGGACAATAGATTTCAATGGAATGAAAAATTTGATCCTAAGGAAAACAGGATCTTTCATTAAAACATTTTGATTTTTTGAAAAGGATAACAAGTCTGTTAAGACAAGTTTCCGTAATTTGAAAATCCAGATATTCCTGATGAGCCATGAGTTGTCAAATCTCAATCTGTAGTTTTGTGCTGAAATTGATTTAATTGCACATTCTGAGATTTTAAAAACGTGTTTTCTTTTTCTTTTATCCTTTCTTATAGTTGGTTTTACCTTTTCATATGTTTTTAATCAAATAACTTGTTTTTCTAGGGTATAGCGATGATACTTTCTGTTTTTGACAAGTATATTTGTTTAAAATTTTTCAAAATTTTCTCAATTTTCGTAAAAATGACCAAGTTATAAGTTCTCGAAAATTTATATCCCCACCCCACACTTATTTTTTTTGGAATGCCCTCATTACAACAAAATAGATTAAAATATATAAATGTGAGAGCTTAAAAAGTGTAAGGTTTTTAGAACTTCCTTTGTTAACCGATTTGAATTTTTTTTCAAATTGTTTTACCTATGATTGTATCCAATTTTTGTATCACAATGCATATCCGTGTTTGGTTTCATTTCATCTTATTGCATTTCCGTTTGTACCTGTCAAAACCATGTTAAAAACATATAAGATATGGGGTTGTACTTCAGTCGTACAAAACAATTTTACCCCACACTAATTTCTTGCAAAAATATAATCAAACATAAGAAACATAAAAATGTAAAAATACACACCACACAATTATATGTTATTACAAACCATAAAAATAAAAATGTAAATGTTCAAAACAATAGAACTAGAACTAATCAAATGGGCTCCAATATGGGCCTCCTCGTTCGCCCTCCTCCTGCTGCTGTCGTTGCCGTTGCTCGTTTAGGCGTTGTTCCTCGTAGAAACGCCTATATGCATCCTGACTCGCGGCAATGGCGGCGTTGTGATCATATGGTGGAGGTAGAGGGTCATTGGGTGACTGCCATGGGGGATATGATGGAAAGGCTGAGGGTGCGTATGATTGTGGGTTAGACGCGTATAAATATGCCTGTTGGTGCGCCCACTCTAATTGATTTCCTATTCCCCTCTGATCATATCGGATGTTGGACAACATACTATATTGATCTAATTGGGTCTGCCTGATGTCTAATTGGGTATGCCTAATGTCCCCTAACTGCCGAGATAAAGCCGTGTACTGATCTTCTGATCTGACTCCCCAGTTTTGATAAGAGTTACGTACATCCAAACTCAATGAGTTAAATGAGTTTTGGAGCATATCAAAATCAGAAGTACCTGTATGAGATGAGCTAGCCTGATCTGTATCTCGTCGTCTCCTCCTGGCTTCCCTCTCGGGTTCGTCATCCTCTTCCATGGGTTCCTGAGGCGCAACTTCCTGTGGCCTTAAACTAATCACCCCAGCCCTCACACGTATGGCCTTAGCTGTCCTATACACATCCAATCCTAAGGTGCGAACCTGTTGATTTATCAGTTGGATTGGAGGTGCGAAGTCGTTCGGGTTGATATCGAACCAGGATGCCAAACACGTGATATAGTGACCCCCCGACATGTCACTGTCTCCTCGAGCACCCTTACCTACATTGGCCAAAAAGTAGGCCACTCCATAGGGTATACTAATATTAGTTTCCCTATCTCTAATAACATCCAAATACCAAAGGTCGACATAATTAATCCTATCTGTAGTAAGGAATGCCCTTTGGTTAATCGTGTTCGCTATAAATTTATGAATTAATCGATAGCGAATATCTTGGATCTTAAGGTATGATTCTCGGCCTGCTGTATATGAATTTCTTCCAGAAAAAGATCGCCAGACGCTGACAGAATCATAATCTCCTGAATACCTAGCTCCTGTAAATATAAATTCCCAAAAACCTGGAGCAATCATATCATCACCCTCATAAATCCCTAAGGCCATAGTTATGTCGCCTAGGGACATTACTCTATCAACCCCACCCAGTCGGAATTGTAGGAAACTAGTATCTTGGACAGTTGCGGGGCGGGTATTCATCCTAACAGTAGAGTAAAATTCTAAACACAATTCCCTATATACAGGAGCAGTCAAACGAAATAATCTCTCCCAGTCATTAAAATACCTAATTACCCCAAATTCATCCGTGTAGCTTTGGGTTAAAGTATTCTTTATCTGTGTATCTAAATTAACTGGGGGACCTAGGGGAGTCCAATCAACAATGCAAACTTGATTGATTGTTCGATTTACCAGAGTAAGTAAATCCTTAACTTTTTGTACCCTTTGGCTTAATTCCATAGGAAATTGAAGAATCGGGTGTAGTTGCAAAAGCTGTTGTTCCATTTCGGGCGTAACTTGATCTTGTTGTTGGTTTACTGCCCTCATTCTAATTGGTCCCTGCATAACATTTTCAAAACAAGGAGATCATCCCAATAGGATGTGTCAATGTTAGCAAAGATTCTAATTTCAACAAACAACTTTGTTGTCAACACCACCTTAATCAATTTAATTCAACAAACTTAGAAGATTTAGTTCTATAATTCAAAACAAAGCAAAAACAAACCAAAAAATCACAAATCAAAAATCAAGTTTCATATAGAAAGTTTAATTCACAAGTGAAAACACGTAATTTTTCTTAGCATATCTAATTCAATTCAATCACATTGCGCGTATCTCAGCTTCTAAATCATCCTTAACATCATTAAAACGCATACTTGATTCATAGAAATGACAAAACTTAACAAATTTAGGCTAAAATTAAAAATCACACAATCAAGCAATCAAAATCATGTTCACAAGTTCTATCTACTAACAAAACACTCAAAAACAACTAATTACAACCAAATTAACACACCTCAGTTTCAATTTCTCAATTTTCCCCAATTTTGTATAAACCCTAATTTTCAATCACCAATTAAACATCAATTTCTTATGCTAATCGGGTTTATTATGTTACTAACAACATATATATAACAATAATCAAGCAAAAATCAACAAAAACATGCACAAAATTCGGATTATAACTATAAAGAAAAATAATGAAAAACTTGAAGAACACTAATAAAAATGGGTTAAAAATCCTTACCACTCTTGGCATGATGAAAGATTGAAGAATTAGAGAAGATTGAGAGTGTTAATTTAAGTATTTGGTGCGAATTTGGGTGTTTTGGGTGTTTGGTCTCGTCGCAGCAGAAAAAAATTAGGAGAGGAGTGTTGAAAACAGACTGCTGCTCGTCCAGTTATGTTCAGGTTTTTTGGCCTTACACGAATCGTGTACCACTACACGATTCGTGTAAGGCTTAATTTCCAGTTGTATATTTTTTTTTATATAACTTATAATTAATTAAATTTATAATCTCTTTTATAGATTTATATTTGTAACGGAAATTCGGTTTTTACACCTGTTCTTTATCCGTTTATAAATCTTAAAAATAAATTTATAAAATTCAATTCATTAATAGTTAAAGTTTTTAATGTTTTTCTGAAAACAAATTCAAAAATAAAATAAAAACACTCTATTTTTGTGTTAAAAATATTAACATTTTTAATTTTAGAACAAGTACATAAAAAATTAAAATTACATAATGTAAAATACACTCTATTTTTATTTAACTTAAAATCAATTGAATTCAAAATATCTTTTATAAATTTATATTTGTAACGGAAATTCGGTTTTTACACCTGATCTTAATCCGTTTATAAATTTTTAATTTCAATTTATAAAATTCAATTAATTAAAAGTTTAAAGTTTTTATAGTTTTATCGAAAGTAAATAAAATAAAAACAAGTACATGAAAAATAAAAATTAAATAAATAAAAATTCACTCTATTTTTGTTATATACCCTTAAATCAACTAATTTTCAAACTTAAAACTTTGTTTCCTATCGTCTAGGTAGAGATTAATTTCGGTTGTCAAACCTATCATTATCCACGACAAAGATTTACAAGTTATATATTTTTACGGTTATTGATAAAAGAGTATATTTTTGCAATCTACTACAGACTTTTAGAATTTAACAAATATTCTGTACAATTTTTGAAAAATAAAAATTCAGTTGTGACACCTAACATTTTCATTTTCAAAGAAACAAGTTAAACTCAAGGCGTTTCACCTCAATTTAGTAGAAAGAATTTTTTTTTTTTTTCGTGGTTTACTATTTAACAGATATCTTATGAATCCAATAAGAAATTTCGTGCAATTTGAAAAACGATAATTCAGTTGTAACACTTAACATTTATCGTTTTTAATGAAAACATATTGAACTCAAGGTTCATCACTTTTAAATGGTAGACCATTTTAATAGAACATACAATAAACAAAAACAAACCAAACACACCAAAACATTACACACAAAAAAAAATGCACAAATACACAATTGGCGAGAAAAAGATTTAAAGAGTGAAGCCTCGTTGGCTCGCCTCGTAGTGGAGTCGCATTATTTCGCTCCCCATTGCTTCGTAGGCGTAACCTCACTGGTTTAAGAGGTTTTCTTCTGCACATTTTAAAGGCCCTTCTCGGCATAAGGTTACGTACTCGTAATTAGAGTCCGTTTGGTTCTTTGGGCAATCTCCGGAGTGAGTCGGTTTTCCACATTTCACACATTTACCCAAATTACGTGCTCTACGCCTTTTAGCTGATTTAGATTTTCCTCTTGCATAGTTTGTCTCATTTAGTTTCTGTCTTTCTTCTTTCCTTGCCTTATCGCATCTTTTCTTAATATCTAACACCACATCCCTCGGTAAAATCTTATCGCACTTTAAAATGAAATGGTTGTAGATATACTGACTGCGCATCTTGAAATTACACAATAAAAACAAAAAGAAATTAAAAAGGTAGAATGGAGGGAGAAGACTAGTTCTTTAGGGTCTGCTAGGGAAAGACCAATCTAACCCCACTCTTAAAGATAAGAATAAAAATCGAGAATGGAGTTTAAAACCTTAGAGTTACCCTGAATTTATTTGTCCTTAGGGTAGAAGGTGGTTTCGTCTCTTTCCGTAGTATTGATTTCTTCAAAGTATAACTTTAGTCTGTGTCCGTTCACTTTGAAAGTTCCACCGTCTTTACCATACAACTCTGCATATCCAGATGGAAAAAACTGTTTTATTATATATGGCCCATTCCATCGGGATCTAAGTTTACCAGGTGAAAACTTGAAACGTGATTGGAATACCAATACTTTATCCCCTTGTTCAAATTCTTTCTTTTTTAATCGTGCATCGTGCCATACTTTAGTTTTTTATTTATATGTTTTAGAATTTTCGTAGGCTTGTAATCTTAATTCATCTAGTTCGTTAAGTTGTGATAACCTATTTTCTCCGGCTTGTACAAGGTCAGTATTACATTCTCTCATAGCCCAATACGCCTTGTGTTCAACTTCAACAGGTAGATGACACGCTTTACCGTATACAAGTCTAAATGGTGTGGTACCTATTGGTGTTTTATACGCAGTCCTAAAAGCCCACAACGCGTCATCTAACTTGCGCTGCCAGATTTTAGGGTTGTTATTAACCGTCTTCTCAAGTATGCGTTTTAAGGCACGATTCGTGTTCTCCACTTGACCACTTGTTTGCGGGTGGTACGGAGTAGAGAAACGATGAGTTACGCCATACTTCTTCAACACCTTTTCAAGAAGGTTGTTGGTAAAATGTGTTCCTCGGTCGGATATGAGTGCTTTTGGGATCCCAAAGCGTGAGAAGAGATTTTTCAAGAAGTTTACCACCACCCTAGCATCATTTGTAGGCAAAGCTTTTGCTTCAGCCCACTTGGATACATAGTCAACGGCTACTAGTATGTACTTGCACTTATGTGAACTTGGAAAGGGTCCCATGAAATCGATTCCCCAAATGTCAAAGATTTCACAAACTTGGATGCCGGTCTGAGGCATCTCATCCTTTTTCGTGATGTTACCCGTTCGTTGGCATGCGTTACAAGTCCGAACGAAATCATGGGCATCTTTAAAGATCGTGGGCCAATAAATGCCCGATTCAAGGATTTTTCTTGCAGTGTGGTTTGGTCCGAAATGACCGCCGGTTGTCCCTTGATGGCAATGCTCAAGAATTTGTTGAGCTTCTTGTCCGTACACACAACGGCGAATTATTTGATCCGCACCAACACGAAATAGGTCTGGGTATTCCCAGAAATAAGATTTTAAATCCGCAAAGAATTTCTTCTTTTGCTGATAAGTAAGTCCTTTTTGTAGAATGCCTGAAGCAAGATAGTTTGCAAAATGGGCAAACCATGGGATTTCAGATTCTTTTTCAACCCTCATTAGAGATTCGTCAGGAAATGTGTCCTTGATGATTGTGTAATCAAGTTTATCTAATTCGGGGTTTTCAAGTCGGGATAAATGATCGGCAGCTAGATTCTCAGCTCCTTTCTTGTCACGTATCTCAATGTCAAATTCTTGAAGTAAAAGAACCCAACGTATGAGACGATTTTTTGCATCTAGTTTCGAGAATAAATACCTAAGTGCCGAATGGTCCGTGTAAACAATGGTCTTGGACAACACCAAATATGATCGAAATTTATCAAATGCATAAACAACCGCTAGGAGTTCTTTTTCCGTGGTGGTATAATTAATTTGGGCTCCCGTTAGAGTTTTACTTGCATAATAAATCGGAAGAAAATGATTATCGGGACGTTGTCCTAAAACAGCACCTAAAGCATAGTCGCTTGCGTCACACATTAGCTCAAATGGCATACTCCAATCTGGAGATACCATAATGGGAGCTTGTGTGAGTTTTGACTTTAGAATCGAGAATGCATTCTCGCAATTAGTGTTAAAGTCAAATGGAGCATCCTTTTCAAGAAGCTTGGTCAATGGGCGGGCGATTTTAGAAAAATCTTTGATAAATCGCCTATAGAATCCTGCGTGACCAAGAAAGCTTCTAATTGCTTTAACATTTGATGGTTTAGGTAGCTTAGAGATAACTTCAATTTTAGCTTTATCTACCTCTATTCCCGCACGAGATATTTTGTGACCAAGTACAATGCCCTCCTTCACCATGAAGTGGCATTTTTCCCAATTTAGGACCAAGTTTGCTTTCTCACATCGGATAAGCATACGTTCTAGATTGAAAAGACACGATTCAAAGGAGTCTCCAAACACGGAAAAGTCATCCATGAAGACTTCCATACAATCCTCTACCATATCATCAAAGATTGCCATCATGCACCTTTGAAAGGTTCCGGGTGCATTGCATAAACCAAACGGCATGCGGCGATAGGCAAAGGTACCGAAAGGACAAGTGAATGTGGTCTTTTCTTGGTCGTTGGGATCAATTGGAATTTGGAAGTAACCGGAGAAACCGTCTAAAAAGCAATAATATTCTTTTCCCGCTAATCGTTCAAGCATTTGATCAATAAAAGGTAACGGGAAATGATCCTTTCTAGTGGCATCATTTAGACGTCTGTAATCAATACAGACTCTCCAGCCGGTAACTGTTCTAGTTGGGACGAGTTCGTCCTTTTCATTTAATATAACGGTTGTACCCCCCCTTTTTGGGTACTACTTGTACTGGACTAACCCATGGACTATCGGAGATGGGGTAGATTAACCCGGCGTCAAGAAGCTTGACGACCTCCTTTTTAACAACCACTTTCATGTTGGGATTTAGCCTGCGTTGTCTTTGTACTACGGGTTTGTAGTCATTCTCAAGGAGAATTTTATGTGTACAATAAGACGGGTTTATTCCCGGAATGTCGGTTGTTTTCCAGGCTATAGCCTTTTTATGGGTTTTTAATACAGAAATTAGCTTATCCTTCTCATTATCTGAAAGATGTGAAGCAACAATTACTGGTAATTTAGATGTACCTTCGAGATAAGCATACTCCAAGTGTTTGGGTAGCTCTTTAAGCTCTAGTACGGGTGGTTCTTCTAAGGAATTTTTTATACGAAATCTATCTTCATTTTTGATTTCCTCAAACGATTCCTCTTCCATGGGAATTTCTTCTATTATGGTCTCGTCATCCGTGACCACCTTCATCAACTCATCAAAATCTTTATCAATATTGAAGTATTCATTCTCACTTACCGGGGCTAACCCCGGGATATCAATTTCAAGTAGCTCCTTCAATTCATTATCGACACAAAGATCTATAACATCAATTTGAAAACAAGAGTCATCGGTAGAAGTGGGTCTTTTCATGGCTTTGTCAATGTGACAAATTATTCTCTCGTTTCCCACACCTAGACTCAATTGTTCTTTTTGGACATTAATGATAGCATCTGCAGTGTTTAGGAAAGGACGTCCTAAAATGATAGGAACTTTTGTGTCCTCTTGCATTTCTAGAATAACAAAGTCGACGGGAAAGATAAGTGAGCCAACTTTTACAAGTATATCCTCGGCTATACCTATGGGAGTATCAAATGATTGGTTTGCTAATCGAATACCCATCCGGGTTGGTTTTAAGTCTCCTAAGTCAAGTTTTAAATATAACGAGTAAGGCATTAAGTTAACACTTGCACCTAGGTCGGCTAGTGCATCGTACACTACCGAATCACCCATCATACATGGTATGATAAAACTACCAGGGTCTCCTAATTTTGGAGGTACATTTTGTTTCTTTAAGATGGCCGAACATTCCTCATGGAGGAATGTGGCAGAAACGTCGTGGTATTTACCCTTCGAGGATATGAGATCCTTTAAAAACTTCCCGTAATTGGGCATATCCCTAAGAACCTCCGCGAATGGCATGTTAATGCTAATTTGCTTAATCATGTCCGCAAATTTCTCATACCGCCTTGCGAGTCTGTCTTTCTTTAATGCTTTCGGGTAAGGAATAGGTTCCTTATGCACCTTTACTGGTGGTTCTTCACTTTTCTTTGGTATGACCTCAGGTGGATCATCTTTCTCTTGTTCTTTATCAACTTGCTCATTTTCATCAACCGGTATTTGTAAAACAGAAGGAGATAAAGAAACTTCCGGGGACTTAAGAGTCTCCGGTTTAGTAGTTAAGCCACTTCTAGTAGTTATAGCATTTACATGCTCGTTCCTTGTTTGGGGGTTGTTGGGATTCACTTGAGTATTTGAGGGGAGAGTACCTGGTGGTCTCTCTGATAGTAACTGTGATATCCTTCCAACATCCCTTTCTAAGTTTTGTATTGTGGCTTGTTGATTTCGGATTTGCTGAGTTTGGAGCTCTGCATTTTGCTCGTGCTTAACCATAAAATCTCTTAAGAGATCTTCTAAACCAGATTTCCTCTCAGGTTGAGGTTGCATAATTGCTAATGGTTGTGGTTGATTGAATGCTAGTTATTATTATTTTGATAGTTATTATTATTTTGATAGTTATTATTATTTGATCCTGAAGGTCCTCCTACTTGATAGCTGTTTATAGGAGGATATTTTCGGTTGTTTGCTTCTATAGCTGGAAAATCACTGAAGTTCATTTCACCTTTTCGTAAGTATCCTAAGAAATTTGCTTGTTCTTCCATTGTACTTTGATCACAATCTCTAGTAAGATGGGGACCTTGGCACAGTTCACATCCTACTCTGATAGCATGCATTTCCTTGGTTACTTTCTCGATTTGCCTTGCTTGATTTGCTATTTGAACTTTTAAAGAAGCAATTTCATCACTGCTTTCAATACTAGCAACATTTGATGATCTAGAAAATTCTATTTCTTGATGCCAATTATGAGAATGGGAAGCTAAATCATCAATGATTGTGTGAGCGTCTTCAGGTGTTTTCTTCATGATCGAACCTCCGGCTGCAACATCTATATCTTTTCTAGTTGCCACATTGACTCCTTTATAGAATATTTGGACCTTTTGGAATGTATTCAACCCGTGTTGAGGACATATTCGAAGCATTTTATTGAATCGGGTCCAAGCTTCATAAAGAGTTTCACTAGGCTTTTGTTTAAAGTGATTTATGTCACTTTGTAATTTTGCTGCTTTTGAAGCAGGAAAGAATTCTGACAAAAATTTATCCATCATATCATTCCAGTTTTCAATATAACCTTCTGGTAATGAGTCTAGCCAATCTCTTGCATCATCTTTTAAGGACCATGGAAAGATTTTTAAACATGCAACTTCATCGGTGACATCTTTGATTTTGAAAAGCTTGCAAATGCTTACAAACTTACGAAGATGCTCGTTAGCATCCTCATTTGGGGCTCCACCGAATTGACATGTATTAGTTACCATGTGTAAAAATTGACCTTTTATTTCAAAGCCATCACTCATCGTGGGTTGGATGATTGCGTGGCCTTGACCTTTTCTTGTGGCCTTCATTAATGCCTCCATCGTTTGATTTGTATCAGCCATTTCTTCTTCTTCTTTAATAATCGGCTCTATGATTGGTTGAATTATTGGTTCAGAGTCGGATTCTAAGAAAAGTGAATCTAAATTTTTAGCAAGAGATTCTACTTCTTGAGCTCTTAAGCGTTCGTGGAATTTTCTTTCGGGTTCAGGATGTGAGGGAGTTAATTCAGCGTTGGAGGAACGTAAGTTCATACATTAATTTCTATTATGAGATCACTTCACTAAAGGTTTATCTAGGGTTACCTACTTGTTTCTCTTTTTTTTTTTAGTGTTTTTCGGTGTTTTAAAATTACTAGTACTTCCTATTTCTTTTTGTTGTTTTTGTCCTTTATTAATTCTTTGAGGTTCCGGATTAAGTTTAACGAGTTTAGGATTGAACGGATCATACAATTTGGGAAATTGTACAAAGAATTAAAGGATTTATTCAAAAACTTTGAACTTTCTTGGAAATGAATTTCCTCGAGAGGATCGAATAACATAAAAACAATGATAAAAACCCTTAAACAAACAGATTTTCCTTCTGATTTTGCCCACGTTTTGAATAGCCAAAAGATGCAGCAGAGGGGCAGGATCCTTCTATTGACCAATAAAATTGGTGATCCAACAACCCGGTCCACGTACAAATCCAACTACTACTACGAATCAGAAAAATTATCTATTTATTTAACTGCCAAGTCCCCGGCAGCGGCGCCAAAAAGTTGATGTGCGGAAACGTAACCTTTATTTATGAACGGATTTGAGTTGTTTTGTTACACGAATTGATTTATTGTATATGTGGTATTTTATTGATTTCAGGTTGATTTCACACATATATATAGGCAACTAGTCCTATCCGTGTAGTTTAGTTTGTTGGTAAATCCGATTCGTTCCACAGGGAGATGGAGTGTTTAATGGTTTTTAATAGTCTTTGATGTCAAACTTAATTAAAGGGGGTTTTGGATTAGGCAATTGTAAAATAACAGTAAAAGAAAATAACTAAAACTAATTTACTAAATAAAATTACAAGATTACAAAAATTAACTTAAAAAGGAACTAAATGAAAATAAACTAATTATGATGCATTAATTATGTTACTAAATGGTAATTAGTAAAATAGTAATTTTTAATGAAACTATATATTTAGAATTTTGTTTTGAGCAATTACAATAGAAACTTATTTAAATTAACTAAAATGCATTTTTAGTAAAACTAATACAAATTAAAAGGAATTTAATTAATTTACTAATTATAAACTAATTACAATTTATAAACCTATAATAAGTAATACTAATTTTAGGATTAAAACATGTATTTTAAGTATTTTAAATAACTTTAACTAATTAACTTAATTAAAATAACTAAAATAACTAATAACCTAAATATAAATATAATTAAATAACAAAAACCCTAATTTTAACCTAGCTGTACTGTAGCCGCGTTTTAGCCTTACACGATTCGTGTGATGATACACGATTCGTGTACGTGTAAAAATATGTGACAACTTAACTGTTACGAAAATTAAATGTTTTTATGTATTTTTCTAATATTTTAAAATGGTAAATCGTAAATAATAATAATAATACTTTTATAACAAATATAAATAAGATAAATGGGAGTGTTTACTTAATTGTGTCACCCCTAGGTCCATGGATTGTTTTAAGTTTTACGCCCTATTAAAATGTTCTAGTATCAAACTTTACATTTTTCTCTCGAATAAACATAAGGTTACAACTTAACTAAATAAAATCTAATTTTCATCGGATTCTTTTTAGAAAGCTACTATTCCCCAAGTATTTAAATTGAGACCTAGCCTAGTTTTGACCTTCGCCAATACCCAAATTATAACGGTTTCCCTTTTTATAATTTCACTGTCATGTAATTTATTGATATCACCCAAACCACCGAAGTTTATTTCTAAATTGGTGTTAATAAATTATCCATAAATTCGTCTAGATCACTTTTAATGTTGAAGCTTAATTTATGTAAATAAAAATAACTTTCGTTATTTGAATTTAATAAATTAAGTGGCAAGGGTTAAATACCTAATTACATAAAAATGGTTCTTTTTAACTAGGCTCAATATTAAAAATACTAAAGTTACATTTTAACTTTTACAGATGGTAACAATCCATTTCACTAGGGGCTCTACATTTAAGCAAACACTAGGGAAATTTAGCTATTCATTACACTAGGGTAGACATAAAAATATAGATATGCAAACATAATAACAACGCTAATTTTAACAGAGTAAACTTACTAAAATATCTTCACTTGCATTAACTTCAAACGGTAGAAAAATTACAATAATAACACCCCTTTCACGCGTACAATAACACCCTTTATCACGAACAATACCCCCTTAATATTTGAAACTAATCCTAATAATTGAACTTTGAAACTGAAATGTAAATAATACTGATAATAAAAGTGACAATAGTATGTGTATAGTAATTTTGTGTTGTAATCTCCTGTGTGTAATATATGTGTCTTGATCTCTGTACGTACTCCATATTTATGCTTGAAAAATTAGTAGTTGGTGAAGTTTAGTTGGTCAAAAAGCTAGTCCATTTGCTGAATGTTTGAGTCAAAAGTCTGCACCACTTGAAAAGAAATGTTTTAAAACCATAAAGCCAGCCGCCCCTTCTGGAAATCCGGAACAGTACTTTGGCCTAACATTACACGATTCGTGTATGGCTACACGATTCGTGTAAGACCAGATATTCTACACGATTCGTGTACCACTACACGATTCGTGTAAGAGTAAACAGAAATTTTCTTCATTTTTCTTTTTCAGTTGTTCTTTGTTGATTCCGTGTTGACGTGTACTGACTTGGCACTTTACATTTGAACTTCTTTTCTTCATTTATCTTGTACTTTCATTCGGATAAACGTTTCTTGATATAAATCTGGTTTAAAACTATCGTTTTATCGTCGAATCTTCAAATAGTAAGCTCTTATCCACTTTTGTCGTTTTTCTCGTGAAATGCGCGTTGAATGTCTTTGTAGATGATAAAAACCTATGAAATATAAGTGATATTGCGTCGAATAATATGTATGTTTAGAGCAATATCAACCACCTTTTATACGTTCACCACCTGTAACTCGATCAAGACATCTAGCCAATATTGTCGCCGTTGATTTTTCTTTAGAATCGTCATCCAGTCGACCAAGTACTCCAATTCAAATTTCCGATAATCCATTTTTGAACCCGACTTCACAATTGAGAATCCGGAGGATATTCAGGGACAATTTAGAGATCCTGAACCAATAATCATTCCTCCCGAACCACAAATCACTCAAACAGAGATTGTCGAGGAACAAACCATTAAATCAGAATCCTCTAGTGATACCGATTCAACAAATTCAATTATGGAGAATCTGGAACCTTTAAGTATGGAAGACCGAATGAGAGCTAAACGCACTGGCCAAGGTCACGCAATTACTCATCCAGACATTAATGCGCCAGATTATGAAATCAAAGGACAAATTCTACACATGGTGACTAATCAATGCCAATTTAGTGGTGCGCCGAAGGAAGATCCAAATGAACATCTACGTACCTTTAATAGGATCTGTACTCTATTTAAAATACGAGAAGTGGAGGATGAACAGATATATCTCATGTTATTTCCCTGGACTTTAAAGGGAGAAGCCAAAGATTGGTTGGAATCGTTACCTGAAGGGGCGATCGATACATGGGACGTTTTAATTGACAAATTTCTTAAACAATTTTTTCCTGCATCTAAAGCCGTAAGACTTCAAGCAGAAATTGTTACGTTCACACAGAAGCCAAATGAAACTCTATATGAGGCGTGGACAAGATATGGAAAGTTGTTAAGAGGATGTCCGCAACATGGTTTAGACACCTGTCAAATAGTACAAATATTCTACCGAGGATGCGACATCACTACAAGGAAAGACATAGATATAGCAGCTGGTGGTTCTATTATGAAGAAAACCGAAACTGATGCTTACAAAATTATTGATAACACTGCTTCCCACTCACATGAGTGGCACCAAGAAAAAGATATCATTAGATCATCTAAAGCAGCTAGAGCCGATTCTAGCCATGACTTAGATTCCATTTCCGCAAAGATAGATGCTGTCGAGAGACGAATGGAAAAGATGACTAAGGATATTCACGCAATACGAATTAGTTGTGAGCAGTGTGGAGGACCACATTTGACAAAAGATTGTCTCAGTATTGAACAAACAATGGAACAAAGAGAGAATGTTTCAGACATGAACCAAAGGCCTGGAAATAATTATCAGAATAATTATCAACCGCCAAGACCAATCTACAATCAAAATCAGAATTATAACCGAAATGTTCCATACAACAACCAACAAGGTTCTGGAAATCAACAAGTATCCAACAATACTTACAATCAGCAAAGACCTATTTTTCAAAATAAACCACCACAAACCGATGATAAAAAGCCAAATTTAGAAGATATGATGTCGAAGCTAGTTGAATTTCAAACTCAATTTTTCACATCTCAGAAACAAACCAATGAACATAATCATTCCGCCACCTAGCAAGGTATTTATTTGTTTAACCTTGCTAGGTTGCTCACTTCTTGTTCCAAATTTTGATCTAACCATAATCATTCCGCCACCTAGAACCGGCTCTAGCCGCTTTAGATGATCTAACGATATCTTTTTTTTGATGCCACTCATGTGAGTGGGAAGCAGTGTTATCAATAATTTTGTAAGCTTCAGTTGCGATTTTCTTCATAATGGAACCACCAGCTGATATATCGATGTCTTTTCGTGTAGTGATGTCGCATCCTTGGTAGAATATTTGTACTATTTGATAAGTGTCTAAACCATGTTGCGGACATCCTCTTAACAACTTTCTAAATCTTGTCCACGCTTCATATAGAGTTTCATTTGGCTTTTGCGTGAACATAACAATTTCTCCTTGAAGTCTCACGACTTTAGATGCCGGAAAGAATTGTTTAAGAAAATTTTCAACTAAGACATCCCATGTATCAATCGCCCCTTCAATTAACGATTCTAACCAATCTTTGGCTTCTCCCTTTAAAGTCCAGGGAAATAACATGAGATAGATCTGTTCATCCTCAACTTCTCGGATTTTAAATAGAGTACAGATCCTATTAAATGTTCGAAGATGTTCATTTGGATCTTCCTTCGGCGCACCACTAAATTGGCATTGATTAGTCACCATGTGTAGGATTTGTCCTTTGATTTCATAATCTGGCGCATTAATATCTGGTTGAGTAATTGCGTGACCTTGGCCAGTGCGTTTAGCTCTCATTTGGTCTTCCATACTTAGAGGTTCCAGATTTTCCATGATTGAATTTGTTGAATCTGAATCACTAGAGGATTCTGATTTAATGGTTTATTCCTCGACAATCTCTGTTTGAGTGATTTGTAGTTCAGGAGGAATGATTATTGGTTCAGGATCTCTAAATTGTCCCTGAATATCCTCCGAATTCTCAATTGTGAAGTCGGGTTCAAAAAATGGATTATCAGAAATTTGAATTGGAGTATTTGGTCGACTGGATGACGATTCTAAAGAAAAATCAACGGCGACAATATTGGCTAGATGCCTTGATCGAGTTACAGGTGGTGAACGTATAAAAGGTGGTGAACATTTTGCTCGGTGCATTCACTGATTATCCTATTAGTTATAAAAATAAAAATTATATAAGTTATCAAATTAATAGACTTTTCTGATTTTGCCCACATTTCGAATAGCCAATAGATGCAGCAGGTAGCCAGGACCCTTTAAATCGGAAGACCACAACTCGCCACTAACAAATCCAACTATTACTACGAACCAGAAAATTTTGAATGTCTATCAATTTAACCACTTAAAATAATTTTTCTTTGAAATTTAAAGAAATTTTAGAGAAGAAATAGAAAATTCTATGTCCTAAAAACTAGAGCGTCGAAAAATAAGAAAGAAAAAGAGCGCGTCGGAAAACGTCGAAAAATAAAAGGTCGAAAAATAAAAATAAGAAAGTAGCGCGTCGAAACTTAAAAGTCTAAAAACTAAAAATTAAAAGTTACGTCTAAAAGTATTAAAGCTTAAAGGAATTCTATATCCAAAACGTCAATTACTTAAAAAGGTACTAAAATTTATAAAACGGCGTCGCAAAATTCTAAAGCACCTATATCTTAGTCTAAAGAAAAAGCACTTAAGGGATTTTACGGCAAAGTCTTAAAATTCTAGAAATAAAAATAACTACGGCAAAACTATATTAAAACTAATTACGAACGATAAACATACAATTTACGAATAAACGATTAAAAAGATACGAAATATAAAAAAATATAAAAAGTGATAAAATTATTTATTTTATAAAAATATTATTTTTATATTATTATTTTATAAAAGTATTTGATAGTTAAGCGAGGTGTATATGAAATAGCTTTATTTTTACTAGGAAATACTATTAAATACGATACAATTTTACACAAGATATTTATTTATTTATAGAATGGATATACTTAAACCTTGCTACAACACTTATAGGCAGTGTACCTAATCGTATAGTAGTGTAGTTTTTAGTAAGTCCGGTTCGTTCCACAGGGAATCTTTTAGACAAAGCTTAACGCTATATTAGTTTTATTTTATAAAAATACAAATATATATATATATATATATATATATATATATATATATATAAGTAATATTATTATTATAAAGGGGGGTTTTTACCGTTTAATGACCGGTTTGTCGATTTTAAAAACTTTAGTCGCAGTTAAAACCTAATGTAAAATATTAAATAAATAAAAGACTTAATTTAAAGCGTAAAATAAATAACGATAATGAAATTGCAATAAATAAAAGTGCGATAAAATAAACTTGCGATAATTAAAAAAATGCGATAATTAAAAGTGCAATTCAATATAATAACAATAAATAAAAGTACGATAATTAGAAGTGCAATTAAATATAAAATAAAGGAAATTAAATATGAAATAAAAGAATTATGCTTATTTAAACTTTCGTAATCATGATGTTTGACGTGTTGATTTTAGTTTTATGCCTATGGGTTAATTGTTCTTTGTCCTGGATTATTTAATATGTCCATACGGATTTGTCCATAATAGTCCATCAGTCATAAATATAAAGAGCGAAAGCCTTCGTCAAATTATTCTTATTCCCGAAGTCAAATATTCCAACTAATTGGGTATTCGAATTGTAACAAGGTTTTAATACTTTGTTTAATGAATACACCAGGTTATCGACTGCGTGTAAACCAAGATTTTACTACTTTGTTAACAATTACACCAATTACCCTTGAATGTAATTCACCCCTGTTTCAACAAGTCTATTAACTATTAATCCAGTTCCGTGTCCGGTAAAATGAATAATTATTGGTATTTATAGATATCCCGCCCACCGTACCCAGTCAAGCGTATGTGGTTATATATAAATACGTCAAATTATAAGTTTGTATATTAAATTAACAAGGTATTGTTTAGTTAATATAAAACTCATTAATAGCCCATAGTCTAATTTTCACAAGTGTCGTTCTTTTATCCAAACCCCAATTATGGTACAAAGCCTCAATTACCCAATTTTAATAATTAGCCCAACATCATGATTACTTCGATTTAAATAAGCATAATAATAACTTAGCTACGAGACATTAATGAAAATAATATAAACATAACTTACAATGATTAAAAATAGCGTAGCGTTATACGGACAGAATTTCGACTTACACCCTTACAACATTCGCTAACATACCCTTATTATTAGGATTTAAAATTAAAATTAAAATTAAAATATAAATTATATGTATATATTAACGTATATATTGAGAGAGAGATAGATTATGGATATATTTTACGTCGAATTGCGCTGGCTTTTATAGGGATTTTCAAACTTTGGGGCTCCGCCACTCGCGGCCCTTTTCTTCTTCAAACTCCGCAACTCGCGGAGTTCGTAAAACCAGCTCACACCATTTTGTCTTTTAATTTGCCGACGGTTTATAATATATTATATAATATATAAATAATTATAAGAATTATTTAAATATTATATTATATTTATGTGCATAGTTGACTTGTAATTTTTAGTCCATTGCGTCGAGCGTTGAGAGTTGACTCTGGTCCCGATTCCGGATTTTCGAACGTCCTTGCGTACAATTTAATATCTTGTACTTTGCGTTTTGAATCTTGTACTCTTGTAATTTCGA
Organism: Rutidosis leptorrhynchoides; assembly: GCF_046630445.1. Lineage (NCBI taxonomy): Eukaryota > Viridiplantae > Streptophyta > Magnoliopsida > Asterales > Asteraceae > Rutidosis > Rutidosis leptorrhynchoides. The sequence goes on from NC_092340.1 coordinate 36,921,149, forward strand.
GACGTTTCTTATCAATAATTGGAACCTCTTTGATTGTATTTTGTACTTTTGAGCTTTTTGGTCGTTTGCGTTTTCAATTCTTCCAATCTGTCTTTTGTCTTCACCTTTTATTATTTAAACGAAAATCACTTGTAAATAGAACAACTGCAACTAAAAGCTTGTCTTTCTTGAGGAATAATGCTATGAAATATATGTTCGTTTTTAGCATTATCAAATATTCCCACACTTGAGTGTTGCTTGTCCTCAAGCAATATAGTCTTGAAATACTAGAATCACTTCTTTATTCTTCACACTTTGTACATCAGTGATTTCTTTACGGCGGTATTAACAATGGTAGTGACCATATGGTTTACAGTCCCACATGACTATAAAATTTAGATCCATTAAGGAAATTGGATCTTTATGAAAACATTTGATCTTTTCGAAAATTCAATCTAGTTTTTACCCTAGATAAGTTTTCAGGAATAACCCTTCACCGGTGTTTGCAAATTGTTTTTGTGGGTTTGGTGGGTTTTAGATTTGAAAATTTTAGCTCAAAACTTGCGGTTTTGTGTCACCCACTTGCTAACCTTGTATTAGGAAAGCAACACGTCCAGTATACTTGCTCCGTATATTACCTTTCGATAAACTACCGTCCGGTTGTAAAGAAAAGCGTTGAACAAGCAACTGTTAAGGCAATGTCCCCTGACATGCTTTTAATTATGGTCTATAACGTGTCGGACGCAATTACTATCCTTGGTAGGAGCAATAGTAAAGCTCACCCTTATAATTTTTTGGTCTGGCACAAGGTCCTGTCTTTGACCATACTATGCAACCACCGTTCTTACGGTTGACACCCGATTTGGTTCAGATGACCTAATGAATTCCATGTGAATTCTTAGGATTTTACGTTCAATGGTAATGAACGCATTAAAAATGGGTTTTTAGAAAACAAATCGGTTTGTAATTTTGATCAAAATACTTTCTCGTTCAAGCTCGAGTTTAGATATCATTGAATTCCATGAGTTTGAATTCTCAATCTTTAAGGTCAATCTCAAGGATTGAGTAATATCAGTCTTAAAAGCTGATTTTTGATCTTTAAGGAGATTATCCTTTCTGGGGGTCTGATTCATTAGTCTTATCCAGCTAATTTGCATGGCGTCCTCCCCATTTTACGAGACAGATCCTCTCATGGTTAGGATAAGTCTGACCACTTGGCGACCCTGTTTGATGCTGAGGTCCGTGGATTTTGTGACGATCGCTCCAAATCCATATGGACGAATACGTCATTCATCGATTTCATTGCGAGGTATTTGACCTCTATATGATACGTTTTATAAACATTGCATTCTTTTGAAAAGGCAAACCATATATGCATATTTAAATCAAAGGTTTTCGACATCTGATGATTTCTACATATAGACAATCACCGTAAATAATAGTTTACAACAGTACTTCTGTTGACAATGCAGTCAAAATAAGATACATGGTGATGATTTGGTGAATGCAATGTTTTCTTGAAAAATATACCATGTAAGACTCCATGCACATAGCTTGTCTATCATATAAGCAAACAGCGGAAGACTTTTAGGGAACCTGAGAATAAACATGCTAACAAGTGTCAACACAAAGGTTGGTGAGTTCATAGTTTTAATGTTGCGCATAATCTTTATATAAAGGTGGATCACAAGATTTCAGTTGTTTCATCCAGAAACGTTTATCAAAATATTCTACGACATTGAGCACCCTGGTAACTAAACTTAACGTATATATAATTTGTACCCTTTGTATAATCATCTTAATAATACACGCAAACCAACGTGTACGCTTCTCAAATAGTATACGTCTGTTAAAAGGCTAGTGCTCTAGCTCGGACGGGGATATCAAGCCCTATGGATCCATATACAACTACTCGCGCCCACCAGTTCTTATAACCGGCAGTTACTAGTTACCAAAGCTAAGGGATTTTTGGTTCAAACTCGGTGTAGAATTTAGTATGTACTTGTATCCATTGCGTTTAAAATAAAGTGCATGTATTCTCAGCCCAAAAATATAGATTGCAAAAGCAATTAAAAAGGGAGCAAATGAAACTCACCTTAGCAGCACATAAGGTCATTCATCAAAAAGTGACCGTAACTCGGAATGCAAGATTAACTGTAGATCTCAACGTATCAATATTGAGATTCAATATTGCAGGAAAGTACGTAGACGCAACAGAGATGATAAATACTAGGTTTGACTTGCGAACAATACCCATGAACATTACCCATAACCTCCATAGCTATAACCCATAATTTCCTTAGTTCTATCCCGTTTGAAGCTTGTTTTGAAAGTGACACGCTCATGACCTCGTCGTAATATTTTATGTATAATATTACTAAAAATATTAAGATTAATAATAATAATAATCTTAATAATAATAATAATAATAATAATAATAATAATAATAATAATAATAATAATAATAATAATAATAATAATAATAATAATAATAATAATAATTATAATTATAATAATAATAATAATTATAATTATAATTATAATTATAATTATAATAATTAAATACTTACAGAGTATGTGTAAAAGAATTCGAGCAGAAACTGGACTTTTATAGGCAACTTTTTGAAATCTGATGCCCATGCGATCGCATGGGTTTTATGCCTATTTCTCATGCGATCGCATGGCCGTCAGATCCAGCTCACATATTTTTTGTTTTCTTGTTTGTCGACATAATTAAATATAATATATATAATTTAAATAATTAATTATATATTATATTAAATTCATGTGCATAGTTGACTTGTAATTTTTGTTCCAATGACTCGTACGTTGTCACTCGACTTATGTCTTGGTTCCGGTTTCTCGAACGCATATTTGTACGCTTAGAAAACTCGCAATTTACGTTTTGTGACTCGTACCTTTGTCAAAATATAGTCTTAAATTATCAATAAACTATATCATTCTAAGTGTATCTTAAACTTTCGAGTGTTTTGGTCATTTACTTCTATAAATCATTATCTCGCTATTTGTTAATATATATATATATATATATATATAATAACAAATCGTTTTATGACCAAGTTAATATATATTTTCAACATTCATAAACACGTTTTAAATATACGTCGCAAGTTATTCATACAATTAATATTCCAACTTTTCATATATATTCAAATAAATATTTAAACCAATAAGTTTAATGTACGGTATCAAACAATTAATACATTGTTACGTTTTCAAGTTATAGTATATATATATATATATATATATATATACACACATATAATTGTTCGCGAATCGTCAAGAACAACCGAAAGGTATTTGAATATATGAAATTAGTTCAAAAATTTTGAGATTCAGTTTTACAAACTTTGCTTATCGTGTCAGAAATATTAATCATACAAAGATTAAGTTTAAATTTGGTCAGAAATTTCCGGGTCATCACAGTACCTACCCGTTAAAGAAATTTCGTCCCGAAATTTGAGTGAGGTCGTCATGACTAACAATAAAATTGTTTTCATGACGTATATGTGTTGATAAATAGAGTTTTATCACCGTTGAATAATATGGATAAAACAATCCGATTATTCGAAGCGTATGAGAGAAGTTATCGTAAAAGAGTGAAATGAAGAATAGAGATTCGTCTTAACTCTTGAAATATTAACGATTGATTTCCGTAATTTAAGGAATAGAAAATCTTCATAATCTAAATAAGATTTGATTCTTCGAAATTTAAGGAAATTAAGATTTCTTTTGATTAAATGCGTAATTTGCCTCGATTGCTATGTTTGATATTTCGCTATAAATTGACCTCTTCCGTTTCATTATTTTCATCACTCTTACATCTTCTTCCTCATTTCCTATTTTCAAAAGATTGTGAAAAATGTTTCATCCAATTCTGATTCTTGATATACTCCTAATTTTCATATCTGTCATTCTTCTTTTTCATCTACCACCGGAGGAAGTTATTTTCTTCTACCATTACCTTGGGGTTATAGTGTTTTTTATTCTCCCGTGTCTTTATATTGCTATACGCATTGATATACATGGTTTGTAATTTCTGGGTGGTTCTTAGGTTTTATATCTTCCCTTATATTTCGATGTCTCTGCTTCTGTCTTTCCATAATCATTGACATCCACAGTTAATACTCTCTCCAATTTACTGTGATTTATATATACTCCCTTTGATATTTTGAAGCTTCACGCTTTTGTTTTATCTTCCCGACTTTAAATCAAGCGAATAATGGTCCAGAATTCGTAGGTATGAATTTCGGAATGAACATAATTAATGTTCTAAAAAGAAACGGTAATAGCACAATCTGACTTGTCAAATTACCAGAATACCTCGAAAAAGATAGAAAATATTTTCTTGATAGTTTAGAGGTTAAATAGAATGAAAGAGTTATGTAACATGGTTTATAATGAGGGTATGATCTGTGAACCTTTATCACGTTCCATTAGAAACTCAGCATGACTTACTGTAATATAATCACGTTGATCAAGTGTCATTATATTATACTAACTCATGCTTCAGTTCCCAACACCTCTTCAAAAATATTCATATTTTAAACTCGAATGTTTCAGAATTTAGAAACTAAAATAGTTTTTTTTTATGATGTTACACAGATATCGCAAGGAGAAAATTGATTTCCGATAAGAATGATTATGGAATTATCTCCAGAAATATGGAGGATATTTATAATGAAAGATACGATGATATCTTAGAATTTCTTATATCAGAGGATGATGAAGAATATTGTCCGCAAGGGTTTAGATTCGGAAGCAAGGTATTCGTTAATGGCTTCAGTAGATACTGAATAATTTGGATTCTTTGAAGGCAGGTTTAGTCTTTGTGATTTATCCACAGCCTCCTTCATACTTTGCTCAATCCGTTTTCCAGTTCCAAACCTTCTCTTTTTCTGAGCTTTACCAACACACTATTCTTTGTCATCAAACTTGTCGCTGTTAAGGTCGTTTAAAGTTTTTGCTGCTTCATCAGCATTCAAAGTTATCATAACCAAATCGTTGGTTATCAATCCGAGGTGTTTTCAAAAGTTTGAAGGGTTTGCATGAAGATTGTAATTGTCAAGATACATATGATGTTCTAGAATTTTGAACGATACAATTTTTTTTTCCTGGGTTTATGAATAGAAGTGATGTTCTAGCACAATTTTGAAGTCAAAGTATAGCATTTGAAAGATGTAAGAATCTAAGAGTGATGTTTTCTGTTAAATCTTGGCTTGGATTCTGATTTTTCAAAATCAGAATATGTAATTGAATTTGTATGGAAATGATTGTATATTGCTGTGAGCATAGTTAATAATTTTTGAATCAAAGTTGAAGAATGTACAGTATAATATATTAATTGTGAACTTATATATTTCCCGAGTATTACCTACCCGTTAAAGATTTCACAATTAATACTTTGTACAAAAGAAAAAAAAATTATTACCGTCTTTATGAAAATATATGTATGTATATTTTCTTCAGATGTAATACAGATTTGATGAATTAATATCATATTAAGCTCATTTGATTTTTGAATTGAATGAATAATCTCTAAAACATTAAGGATTAGATAATCTTCGCGGAGTATTTCACTAATGAAATCAATACTTCATTATTTATTCTTATTCCTCGGTGAAGGATGTTGATGCTCGTGGAATTCTTATGAACTTCATAAGATATAAATGATGTTTTCTAGAAAGTTTCGATTACATCGAAGATAAAAGTGTAAAATCAAACATGTAATTGATTAATACACTAAGTTCATTATGAAATGGAATTCATTGAGTTGAAACGGATATTTGTAGTTAATGATGGTTAAGTTGTTAACGAAGGATGTACATCATAGCATATTAATAATATGAATTAACCGAGTAGTATCCACCCCTTAAAATTCACACGTAATAGCTTAGTACAAAAAGATTCAAGATGGTTTTAAAATTTATATATATAAGATATACATATAAATTCTTTAGATGAATTGAGTTATTACTTCATAACTCATTGATACAATATACTCGTTGTTGACTCGTAATGATGTCCATGGTGCTTTCTTGAACTGACGGAGCTTGTGATGTTAGAGGTGCTGCTGATTCTGATGATGTTGACAGCACTGACTGTGCTGGTGAGGCTAAGGGTACTGTTGATGTTGTTGGTAAAACAAGTCTAGCTTGTATCTTACACCATTTGGATAAGGGTTTCTACTCTATCTGATTTAGGGTTAAGGCTAGAATAGATAATCTCTAAACTTTAGAAATTACATAATCGCCGTAGAATGTTTCTCCGATGAAGTTATGAATCCATACTTCATCGTTTGTCGTTGCGGGTACTTCTTGGTACCTATGGTGCGTATGATGTTGATATTCGAGGTACAGATTGTGATGTTGAGGCGTGTGATGTGGATGTGGTTGTTGGTGGTGGTAATGATCCTGTTGGTGTGGATGGTGGTGGTACCGGTTATGCTGCGGGTGCTGCTGCTGGTGTTCGTAACCCTTGCACCATATTCTCTAAAGCCACTACCCGAGCACGAAGCTTGTTGACTTCTTCTATTATACCGGGATGATCGGTGGTTCGGACGATCGGATAAATAAGATTTATAATATGGGATAGTATATAATCATGATGAGATACTCTAGAAATGAGAGAGAAAATAGTATTACGAATAGGTTCGCCGGTAAGTGCTTCAGGTTCTTCGCCAAGAGGTGAATGTGGTGGATGGAAGGGATCACCTTCTTCTTGTCTCCAATGATTAAGTAGGCTACGAACCCATCCCCAATTCATCTAGAATAGGTGATGGCTGATTGGTTGATCCATTCTGGTTACACTTTCTTCAGAGTTCAGGTGAATATCCATATCGGAATAGCTGTCGGAATTTAAGGAATTTGAACTAGATACGGGATCCATCTTGTATAATTAGAGAGATGATTTTTGATATGAAATAGATTATAGAATTTAGATTGGTACTCTTCAATACATAATTTACATATGTATATATAATACCAAAATCCCGTAAATTACGGAGAAATTTTCGGAAGATGGCAGTCAAAGTTTACTGTAATAGATATGCCAAGATATGAATTTTGTCTATACACTATCTACGCAATCAATGAAATAAGACGCGTTTAGACTTAAGATGATAGACTGGTAATTTATGACAAGAAATGATAAGCAAAACTTTTGACATGCAGACACAGTCGAAGTCCAGACTTACTAATGCATCCTAACAACTATCAGTTAGACACACTTATGCAAGACCTGGTTCACTAGGACCAATGCTCTGATACCAACTGTGACGATCGCTCCAAATCTATATGGACAAATACGTCATTCATCGATTTTATTGCGAGGTATTTGACCTCTATATGATACGTTTTATAAACATTGCATTCTTTTGAAAAGGCAAACCATACATGCATATTTAAATCAAAGGTTTTCGACATCTGATGATTTCTACATATAGACAATCACCGTAAATAATAGTTTACAACAGTACTTCTGTTGACAATGCAGTCAAAATAAGATACATGGTGATGATTTGGTGAATGCAACGTTTTCTTGAAAAATATGCCATGTAAGACTCCATGCACATAGCTTGTCTATCATATAAGCAAACAGCGAAAGACTTTTAGGGAACCTGAGAATAAACATGCTAACAAGTGTCAACACAAAGGTTGGTGAGTTCATAGTTTTAATGTTGCGCATAATCTTTATATAAAGGTGGATCACAAGATTTCAGTTGTTTCATCCAGAAACGTTTATCAAAATATTCTACGAAATTGAGCACCCTGGTAACTAAACTTAACGTATATATAATTTGTACCCTTTGTATAATCATCTTAATAATACACGCAAACCAACGTGTACGCTTCTCAAATAGTATACGTCTGTTAAAAGGCTAGTGCTCTAGCTCGGACGGGGATATCAAGCCCTATGGATCCATATACAACTACTCGCGCCCACCAGTTCTTATAACCGGCAGTTACTAGTTACCAAAGCTAAGGGATTTTTGGTTCAAACTCGGTGTAGAATTTAGTATGTACTTGTATCCATTGCGTTTAAAATAAAGTGCATGTATTCTCAGCCCAAAAATATAGATTGCAAAAGCAATTAAAAAGGGAGCAAATGAAACTCACCTTAGCAGCACATAAGGTCATTCATCAAAAAGTGACCGTAACTCGGAATGCAAGATTAACCGTAGATCTCAACGTATCAATATTGAGATTCAATATTGCAGGAAAGTACGTAGACGCAACAGAGATGATAAATACTAGGTTTGACTTGCGAACAATACCCATGAACATTACCCATAACCTCCATAGCTATAACCCATAATTTCCTTAGTTCTATCCCGTTTGAAGCTTGTTTTGAAAGTGACACGCTCATGACCTCGCGTAATATTTTATGTATAATATTACTAAAAATATTAAGATTATTAATAATAATAATAATAATAATCTTAATAATAATAATAATAATAATAATAATAATAATAATAATAATAATAATAATAATTATAATAATAATAATTATAATAATAATAATAATTATAATAATAATAATAATAATTATAATTATAATTATAATAATTAAATACTTACAGAGTATATGTGTAAAAGAATTCGAGCAGAAACTGGACTTTTATAGGCAACTTTTTGAAATCTGATGCCCATGCGATCGCATGGGTTTTATGCCTATTTCTCATGCGATCGCATGGCCGTCAGATCCAGCTCACATATTTTTTGTTTTCTTGTTTGTCGACATAATTAAATATAATATATATAATTTAAAATATTAATTATATATTATATTAAATTCATGTGCATAGTTGACTTGTAATTTTTGTTCCGATGACTCGTACGTTGTCACTCGACTTATGTCCTGGTTCCGGTTTCTCGAACGCATATTTGTACGCTTAGAAAACTCGCAATTTACGTTTTGTGACTCGTACCTTTGTCAAAATATAGTCTTAAATTATCAATAAACTATATCATTCTAAGTGTATCTTAAACTTTTGAGTGTTTTGGTCATTTACTTCTATAAATCATTATCTCGCTATTTGTTAATATATATATATATATATATATATATATATAATAACAAATCGTTTTATGACCAAGTTAATATATATTTTCAACATTCATAAACACGTTTTAAATATACGTCGCAAGTTATTCATACAATTAATATTCCAACTTTTCATATATATTCAAATAAATATTTAAACCAATAAGTTTAATGTACGGTATCAAACAATTAATACATTGTTACGTTTTCAAGTTATAGTGTGTGTGTATATATATATATATATATATATATATATATATATATATATATACATATAATTGTTCGCGAATCGTCAAGAACAACCGAAAGGTATTTGAATATATGAAATTAGTTCAAAAATTTTGAGATTCAGTTTTACAGACTTTGCTTATCGTGTCAGAAATATTAATCATACAAAGATTAAGTTTAAATTTGGTCAGAAATTTCCGGGTCATCACAGATTTCCTGCTGATTTTAGAGATGACTTTTCTAGATTTTTCGTCAACCTACAGCTGGTCTGGACGACAACTTCATGACCTAAATCAAGAAGCGCGTTTCTTTTTTGAAAGACTTTACTTCCTTTTAATGATGGAATTGATTCATCGTGTAGATCCATCATTCTTACAGTAAATCGGGTAAAACTTTTTAGTTTAGTCCAAAGCAAAAGTATTTTCAGTTATTTGTTACAGAAATATGTGACATATGTTTAAAATAACTTGGTGAATTTTCCCACACTTGGCTTTTATTTTTCCTTTTTGTTCTCCTCTATTCCATTTTAAATGAATTCTAACATTTTGGTTTGTTTCTCAATTTATGTCCTTTCCGAGGTAACAATAATTTCGGTGTTAACACCTAGTTTTATCGTTCATAAATATGTATAAACATGATTTTGAGTTCATTTAATTGAAAATTTTGAAAAATTTTACTAGAAATGGGTAGTCAGTATATAAGACTAGGGTTGTTCTTTGTTATCAGAGAGCACTAGATTCTAATACAACTACTGCTTTACTAGCATTTCTAATGGTAACCAAGTGTATAAATCAAAAATTTTTAAAATCCGAAAGAATTTAACCCCTTCCCATACTTAAGATCTTGCAATGCCCTCATTTGCAAGAAATCAGTAACAATTTAAATTATTGAGGGTGATTAGCGTAGAAAAATGATTAAATTTTACCAAAGTTTCCAAAATATTGTTCTTTGTTTGCTGAATGATAAATGGTGCATATCATTTGTTCATTCCGTCTTGTTATTCCATCACATTTGTTTTTCGTTTTGTCGTCAAAATTAGTTGCTTTTGCTGAACTTAATGCCAGTCTTTGAAAATGCGTTGTTTTACCCTATTGTGTACATAAGATAAACTGCAAACATATATACATATTTTTGAAGTTTGGTATATTACCCCACATTCAAAAATTATTAAAATCTAAAAATAAAAGTTAGAAAATTATAAAAACTATTACAATATTAACATAAGTGTTAAATGTAGTAACATTACAAAAATAAAATAAATAAAACTAAATAAACAAGGGTTGTTACTGGTACCAGTAGGGGTTCCATGCATAACCGTATGTGTTATAAAATGCTTCAGCTGGGTTATAAGTAGGATACGGTGGTTGCATCTCTATAGACCAGGGAGGAAATATGGGCGTTGGAGTAGGAATATAGTTTCTACCTATATGTTAGCAATGAGCTATGATTTGGTTTTGATGAACTTGCCAATCTTCAAATGCTCGATGTCTAGCATTTTCATATTCTTGTGAAGCTATAAACCTTTGCATTTCTGTCATTTCATTTCCCCCTCCCACATTACCTAGCTGTTGATTTCTTTCAACCTGTGGATGTCTACCATTATATCGTACTGCGGCGTTATTTCGCCTCTTCAAAACTTTAGCACCATGATATACATTTAAACCAATTGTATCGTGGGGTTCTGGTTCTTCGATTAATAATCCCCCCGACTTATATCCACATCGAGATACTCCGCAATTAATGTAATAAATATACCACCTCCTATTATACTGTGCGGTCTCATCCCCCTAACCATAGCTGATAAATAATAACCCACACAATAAGGTATACTTACAGCGCTTTGTGGGTCTCGAATACACATATGGTAAAATAAATCTTGCTCATTTACCTTTTTCTTATTTTTACCTCGCTGTGTAATCGAGTTCGCTAGAAACCTATGAATTACTCTTAATTCAGCTCTATCAATATCAAGATAAGAGTAATTTCCCCCTTTAAATCGGTGATGGCTATCATTTGACTCCATACACCATGCGTATCAAAACTTTCGTCTATCCTCCTACCATTTAATATTAACCCTCGATAATCGGCAGATGCTAGCTCCTCAGGCGTATATATACGTAAGGCCTGAGCCATGTCTAGTAGAGACATGTGGCGCATCGAACCTCCTAACAAAAATCTAATAAAAGATCGATCGGTTAAACTAGCTACCCGATCATTTATTTCTATACTACACAATAATTCTTCACACCATACTTTATATACAGGTCTACGCATGTTGAATAATCATACCCAATCGTTAAAAGTAGAATTACCATACCTCTGTGTAAATAATTCTCTAATTGGCTCGGCCAATTCTACAGCTTCTAATGGTCCCCATTCTATTACCCTAGGTACTTCAACAACTTTAGAATGAAGAGTATGCAAGCCCCTTTGGTATTTTGGATAATCTATCCAACGTCTGTCTAATCTCAAGTTCGGGTGCAAATTTTCCACGTGCATATCTGAAAATGTCATAACTGGATGAGGTATATCTTGTTTGTAATAGTTATCAACCTCCTGTTGTTCCGCATTCTCAGGAGGAGCATTGCGAGCTTGGGATGAAGATTCACCCCTTTCAGTCTGCAAAACACATCAAACACAATTTTTTGTGCATCCAAATATGCATTAGTGTCAGCAAAATCATCAATCAAAATAATTACAATGACATGATCAATTTATATCAAGCTTATGCTCATTTTCATATTTTTATCAAATCTACATTTTTTCAAATAAGCATATACGAAAATGTTCGCCAAGTTCATAAGCTTTCAACTCAAATAACATGTCAAAATAATCATTATTAGCAATTAAACAAGTTTCAAATGGCATTATCTCTCAAAAATCAAGTTCATGAATTTTAGACTTGAAAAAGTCCACTTTAATTCTCAAAAATCATGTTTAGGCTTAAAGTTTGGATCATTTAACTACCTAAACATGTTACACTACTTAATTTAGCAACAATTCATGACAAAAATCAGCCATAACCTGTTTATATCAAAAAGCCCCAAATTGCTCAAGAACACAAACCCTAGATTACTCAAAATTTGAAGTTTAAGGCTTCTAATCATGTTAAATAGCATCAATCTAGGTTATACAAGCATAATACATAAGCAATTTAAGCATAATTACACTAAAAAGCATCAAAATCGAATTGGGTATAAAATTACTCAAGAACACTAATTTTCGGATTAAAGGGTGTTTTGGTGTAGAAATTTACCGTTTTTCTTGAGTAATTCCTTGATAGCATCCTTCTCAACATGATTTTGTAAAAGATTTGATGAAAAATGGTGAAAAAATACGAATTTGAGAGTGGTTTTTCGGTTTATTTCGCAGTTTTTTGGTGTTGGTTGTGCACAAACTGATCTGTTCGGTTGTTTATATTTTTTTTCTGTATTTTACAAGCTCCGCGACTTGCGGTGTTTTTCTCTTTCAAACTCCGCGAGTCGCGGCCCCCCTTTTTTTTTTTTAATAATCTTTAACTTATAAAACAAATAAGTAATTAATTTTAAAATTTTGTTTCCCTTGTTATTTAGGACGAGGTCATTTCGGATCGATGTCCTAGTCCGTCCCTCGACAAAATTTTAAAATTTTTCTTTTTCAAGCGATTGTTTTAAAAGCTTAGATTTTTTTGGTTTTTTAATGTTTTTGGCATACTTTAATTCAATAAGATTAAAAATAATGATAATAAAAGTTCTCGTCCTCCCTCGGGTAAAGCAATTTCGGTTCAACGACCTAGTCTTCAACTCACGACGAATTTTAAAAATCATATTTTTAACTTAGCGAAATAAAGTAAATTTTTGTTTTTAAATTCACACCAAACTTAAATTTAAAATGCATAAAATTAAAAATTCATATTTTAAAAATTAAAAAAAAATCACACCAAACTTAAATTAAATTTTGTTTTTATACAATACAAACTTATATTAAAAATATTAATTTTTTCAAATATTTACAATTTTAAATATATTGATTTTAAAAAATTTACAATATTTATTTAATATTAATTTTAAAAATATGGTAAAATAAAATTTAAAATCTTTTTGGTCTTTTATCCCACTTTAATCAATCAAATATTATCAAAAACATACGCCCCTCTTTTCGGTAAAGTAATTTCGGTTCCATGACCTAATTTAACTCATGACGAATTTTTGAAATATTTTGGGTTGATTGATTAAAGATATTTATACCTTAAGAATAAACGTTAAATTTCGCAGTGATGTAATAAATTTTTGAATGATATCAATAATTTCGGTCGCAAGACCTAATTTCATCGAATACCAATTTAATACTTTACAGCGAACAAATTAGCGTTTATTATCAAAAGGTTAAAAATAAAAATAAAAATAAAAATAAAAACTGTACAAACTTACCTGTGAAATATAATTCTTAGTGATATGCTCTAGCCCACTCATAAGATAGTCGGACTAATTGATTTTCCATGGCTACATAGGCGTAACCTCGAGCATTTAATGTTTTTTCTTCTAAACATATGAACGGTCCATCTCTGCATAAAGTAACAAATTCGGTGTTTGAATAGGTTTGATTATTTGAACAATTACCTTCGTGTGACCATTTTCCGCATTTGTGACATTTTTCAAGGTGTCGTGCTCTTCTTTTCGCTGCGGATTTTGATTTTCCTTTACCAAATTGTAACTTATTATCTTCGCATCTGGATTCTTTTCTTACTCCGTCCAATTTACCTCTGATTAATGATACTATTTCACTTGGAAGTGTGTCATTATTACGTTTAGTGATCAAAGCGTGTAGCATTAGACCATGGTTTAGTTCACAGGAAGTCTTCATTTCGTAAAAACCTAAAAAAATAAAAATTCAGAATGGGGGGAGAAGACTAGTTCTTTAGGGTCTGCTAGGGAAAGACCATTCGGGTTCCATTTTCAAGAACTACACGAAAACAGAAAATCTAACTCTAACAGAAATACATAAACTTCCCTACACTTAGTTGAAATTGTGATTAACATTATTTTCAATTGAATCATCAACAACTTGTATATCTTTGACTTTTACTTCGATCCATTTGTTGATTTCCTCCGTAACTTTCACAAATTCAACTAACATCGCCTTTTCTTTTGGCGATAAATTGGATACTAATCGGTTACATAACTTAAAGTTTCCCTTAATCTTAGCATCGTGAATCCGTTTATAAAGTTTCTTCGTTGAACTGTTAAAAATGGGTTCATCTATTTTCGTATTATCAACGGCATTCTTTGTGATTGGATCATCATTAAGTGTTTCTTCATCTTCCCCACACTTATGCGTTTTTATTGGTCTAACAGTTTTGGTTGGTGGAGATCTAAACTTTCGGTTCACAAAGGTGATCGATGAATCACCATCCCTAAGTGTCATTCTACCTTCTCTTACATCAATGAATTCCTCGGTGGTTGCTAAAAATGGGCGACCTAGAATTAGAGGAATATCAAGGTTTTCCTCCATATTAATCACTATGAAGTTTGCAACAAAGGTCAAACTTCTCACATTAACAAGTAAATTATTTGCTATTCCAACCGGGTGTTTAATGGTTTGGTCAAATGATTGAACACCTATTTTGGTTGGTTTTAATTTACCAATGCCTAATCTTTTGTATAAGGAAAGAGGCATAATATTTGCACTTGCTTCTAAATCTGCGAGTCCATTATATACAGCACCATCATTAAGCAAGCAAGAAATGATAAATTCACCCGGGTCTCCTGCTTTAGTAAGTCGAGTTGGTTTGTAAACCTTTTTCGGGTGTTCTTTTCTTGCTTCTTTCACTTCTATTTTAACTTCTTGTTCACATTTTTCTTCATTTCTTGGAATGGGAGGTTTGTATAAGAATTCTTCTTCATCACTCAAATTTGACTCCTCCCTATATTCCAATTTTGATTTTTCATATGTTGTTGATAACATATTTATATTTTCATTTTGAAGGTTTTCTTGGGTGGTGAAATTATGATTAACTTCATTGTCAACTTCTATCGGACCATGTATGTAATGTTTAACTCTGTGACCATTAACTTTAAATTCAATCCCATTTGAATTTATTAATTCTACTGTTCCGTATGGGAAAACTCTTTTGAATATGAATGGTCCAGACCATCTTGATTTCAATTTTCCAAGAAATAGCTTGAATCGTGAATTGAAAAGAAGAACTCTATCTCCTTCTTTAAATTCTTTTGAACTTCTGATTCTTTTATCATGCCATTTCTTCGTTCTTTCCTTATAGATTAACGAATTTTCGTATGCTTCATGTCTTAATTCTTCTAATTTGTTTAATTGACTTAACCGTAGACGTCCAGCTTCATGTAAATCAAGATTACATGTCTTCAAAGCCCAAAATACTTTGTGTTCAATTTCTACTGGAAGATGACATGCTTTTCCGTAAACGAGTCTAAAAGGTGTGGTTCCAATTGGAGTTTTGTAAGCTGTTCTAAAAGCCCAGAGTGCATCCTCCAATTTTATGGACCATTCCTTCGTATTTGATCCTACGATTTTCTCTAGAATACGTTTTAAAGCTTGGTTGGTATTTTCAACTTGTCCACTTGTCTGTGGATGATATGCGGTGGAGATTTTATGTGTTACTCCATATCTTTTAAGAACTTTCTCAAGTTGATTATTACAAAAATGTGTACCCCGATCACTTATTAAAGCTTTCGGTGTTCCAAACCTTGCAAAAAGACATTTTAAAAAGTTGACTACAACTCGTGCATCGTTAGTTGGGAAAGCTTGTGCTTCCGCCCATTTAGATACATAATCAATGGCTACGAGAATATAGAGATTATTATGAGATCTTGGAAATGGACCCATAAAGTCAATACCCCAAATGTCAAATACTTCACATACTTGAATGACATTTTGTGGCATTTCATCACGTTGACTTATTTTTCCGGCACTTTGACAAGCATCACAAGATTTGCAAAGAAGGTGTGCGTCTTTGTAAATTGTAGGCCAATAGAATCCAGCATCATAAACTTTTCTTGCTGTTAGTTGAGGCCCATAATGCCCTCCTGTTGGTCCTGTGTGACAATGGTTTAAGATTTTACTAGCTTCATCTCCGAATACACATCGGCGTATTATTCCATCTGGACAACTTTTAAACAAATGTGGATCTTCCCAGAAATAGTGTTTTATATCACTAAAGAATTTCTTTCGTTTTTGGTATGACAATCCTTTTTCAAGGAATCCACAAACTAAGTAGTTTGCATAGTTTGCAAACCATGGAATTTCAATATAATCTATCTTCAATAGATATTCATCAGGAAAGTTGTCTTGTATGGCCGATTCATTTAGAACTTCTAATTCGGGATTTTCAAGACGAGAAAGATGATCAGCGGCGAGATTTTCTGCTCCTCTTTTATCTCGAATTTCAATATCGAACTCTTGTAAGAGTAAGATCCAACGGATTAATCTTGGTTTGGCATCTTGTTTCGAAAATAGGTATCTAAGAGCAGAATGGTCGGTATAGACCACCGTTTTTGCTAGAACAAGATATGAACGAAATTTGTCAAAAGCAAAGACAATAGCAAGGAGTTCTTTTTCAGTAGTTGTGTAATTTGTTTGTGCTCCTTGTAATGTCTTACTAGCATAATATATAGGTTGAAATCGTTTTTCAATCCTTTGTCCTAAAACAGCTCCCATTGCAAAATCACTTGCATCGCACATAAGTTCAAACGGTAGATTCCAATTTGGAGTTATCATGATCGGCGCATTAGTGAGTTTCTCTTTAAGAATATTAAAAGATTTGATACATTCATCTGAAAAGATGAAAGGAGCATCCTTTTCTAGGAGTTTATTCATAGGAGTGGCAATTTTAGAAAAATCTTTTATGAAACGTCGGTAAAACTCGGCATGCCCTAGAAAACTCCTAACTCCTCTAACATTGGTGGGATGTGGAAGTTTAGCAATTACATCTACTTTAGCTCTATCCACTTTAATTCCTTCCTTTGAAATTTTATGTCCAAGAACGATGCCTTCCTTTACCATGAAATGGCATTTCTCCCAATTAAGTACTAGATTTGATTGTTCGCATCTAATAAGCATTCGTTCCAGATTAACTAGACATGATTCAAATGTATCACCGAAGACTAAAAAGTCATCCATGAAAACTTCCATGCATTCTTCTATCATGTCGTGAAAAATTGCCATCATGCACCTTTGAAAGGTTGCAGGGGCGTTGCAAAGTCCAAATGGCATGCGTTTGTAAGCAAAAGTACCATAAGGGCACGTGAATGTGGTTTTCTCTTGGTCTTCGGGTGCTATTGGAATTTGAAAATATCCGAAAAAACCATCTAGAAAACAATAGTAACTATTTCCGGCTAATCTTTCCAACATTTGATCAATGAAAGGTAAGGGAAAGTGATCTTTTCTGGTGGCGTCATTTAATTTTCTATAATCAATACAAACACGCCATCCTGTTACAGTCCTAGTAGGAATAAGCTCATTTTTCTCATTTGTAATAACAGTCATGCCACCCTTCTTAGGCACGCATTGAACTGGGCTTACCCATGGACTATCAGAAATTGGGTAAATTAAACCTGCATCTAGCAGTTTAATAATTTCTTTCTTAAGTACATCTTGCATATTAGGATTTAGTCTTCGTTGGCGTTGCACATACGTTTTATGACCTTCTTCCATAAGGATTTTATGTGTGCAATACGAAGGACTTATTCCTTTAATATCATGAATCTTCCATGCAATGGCTGGTTTATGAGCTTTCAACACAGAAATGAGTTGAGATTTCTCATTTTCAGTAAGAGAAGACGATATTATTACAGGTAATTCAGATTCACCATGTAAATAAGCGTATTCCAAATGGTTTGGAAGTGGCTTTAACTCTAATGTCGGAGGTTCTTCTATCGATGATTTATATCGATATCTGTCTTCTTCTTTTAGCATTTGAATTTCTTCTGTTGTTGGTTCATATCCATTAGCCATTAGTGTAGCTAACATTTCAGTTTCATCAATTGGTTCGTTACCTTCTCCTAAAGAACATTCTCCTGTTCCTTGTAATTCTGGAAATTCTTCTAACAATTCTGCATGTGAGTCTATAGTTTGAATATAATAACATGTATCATCTGCAGATTGTGGTTGTTGCATTGCTCTATCAACTGAAAAGGTAACACTCTCGTCCTCTATACTTAGGGTCAGTTTCTTACCAAACACGTCTATCATTGCTTTAGCCGTGATTAAGAATGGTCTTCCTAATATGAGAGGAACTTGTGAATCTTCTTCCATGTCCAGAACAACAAAATCTACTGGAAATACTAAAGTACCAACTTTAACTAGCATGTTCTCCATTATCCCTCTAGGATATTTTATTGATCGATCGGCTAGTTGTATGCTTATTCGTGTTGGTTTCAATTCTCCAAGGTCTAGTTTAGTGTATAGTGAATACGGCATTAAATTTATACTAGCACCTAAGTCTGCCAATGCTTCTATTGAACTAAGACTACCCAGAAAACATGGAATTGTGAAACTTCCTGGATCAGATAGTTTTTCTGGTATCTTATTCAACAGCACTGCTGAACAATTAGCATTCATAGTAACAGCCGAGAGTTCTTCCATTTTCTTTCTATTTGTGATCAGATCTTTCATAAATTTAGCATATCTAGGCATTCCTGAAATCACATCAATGAAAGGAAGATTTACATTTATCTGTTTAAACATATCCAAGAATTTGGATTGCTCGGCTTCAAGTTTCTCTTTTTTCATTTTACTCGGGTAAGGAAGTGGTGGTTGGTATGGTTTAACATAAGGTTTAGCCTTAACTGTGTTATCTTCATTAACCTTTTTAACTACCGGTTCTTTTTCCTTATCTTGTTCAGGTTGTGGTTCTTGTGGAGTAGGAATAGCTTCATCAGAAATTACAGGTATTTCAGGTGGTTTAAGTGTTGTACCACTTCTTGTGGTAATGGCTTTAGCTGTTTCTTTCCGGGGGTTTGCATTTGTATCACTAGGTAAACTTCCCGGTTTTCTTTCACCTATTAACCTTGCTAGGTTACTTACTTCTTGTTCCAAGTTTAGAATAGAAGCTTGTTGATTTCTAAATGCTTGAGCATTTTGTTCATTGGTTTGTTTCTGAGATGTGAAAAACTGTGTTTGAGTTTCAACTAGCTTCGTCATCATATCTTCTAAATTTGGCTTTTTATCATCGGGTTGTGGTGGTTTGTTTTGAAAATTAGGTCTTTGCTGATTGTAAGTATTATTGGATACTTGTTGATTGCTAGGACCTTGTTGGTTGTTGTATGGAACATTTCGGTTATAGTTCTGGTTTTGATTGTAAATCGATCTTGGCGGTTGATAATTATTCTGATAATTATTTCCAGGCCTTTGGTTTAGATATGAAACATTCTCTCTTTGTTCCATTGTTAATTCAATACTAAGACAATCTTTTGTCAAATGTGATCCTCCACACTGCTCACAACTAATTCGTATTGAGTGAATTTCCTTAGTCATCTTTTCCATTCGTCTCTCGACAGCATCTATCTTTGCAGAAATGGAATCTAAGTCATGGCTAGAATCGGCTCTAGCTGCTTTAGATGATCTAACGATATCTTTTTCTTGGTGCCACTCATGTGAGTGAGAAGCAGTGTTATCAATAATTTTGTAAGCATCAGTTTCGGTTTTCTTCATAATGGAACCACCAGCTGCTATGTCGATGTCTTTCCTTGTAGTGATGTCGCATCCTTGGTAGAATATTTGTACTATTTGACAGGTGTCTAAACCATGTTGCGGACATCCTCTTAATAACTTTCCAAATCTTGTCCACGCCTCGTATAGAGTTTCATTTGGTTTCTGTGTGAACGTAACAATTTCTCCTTGAAGTCTTACGGCTTTAGATGCCGGAAAGAATTGTTTAAGAAATTTTTCAACTAAAACGTCTCATGTATCAATCGCCCCTTCAGGTAACGATTCCAACCAATCTTTGGCTTCTCCCTTTAAAGTCCAGGGAAATAACATGAGATATATCTGTTCATCTTCAACTTCTCTTATTTTAAATAGTGTGCAGATCCTATTAAAGGTACGAAGATGTTCATTTGGATCTTCATTCGGCGCACCACTAAATTGGCATTGATTAGTCACCATGTGTAGAATTTGTCCTTTGATTTCATAATCTGGCGCATTAATGTCTGGATGAGTTATTGCGTGACCTTGGCCAGTGCGTTTAGCTCTCATTCGGTCTTCCATACTTAAAGGTTCCAGATTCTCCATAATTGAATTTGTTGAATCGGAATCACTAGAGGATTCTGATTTAATGGTTCGTTCCTCAACAATCTCTGTTTGAATGATTGGTGGTTTCGGGGGAAAGTTTAGTGGTTCAGGATCTACGAACCGTTCCTGAATATTCTCCGGATTCTCAATTGTGAGGTCGGGTTCAAAAAATGGATTATCAGAAATTTGAATTGGAGTACTTGGTCGACTGGATGACGATTCTAAAGAAAAATCAACGGCGGTAATATTTGCTAGATGTCTTGATCTAGTTACAGGTGGTGAACGTACAAAAGGTGGTGAACGTCTTGCTCGGTGCATTCACTGAATATCTTATTAGTTTTTAAAAGGAAAGAAAAATTATATAAGTTATCCAATTAATAGACTTTTCTGATTTTGTCCACGTTTCGAATAGCCAAAAGAAACAGCAGAGGGGCAGGATTCGTTTGGTCTCAATATAATTGAGTACTGTTTGGCTCCAATAACCCGGTCCACGTACAAATCCAACTATTACTACGAACCAGAAAATTTTGATGTCTATCAATTTAACCACTTAAAATAAATTTTCGTAATTTTAAGAAATTTAGAGAAGAAGTAGAATAAAAATCTATGTCCTAAAACTAGAATGGCGAGAAATAAGACAGAAAAAGAGCGCGTCGAAAAAGATAAGGGTTGAAAAATAAAAGGCGTCGAAAAAAAAAATAAGAAAGAAAAAGAGATAATATAAAACTTTTAAAACACTCGACTAACCCAACCTTATTACTATCACTAACTTAAAATTAAAATTTCAAATTGAGATTACTAATTGGAGTGATAATTGATACATAGGTAAAAGGCGTCGAAAAATGAAAGTAAGAAAGTAGCGCGTAGAAACTTAAAAAGGAACTAAAAACTAAGAATTAAATGTTGCGTCTAAAAATATTTAAAACTTACAAGGAAAACTATATCCCAAATGGCAATAACTTAAAAAAAAGTACTAAAACTAGAAAAGGCGTCGCAAAATTCTAAAGCACCTAAATCTTAGTCTAAAGAAAAAGCACTTAAGGGATTTTACGGCAAAGCCTAAAAATATATGGGCGAAAAATACAAAAAAAAATTATGCTAAAACGAATAAAAAGGGACAAAATAAAAAAATATACTAAAATTTGTAAAAAAAAAATACAATTTTTATAAAAATATTATTTTTATATTATTTATTTTATAAAACTATTAATTTTATATGAATTAAACTAATTAAAACTAAATAAAATAAGAAAATTAAAACTAAATATTATACTAATAATACCCTAATTAGGGTTAAAATAATAATAATTAATTAATTACTCCGTATTAAATGCGAGATTAGGGTTCTGGTCTGGCGTGTCAGGGCGGCTCCGCGAGTCGCGGTTGGCCCGGTTCAATATCTCCGCTAGTCGCGGAGGTTACAGGTTCACGTGCACCAGGTTCAAATTTCGACATGTCAGTTTTTTATTTATATATAAATTTTTTTTATTTTTCTGTTTTTAGTTTAATTAAAATATTTATGTAAATTTAATAAAAGTTATATTCTAAAAACTAAAATAGAAATAAAATACTTTATAATTTTATAAAAATCTTAAAAATAGATTTATATATATATTTTTTTTCGGTTTCTCTTTTTTTTTTTAAATAAACACAAAATATTTAAATAAAACTTATATTTTTATAAATTAAAAATAAAGAAACTTTATAAGACTTAAATATTTAACAAACTCTTAAAAATATTTTTGTTTTTCTTTTTATATTTTCGAATATTTAAAACGTATTTTTACAAAAGCGTATTTTTTTATAAAAGTAAACTAAAAATAAATTTTTTTTTTTTTATATTAGCGTTGCACTTCCGGCTTTTAAGCTAGATTTTAAGTTCCCCGGCAGCGGCGCCAAAAATACTTGATAGTTAAGCGAGGTGTATATGAAATAGCTTTATTTTTACTAGGAAATACTATTAAATACGATACAACTTTACACAAGATATTTATTTATTTATAGAATGGATATACTTAAACCTTGCTACAACACTTATAGGCAGTGTACCTAATCGTACAGTAGTGTAGTTTTTAGTAAGTCCGGTTCATTTCACAGGGAATCTTTTAGACAAAGCTTAACGCTATATTAGTTTTATTTTATAAAAATACAAATATATATATAAGTAATATTATTATTATAAAGGGGGGTTTTACCGTTTAATGACCGGTTTGTCGATTTTAAAAACTTTAGTCGCAGTTAAAACCTAATGTAAAATATTAAATAAATAAAAGACTTAATTTAAAGCGTAAAATAAATAACGATAATGAAATTACAATAAATAAAAGTGCGATAAAATAAACTTGCGATAATTAAAAAATGCGATAATTAAAAGTGCAATTCAATATAATAACAATAAATAAAAGTGCAATAATTAGAAGTGCAATTAAATATAAAATAAAGGAAATTAAATATGAAATAAAAGAATTATGCTTATTTAAACTTCCGTAATCATGATGTTTGACGTGTTGATTTTAGTTTTATGCCCATGGGTTAATTGTTCTTTGTCCTGGATTATTTAATATGTCCATACGGATTTGTCCATAATAGTCCATCAGTCATAAATATAAAGAGCGAAAGCATTCGTCAAATTATTCTTATTCCCGAAGTCAAATATTCCAACTAATTGGGGATTCGAATTGTAACAAGGTTTTAATACTTTGTTTAATGAATACACCAGGTTATCGACTGCGTGTAAACCAAGGTTTTACTACTTTGTTAACAATTACACCAATTACCCTTGAATGTAATTCACCCCTGCTTCAACAAGTCTATTAACTATTAATCCAGTTCCGTGTCCGGTAAAATGAATAATTATTAGTATTTATAGATATCCCGCCCACCGTACCCAGTCAAGCGCATGTGGTTATATATAAATACTTCAAATTATAAGTTTGTATATTAAATTAACAAGGTATTGTTTAGTTAATATAAAACCCATTAATAGCCCATAGTCTAATTTCCACAAGTGTCGTTCTTTTATCCAAACCCCAATTATGGTACAAAGCCTCAATTACCCAATTTTAATAATTAGCCCAACATCATGATTACTTCGATTTAAATAAGCATAATAATAACTTAGCTACGAGACATTAATGAAAATAATATAAACATAACTTACAATGATTAAAAATAGCGTAGCGTTACACGGACAGAATTTCGACTTACACCCTTACAACATTCGCTAACATACCCTTATTATTAGGATTTAAAATTAAAATTAAAATTAAAATATAAATTTTATATATATATATATATATATATATATATATATATATATATATTTACGTATATATTGAGAGAGAGAGAGAGAGATTATGGATATATTTTACGTCGAATTGCGCTGGATTTTATAGGGATTTTCAAACTTTGGGGCTCCGCGACTCGCAGCCCTTTTCTTCTTCTAACTCCGCAACTCGCGGAGTTCGTAAAACCAGCTCACACCATTTTGTCTTTTAATTTGCCGACGGTTTATAATATATTATATAATATACAAATAATTATAAGAATTATTTAAATATTATATTATATTTATGTGCATAGTTGACTTGTAATTTTTAGTCCGTTGCGTCGAGCGTTGAGAGTTGACTCTGGTCCCGGTTCCGGATTTTCGAACATCCTTGCGTACAATTTAATATCTTGTACTGTGCGTTTTGAATCTTGTACTCTTGTAATTTCGAGACGTTTCTTATGAATAATTGGAACCTCTTTGATTGTATTTTGTACTTTTAAGCTTTTTGATCGTTTGCATTTTCAATTCGTCGAATCTGTCTTTTGTCTTCACCTTTTATTATTTAAACGAAAATCACTTGTAAATAGAACAACTGCAACTAAAAGCTTGTTTTTCTTGAGGAATAATGCTATGAAATATATGTTCGTTTTTAGCATTATCAGTATTAAGTTTATATATTTATTAAAACTAATTTAAACTAAATATTACAAATTTATTAAAACTAAAATTAAATAATTTAATAACTAACCCTAATTAGGGTTTATAATAATAATAATTAATAATAATATTCCGTAATTATTGCTGTACCAGGTTCAGTTGGGCGTGTCAGGCTAACTCATGTGGTCGCATGAGTTTTAGCCTACGGGTCCATGCGATCGCATGGCCCAAATATCCAGATCATAAATTGGGCTGCTACAGTGTAGCCCGATTATTTATTTATTTTTATTTTTTTATCTGTTTTTTTTAATATATAAGATATAAATATATTTAGTATATAATTATTACTTATTAGTTTTATAACTTTTTCACAATAAATAAAAATATAAACTTTTTAATTTAACTAAACTTAAAAATATAGATATATTTTTCTTTTTCTTGTTTTTGTATTTTTAAATTTTTAAAACGTATTTTTACAAAAAGAAATTAAACTTAATAAAAATCTTTTTTTATATATATATATAGCGTTTCGCTTCCGGCGTTTAAGCAGTTCCCCGGCAGCGGCGCCAAAAATACTTGATGTGCGTAGAGGTGTATACGAAATAGTTATATTTTTACTAGGAAATACTATTAAATACGATACAATTTTACACAAGTTATTTATTTATTTATAGAGTGGAAATACCTAAACCTTGCTAAAACACTTATAGGCAGTGTACCTAATCGTACAGTAGTGTAGTTTTTAGTAAGTCCGGTTCGTCCACGGGGAACTAGCCAAGTTTAACGCTATATTTTTAAAACTATATTTGTATATATATATATATATATATATATATATATATATATATATATATATATATATATATATATATATATATATAAGTAGTATTATTATTATAAAAGGGGATTTTTACCGTTTAATGACCGGTTTGTCGATTTTAAAACTTTAGTCGCAGTTAAAACCTAATGTAAAATATTAAAAATAAAAATAACTTAGTTTAAAGCGTAAAGTAAATGACAATAATTAAAATGCGATAAATTAAAATGCGATAAATAAAATGACAATAATTAAAATTGCGATAATTAAAAAGTACGATAATTAAAAGTGCAATTAAATAAAATGACAGTAAATAAAAGTGCGATAAAATATAAAATAAAGGAATTATGCTTATTTAAACTTCCATAATCATGATGTTCGACGTGTTGATTTTAGTTTATTACCATGGGTTAATTTTCCTTTGTCCTCGATTATTCAATATGTCCATCTGGTTTTTTTCCATAACAGTCCATCAGTCATAAATATAAAGTGCGAGTGTCCTCGTCAAATTATTCTTATATCCGAAGTCAAATATTCCAACTAATTGGGGACTTAAACTATAATTACACCAATTTTCCTTGTATGTAATTCACCCCTGTTTTAATAAGTCCATTGACTATTAATCTATTCCCGTGTCCGGTTAAATGAACGATTATTAGTACTTATATATATCCCGCACATCGTGTTCGATCGAGTGTATGTGGTTATTTATAGGTACGTCCAATTGTAAATCTTTATATTAAATTAACGAACTATCATTCAATTAAACAAATATAAAGCCCATTATTAGCCCATAGTCTAATTTCCACAAGTGTCGTTCTTTTGTCCAAACCCCAATTATGGTACAAAGCCCAATTACCCAATTTTAATATTTAGCCCAACATCATGATTACTTCGGCTTAAATAAGCATAATAATAACTTAGCTTCGAGACATTAATTTAAAAAGGTTGAACATAACTTACAATGATTAATAATAGCGTAGCGTTACACGGACAGAATTTCGACTTACACCCTTACTACATTCCCTAACATACCCTTATTATTATTAAATTAAAATTAAAATTAAAATTAAAATTATAATATATATATATATATATATATATATATATATATATATATATATATATATATATATATATATATATATATATATATATATTATAGAGAGATGGAGAGGATTAGAAAAAGTGTGTTTTAATTCGGCCAAAACACGCGAACTTTATAGGACCTAAGCTGATACTGTTCACCATGCGACCGCATGGATTTTGCACTTCCAGGCCATACGATCGCATGGCCTTCTTTTACAGCTCACATACTTTTGTTTATTTATTTGCCGACGGTTTATATATATAATATAATATATATAATTTTAAGAATTATTTATATATTATATTATATTTATGTGCATAGTTGACTTGTAATTTTTAGTCCGTTGCGTCGCGCGTTGAGATTTGACTCTGGTCTAGGTTCCGAATTTTCGAACGTCCTTTCGTACTATTTAATATCTTGTACTTTGCGTTTTGCTGCTCGTACTCTTGTAATTTTGAGACGTTTCTCATCAATAATTTGAACCACTTTGATTGTACTTTGTACTTTTGAGCTTTTTGGTCGTTTGCGTCTTCAATTCGTCGAATCTGTCTTTTGTCTTCACCTTTTATTATTTAAACGAATATCACTTGTAAATAGAACATTTGCAACTAAAAGCTTGTCTTTCTTGAGGGATAATGCTATGAAATATATGTTCGTTTTTAGCATTATCACATATTCCCACACTTGAGCGTTGCTTGTCCTCAAGCAATATAGTCTTGAAATAAAAATACTAGAATCACTTCTTTATTCTTCACACTTTGTACATCAGTGATTTTTATACGGCGGTATACACAATGATAGTAACGATGTGGTTTACAGCCCCACAAGACTATGAAAATTTAGATCCTTTAGGAAATTGGATCTTTATGAAAATATTTGATATTTTGAAAATTAAATCTAGATTTTACCCTAGATAAGTTTTCCAGAATAACCCTTCACCGGTGTTTGCAAAATGTTTTTGTGGGTTTTGTGGGTTTCATATTTGAAAATTTTAGTTCAAAACTTGCGGTTTTGTGTCACCCACTTGCTAACCTTTCGGTAAACTACCGTCTGGTTGTAAATGAAAGCATTGAACAAGCAACTGTTAAGGCAATCTCCCGTGACATGCTTTTGATTATGGTCTATAACGTGTCAGATGCAATTACTATCCTTTGTAGGAAAAATAGTAAAGCTCACCCTATGGTTTTTCGGTCTGGCACAAGGTCCTGTCTTTGACCATGCTATGCAACCACCGTTCTTACGGTTGACACCCGATTTGGTTCAGGTGACCTATGAATTCCAGGTGAATTCCTAGGATTTTACGTTCAATGGTAATGAACGCATTGAAAATGGGTTTTCAGAAAACAAATCGGTTTGTAATTTTGATCAAAATATTTTCTCGTTCAAGCTCGAGTTTAGATATCATCGAATTCTATGAGTTTGAATTCTCAATCTTTAAGTTCAATCTCAAGGATTGAGTAATATCAGTCTTAAAAGCTGATTTTTGATCTTTAAGGAGATTATCCTTTCTGGAGATCTGATTCATTAGTCTTATAAGCTAATTTGCACGGTGCCTCCCCATTGTACGAGATAGATCCTCTCATGGTTAGGATAAGTCTGACCACTTGGCGACCTTGTTTGATGCTGAGGTCCGTGGATTTCCAGCTGATTTTCGAGAAAACTTTTCAAGGTTTTTCATCATCTTACAACTGTTCTGGACCACAGCTTCCTGACCTAAATCAAGAAGAAAGTGTCTTTTTCTCGAAAGACTTTACTTCCTTTTAAATTTCATTTATATTACAATAAACTGGGTAAAACTGATTAAAATTGTTCAAAACAAAAGTATCTTCAATTATTTGTACAAAAATATGTGACATATGTTCTAAATAACTTGGTAAATTTTTCCCACACTTGGCTTTTATTCTCCTTTCTTTGCCTTTTTATTGTCCTCTATTCCATTTTAAATGAATTCTAACATTTTGGGTTGTTTCTCAATTTATGTCCTTTCCGAGGTAACAATAATTTCAGTGTTAACACCTAGTTTTATCGTTCATAAATATGTATAAACATGATTTTGAGTTCATTTATTTGAAAATTTTGAAAAATTTTACTAGAATTGGGTAGTCAGTATATAAGACTAGGGATGTTCTTTATTATCAGAGAGCACTAGATTCTAATACAACTACTGCGTTACTAGTATTTTTAATGGTAACCAAGTGTATAAGTCAAAAAATTTAAAAATCCAAAAGAATTTAACCCCTTCCCACACTTAAGATCTTGCAATGCCCTCATTTGCAAGAAATCAGTAATAATTTAAATTATTGAGGGTGATTAGCGTAGAAAAATGATTAAATTTTACCAAAGTTTCCAAACATATTGGCGTTTGTTTGCTGAATGATAAATGGTGCACATCATTTGTTCATTCCGTCTTGTTGTTACATCACATTTGTTTTTCATTTTGTCGTCAAAATTAGTAGCTTTTGCTGAACTTAATGCCAGTCTTTGAAAATGCGTTGTTTTACCCTGTTGTGTACATGACAATATACATACATACAAATAATAACAAGCATGGTAATTTGAAATGGGACTTAATATCCCACTTTCAAATCAAATATGAAATATTAGTACAACATAATAAAAATATTAAACATTACATTAAAGTATCACAATTTTATATGTTTAAACATAAATAAATAAAAATAATAAAAAGATAAAAATCATAGAAATCACCAACGGGAACTATATCAATCTGGATAGGGGTTCCAGTTCATGTCGTCGGGTGTGATGACCCGGAAATTTCTGACCAAATTTTAACTTAATCTTTGTATGATTAACATTTCCGACACGATACATATATACTATAATTTGAAAAGGTAACAGTGTATTAATTGTTTGAGACCGTACATTAAACTTATTGGTTTAAATATCTATTTGAATATATATGATAAGTTGGAATATTTATTATTAAAATTTATTTATAAATAACTTCCAATGTGTATTTAAAAACTGATTTATGTATATTAAAAAGATATATACATATATATAATTTCAAGTTATTTAGTAAACGATAGTAACATTCGTTTATTGATTCGATTGATATTTAGATTAGTTAACTAAAGCATTTAAGATGAACCAGTAAAACACTAATTTGCTACAGTATTTTCAAATTGCTACAGTACTCAAAATGCTACATTGTTTTCGAAAATCACTACTTGCTACAGTGAATTGCTACAGTAAACACTATTTTAAAATGTATTTTAACAAATAGCGAGACGATGATTTATAGATGTAAATGACCAAAACACTCAAATGTATAAGTTATATTTTGAGTGATATAATTTAGGGATAATTTAAGGCTATATTTTGACTAAGGTACGTGTCCCAAAATGTAATGTACAAGTTTTCTCAGCGTACGAAGGGACATTCAAAAAACCGAAACCGGGACATAAGTCGAGTGACGACGTACGACTTATCGAAACAAAAATGATGAAGTACTGATTCATAACTTCATCGAACAAATATTCTACGGTGATTATGTAATCTCTAAAATCTTAGAGATTATTTATCCCAGTTCTAACCGTAAATCAGATAAATAGAAGGAAGAATAGAAACCCTGACAAGAATGATGCGTAAGGTACAAACTAGACTTGTTTTACCAACAACATCAATAGTACCCTTAGCCTCACCAGCACAGTTAGTGCTGTCAACATCATTAGAATCATCAGCACCTCTAACATCACAAGCTCTGCCGGTTCAAGAAAGCACCGTGGATATTATTACAAGTCAACAACGCGTATATTTGTATCAATGAGTTATGAAATATTAACCCATTCCCTCTGAAGAATTTATATGTATATCTTATATATATATTTTAAAACCATCATAAATCTTTTCGTACTAAGCTATTAAGTATGAATTAAAAAAGGGTAAATACTACTCGGTTAAATTCATATTACTAATATGCTATGATGTACATCCTTCCTTAACAACTTACCATTGTTAACTACAATCTCTGTTTCAACTTAGTGAATTCCATTTCATAATAAACCAAGTGTATTATTCAATTACATAATTGATTTTACATTTTCATTTTCGATGTACTCGAAACTTTCTAGAAAACATCATTCGTACCTTGCGAAGTTAGCAAGAGTTCCATGAGCACCAACATGATTCACTGAGAAAATATCAATAAGACTGAGTATTGATTACTGTAAGACCCAAATATTTATTGTAGATAATGTATTTATGGTGTACTATGCATGTATGAAGTGTACGAAGCATGTACGTGTTCCTTGCTCGAACGTTGGAGGAAACTGGACATTGTCTGAAGTGACAAGGAGTGTACGTATCTTTTCAACCCCAAATAAAGTTGGTTTTAATGTTTCAAAGCCTTACCATTGGAAAGAAAATCTTATTACGTTTCCAACGATATTTGATTCATCGAAAACGGAGCTACGGTCAAAAAGTTATGGCCAAAACAAGTTTCTGAAAACTGAACTGTCAGTTGGAGCGGCGCCCCACCTTGTGGCGCGGCGCGCCGATCACTGCTGAAGCAATTTTCAGCCTTTTTAAAGGCTTTAAATGAAGGGTACTTTGGTCTTTTCACTTGGGGTCGGTTTAGGGTCATCAAAACTGATCCTTTGATCAGTTTGGATCATATTTCACTCATCAAACACTCTCATCTTCAAACCCTAGAGTGAGAGGAGAGTTTTAGAGAGAGAGAGCTCCAATTGGAGAAGAAGAAGGGTGTTTCGGGTCAAACCTCGGGTATTAAAGTTGTTCCACTCGTCAACGGCATCATTTTGGCGGTATTGGTAAGTTCTAACTCCGAATTTCATTGTTGATTTTGCTATTCAAAGTTAGGGTTTGAACTTGATTTGTTGATAAACCCATTTAGACTCATGAAGTGACTTTAGTGATGCTAGTAATCGGGTTTATTGTTATTGTTGGTGGATTTCGGTTTGGTGAACAAATTGGTTATGTTTAGAACTTGAAATTGGGTTTAATCACTAGGTTTAGTGATTGTGGAAGTATTGAAACCTATTTAGGGTTATTTGGTTGACTAACTTTGACTTTGGGTCAAATTAGGGTTTGGTGGTGATTATGACCCAATTGGCGATTTAACAAAGTTTATAAACTTAAAATGGATTAAGTTGAAGTGTTAAACCGAGTTAAATATGTTTTGGTGTCAAAACTTGCTAATAGCGTGATATTGACTTCTTATGGGTCAAACTAGGGTTTAAGTGTCATTTTGGGCAAGATAGGTGTTTAACACCTATGATCGGGTTTAATTGGCGTATTAAGACCATTCTCACTTGTGTTAGTGATTATTGGTTAATTTTGGGCGCGTTTTGTACTTGGAAGTGCATTTGGGTCAGATTTGCACTAAGTGTCAATTTGGGTTGATTTGTGAATCCATTCTAAGTGTATTGTTGTAATTATGATAATGGAATAGGTATTTTCCATTGGCGAGTTGCAGATTATTTGGAAGCTTTCATCAAGACTTCAAGGTGAGTGTTAATATCCTATATGCATATGTATGTGTAGGATGGGTGCGGGTCGGGTGAAGTGATTCTCGGCTTTAGAGCTCACTTCACATATAGGTGGATTTGATGGACTTGTGCATAGGTCCAATTGGCACGGTTGTGCGTTTTGGTTGACTACCTTTGGCAAAGTACACATTTTGGGTGTACGTTATCACACGTGGTTGTGAGTGGAATAATTATGCGTGTATGTATGTATGTATTTAATTGTGTTGTACGAATGTGGTATTGTCGCGTTGTTTAAGACACCACGTTCTATGAAATGAGTAGTATTGTCGCGGTGTTTAAGACACTACTCATTGTGGAATTGAAGAGTAGTATTGTCGCGGTGTTTAAGACACTACTCATTGTGTAATTGACTTGTGGTATTGTCGCGGTGTTTAAGACACCACAATGTCATGGGAGTGGAAGTGTCGCGGTGTTCAAGACACCACTCATTGTATTGAATGAAGTGTGGATTCGTCGCGGTGTTTAAGACGCCACATTGTTGTAAGGGTGAGTTAGTCGCGGTGTTTAAGACATCACCCGGGGGACTAGTGATTACGCGGTGTGTAAGTAACACTAGTGGATGTTATGAACTCCAACGGACTTTCATGTACCGTTCTCTTGTGTACTTGGTTAACCATGGTTGTATGAGTTATGTATTGGCATATTTAATTATGAACTATATGCTTTTGGTATTGCTAGCTATTGTGGACTTGCGGTTATTGGTATATGCACGATATGTTGCATGATTGTCGAATTGCTAATTCGTGATTAATGTTGTGTTGTCGTGATGTAGTTAACCCTCCGGGGGTAGTTATTGGCGTTGTTCACATTGACGTTGGTGAACTTACCTTATTGATGGTATTATTAGCTTGTTGCTTAGTGATCGTATGGTATACTTAGATTAGCTTGCCTTTAGGCTTGGACGCTCCGGTATGCGGTATTTGTTTATTTATGTGGCGTGTCCATTTTATGCATATATATGTATGTAGTATATTATCATTCACTAAGCGTTAGCTTACCCTCTCGTTGTTGACTCTTTTTATAGATCGCATGTGGATTGGTGGCTCGGGTAAGCGCGAGGACTAGAAGACGTGCATAGTTGCTTTAGTGACTTACTTTTGGATCATTTAGGATTGGGTAGCGTATTCCCAATCGCCATGCTCGGCTTTGTTGTATTAAAAGTCTTTTGGTCAAATATTGTATTTCGGTACTTAAGGTGGTAAAATGGGTCGTTGTGGGACCCGCTTCGAAAACTCAATTTTATTAATTAAACGTGCTAGTTTTATATATATGAATTTATGGTTAAAAGCGTTTTGGCTAAAAATGTCGGGAACTAGTCAAACATTTTCGTTATATTGACTTCCGGGGACAGCGGGCTGTCCAGGTGGTTTGGCGCGCCGCGCACCCACCTGGCGCGCCGCGCAAATGAACTGCACCAGAAAATTTTTTTTATGTTGTGAAATTTAACGGGAATTGTCGTGGTTTGGTTTGGGTTGTTACAATTACATTAGTGAAATACTCCGTAAAGATTATTAAATCTTTAATGTTTTAGAGATTATTCATTTCTAATTCAAGTCAAAAATCAAATTAGCTTAATATGATATTAACTCATCAAATCTGTATTACATCTGAAGAAAATATACATACATATATTTTCATAAAGACGGTAATAAAAATTCTTTTGTACAAAATATTACTTGTGAAATCTTTAACGGGTAGGTAATTCCCGGGAAACATAAAAGTTCACAATTAATATGTTATACTGTACATTCTTCAACTTTGATTCAAAATTTATTAACTATGCTCACAGCGATATACAATCGTGTCCATACAAATTCAATTACATATTCTGATGTTGACGGATCAGAATCCAAGTCAAGATTTAATGGGTGACATCATTCTTAGATCTCTACATCTTTCAAAGCTATACTTTGACTTCAAAAATGTGAAAGATCCTTTAGCATTGTTATTACTGAAAATAACCTTGCAATTTCTTTTCAAAGTATCAAGTATTATCAACCGTTCAACTAGTCAACGACGACCTTTCAGACTTGTAACTTTGACATATACATTTTTGTTATCGGGGAATCTTTCATGTTCCACCACATTAGCAGTAAATTTACCAACAACTTCATTGATCTTTGACCTTCCGAAAAATCCTTATACTCATTGAAACCATATCATGTACTCATCCACATCTTGTAACGGTAATTGTTATACCAACTATCGGGAATTAGCAAGCAGTATTTTGAAATCTTGAAGCACGTCTACGCCAACAGTTATATGTGTTCATATAACGTCTACCTCCTGGACTTACATACTTCGAATGTGAGGTTTCTAAAAAACACCTTAAACTACGAACTAGTTCTCGAAATATTGAAAAATGCTGATGAAGCAGCAAAAAAAACTGTAAACGACCTTAACAGTAAAAAGTTTGATGATAAAGGATAGTGTGCTGGCAAAGCTCAGAAAAAGAGAAAGTTTGGAACTGGAAAACGGATTGAGCAAAGTATGAAAGAGGCTGTGGATAAATCACAAGGACGAAATCTGCCTTTAAAGAATCCAAATGATTCAGTATCTGCTGAAGCCATTAATGAATACCTTGCTTCCGAATCTAAACCCTTGCGGACAATATTCTTCATCATCCTCTAATATTAGAAATTCTAAGATATCATCGTATCTTTCATTATAAATATCCTCCATATTTCTGGAGATAATTTCATAATCATTCGTATCGGAAATCAATTTTCTCCTTGCGATATCTGTGTTACATCATAAAAGAAACTATTTTAGTTTCTAAATTCTGAAACTTTCAAGTTTAAAATATGAATATTTTGGAAGTGGTGTTGGGAGCTGAAGCATGAGTTAGTATAATATAATGACACTTGATCAACGTGATTATATTACAGTAAGTCATGCTGAGTTTCTAATGGAACTTGATAAATGTTCACAGATCACACCCTCATCATGACCCATGTTACATAACTCTTTTATTCTATTTAACCTCTAAACATATCAAGAAAATATTTTCTTAATGATTCGGTCTTTTCCGGATATTCTGGTAATTTGACAAATCAAGATCGTGCCATTACGATTACCTTCTCAGAACATTAACTATGCTCATCCAAAACTCCATACCTACGAATTCTGGACCATTACAAGAGATGTCTAATCGCAAGAAGAAGAAACGAAGGGACAAAGCTCCGAAATAGAAATTGGAGTATAAATCGCAGCAAATAGGAGGGAGCATTAACTGTGGATGTCAATGATTATAAAAAGACAGAAGCAGGGACTCTGAAAAATAAGGAAAGATATAAAGTCCGATGACAACACATAAATTACAAACCGTGTATATCAATACGTATAGCAATATAAAGACACGGGAGAATGAAAAACACTATAACCCCAAGGTAATGGTAGAAGAAAATAACTTCCTCTGGTGGTAGATGAAAAAGAAGAATGACAGATATGAAAGTTAGGAGTATATCAAGAATCAGAACTGGATGAAGCATTTCACAATCTTTTGAAAGTATGAAATGAGGAAGAAGATGTAGGAGTAGTGAAAATAATGAAATGGAAGTGGTCAATTTATAAGCGAAATATCAGACATAGCAATTGAGGCAGATTACGCATTTAATCAAAGAAAATCCTAATTTCCGCAAATTCTGAAGAATCAAATCTTATTTAGATTATGAAGATTTTCTATTCCTTAAAATCCGGAAATCAATTGTTACTACAACAAGAGATAATACGCATCTCTATTCTCCATTTCACTTGATTACGATAACTTCTCTCATACGCTTCGAGTAATTGGATTGTTGTATCTATATTATTCAACAGTGATAAAACTCTAGTTATCGACTCATATTCGTCATGAAAACATTTTTATTGTTAGCCATGACGACCTCACTCAAATTTCGGGACGAAATTTCTTTAACGGGTAGGTACTGTGATGACCCGGAAATTTCTGACCAAATTTAAACTTAATCTTTGTATGATTAACATTTCCGACACGATAAGCAAAGTCTGTAAAACTGAATCTCAAAATTTTTGAACTTCTTTTATATATTTAAATACCCTTCGGTTGTTTTCGACGATTCGCGAACAATTATATATAAATAGATACATATATACTATAATTTGAAAAGGTAACAATGTATTAATTGTTTGAGACCGTACATTAAACTTATTGGTTTAAATATCTATTTGAATATATATGATAAGTTGGAATATTTATTATTAAAATTTATTTATACACTTAAGGTAAAATAAATCGTGTAAGGTCATCTTCTCCTTGTTTTTACCTCTTTGTGTAATCGAATTAGCTAAAAATCTATGTATAATACGTAGCTCTGCTTTGTTAATATCTAAATAGGAGTGTCTTCCACCCAGCGTAAAAATATTATAATCTGACATACGCCTCCAGACGGCGTCTGCGTCAAAATTCCTATCTACCCGCTCCCCATGATAAATCAAATTTGTACAATCGGGTAGTAGTAATTCACCAGGAGTGTAAATCTGTAAAGCCCTGGCCATGTCAAGCATTGACATTCTGTACATCCTACGGCCAAGTAAAAATCTAAGAAAACTTCTATCATCTAACCTAGCTACATCCGCATTAAGTGAAATAGTACTCATAAGCTCAACGCACCACTCTTTATATACAGGCCTACGAATGGTGAATAAACGTTCCCAATCGGGAAAAGAAGAGCTGCCAAACCTTTGGATCAGATGCTGTCTAACTGAGTTAACTAGTTGGACCCTTTCCAAAGGCTCCCAATCAATTACCCTCAGCACTTCTACATTTTTCGTTACTAGTTTAAATTTGTTACTTTGGTACGTCGGGTAATATCTCCAACTTCGATCAAATCTCAAATTGGGATGCAACTGTTCTTCATGAATCGTTGGGTGTGCTATTATCGTATGAATCAGAAATTGTACGTAGGCATTAACATATTCTTGCTGCGGATCATAATATGGTACGTGTTGATCAGGTTGTTGTTGTTGTTTCTGTTGTTGCTCCGGTTCATATTGCATTTCTGGTTCAGGTTCTGGAGCAGGTTGCCTAGGTGATGATGATGCACCATCAGTATCGGTATTTTTCTGCAAAACACATTAAACACAAATTTTGTGCATCCAAATATGCATTATTATTAGCAAAATAACAACTTGAAACAATTACAATAACATGTTCAATCAAAATTAAACTTATACACATTTTCACAATTTTTACAATTCTACACTTTTTCAAATAAGCATATATGAAAATGTTTACAAAGTTCATAAGCATTCAACTCAAATAACATGTTAAAATAACCATTACTAGCAATTAAACAAGTTTCAAATGGCATTTACATCAATTTAATCAAGTTCATGAATTTTAGACCTAAAAAGTCCACTTTAATTCTCAAAAATCATGTTTAAGATCAAAGTTTGGATCATTTAGCTACCTAAACATGTTACACTACTTAATTTAGCAATAATTCATGACAAAAATTGGCCATAACCTGTTTATATCAAAAAGTTCCAATTTGCTCAAGAACACTGTGATGACCCGGAAATTTCTGACCAAATTTAAACTTAATCTTTGTATGATTAACATTTCCGACACGATAAGCAAAGTCTGTAAAACTGAATCTCAAAATTTTTGAACTACTTTTATATATTTAAATACCCTTCGGTTGTTTTTGACGATTCGCGAACAATTTTATGTAAATAGGTACATATATACTATAACTTGAAAAGGTAACAAAGTATTAATTATTTGATACCGTACATTAAACTTATTGGTTTAAATATCTATTTGAATATATATGATAAGTTGAAATATTTATTATTAAAATTTATTTATAAATAACTTCCAATGTGTATTTAAAAACTGATTTATGTATATTAAAAAAGATATATACATATATATAATTTCAAGTTATTTAGTAAACGATAGTAACATTTTCAAATTGCTACAGTACCCAAAATGCTACAGTGTTTTTGAAAATCACTATTTGCTACAGTGAATTGCTACAGTAACTTTGCTACAGTGGTATAGTTTATGGATGATTTAAGACTATATTTTGACAAAGGTACGATTCACGAAACGTAAAGTACAAGTTTTCTCAGTATACGATAGGATGTTCGAAAAACCGGAACCGGGACATAAGTTGAGTGACGACGTACGACTTATCGAAACGAAAATTACAAGTCAACTATGCATGTGAATTTAATATAATATATAATTAATTATATAAATTAAATATATTATATTAATAATTAAAAAATATGTCGACAAACTAGAAGTTAAAAGATCATGAGCTGGAAATCCATCCCATGCGAAAGCATGGGAAATGGTCTTGGAGGCCATGCGATCACATGGCGGTCCTGGACAGGCCACACCTATAAAGCTCGAGATATCTGCCTCTGTTTTAATTTAAAAATTACTCCGTATTATATTTATTAATTATATTATTATTATTATTATTATTATTATTATTATTATTATTATTATTATTATTATTATTATTATTATTATTATTAAGATTAATATTATTATTAATCTTATTATTATTAGTAGTATTTCTATTATTATTAGTATTATACATAAAATACTACGACGAGTTGATGAGCGTGTCACTTTCAAAATAGTTTTATGAGCTGGATAAAGCTAAGAAAATTATGGGTTATTGCCAAGGAGGTTATGGGTAATATTCATGGGTATTATTTGCAAGTCAAACCTAGTGTTATCATCTCCGTTACGTCTACGTACTTTTCTACAATATTGAATCTCAATATTGATATGTAAGTACTTATATTTTATCTTTTATATAATAATTGTGTATCCATCTCTAGTGCTCGAGTATATATATTTATACATGCTTGTATGCTAAATTTTCTTGTTAAACAGTTTATGATGTACCACGAATTAAATATATATATTACTGGTAAAAGGTATACGATATATATGTTTTTGGAAAGCTGACGAAAAATCAATAACTTTTCATTTAGATATCGAATAATTTCGATGAACGGATTAAAAGATGTGAGCAACTGAATTATGATTGAAGTTAATTGAAATTGCTTTTGAAGCTACAATTAACATTTAAACAACTTGTTTACGAGATTGATAAATTGGATTTTTGAATATTACCAACCGAGTAAATGAATCCTTATATAAGGTACGTCTCGTTTTGTTAAACTATTGTCAAAATTGACTTTTTGAAACAACATTGGATAACTTTTGTATGTCAATATCGAGCATTAGGATTGTGATACACTATAACCTGACCTAGCTTGATAGACATTTATTGACCAACATATGTTCTCTAGGTTGAGATCTACGGTTATTTGGTAATCCGAGTTTCGATCACATTTTGGTGAACAACTTTATATGCTGCTAAGGTGAGTTTCATTGATCCCTTTTTAATTGCTTTGGCAATATATATTTTTTTAGGCTGAGAATACATGCACTTTATTTTAAACGCAATGGATACAAGTACATACTAAATTCTACACTGAGTTTGAACCGAAAATTCCTTAGCTTTGGTAACTGTTAACTGCCAGTTATAAGAACTGGTGGGCGCGAGTAGTAGTATATGGATCCATAGGGCTTGATATCCCCGTCCGAGCTAGAGCACTAGCCTTTTAACGGGCGTATGCTATTTGAGAAGCGTACACGTTGGTTTGCGTGTATTATTAAGATGATTATACAAAGGGTATAAATTATATATACGTTAAGTTTAGTTACCAAGGTGCTCAATTTCGTAGAATATTTTGATAAACGTTTCTGGATGAAACAACTGAAATCTTGTGATCTACCTTTATGTACAGATTATGCAAAACATTAAAACTATGAACTCACTAACCTTTGTGTTGACACTTGTTAGCATGTTTATTCTCAGGTTCCCTAGAAGTCTTCCGCTGTTTGCTTATATGTTAGACAAGCTATGTGCATGGAGTCTTACATGGCATATTTTTCAAGGAAACGTTGCATTCACCAAATCATCACCATGTATCTTATTTTGACTGCATTGTCAACGGAAGTACTATTGTAAACTATTATTTATGATGATTGTCTATATGTAAAAATCATCAGATGTCGAAAACCTTTGATTTAAATATTCATTTATGGTGTGCCTTTTCAAAAGAATGCAATGTTTACAAAACGTATCATATAGAGGTCAAATACCTCGCAATGAAATCGATGAATGACGTGTTCGTCCATATGGATTTGGAGCGATCATCACAAACACAAACCCTATATTTCTAAAAATTTTGAAGTTTTTGACTTCAAATCATGTTAAATAGCATCAATCTAGGTTATACATGCATAATATACTACCAATTTAACTCTAATTACACTAGAAATTAACAAAATCAAATTAGGTAAAATATTGGCAATTATCACAAAAACTAGTGAATTTAAGAGTTTTAGGGGTGTAATTTTTACCTTCTTGCTAAAAAATCCGAACCTAGGCATTATTAGAGCGGATTGTAGGACAAAATTTGGTTGAATTTGGTAAAAAAATGGCGATTTTAGAGTGATATGTGTGTGTTTGCTCGTGTGTTTGTGTGTGTGGTGGTGTGAGACAGAACACTCGCTGCTCTTTTTGATCTGCCCAGTTTTTTCACTCCATGCGACCGCATAGATTTTAAGGGGAAACCCCATGCGATCGCATGGGGTCCGTTTT
The DNA here is from genome assembly GCF_046630445.1 of Rutidosis leptorrhynchoides. Taxonomy (NCBI): domain Eukaryota; kingdom Viridiplantae; phylum Streptophyta; class Magnoliopsida; order Asterales; family Asteraceae; genus Rutidosis; species Rutidosis leptorrhynchoides. The sequence continues at coordinate 36,961,695 of NC_092340.1, forward strand.
TTGTTTTTTTTTAATAAAAACCTTCAACTAAGAAAATATAAATTAATAAATTTTAAAAATTTGTTTCTTTTAGAATGAGGGCGTTTCGGATCGATGTCCTAGTCCGTCCCTCGACAAAATTTTAAAAATTTGTCATTTCAAAGCGTTGTTTTAAAAGCAAAGATTTTTGGGTTTTTTTATATGTCTTTGGCATACTTTAATTCAATAAGATTAAAAATAATGATAATAAAATTTCTCGTCCCTCCCTTGGGTAAAGCAATTTCGGTTCAACGACCTAGTTTTCAACTCACGACGATTTTTTAGAAATCACATTTTTAACTTAATGAAATAAAGTAAATTTTTGTTTTTAAATTCACACCAAACTTAAATTTAAAATGCATAAAATTAAAAATTCATATTATTAAAATTAAAAAAAATCACACCAAATTTTTATTATATTTTTGTTTTTATACATACAAACTTATATTAAAAATATTAATTTTTCAAATATTTACAAACTTAAATATATTGATTTTAAAAAGTTTACAATATTAATTTAATATTTATATATTAAAAACAAGGTAAAAATTAAAATTAAAAATCTTTTTGGTCTTTTATCCCACTTTAATCAATCAAATATTATCAAAAATATACGCCCCTCTTTTTGGTAAAGTAATTTCGGTTTCATAACCTAGTTTTACTCCTGACGAATTTTTGAAATATTTTGGGTTGATTAATTAAAGATATTTATACCTTAAGAATAAACGGTAAATTTCGCAGTGATGTAATAAATTTTTGTATGATATCAATAATTTCGATTACGCATACCTAATTTTATTGAATATTAATTTAATACTTTATAACGAACGATTCAGCGTTTATTATCAAAAGGTTAAAAGCAATAAAAAAATAAAAAAACTGTACATACTTACCTGTGAGAAAGAATTCTCAGAGACCTGCTTTAGCTGACTCATAGGAGAGTCGTGTGATTTGATTTTCCATAGCTACGTAAGCGTAACCTCGCTTCTTCAATATCTTTTCTTCTAAACATATAAACGGTCCTTCTCTGCATAGAGTAACAAATTCGGTCTTTGAATATGTTTGATTGTTTGAACATTTACCTTCGTGTGACCATTTTCCGCATTTATAACATCTTTCAAGGTGTCGTGCTCTTCTTTTTATTGCGGAATTTGATTTTCCTTTACCAAAATGTATCTTATGATGATCTTTCCTGAGTTCTTTCCTTACTTCGTCACATCTGCTTCTTATTACTGACACCAGGTCACTCGTGAGTGTGTCATTATTACGTTTAGTAATCAAAGCGTGTAGCATTAGACCATGGTTCAGATCAAAGGAATTCTTCATCTCGTAAAACCTAAAGAAAATAAAAATTCAGAATGGGGGGAGAAGACTAGTTCTTTAGGATCTGCTAGGGAAAGACCATTCGGATTCCATTCTCGGAAACTACACAAAAACAGAATATCTAATTCTAACAAAAATATTTTTTACCCTAAAAAGATTCGAACCTTCCCACACTTAGTTAGCTGTGGTGTCGAAATTGTGATTAACTTCATCTTCAACTTCCATTGGACTATCTATGTAATATTTAACTCTGTGACCATTAACCTTAAATTCAATTCCATTTGAATTTATTAATTCTACTATTCCATATGGGAAAACTCTTTTGACTATGAATGGTCCAGACCATCTTGATTTCAATTTTTCAGGAAATAGCTTGAATCGTGAATTGAAAAGAAGGACTCTGTCTCCTTCTTTAAATTCTTTTGAACTTCTGATTCTTTTATCATGCTATTTCTTCGTTTTTTCCATATATATTAACGAATTTTCGTATGCTTCATGTCTTAATTCTTCTAATTCGTTTAATTGACTTAACCGGAGACGTCCAGCTTCATGCAAATCAAGATTACATGTCTTCAAAGACCAAAATACTTTATGTTCAATTTCTATTGGAAGGTGACATGTTTTTCCGTAAACGAGTTTAAAAGGTGTGGTTCTAATTGGAGTTTTGTAGGCTGTTCTAAAAGCCCAGAGTGCATCCTCCAATTTCATGGACCATTCCTTCGGATTTGATCATACGGTTTTCTCTAGAATACGTTTTAATGCTCGGTTGGTATTTTCAACTTGTCCACTTGTTTGTGGATGATAAGCGGTTGAGATTTTATGAGTTACTCCATATCTTTTGAGAACTTTCTCAAGTTGATTATTACTAAAATGAGTACCCCGATCACTTATTAAAGCTTTCGGTGTTCCGAACCTTGCAAAAAGACGTTTTAAAAAGTTGACTACAACTCGTGCATCGTTAGTCGGGAGAGCTTGTGCTTCCGCCCATTTAGATACATAATCAATGGCAATGAGAATGAAGAGATTATTATGAGATTTTGGAAATGGACCCATAAAGTCAATACCCCAAACGTCAAATACTTCACATACTTGAATGAAATTTTGTGGCATTTCATCACGTTGACTTATTTTTCCGGCCCTTTGACAAGCATCACAGGATCTGTAAAGAAGGTGTGCGTCTTTGAAAATTGTAGGCCAATAGAATCCAGCATCGTAGACTTTTCTTGCTGTGAGTTGAGGCCCATAATGCCCTCCTGTTGGTCCTGTGTGACAATGGTTTAAGATTTGACTAGCTTCCTCCCCGAATACACCTTTTAAACAAATGTGGATCTTCCCAGAAATAGTGTTTTATATCACTAAAGAATTTCTTTTGTTTTTGGTACGACAACCCTTTTTCAAGGAATCCACATACTAAGTAGTTTGCATAGTCTGCAAACCATGGAATTTCGCTATAATCTATCTTCAATAGATATTCATCAGGAAAGTTATCTTGTATGGCCAATTCATTTAGAACTTCTAATTCGGGATTTTCAAGACGAGAAAGATGATCAGCTGCGAGATTTTCTGCTCCCTTTTTATCTCGGATTTTAATATCGAACTCTTGTAAGAGTAAGATCCAACGGATTAATCTTGGTTTGGCATCTTGTTTCGAAAATAGGTATCTAAGAGCAGAATGGTCGGTATAGACCACCATTTTAGCTAGAACGAGATATGAACGAAATTTGTCAAAAGAAAAGACAATAGCAAGGAGTTCTTTTTCAGTAGTTGTGTAATTCGTTTGTGCTCCTTGTAACGTCTTACTAGCATAATAAATAGGTTGAAATCGTTTTTCAATCCTTTGTCCTAAAACGGCTCCCATTGCAAAATCACTTGCATCGCACATAAGTTCGAATAGTAGATTCCAATTTGGAGTTATCATGATCGGCGCATTAGTGAGTTTTTCTTTAAGAATATTAAAAGATTTGATGCATTCATCTGAAAAGATGAATGGAGCATCCTTTTCTAGGAGTTTATTCATAGGAGTGGCAATTTTAGAAAAATCTTTTATGAAATGTCGGTAAAAACCGGCATGCCCTAGAAAACTCCTAACTCCTCTAACATTGGTGGGATGTGGAAGTTTAGCAATTATATCTACTTTAGCTCTATCCACTTCAATTCCTTCCTTTGAAATTTTATGACCAAGAACGATGCCTTCTTTAACCATGAAATGGCATTTCTCCCAATTAAGAACTAGATTTGATTGTTCGCATCTAATAAGCATTCGTTCAAGATTAACTAGACATGTTTCAAAAGTATCACCGAAGACTGAAAAGTCATCCATGAAAACTTCCATGCATTCTTCTATCATGTCGTGAAAAATCGCCATCATGCACCTTTGAAAAGTTGCAGGGCATTGCAAAGTCCAAATGGCATGCATTTCTAAGCAAAAGTACCATAAGGGCATGTGAATGTGATTTTCTCTTGATCTTCGGGTGCTATTGGAATTTGAAAGTATCCGGAGAAACCGTCAAGAAAACAATAGTAACTATTTTCGGCTAATCTTTCCAACATTTGATCACTGAAAGGTAAGGGAAAGTGATCTTTTCTGGTGGCGTCATTTAATTTTCTATAATCAATACAAACACGCCATCATGTTACAGTCCTTGTAGGAATAAGCTCATTTTTTTCATTTGTGATGACAGTCATGCCACCCTTCTTAGGTACACATTGAACTAGGCTTACCCATAGACTATCAGAAATTGGATAAATTAAACATGTATCTAGCAGTTTAATTATTTCTTTCTTAACAACATCTTGCATATTTGGATTTAGTCTTCGTTGGCGTTGCACATACATTTTATGACCTTCTTCCATAAGGATTTTATGTGTGCAATACGAAGGACTTATGCCTTTAATGTCATGAATCTTCCATGCAATAGCTGGTTTATGAGCTTTTAGCACAGAAATGAGTTGAGATTTTTCATTTTCAGTAAGAGAAGACTATATTATTACAGGTAATTCAGATTCACCATGTAAATAAGCATATTCCAAATGATTTGGAAGTGGTTTTAACTCTAATGTCGGTGGTTCTTCTATCGATGATTTATATTGATATCTGTCTTCTTCTTTTAGCATTTGAAGTTCTTCTGTTGTTGGTTCATAATCATTAGCCATAAGTGTAGCTAACATTTCAGCTTCATCAATTGGTTCAATTCCTTCTCCTAAAGAACATTCTCCTGTTCCTTGTAATTCTGGAAATTCTTCTAACAATTATACATGTGAATCTATAGTTTGAATATAATAACATGTATCATCTGCAGATTGTGGTTGTTGCATTGCTCTATCAACTGAAAAGGTAACACTCTCGTCCTCTATACTTAGGGTCAGTTTCTTACCGAACACGTCTATTATTGCTTTAGCCGTGTTTAAGAATGGTCTTCCTAATATGAGAGGAACTCAAGAATCTTCTTCCATGTCCAGAATAACAAAATCTACTGAAAATACTAAAGTACCAACTTTAACTAGCATGTTTTCCATTATCCCTCTAGGATATTTTACTGATCGATCGGCTAGTTGTATACTTATTCGTGTTGGTTTCAATTCTCCAAGGTCTAGTTTAGCGTATAATGAATATGGCATTAAATTTATACTAGCACCTAAATCTGCTAATGCTTCTATTGAACTAAGACTACCCAGAAAACATGGAATTGTGAAACTTCCTGGATCTGATAATTTTTCTGGTATCTTATTCAACAGTACTGCAGAACAATTAGCATTCATTGTAACAGCCGAGAGTTCTTCCATTTTCTTTCTATTTGTGATTAGATCTTTCAAAAATTTAGCATATCTAGGCATTCCTGAAATCACATCAATGAAAGGAAGATTTACATTTATTTGTTTAAACATATCCAAGAATTTGGATTGCTCGGCTTCAAGTCTCTCTTTTCTCATTTTACTCGGGTAAGGAAGTGGTGGTTGGTATGGTTTAACATAAGATTTAGCCTTAACTGTGTTATCTTCATTAACCTTTTCAACTACCGATTTGGTTTTCTTATCTTGCTCAGATTGTGGTTCTTGTGGAGTAGGAATAGAGTCATCAGAAATTACAGGTATTTCAGGTGGTTTAAGTGTAATACCACTTCTTGTGGTAATGGCTTTAGCTGTTTCATTTCGGGGGTTATCATTTGTATCACTAGGTAGACTTCCTGGTTTTCTTTCACCTATCAACCTTGCTAGGTTGCTCACTTCTTGTTTCAAATTTTGAATAGAAGCTTGTTGATTTCTAAATGCTTGAGCATTTTGTTCATTGGTTTGTTTCTGAGATGTGAAAAATTTAGTTTGAGATTCAACTAGCTTCGACATCATATCTTCTAAATTTGGCTTTTTATCATCGGTTTGTGGTGGTTTATTTTGAAAAATAGGTCTTTGCTGATTGTAAGTATTGTTGGATACTTGTTGACTGCTAGGACCTTATTGGTTGTTGTATGGAACATTTCGGTTATAATTCTGATTTTGATTGTAGATTGGTCTTGGAGGTTGATAATTATTCTAATAATTATTTCCAGGTCTTTGGTTCATGTATGAAACATTCTCTCTTTGTTCCATTGTTTGTTAAATACTGAGACAATCTTTTGTCAAATGTGGTCCTCCACACTGCTCACAACTAATTCGTATTGAGTGAATATCCTTAGTCATCTTTTCCATTTGTCTCTCGACAGCATCTATCTTTATGGAAATGGAATCAAAGTCATGGCTAGAACCGGCTCTAGCCGCTTTAGATGATCTAACGATATCTTTTTCTTGATGCTACTCATGTGAATGGGAAGCAGTGTTATCAATAATTTTATAAGCTTCAGTTGCGGTTTTCTTCATAATGGAACCACCAGCTGCTATATCGATGTCTTTTCGTGTAGTGATGTCGCATCCTTGGTAGAATATTTGTACTATTTGATAAGTGTCTAAACCATGTTGCGGACATCCTCTTAACAACTTTCCAAATCTTGTCCACGCTTCATATAGAGTTTCATTTGGCTTTTGCGTGAACGTAACAATTTCTCCTTGAAGTCTCACGGCTTTAGATGTCGAAAAGTATTGTTTAAGAAAATTTTCAACTAAGACATCCCATGTATCAATCGCCCCTTCAGGTAACGATTCTAACCAATCTTTGGCTTCTCCCTTTAAAGTCCAGGGAAACAACATGAGATATATCTGTTCATCCTCAACTTCTCGGATTTTAAATAGAGTACAGATCCTATTAAATGTTCGAAGATGTTCATTTGGATCTTCCTTCGGTGCACCACTAAATTGGCATTGATTAGTCACCATGTGTAGGATTTGTCCTTTGATTTCATAATCTGGCGCATTAATGTCTGGTTGAGTAATTGCGTGACCTTGGCCAGTGCGTTTAGCTCTCATTCGGCCTTCCATACTTAGAGGTTCCAGATTTTTCATGATTGAATTTGTTGAATCTGAATCACTAGAGGATTCTGATTTAATGGTTTGTTCCTCGACAATCTTTGTTTGAGTGATTTGTGGTTCAGGAGGAATGATTATTGGTTCAGGATCTCTAAATTGTCCCTGAATATCCTCCGGATTCTCAATTGTGAAGTCGGGTTCAAAAAATGGATTATCGGAAATTTGAATTGGAGTACTTGGTCGACTGGATGACGATTCTAAAGAAAAATCAACGGCGACAATATTGGCTAGATGCCTTGATCGAGTTACAGGTGGTGAACGTATAAAAGGTGGTGAACGTTTTGCTCGGTGCATTCACTGAATATCCTATTAGTTATAAAAATAAAATTTATATAAGTTATCAAATTAATAGACTTTTCTGATTTTGCCCACGTTTCGAATAGCCAATAGATGCAGCAGGTAGCCAGGACCCTTTAAATCGGAAGCCCACAACTCGCCACTAACAAATCCAACTATTACTACGAACCAGAAAATTTTGGATGTCTATCAATTTAACCACTTAAAATAATTTTTCGTTGAAATTTAAAGAAATTTTAGAGAAGAAATAGAAAATTCTATGTCCTAAAAACTAGAGCGTCGAAAAATAAGAAAGAAAAAGAGCGCGTCGGAAAACGTCAAAAAATAAAAGGTCGAAAAATAAAAATAAGAAAGTAGCGCGTCGAAACTTAAAAGTCTAAAAACTAAAAATTAAAAGTTACGTCTAAAAGTATTAAAGTTTAAAGGAATTCTATATCCAAAACGGCAATTACTTAAAAAGGTACTAAAATTTATAAAACGGCGTCGCAAAATTCTAAAGCACCTATATCTTAGTCTAAAGAAAAAGCACTTAAGGGATTTTACGGCAAAGTCTTAAAATTCTAGAAATAAAAATAACTATGGCAAAACTATATTAAAACTAATTACGAACGATAAACATACAATTTACAAATAAACGATTAAAAAGATAAAAAGATATAAAAAGTGATAAAATTATTTATTTTATAAAAATATTATTTTTATATTTTTATTTTATCAAAGTATTAAGTTTATATATTTATTAAAACTAATTTAAACTAAATATTATAAATTTATTAAAACTAAAATTAAATAATTTAATAACTAACCCTAATTAGGGTTTATAATAATAATAATTAATAATAATATTCCGTAATTATTGCTGTACCAGGTTCAGTTGGGCATGTCAGGCTAACTCATGCGGTCGCATGAGTTTTAGCCTACGGGTCCATGCGATCGCATGGACCAAATATCCAGATCACAAATTGGGCTGCTACAGTGTAGCCCGATTACTTATTTATTTTTATTTTTTTATCTGTTTTTTTTAATATATAAGATATAAATATATTTAGTATATAAATATTACTTATTAGTTTTATAACTTTTTCACAATAAATAAAAATATAAACTTTTTAATTTAACTAAACTTAAAAATATAGATATATTTTTCTTTTTCTTGTTTTTGTAATTTTAAATTTTTAAAACGTATTTTTACAAAAAGAAATTAAACTTAATAAAAATCTTATATATATATATATATATATATATATATATATATATATATATATATATATATATATATATATATATATATATATATATATAGCGTTTCGCTTCCGGCGTTTAAGCAGTTCCCCGGCAGCGGCGCCAAAAATACTTGATGTGCGTAGAGGTGTATACGAAATAGTTATATTTTTACTAGGAAATACTATTAAATACGATATAATTTTACACAAGTTATTTATTTATTTATAGAGTGGAAATACCTAAACCTTGCTACAACACTTATAGGTAGTGTACCTAATCGTACAGTAGTGTAGTTTTTAGTAAGTCCGGTTCGTCCACAGGGAACTAGCCAAGTTTAACGCAATATTTTTAAAACTATATTTGTATATATATAAATATATATATAAGTAGTATTATTATTATAAAAGGGGGTTTTTACTGTTTAATGACCGGTTTGTCGATTTTAAAACTTTAGTCGCAGTTAAAACCTAATGTAAAATATTAAAAATAAAAATAACTTAATTTAAAGCGTAAAGTAAATGACAATAATTAAAATGCGATAAATAAAATGACAATAAATAAAATTGCGATAATTAAAAAGTACGATAATTAAAAGTGCAATTAAATAAAATGACAGTAAATAAAAGTGCGATAAAATATGAAATAAATGAATTATGCTTATTTAAACTTCCATAATCATGATGTTCGACGTGTTGATTTTAGTTTATTACCATGGGTTAATTGTCCTTTGTCCTGGATTATTCAATATGTCCATCTGGTTTTTGTCCATAACAGTCCATCAGTCATAAATATAAAGTGCGAGTGTCCTCGTCAAATTATTCTTATATCCGAAGTCAAATATTCCAACTAATTGGGGACTTAAACTATAATTACACCAATTTTTCTTGTATGTAATTCACCCCTGTTTTAATAAGTCCATTGACTATTAATCCATTCCCGTGTCCGGTTAAATGAACGATTATTAGTACTTATAAATATCCCGCTCATCGTGTCCGATCGAGTGTATGTGGTTATTTATAGGTACGTCCAATTGTAAATCTTTATATTAAATTAACGAACTATCATTCAATTAAACAAATATAAAGCCCATTATTAGCCCATAGTCTAATTTCCACAAGTGTCGTTCTTTTGTCCAAACCCCAATTATGGTACAAAGCGAAATTACCCAATTTTAATATTTAGCCCAACATCATGATTACTTCGGCTTAAATAAGCATAATAATAACTTAGCTACGAGACATTAATTTAAAAAGGTTGAACATAACTTACAATGATTAATAATAGCGTAGCGTTACACAGAATTTCGACTTACACCCTTACAACATTCGCTAATATACCCTTATTATTATTAAATTAAAATTAAAATTAAAATTATAATATATATATATATATATATATATATATATATATATATATATATATATATATATATATATATATATATATATATATATATATATATTACAGAGAGATAGAGAGGATTAGAAAAAGTGTGTTTTAATTCGGCCAAAACACGTGAACTTTATAGGACCTGAGCTGATACTGTTCACCATGCGACCGCATGGATTTTGCACTTCCAGGCCATGTGATCGCATGGCCTTCTTTTACAGCTCACATACTTTTGTTTGTTTATTTGCCGACGGTTTATATATATAATATAATATATATATAATTTTAAGAATTATTTATATATTATATTATATTTATGTGCATAGTTGACTTGTAATTTTTAGTCCGTTGCGTCGCGCGTTGAGAGTTGACTCTGGTCCCGGTTCCGGATTTTCGAACGTCCTTTCGTACTATTTAATATCTTGTACTTTGCTTTTTGCGGCTCGTACTCTTGTAATTTTGAGACGTTTCTCATCAATAATTTGAACCACTTTGATTGTACTTTGTACTTTTGAGCTTTTTGGTCGTTTGCGTCTTCAATCGTCGAATCTGTCTTTTGTCTTCACCTTTTATTATTTAAACGAATATGACTTATAAATAGAACATTTGCAACTAAAAGCTTGTCTTTCTTGAGGGATAATGCTATGAAATATATGTTCGTTTTTAGCATTATCAGTAAGCTCATAAGCTCTTGTTTACAACAAAATTAGAAGACCATAAGCTATAGAAACTTAGATCCAACACAAGTATATGAAGTTATAACTAGAAAGTTATACTTCCATGTTCTTGAATTTACAAAGTTAACTTTGGTTCAAGAAAAATAAGATCAAGATTAACTAGTAATACTTGACCAATTTACAACATCACAACTTTAAAGTACATAAAATAAAGAAATAAATTAAGTCTACAAGTTACAAGTTCATGGTTGTTCATACTTTAAAGATTCAAGCCAAGGTTTTGATCTTTAAGAAAGTAAACCTTAAGTTTACAAACATGGATTCAAGTATGATTTTAAAACTCATGAACTTTAAATCTTTTAAAGCATTAAATGTAGAACCATAAACTAGAAAGTTTAGGTTCTTGTTTGTTCTTGTAATGACAAGATAATATGAAGAATAAACTAGGAAGTTTGATTCTTGCAACTAGTAAGTAAACAATTAACAAACAACAAGTAACTTAAACAAGTAAAAGATGATGATGATGATGTAGGTATATATTTCGGTTTTTAAAGCCAAGAAAGGAGAAGAAAAAGTTCATGTTACTTACAATATTAGAGAGAAAAGATGAGAGAAAGAGTTGAGAGAAAATGTAAGTATGTGTGTGTGAAGAAATGAGAAGGTAATACTTGTAAATAAGTAATCAAAATTTGAAAATGAAAACCTCTCCCCTCTCCTCAAAAGCCGACGGCCAAAGGCTTCCAACAAGGCAAGGTTCAAATCTACTTTCTACATGGGAGAGTGGTGTGAGCTTGAAGTAGTATTAAAGCTAAATGGTTATGGGAACAAGGTGTAAAGATACAAGTAACTAGATTCCTTTACTTATGTTAATTAATCCATGCTTCCATTAGTAAGTTACTAGCTTAAATGATGGGCTTATAAGTCCATTAAGCGTGTAGGGTGGGCTTCCAAGTCCATTTCCAATAATAAAAGCCCAAGTCCAAGTAAGTATGCAATTAACCCAAATAAAGCCCAAGTAATTAACTAGTAACCTTAGTTAATTAAAAATGATTAATAAAAATTAATCATGAATGTATATAATATTCTAAATATTATTCGTGAAAAGTTCGTGTGTCACAAAGACGAATCTGGGCATGCAAAGTCATGTACGGTAATAAGTAAATGTAATAAAATACATTCATTAAACACAAGCATTGATAATAAATATTATTAATTAAACGTTAGAAAATCCAGGGTCGTTACAAATTCCCTCTTGATCCTACCACTATATATATATATATATATATATATATATATATACTAGTTAAAAGACCCGTGAATTCACGGGTTTGTTTAAGGAAAACATATAAAAAATCGAAGTACAAAACGGAATCATAAGTTCAACCCATTAAGGTGGGAATTTGAACCCATTAGTGGTGTATATCTACATAAGAACCTGTCTTCTAAAATAATTCTTAGAGCATTCCCCATCATTAACATATATTACTACAAAATTTAACCTGAAAGAAGTAAATTATCAACAATGCCAAATTACATCAACAAAAGGTTAAAATTGGGATCAATCAAAAACCAAGCATCAGGCAAGTGTATCCGGTTGCAGCAAAAGTCAAACTCGAACATTGAAGGTAGTGAAAATTATGTAAAACAACCATGTGAAAATTAAGATATGGAAAGAAAATTAGCGAAAGAACATTACAACAACCTGATGAGGTTTCGCAGTTTCACTGCCATCTATCATAATGACACCACAAACCATGTTCACCAACCGATTGATTCAGCCCATTGTCGGCCACTAACAAACATCAATAATAAACAACATTAGCTGCAAAACTCTAATTTATAGCACGAAGATATACTAAATAACTTAATGAATGAAATCAAAAATACTTAAATAATTAGAATACATAAAATAAACCTGGTTTGGAGTCGCTCAACATAGCCTCTTGGGAAGTTTCAGTATAAGAGAGTGGTACATCCCCAAACTCAGTAATCACTAATATGATATTAATAAAAAGTATCAACATTTGCATTCTAAATCTAATAGACCAAATAGGATAAATCGATAAAAGGTTACCACGAGATACCATAGTTGATCTAATCATTGCGTTAAGGCTTCTTCAGCTTGTTTCTTTTTAAACTATTTGTACTTTTTAAAGTTAACCTGAACCTTGTCACATATAGATTATAGCCCAAACAGACCCATTTAAATGAAAATGGTTATAAATTGCCACCTCTAGTGTTCACCATTAAAAACTAAAGGATAGATAAATACCGAGTAAAAAAATCTTCTAAATGGGAATTCAGCTCACTATTCATCTCCTCAGAGCAATTGTTGAAGGCCTTGACAGCTCCATATTTATTTAAAGGTGTTGTTTTTCTGAGATAAAGTTATTACCGACCGCCAGATCCAAAGTTTATGCATCGAGAACACTATCATCATCACCTGGATAAACACAAATTTGAGGTACTTGCATTTAATTTCATATGTACATAATACTAACAGCAATAATACTTGCATCTAATTCCGTTTTTTTATTAGATTATGTGAATCAAAAAAGGTATGTAACAAAAGATTACTTGGCACAACTAAAGTTTACATGAACAAAAGATTACTTGGCACAACTAAAATTTACAACACCTTATGGTTTCACATGAACAAATGTATATGTAAGTACTTGTTAGTTCTTTTGGAACCATAAAGTGCACCATACATGCGTAGTTAAAGTATATAGCTTGTATGTGGTACCTTGACATTCGACATTTGCAAACCATCAGGTGCCTCAGTAGTAAGCATTATATCTGAGCAAATTGGGGTCCAAGAACTTTTTGCAATATCTTTGTGCATCATCAAAATATCCTAAGAAGCAGATGACAACTAAAAACACACAAGATATTGAAAATAATACAAATGTCTATGACAAATACAATGTAGATATATTAGTCCACATCAAGCCCGCATATATCTTAAAGTGGTAATACCGCTTCAAATAATAGTAATAGTAAAGTAATAACATAACAATAACAATAACAATACAATATATATTAAGGAACAAATCCAATGATCATACTTTTCAACAGTAATACAAACCTTAAGAAATCCATAATCTAATTGTATGTTAGATTTCTTGATAAGATGTACTCTACATAAGACAAAACAATGCACTTTTACGTTCAATAGGATATAACTTCCCAAATAGCAGATACATACACAGGTATACATACAAAATAACCTATCCTTAAGGAAAATTCTTTAACATCCACATAAAGCACATAATGATTCAGCATAGCTTTATTCGCTCAATGAGACATAACCACAAACACTTGGTGTGCAAACCTATATAAACACATTACATTATTGTAAAATTTCATAATGCAAAGGTACTTACAATTTAGTAACACCACTTAATAAAATGTGAAGCACAGTTCCAAAATCTATATATAGAAATCCAAAAGTTTATCATACCTTTCAAATTGGAAGTTGAAATCTACAACTTAATGCAAAGCAAAGAATCAAGTCATTTGATAAACATCAGCTATTTATCACTTTCTATTTGTATATGAAAGAAACCAAAGAAACTATCTCTATTAGAATTTGAAATAAAATATCATACCAGAAGAAAATCTTGAATAATACAGTAAAAAACATAAAGATAGCCAAGTGTCAATATCTGTAATACAAAATATAATGAAAAGATGAAGTCAAGAAAAGGTAGAATTTTAGTGCATATGGTACCGAACAAATTTGAAGGATACTCTTTCTGAAAAGCATAAACAATTGGTTCATGTGTAGTATACAAACATAGAGTATCAAAAATTTCTTGAACTAAATCGGTAATCAAGCTGGGAGCACAGTTAATTTTCATAACAATGTAAACATGATAACCAAAGTCGAGATTCATAACAGAACCACAGGTTTTGTATAATAACATGTATGCTTAACACAAAATATACACTATGTTGATCATTATGTGAATCTATATATAATTACATCTACAACTCACCTTAGTTGTTTCGTATCAGATAGTTCATACCCTGTGGGATATGACACATTAATCCGATTTCATTTTAAGACCCAAACCTGGAAATTCATGCAAATCCATTGAGGCATTTCATCGAACATTTGATATCCAGTACATATAAATACAAATACAAATACAAATACAAATAAAAATACATAACATTTAGATTTTCACACCACTATAAGAAATAAATAAGAAATAAAGCTAAAATTTAAATGGTGATGGTACCCGTTAGTCTACATCTCTTTTTATAATAATAATCATAACCATCTTGAACAACCTAAATCAATTCAAATCCAAATGCAAAAACAGATGATATTAATCAAATCATTTTCTTAAATACAAAAGAACATGGAATAATAACATAGAAAAAATCACACAATGATTGTGCCACACTAATAACGAAACATACTAAATACGATAAATTCCTTTTACATATTTCAACCTAATTTGACCCACCAAATAATTAAAAAAATGAATAATCACATGATACTAATGAAAAACGATTGAAGAAAACTAAATGGAAAGAAAACTCGTACAGATAGATGCTTACCTTTACCTTTATTAATAAATTAAATAAATAAAACTCAAAGCTCTTAACTAACATAATCAAACAAAAAGCCCTGAGATAATCAAATAAGAAGAAGAGATTCGGGATTAAAACAAAGATACATATAATATAATTGAAGATAAGATTGAAATGTAAAGTCCTAAATACAAATTCTTGGATTTAAACCCTAAAATTCTTCAAATCTAATATTTGTTAAAAAGATAAGGAAGAATAGAAAGAAACCAAAAATCAAAAATGAAAAAAAAAAGAATACCTGTTGAACTTGAAAAAAATCTTGATTGTATACAGGCTTTTTGAATCTGTCACGAATCTGAAAAATGTTTTGAAGGAGGTGATTGATGGTAGAAATTTTTAATTGGGAGAGTGGCGTTATCAAAAGCGTGTTGTAGAGTTCCATGATTAATTATTATTATTATTTCTTAACATTTTTTTTCAAATATTTCTTAGCTTTTTAAATTAGGGATGACATCATCCAGGTTGCTTGAGAAATTTTCTTTTTCTTTTTCATTTATTTTTATGCTTGGTAAATACATTTTAATGACATCACTTAATTAGCAATTTATAAGATACTATATATATATATATATATATATATATATATATATATATATATATATATATATATATATATATATATATATATATATATATATATATATATATATATATTCTCAATATATTTAATTAATATACCAGCTAGAATTTTGCCTGAAGGGGATAGAAACCACCCACCGACCATTTTCCACACACATACGCGTTTTCGGGCGAAAACAAGAATCGCATAGCAGGGTTCCGATCCACCAATCCATACGGGCATTTGGACCAGACCGAATTCTCAAATGTGAAACGGTAAAAACCTCCCTTTAGGACTTCTTAAACAGCATGGTAGACCCCAATAGGGATGGCAATGGATGTTGCATCCTTGGACATCCACCCGATCCGATCCATTTATAATGGATATGGATGATGTAAATGGACGATTAACGGATACGGATATGGATATGGATGACCAAAATATTTCGTGGGTCAGATATGGATGACAATTTACCATCCACGGATATATCCATTATCACCCGAAATACATCTATATATACATATATACGTACTAAAATATATGCATATACATCTGCATATCGATATACATATACATAAAACCTACAAATTCTTGAATTATTAACGAAAATAAGGGTGTGATAGTGACAATTATTAAATCATTACTAACAATATTAAAAATTACATATTTATATTAGTTTAAGCATATATTACCTTATATCATAACGGATTTTGCTCAATTAAATTCACAATCGGCGACAAATTACAATCAAAACATGCGAAACAAATCAAAAACATAAAGATTTAATATTTACATTTATTATAATCTATATTAAATTGATAAAATTGTCGTTAAATTAACATTTCGCTTGATATCCAACGGATATCCATTAACCCGCTTAATCCATCGGATATGGATATGGACGGATGGAATGAAATTAAATTAATATGGATATGGATATGGATGAGCAAAACATAAATGGATATGGATGTGGATATGGCATCATCCGATCCATATCCGATCCATTACCATCCCTAGACCCCAAGGATCAAACCCATGACCTCTACTATTATAATTGATAATCTGAAATTGTTATTGCAATTGATAAACTAAAATTGTAAACTCTAAATTGATTTTTATTAAAGTCTCTACTTCACCTCTATTTAAACTAGAAACAAAGACTAACGGTTATAAATTTATAAAGGCAAGGAGCCTTTAACGAATTATTTTGGAAGCTGATATTATAGAATGGAGCCGTTGGCTAGCTGTAACCTTGGTGTCTTCTCTTTTTATTTTCTAACACTTCCCCTCACGTTGAATAGTGGGATTCCCGATATTCAACTATACAAGAACATTATTAAAGAGTCTTTCGTTCACTGATTTTGTTAAGATGTCTACTAACCGGTCTTCTGATCTCATGAATGGTAGTGAGATAATCTCTGCGTCGAGCTTCTCCTTGATGAAGTGTCCGTCTATTTTAACATGTTTTGTTCGATAATGTTGAACTGGATTTTCTGAAATCTTTATTGATGCTTCGTTGTCGCACATTATTCTACCACTGTCTTCCGGTGGAAATCTGATCTCTGTCAATAGCTTTCGGATCCATACCGCTTCTTATACTCCTTGTGCTATCCTCCTAAACTCGGCTTCGGCACTTGAAAGAGCTACAACATTTTTCTTTTTACTTTTCCATGTAACAAGGTTTCCGCCGACTAAGGTGAAATATCCCGATGTAGATTTTCTATCTCCTTTTTCACATCCCCAACCTGCATCTGTATATATTTGTGTTTTGAGATGACCATTGTTTTTTAATAGAACTCCATGACCAACCTTTCCTATAAGGTGTATGATGATTCTCCAAACAGCTTTCATGTGATGTACTTGTGGTTGATGCATAAATTGACTGACTACTCCCACTGCATATGATACATCTGGACGAATATGAGCGAGATAAATCAGCTTTCCAACGATCTTTTGATATTTTTCTCGATCTGCAAGTTGAGCTCCATCTTCCATAAACAACTTTTAGTTTGGGATCACAGGGGTTTCGGCTGGTTTGCAGTCGATCATTCCTGTTTTAGCAAGTAAATCAAGCACATATTTCTTTTGACATATAAATATACCTTGTTGGGATCGTAAAACTTCAATCCCCAAGAAATATTTTGGTCTTCCCAAATCTTTCATTTCAAATTCATTTGCTAAGTTTGTTTTTAAGTTAAAGAATTTATCTCTGTCATTTCCTTTGATTATCATGTCATCGACAAAAATAATCAAGCAAGTTATCATTTGGTTTCTTTGTTTGAAAAATAAGGTGTGATCTGAATTACTTTGTTGGTAGCCGTATTTTTTCATGGCTAAAGTAAATTTCCCAAACCATGCCCGGGGAGATTGTTTTAACCTGTACAAGGATTTTTTAAGTCGACAAACTTCCCTGTTTTTGATATTTTTCGCAAATCCTGGAGGAGATTCCATATAAACCTCTTCCTTGAGGTCACCATGCAAAAAAGCATTCTTCACGTCAAATTGGTGAGCAGTGACCGAAAAGAGGACTTGAATGGTGTCAATTTGTCCACCGGTGAGAAAGTTTCGAAGTAGTCAATCCCGTATTATGTGTGTGTGTATCCTTGGCAACTAACCGAGCTTTATATCTTTCAATTGTGCCGTCTTGTTTATGTTTTATTATAAATACCCAACGACATCCTACTGGTTTCTTTTCTCTAAGAATAATACATTTTCCTCATGTATCATTTGTCTTTAGAGCTTCCATCTCAACTTCCATTGCATTTTTTGGGTTCTTTGACTTTAAGGCTTGTTCTACTGATGTCGGTATTTTCTCAGAGTATATTACAGAAGTGAATTCTTGGCTTCTTCTGATAAATTTCCTCTAACAACATTTGCCATTGGATATCTTGATCCGAGGGCTTCTTTTTCAGGATCATAGCGTTTTGGTGGAATCCCCCTGTTGGCAATATGTACTCTTCAGTTGATTCACTTTGACTTTCTTGATCTTGAATTGTAATTTGGCGTTTGTCTCGTTGAGTCGATTCATGTCTTGAACTTTCTAGTTCGTCTGAATTTTCTTGATGAATTGATTCCCGACTTGAACTTTTTGATTCGTCTTGTATATCTTGCTGAGTTGATTCCTGACATGAACTTTCTTGTCATAACTCGTCCTTAACCATAAGAACGAGTTAGATAACGTATGATTTCATTGCGAGGTATTGACCTCTATATGCGACATTTTTAAAAGAACAACTGCATTTATTTTACATTACAAACCATAACTCTTATGTTAATACAAGCTTTAGACAATATAAAGATGATTATCGTTTAGCGATAATCTTAGACTTACAAACTTTACATGTGATGATAACAATACGATTTCTAGCATATTTTACATTACAATTCCTCGGATATGCAGTTTTATTTTTGACACAAATATGCATACTCAAGATCTTGCTTAAATTCAACATGTTGCAGCGGAAGCTTTTAGTTATCACCTGAGAATAGACATGTTTAAAACGTCAACATAAAGTTAGTGAGATATAGGTTTAATGCCGGCAGCGATATAAATATATAGACCACAAGATTTCATATATAAACATTTTAATAAAAATATTCTAAATGGTTGAGCACTTGGTAGCCATACTTAACATTTAATCACGTCACATATTCCCTTTATTATGAAATCTTACTACACCGTACCAAGTGTAGTCACGAAACGAAGTACCGTGCAACCGTTGAATACTGGTCGTCCAGTCCGGTTGGGGTTGTCAGGCCCGATAGATCTATCAACAGGATTCGCGTTTACAATACCGCTGTAAATAGTAGTTACCAAGCTACAGGGAAGTATGCCAGTGGTACAACTCAACGTAGAATATATTTTTCAGTTACTTGTGTCCATATCGTAAAACATAAAATACATGTATTCTCATCCCGAAATATTTAGAGTTTAAAAGTGGGACTATATACTCACTTTCGTCTTGAAGATATGTAATTTTGACTTGGTCTCCGATTGATATCACGAACCTATCCATATATAATATATCAATACCTTTTCTTTTTAAACAAACGTCACATATATATACTTATAATACTTTTAATACTTTTAATAATTCCTTAGTCCGTAGTTAGCAGTCCGATGTTAGTAATTCAATTTTAATGGTTCATTTTTAGGTGTTTAATAAACCCCCAATGAAATAAATAAAAACCCCCATCGTATATGTATTGGTTGAGATTAATCTTGACCCACGGTACCGGTGTTGTCAAATGACGTGTTGCGTACATAAAGTACCGGTGTTGTCAAATGACGTGTTGCGTACAATCATGGGATCTTATGATTAATCTTCTCGTATTGTTTACGGGTGATCCTGAACCATATAAAATTAAATTATGAGTACATATATATAAAATATCATGTTATTTTAAAAAGATGTGATTTATTTAATTTTCTCCAATTATTTTCGTAGCTAAACTAGTCTTAGATATCCGATCTCGTTTTGGTCATAGTTTCTTCGTTACAACTCCGTTTTCGTTGATTCAACTTGCCACTTCCTTGGATAGAGTCCCTCTTTAAGACTATGAACTGTAAATACCTTAGTTTGTATTCGAAATCACAGGCCATAGGTCAAACTTTAGTGAAACTTATGAAGTTAATCATTTTCCATCATGTAAACAACCTTAAATGATTATTTTTCTAAAAATACTTATACTTTGAGTTAAATCATGAAATTTTTATGTGTTATCATATTCATAGTAAAAATCATTTTTCCAGAAAATAAACCTCCAATTCAAAGTTTAAGATGGTTTTTAATTATCCAACCCAAAACAGCCCCCGGTTGCACTCCGACGTCGTAAATTCAGTTTTTAAGGTGTTCTTTGAAAAACCAAGTTATACCTTGTTAAATTAGCATATATTTATGATATATTACAGGTCTTGAAGTATTTTAAAAGTTAAGTGAGAAGGATCTATTTAGTTTGCAAACAAGTTTGAAAACATTCAAACTATGTTCTTGTTGTTAAAATTTTATACCACAAAATAAGATAGCTATATATATATGAATCGAATAAGGTTATGAACAAAGTTACTACCTCAAGTTACTTGGACAAGATTGCTGTAAAAGAGAAGTAAAAATCTAGAACCAAAAGAGTGATGGAGTTGGATGAAAGATTGGAAGTAAACTTGTGTTCTTGAAAGGATTCTTGAAGTGTTTTTGTAAGGTTTTTCTTATGGTGTTTAAGTGATGTTTTTTATGGCTAGATCTTCATGGATACTAGCTGAATGGTTATGGAGTTTCTTAAGAGTGTTTTTGGTTAAAGAAATGAGGTAATAAAATTTGAAAATGGAAGATGTATTTAAGGCCATAAAAACATGATTAATGGAAAAACATGGACAAAATTTCATGTTGTATTTTTATGTAATTAGTCATACTAAACATCAAAAGTAGTTACCTTATACATAAGGCATGAACAAGAGAGTTACCTTATACATAAGGCATGAACAAGGGCTGGTTGGTGGTGATTTGATGTGTATATACCAATAGTAAATACGTATAGAAGCTAGGTATGATACGAGTACATATACTCTAGATATACGTATAGAAAATCTTGTGAAAAATGGAATGAGAATTCAAATATAGCTATCTTTTGTGAATATACTTATATTGTTTTATGTATTTAAGTCTTTAAAAGTGATTAAATACATTACATATACGATATATGTATAAACATTATATGTTATAAGTATTTATGTCAAATAACGTTACGTATGGTTATCGTTTTGAAAACTTAAGTTAGTAGTTTCAAAATATACTTATAACTTATTGTTATTAATACAAAATGAGATATTAAAACATCCTTAGATCATGTTAAATATGTATATATACATATATATACACAAACGTATAATTATCATATGTTATATAGTTCGTGATATCATCGGTCAAACTAGACGGTCAAACGTTGTGTAAAACTCATTTCAAAAACATAAGTCTCAACAATTTGGATTGCTTATCATGTTGGTAAGGTTTAATTTATGTAAATATTAATCTTATAAGTATAGAACGATCGAAAAAGTGCGGGTCATTACAGTACCTACCCGTTAAATAAATTTCGTCCCGAAATTTTAAAATTGTACCTATTTTGCGTCATCGAGAAACAAGTGTGGATACTTTTGTTTCATCTGATCCTATCGTTCCCAAGTAAACTCGGGACCCCTTCGAGCATTCCAACGAACCTTAACGATCGGTATGTTGCTCTGCTTGAGCTGTTTAACTTCACGGTCCATGATTTCGATTGGTTCTTCGACGAATTGTAGTTTCTCGTCGACATGGATTTCTTCAAGAGGAATGGTGAAATCTTCCTTTACAAGACACTTCTTAAGGTTTGAGACGTGAAAGGTATTATGTACTCCGGCGAGTTGTTGCGGTAACTCGAGTCGATAAGCTACCGGTCCAATGCGTTCGATGATCTTGAACGGGCCTACATATCTTGGGTTCAGTTTACCCCTTTTTCCAAAATGTATTACACCTTTACATGGTGACACCTTTAACATAACCATGTCACCGATCTGAAACTCTAATGGTTTCCTTCGGACATCGGCGTAGCTCTTTTGGCGACTACGGGCTGTTTTCAATCTCTCCTTGATTTGTACTATCTTTTCAGTAGTTTCATGTATGATCTCGGGACCAGTTAATTGTCGATCTCCTACTTCATTCCAACAGATAGGAGATCTACACTTCCTTCCGTACAATGCTTCGAATGGTGCAGCTTTAATGCTCACATGATAACTATTATTATACGAGAATTCTGCTAATGGTAGATACTTATCCCATCCGTTTCCAAAATCGATCACACATGCCCTGAGCATGTCTTCAAGAGTCTGAATTGTTCTTTCACTCTGCCCGTCCGTTTGCGGATGATATGCGGTACTCATATCCAAACGAGTTCCTAGTGCCTCCTGTAGTGATTGCCAGAACTTTGAGGTAAATCTACTATCACGATCAGATATAATGGAAATAGGTATTCCATGCCTTGAAACAATTTCCTTTATATACAATCGTAATAGTTTCTCCATCCTATCCGTTTCCTTTATAGGCAAGAAATGTGCAGACTTGGTGAGACGATCAACAATCACCCAAATGGTGTCGTATCCC
Source organism: Rutidosis leptorrhynchoides (assembly GCF_046630445.1). Lineage (NCBI taxonomy): Eukaryota > Viridiplantae > Streptophyta > Magnoliopsida > Asterales > Asteraceae > Rutidosis > Rutidosis leptorrhynchoides. The sequence goes on from NC_092340.1 coordinate 36,984,374, forward strand.
CAGGCAGTCTTTGGTAACTTCGTGATGAAATCCATGGTAATACCATCCCATTTCCATTCTGGGATTTCTGGTTGTTGAAGTAACCCTGACGGCTTCTGGTGTTCTGCTTTGACTTTGGAACAAGTTAAGCACTCCCCAACATATGTTGCAACGTCTGTCTTTAAATTAGGCCACCAATAATGTGTCTTAAGATCTTGGTACATCTTTCCCACTCCAGGATGTATCGAGTATCTTGTCTTATGTGCCTCGTTCAATATCAACTTCCTTAATCCACCCAACTTCGGTACCCAAATACGATTTGCAAAATATCGAATTCCATCTTCCCGTATAATGAGTTGCTTCTCATACTTCTTCATTATTTCATTTCTTATGTTTTCTTTAGTAAGTGCTTCTCGTTGAACTTCTTTGATTTGTGAGTTGAGATTCATGCGAATTTTTATGTTCATCGCTCGTACTCGAATTGGTTCTCGTTCCTTTCTGCTTAAAGCATCGGCCACCACATTCGCTTTCCCGGGATGATAACGAATTTCACAATCATAGTCATTTATTAACTCGACCCACCTACGTTGCCTCATGTTCAGCTGTTTCTGATAAAAAATATGTTGAAGACTTTTATGATCAGTAAACACAGTGCATTTAACCCCATACAAGTAGTGTCTCCATATCTTCAATGCAAACACGACTGCTCCCAGTTCTAGATCATGCGTCGTATAATTCCGCTCGTGAATCTTCAATTGTCGGGATGCGTATGCAATAACTTTCTTCCGTTGCATAAGAACGCAACCAAAACCTTGTCGCGAAGCGTCACAATATATTTCAAAATCATCGTTCCCTTCTGGTAACGATAAAATAGGCGCCGTAGTCAACTTCTTTTTCAGTAATTGAAATGCACTCTCCTGCTCAGAAGTCCATTCATATTTCTTCCCTTTTTGCGTTAACGCTGTCAACGGCTTAGCTATTCGGGAAAAATCTTGAATAAACCTTCTGTAATAACCGGCTAAACCCAAAAATTGGCGTATCTGCATTGGTGTCTTAGGAGTCTCCCATTTTTCAATGGCTTCAATTTTTGCTGGATCAACCTGAATTCCTTTGCTACTAACAACGTGGCCAAGAAATTGCACTTCTTTCAACCAGAAAGCACATTTAGAAAATTTAGCATATAGCTGTTCTTTTCTTAACAACTCTAATATCAACCTTAAATGCTGCTCATGCTCTTGCTCACTCTTGGAATAGATAAGAATATCATCAATGAAAACGATAACAAACTTATCTAAATATGGACTACAAACTCGATTCATGAGGTCCATGAATACAGCTGGCGCATTCGTCAATCCAAACGGCATGACCAAAAATTCGTAATGACCATAACGTGTCCGAAAAGCAGTTTTCGGAATGTCCTCTTCTTTGACACGTAATTGATGATAACCCGATCTTAGGTCGATTTTCAAATAAACACATGATCCTTGCAGTTGATCAAATAAGTCATCAATTCTCGGTAGTGGATACCGATTCTTGATAGTTAACTTATTTAATTCACGATAATCTATACACATCCTAAAAGATCCATCTTTCTTCTTAACAAATAAAATTGGAGCTCCCCACGGTGAAGTGCTTGGTCGTATGAATCCACGGTCCAGTAATTCTTTTAACTGACTTTGAAGTTCTTTTAACTCGGACGGTGCAAGTCTATATGGAGCACGAGCCACTGGTGCAGCTCCTGGTACTAAATCTATTTGAAATTCTACAGATCTAAATGGAGGTAATCCCGGCAACTCTTCCGGAAATACTTCAGGAAAATCTCTTGCCACAGGCACGTCATTGATGCACTTCTCTTTTTCTTTCTTTTCGACTTTATTAACATGTGCTAAGATAGCATAGCACCCTTTCTTCAAGCACTTTTAAGCTTTCAAATAACTAATGAGTTTTAGCTTTGAGTTACCCTTCTCTCCATAAATCATTACTGGCGTTTTATTCTTACGAGGAATGCGAATTGCCTTCTTGGCGCACACAACTTCAGCTCCTATTTTGGACATCCAGTCCATGCCGACTATTACATCAAAACTTCCTAATTCTACGGGTATCAAATCAATCTTAAATGTTTCTCCGGCTAAATTTATTTCACAATCACGACAAATTTTATCGGCTTTAATTAGTTTACCATTAGCTAACTCAATCATGTACTTAGCATCTAGAGGTAATGATGAACAATTCAATTTAGCGTGAAAGTCTCTACACACGTAACTTCTATCAGCACCAGTATCAAATATAATAGATGCGGATAAGTTATTAATGGTAAACGTACCCGTAACAAGCTCCGGGTCTTCACACGCCTCTCTAGCATTAATAACAAATGCTCTCCCTCGTGCAGGTCCGATATTCTTCTCTGGATTCGGGCACTGGCTCTTATAATGACCCTGTTTCCCACATCCATAACAAGTAACAGTAGCCAAAGCAGTTCTATTTGCATTAGTGGCAGTAGTCTTAGTACCATTTGTATTTGTAACGAGAGCCCTACAATCTTCAGCAAGATGACCCTTTCGAGTACATTTGTTGCATACCACATTACAGTAACCAGAGTGATGTTTGTGGCATCGGTTGCATAAAGGATTTTGTCCTTTATAACCAAAGCTTAAACCACTACCCGCACCTTGCGTGATTTCTTGTTTCTTAAAAGATTGTTGTTGGTTACCTCGATCATAATTTCCATTCCACTTTCTTTTGTTACCTGATACCTTCACATCAGTATTGGATACTTTCTTATCCATGATGACCTGATCCATTAGCTCGTTTGCCATGGTTATAGCTTCATGAATTGTCTTAGGTTTCGATGCTGTAACATTTGCCTTGACCTTTTTGGGCAAACCATCTTTGTACATTTCAATCTTCCGTTCTTCGGTTGGAACCAATTCAGGACATAGCAAAACTAATTCCATGAATCGCTGATTGTAGTTGGTGATTTCAGTACCAACAACCTTCAGGCTTCGTAATTCATCTTCTAACTTCCTAACCTCGTTCCTTGGACAATATTCGTTGATTAACATTGTTTTGAATTCTTCCCATGGAGTATCATAAGCTACATCTCCTCCTACAGCCTTCACATAATTTTTCCACCACGTGAGTGCACTATCTTGTAAAGTGCACGATGCATACTTGGTCATGTCCTTTTCAACACAACCACTGATTTTAAACACAGTCTCCATCTTTTCTATCCACCGGGTTAAACCGATCGGTCCTTCCGTTCCACTGAATGATGAGGGCTTGCAAGCTTGAAACGTCTTGTAGGTGCATCCTACACGAGGATTTGGGTTAACTGCAGCACCTCTTGCAGCCTCGACCCATAACATTCTGTCGTTCACTCGCTAATTGATGAGTTCCTGGATTTCTTGTTCCGTCATTCGGTTCAATCGCGCCATATTCTTCTATAAGAATGAAAAGAAAATAATTATTCACATGGAATATTATAGATGTAGTGTATATTTACAGTACATTATAGCTTATTAATAATATGAACCAGGTATTATTATAAAAGCCTTTTCTTCTTATTAGCGTTTTATAATTATATCTAGGGTAGTACCTACCCGTTAATGTCCATACTTAATAGCTTAGTACAGAATCAATTACTACCATCTAAATAATACTTAACCATGGAAAATTATTGCATTTCACACTTCACTATTTTACATATGCTTATCTTACATCGAACATTAAGCAAACCACACTAATAATATTATACAAAACATTATATGATCCCATGGTTTAATACGGCAGCGCATCGTTTGGTCTATTTTCTAAGACGTTTAGGTTCAATGAATCGCCTAACGCTTATCCTAGCGGTCTGCCTATATTTTGGCTGTGGGACTGAAGAACTGGATGCCGGGATAGAACGAATAGGAATAGCGGGAATAGGGGTGGTAGTGTTTAGTGGAGTTGGTGCCACATCATCCTCACTAAACTCGGGATTTGAATTTTCTAATTCATTAGCCTTTCGTTTATTTCCTAATTCGAACTTGTCTTTCGTAATTTCCTGTATTTCTTCCTCGGGTTCACTTTCCTCCTCGGGTTTACTTTCCTCCTCGGGTTCACTTTCCGGGTTCCCTATAGTTGGTTCATCCGGAATTTGTGAGTCTTCCCCAAAGACATTATTTTCGTCATCGGATAGGTTAATGACTGAAACACCATCTGAAAATTCTGATTCGGAGTCGCTGAATGTGATAATAAGTTTCGAGCCCGACATCTATCACATAACAACTAACCCATTAGTACTACATAATATTTACATATAAATTTTAACCAACAATGATAAGCAATGGTTTTTAAATCAGACCCGGTCAAAGTCCAGACTTACTAATGTATCCTAACGACTTATCAGTTAGACACACTAATGCAAATCTGGTTCGCTAAGACCACCGCTCTGATACCACATGTCATAACCCGTCCTTAACCATAAGAACGAGTTAGATAACGTATGATTTCATTGCGAGGTATTGACCTCTATATGCGACATTTTTAAAAGAACAACTGCATTTATTTTACATTACAAACCATAACTCTTATGTTAATACAAGCTTTAGACAATATAAAGATGATTATCGTTTAGCGATAATCTTAGACTTACAAACTTTACATGTGATGATAACAATACGATTTCTAGCATATTTTACATTACAATTCCTCGGATATGCAGTTTTATTTTTGACACAAATATGCATACTCAAGATCTTGCTTAAATTCAACATGTTGCAGCGGAAGCTTTTAGTTATCACCTGAGAATAGACATGTTTAAAACGTCAACATAAAGTTGGTGAGATATAGGTTTAATGCCGGCAGCAATATAAATATATAGACCACAAGATTTCATATATAAACATTTTAATAAAAATATTCTAAATGGTTGAGCACTTGGTAGCCATACTTAACATTTAATCACGTCACATATTCCCTTTATTATGAAATCTTACTACACCGTACCAAGTGTAGTCACGAAACGAAGTACTGTGCAACCGTTGAATACTGGTCGTCCAGTCCGGTTGGGGTTGTCAGGCCCGATAGATCTATCAACAGGATTCGCATTTACAATACCGCTGTAAATAGTAGTTACCAAGCTACAGGGAAGTATGCCAGTGGTACAACTCAACGTAGAATATATTTTTCAGTTACTTGTGTCCATATCGTAAAACATAAAATACATGTATTCTCATCCCGAAATATTTAGAGTTTAAAAGTGGGACTATATACTCACTTTCGTCTTGAAGATATGTAATTTTGACTCGGTCTCCGATTGATATCACGAACCTATCCATATATAATGAAATGTCCCGTTCTTATTGATTAAAAACGTTCCATATTAATTGATTTCGTTGCGAGGTTTTGACCTCTATATGAGACGTTTTTCAAAGACTGCATTTATTTTTAAAACAAACCATAACCTTTATTTCATAAATAAAGGTTTAAAAAGCTTTACGTAGATTATCAAATAATGATAATCTAAAATATCCTGTTTACACACGACCATTACATAATGGTTTACAATACAAATATGTTACATCGAAATCAGTTTCTTAAATGCAGTTTTTACACAATATCATACAAACATGGACTCCAAATCTTGTCCTTATTTTAGTATGCAACAGCGGAAGCTCTTAATATTCACCTGAGAATAAACATGCTTTAAACGTCAACAAAAATGTTGGTGAGTTATAGGTTTAACCTATATATATCAAATCGTAACAATAGACCACAAGATTTCATATTTCAATACACATCCCATACATAGAGATAAAAATCATTCATATGGTGAACACCTGGTAACCGACATTAACAAGATGCATATATAAGAATATCCCCATCATTCCGGGACACCCTTCGGATATGATATAAATTTCGAAGTACTAAAGCATCCGGTACTTTGGATGGGGTTTGTTAGGCCCAATAGATCTATCTTTAGGATTCGCGTCAATTAGGGTGTCTGTTCCCTAATTCTTAGATTACCAGACTTAATAAAAAGGGGCATATTCGATTTTGATAATTCAACCATAGAATGTAGTTTCACGTACTTATGTCTATTTTGTAAATCATTTATAAAACCTGCATGTATTCTCATCCCAAAAATATTAGATTTTAAAAGTGGGACTATAACTCACTTTCACAGATTTTTACTTCGTCGGGAAGTAAGACTTGGCCACTGGTTGATTCACGAACCTATAACAATATATACATATATATCAAAGTATGTTCAAAATATATTTACAACACTTTTAATATATTTTGATGTTTTAAGTTTATTAAGTCAGCTGTCCTCGTTAGTAACCTACAACTAGTTGTCCACAATTAGATGTACAGAAATAAATCGATAAATATTATCTTGAATCAATCCACGACCCAGTGTATACGTATCTCAGTATTGATCACAACTCAAACTATATATATTTTGGAATCAACCTCAACCCTGTATAGCTAACTCCAACATTCACATATAGAGTGTCTATGGTTGTTCCGAAATATATATAGATGTGTCGACATGATAGGTCGAAACATTGTATACGTGTCTATGGTATCTCAAGATTACATAATATACAATACAAGTTGATTAAGTTATGGTTGGAACAGATTTGTTACCAATTTTCACGTAGCTAAAATGAGAAAAATTATCCAATCTTGTTTTACCCATAACTTCTTCATTTTAAATCCGTTTTGAGTGAATCAAATTGCTATGGTTTCATATTGAACTCTATTTTATGAATCTAAACAGAAAAGTATAGGTTTATAGTCGGAAAAATAAGTTACAAGTCGTTTTTGTAAAGGTAGTCATTTCAGTCGAAAGAACGACGTCTAGATGACCATTTTAGAAAATATACTTCCACTTTGAGTTTAATCATAATTTTTGGATATAGTTTCATGTTCATAATAAAAATCATTTTCTCAGAATAACAACTTTAAAATCAAAGTTTATCATAGTTTTTAATTAACTAACCCAAAACAGCCCGCGGTGTTACTACGACGGCGTAAATCCGGTTTTACGGTGTTTTTCGTGTTTCCAGGTTTTAAATCATTAAGTTAGCATATCATATAGATATAGAACATGTGTTTAGTTGATTTTAAAAGTCAAGTTAGAAGGATTAACTTTTGTTTGCGAACAAGTTTAGAATTAACTAAACTATGTTCTAGTGATTACAAGTTTAAACCTTCGAATAAGATAGCTTTATATGTATGAATCAAATGATGTTATGAACATCATTACTACCTTAAGTTCCTTAGATAAACCTACTTGAAAAGAGAAAAATGGATCTAGCTTTAATGGATCCTTGGATGGCTCGAAGTTCTTGAAGCAGAATCATGACACGAAAACAAGTTCAAGTAAGATCATCACTTGAAATAAGATTGTTATAGTTATAGAAATTGAACCAAAGTTTGAATATGATTATTACCTTGTATTAGAATGATAACCTACTGTAAGAAACAAATATTTCTTGAGGTTGGATGATCACCTTACAAGATTGGAAGTGAGCTAGCAAACTTGAAAGTATTCTTGATTTTATGAAACTAGAACTTTTGGAATTTATGAAGAACACTTAGAACTTGAAGATAGAACTTGAGAGAGATCAATTAGATGAAGAAAATTGAAGAATGAAAGTGTTTGTAGGTGTTTTTGGTCGTTGGTGTATGGATTAGATATAAAGGATATGTAATTTTGTTTTCATGTAAATAAGTCATGAATGATTACTCATATTTTTGTAATTTTATGAGATATTTCATGCTAGTTGCCAAATGATGGTTCCCACATGTGTTAGGTGACTCACATGGGCTGCTAAGAGCTGATCATTGGAGTGTATATACCAATAGTACATACATCTAAAAGCTGTGTATTGTACGAGTACGAATACGGGTGCATACGAGTAGAATTGTTGATGAAACTGAACGAGGATGTAATTGTAAGCATTTTTGTTAAGTAGAAGTATTTTGATAAGTGTATTGAAGTCTTTCAAAAGTGTATAAATACATATTAAAACACTACATGTATATACATTTTAACTGAGTCGTTAAGTCATCGTTAGTCGTTACATGTAAGTGTTGTTTTGAAACCTTTAGGTTAACGATCTTGTTAAATGTTGTTAACCCAATGTTTATAATATCAAATGAGATTTTAAATTATTATATTATCATGATATTATCATGTATGAATATCTCTTAATATGATATATATACATTAAATGTCTTTACAACGATAATCGTTACATATATGTCTCGTTTAAAAATCATTAAGTTAGTAGTCTTGTTTTTACATATGTAGTTCATTGTTAATATACTTAATGATATGTTTACTTATCATAGTATCATGTTAACTATATATATATATCCATATATATGTCATCATATAGTTTTTACAAGTTTTAACGTTCGTGAATCACCGATCAACTTGGGTTGTCAATTGTCTATATGAAACATATTTCAATTAATCAAGTCTTAACAAGTTTGATTGCTTAACATGTTGGAAACATTTAATCATGTAAATATCAATCTCAATTAATATATATAAACATGGAAAAGTTCGGGTCACTACAGTACCTACCCGTTAAATAAATTTCGTCCCGAAATTTTAAGCTGTTGAAGGTGTTGACGAATCTTCTGGAAATAGATGCGGGTATTTCTTCTTCATCTGATCTTCACGCTCCCAGGTGAACTCGGGTCCTCTACGAGCATTCCATCGAACCTTAACAATTGGTATCTTGTTTTGCTTAAGTCTTTTAACCTTACGATCCATTATTTCGACGGGTTCTTCGATGAATTGAAGTTTTTCGTTGATTTGGATTTCATCTAACGGAATAGTGAGATCTTCTTTAGCAAAACATTTCTTTAAATTCGAGACGTGGAAAGTGTTATGTACAGCCTCGAGTTGTTGAGGTAACTCTAGTCGGTAAGCTACTGGTCTGATACGATCAATAATCTTGAATGGTCCAATATACCTTGGATTTAATTTCCCTCGTTTACCAAATCGAACAACGCCTTTCCAAGGTGCAAATTTAAGCATGACCATCTCTCCAATTTCAAATTCTATATCTTTTCTTTTAATGTCAGCGTAGCTCTTTTGTCGACTTTGGGCGGTTTTCAACCGTTGTTGAATTTGGATGATCTTCTCGGTAGTTTCTTGTATAATCTCCGGACCCGTAATCTGTCTATCCCCCACTTCACTCCAACAAATCGGAGACCTGCACTTTCTACCATAAAGTGCTTCAAACGGCGCCATCTCAATGCTTGAATGGTAGCTGTTGTTGTAGGAAAATTCTGCTAACGGTAGATGTCGATCCCAACTGTTTCCGAAATCAATAACACATGCTCGTAGCATGTCTTCAAGCGTTTGTATCGTCCTTTCGCTCTGCCCATCAGTTTGTAGATGATAGGCAGTACTCATGTCTAGACGAGTTCCTAATGCTTGCTGTAATGTCTGCCAGAATCTTGAAATAAATCTGCCATCCCTATCAGAGATAATAGAGATTGGTATTCCATGTCTGGAGATGACTTCCTTCAAATACAGTCGTGCTAACTTCTCCATCTTGTCATCTTCTCTTATTGGCAAGAAGTGTGCTGATTTGGTGAGACGGTCAACTATTACCCAAATAGTATCAAAACCACTTGCAGTCCTTGGCAATTTAGTGATGAAATCCATGGTAATGTTTTCCCATTTCCATTCCGGGATTTCGGGTTGTTGAAGTAGACCTGATGGTTTCTGATGCTCAGCTTTGACCTTAGAACACGTCAAACATTCTCCTACGTATTTAGCAACATCGGCTTTCATACCCGGCCACCAAAAATGTTTCTTGAGATCCTTGTACATCTTCCCCGTTCCAGGATGTATTGAGTATCTGGTTTTATGAGCTTCTCTAAGTACCATTTCTCTCATATCTCCAAATTTTGGTACCCAAATCCTTTCAGCCCTATACCGGGTTCCGTCTTCCCAAATATTAAGATGCTTCTCCGATCCTTTGGGTATTTCATCCTTTAAATTTCCCTCTTTTAAAACTCCTTGTTGCGCCTCCTTTATTTGAGTAGTAATGTTATTATGAATCATTATATTCATAGATTTTACTCGAATGGGTTCTCTGTCCTTCCTGCTCAAGGCATTGGCTACCACATTTGCCTTCCCCGGGTGGTAACGAATCTCAAAGTCGTAATCATTCAATAATTCAATCCACCTACGCTGCCTCATATTCAGTTGTTTCTGATTAAATATGTGTTGAAGACTTTTGTGGTCGGTATATATAATACTTTTGACCCCATATAAGTAGTGCCTCCAAGTCTTTAATGCAAAAACAACCGCGCCTAATTCCAAATCATGTGTCGTATAATTTTGTTCGTGAATCTTCAATTGTCTAGACGCATAAGCAATCACCTTCGTTCGTTGCATTAATACACAACCGAGACCTTGCTTTGATGCATCACAATAAATCACAAAATCATCATTCCCTTCAGGCAATGACAATATAGGTGCCGTAGTTAGCTTTTTCTTCAATAACTGAAACGCTTTCTCTTGTTCATCATTCCATTCAAATTTCTTCCCTTTATGCGTTAATGCAGTCAAGGGTTTTGCTATTCTGGAAAAGTCTTGGATGAACCTTCTGTAGTAACCAGCTAGTCCTAAAAACTGGCGTATGTGTTTCGGAGTTTTCGGGGTTTCCCACTTTTCAACAGTTTCTATCTTTGCCGGATCCACCTTAATACCTTCTTTGTTCACTATGTGACCGAGGAATTGAACTTCTTCCAACCAAAATACACACTTTGAAAACTTAGCGTACAATTCTTCCTTCCTCAATACTTCTAACACCTTTCTCAAATGTTCTCCGTGTTCTTGGTCATTCTTTGAGTAAATAAGTATGTCATCAATGAAAACAATGACAAACTTGTCAAGGTATGGTCCACACACTCGGTTCATAAGGTCCATGAACACAGCTGGTGCATTAGTTAAACCAAACGGCATGACCATAAACTCGTAATGACCGTAACGTGTTCTGAAAGTAGTCTTTGGAATATCATCTTCTTTCACCCGCATTTGATGATACCCGGAACGTAAGTCAATCTTTGAATAAACAGACGAGCCTTGTAGTTGATCAAATAAGTCATCGATTCTCGGTAGTGGGTAGCGGTTCTTGATGGTAAGTTTGTTCAACTCTCGGTAGTCGATACACAACCTGAATGTACCATCTTTCTTCTTGACAAACAAAACAGGAGCTCCCCACGGTGATGTGCTTGGTCGAATGAAACCACGCTCTAAAAGTTCTTGTAATTGGCTTTGTAGTTCTTTCATCTCACTGGGTGCGAGTCTGTAAGGAGCACGAGCTATTGGTGCAGCTCCTGGTACAAGATCTATTTGAAATTCAACGGATCGATGTGGGGGTAATCCCGGTAATTCTTTCGGAAATACATCAGGAAATTCTTTTGCGACGGGAACATCATTGATGCTCTTTTCTTCAGTTTGTACTTTCTTGACGTGTGCTAGAACAGTATAGCAACCTTTTCTTATTAGTTTTTGTGCCTTCAAATTACTAATAAGATGTAGCTTCGTGTTGCCCTTTTCTCCGTACACCATTAAGGGTTTTCCTTTTTCTCGTATAATGCGAATTGCATTTTTGTAACAAACGATCTCCGCTTTCACTTCTTTCAACCAGTCCATACCGATTATCACATCAAAACTCCCTAACTCTACTGGTATCAAATCAATCTTAAATGTTTCGCTAACCAGTTTAATTTCTCGATTCCGACATATATTATCTGCTGAAATTAATTTACCATTTGCTAATTCGAGTAAAAATTTACTATCCAAAGGCGTCAATGGACAACTTAATTTAGCACAAAAATCTCTACTCATATAGCTTCTATCCGCACCCGAATCAAATAAAACGTAAGCAGATTTATTGTCAATAAGAAACGTACCCGTAACAAGCTCCGGGTCTTCCTGTGCCTCTGCCGCATTAATATTGAAAACTCTTCCACGGCCTTGTCCATTCGTGTTCTCCTGGTTCGGGCAATTTCTAATAATGTGGCCCGGTTTTCCACATTTATAACAAACTACATTGGCATAACTTGCTCCGACACTACTTGCTCCGCCATTACTCGTTCCGACACCATTTGTTCCTTTCGTTCTATTAACCCCTGGTCCGTAGACCTCACACTTCGCCGCGCTATGACCATTTCTTTTACACTTGTTGCAAAATTTGGTGCAGAACCCCGAGTGATTCTTTTCACACCTTTGGCATAGCTGCTTCTGATTGTTGTTGTTGTTGCGGTTATTATTGTTGTTGGGATGATTGTTGTAGTTACTGTTGTTGTTGTTGTTGTTGTTGGGCCGTTTGTTGTAGTTGCGATTGATGTTGCGATTGTTGGGATAATTGTTGCGATTATTGTTGTAATTGCTGTTGTTGTTGTATTGGTGATTCTTATCACCGTTTTCCTCCCACTTTCTTTTGACTTGCTTCACATTGGCCTCTTCAGCAGTCTGTTCTTTAATTCTTTCTTCAATTTGGTTCACGAGTTTGTGAGCCATTCTACATGCCTGTTGTATGGAGGCGGGCTCGTGTGAACTTATATCTTCTTGGATTCTTTCCGGTAATCCTTTCACAAACGCGTCGATCTTCTCTTCCTCATCTTCGAATGCTCCCGGACACAATAGGCACAATTCTGTGAATCGTCTTTCGTACGTGGTAATATCAAATCCTTGGGTTCGTAACCCTCTAAGTTCTGTCTTAAGCTTATTGACCTCGGTTCTGGGACGGTACTTCTCGTTCATCAAGTGCTTGAATGCTGACCACGGTAGTGCGTACGCATCGTCTTGTCCCACTTGCTCTAGATAGGTATTCCACCATGTTAACGCAGAACCTGTGAAGGTATGCGTAGCGTACTTTACTTTGTCCTCTTCAGTACACTTACTTATGGCAAACACCGATTCGACCTTCTCGGTCCATCGTTTCAATCCGATCGGTCCTTCGGTTCCATCAAATTCCAAAGGTTTGCAGGCAGTGAATTCTTTGTAGGTGCATCCTACACGATTTCCTGTACTGCTAGATCCAAGGTTATTGTTGGTATGTAGCGCAGCCTGTACTGCGGCTATGTTTGAAGCTAGAAAAGTACGGAATTCCTCTTCATTCATATTCACGGTGTGTCGAGTAGTCGGTGCCATTTCCTTCAAAATAGTTAAATGGAACAAGTTAATCATACAGAATATTAAGAGTAGTTAATAGTATTTCGTAGCATAATATGAACTCATTTATAAAAGCTTTTTCTTCATATTAGCGTTTTATAAGTTTAAATTCGGGTAGTACCTACCCGTTAAGTTCATACTTAGTAGCTAATATACAATTCAACTACTACAATTCTATATGAAAAACTGATTATAATAATATTTCGCGTTCAAACTTTTATACAATATTTTACAAACTTACAATATCGCTTATTTTACATAAAGCATGAAATATAGCACACAATAACTTTGATACAAGATAGTTGTGAAGATAATTCTAGCTAGTACACAAGTCGTTCAGCAAAGGCAATAAAGACACGTAATTCATACGTCCAGAAACAAGTCATGCATTCTGGTTTTACTAGGACTACTTCCCATCCTTGGTCTTGTGCAACATAACCGTTATGGCCGTTGATAAGACAGCGTGTTGTGACGTCGTCAAAGGGACGAGGGTTACGTAATGTCCAACACTCCCGTAATAATCTAAAAACCTCATTTCTTACCCCAATTACCGACTCCGTCACTTGTGGAAACGTTTTGTTTAATAGTTGTAGCCCGATGTTCTTGTTCTCACTTTGGTGAGAAGCGAACATTACTAATCCGTAAGCATAACATGCTTCTTTATGTTGCATGTTAGCCGCTTTTTCTAAATCACGAAGTCCAATATTCGGATATATTGAGTCAAAATAATTTCTTAACCCGTTGCGTAAAATAGCATTTGGGTTCCCCGCAATATATGCGTCAAAGTAAACACATCGTAACTTATGGGTTTCCCAATGTGATATCCCCCATCTTTCAAACGAAAGTCTCTTATAAACTAAGACATTTTTGGAACGTTCTTCGAATGTCTTACAAACTGATCTCGCCTTAAATAGTTGTGCCGAGGAATTCTGGCCGACTCTAGACAAGATTTCATCAATCATGTCTCCGGGTAGGTCTCTTAAAATATTGGGTTGTCTATCCATTTTGTGTTTTTAAACTGTAAAATAGACAAGAGTTAGATTCATAAAAAAATACTTATTAATACAAGCAATTTTTACATATATCATAAAGCATAAGAACACTATATTACATATATTACACCACACGAATACAACTATCTTATTCCGACTCGCTCGTTTCTTCTTCTTCGATTTTGGTTCGTTTTGCCAAGTTTCTAGGGATATATGATGTTCCCCTAATACGAACTGTCGTTGTCCACATTGGTTTAGAAAAACCTGGTGGTTTAGAGGTTCCCGGGTCATTGTTACAACTTAAGGACTTCGGGCGTTGACGATACATATAAAGTTCATCGGGGTTGGAATTAGATTTCTCTATTTTTATGCCCTTTCCCTTATTATTTTCTTTTGCCTTTTTAAATTCAGTTGGGGTAATTTCTATAACATCATCGGAATTCTCGTCGGAATCCGATTCATAGGAGAATTGGTAATCCTCCCAATATTTTGCTTCCTTGGCGGAAACACCATTGACCATAATTAACCTTGGTCGGTTGGTTGAAGATTTTCTTTTACTTAACCGTTTTATTATTTCCCCCACCGGTTCTATTTCTTCATCCGGTTCTGATTCTTCTTCCGGTTCCGATTCTTCTTCCGGTTCCGACTCTTCTTCCGGTTCCTCTTCGGGAACTTGTGAATCAGTCCACGAATCATTCCAATTTACATTTGACTCTTCATTATTATTAGGTGAGTCAATGGGACTTGTTCTAGAGGTAGACATCTATCACATAATATCAAACGCGTTAAGAGATTAATATATCACATAATATTCACATGTTAAAAATATATAGTTTCCAACAAAATTTGTTAAGCAATCATTTTTCAAGTAAACACGGTCGAAGTCCAGACTCACTAATGCATCCTAACAAACTCGATAAGACACACTAATGAAAAATTCTGGTTCTCTAAGACCAACGCTCGGATACCAACTGAAATGTCCCGTTCTTATTGATTAAAAACGTTCCATATTAATTGATTTCGTTGCGAGGTTTTGACCTCTATATGAGACGTTTTTCAAAGACTGCATTTATTTTTAAAACAAACCATAACCTTTATTTCATAAATAAAGGTTTAAAAAGCTTTACGTAGATTATCAAATAATGATAATCTAAAATATCCTGTTTACACACGACCATTACATAATGGTTTACAATACAAATATGTTACATCGAAATCAGTTTCTTAAATGCAGTTTTTACACAATATCATACAAACATGGACTCCAAATCTTGTCCTTATTTTAGTATGCAACAGCGGAAGCTCTTAATATTCACCTGAGAATAAACATGCTTTAAACGTCAACAAAAATGTTGGTGAGTTATAGGTTTAACCTATATATATCAAATCGTAACAATAGACCACAAGATTTCATATTTCAATACACATCCCATACATAGAGATAAAAATCATTCATATGGTGAACACCTGGTAACCGACATTAACAAGATGCATATATAAGAATATCCCCATCATTCCGGGACACCCTTCGGATATGATATAAATTTCGAAGTACTAAAGCATCCGGTACTTGGGATGGGGTTTGTTAGGCCCAATAGATCTATCTTTAGGATTCGCGTCAATTAGGGTGTCTGTTCCCTAATTCTTAGATTACCAGACTTAATAAAAAGGGGCATATTCAATTTTGATAATTCAACCATAGAATGTAGTTTCACGTACTTATGTCTATTTTGTAAATCATTTATAAAACCTGCATGTATTCTCATCCCAAAAATATTAGATTTTAAAAGTGGGACTATAACTCACTTTCACAGATTTTTACTTCGTCGGGAAGTAAGACTTGGCCACTGGTTGATTCACGAACCTATAACAATATATACATATATATCAAAGTATGTTCAAAATATATTTACAACACTTTTAATATATTTTGATGTTTTAAGTTTATTAAGTCAGCTGTCCTCGTTAGTAACCTACAACTAGTTGTCCACAATTAGATGTACAGAAATAAATCGATAAATATTATCTTGAATCAATCCACGACCCAGTGTATACGTATCTCAGTATTGATCACAACTCAAACTATATATATTTTGGAATCAACCTCAACCCTGTATAGCTAACTCCAACATTCACATATAGAGTGTCTATGGTTGTTCCGAAATATATATAGATGTGTCGACATGATAGGTCGAAACATTGTATACGTGTCTATGGTATCTCAAGATTACATAATATACAATACAAGTTGATTAAGTTATGGTTGGAATAGATTTGTTACCAATTTTCACGTAGCTAAAATGAGAAAAATTATCCAATCTTGTTTTACCCATAACTTCTTCATTTTAAATCCGTTTTGAGTGAATCAAATTGCTATGGTTTCATATTGAACTCTATTTTATGAATCTAAACAGAAAAGTATAGGTTTATAGTCGGAAAAATAAGTTACAAGTCATTTTTGTAAAGGTAGTCATTTCAGTCGAAAGAACGACGTCTAGATGACCATTTTAGAAAACATACTTCCACTTTGAGTTTAATCATAATTTTTGGATATAGTTTCATGTTCATAATAAAAATCATTTTCTCAGAATAACAACTTTAAAATCAAAGTTTATCATAGTTTTTAATTAACTAACCCAAAACAGCCCGCGGTGTTACTACGACGGCGTAAATCCGGTTTTACGGTGTTTTTCGTGTTTCCAGGTTTTAAATCATTAAGTTAGCATATCATATAGATATAGAACATGTGTTTAGTTGATTTTAAAAGTCAAGTTAGAAGGATTAACTTTTGTTTGCGAACAAGTTTAGAATTAACTAAACTATGTTCTAGTGATTACAAGTTTAAACCTTCGAATAAGATAGCTTTATATGTATGAATCGAATGATGTTATGAACATCATTACTACCTTAAGTTCCTTGGATAAACCTACTGGAAAAGAGAAAAATGGATCTAGCTTCAATGGATCCTTGGATGGCTCGAAGTTCTTGAAGCAGAATCATGACACGAAAACAAGTTCAAGTAAGATCATCACTTGAAATAAGATTGTTATAGTTATAGAAATTGAACCAAAGTTTGAATATGATTATTACCTTGTATTAGAATGATAACCTACTGTAAGAAACAAAGATTTCTTGAGGTTGGATGATCACCTTACAAGATTGGAAGTGAGCTAGCAAACTTGAAAGTATTCTTGATTTTATGAAACTAGAACTTTTGGAATTTATGAAGAACACTTAGAACTTGAAGATATAACTTGAGAGAGATCAATTAGATGAAGAAAATTGAAGAATGAAAGTGTTTGTAGGTGTTTTTGGTCGTTGGTGTATGGATTAGATATAAAGGATATGTAATTTTGTTTTCATGTAAATAAGTCATGAATGATTACTCATATTTTTGTAATTTTATGAGATATTTCATGCTAGTTGCCAAATGATGGTTCCCACATGTGTTAGGTGACTCACATGGGCTGCTAAGAGCTGATCATTGGAGTGTATATACCAATAGTACATACATCTAAAAGCTGTGTATTGTACGAGTACGAATACGGGTGCATACGAGTAGAATTGTTGATGAAACTGAACGAGGATGTAATTGTAAGCATTTTTGTTAAGTATAAGTATTTTGATAAGTGTATTGAAGTCTTTCAAAAGTGTATAAATACATATTAAAACACTACATGTATATACATTTTAACTGAGTCGTTAAGTCATCGTTAGTCGTTACATGTAAGTGTTGTTTTGAAACCTTTAGGTTAACGATCTTGTTAAATGTTGTTAACCCAATGTTTATAATATCAAATGAGATTTTAAATTATTATATTATCATGATATTATCATGTATGAATATCTCTTAATATGATATATATACATTAAATGTCTTTACAACGATAATCGTTACATATATGTCTCGTTTAAAAATCATTAAGTTAGTAGTCTTGTTTTTACATATGTAGTTCATTGTTAATATACTTAATGATATGTTTACTTATCATAGTATCATGTTAACTATATATATATCCATATATATGTCATCATATAGTTTTTACAAGTTTTAACGTTCGTGAATCACCGATCAACTTGGGTTGTCAATTGTCTATATGAAACATATTTCAATTAATCAAGTCTTAACAAGTTTGATTTCTTAACATGTTGGAAACATTTAATCATGTAAATATCAATCTCAATTAATATATATAAACATGGAAAAGTTCGGGTCACTACATATAATATATCAATACCTTTTCTTTTTAAACAAACGTCACATATATATACTTATAATACTTTTAATACTTTTAATAATTCCTTAGTCCGTAGTTAGCAGTCCGATGTTAGTAATTCAATTTTAATGGTTCATTTTTAGGTGTTTAATAAACCCCCAATGAAATAAATAAAACCCCCCATCGTATACGTATTGGTCGAGATTAATCTTGACCCACGGTACCGGTGTTGTCAAATGACGTGTTGCGTACATAAAGTACCGGTGTTGTCAAATGACGTGTTGCGTACAATCATGGGATCTTATGATTAATCTTCTCGTATTGTTTACGGGTGATCCTGAACCATATAAAATTAAATTATGAGTACATATATATAAAATATCATGTTATTTTAAAAAGATGTGATTTATTTAATTTTCTCCAATTATTTTCGTAGCTAAACTAGTCTTAGATATCCGATCTCGTTTTGGTCATAGTTTCTTCGTTACAACTCCGTTTTCGTTGATTCAACTTGCCACTTCCTTGGATCGAGTCCCTCTTTAAGACTATGAACTGTAAATACCTTAGTTTGTATTCGAAATCACAGGTCATAGGTCAAACTTTAGTGAAACTTATGAAGTTAATCATTTTCCATCATGTAAACAACCTTAAATGATTATTTTTCTAAAAATACTTATACTTTGAGTTAAATCATGAAATTTTTATGTGTTATCATATTCATAGTAAAAATCATTTTTCCAGAAAATAAACCTCCAATTCAAAGTTTAAGATGGTTTTTAATTATCCAACCCAAAACAGCCCCCGGTTGCACTCCGACGTCGTAAATTCAGTTTTTAAGGTGTTCTTTGAAAAACCAAGTTATACCTTGTTAAATTAGCATATATTTATGATATATTACAGGTCTTGAAGTATTTTAAAAGTTAAGTGAGAAGGATCTATTTAGTTTGCAAACAAGTTTGAAAACATTCAAACTATGTTCTTGTTGTTAAAATTTTATACCACAAAATAAGATAGCTATATATATATATGAATCGAATAAGGTTATGAACAAAGTTACTACCTCAAGTTACTTGGACAAGATTGCTGTAAAAGAGAAGTAAAAATCTAGAACCAAAAGAGTGATGGAGTTGGATGAAAGATTGGAAGTAAACTTGTGTTCTTGAAAGGATTCTTGAAGTGTTTTTGTAAGGTTTTTCTTATGGTGTTTAAGTGATGTTTTTTATGGCTAGATCTTCATGGATACTAGCTGAATGGTTATGGAGTTTCTTAAGAGTGTGTTTTTGGTTAAAGAAATGAGGTAATAAAATTTGAAAATGGAAGATGTATTTAAGGCCATAAAAACATGATTAATGGAAAAACATGGACAAAATTTCATGTTGTATTTTTATGTAATTAGTCATACTAAACATCAAAAGTAGTTACCTTATACATAAGGCATGAACAAGAGAGTTACCTTATACATAAGGCATGAACAAGGGCTGGTTGGTGGTGATTTGATGTGTATATACCAATAGTAAATACGTATAGAAGCTAGGTATGATACGAGTACATATACTCTAGATATACGTATAGAAAATCTTGTGAAAAATGGAATGAGAATTCAAATATAGCTATCTTTTGTGAATATACTTATATTGTTTTATGTATTTAAGTCTTTAAAAGTGATTAAATACATTACATATACGATATATGTATAAACATTATATGTTATAAGTATTTATGTCAAATAACGTTACGTATGGTTATCGTTTTGAAAACTTAAGTTAGTAGTTTCAAAATATACTTATAACTTATTGTGATTAATACAAAATGAGATATTAAAACATCCTTAGATCATGTTAAATATGTATATATACATATATATACACAAACGTATAATTATCATATGTTATATAGTTCGTGATATCATCGGTCAAACTAGACGGTCAAACGTTGTGTAAAACTCATTTCAAAAACATAAGTCTCAACAATTTGGATTGCTTATCATGTTGGTAAGGTTTAATTTATGTAAATATTAATCTTATAAGTATAGAACGATCGAAAAAGTGCGGGTCATTACATTTCTTGTTCGTCCGGAATATCTTGTTGAGTTGATTGAGTTTACCTCGAACTTTGTGGTTCATCTTGTGCTGATTTTTTCATGTGTTGGTTCCTTTTGTGATGAAGTTGCTTGGTCTGTTTCTATTGATGACTTGATATTATGATTCACTTCTTCTGACGAAGGAATATCTTCCAACCAACTCACAGTGTCATTAAAATCGATACTCCCATCACTTTTGTGTTGGGGGCTATAATAATAATCAGTTTCAAGAAAGGTACAATTCATTGTAGTGAACATGTGACGTCTTTTCGGGCTGTAGCATCGTTACCCTTTTTGGTTAACCCCATATCCAACAAAACACATTTTTCAGCACATTGATCTAATTTGGTTCGTTCTTGTTTAGGTATGCGAACAAAGGCAGTACATCCAAATATCTTAGGTTTGAGGGTAAGATTAGACGGGAGTTCATGAAATTGAGAAAGTATTTGAAGCGGGTTTTGAAGATCAAGAACTCGGGTTGAAAGTCGGTTTATAAGATAAGTTGCTGTGGCAATGCTTCCGGCCAAAAACTCCTCGGGACATTTGATTCTATTAGTAAAGACCGAGTTATTTCTAAAAGGATACGATTTTTTCGCTCAGCTACCCCATTTTGTTCAAGGGTATGAGCACACGAAGTTTGGTGAATTATCCATTTCTCTTGACAAAATTGTTTCATGGATGAGTTAACAAATTCTCCTCCGTTATCGAATCGTAAAATTTGAATATGTTTGTTAAATTGAGTTTGAATCATATTATAAAATAATGTAAATTTATCAAAAACTTAAGATTTGTTTGTCAAAAAATAGGTCCATGTCATAATAATAAAAAATATTGAAAGTTTTATCCCCCATTAATTGGAGCAGATCCCCACACATCTGAGTGAATTAAAGAAAATGGAGCATTTTTCTTGGTATTATTAGGTTTAAAAGTGTTTTTGTGGCCAATGCGGGTATTGGGGTGAACCACTCTTCCGCGAATGCGAGTTCGAGGATCGAGATAACTATATGTGAAGGGAATCAATAAAACTCTTTGGTGAGTTCTCTAGACTTGTTGAGTCTGTTAGCATGGTGAATATTATTAGACATATTAGGTTCGTTTATTGTGGGCTTAGGTCAATGGTTAAATTAGGGTTTTGGAGTTCTTTGTAATTTACAAATAGTTGATCAATAATACCGCCTTTTTTAAGAGATTTCATTCTTTGGCAAATATGTAGCAATTTTCAGATTCTCTCTTCTACATGTCCTGCATCCCTCACCCTTCACCCGGGCCCCTGGCTCTATATTTGACATGTTACTGTATTTGGTTATGTTCTCACTTTCTTCTAGAATATTAATAAATAAACAGATTTTAAGTGAAATATGATATTGCTCTCGTCATGCATGAATCATATTCAAATACGGAGTATACTACAGCCTATATATAAACTATAAATTAACTACAACTACTATATTAACTTTTTTTTTTTTTAATAAAAACTTACACATCCATCTAATACTAACACAAATATGTACATCACGAAATTTTCTAAGCAGGACTTGAACCCTTACAACCTTGATCTCGATATCGCCAAGCCATTGACTCTTTGATACTATATTAAAATAATTAATTGATTACTTAAACAAGTTGATAATTACGGAGTATATTTTAAGTCGGCAAAGAATGCAAAATATATATTTTATATTATCGCTAATTTAAAATGATTAATATTGTTTGAATATTTATAAATTGGTCTACACACGTTAATAAATTACGGAGCAAGTGTTAGTCCAAATAAACAGAACAAAGATCAGCGTATGAACGTTAAAAACGTCACCATCGCAACCACCGTCTATGCTGCTACATACGTCACCAATTCACCGCCATTGTCACCTACATTATCACCGCCTTCTTTATTGTTATATTTCAAACCACTCCATTTTAATATAATACTCGTAAAATTCACAACAAGTTTCACAAGGAAGATTTGTTAATATTATTATACGGAGCACAAGTTTTTACTAACTTTTTATAACTATAGATTCAACTTTTTGTAGCCGTTAAAAAAAAAAAAAAAAAAAAAAAGTTTCAACTTTTTGTAGGGTCGTTTAAACAGAATTAGACGATCTATCTTCAATATCGAGTGCGAAATAACTCGATATTAGATTTTATATCAAAACGATTAAACAAAACAACGATCTTAGCAAGATATTAGACTTTAGGATGATTAAGATCAACCCACATCAGTGCTAGACGATTACGTAAGTGGATACAAGGCTTAGAAGGGTTTAGAGTTCGTAACCCTAACAATCAACCAAAATAGAAAATTAAATACTACCAGCACATGCAACCGTGCGGTTACCCTTTGAATCCGTACGGATGCATTCTGCATCCGTGCAAAATGCATTATGCAGCCGTGCAGTTACACAACCAGTGTGTAAATTAAACATTAAACGTAGGTCAACTCGTACAAGTACACACCGCATATAAACCATGATATAACTCCTACAATGAACTTGGGACCAACGTTATGCACCTAACACTTTTTAATTCAAAATTTTATATTATCAACCTTTTTAGTCATATTCCGACAAACTTTTTTTTTTCGTCTAAAAAAGAATCATCGATAAATATGTAAACATAAACAATATTTACAATAAATAACAAAGATCGTCAAAGACTAACAGACTAGTCAAAAGTAAACACCACCATCAAATTTGCACAACAAACCACATACAAGCAACCCAACTAGATTAAATTAACAACTTAGGGGATCTTGTAACACCGACCTTTTTTTCTTACAAACATAACGAAAGCCATTAATATTTAGATCACAACAATAGTCACATTATTACATAAATCCACGTCATATCATTATGGTTTACAAACAATTTTACGTTATTACAAAATACATGTCACAAATGTCACATTAGAGTCCGTTCGTCAAACATGTCTTCATATATACACCAATACCCAACTCAACTAGCAGTACTACTGATGTGTTCTAGGGGTATATAAAAGTGATTATTATTTTTTGAGTTTTTCTATCATTAGCCTTAAGGGCTATCCTTAAGAAATTAGAACATGAATTAAATTGTTGTACATTTTGGTAACTATCAATTGACTTTTCAAAACCACCTCATTCAGTAACTTGATGTACAAATATTTATGCATTGAAAAATTCTTAAGTATAGCCCTAAGGGTTATGATAAGACAAATAATTTTTTTTTTATTATATACGGATAAGAAATACCTAATTATTACAACACAAATAGGCAAACATTCCTAATTGTATAGTAATATAGTTAGAGTAAATCCGAGATATCGTTCCAACATTATATTTAATTATAAGTTAATAATTAGTTTTTGGGAGTTTTATTAAAAAAATTTTTTACCATTTAATGACCGGTTCATAAATTTGATTTTCGAATATGAAACTAGCAAATAAACACAAAAATAAAATAGTAGGTAACAGTTACAGATAGTGAAAAGTAAATAACAATTGACTAAACGGATAGAAATATATTAAACGGGACTATGTGTTGGTGCATAAAAAGGTCCAAGTTCTAATCAACTAACATAAAAAGCCCGATTAGTATATATAGAGGCTATGATGCACATTTGTACCTAATGCTCATTCCTCTCAACCCTAATCGCCTCACTAGTTTTTCAGACATTTTCTCTCAACCCTAGAATATCTCAAAACCCACAAGTCGAATAAACAACTCTAGGCATCGATCTAATTCGATTTTTACAATCCGTTCGTCAAAAATGTCTTCATACACCAATCCGAAAAGCTCCAACAATTTTTGCTATTAAAATTGAAATTGTGAGAAATATTAGACTAGCAAAAATGTATAAATGATAATTCGAAATGTGCGTATTTAACAAATAATAATTGTAGTTGATCCACTTACTTGTCGGCTTTTTGTAAATTTGATGTCTCTAAGTATACCAGTATATTCCTAGAACTAGGAGGCCAAGAAATGCCTGGCAAACGCAAAACGACGAATATTGAGAACTAAAAAAATTGCGAAGTTTATAATCGCCCCCTATAGTAATGATACTTTACCATATGTCTCTTGATTTTTCATTTTTGTTTAAAGAATGAATCACTCTTCCATATGTATTAAATTATTCATTTCTAAATTTAAAAATCTCAATTTTAACCAATCAAAACTCATCTCTATCCACTTAAACCTATTATGTTTGGTTTATTGGTTAACGAAAGTGAATACTTGTTATAATGAGACAACATAAAATGACATTTCAACATTCATACTTAATTACCTTACTGAATGATCACATCTCATTAATAATTTGAACAAAATAATATTTTCGACCAACATAATCTTCAATGCTAATATATATGCATTCAATTTTTACTACTCCTTTAACAAGTTTACAGATGAAAATATCATTTATTTTTCAAGTTTTACATTGTTGTTCCCTTTTACAGAAAAAAAAAAAATCGAAGAAATTGAACAATTGAAAATTCAAAATGATAAATTCTTTGAGTAATTTGCAACTGCTCGTCAGTCGTCACCTTACAATAACATAAGGCTGGTTTCAACCCAGCGTTACTTTTTCTCCGTCATCCCACATGGCAACTTGTTTGACGCACTTGACGCCCCTAACGCGACGTCAAAATTTGACGCCCAGGGCGTCTGTCGAAAATGTGACGGATCCAAAAGTTGTGTCAAATTTTTTTCATCCAATCAGATTTTGCCACAAATTTTTATACATTATTAACTAATACTACCTTCGTCCCACTACAAGTGTCCACATTTCTATTTTGGGATGTCTCATTTCAAGTGTCCACTTTGTGTTTCAACTAATGAGAAGAGGTTATTCTGGAGAGAGAAGATTTCTGATTGGTGGAGAATGAAGTTAGTGGAATTTCCTAAAACTGTGTGCAAAAAGTAAGTGGACACTTGTAATGAGACCGAGAGAGTAGTAAATTTTATACCCAACTACTAATAATATTTTACCACATCACCCACCACAAATTTAACCCTCAAATTTGACCTTCTCCTTTAAACAACTTCACTAATTGACCTTTTCACATCATCAAAAAGTACATCGCTTGCCTTTGACGTCACCATCAGGGTTAGGAATAGTCTAATGCATTTCTTTTAACATAGAACAATATTTCAAAATGAATTGATAATTGATATTGAAATAGAAATAACAAGAATAAACTTTCTTTAACTTCCATGAAGTTTCAGGGGCTAATGTTGATACCATAAATTTACAAAGGATCAAAATGAAAATTCTGGAAATAGCAATAACGCTACAATTATGGCGGGCAATTCTTCAAGGCGTTGACCAATCAGCATATCAGACAATGTTGGTAGGCGCGTACAGTAACGCTAAATTCAAACACAAACTCACTCTCAAAACCCTAATTCATCTCCACCATATTTGTTCATATTAAAATAATTCGGAATAATAAATAAACCGTTTCAATTATTTTTCAATAATTCCATTCATTACTCCATCTTCTTCGCTAATTCCCGTAATTGGCTTCTTTGATCCGCTAATTAATCAGATTATCACCTTATATCTATCAATTACCATGTGCTGAGTACAGATCAAGCTGATTAACATCAGAATTAGAAGCAGAATCCTTCTCATCTAAGTTTCGTTTTCAATTGATTCCATCTCCTTTTCCTTGCGAATTCATAAATTGAGGTAATTCACTTGATGAATTGTGTAATTATGTTATGAACTATATCTTATACTTTTGTTTAATTTTGATTTTGTAGATGGAAAATAGCCAAATGAATTCGAGTGTTTTTGGCAAGTTAATGGGTTTTGATGAGACGCCACGTGGCAAACAGACTGTTTTGGGGCAGCAAAAGGTATTATCTGAAAATTATATACAGAAATCAGATTCTATTGGGAAGAGATTGAGAAGAGATTCACAAAATAATCAGCTAAGATCAAAGAAAAGAGCAAGTATTAGAACAAATGATTTGATTAAAGATACTAAATCGAGTGATTTCGATGAAAAAAGTATGCGGTTTGATGGTATACAGAGTATGACGTCACCTGTTGTTAACAATTTTATAAAAAATGGAAATGAATATGCATCTAGGCCTTCATTTTTGTTTGATTCTCAGACGGTTTTCGGTTGGGAAGTTAAGAAACAGTTATTGGAGATAATCAAAATGAACGACGGTTCTCCAGAACTTGTACCGGATTATGGAAGTTCGTTTGGTTATAAAAGTAACAGAGGTCGAAAATATGAATCTGCTACAAAGTTACCAATTTTGGAAGTTTTGAACTTTTTTTCTAAGTTGAACACAAGACCTGTGAAAATGACTAGAAGTAAGATGAAGCCGAGTGTTCGGAAGCTGGTGAATGGTGTGTCTATGAATGTTAAGAAGGATAATGCGGGACCCGAGGAAGGGGAATTGGTTCATGGTGGCACAGAAGATGATAACTTGTTGGATATTTCATCTGAAAAGGTAATATTCGGTATGTTTATAGCTTGAAATTATTCGTTTGCGGTGGTATTTAGAGATTGATGGTTGTTCCTTATACTTGCAGAATTTACTGACTAGATCATATGAAGATGGCTCAATATCTGCACATTCTACACAAACTGATGAGCATGTTGATGTTAAAGTTGAAATGTGTCAGCGTAGTCCAAGTTCTGTTTTGGAACTGCAACCCTGGGAAAACAATCTATCGGGCTTTGAATATTGTGAAAGTGCTAAAACTGATCTTGATGGTTAGTTTATGTAAATGAAATATATTCTGTATCATAACTTGTGGTGGCAATTTGTGCAGACTGGGTTACGGGTCAAAACGAGTGGGTTGAGCTGACCTGCAAATAGTTTTGTTTTGTCTTATATTTACAGTTTTTATGAATAATCAGTTTGTTAATATTCGATCATTAATTGATACTAATATATTATTCACTGAAGTTGTAAAACCTTTCTAATATAACAACTTAGAAATGTACCCATTTGATGATTTATGTCTGCAGCCAAATCTTTTATTTTTACCCATTTGACAAGTTACTACTTACAAATCACAACTTTGACAAATGAACCGTGTTGTATAAAAAAAGTTCTATATTGACACCTTTGGTTATATATAAAATAAGACCTTCTATAATATAATATAGATTTATAGTCTCATGAATGCTCGTTCGTTATTTGATAGGTCTGTGGATGCAACTTCAGCTACTCAAGTCAGAATTGGAAGAAAACGACTGCGACCCAGAAATGGTTACATCAAGTGACGACGAAAGATCTTGTTCTGGTCAAAGCATAAAGTCAATTCTACCCTTCGACCCTAACGAAAGCAGAGATTATTCATACCTGGTCGATGTACTAGACGAATCAGGCTTCAAAGATGGTGACTTGGAGATACACTTAGAAAGATGGCATTCTTCAGATATCATGGCGGGCCCCTCGGTTTTTGAAACTTTAGAAAAGAAATACGGGAAGCTCGATTTATGGCATAGGTCTGAAAGGAGGCTCCTGTTTGATCGTATAAATGCAGGGATGATTGAAATTCTACGACCACAAGTAGACATTCGTGTTTGCTCCAAGACTTTAAGGAAAAAGATGATAAATATGCTGAGGAGAGATGCAATTGAGGAAGAACTTTTGACTTTTTTACTTGGTCAAGAAAAAGGAGTCGGTGACGGGGTATCAGAGAAGGCCGTTGGAAGAGGACTGTGGTTTGACCCGGTTGAAGAACTAGATTCTCTTGTGAGAGAGATTGAAATATTTTTATTGGATCAGCTAGCAGCAGAGTTAGTTTCTGCTTGATAATTGCTGTGTTTCATATAAAGGTGGCCAAATGGACGGGTTGAGTATGGGTCAATCGGCTTTGGGTCGAAACATGTGTTTTTAAGTATTGGTCAAAATGGGTCTGTCCGAGTTGGCCGGACCCATTAAAATTTTATTATCTATTTGTTGAATTTTTTTAAACAGCAGAAACAAAATTATAAAAATTATATTGTAAAATAGTGAGCAAATTTTTTATTGTTTATAGGTGAGAGTTTGAAGCATTTGAAAACACTTTTGGTTTTTTGTCGACCTTGTCGACCCATTTTACCCGTTTCCATTTTACGTAAGTTTCATAAGTTTGCTGGTTTGAGTGGTTGAAAATATAAGGCCACCATATTGACCCGTTTAAAGGAAAAGTGGGTCAAGTTTATGGCCTCTACCGTGTTTGTATGTTCTATTTTTGTAGACAATGATTGATTGTTGATTTGTTGTATATAAAAAGAGAGATTTAATATTACAGATCCTTTATAGGTACTACTTTTGCATATGAAATCACTCCAATTCAACTAATAATCTTAAAATTACAAAAAACAGAAACCAAGTTGAGTACATAAAAAGTGTCACTTATGTTTTCAACACCATCAGTAGTAGTGTTTCATTTACCTGAGTCACACTTTCAATTGTTGCATACCCTTTTGCATCTTCATACTTTCCGGTCCCACCGTTACATCGGTATGAGAGACTTCTGAAGCAGTCATGTGAACCCAAATGGTGAGGATGACAGGATGTGTTTGTTGGTAGTCGTTTGTTCAATATGTATTGTAAAGCTGAGTTGGCTTAGGATCCACGTAAAGTGTTTGATGAAATGCGAGAAATTCGATCTCGTGGGCGACGATGATTTTTGGTTACTCTGAGTATGTTGACTCTTGTTTGCATATTCTACATTACTTGTGTTCATTGGAGTAATTATTTAATATTGCTCTTAGTATATAGTATCAGTATTTGAAATTCATTCTCAATAAAATCATATAATCCTAACATACTCGTAGTATAATCATAATAAACTGTATATGAAAACACAATATATGTTATAGATAACTGTTTGCTGATACAATTATAATGAGGTGACTTAAGCTCTGATCATCACGAATTAGACCCCGATCTTCATTCGAACTTGAAGAAAAACGGGGTTCGTACGAGATACTTACCGCATTCCCATGTCATATGTCCTTGGCCAAATTGGCCCTTCTCTTCATCATTCACATCTCGAATAAATGTTACATTATACGTTATCTTTTCGTACATTTCTTTAACTTCCAGCTCTTTAGTACCCGTCTCGATTTCTATACTTACACCGTGCGGTAAAGATTTATCCCTGATAGTGTAAATCGAATCCGGCTTACCAACATTGGTGACCGTCCTCGAGTAGGTTTTCCGCTCACCTTTTTTCAATGATACCGTGAACGAAGGTATATTAAGCTCTCCTTCTTGTATCGTTTTTGAACAACTAACCGGTTTTCTCACAATGGCTTCAACTTGTTTCGGGGTATACCCTAATCCACAAAGGTACGGAATGTAGTCATCGGGTTGGATGTCGAAAATTAGCCCCGGATCAGTAGCTTTCGGCGGGTTCACGTGACCTGAGCCAATGGCTAACACGTCTGCAGGGTGGTCTCTTTCGTCTACAATAGCTACTCCGTTTCGGTCTACTTGACTAGCCGTTGTCATGATCGCAGACTTTATAGCCGCCGGTGACCAATCGGGGTGGTCACTTTTGAGTAACGCTGAAACCCCCGCCAAATGAGGACACGACATCGATGTCCCACGTATCACCTCAAACATGCCTTTACCACCACTCGGCCCACTCGTATCGTTCGAATCAGCCCATGCTGCAATTATGTTAACACCGGGGCCCGTTACGTCCGGTTTTAGGATCCCGGGTGTAATTATGCTTGGCCCTCTTGAAGAGAACGATGCCATTTGTGGGTTCGTTTTTAAACCATCTACAGTTCCGAAGAACAGTAGAGTTGCGAATGGTGACGATGTCGAATTTAAGTACTTTTTAATCTCGACGCCTTCTTTGTACCCAACGTTCGAAGCCGGAATAACGTGTTTATACGCTGCTGTACTCTGACCTTGTATTTCGTCGTTCGCAATTATCACACCCGCTCCACCCGCTTCTTTCACAATTTGACCCTTTTTGATGTCCGAAATCTGACCCCAATCACAAAACACAATCTTGTCATTAACATCGATGTTTTTGAACGATCCCGGAACGCAATATTTCACTTTTTCGTCATCACTATGTTGTCCCGGATAGACCAACGGTCTAGGCTTCTGTTCAAAATCTTTCGGTTGGTACAACGATTCACCATTTACCAACACTTTGTTTCCAAGCCAAACCGACGTCCTTATTCTACGATCTTGTGTGCTAGCCCCCACGGTAAGGAGCCACGGGGCGTCGTTTGTTACCGACGATGGTATAGGACCTGAATTACCCGCTGAACAACTTATAAACACGCCTTTTTGAACGGCACTAAACCCAGCGATCGCGATGGGGTCTTTATAAAACGGAAAGGCAATAAACGAACCAAGCGAAACCGAAATCACATCAACACCGTCTTCAATGGCCGCATCCAAACCCGCAAGAATAGCACTACCCGCACAACCGAGCGGCATGCATACTTTATACATGGCTAAGTGTGCCAATGGTGCCATCCCACTTGCAGTACCGTTGGCCTGTTCGTAAACATTCGCATTGTCTACTGAACTCCCGGCCGCAGTACTCGAAGTGTGGGTCCCATGGCCTTCCACGTCTTTTGGACTACTTCCATTAACAAAGCTTCTCATTCCTATGAGTTTGTTGTTACACCCTTCAATTTCACATTTGCCTTTCCATTTTTGGGGAGGTGGCGGCATGCCGTCGTCATTAAACGACGGGTGTCCGGGTGTGATGCCAGTGTCAATAAGGCCGATTATGACGCCCTTACCTTTGTTGGAATGTGTCCATAAACCGTTTGGACTCGTGCGAAGACCCAAAAACTCGGGTGAGCGAGTTGTGTGCAAGTGATATATACTTTCCGGCCATACATTCAACACGCCACTTAAATTCGCCATAGCCGTCGCTTGAGCTTGCGACATTTTTGCAGCGAAACCGGTAACTGCGTGACGGTACGAAAAAACCATCGTCGGTTTATCGCTTGACGGAAACTTCAACGCGATTTTTAACAAGAACGAATCGTACCATTCGTTTAGCTTGGCATCAGAAACCAAGTATTGTTGGCCTTGAGGATGAGAATCTAAGTGAACAATGTAGGTTTTGAGTTCATCATTGGCGCCATTGGTTGTTAAAACATTGAAACTTGCATAAGTGATCATCATAAGCATAAAAAAACTAATAGTTTTCATCATTTTTTGATTAATTTTTTGTGTGTGTATCTTTAGTACTTAAGGATGAGTTTGTTTTGTGAGGATATATTTCAAGATTATGCATATTTATAGAGGAGCCAGAGCATGCATAATTAGGCCCCACACTCGAATATTACATTTTTACTAGCTAGAATAACAACTTAACATAAGTGATAAACGTATGGAATGAAGTTTATAGCTTAATTTACTCAACTACCAATAAATAGAATATAATTGTCTTCGTTGGTATGTTTATTACAGTAATTCCTTTCTACAAGTTTTCCCACATTTAACCTTAACATGGTTTTGCAAGTTTCACAATATCTTAATAAAGCAGAGATTATTGTCTGTATATTATTTTAAATCCTTGCTTCAAGGCTTAAAATCAGATTAATTAATCACTATAACCGTAAATCTTCTCTAACACATTTCGATCTTATTCTTTTTAGGATTTTCGATTGCTAGCAAGTGAGTTGTCATATACTCTCCATTTTGCTTATGGACAGAAAATGGTAACAATGTGCAATTACGTGCCCGATAAACACACACGAAAAGGGACAGTTTCGAGTATATTATATGCAGAATGTTAGCTGGACTGGCCAATACGACACGCGTGATGCTTATTGTTCATTGCCATTACTGAAGGTTTTCAAAAACTACAAGATAATTAATTAAGCACAAGACGAAATGGCCAAAAACATGCTATAGTTTGTTAAGTAATAGATGGAATGTGCTTGATTTAATTAAGAAAAGATTACTTTATATGCACAGCTACTTTTAACTTTTCTTCATTCTTAGATTCAAGTTAACAGAGGAGTTTACTGAAGTGTTTTGTATTGGGCCGAAAATGGTGTGCCAAAATGGGTTTGGCCAGAATAAGAGGCTTTTTAAGGGGCCCAATATGTATAATTAATTTAATTCGTTATTTTCTACTCCGTCCTAGATTTTATGAAATTATTATAATTTTTAAAATTAAAAATATTACTTTTTTTTTTGAAAGGCAAACAAACATTTTATTAATAAAAGGAGGTAGCGCTCATAGATAGCAAAACTACCAAAGTTCTCAACAAACATACATCACAACGGGTGCCAAGATGGCTATGACCATGTTTCCTTGAAAACACTACTTATATCACTAGTTACGCTATGTACAATCCTTTTTTTTTTCTTTCTGTATTTAAACTTAAATCAATTTTGTTTGGCAATATGATAATTTATTAGCTAGATATAGCTCATAAGGGTAGGGGGGGTAAACTAACCGTATCTAAATTAAAATTTATATTTATAAATAGAAACTACTAAGAATTAAAAAAAAAAGAGGTTTCAAGTTGATGTGAAGTGGAAATAATTTCCAATTAAGCTTAGTTGCCTTAGTTTCTAAATACTTAAAGTTTAAAACTCTATTATCCATATCTACTAAATATCACTAAAAATTTGACCGTATTACATAGTGATGGTTGTCGTATTTACTAGAGAAAATTAGTGTAAATGAGACTTACTTAGAAGGTAAAATTTGTAAGTATTTAGTTTAAACTAAGAACCATGAAAATACAAATAAGGTTCAATACATACAAACTTATGTTGTGTTGGTCTCTAATGTGTAAAATCTGAATTAGTTGCCATTAGTTACGAAACTAGTTTTCGAACCCATATCTACTAAATATCACTAAAAATTTGACCGTATTACATAGTGATAGTTGTCGTATTTGCTAGGGAAAATTAGTGTAAATGAGACTTACTTAAAAGGTAAAATTTGTAAGTATTTAGTTTAAACTAAGAACCATGAAAATACAAATAAGGTTCAATACATACAAACTTATGTTGTGTTGGTCTCTAATGTGTAAAATCTGAATTAGTTGCCATTAGTTACGAAACTAGTTTTCGAACCCTTGCTTCGCGCCGGGGGTTCGGTTTTCAATGTATTTTATTGCGTTTAGTTTGTAAAATTATTTCGTGGCTAACGATGATGTATTTGAAGCGCAACTCGAGTCGAACTAAAAGGTATAACCCGTCAAAGATTTAAATGTTATTTTAAATTAACAATATATGTGCATCTCCGCGTTTCGCTATGGAATTATTGACTTTTTAAAATTTAACGCAATTAAGTCGTTATCTTATATTAACACTTTGTATGATTTAAGAGTAAAAGATTTACTGAGATATATCCAAAAAATCACTAAATAATAATAAGACCAATATGTCTTTGTTGTTAATAGATGAAAATAGTTACGGAGCCTGCGAGTGAAAAATCGACATGTATGAAGAGTTCCACAAATATTTAGCGTTTTTTAAAAAACGTCCGTTTTGGGTATAATTAGTGACATTGTGTTCGTAAAGTTATTTCGAGCTTAACGATGGTGTCGGAAAAATTTAACTCGTTGAATATTTAGGTGGAGTTTATTTAAGATTTTTTATAAAAATGTTGATTTGACACTTTACCCTCATGTTTTGGGGGTCGATTTTGATTTCTGAACAAAGTTTGGGTTTTTTTATTTGGTGAAATGGAATTTAGTTAGAATTTAAAAAAAAGACAAAAACGCCCTCGGTACTATTCATAACTTTTTGCTAATAGATAATATAGTAATAGTAATAATAGTAATAGTAATAATAAGTTTCAATAGTTATATTGTGTTGATCTTTATGGGCCGGTTGATTAGTATAGAACTATAGACTTATAACTACAATAGTCGATAAACCATGATGGTGGTGGTGGCATGATAAGACCCTAGCCTTCCAATGTGGAGGTCAAGGGTTCGATTCCTGCCATTCACAAAGTTATTCTCCCTCATGGCTACGGAGGTTCGCCTGCAATGACTCCGGCTGCTCGCAAAGCGGGTAGTCGCCCTGAGATTAGTCAGTTCAAAAAAATGGTTGGATACTCAGGTTAATAATAAAAAAAAAACTACAATAGTCGATAAATGTTGGGCCAAGTTGACTGGGCCCTAGAACTCCGAGCAAACTATTAATCATTAATTTGGTGCTATTGAACAAAAACGCCTATTTCGGTAAGTTACTATAAAGATTCGCTCTAAAAAAACAAAATTTTCAAAATACCGTCGCAAGTCATATATGGCACCTTTCTACTCAGGTGTTCTCGGTCATTACTTTAGTCGCGAAATGGCATTTCCTGGTCATGTCCAATACTACACGAGTAGCAACGTCGCATGGTCGGCCTGTGACTTGCGACCGACCATGTTTGATCGTTAGTAGTGAGGCGCAAAGTTCACAGGGTCAAAGTCCCAAGGCTCGTAAGGTTACCTTGCGACTTGCGTGTAACTTATCCGAAAAAGATTTCTAGATAATATTTTCTGACACTTTTTGGAATTTCTAGAGAGTTAGAAAAATGAGCGTCTTGGTCAGTAGTCGTTAATATTTCTGAATTAGGTGAAGCTTTCCATCTCATTTCAAGATTGATGTGTTGTTTCTTGGTTCTTTATCTTATTCATATCATATTAGGCATTCTATCAATATCACAAATCATTGAGTGACTTATTAACATTACCTAATCTCTACTCAATCATAATGAGGTATATAGAACCCATTAGCTTGCATACTTTATCCAGTTCCAAAAAAAACAGAGGAATTATGATTTTTAATGAAATGGAACACAAAAACACAAAGCACTTGATACGCATTTTTACACAACTTGAAACCCTAGTTAATGTTTATTTTACTTTTTACGAAGCTCGTCGTTCACGTTCTTTTTTTCACTCTCCAATCTCGAGTTTCCTTGTGCAATTCGATCGTTGATCCAACTAACAATATCAGCAAACACAATATCAGTGTTCTTAGTAAACTCTCCATAAGTGAGTGCATGCCACATTTTCGGATACAGCTTCAAAGTCTTGTCAGTACTTGAAGCAATCTCGTACAAGAGTTTACTCGTAAATGGATCCGTTACTTTGTCATCCTCTCCATGCACAACTAAAAACGGCATCGTCACCTCTTTCAGCTTCTTTTCAAGGTCTACGGTGACATTAAACAATTCCAAAGCAGTTTGCAGGCGCAAACGACCTTTATAGCATAACGGGTTGTTACGAATCTGTCACAAGGAGGAAATTTGGATGCTTTATATAATAATTTATTTAAACCAAATATGATGACATAAGAAAAATTGCTAAGATGTTTATATTGTTTACTTCCTCTCTAATTTTAGGATCTCTAAAGGCAAGATCAATGATATCTTGACCAGGGACAATTCTCCATGTTGGTATGAATCTTGTAAGTTGTAATAAAACATTGAACACAAGTTGTGGCGGCTTCATATCATCTGCAATCTATGGATTGTAGCATAATTTGTTAGAAAATCCTAATAATTAACAGAAAAGTACGGTAATACAATGATCATCATATTCAATTATTATAGGTATAGTTATCTAAAAATCTAATATGCTAATTAGAAATTTATATAGTTAAAATTCTAAGTAGCAAGTAGACTACTAAATCGTTCGTAGATAGCCTAGTTGATAACAGGATAGAGGTCTC
Organism: Rutidosis leptorrhynchoides; assembly: GCF_046630445.1. NCBI lineage: Eukaryota > Viridiplantae > Streptophyta > Magnoliopsida > Asterales > Asteraceae > Rutidosis > Rutidosis leptorrhynchoides. The sequence continues at coordinate 37,020,469 of NC_092340.1, forward strand.
AGGTTCAGCTACTAACAACATATCTTAGGTGGCCAGGGAAAAATGTCTGAAATGATAACGTAACTCGATTAAACAGCGTACATCTAAGTAATAAATACTCTCATTATGATATTTTGAACAAAAAAACCTCATCTAAAAGATGGACTACTAGAAGTTAGATATGGAGGCAAGAGGGTGCACACAAACCTTGCACATGGGTGCAACCAAGACTCCACCATCCCAAAACTCCGGTTTCTTTCTATGTAACCGGAGAACCATTGCTCCTCCCATGGACTCACCGAGCAATATCCTCAATTTATTTTTATTTTCTTTCCTCTCTGAAAAGAAAAACGAAAAAGAAAATATATAAAAGTTATAAAACATGATTTCCTACTCAAGTTTAGCATGTCTATCATCTTATCGTATCCAATTATTTTAACTTGGAGATAATTAGGAAAAACTAGGATGATATCATTGCTCTTTTTGAAAATTTCCGAACAGTTGTTCAAAGTTTGAATTGAATTGGTCAGAACATAAATAGTAAATCTATTTTAGTTGAAGTTCTTCACTAAAAATAGAAAGGATAAGGTCAAGAGCAAACAAAGTTTTATAAATAAAAAATAATATACAAAGCTTACCACAAATGCTTGTAAAATGTTGAAAACAATCATCAACAAGATCATCAAAAGAAGCAATGAAACCTTGAATTCCATCTGATTTTCCATGACCTTGATTATCTATCCCATAAACTCCAAATCCTGCCTTTACCAGCCTCATTGCAGCTCCTGTTTATTTCAAATCAAATTTATTTATTCTATTATACTAAAACTTTTTTATGTTATTATCAACAAATAATTATAGAAAATGATTGCTATTTAGTTACATAATCACCTTTCATTGATACACTACACTCCATGGCATAACCATGATTAAGAAAAACTAAAGCTTTCGGTTCGACATCAACTGGCATCCATCGACACGTAAAAAGCTTAATTCCCTTTGAATTTGTAATGAAATCCTGAAAATGTTAACACAGTTCATGCATGTTTATTTGCTTTTTAAAGTGATGAAACAGTTGGTAAATGCTTAATTGTACCTCTTCATATATGACATTCGAAGATTCTGTCGCCTGAAGATTGTGAGATACAATAAAACATAATTTTGATCAATAAATAGCACATGTGAAAATTTGTAGAAAAAAATGATAGAAGAACATAATAAGCATACCATGAAAACAGAGTATATTTATGAAAATACAAGTTTATTAATTATGATGGATCCTGAAATATTGGAAGAGATGAATATATGAGAGTGGTGTATATGTTTGTTAAGAGAGGTATTTTAGAATCTGGGATTATGAAGTGCTTAGACTATGGAAGTTCATCCCTACATAGATGGAGGAAGAATAGACTTACATTTTATTTTATTAATTATTTATTCTTTATATTTATATTTTTATATTTTTTTTTAAATTATAAATGATAGTAAATGATATATTAGTTTATTATTTTCGCCAATAAGAATATCTTGTTATTGGCTTCTGTTAGGAATTCAGTTGTGGACCCTAACAAGAACATGTGATTTACAACAATCACATAATCCACATACAACAAACGAATAAGCGATACGATAAATAAAAACATAAACGACACGCATATTTAACGTGGTTATATCCCAACTCCAATACACAATGAGAATGGTTTAGTCCACGGGTGCAAACCAGAGATTTTTCACTATTAATTTTGTGCACACATGTTACGGTTACAATAGAGTGTTTATATAGGCAAATCTAAACAAGGAAACAACTTAAAGAGCAAGAAAACACGTTTTTCCTCGTCAGGCTCCCGGATAGGCTTAAGCCGCGCGGCGGCTGGAGGAGCCGTGCTGCGGCTTAAAGCATGATTTCGAAACTGACAGCATTGCAACCTTCAAACCTCAATCCAAGTGTTGAGCCATGGCGCGCCTTAATGAGCCACGGTGCGCCTTAACACTAAAACACACTTTTTCTTGTTGTTTTGATATCCTTCACACATACAACAATCTCCCACTTGAAGGATGATCTAAACACGACCCATTTTATCAATCCATGGTCTTGACTTCATTGAACCTACCCATCTATACCTCCAAGAAAGCTTCTTTGGCCACGCACATTCCTACTACTCGAGCTGGCAGCTTTCGATAAAGAGCACTTCAACTACACTCGCCAAAACGTAATCAACTTCACCCGTAAATTGTGTTAAACACCCATAACAACTCTAGATTACCCGATTATGGAACTCCATTTGAACACCACCGAATAAACACCCGGGACACGCCACACTTCCACGCCATGGGAAGGAAGACCTTCGACACTCAAACACCTGAGTAATAATCTAATCTTCGTTGCTAGTTTGGGTCATCTCTCGATTTCTGCGCCACCATTAAAGTGTGTGAGACTTCAAACACAGGATTTAAAAATAGGAGACAAAACCACCTCAACTCATCACTCTAGACACGCCCAACCCTGTCCTTGACATGTCAATGATCGCCCTCATACAGAATTTCCGTCTATCATTGATTTTCCTTCCCATCAATCAGAAAATCTAACAGACGCCCTTGTAGACTATTCATCAAGGCTTCAGTCACTTGAAATCTACACTTTCAACTTTTCGCTTTCACGCTGGTACACTGATCTTTCCTCATAGCGCTATCAATTTCACGAACTCATCTTCTCAACCTCAAGCACGCTCCCACTGTATGAGTAAGATAATAAACCGCGGCTACCCGAGAAGAATCTGTTTCGTATCACCCGATCAGTTGCAAATTACTTTGCCATTTTAGAGTAAAATAAGTACCCGAATATCTAGCCGGAATCGACACACTAACAATGTGAAAAAAAATCAGAGAAACATGTCACAAAACCATCTCTACAACTCCCACTAATCGTCCAACTCCCACTTACCCGATACTTCCGTCAGTTCCCAAACTCACTCCGAGTTCCCGAAACTCTCAAAAATATCGTGAAAGCTCAAGTTCCGGAACTTACAAGATTATCCACTTCATCAATCACCTAAGAACTCCTAATTGGTCACCTAAAGAAACCGCTCGTTTGTTGAGCATTACCAAAAACCCTGAGTACTGGTCGAACGCGTTCTATACGACACTCTTCGTCAACCAATTCTACTTAGTGAGAGAAGCTCTAACACGCTCTTATATTTCACATAACTTGGAATATCCAACCAATCACTTTGATTGACCCGTTTCAAAACCCGCAAGTGTCAAACTTCCCCAATAACTCCCACTGTCGATAATAACCCGGATGTAATCCATTCGTTACCCAAACATGCCCAAACCTGAGAGAATCGCCCTCGTGAGCTTCTGTAACAAACCAACATTCTATAATACCCAGCTCGTATCGCCCAAAGTTTCTGAGAAAAAACCATCTCGCACTCGCGTCATCAAACCCGAAAAACTTCATCCTAAAAAACTTCCTAGATTCGAAAAATAATATCTCAAGATCCAATGGTCAGATCCGCCTCAAATTTTTACCACGTGTAGATCAGTAAGTCTATTATCCACACACAAAACATCAAGTAGATCCAATGGTTAACGAACCCGCTACGAACTTTCTACTGCAGCAGCTCCTGGAATTCCATATTTGAAAGTTCAATCATTCTTTCGCACGGGATCACGAAGAACGAGAACTCAGATCCAACACCCGGATCTTCCGAAGATCGCGAAGAACGAGAACTCTTCTTGTGTTTTCTGCAAACAAACTCTATCAAACTGACCCCCTTGATTCTGTAACCTTCACGAATAAATCACCATTATAATACAACCATGAGCCCGATTACATTATAAGCTGCCAGAATCAGACAAACTCCGGTGTGATCAACGTATTGGGTACATAGACATACCCTATATTCACCGCGATCAACTAAATCTCTGGATCTTGATATATGTTGCAAAACACAAAACCCTAATCATCGTTTCTTCTCTTGATGATACCCGAATCATCAACCAATCGTATATCTGCTTTCAATCGCCATTGTGTTCGATCTTCAAACCTTTAGCTCTTGATACCACTTGTTAGGAATTCGATAGTGGACCCTAACAAGAACATGTGATTTAAAGCAATCACATAATGTTGAGTCCTAAAAATAATTAAGGATTTAATTATGACAAAACTGTAACTTATTTGCACTAAAATGTTATGTACAACCAGCACAAGTTTGTTTATTGACAGCAAATATTGCTGTGTCAAGTGTTCAGTATGCTGCCTAGTCTACCAGCACAAGGTAGAGTGTATTTCTTCGAATCAACACATGATGAGTAATCAGCAATTCAAGAATATCAAGTGACTCAGCATAAGAAGAACCAGTAAACCTGGTAAACAGCATACAACACAAGACAGCCATGCTCCATTACAAGCATGGTGGTTTCCTGAGTGGTCTACATCAATTGTACTATTCAACAGAAGTCAAAGACAAAGTTGAACAGGAAAGGATACGCGTCGGCGGCTGACAAGTGACCTTACAAGACCACGTGGGAATGCAGAAGTTTAACGCATGTGCAGACATGTGCTATACTTTGTCAATGCCTAGGGAACACAACATTCTATTTGTTTAAATAAATAATGGTGCCAAACCGAATTGGGGTGTTCCTACAAATAGCTACCAAAGAGGAAAGAGGAGAGCACGCTCTCTGATGCAGTTGTCCCCACAAGTACAGATATCCTATGTACCAGTGGATAATAGAACCATTACACGGTCAATAGGACTACTATAAATTGTTGTATCCACTATTGTAACAACTAGTGGTGTGAGTTTATTTATTTAGAGTCCAAAACGTGTAATAGCTTTAAGTTTATCCTCATAGCTATACTTACGTAAATCTGTATCAACCAACTATCATTCCGCCAAGGATAGTTGTAATTCTTTGTGATTTAATCAATAAAGAATAACAGTTGAAAAATTACCTTTGACTCTATTTAAATTACATGCTTGAATACTAAACTGTGTTTAATTGGTTTGTAAGTTAAAAGAAATTGTATTCACCTCCCTCTACAATACTCCTGTTGTTAATCAAGGGACCAACAACTGGTATCAGAGCTTCAGTCTTGATAATTTAATATCTTGGATCTGAATTGTCTCATGGCTACATAATCAAACATAGCTTACCTTGAAAATGACTCATCCAATAGACCACCCAAATTCGATGAAGATGAGTATGAAACTTGGAAGGAAAGGTTCATGCTTCACCTGGAGTCTATTGACCCACTTATGCCTGGTATTACCACAGATGGTCCATTTATCCCAACTAAAACTATTGATAGCATTCCAGCCACTGCTGACACTCCTGCCATTCCTGGCAGAGAGGTTGTTCTCACTCCAGCCAAATGGGATGCTGAGGACAAACGTCGTGTTGGACTTGACCCTAAGATTAGAACTCTGTTAGCTATAACTTTACCTAACCACCTGTTCAAACTGATTAAGGGAAAGCTGAATGCTAAGCTTATGTTAGACTATCTAGATGTTACTTATGAAGGCATGGATGAGGTTAGGCAGAACAAGATTATTGCTTTGAAAAGAGAGTATGAAATGTTCTTTGCCTATAAGAATGAGACCCTTAAGCAAACCTTCATTAGGTTTAATTCCTTAGTTGCTAACCTGCTTACTTTAAAAATCACATATACTGATTTTGAACAAGTAAACAAATTCATTGACTCCTGCCTACTAAATGGAAACCTGTCACTGACCCCTTAAGAACTACCCAGACCTTAAAGAAATTTAACATGTCCTCTCTTTATGGTACTCTTTGGAACCATGAGAAGGCAGAAGCTAAACTTGAACTGAATTTAAAAGAAAACTTTAAGTCTACCCCCACCACCTCAAAATCCTTAAAAACTGATGATACAACTCTTATTGCTGCTGCTAAAAAGAAAGCTCAAAAAGCTTTACTGGTTCAAAAGTTGATGGCAGAAGATGAGTCAGCTGAAGATGAGGTGGATAGTGGTACTGGGTCTGAAGAAAGCAGTGATGATGAAGATGATGTGGAAGGGTTTGCTAAAGGTATGGTTTTACTGGCTAGGCAGTTCAAAAGGTTCAATCGTAATAGAACCAGTAAGCCATACAAAGGGAGTAAGAAATCAAGTGCTAGGTATATCAGCAAATCAGTGAAAGGTCCTAAATCTGAGTGTTACAATTGTGGGAATGTTGGAAATTTTGATGCTGAATGCATGTCCAGGAAACCTTCAACATCACATGCTAACTCCTTCTCAAAAGCTGATAAGTACAAGAACAAGTACAAAGCTATAAAGGCTTATATGAAGGAAAGTGCAAAGGCTGATAAGAAGGAAAAGAAGCCAAAAAAGGTTCTAGTTGCTGAGCATCATAATTGGGATGAAACCAGCTCTTCTTCATCTTCTGACAGTGATATTGATGATGATGATGTTGGTTATGCTTCTGGTAAAAAGCTGTGTTTGATGGCCAAGGAAGTCGAGGAGTCTGATAAGGATGATAATGGTAGTATGTTTTTGGCTGATATGAGGGAAGCTGATCGGAAAAAGGATTCACCTCAATGGAAATCTGAAATGCTGTATAAGGATGATAATTTTTGAACTTATATTGATGATGAAAAAGCTGAAATGTTTGACTACCTAAGAGTTGATTTATGTAGAGGCAGTAAACGTGAAGAAGTTTTGAAAAATGATAACAAATCTTTAAATGATAAACTTAAAAGCAAAACTGATGAAATTAAGATATTGAAGGATGAAATTTCAAAACTTGAAAAATAAAATTTTGCTTTAAAGTCTCTTCATGTTGAGGCAGCAGATGTTAAGAACCAGCTTAACGACCTCAAGAAGGTTGTTGCTTCATGGTGTACATCTGCTCAATGCACAACTAAGGGTGTAAATGAGCAGGTGCCTGCCCAAGTTGAAGCTTTCTTTGCTGGTGACTATGCTGCTGCTGCTCTCGCATAAGTTACTTACATGGACTCTATTCTTGAAACAGATCCTGAAGCTGTCTTGCCAAATACCTTTGCCAAGATAGTTAAGGGTAAAAAGGTGTTAACAAATAAGTTTGTCAGACCTACTGAGACCCCACCACCGTCCATGAAAGAAATTTTGGAGGATGAAGTAAAAGCCAAGGAAACCAGTACTTTAATTGATGAACCTACTGATCCCTCAAGCATTTACTATATGACTCTAAAGGAAAGACGCATTAAAAGGGAAATCACTGAAAACAATCAAAGAAAGTTAAAATCAATTGATTCCCCTTCGTGTTCAAATTTCACCAATGCTGAGCCAACTGATGAAAATTGTACTGGTAAACCAGTAGCTGCTGACAAGCCAGCAAAATGCAATACTGGTAAGTCAAAGGCAGCAATCAAGATTCACAAGAATCGACCAGCATCAGCTAACGGGTCAGTAACTTCCCACACTGACTCGTCGAACAAAGGCAAAGCAGTATACCATGATTATGGTACTGGTTCTAAAAGGAAAGCTGCCCTTAAGGGAAAAGCTAAAGTGAACCAAATTGTGGAATCAAGTGTTGGGTCATCTATCATTGAGATAATGACTGTCAAACTTGACCAGCTCATAGCTGCCATATCTGAAAGTAGACCCGATCTTACTGCACCCATTTACTCAGTGTATGACCAGTCACCGATACCAAATGTGAGAAAATGCTACAAGTGTGGCAGCAAGTTTCACTTAGCCAACCGGTGTACTCTAACCCTAACCCCATCTGCTGTTGCCTCTTCAAGCAAACCAGCAGACAGGAAGAGATCATCAAAGATGACCCTTCCAGAACCCATCCTTGGATGGGTTCCCAAAAAGAACTAATCTCTTAGCTACTGTGCAGGGCATTTAAAACAAGAAAATCTGGTATCTCGATAGTGGTTGTTCGAGACATATGACCGGATGTAAGTCCCTGCTGATGGACTATCAAGAAAAGGATGGTCCAGTTGTATCATATGAAGATAATTCATTGGGTTAAACAAAGGGTTTTGGTACTTTAACAAATGGGAATGTTACATTTTCAAATGTAGCATATGTCATTGGGCTTAAACATAATCTACTTAGCATAAGCCAACTGACAAGCAAAAGTAAGATAGTGCAGTTCAGAAGAAAGATTAGCACTATTTTTTATAAGACATGGAAGCCACTGCTGATAGCAAAAAGACATGAGAACATGTATCAAATTGACATGAACACAGCCGTCACAACAACTGATACTTGTTTTTATTCAAAGGCAGCAGACAACCTCAAGTGGTTATGGCACAAGAGACTCTCACATCTCAACTTCAAAGATATTCATAAGTTATCTAGTAAAAATTTGGTGTCTGGACTACCCACAATGTCTTATGTGAAGGACAGATTATGTCCTGGATGTGAAAAAGGGAAGCATCATCATGCCTCATTCAAATCAAAGCAGATTTCATCTGTTGAGAAACCATTTCACCTTCTTCATATGGATCTTTTTGGTCCTGTTAATTTAGCCAGCTGTAGTGGGAAGAAGTATACACTGGTGATTGTTGATGAATATTCCAGATACACTTGGGTGTTCTTTTTGAAGCAAAAGAGTGAAGCTACTGATGAAATTATCAATTTTATCAAAAGAATGGAACTACTGAATGGGCAACTGGTGAAGCAGCTTAGAAGTGATCATGGTACATAATTCAAAAATGCAACATTGAAAGAATTTTGTGCTGACAAAGGTATTTCACAGAACTTTTCTGCTGTGAGAACAGCTCAACAGAATGGTATTGCAGAAAGAAGAAACAGAACTCTCATTGAAGCAGCAAGATCTATGTTGGCTGAGTCTGGGCTGAAAAATTCATATTAGGCAGAAGCTGTGAACACTGCATGTTTTACCCAGAATAGATCTTTAATTGTGAAGAGACATCAGAAAACTGCTTATGAAGTTCTCAAAGGTAGAAGACCCTCAATTTCATTTCTTCATGTATTTGACACTCCCTGTTTCATTCTAAACTATAGGGATCAGCTAGGCAAGTTTGATGCTAAGGCTGATGAAGGTATATTATTGGGATATTCCAATATGTTAAAGGCATATAGGGTTTTTGAAATGTCCCGTTCTTATTGATTAAAAACGTTCCATATTAATTGATTTCGTTGCGAGGTTTTGACCTCTATATGAGACATTTTTCAAAGACTGCATTCATTTTTAAAACAAACCATAACCTTTATTTCATAAATAAAGGTTTAAAAAGCTTTACGTAGATTATCAAATAATGATAATCTAAAATATCCTGTTTACACACGACCATTACATAATGGTTTACAATACAAATATGTTACATCGAAATCAGTTTCTTGAATGCAGTTTTTACACAATATCATACAAACATGGACTCCAAATCTTGTCCTTATTTTAGTATGCAACAGCGGAAGCTCTTAGTATTCACCTGAGAATAAACATGCTTTAAACGTCAACAAAAATGTTGGTGAGTTATAGGTTTAACCTATATATATCAAATCGTAACAATAGACCACAAGATTTCATATTTCAATACACATCCCATACATAGAGATAAAAATCATTCATATGGTGAACACCTGGTAACCGACATTAACAAGATGCATATATAAGAATATCCCCATCATTCCGGGACACCCTTCGGATATGATATAAATTTCGAAGTACTAAAGCATCAGTACTTTGGATGGGGCTTGTTGGGCCCAATAGATCTATCTTTAGGATTCGCGTCAATTAGGGTGTCTGTTCCCTAATTCTTAGATTACCAGACTTAATAAAAAAGGGCATATTTGATTTCGATAATTCAACCATAGAATGTAGTTTCACGTACTTGTGTCTATTTTGTAAATCATTTATAAAACCTGCAGTTATTCTCATCCTAAAAATATTAGATTTTAAAAGTGGGACTATAACTCACTTTCACAGATTTTTACTTCGTCGGGAAGTAAGACTTGGCCACTGTTGATTCACGAACCTATAACAATATATACATATATATCAAAGTATGTTCAAAATATATTTACAACACTTTTAATATATTTTGATGTTTTAAGTTTATTAAGTCAGCTGTCCTCGTTAGTAACCTACAACTAGTTGTCCACAGTTAGATGTACAGAAATAAATCGATAAATATTATCTTGAATCAATCCACGACCCAGTGTATACGTATCTCAGTATTGATCACAACTCAAACTATATATATTTTGGAATCAACCTCAACCCTGTATAGCTAACTCCAACATTCACATATAGAGTGTCTATGGTTGTTCCGAAATATATATAGATGTGTCGACATGATAGGTCGAAACATTGTATACGTGTCTATGGTATCTCAAGATTACATAATATACAATACAAGTTGATTAAGTTATGGTTGGAATAGATTTGTTACCAATTTTCACGTAGCTAAAATGAGAAAAATTATCCAATCTTGTTTTACCCATAACTTCTTCATTTTAAATCCGTTTTGAGTGAATCAAATTGCTATGGTTTCATATTGAACTCTATTTTATGAATCTAAACAGAAAAAGTATAGGTTTATTGTTGGAAAAATAAGTTACAAGTCGTTTTTGTAAAGGTAGTCATTTCAGTCGAAAGAACGACGTCTAGATGACCATTTTAGAAAACATACTTCCACTTTGAGTTTAACCATAATTTTTGGATATAGTTTCATGTTCATAATAAAAATCATTTTCTCAGAATAACAACTTTTAAATCAAAGTTTATCATAGTTTTTAATTAACTAACCCAAAACAGCCCGCGGTGTTACTACGACGGCGTAAATCCGGTTTTACGGTGTTTTTCGTGTTTCCAGGTTTTAAATCATTAAGTTAGCATATCATATAGATATAGAACATGTGTTTAGTTGATTTTAAAAGTCAAGTTAGAAGGATTAACTTTTGTTTGCGAACAAGTTTAGAATTAACTAAACTATGTTTTAGTGATTACAAGTTTAAACCTTCGAATAAGATAGCTTTATATGTATGAATTGAATGATGTTATGAACATCATTACTACCATAAGTTCCTTGGATAAACCTACTGGAAAATAGAAAAATGGATCTAGCTTCAACGGATCCTTGGATGGCTCGAAGTTCTTGAAGCAGAATCATGACACGAAAACCAGTTCAAGTAAGATCATCACTTGAAATAAGATTGTTATAGTTATAGAAATTGAACCAAAGTTTGAATATGATTATTACCTTGTATTAGAATGATAACCTACTATAAGAAACAAAGATTTCTTGAGGTTGGATGATCACCTTACAAGATTGGAAGTGAGCTAGCAAACTTGAAAGTATTCTTGATTTTATGTAACTAGAACTTGTAGAATTTATGAAGAACACTTAGAACTTGAAGATAGAACTTGAGAGAGATAAATTAGATAAATAAAATTGAAGAATGAAAGTGTTTGTAGGTGTTTTTGGTCGTTGGTGTATGGATTAGATATAAAGGATATGTAATTTTGTTTTCATGTAAATAAGTCATGAATGATTACTCATATTTTTGTAATTTTATGAGATATTTCATGCTAGTTGCCAAATGATGGTTCCCACATGTGTTAGGTGACTCACATGGGCTGCTAAGAGCTGATCATTGGAGTGTATATACCAATAGTACATACATCTAAAAGCTGTGTATTGTACGAGTACGAATACGGGTGCATACATGTAGAATTGTTGATGAAACTGAACGAGGATGTAATTGTAAGCATTTTTGTTAAGTAGAAGTATTTTGATAAGTGTATTGAAGTCTTTCAAAAGTGTATAAATACATATTAAAACACTACATGTATATACATTTTAACTGAGTCGTTAAGTCATCGTTAGTCGTTACATGTAAGTGTTGTTTTGAAACCTTTAGGTTAACGATCTTGTTAAATGTTGTTAACCCAATGTTTATAATATCAAATGAGATTTTAAATTATTATATTATCATGATATTATCATGTATGAATATCTCTTAATATGATATATATACATTAAATGTCTTTACAACGATAATCGTTACATATATGTCTCGTTTAAAAATCATTAAGTTAGTAGTCTTGTTTTTACATATGTAGTTCATTGTTAATATACTTAATGATATGTTTACTTATCATAGTATCATGTTAACTATATATATATATATCCATATATATGTCATCATATAGTTTTTACAAGTTTTAACGTTCGTGAATCACCGGTCAACTTGGGTGGTCAATTGTCTATATGAAACATATTTCAATTAATCAAGTCTTAACAAGTTTGATTGCTTAACATGTTGGAAACATTTAATCATGTAAATATCAATATCAATTAATATATATAAACATGGAAAAGTTCGGGTCACTACAGTACCTACCCGTTAAATAAATTCCGTCCTGAAATTTTAAGCTGTTGAAGGTGTTGACGAATCTTCTGGAAATAGATGCGGGTATTTCTTCTTCATCTGATCTTCACGCTCCCAGGTAAACTCGGGTCCTCTACGAGCATTCCATCGAACCTTAACAATTGGTATCTTGTTTTGCTTAAGTCTTTTAACCTCACGATCCATTATTTCGATGGGTTCTTCGATGAATTGGAGTTTTTTGTTGATTTGGATTTCATCTAACGGAATAGTGAGATCTTCTTTAGCAAAACATTTCTTCAAATTCGAGACGTGGAAAGTGTTATGTACAGCCGCGAGTTGTTGAGGTAACTCAAGTCGGTAAGCTACTGGTCCGACACGATCAATAATCTTGAATGGTCCAATATACCTTGGATTTAATTTCCCTCGTTTACCAAATCGAACAACGCCTTTCCAAGGTGCAACTTTAAGCATGACCATCTCTCCAATTTCAAATTCTATATCTTTTCTTTTAATGTCAGCGTAGCTCTTTTGTCGACTTTGGGCGGTTTTCAACCGTTGTTGAATTTGGATGATCTTCTCGGTAGTTTCTTGTATAATCTCTGAACCCGTAATCTGTCTATCCCCCACTTCACTCCAACAAATCGGAGACCTGCACTTTCTACCATAAAGTGCTTCAAACGGCGCCATCTCAATGCTTGAATGGTAGCTGTTATTGTAGGAAAATTCTGCTAACGGTAGATGTCGATCCCAACTGTTTCCGAAATCAATAACACATGCTCGTAGCTTGTCTTCAAGCGTTTGTATCGTCCTTTCGCTCTGCCCATCAGTTTGTGGATGATAGGCAGTACTCATGTCTAGACGAGTTCCTAATGCTTGCTGTAATGTCTGCCAGAATCTTGAAATAAATCTGCCATCCCTATCAGAGATAATAGAGATTGGTATTCCATGTCTGGAGACGACTTCCTTCAAATACAGTCGTGCTAACTTCTCCATCTTGTCAGCTTCTCTTATTGGCAGGAAGTGTGCTGATTTTTTGAGACGATCAACTATTACCCAAATAGTATCAAAACCACTTGCAGTCCTTGGCAATTTAGTGATGAAATCCATGGTAATGTTTTCCCATTTCCATTCCGGGATTTCGGGTTGTTGAAGTAGACCTGATGGTTTGTGATGCTCAGCTTTGACCTTAGAACACGTCAAACATTCTCCTACGTATTTAGCAACATCAGCTTTCATACCCGGCCACCAAAAATGTTTCTTGAGATCCTTGTACATCTTCCCCGTTCCAGGATGTATTGAGTATCTGGTTTTATGAGCTTCTCTAAGTACCATTTCTCTCATATCTCCAAATTTTGGTACCCAAATCCTTTCAGCCCTATACCGGATTCCGTCTTCTCGAATATTAAGATGCTTCTCCGATCCTTTGGGTATTTCATCCTTTAAATTTCTCTCTTTTAAAACTCCTTGTTGCGCCTCCTTTATTTGAGTAGTAAGGTTATTATGAATCATTATATTCATAGATTTTACTCGAATGGGTTCTCTGTCCTTCCTGCTCAAGGCATCGGCTACCACATTTACCTTCCCCGGGTGGTAACGAATCTCAAAGTCTTTATCATTCAACAATTCAATCCACCTACGCTGCCTCATATTCAGTTGTTTCTGATTAAATATGTGTTGAAGACTTTTGTGGTAGGTATATATAATACTTTTGACCCCATATAAGTAGTGCCTCCAAGTCTTTAATGCAAAAACAACCGCGCCTAATTCCAAATCATGCGTCGTATAATTTTGCTCGTGAATCTTCAATTGTCTAGACGCATAAGCAATCACCTTCGTTCGTTGCATTAATACACAACTGAGACCTTGCTTTGATGCGTCACAATAAATCACAAAATCATCATTCCCTTCAGGCAATGACAATATAGGTGCCGTAGTTAGCTTTTTCTTCAATAACTGAAACGCTTTCTCTTGTTCATCTTTCCATTCAAATTTCTTCCCTTTATGCGTTAATGCAGTCAAGGGTTTTGCTATTCTGGAAAAGTCTTGGATGAACCTTCTGTAGTAACCAGCTAGTCCTAAAAACTGGCATATGTGTTTCGGAGTTTTCGGGGTTTCCCACTTTTCAACAGTTTCTATCTTTGCCGGATCCACCTTAATACCTTTTTTGTTCACTATGTGACCGAGGAATTGAACTTCTTCCAACCAAAATGTACACTTTGAAAATTTAGCGTACAATTCTTCCTTCCTCAATACTTCTAACGCCTTTCTCAAATTTTCACCGTGTTCTTGGTCATTCTTTGAGTAAATAAGTATGTCATCAATGAAAACAATGACAAACTTGTCAAGGTATGGTCCACACACTCGGTTCATAAGGTCCATGAACACATCTGGTGCATTAGTTAAACCAAACGGCATGACCATAAACTCGTAATGACTGTAACATGTTCTGAAAGCAGTCTTTGGAATGTCATATTCTTTCACCCGCATTTGATGATACCCGGAACGTAAGTCAATCTTTGAATAAACAGACGAGCCTTGTAGTTGATCAAATAAGTCATCGATTCTCGGTAGTGGGTAGCGGTTCTTGATGGTAAGTTTGTTCAACTCTCGGTAGTCGATACACAACCTGAATGTACCATCTTTCTTCTTGACAAACAAAACAGGAGCTCCCCACGGTGATGTGCTTGGTCGAATGAAACCACGCTCTAAAAGTTCTTGTAATTGGCTTTGCAGTTCTTTCATCTCGCTGGGTGCGAGTCTGTAAGGAGCACGAGCTATTGGTGCAGCTCCTGGTACAAGATCTATTTGAAATTCAACGGATCGATGTGGGGGTAATCCCGGTAATTCTTTCGGAAATACATCGGGAAATTCTTTTGCGACGGGAACATCATTGATGCTCTTTTCTTCAGTTTGTACTTTCTCGACGTGTGCTAGAACAGCATAGCAACCTTTTCTTATTAGTTTTTGTGCCTTCAAATTACTAATAAGATGTAGCTTCGTGTTGCCCTTTTCTCCGTACACCATTAAGGGTTTTCCTTTTTCTCGTATAATGCGAATTGCATTTTTGTAACAAACGATCTCTGCTTTCACTTCTTTCAACCAGTCCATACCGATTATCACATCAAAACTCCCTAAATCTACTGCTATCAAGTCAATCTTAAATGTTTCGCTAACCAGTTTAATTTCTCGATTCCGACATATATTATCTGCTGAAATTAATTTACCATTTGCTAATTCGAGTAAAAATTTACTATCCAAAGGCGTCAATTGTAGTGACCCGAACTTTTCCATGTTTATATATATTAATTGAGATTGATATTTACATGATTAAATGTTTCCAACATGTTAAGCAATCAAACTTGTTAAGACTTGATTAATTGAAATATGTTTCATATAGACAATTGACCACCCAAGTTGATCGGTGATTCACGAACGTTAAAACTTGTAAAAACTATATGATGACATATATATGGATATATATATATATAGTTAACATGATACTATGATAAGAAAACATATCATAAAGTATATTAACAATGAACTACATATGTAAAAACAAGACTACTAACTTAATGATTTTTAAACGAGACATATATGTAACGATTATCGTTGTAAAGACATTTAATGTATATATATCATATTAAGAGATATTCATACATGATAATATCATGATAATATAATAATTTAAAATCTCATTTGATATTATAAACATTGGGTTAACAACATTTAACAAGATCGTTAACCTAAAGGTTTCAAAACAACACTTACATGTAACGACTAACGATGACTTAACGACTCAGTTAAAATGTATATACATGTAGTGTTTTAATATGTATTTATACACTTTTGAAAGACTTCAATACACTTATCAAAATACTTCTACTTAACAAAAATGCTTACAATTACATCCTCGTTCAGTTTCATCAACAATTCTACTCGTATGCACCCGTATTCGTACTCGTACAATACACAGCTTTTAGATGTATGTACTATTGGTATATACACTCCAATGATCAGCTCTTAGCAGCCCATGTGAGTTACCTAACACATGTGGGAACCATCATTTGGCAACTAGCATGAAATATCTCATAAAATTACAAAAATATGAGTAATCATTCATGACTTATTTACATGAAAACAAAATTACATATCCTTTATATCTAATCCATACACCAACGACCAAAAACACCTACAAACACTTTCATTCTTCAATTTTCTTCATCTAATTGATCTCTCTCAAGTTCTATCTTCAAGTTCTAAGTGTTCTTCATAAATTCCAAAAGTTCTAGTTTCATAAAATCAAGAATACTTTCAAGTTTGCTAGCTCACTTCCAATCTTGTAAGGTGATCATCCAACCTCAAGAAATCTTTGTTTCTTACAGAGGTTATCATTCTAATACAAGGTAATAATCATATTCAAACTTTGGTTCAATTTCTATAACTATAACAATCTTATTTCAAGTGATGATCTTACTTGAACTTGTTTTCGTGTCATGATTCTGCTTCAAGAACTTCGAGCCATCCAAGGATCCATTGAAGCTAGATCCATTTTTCTCTTTTCCAGTAGGTTTATCCAAGGAAATTAAGGTAGTAATGATGTTCATAACATCATTCGATTCATACATATAAAGCTATCTTATTCGAAGGTTTAAACTTGTAATCACTAGAACATAGTTTAGTTAATTCTAAACTTGTTCGCAAACAAAAGTTAATCCTTCTAACTTGACTTTTAAAATCAACTAAACACATGTTCTATATCTATATGATATGCTAACTTAATGATTTAAAACCTGGAAACACGAAAAACACCGTAAAACCGGATTTACGCCGTCGTAGTAACACCGCGGGCTGTTTTGGGTTAGTTAATTAAAAACTATGATAAACTTTGATTTAAAAGTTGTTATTCTGAGAAAATGATTTTTATTATGAATATGAAACTATATCCAAAAATTATGGTTAAACTCAAAGTGGAAGTATGTTTTCTAAAATGGTCATCTAGACGTCGTTCTTTCGACTGAAATGACTACCTTTACAAAAACGACTTGTAACTTATTTTTCCGACTATAAACCTATACTTTTCTGTTTAGATTCATAAAATAGAGTTCAATATGAAACCATAGCAATTTGATTCACTCAAAACGGATTTAAAATGAAGAAGTTATGGGTAAAACAAGATTGGATAATTTTTCTCATTTTAGCTACGTGAAAATTGGTAACAAATCTATTCCAACCATAACTTAATCAACTTGTGTTGTATATTATGTAATCTTGAGATACCATAGACACGTATACAATGTTTCGACCTATCATGTCGACACATCTATATATATTTCGGAACAACCATAGACACTCTATATGTGAATGTTGGAGTTAGCTATACAGGGTTGAGGTTGATTCCAAAATATATATAGTTTGAGTTGTGATCAATACTGAGATACGTATACACTGGGTCGTGGATTGATTCAAGATAATATTTATCAATTTATTTCTGTACATCTAACTGTGGACAACTAGTTGTAGGTTACTAACGAGGACAGCTGACTTAATAAACTTAAAACATCAAAATATATTAAAAGTGTTGTAAATATATTTTGAACATACTTTGATATATATGTATATATTGTTATAGGTTCGTGAATCAACCAGTGGCCAAGTCTTACTTCCCGACGAAGTAAAAATCTGTAAAAGTGAGTTATAGTCCCATTTTTAAAATCTAATATTTTTGGGATGAGAATACATGCAGGTTTTATAAATGATTTACAAAATAGACACAAGTACGTGAAACTACATTCTATGGTTGAATTATCGAAATCGAATATGCCCTTTTTTATTAAGTCTGGTAATCTAAGAATTAGGGAACAGACACCCTAATTGACGCGAATCCTAAAGATAGATCTATTGGGCCTAACAAACCCCATCCAAAGTACCGGATGCTTTAGTACTTCGAAATTTATATCATATCCGAAGGGTGTCCCGGAATGATGGGGATATTCTTATATATGCATCTTGTTATTGTCGGTTACCAGGTGTTCACCATATGAATGATTTTTATCTCTATGTATGGGATGTGTATTGAAATATGAAATCTTGTGGTCTATTGTTACGATTTGATATATATAGGTTAAACCTATAACTCACCAACATTTTTGTTGACGTTTTAAGCATGTTTATTCTCAGGTGATTATTAAGAGCTTCCGCTGTCGCATACTTAAATAAGGACGAGATTTGGAGTCCATGCTTGTATGATATTGTGTAAAAACTGCATTCAAGAAACTTATTTTGTTGTAACATATTTGTATTGTAAACCATTATGTAATGGTCGTGTGTAAACAGGATATTTTAGATTATCATTATTTGATAATCTACGTAAAGCTTTTTAAACCTTTATTGATGAAATAAAGGTTATGATTTGTTTTAAAATGAATGCAGTCTTTGAAAAACGTCTCATATAGAGGTCAAAACCTCGCAACAAAATCAATTAATATGGAACGTTTTTAATCAATAAGAACGGGACATTTCAGTTGGTATCCGAGCGTTGGTCTTAGAGAACCAGAAAATTTGCATTAGTGTGTCTTATCGAGTTTGTTAGGATGCATTATTGAGTCTGGACTTCGACCGTATTTTCTTTAAAAATGATTGCTTAACATTTTTGTTGGAAACTATATATTATTAACATGTATATATTATGTGATATATTAATCTCTTAACATGTTTGATATTGTGTGATAGATGTCTACCTCTAGCAAAAATTCCATTGACTCACCTAATAATAACGAAGAGTCAAATATATATTGGACTGATTCACAAGTTCCCGAAGAGGAACCGGAAGAAGAATCAGAACCGGAAGAAGAATCAGAACCGGAAGAGGAGGAACCGGAGGAGGAAATAGAACCGGTGGGGGAAATAATAAAACGGTTAAGTAAAAGAAAATCCTCAACCAACCGACCAAGGTTAATTATGGTCAATGGTGTTTCCGCCAAGGAAGCAAAATATTGGGAGGATTACCAATTCTCCGATGAATCGGATTCCGACGAGAATTCCGATGATGTTATAGAAATTACCCCAACTGAATTTAAAAAGGCAAAAGAAAATAATAAGGGAAAAAGCATAAAAATAGAGAAATCTAATTCCAACCCCGATGAACTTTATATGTATCGTCAACCCCCGAAGCCCTTAAATTGTAACAATGACCCGGGAACCTCTAAACCACCAGGTTTTTCTAAACCGTTGTGGAAAATGACAGCTCGTATTAGGGGAACATCATATATCCCTAGAAACTTGGCAAAACGAACCAAAACCGAAGAAGAAGAAGAAACGAGCGAGTCGGAATAAGATAGTTGTATTCGTGTGGTGTAATATATGTAATATAGTGTGCTTATGCTTTATGATATATGTAAAAATTGCTTGTATTAATAAGTATTTTTTTTTATGAATCTAACTCTTGTCTATTTTACAGTATAAAAACACAAAATGGATAGACAACCCAATATTTTAAGAGACCTACTCGGAGACATGATTGATGAAATTTTGTCTAGAGTCGGTTAGAATTCTTCGGCACAACTATTTACGGCGAAATCAGTTTGTAAGACATTCGAAGAACGTTCCAAGAATGTCTTGGTTTATAAGAGACTTTCGTTTGAAAGATGGGGGATATCACATTGGGAAACCCATAAGTTACGATGTGTTTACTTTGACGCATATATTGCGGGGAACCCAAATGCTATTTTACGCAACGGGTTAAGAAATTATTTTGACTCAATGTATCCGAATATAGGACTTCATGATTTAGAAAAAGCAGCTAACATGCAACATAAAGAAGCATGCTATGCTTACGGGTTAGTAATGTTCGCTTCTCACCAAAGTGAGAAAAAGAACATCGGGCTACAACTATTAAACAAAACGTTCCCACAAGTGACGGAGTCGGTAATTGGGGTAAGAAATGAGGTTTTTAGGTTATTACGAGACTGTTGGTCATTACGTAACCTTCGTCCCTTTGACGACGTTACAACACGCTGTCTTATCAACGGCCATAACGGTTATGTTCTACAAGACCAAGGATGGGAAGTAGTCATAGTAAAACCAGAATGCATGACTTGTTTCTGGACGAATGAATTACGTGTCTTTATTGCCTTTGCTGAACGACTTGTGTACTAGCTAGAATTATCTTCACAAATATCTTGTATCAAAGTTATTGTGTGCTATATTTCATGCTTTATGTAAAATAAGCGGTATTGTAAGTTTGTAAAATATTGTATAAAAGTTTGAACGCGAAATATTATTATAATCAGTTTTTCATATAGAATTGTAGTAGTTGAATTGTATATTAGCTACTAAGTATGAACTTAACGGGTAGGTACTACCCGAATTTAAACTTATAAAACGCTAATATGAAGAAAAAGCTTTTATAAATGAGTTCATATTATGCTACGAAATACTATTAACTACTCTTAATATTCTGTATGATTAACTTGTTCCATTTGACTATTTTGAAGGAAATGGCACCGACTACTCGACACACCATGAATATGAATGAAGAAGAATTCCGTACTTTTCTAGCTTCAAACATAGCCGCGGTACAGGCTGTGCTACATACCAACAATAACCTTGGATCTAGCAATACAGGAAATCGTGTAGGATGCACCTACAAAGAATTCACGGCCTGCAAACCTTTGGAATTTGATGGAACTGAAGGACCGATCGGATTGAAACGGTGGACCGAGAAGGTCGAATCGGTGTTTGCCATAAGTAAGTGTACTGAAGAGGACAAAGTGAAGTATGCTACGCATACCTTCACAGGTTCTGCGTTAACATGGTGGAATACCTATCTAGAACAAGTGGGACAAGATGATGCTTACGCACTACCGTGGTCAGCATTCAAGCACTTGATGAACGAGAAGTACCGTCCCAGAACCGAGGTCAATAAGCTCAAGACAGAACTTAGAGGGTTACGAACCCAAGGATTTGATATTACCACGTACGAAAGACGATTCACAGAATTGTGCCTATTGTGTCCGGGAGCATTCGAAGATGAGGAAGAGAAGATCGACGTGTTTGTGAAAGGATTACCGGAAAGAATCCAAGAAAATATAAGTTCACACGAGCCCGCCTCCATACAACAGGCATGTAGAATGGCTCACAAACTAGTGAACCAGATTGAAGAAAGAATTAAAGAACAGACTGCTGAAGAGGCCAATGTGAAGCAAGTCAAAAGAAAGTGGGAGGAAAACGGTGATAAGAATCACCAATACAACAACAACAGCAATTACAACAATAATCGCAACAATTATCCCAACAATCGCAACATCAATCGCAACTACAACAAACGGCCCAACAACAACAACAACAACAACAACAGCAACTACAACAATCATCCCAACAACAATAATAACCGCAACAACAACAACAATCAGAAGCAGCTATGCCAAAGGTGTGAAAAGAATCACTCGGGGTTCTGCACCAAATTTTGCAACAAGTGTAAAAGAAATGGTCATAGCGCGGCGAAGTGTGAGGTCTACGGACCAGGGGTTAATAGAACGAAAGGAACAAATGGTGTCGGAACGAGTAATGGCGGAGCAAGTAGTGTCGGAGCAAGTTATGCCAATGTAGTTTGTTATAAATGTGGAAAACCAGGCCACATTATTAGAAATTGCCCGAACCAGGAGAACACGAATGGACAAGGCCGTGGAAGAGTTTTCAATATTAATGCGGTAGAGGCACAAGAAGACCCGAAGCTTGTTACGGGTACGTTTCTTATTGACAATAAATCTGCTTACGTTTTATTTGATTCGGGTGTGGATAGAAGCTATATGAGTAGAGATTTTTGTGCTAAATTAAGTTGTCCATTGACGCCTTTGGATAGTAAATTTTTACTCGAATTAGCAAATGGTAAATTAATTTCAGCAGATAATATATGTCGGAATCGAGAAATTAAACTGGTTAGCGAAACATTTAAGATTGATTTGATACCAGTAGAGTTAGGGAGTTTTGATGTGATAATCGGTATGGACTGGTTGAAAGAAGTGAAAGCGGAGATCGTTTGTTACAAAAATGCAATTCGCATTATACGAGAAAAAGGAAAACCCTTAATGGTGTACGGAGAAAAGGGCAACACGAAGCTACATCTTATTAGTAATTTGAAGGCACAAAAACTAATAAGAAAAGGTTGCTATGCTGTTCTAGCACACGTCGAGAAAGTACAAACTGAAGAAAAGAGCATCAATGATGTTCCCATTGCAAAAGAATTTCCCGATGTATTTCCGAAAGAATTACCGGGATTACCCCCACATCGATCCGTTGAATTTCAAATAGATCTTGTACCAGGAGCTGCACCAATAGCTCGTGCTCCTTACAGACTCGCACCCAGCGAGATGAAAGAACTGCAAAGCCAATTACAAGAACTTTTAGAGCGTGATTTCATTCGACCAAGCACATCACCGTGGGGAGCTCCTGTTTTGCTTGTCAAGAAGAAGGATGGTACATTTAGGTTGTGTATTGACTACAGAGAGTTGAACAAACTTACCATCAAAAACCGTTATCCACTGCCGAGAATTGACGACTTATTTGATCAACTACAAGGCTCGTCGGTTTATTCGAAGATCGATTTACTTTCTGGATATCATCAAATGCGAGTAAAGGAGGATGATATTCCAAAAACTGCTTTTAGGACGCGTTATGGTCATTACTAAGTTTATGGTTATGCCGTTTAGATTGACTAACGCACCAGCTGTGTTCATGGACCTTATGAACCGAGTGTGTGGGCCATATCTTAAAAAGTTTGTCATTGTTTTCATCGATGACATACTTATTTACTCAAAGAATGATCAAGAGCACGAAAAACATTTGAGAAAAGTGCTAGAAGTATTGAGGAAAGAAAAAATGTACGCTAAGTTTTCAAAGTGTGCATTTTGGTTGGAAGAGGTTCAATTCCTCGGTCACATAGTGAACAAAGAAGGTATCCAGGTGGACCCGGCAAAGATCGAAACCGTTGAAAAGTGGGAAACCCCAAAAACTCCGAAGCATATACGTCAATTTTTAGGACTAGCTGGTTACTACAGAAGGTTCATCCAAGACTTTTCCAGAAGAGCAAAACCGTTGACTGCATTAACGCATAAAGGGAAGAAATTTGAATAGAAGGATGAACAAGAGAAAGCGTTTCAGTTATTGAAGAAAAAGCTAACTACGGCACCTATATTGTCATTGCCTGAAGGGAATGATGATTTTGTGATTTATTGTGACGCATCAAAGCAAGGTCTCAGTTGTGTATTAATGCAACGAACGAAGGTGATTGCTTATGCGTCTAGACAATTGAAGATTCACGAACAAAATTATACGACGCATGATTTGGAATTAGGCGCGGTTGTTTTTGCATTAAAGACTTGGAGGCACTACTTATATGGGGTAAAAAGTATTATATATACTGACCACAAAAGTCTTCAACACATATTTAATCAGAAACAACTGAATATGAGGCAGCGTAGGTGGATTGAATTATTGAATGATTACGACTTTGAGATTCGTTACCACCCGGGGAAGGCAAATGTGGTAGCCGATGCCTTAAGCAGGAAGGACAGAGAACCCATTCGAGTAAAATCTTTGAATATAATGATTCATAATAACATTACTACTCAAATAAAGGAGGCGCAACAAGGAGTTTTAAAAGAGGGAAATTTAAAGGATGAAATACCCAAAGGATCGGAGAAGCATCTTAATATTCGGGAAGACGGAACCCGGTATAGGGCTGAAAGGATTTGGGTACCAAAATTTGGAGATATGAGAGTAATGGTACTTAGAGAAGCTCATAAAACCAGATACTCAATACATCCTGGAACGGGGAAGATGTACAAGGATCTCAAGAAACATTTTTGGTGGCCGGGTATGAAAGCCGATGTTGCTAAATACGTAGGAGAATGTTTGACGTGTTCTAAGGTCAAAGCTGAGCATCAGAAACCATCAGGTCTACTTCAACAACCCGAAATCCCGGAATGGAAATGGGAAAACATTACCATGGATTTCATCACTAAATTGCCAAGGACTGCAAGTGGTTTTGATACTATTTGGGTAATAGTTGATCGTCGCACCAAATCAGCACACTTCCTACCAATAAGAGAAGATGACAAGATGGAGAAGTTAGCACGACTGTATTTGAAGGAAGTCGTCTCTAGACATGGAATACCAATCTCTATTATCTCTGATAGGGATGGCAGATTTATTTCAAGATTCTGGCAGACATTACAGCAAGCATTAGGAACTCGTCTAGACATGAGTACTGCCTATCATCCACAAACTGATGGGCAGAGCGAAAGGACGATACAAACGCTTGAAGACATGCTACGAGCATGTGTTATTGATTTCGGAAACAGTTGGGATCGACATCTACCATTAGCAGAATTTTCCTACAACAACAGCTACCATTCAAGCATTGAGATGGCGCCGTTTGAAGCACTTTATGGTAGAAAGTGCAGGTCTCCGATTTGTTGGAGTGAAGTGGGGGATAGACAGATTACGGGTCCGGAGATTATACAAGAAACTACCGAGAAGATCATCCAAATTCAACAACGGTTGAAAACCGCCCAAAGTCGACAAAAGAGCTACGCTGACATTAAAAGAAAAGATATAGAATTTGAAATTGGAGAGATGGTCATGCTTAAAGTTGCACCTTGGAAAGGCGTTGTTTGATTTGGTAAACGAGGGAAATTAAATCCAAGGTATATTGGACCATTCAAGATTATTGATCGTGTCGGACCAGTAGCTTACCGACTAGAGTTACCTCAACAACTCGCGGCTGTACATAACACTTTCCACGTCTCGAATTTAAAGAAATGTTTTGCTAAAGAATATCTCACTATTCCGTTAGATGAAATCCAAATCAACGAAAAACTTCAATTCATCGAAGAACCCGTCGAAATAATGGATCGTGAGGTTAAAAGACTTAAGCAAAACAAGATACCAATTGTTAAGGTTCGATGGAATGCTCGTAGAGGATCCGAGTTCACCTGGGAGCGTGAAGATCAGATGAAGAAGAAATACCCGCATCTATTTCCAGAAGATTCGTCAACACCTTCAACAGCTTAAAATTTCGGGACGAAATTTATTTAACGGGTAGGTAATGTAGTGACCCGAACTTTTCCATGTTTATATATATTAATTGAGATTGATATTTACATGATTAAATGTTTCCAACATGTTAAGCAATCAAACTTGTTAAGACTTGATTAATTGAAATATGTTTCATATAGACAATTGACCACCCAAGTTGATCGGTGATTCACGAACGTTAAAACTTGTAAAAACTATATGATGACATATATATGGATATATATATATAGTTAACATGATACTATGATAAGAAAACATATCATAAAGTATATTAACAATGAACTACATATGTAAAAACAAGACTACTAACTTAATGATTTTTAAACGAGACATATATGTAACGATTATCGTTGTAAAGACATTTAATGTATATATATCATATTAAGAGATATTCATACATGATAATATCATGATAATATAATAATTTAAAATCTCATTTGATATTATAAACATTGGGTTAACAACATTTAACAAGATCGTTAACCTAAAGGTTTCAAAACAACACTTACATGTAACGACTAACGATGACTTAACGACTCAGTTAAAATGTATATACATGTAGTGTTTTAATATGTATTTATACACTTTTGAAAGACTTCAATACACTTATCAAAATACTTCTACTTAACAAAAATGCTTACAATTACATCCTCGTTCAGTTTCATCAACAATTCTACTCGTATGCACCCGTATTCGTACTCGTACAATACACAGCTTTTAGATGTATGTACTATTGGTATATACACTCCAATGATCAGCTCTTAGCAGCCCATGTGAGTCACCTAACACATGTGGGAACCATCATTTGGCAACTAGCATGAAATATCTCATAAAATTACAAAAATATGAGTAATCATTCATGACTTATTTACATGAAAACAAAATTACATATCCTTTATATCTAATCCATACACCAACGACCAAAAACACCTACAAACACTTTCATTCTTTAATTTTCTTCATCTAATTGATCTCTCTCAAGTTCTATCTTCAAGTTCTAAGTGTTCTTCATAAATTCCAAAAGTTCTAGTTTCATAAAATCAAGAATACTTTCAAGTTTGCTAGCTCACTTCCAATCTTGTAAGGTGATCATCCAACCTCAAGAAATCTTTGTTTCTTACAGTAGGTTATCATTCTAATACAAGGTAATAATCATATTCAAACTTTGGTTCAATTTCTATAACTATAACAATCTTATTTCAAGTGATGATCTTACTTGAACTTGTTTTCGTGTCATGATTCTGCTTCAAGAACTTCGAGCCATCCAAGGATCCATTGAAGCTAGATCCATTTTTCTCTTTTCCAGTAGGTTTATCCAAGGAAATTAAGGTAGTAATGATGTTCATAACATCATTCGATTCATACATATAAAGCTATCTTATTCGAAGGTTTAAACTTGTAATCACTAGAACATAGTTTAGTTAATTCTAAACTTGTTCGCAAACAAAAATTAATCCTTCTAACTTGACTTTTAAAATCAACTAAACACATGTTCTATATCTATATGATATGCTAACTTAATGATTTAAAACCTGGAAACACGAAAAACACCGTAAAACCGGATTTACGCCGTCGTAGTAACACCGCGGGCTGTTTTGGGTTAGTTAATTAAAAACTATGATAAACTTTGATTTAAAAGTTGTTATTCTGAGAAAATGATTTTTATTATGAACATGAAACTATATCCAAAAATTATGGTTAAACTCAAAGTGGAAGTATGTTTTCTAAAATGGTCATCTAGACGTCGTTCTTTCGACTGAAATGACTACCTTTACAAAAACGACTTGTAACTTATTTTTCCGACTATAAACCTATACTTTTCTGTTTATATTCATAAAATAGAGTTCAATATGAAACCATAGCAATTTGATTCACTCAAAACGGATTTAAAATGAAGAAGTTATGGGTAAAACAAGATTGGATAATTTTTCTCATTTTAGCTACGTGAAAATTGGTAACAAATCTATTCCAACCATAACTTAATCAACTTGTATTGTATATTATGTAATCTTGAGATACCATAGACACGTATACAATGTTTCGACCTATCATGTCGACACATCTATATATATTTCGGAACAACCATAGACACTCTATATGTGAATGTTGGAGTTAGCTATACAGGGTTGAGGTTGATTCCAAAATATATATAGTTTGAGTTGTGATCAATACTGAGATACGTATACACTGGGTCGTGGATTGATTCAAGATAATATTTATCGATTTATTTCTGTACATCTAACTGTGGACAACTAGTTGTAGGTTACTAACGAGGACAGCTGACTTAATAAACTTAAAACATCAAAATATATTAAAAGCGTTGTAAATATATTTTGAACATACTTTGATATATATGTATATATTGTTATAGGTTCGTGAATCAACCAGTGGCCAAGTCTTACTTCCTGACGAAGTAAAAATCTGTGAAAGTGAGTTATAGTCCCATTTTTAAAATCTAATATTTTTGGGATGAGAATACATGCAGGTTTTATAAATGATTTACAAAATAGACACAAGTACGTGAAACTACATTCTATGGTTGAATTATCGAAATCGAATATGCCCTTTTTTATTAAGTCTGGTAATCTAAGAATTAGGGAACAGACACCCTAATTGACGCGAATCCTAAAGATAGATCTATTGGGCCTAACAAACCCCATCCAAAGTACCGGATGCTTTAGTACTTCAAAATTTATATCATATCCGAAGGGTGTCCCGGAATGATGGGGATATTCTTATATATGCATCTTGTTATTGTCGGTTACCAGGTGTTCACCATATGAATGATTTTTATCTCTATGTATGGGATGTGTATTGAAATATGAAATCTTGTGGTCTATTGTTACGATTTGATATATATAGGTTAAACCTATAACTCACCAACATTTTTGTTGACGTTTTAAGCATGTTTATTCTCAGGTGATTATTAAGAGCTTCCGCTGTCGCATACTTAAATAAGGACGAGATTTGGAGTCCATGCTTGTATGATATTGTGTAAAAACTGCATTCAAGAAACTTATTTTGTTGTAACATATTTGTATTGTAAACCATTATGTAATGGTCGTGTGTAAACAGGATATTTTAGATTATCATTATTTGATAATCTACGTAAAGCTTTTTAAACCTTTATTGATGAAATAAAGGTTATGGTTTGTTTTAAAATGAATGCAGTCTTTGAAAAACGTCTCATATAGAGGTCAAAACCTCGCAACGAAATCAATTAATATGGAACGTTTTTAATCAATAAGAACGGGACATTTCATCAATGGACAACTTAATTTAGCACAAAAATCTCTACTCATATAGCTTCTATCCGCACCCGAATCAAATAAAACGTAAGCAGATTTATTGTCAATAAGAAACGTACCCGTAACAAGCTCCGGGTCTTCCTGTGCCTCTGCCGCATTAATATTGAAAACTCTTCCGCGGCCTTGTCCATTCGTGTTCTCCTGGTTCGGGCAATTTCTAATAATGTGGCCCGGTTTTCCACATTTATAACAAACTACATTGGCATAACTTGCTCCGACACTACTTGCTCCACCATTACTCGTTCCGACACCATTTGTTCCTTTAGTTCTATTAACCCCTAGTCCGTAGACCTCACACTTCGCCGCGCTATGACCATTTCTTTTACACTTGTTGCAAAATTTGGTGCAGAACCCCGAGTGATACTTTTCACACCTTTGGCATAGCTGCTTCTGATTGTTGGGTTGTCTATCCATTTTGTGTTTTTATACTGTAAAATAGACAAGAGTTAGATTCATAAAAAAAAAATACTTATTAATACAAGCAATTTTTACATATATCATAAAGCATAAGCACACTATATTACATATATTACACCACACGAATACAACTATCTTATTCCGACTCGCTTGTTTCTTCTTCTTCGGTTTTGGTTCGTTTTGCCAAGTTTCTAGGGATATATGATGTTCTCCTAATACGAGCCATCGTTTTCCACATTGGTTTAGAAAAACCTGGTGGTTTAGAGGTTCTCGGGTCATTGTTACAACTTAAGGACTTCGGGGGTTGACGATACATATAAAGTTCATCGGGGTTGGAATTAGATTTCTCTATTTTTATGTCCTTTCCCTTATTATTTTCTTTTGCCTTTTTAAATTCAGTTGGGGTAATTTCTATAACATCATCAGAATTCTAGTCGGAATCCGATTCATCGGAGAATTGGTAATCCTCCCAATATTTTGCTTCCTTGGCGGAAACACCATTGACCATAATTAACCTTGGTCGGTTGGTTGAGGATTTTCTTTTACTTAACCGTTTTATTATTTCCCCCACCGGTTCTATTTCTTCATCCGGTTCCGATTCTTCTTCCGGTTTCGATTCTTCTTCCGGTTCCGACTCTTCTTCCGGTTCCTCTTCGTGAACTTGTGAATCAGTCCACGAATCATTCCAATTTACATTTGACTCTTCATTATTATTAGGTGAGTCAATGGGACTTGTTCTAGAGGTAGACATCTATCACATAATATCAAACGCGTTAAGAGATTAATATATCACACAATATTCACATGTTAAAAATATATAGTTTCCAACAAAATTTGTTAAGCAATCATTTTTCAAGTAAACACGGTTGAAGTCCAGACTCACTAATGCATCCTAACAAACTCGATAAGACACACTAATGAAAAATTCTGGTTCTCTAAGACCAACGCTCGGATACCAACTGAAATGTCCCGTTCTTATTGATTAAAAACGTTCCATATTAATTAATTCCGTTGCGAGGTTTTGACCTCTATATGAGACATTTTTCAAAGACTGCATTCATTTTTAAAACAAACCATAACCTTTATTTCATCAATAAAGGTTTAAAAAGCTTTACGTAGATTATCAAATAATGATAATCTAAAATATCCTGTTTACACACGACCATTACATAATGGTTTACAATACAAATATGTTACATCGAAATCAGTTTCTTGAATGCAGTTTTTACACAATATCATACAAACATGGACTCCAAATCTTGTCCTTATTTTAGTATGCAACAGCGGAAGCTCTTAGTATTCACCTGAGAATAAACATGCTTTAAACGTCAACAAAAATGTTGGTGAGTTATAGGTTTAACCTATATATATCAAATCGTAACAATAGACCACAAGATTTCATATTTCAATACACATCCCATACATAGAGATAAAAATCATTCATATGGTGAACACCTGGTAACCGACATTAACAAGATGCATATATAAGAATATCCCCATCATTCCGGGACACCCTTCGGATATGATATAAATTTCGAAGTACTAAAGCATCTGGTACTTTGGATGGGGCTTGTTGGGCCCAATAGATCTATCTTTAGGATTCGCGTCAATTAGGGTGTCTGTTCCCTAATTCTTAGATTACCAGACTTAATAAAAAGGGGCATATTCGATTTCGATAATTCAACCATAGAATGTAGTTTCACGTACTTGTGTCTATTTTGTAAATCATTTATAAAACCTGCATGTATTCTCATCCCAAAAATATTAGATTTTAAAAGTGGGACTATAACTCACTTTCACAGATTTTTACTTCGTCGGGAAGTAAGACTTGGCCACTGTTGATTCACGAACCTATAACAATATATACATATATATCAAAGTATGTTCAAAATATATTTACAACACTTTTAATATATTTTGATGTTTTAAGTTTATTAAGTCAGCTGTCCTCGTTAGTAACCTACAACTAGTTGTCCACAGTTAGATGTACAGAAATAAATCGATAAATATTATCTTGAATCAATCCACGACCCAGTGTATACGTATCTCAGTATTGATCACAACTCAAACTATATATATTTTGGAATCAACCTCAACCCTGTATAGCTAACTCCAACATTCACATATAGAGTGTCTATGGTTGTTCCGAAATATATATAGATGTGTCGACATGATAGGTCGAAACATTGTATACGTGTCTATGGTATCTCAAGATTACATAATATACAATACAAGTTGATTAAGTTATGGTTGGAATAGATTTGTTACCAATTTTCACGTAGCTAAAATGAGAAAAATTATCCAATCTTGTTTTACCCATAACTTCTTCATTTTAAATCCGTTTTGAGTGAATCAAATTGCTATGGTTTCATATTGAACTCTATTTTATGAATCTAAACAGAAAAAGTATAAGTTTATAGTCGGAAAAATAAGTTACAAGTCGTTTTTGTAAAGGTAGTCATTTCAGTCGAAAGAACGACGTCTAGATGACCATTTCAGAAAACATACTTCCACTTTGAGTTTAACCATAATTTTTGGATATAGTTTCATGTTCATAATAAAAATCATTTTCTCAGAATAACAACTTTTAAATCAAAGTTTATCATAGTTTTTAATTAACTATCCCAAAACAGCCCGCGGTGTTACTACGATGGCGTAAATCCGGTTTTACGGTGTTTTTCGTGTTTCCAGGTTTTAAATCATTAAGTTAGCATATCATATAGATATAGAACATGTGTTTAGTTGATTTTAAAAGTCAAGTTAGAAGGATTAACTTTTGTTTGCGAACAAGTTTAGAATTAACTAAACTATGTTCTAGTGATTACAAGTTTAAACCTTCGAATAAGATAGCTTTATATGTATGAATCGAATGATGTTATGAACATCATTACTACCATAAGTTCCTTGGATAAACCTACTGGAAAATAGAAAAATGGATCTAGCTTCAACGGATCCTTGGATGGCTCGAAGTTCTTGAAGCAGAATCATGACACGAAAACCAGTTCAAGTAAGATCATCACTTGAAATAAGATTGTTATAGTTATAGAAATTGAACCAAAGTTTGAATATGATTATTACCTTATATTAGAATGCTAACCTACTATAAGAAACAAAGATTTCTTGAGGTTGGATGATCACCTTACAAGATTGGAAGTGAGCTAGCAAACTTGAAAGTATTCTTGATTTTATGTAACTAGAACTTGTAGAATTTATGAAGAACACTTAGAACTTGAAGATAGAACTTGAGAGAGATCAATTAGATGAAGAAAATTGAATAATGAAAGTGTTTGTAGGTGTTTTTGGTCGTTGGTGTATGGATTAGATATAAAGGATATGTAATTTTGTTTTCATGTAAATAAGTCATGAATGATTACTCATATTTTTGTAATTTTATGAGATATTTCATGCTAGTTGCCAAATGATGGTTCCCACATGTGTTAGGTGACTCACATGGGCTGCTAAGGTCTGATCATTGGAGTGTATATATCAATAGTACATACATCTAAAAGCTGTGTATTGTACGAGTACGAATACGGGTGCATACGAGTAGAATTGTTGATGAAACTGAACGAGGATGTAATTGTAAGCATTTTTGTTAAATAGAAGTATTTTGATAAGTGTATTGAAGTCTTTCAAAAGTGTATAAATACATATTAAAACACTACATGTATATACATTTTAACTGAGTCGTTAAGTCATCGTTAGTCGTTACATGTAAGTGTTGTTTTGAAACCTTTAGGTTAACGATCTTGTTAAATGTTGTTAACCCAATGTTTATAATATCAAATGAGATTTTAAATTATTATATTATCATGATATTATCATGATATTATCATGATATTATCATGTATGAATATCTCTTAATATGATATATATACATTAAATGTCTTTACAACGATAATCATTACATATATGTCTCGTTTAAAAATCATTAAGTTAGTAGTCTTGTTTTTACATATGTAGTTCATTGTTAATATACTTAATGATATGTTTACTTATCATAGTATCATGTTAACTATATATATATCCATATATATGTCATCATATAGTTTTTACAAGTTTTAACGTTCGTGAATCACCGGTCAACTTGGGTGGTCAATTGTCTATATGAAACATATTTCAATTAATCAAGTCTTAACAAGTTTGATTGCTTAACATGTTGGAAACATTTAATCATGTAAATATCAATATCAATTAATATATATAAACATGGAAAAGTTCGGGTCACTACAGTATTCAATAAAAGAAGGGGTTGTTTTGAAGAATCCATTAATGTTACATTTGATGAATCTACCCCTACTTCATCTTTTGGTCAAGAAGATGAGGAGTTACTGTTTGAAGAGCCAACTCAGCAAGCTCTTGATGATGAAGAAGAACCAGCTGCAAATCCCTCACCAATCCATGTTGCTGGGTTCTCTGATGATGAGATGGAACACTCTGTTCCATCTGTGTCTAAACCATGTGGACCTACTGGCTCTACTGAAGTTTTACAACTATAGCACAGGTCTACTGGTTATGAAGGATCGCAAGCTGGTACTGGTTACACTCATAATTAACAGCTGTCTCCCACTGCTGTTCATTCCTCTGAGCCAGCTGATGATCAAGATGTTGTGTGTTCCACAACAAGCTCACCTGTTCATAACACTAGATGGACAAAGAAGCATCCAATTGAACAAGTTATTGGCAATTTGGCAAGTGGTGTTAAAACAAGAAGACATGCAACCAACAACTTTTGTATGCATGTAAACTTTGTGTCTACCATTAAACCTACATGTCCTGATGAAGCAATCAAAGATCCAAGCTGGGCAGGAGCTATCCAAGAAGAGATCTCCCAGTTTGATAGGAATAAGGTTTGGACATTGGTACCTAAACCTGATGATGAAACTAAGAAGATCACTAGTACCAAGTGGGTTTTCAAGAAAAAGATGGATGAAGATGGGATTGTAATCAGAAACAAAGCTAAATTGGTAGCTCAGGGTTTCAAACAGGAAGAAGGATTGGATTATGGAGAGACATATGCTCTAGTGGCTAGGATGGAAGCTATCGGATTGTTCTTGGCATATGCTGCTAAGATGAACTTTAGGGTATTCCAGATGGATGTTAAATCTGCATTTCTAAATAGGAAGCTGCAAGAAGAAGTTTATGTTAAACAGCCTTCTGGTTTTGTAAGCAGTAAATATCCAGACCATGTCTACAAGCTAGACAAAGCTGTAACAACCCTGATTTTTCCGTTACTTCCGTTAACCTTCCGTTAGTTTATTTAACGGCGATTATTTAACTTTTATGCGTTTACGTGTATTAAATGCGTACTTGATCTTTGGAGGGTTTTAATAATTAATATGGGTTGATATTAATTCAAATAAATATTTGGGATAATGAAATACGATAAAAACGATACGATTTTGATCATAGCTTTTTGAGCAACGAAACGCTCGGGTTTATTTTAATAATTAATTTTATTAATTATTAACTTTTTAAAATATTTAATTTATTGGGTTTTTAATAAATAAAACAATTGGTTGCGTTTAACGATCGGGTTAGCGTTTCGGGCCTTCGGTACGACTAAATGGCACTTAAAACGGACCACGATTACACGGAATTGCAAAACGAGAGCCCGGGAACCCCATGAGGGCCCCATTCAGCCGAACCCCCTCCCCACCCCCTTTATGTTTAATTTTTGATAACTTTAGAGACTTATGTGCTAATTGTTTAAACTAGGGTTAGTATAAATACAAGTATTGACACAAATTAGGTATAAACCCTCACTAGAAAAAAAGGCAGTCGACTTCTCCCTGGCTCCCTCCCATCGTCGACCAACACCATCACCACCATACCTTCATCTTTCAAAATTGGCAAAAGTATTATACACGAATTGCGTTCATCTCCTCGTTCTCTATCCATTGGTATAAACAATTTTGTGATCTAAGGTATAATTGCATAAACCCTAATTCTTAAAATTTGATTTTCATGTGAGTTTCATAGTTATGTTGTCAATTGCTCAAGTCTATACGCGTACGTGTTAATTGTAATCGTTAATTTGATTGTTTGATGCGCTAGGGTTTAAAAACGAATTTGTATTTGTTTGATCAGAAAAATTAAGTTTTTCAAATGTTAATTATTATGTTATAATCAGATTCCTTGCGAAAAACTATTGAGTTTAGGCTTTGGATTCGCTTGATTTCTTTTCCGTATGAATAAGTTATGTCGATTTGAATTATCGGTGTGTTTTTGTTGCTTGATCAGAAATCTGGTATTGATAGAAAACGAATTGGCATTTGAAACTTATACCACTGGAAAGATAATTTAAAAACACTCAAGTTAGACTAGGATATCATGTCGTTTGCTTATGTATAGCCCGAGATATGTTAGAATTAGTGTAAATGAAGTTTTATACAGCACTTGCATGAAAATAACTTTGTACGATAAAATGTGTTAACTTCTGTGATTAAAGCTTTGCATATTTGAAAAGTAGACAAAAATCACTTCATCTTTCATGTGGATATCATAGGCTAATTGTATCTAGATCTTCGGATAATCTCTTACGAATGTGACTAACTAAATGAGAATCGAATCTGTAAATTGCACACGGTTTTGTACTCTGTGGATTGTGTGAGTTTTTTGAGCATGTATGCTTCTGGAAAATGAAACTTAACATGATATGTGACTTATTATTAGTTTATTTCAATCTCTGAAACCTTATGCATTGGGCAAAATAGAGCCATACTTTATGTGAATTCTGATTTGAGCTGAAAACTGAATGTTCAACTTGCGCGAATAAACTGTACAAATTGGCTAAATAAAAGTTGACATATTTTTGATATGTGTTACTTTGATTTGTCCTTGAACTATGACCACTGGTCTTGTATCAATTTCATGTTCCTTACTCCGGTTATATCCAAAATGAAATCAGTGCGCGGTCAGAAACTGACTTGGCAAACCCCAAATGTATCCCTTCTGATTCCTGACTTTTAATTTTCGTATGAGTCCCTGGCTGGACTTTTTGGAATTTATTTTAAGTATATTTATGTTCTGGAGTTTTCCATCTTTACGTGAATTTTGTACTATGAGATAATGTGTTAAGTATGCTACGTGTTCATAAACTTTGTGCATAACGATAAACTGAAATTATGAAAATGATCATTCATGACCTAAAATGTATTGTTTGACTTAAGTTTGACATTTTGACCAATATTTGACATGAACCTACTGATGTTGACCACATTGACCAAGTTTGACTTTTAGTTTGACTTCGGTTGACTTTGTTTGACTTGCATGATATAGTTGACTTTTACTTTGAAACGCGTCGAGTCGAGCAATAAGACAACGTACACTATGAAATCACACTTATTTAAGATACATATATTGACCAACCTAAATACGTATACTTAGGTTGCAATACTCGGCTATAAACCGTACAAGTTAATTGTTCACATTTCAATCCGAGCTTATTCAAAGGTGAGTCTACAGTCCCGCTTTTTACATGTTTTCAGGGATGAGAATACACGCTGTTATATTTACATTTTTAAATATTTTTGTATTGACATGAGTACTACACATATGCATAATGAGTTTGTTCAAAAAGCCTCTAGCTTGAATACTTTTAATACCATCGGTGTAAGCACAATTTAGATGGACGGATCCGTTAGGTTGACAACCTCACCCGCTATAAAAACAGTGGTGTATTTACTTTGAACATTAAATACATTTGAACAAGTGTATAACATTTTATGAGGTAAGGTCGAGTATAGTGACTTCTATACTCGAGTCATTGCCAGTATTCAGGTGCTCAGTTTATGCAAACGATAGAATCTCGTGGTCAAGGAAATCAAACTATTTTTCTGATAACTGTTTTTCAGATACTGTTACATTACTTTAAACCTGTAGATTCACCAACATTATTTGTTGACCTGTTTTTGCGTGTTGTTAATCTCAGGTATTAATTGCTTCCGCTGTAAATTGTTGCCGTTACGTAGAAGTCAAGCCAAGCACTGAGACCAGAGTTAACGTTCCGTCAAAGGGATTTTGACGGGGTGTTACATTTGGTATCAGAGCTGTGGCTATAGGGAATTATGATACATTAGTGTGTCTAACCGTATGGCGAATTAGTGAAGTCTAGTCTATAGCCGCGTGTCTTGGACGACTTTTATACACCATACCTTCACTATTTGTTTCACAATGTTACATGTAGGGATACCCATTACACCACGTACATATACGCCTTATACCATGCAACATGGACTAGGACTAAATATACTATATCCCGAAATGCATACGTACACCCGAAGCCATATTTAACTAAATTAAGTTGACTACGCCATCTTGAACTTATGGAGTGATGTCGAATGGAAATGTGAGATAGCGTAATGTAATGACCGGGATTACATTACGGTAACTCATATAGAAGTTCCGACATCGCGAAATAAGGAATTGGGGCCGAGTCAAGTAGGTTACCTGGATAGACAACGTTTAGAACACAAACCGTATAACCCCGAATGTGAGAAGAAACATATCATGTGCAAATTAATTGTTAGTATAGCTTGTAAGTAACTTGTGATCTTGACCCAACTCATCACTGCTCGACACTGTCTGTCACCACCAATCACTACTTGTCACTAATAAGACACTACTTGAACACACTCGTCATCTCATACCACTACTCAGTACTGTTTATCACTGATAACTACTACTCAATGCTGCCTCTCACTGCTAGTCACGACTGATCACTACTTCTTACTGCTTGTCATTACTAAATACTACTTACTACTACCCCTTGCTACTTGCTACTACACAATACTACTCATTACTGCTTACCACTACTAAGTACTACTCGACACTACCAACACCTTCGCGTTTTACTACTCGCTAATGTGCATCACAACTCATTTCTGATACGTCTTTAGAGGAGGAATTCCTGATAACCGCCCGCACAATGCGTAGTGATATTGTCCACTCGATTACCAACTTACCTATCATTCAACCATCCACCGTCCATGATTTTGTTTTCCAACACGAGCCTACCGACTGAAGACCATTATGCCTTATTGGGTGCATTAGAGTACATGTGCATATACTTATGATGTGAGCATGCTATACGTCACTACTATCATCACTGCTTATCACAGCCCATTGCTACTTATCGCTAATGCCACCACTCATTGCTACTAGTAATACTACCCGTTACCATATCCCTCATCATTTTGTTCCAACATACTATTCTTAAGCAACAATCATTTTCATTATATCTTCAAACATTACCAACCAACTTTGAACACATTGATGCGAACTACACTTCATTTGTCCCTGCGAGACACACCCGTCTGGGAGTTTGTACCAACCCTTTTTGATTAAATATCAGATTTTATTTGAGTTGCCATTACACCTTGTTCATTTTCGTTTTCCATGAAAATCATCATGTTCTCGCTCATCAACCATAATGTTTATATATTCTTTCAACACCGGTGCTGAGAGAAGCCTTACGCTAGGGAAGTTTGGTCGCAATATTTATAACCCTGTACCTTCCTTAGACAACGTGTACTCTATCTAACTATTAAACTGGGAAGTTTTAACCTCGTGGTTGAAACAAACTGGTTATCTGACGATACAACCGAGGCAGCTATGACCAGAAGGCTATTCGAATTCCTTTCACTGACGGTAACGGTGTACGGAGAGGAGATCAGTACTGTAACGACCCGTAATTTTCCGATCGTTCTATACTTATGAGATTAATATTTATATAAATTAAACCTTACCAACATGATAAGCAATCCAAACTGTTGAGACTTATATTTTTGAAAAGAGTTTTACACAACGTTTGACCGTCCAATTTGATCGATGATATCACGAACTATATAACACACGATAATTATACGATTATGTATATGTACATATCTATACATATTTAACATGATTTAAGGATGGTTTAACATTTTATTGTGAACTAACAACAATGAGTTATAAGTATACTTTGAGACCACTAACTTAAGTTTTCAAAACGATAACTATATGTAACGTTCTTTGACATATATACTTACAATCTTTAATGTGTTGTGATTTATGTCACCAATATGATTTAAGTGTAATGGGATTAATTTGTAACCAAAATAATCTTGATAAATATTAAACAAGTTTGGGGAAGTGTGGAGTGCACACTTGTTTGAACTTATCTTGATTATGACGGGGGTTCGGGGGCAGCGCCCCCGATAAGCGGGGTCCAAGGGGTGGCAAAACCTGACGGGGTCCAAGGGGCAGAGCCCCTGGCTGGGGTCGAGCTGCCAGGTCAGCTTGGAAATTTTTTTTTGGGCTAACATTGCTTTATTAAAAATATCTTAAAATTTTATTTTTGGCCCGGTTGGACCCAAAATAAAAGCCCGATTTTGAGCTTCTTTTACCGTATCATACCCATCATCCATACGTATTTACTATTGGTAAATACACATCAAATCAATATCCTTATCAGCTTTAGATCTGCCCTAGATAAGAGGGAATCTTATTTGTAAGCTAGCATACATTATTACTCAAAAATTCAACACAATAATTTGTCCTTGTTCCCTCAACAACCAGACTGTCCTATAAGTATCACCATTACCTTGATTTTTCATTTCATTCTTACAACCATCTTTCTCTAAAAAAAAAAAACACACTCTTAGGAACTCTAAGTGTTCTTCACAATCTCAGCAAATACTCATGAAGAACTAGCTTCATGAACAACCTATAATCATCATAAGAAAGTTTGATCAAGATTATTTTCTATCTTTTCCAGTAGCTTTATCCAAGTAACTTGAGGTAGTAACCTTATTCATAATCTTATTCGATTCATATTTATATAGCTATCTTATTTTGTGTTATAAAATTTTTAACAACAAGAACATAGTTTGAATGATTTCAAACATGTTCGCAAACTAAATAGGTCCTTCTAATTTGATTTTTAAAACACTTCAAAACCTGTAATATATCATATTATGACAAAATCGGATTAATCATATCTTGGCTAATTAACATAATATTTAATATATATTTACTTATGATTTGATTTTATATATTCCAGGACCACCCGTAAACAACACGAGAAGATTAATCATAAGACCTCATGATTGTACGCAACACGTCATCTGACAACACGGTACTTTATGTACGCAACACGTCATTTGACAACATGGTACCATGGGTCGAGATTAATTCTGATCAATACGAATACGATGGGGTCTTTATTTATTTTATTGAGCAACTAATTATGGACCATTAACAACAGACTGCTAACTACGGACTAAGAAAATATTATAAGTATTATAAGTATATATATATATATATATATATATATATATATATATATATATATATATATATATATATATATATATGTAACGATTACTTGAAAAGAAAATATGTTGATATATTATATATATGGTTAGGTTCGTGATATCTATCGGAGACCAAGTCGAG
Organism: Rutidosis leptorrhynchoides; assembly: GCF_046630445.1. NCBI lineage: Eukaryota > Viridiplantae > Streptophyta > Magnoliopsida > Asterales > Asteraceae > Rutidosis > Rutidosis leptorrhynchoides. The sequence goes on from NC_092340.1 coordinate 37,061,020, forward strand.
TTAAATACCTTCAAGGAAAAGGTGAGTATATAGTCCTACTTTTAAACTCTAAATATTTCGGGATGAGAATACATGCATTTTATGATTTACGTTATGGACACAAGTGATTAAAAATATATATTCTACGTTGAGTTGTACCACTGGCATACTTCCCTGTAACTTGGTAACTAATATTTACATGATGTATTGTAAACGCGAATCCTGTTGATAGATCTATCGGGCCTGACAACCCCAACCGGACTGGACGACCAGTATTCAACGGTTGCACAGTACTTCGTTTCGGTAACTACACTTGGTACGGTGTAGTAAGATTTCATAATAAAGGGAATATGCGACGTTGATTAAATGTTAAGTATGGTTATCAAGTGCTCAACAACTTAGAATATTTTTTATTAAAACGTTTATATATGAAATCTTGTGGTCTATATTTATAACGCTGTCGGCATTAAACCTATATCTCACCAACTTTATGTTGACGTTTTAAGCATGTTTATTCTCAGGTGATAACTAAAAGCTTCCGCTGCAACATGTTGAATTTAAGCAAGATCTTGAGTATGCATATTTGTGTCAAAAATAAAACTGCATATCGGAGGATTTGTAATGTAAAATATGTTGGAGGTCGTATTGTTATTATCACATGTAAAGTTTGTAAGTCTAAGATTATCGCTAAACGATAATCATTATTAAGTTGTTTAAACCTTGTATTTGTAATAAAAGCTATGGTTTGTATTGTAAAAACGAATGCAGTTTTTGAAAAATGTCGCATATAGAGGTCAATACCTCGCGATGAAATCATATGTTATTGTATTCGTCCTTATAGTTAAGGTCGGGTTATGACATGTGGTATCAGAGCCAGGTTTTAGAGAACCAGAGAATTTGCATTAGTGTGTCTTATCGAGTTTGTTAGGATGCATTATGAAATGTCCCGTTCTTATTGATTAAAAACGTTCCATATTAATTGATTTCGTTGCGAGGTTTTGACCTCTATATGAGACGTTTTTTCAAAGACTGCATTCATTTTTAAAACAAACCATAACCTTTATTTCATAGATAAAGGTTTTAAAAAAAAACTTTACGTAGATTATCAAATAATGATAATCTAAAATATCCTGTTTACACACGACCATTACATAATGGTTTACAATACAAATATGTTACAACAAAATAAGTTTCTTGAATGCAGTTTTTACACAATATCATACAAGCATGGACTCCAAATCTCGTCCTTATTTAAGTATGCGATAGCGTAAGCTCTTAATAATCACCTGAGAATAAACATGCTTAAAACGTCAACAAAAATGTTGGTGAGTTATAGGTTTAACCTATATATATCAAATCATAATAATAGACCACAAGATTTCATATTTCAATACACATCCCATACATAGAGATAAAAATCATTCATATGGTGAACACCTGGTAACCGACATTAACAAGATGCATATATAAGAATATCCCCATCATTCCGGGACACCCTTCGGATATGATATAAATTTCGAAGTACTAAAGCATCTGGTACTTTGGATGGGGCTTGTTAGGCCCAATAGATCTATCTTTAGGATTCGCGTCAATTAGGATGTCTGTTCCCTAATTCTTAGATTACCAGACTTAATAAAAAGGGGCATATTCGATTTCGATAATTCAACCATAGAATGTAGTTTCACGTACTTGTGTCTATTTTGTAAATCATTTATAAAACCTGCATGTATTCTCATCCCAAAAATATTAGATTTTAAAAGTGGGACTATAACTCACTTTCACAGATTTTTACTTCGTCGGGAAGTAAGACTTGGCCACTGGTTGATTCACGAACCTATAACAATATATACATATATATCAAAGTATGTTCAAAATATATTTACAACACTTTTAATATATTTTGATGTTTTAAGTTTATTAAATCAGCTGTCCTCGTTAGTAACCTACAACTAGTTGTCCACAGTTAGATGTACAGAAATAAATCGATAAATATTATCTTGAATCAATCCACGACCCAGTGTATACGTATCTCAGTATTGATCACAACTCAAACTATATATATTTTGGAATCAACCTCAACCCTGTATAGCTAACTCCAACATTCACATATAGAGTGTCTATGGTTGTTCCGAAATATATATAGATGTGTCGACATGATAGGTCGAAACATTGTATACGTGTCTATGGTATCTCAAGATTACATAATATACAATACAAGTTGATTAAGTTATGGTTGGAATAGATTTGTTACCAATTTTCACGTAGCTAAAATGAGAAAAATTATCCAATCTTGTTTTACCCATAACTTCTTCATTTTAAATCCGTTTTGAGTGAATCAAATTGCTATGGTTTCATATTGAACTCTATTTTATGAATCTAAACAGAAAAAGTATAGGTTTATAGTCGGAAAAATAAGTTACAAGTCGTTTTTGTAAAGGTAGTCATTTCAGTCGAAAGAACGACGTCTAGATGACCATTTTAGAAAACATACTTCCACTTTGAGTTTAACCATAATTTTTGGATATAGTTTCATGTTCATAATAAAAATTATTTTCTCAGAATAACAACTTTTAAATCAAAGTTTATCATAGTTTTTAATTAACTAACCCAAAACAGCCCGCGGTGTTACTACGACGGCGTAAATCCGGTTTTACGGTGTTTTTCGTGTTTCCAGGTTTTAAATCATTAAGTTAGCATATCATATAGATATAGAACATGTGTTTAGTTGATTTTAAAAGTCAGGTTAGAAGGATTAACTTTTGTTTGCGAACAAGTTTAGAATTAACTAAACTATGTTCTAGTGATTACAAGTTTAAACCTTCGAATAAGATAGCTTTATATGTATGAATCGAATGATGTTATGAACATCATTACTACCTTAAGTTCCTTGGATAAACCTACTGGAAAAGAGAAAAATGGATCTAGCTTCAACGGATCCTTGGATGGCTCGAAGTTCTTGAAGCAGAATCATGACACGAAAACAAGTTCAAGTAAGATCATCACTTGAAATAAGATTGTTATAGTTATAGAAATTGAACCAAAGTTTGAATATGATTATTACCTTGTATTAGAATGATAACCTACTGTAATAAACAAAGATTTCTTGAGGTTGGATGATCACCTTACAAGATTGGAAGTGAGCTAGCAAACTTGAAAGTATTCTTGATTTTTTGTAACTAGAACTTGTAGAATTTATGAAGAACACTTAGAACTTGAAGATAGAACTTGAGAGAGATCAATTAGATGAAGAAAATTGAAGAATGAAAGTGTTTGTAGGTGTTTTTGGTCGTTGGTGTATGGATTAGATATAAAGGATATGTAATTTTGTTTTCATGTAAATAAGTCATGAATGATTACTCATATTTTTGTTATTTTATGAGATATTTCATTCTAGTTGCCAAATGATGGTTCCCACATGTGTTAGGTGACTCACATGGGCTGCTAAGAGCTGATCATTGGAGTGTATATACCAATAGTACATACATCTAAAAGCTGTGTATTGTACGAGTACGAATACGGGTGCATACGAGTAGAATTGTTGATGAAACTGAACGAGGATGTAATTGTAAGCATTTTTGTTAAGTAGAAGTATTTTGATAAGTGTATTGAAGTCTTTCAAAAGTGTATAAATACATATTAAAACACTACATGTATATACATTTTAACTGAGTCGTTAAGTCATCGTTAGTCGTTACATGTAAGTGTTGTTTTGAAACCTTTATGTTAACGATCTTGTTAAATGTAGTTAACCCAATGTTTATAATATCAAATGAGATTTTAAATTATTATATTATCATGATATTATCATGTATGAATATCTCTTAATATGATATATATACATTAAATGTCTTTACAACGATAATCGTTACATATATGTCTCGTTTAAAAATCATTAAGTTAGTAGTCTTGTTTTTACATATGTAGTTCATTGTTAATATACTTAATGATATGTTTACTTATCATAGTATCATGTTAACTATATATATATACATATATATGTCATCATATAGTTTTTACAAGTTTTAACGTTCGTGAATCACCGGTCAACTTGGGTGGTCAATTGTCTATATGAAACATATTTCAATTAATCAAGTCTTAACAAGTTTGATTGCTTAACATGTTGGAAACATTTAATCATGTAAATATCAATCTCAATTAATATATATATACATGAAAAAGTTCGGGTCACTACAGTACCTACCCGTTAAATAAATTTCGTCCCGAAATTTTTAGCTGTTGAAGGTGTTGACGAATCTTCTGGAAATAGATGCGGGTATTTCTTCTTCATCTAATCTTCATGCTCCCAGGTGAACTCGGGTCCTCTACGAGCATTCCATCGAACCTTAACAATTGTTATCTTGTTTTGCTTAAGTCTTTTAACCTCACGATCCATTATTTCGACGGGTTCTTCGATGAATTGAAGTTTTTCGTTGATTTGGATTTCATCTAACGGAATAGTGAGATCTTCTTTAGCAAAACATTTCTTCAAATTCGAGACGTGGAAAGTGTTATGTACAGCCGCGAGTTGTTGAGGTAACTCAAGTCGGTAAGCTACTGGTCCGACACGATCAATAATCTTGAATGGTCCAATATACCTTGGATTTAATTTCCCTCGTTTACCAAATCGAACAACGCCTTTCCAAGGTGCAACTTTAAGCATGACCATCTCTCCAATTTCAAATTATATATCTTTTCTTTTAATGTCAGCGTAGCTCTTTTGTCGACTTTGGGCGGTTTTCAACCGTTGTTGAATTTGGATGATCTTCTCGGTAGTTTCTTGTATAATTTTCGGACCCGTAATCTGTCTATCCCCCACTTCACTCCAACAAATCGGAGACCTGCACTTTATACCATAAAGTGCTTCAAACGGCGCCATCTCAATGCTTGAATGGTAGCTGTTGTTGTAGGAAAATTCTGCTAACGGTAGATGTCGATCCCAACTGTTTCCGAAATCAATAACACATGCTCGTAGCATGTCTTCAAGCGTTTGTATCGTCCTTTCGCTCTGCCCATCAGTTTGTGGATGATAGGCAGTACTCATGTCTAGAAGAGTTCCTAATGCTTGCTGTAATGTCTGCCAGAATCTTGAAATAAATCTGCCATCCCTATCAGAGATAATAGAGATTGGTATTCCATGTCTGGAGACGACTTCCTTCAAATACAGTCGTGCTAACTTCTCCATCTTGTCATCTTCTCTTATTGGCAGGAAGTGTGCTGATTTGGTGAGACGATCAACTATTACCCAAATAGTATCAAAACCACTTGCAGTCCTTGGCAATTTAGTGATGAAATCCATGGTAATGTTTTCCCATTTCCATTCTGGGATTTCGGGTTGTTGAAGTAGACCTGATAGTTTCTGATGCTCAGCTTTGACCTTAGAACACGTCAAACATTCTCCTACATATTTAGCAACATCGGCTTTCATACCCGGCCACCAAAAATGTTTCTTGAGATCCTTGTACATCTTCCCCGTTCCAGGATGTATTGAGTATCTGGTTTTATGAGCTTCTCTAAGTACCATTTCTCTCATATCTCCAAATTTTGGTACCCAAATCCTTTCAGCCCTATACCGGGTTCCGTCTTCCCGAATATTAAGATGCTTCTCCGATCCTTTGGGTATTTCATCCTTTAAATTTCCCTCTTTTAAAACTCCTTGTTGCGCCTCCTTTATTTGAGTAGTAAGGTTATTATGAATCATTATATTCATAGATTTTACTCGAATGGGTTCTCTATCCTTCCTGCTCAAGGCATCGGCTACCACATTTGCCTTCCCCGGGTGGTAACGAATCTCAAAGTCGTAATCATTCAACAATTCAATCCACCTACGTTGCCTCATATTCAGTTGTTTCTGATTAAATATGTGTTGAATACTTTTGTGGTCGGTATATATAATACTTTTGACCCCATACAAGTAGTGCCTCCAAGTCTTTAATGCAAAAACAACCGCGCCTAATTCCAAATCATGCGTCGTATAATTTTGTTCGTGAATCTTCAATTGTCTAGACGCATAAGCAATCACCTTCGTTCGTTGCATTAATACACAACCGAGACCTTGCTTTGATGCATCACAATAAATCACAAAATCATCATTCCCTTCAGGCAATGACAATATAGGTGCCGTAGTTAGATTTTTCTTCAATAACTGAAACGCTTTCTCTTGTTCATCATTCCATTCAAATTTCTTCCCTTTATGCGTTAATGCAGTCAAGGGTTTTGCTATTCTGGAAAAGTCTTGGATGAACCTTCTGTAGTAACCAGCTAGTCCTAAAAACTGGCGTATGTGTTTCGGAGTTTTCGGGGTTTCCCACTTTTCAACAGTTTCTATCTTTGCCGGATCCACCTTAATACCTTCTTTGTTCACTATGTGACCGAGGAATTGAACTTCTTCCAACCAAAATGCACACTTTGAAAACTTAGCGTACAATTCTTCCTTCCTCAATACTTCTAACACCTTTCTCAAATGTTCACCGTGTTCTTGGTCATTCTTTGAGTAAATAAGTATGTCATCAATGAAAACAATGACAAATTTGTCAAGGTATGATCCACACACTCGGTTCATAAGGTCCATGAACACAGCTGGTGCATTAGTTAAACCAAACGGCATGACCATAAACTCGTAATGACCGTAACGTGTTCTGAAAGTAGTCTTTGGAATATCATCTTCTTTCACCCGCATTTGATGATACCCGGAACGTAAGTCAATCTTTGAATAAACAGACGAGCCTTGTAGTTGATCAAATACGTCGTCGATTCTCGATAGTGGGTAGCGGTTCTTGATGGTAAGTTTGTTCAACTCTCGGTAGTCGATACACAACCTGAATGTACCATCTTTCTTCTTGACAAACAAAACAGGAGCTCCCCACGGTGATGTGCTTGGTCGAATGAAACCACGCTCTAAAAGTTCTTGTAATTGGCTTTGCAGTTCTTTCATCTCGCTGGGTGCGAGTCTGTAAGGAGCACGAGCTATTGGTGCAGCTCCTGGTACAAGATCTATTTGAAATTCAACGGATCGATGTGGGGGTAATCCCGGTAATTCTTTCGGAAATACATCGGGAAATTCTTTTGCAATGGGAACATCATTGATGCTCTTTTCTTCAGTTTGTACTTTCTCGACGTGTGCTAGAATAGCATAGCAACCTTTTCTTATTAGTTTTTGTGGCTTCAAATTACTAATAAGATGTAGCTTCGTGTTGCCCTTTTCTCCGTACACCATTAAGGGTTTTCCTTTTTCTCGTATAATGCGAATTGCATTTTTCTAACAAACGATCTCTGCTTTCACTTCTTTCAACCAGTCCATACCGATTATCACATCAAAACTCCCTAACTCTACTGGTATCAAATCAATCTTAAATGTTTCGCTAACCAGTTTAATTTCTCGATTCCGACATATATTATCTGCTGAAATTAATTTACCATTTGCTATTTCGAGTAAAAATTTACTATCCAAAGGCGTCAATGGACAACTTAATTTAGCATAAAAATCTCTACTCATATAGCTTCTATCCGTACCCGAATCAAATAAAACGTAAGCAGATTTATTGTCAATAAGAAACGTACCCGTAACAAGCTCCGGGTCTTCCTATGCCTCTGTCGCATTAATATTGAAAACTCTTCCGCGGCCTTGTCCATTCGTGTTCTCCTGGTTCGGGCAATTTCTAATAATGTGGCCCGGTTTTCCACATTTATAACAAACTACATTGGCATAACTTGCTCCGACACTACTTGCTCCGCCATTACTCGTTCCGACACCATTTGTTCCTTTCGTTCTATTAACCCCTGGTCCGTAGAGCTCACACTTCACCGCGCTATGACCATTTCTTTTACACTTGTTGCAAAATTTGGTGCAGAACCCCGAGTGATACTTTTCACACCTTTGGCATAGCTGCTTCTGATTGTTGTTGTTGTTGTTATTGCGGTTATTATTGTTGTTGGGATGATTGTTGTAGTTGCTGTTGTTGTTGTTGTTGTTGTTGTTGTTGGGCCGTTTGTTGTAGTTGCGATTGATGTTGCGATTGTTGGGATAATTGTTGCGATTATTGTTGTAATTGCTGTTGTTGTTGTATTGGTGATTCTTATCACCGTTTTCCTCCCACTTTCTTTTGACTTGTTTCACATTGGCCTCTTCAGCAGTCTGTTCTTTAATTCTTTCTTCAATCTGGTTCACTAGTTTGTGAGCCATTCTACATGCCTGTTGTATGGAGGCGGGCTCGTGTGAAATTATATCTTCTTGGATTCTTTCCGGTAATCCTTTCACAAACACGTCTATCTTCTCTTCCTCATCTTCGAATGCTCCCGGACACAATAGGTACAATTCTGTGAATCGTCTTTCGTACGTGGTAATATCAAATCCTTGGGTTCGTAACCCTCTAAGTTCTGTCTTGAGCTTATTGACCTCGGTTCTGGGACGGTACTTCTCGTTCATCAAGTGCTTGAATGCTGATCACGGTAGTGCGTACGCATCGTCTTGTCCCACTTGCTCTAGATAGGTATTCCACCATGTTAACGCAGAACCTGTGAAGGTATGCGTAGCGTACTTTACTTTGTCCTCTTCAGTACACTTACTTATGGCAAACACCGATTCGACCTTCTCGGTCCACCGTTTCAATCCGATCGGTCCTTCGGTTCCATCAAATTCCAAAGGTTTGCAGGCAGTGAATTCTTTGTAGGTGCATCCTACACGATTTCCTGTACTACTAGATCCTAGGTTATTGTTGGTATGTAGCGCAGCCTTTACTGCGGCTATGTTTGAAGCTAGAAAAGTACGGAATTCCTCTTCATTCATATTCACGGTGTGTCGAGTAGTCGGTGCCATTTCCTTCAAAATAGTCAAATGGAACAAGTTAATCATACAGAATATTAAGATTAGTTAATAGTATTTCGTAGCATAATATGAACTCATTTATAAAAGCTTTTTCTTCATATTAGCGTTTTATAAATTTAAATTCGGGTAGTACCTACCCGTTAAGTTCATACTTAGTAGCTAATATACAATTCAACTACTACAATTCTATATGAAAAACTGATTATAATAATATTTCGCGTTCAAACTTTTACACAATATTTTACAAACTTACAATACCACTTATTTTACATATAGCATGAAATATAGCACACAATAAATTTGATACAAGATGGTTGTGAAGATAATTCTAGCTAGTACACAAGTCGTTCAGCAAAGGCAATAAAGACACGTAATTCATACGTCCAGAAACAAGTCATGCATTCTGGTTTTACTAGGATTACTTCCCATCCTTGGTCTTGTGGAACATAACCGTTATGGCCGTTGATAAGACAGCGTGTTGTAACGTCGTCAAAGGGACGAGGGTTACGTAATGTCCAACAGTCCCGTAACAATCTAAAAACCTCATTTCTTACCCCAATTACTGACTCCGTCACTTGTGGGAACGTTTTGTTTAATAGTTGTAGCCCGATGTTCTTGTTCTCACTTTGGTGAGAAGCGAACATTACTAATCCGTAAGCATAACATGCTTCTTTATGTTGCATGTTAGCCGCTTTTTCTAAATCACGAAGTCCAATATTCGGATATATTGAGTCAAAATAATTTCTTAACCCATTGCGTAAAATAGCATTTGGGTTCCCCGCAATATATGCGTCAAAGTAAACACATCGTAACTTATGGATTTCCCAATGTGATATCCCCCATCTTTCGAACGAAAGCCTTTTATAAACCAAGGCATTCTTGGAATGTTCTTCGAATGTCTTACAAACTGATCTCGCCTTAAATAGTTGTGCCGAAGAATTCTGACCGACTCTAGACAAGATTTCATCAATCATGTCTCCGGGTAGGTCTCTTAAAATATTGGGTTGTCTATCCATTTTGTGTTTTTATACTGTAAAATAGACAAGAGTTAGATTCATAAAAAAAAATACTTATTAATACAAGCAATTTTTACATATATCATAAAGCATAAGCACACTATATTACTTATATTACACCACACGAATACAACTATCTTATTCCGACTCGCTTGTTTCTTCTTCTTCGGTTTTGGTTCGTTTTGCCAAGTTTATAGGGATATATGATGTTCCCCTAATACGAGCCGTCGTTATCCACATTGGTTTAGAAAAACCTGGTGGTTTAGAGGTTCCCGGGTCATTGTTACAACTTAAGGACTTCGGGGGTTGACGATACATATAAAGTTCATCGGGGTTAGAATTAGATTTCTCTATTTTTATGCCATTTCCCTTATTATTTTCTTTTGCCTTTTTAAATTCAGTTGGGGTAATTTCTATAACATCATCGGAATTCTCGTCGGAATCCGATTCATCGGAGAATTGGTAATCCTCCCAATATTTTGCTTCCTTGTCGGAAACACCATTGACCATAATTAACCTTGGTCGGTTGGTTGAGGATTTTCTTTTACTTAACCGTTTTATTATTTCCCCCACCGGTTCTATTTCTTCATCCGGTTCCCATTCTTCTTCCGGTTCCGATTCTTCTTCCGGTTCCGACTCTTCTTTCGGTTCCTCTTCGGGAACTTGTGAATCAGTCCACGAATCATTCCAATTTACATTTGACTCTTCATTATTATTAGGTGAGTCAATGGGACTTGTTCTAGAGGTAGACATCTATCACATAATATCAAACGCGTTAAGAGATTAATATATCACATAATATTCACATGTTAAAAATATATAGTTTCCAACAAAATTTGTTAAGCAATCATTTTTCAAGTAAACACGGTCGAAGTCCAGACTCACTAATGCATCCTAACAAACTCGATAAGACACACTAATGCAAAATTCTGGTTCTCTAAGACCAACGCTCGGATACCAACTGAAATGTCCCGTTCTTATTGATTAAAAACGTTCCATATTAATTGATTTCGTTGCGAGGTTTTGACCTCTATATGAGACGTTTTTTCAAAGACTGCATTCATTTTTAAAACAAACCATAACCTTTATTTCATAGATAAAGGTTTTAAAAAAAAACTTTACGTAGATTATCAAATAATGATAATCTAAAATATCCTGTTTACACACGACCATTACATAATGGTTTACAATACAAATATGTTACATCGAAATCAGTTTCTTGAATGCAGTTTTTACACAATATCATACAAACATGGACTCCAAATCTTGTCCTTATTTTAGTATGCAACAGCGGAAGCTCTTAGTATTCACCTGAGAATAAACATGCTTTAAACGTCAACAAAAATGTTGGTGAGTTATAGGTTTAACCTATATATATCAAATCGTAACAATAGACCACAAGATTTCATATTTCAATACACATCCCATACATAGAGATAAAAATCATTCATATGGTGAATACCTGGTAACCGACATTAACAAGATGCATATATAAGAATATCCCCATCATTCCGGGACACCCTTCGGATATGATATAAATTTCGAAGTACTAAAGCATCCGGTACTTTGGATGGGGCTTGTTAGGCCCAATAGATCTATCTTTAGGATTCGCGTCAATTAAGGTGTCTGTTCCCTAATTCTTAGATTACCAGACTTAATAAAAAGGGGCATATTCGATTTCGATAATTCAACCATAGAATGTAGTTTCACGTACTTGTGTCTATTTTGTAAATCATTTATAAAACCTGCATGTATTCTCATCTCAAAAATATTAGATTTTAAAAGTGGGACTATAACTCACTTTCACAGATTTTTACTTCGTCAGGAAGTAAGACTTGGCCACTGGTTGATTCACGAACCTATAACAATATATACATATATATCAAAGTATGTTCAAAATATATTTACAACACTTTTAATATATTTTGATGTTTTAAGTTTATTAAATCAGCTGTCCTCGTTAGTAACCTACAACTAGTTGTCCACAGTTAGAAGGACAGAAATAAATCGATAAATATTATCTTGAATCAATCCACGACCCAGTGTATACGTATCTCAGTATTGATCACAACTCAAACTATATATATTTTGGAATCGACCTCAACCCTGTATAGCTAACTCCAACATTCACATATAGAGTGTCTATGGTTGTTCCGAAATATATATAGATGTGTCGACATGATAGGTCGAAACATTGTATACGTGTCTATGGTATCTCAAGATTACATAATATACAATACAAGTTGATTAAGTTATGGTTGGAATAGATTTGTTACCAATTTTCACGTAGCTAAAATGAGAAAAATTATCCAATCTTGTTTTACCCATAACTTCTTCATTTTAAATCCGTTTTGAGTGAATCAAATTGCTATGGTTTCATATTGAACTCTATTTTATGAATCTAAACAGAAAAAGTATAGGTTTATAGTGAGAAAAATAAGTTACAAGTCGTTTTTGTAAAGGTAGTCATTTCAGTCGAAAGAACGACGTCTAGATGACCATTTTAGAAAACATACTTCCACTTTGAGTTTAACCATAATTTTTGGATATAGTTTCATGTTCATAATAAAAATCATTTTCTCAGAATAACAACTTTTAAATCAAAGTTTATCATAGTTTTTAATTAACTAACCCAAAACAGCCCGCGGTGTTACTACGACGGCGTAAATCCGGTTTTACGGTGTTTTTCGTGTTTCCAGGTTTTAAATCATTAAGTTAGCATATCATATAGATATAGAACATGTTTTTAGTTGATTTTAAAAGTCAGGTTAGAAGGATTAACTTTTGTTTGCGAACAAGTTTAGAATTAACTAAACTATGTTCTAGTGATTACAAGTTTAAACCTTCGAATAAGATAGCTTTATATGTATGAATTGAATGATGTTATGAACATCATTACTACCTTAAGTTCCTTGGATAAACCTACTAGAAAAGAGAAAAATGGATCTAGCTTCAACGGATCCTTGGATGGCTCGAAGTTCTTGAAGCAGAATCATGACACGAAAACAAGTTCAAGTAAGATCATCACTTGAAATAAGATTGTTATAGTTATAGAAATTGAACCAAAGTTTGAATATGATTATTACCTTGTATTAGAATGATAACCTACTGTAAGAAACAAAGATTTCTTGAGGATGGATGATCACCTTACAAGATTGGAAGTGAGCTAGCAAACTTGAAAGTATTCTTGATTTTTTGTAACTAGAACTTGTAGAATTTATGAAGAACACTTAGAACTTGAAGATAGAACTTGAGAGAGATCAATTAGATGAATAAAATTGAATAATGAAAGTGTTTATAGGTGTTTTTGGTCGTTGGTGTATGGATTAGATATAAAGGATATGTAATTTTGTTTTCATGTAAATAAGTCATGAATGATTACTCATATTTTTGTTATTTTATGAGATATTTCATGCTAGTTGCCAAATGATGGTTCCCACATGCGTTAGGTGACTCACATGGGCTGCTAAGAGCTGATCATTGGAGTGTATATACCAATAGTACATACATCTAAAAGCTGTGTATTGTACGAGTACGAATACGGGTGCATACGAGTAGAATTGTTGATGAAACTGAACGAGGATGTAATTGTAAGCATTTTTGTTAAGTAGAAGTATTTTGATAAGTGTATTGAAGTATTTCGAAAGTGTATAAATACATATTAAAACACTACATGTATATACATTTTAACTGAGTCGTTAAGTCATCGTTAGTCGTTACATGTAAGTGTTGTTTTGAAACCTTTAGGTTAACGATCTTGTTAAATGTTGTTAACCCAATGTTTATAATATCAAATGAGATTTTAAATTATTATATTATCATGATATTATCATGTATGAATATCTCTTAATATGATATATATACATTAAATGTCTTTACAACGATAATCGTTACATATATGTCTCGTTTAAAAATCATTAAGTTAGTAGTCTTGTTTTTACATATGTAGTTCATTGTTAATATACTTAATGATATGTTTACTTATCATAGTATCATGTTAACTATATATATATACATATATATGTCATCATATAGTTTTTACAAGTTTTAACGTTCGTGAATCACCGGTCAACTTGGGTGGTCAATTGTCTATATGAAACATATTTCAATTAATCAAGTCTTAACAAGTTTGATTGCTTAACATGTTGGAAACATTTAATCATGTAAATATCAATCTAAATTAATATATATATACATGAAAAAGTTCGGGTCACTACACATTAGTGAGTCTGAACTTTGACCGTGTTTGATTTCGAAAACTATTGCTTATCCTTGTTGGTTAAAAATTAATATGTAAATATTATGTAGTATTAACGTGCTAGTTGTTATGTGATAGATGTCTGGCTTAGAACTTATTATCACATTCAGCGACTCCGAACCAGACTCTTCAGATGGTGTTCCAGTCATTAATCTATCCGATGATGAAAACGACACCTTTGGGGAAGACTCACAAGTTCCGGATGAATCAATTGAAGAGGAACCGGAAAGTGATCCTGAGGAGGAAGAAATACAGGAAATTACGAAAGACAAGTTCGAACGAGGAAAGAAACGAAAGGCTACTGAAATGGAAAATCTAAATCCCGAGTCTAGAGAGGATTTTGTGGAACCAACTCCACCAGATACTTCCACACCTATTCCCGCTATTCCTATTAGTTCTATCCCGACATCCAGTTCTTCGGTTCCTCAGCCAAAACGTAGGGAGACAACCAGGATAACCTTTAAGCGATTTCTTTGAACACAAACGCTTTGGGGTTAAATGATGCGCTGTTGTTTTAAACCATGGGATTATATAATGTTTTGTATAATATTACTAGTGTGGTTTGCTTAATGTTTGATGTAAGATAAGCATATGTAGAATAGTGAAGTGTGAAATGCAATAATTTTCCATGGTTAAGTATTATTTGGGTGGTAGTAATTGATTTTCGTACTAAGCTATTAAGTATGAACTTTAACGGGTAGGTACTACCCTAGATATAATTATAAAATGCTAATAAGAAGAAAAGGCTTTTATAATAATAACTGGTTCATATTATTAATAAGCTACGATGTACTGTAAATACATACTACATCTATAATATTCCATGTGAATAATTATTTTTTCATTCTTATTGAAGATTATGGCGCGATTGAACCGAATGACGGAACAAGAAATCCAGGAACTCATCAATCAGCGAGTGAACGACATAATGTTATGGGTCGAGGCTGCAAGAGGT
This sequence comes from Rutidosis leptorrhynchoides, assembly GCF_046630445.1. NCBI lineage: Eukaryota > Viridiplantae > Streptophyta > Magnoliopsida > Asterales > Asteraceae > Rutidosis > Rutidosis leptorrhynchoides. Next base: position 37,076,049 of record NC_092340.1, read on the forward strand.
GCTGCAGTTAACCCAAATCCTCGTGTGAGGTGCACTTACAAAACTTTTCAAGGTTGCAAGCCCTCATCATTCAGTGGAACAGAAGGACCGGTCGGTTTAACCCAGTGGATCGAAAAGATTGAGTCTGTGTTTAAAATCAGTGGTTGTATTGAGAAGGACATGACCAAGTATGCATCGTGCACCCTACAAGATAGTGCACTCACGTGGTGGAAAAACTATGTGAAGGCCGTAGGAGGAGATGTAGCTTATGATACTCCTTGGGAAGAATTCAAAACAATGCTAATCAACGAATATTGTCCAAGGAACGAGGTTAGGAAGTTGGAAGCTGAATTACGAAGCCTGAAAGCTGTTGGTACTGAACTCACTAACTACAATCAGCGATTCATGGAATTAGCTTTGCTATGTCTCGAATTGGTACCAACCGAAGAACGGAAGATTGAACTGTACAAAGACGGTTTGCCTAAAAAGGTCAAGGCAAATGTTACAGCATCCAAACCCAAGACTATTCATGAAGCTATCACCATGGCGAATGAATTGATGGACCAGATTATTCTGGATAAGAACACCGATGTCAAGACATCGGGAAACAAAAGAAAGTGGGAAGGTAATCATCAACAATCCAACAAGAAACAAGAAACCACGCAAGGTGCGGGTAGCGGTTCAAACTCAGGTTACAAAGGACGAAATCCTTTATGTAACAGATGCCACAAACATCACTCTAGTTATTGTAATGTGGTGTGCAACAATTGTAATCGAAAAGGTCATCTTGCTGAAGATTGTAGGGTTCCTGCTACAAATACAAACGGTACCAAGACTCCTGCCACCAATGCAAATAGAACTGCCTTGGCCACTGTTACTTGTTATGGGTGTGGGAAACAGGGTCATTATAAGAGCCAGTGTCTGAATCCAGAGAAGAATAATGGATCTGCACGTGGAAGAGCATTTGTTATTAATGCTAGAGAGGCGTGTGAAGACCCGGAGCTTGTTACGGGTACGTTTACCATTAATAACTTATCCGCATCTATTATATTTGATACTGGTGCCGATAGAAGTTACGTGAGTAGAGACTTTTACGCTAAATTGAATTGTTCATCATTACCTCTAGATGCTAAGTACATGATTGAGTTAGCTAATGGTAAACTAATTAAAGCCGATAAAATTTGCCGTGATTGTAAAATAAATTTAGCCGGAGAAACATTTAAGATTGATTTGATACCCGTAGAATTAGGAAGTTTTGATGTAATAGTCGGCATGGACTGGATGTCCAAAATAGGAGCTGAAGTTGTGTGCGCCAAGAAGGCAATTCGCATTCCTCGTAAGGATAAAACGCCAGTAATGATTTATGGAGAGAAGGGTAACTCAAAGCTAAAACTCATTAGTTATTTGAAAGCTCAAAAGTGCTTGAAGAAAGGGTGCTATGCTATCTTAGCATATGTTAATAAAGTCGAAACGAAGGAAAAAGTGAAGAGCATCAACGACGTGCCTGTGGCAAGAGATTTTCCTGAAGTATTTCCGGAAGAGTTACCAGGATTACCTCCATTTAGATCTTTAGAATTTCAAATAGATCTAGTACCGGGAGCTGCACCAGTGGCTCGTGCTCCATATAGACTTGCACTATCTGAGATGAAAGAGTTACAAAGCCAGTTACAAGAATTACTGGACCGTGGTTTCATTCGATCGAGCACTTCACCGTGGGGACCTCCGATTTTATTCGTCAAGAAGAAAGACGGATCTTTCCGAATGTGTATAGATTATCGTGAATTAAATAAGTTAACTATCAAGAATCGGTATCCACTACCGAGAGTTGATGACTTATTTGATCAATTGCAAGGATCATGTGTTTACTCAAAAATCGACCTAAGGTCGGGCTATCATCAACTACGCGTCAAAGAAGAAGATATTCTGAAAACTGCTTTTCGGACACGCTACGGTCATTATGAATTTTTGGTCATGCCGTTTGGATTAACGAATGCGCCAGCTGTATTCATGGACCTCATGAATCGAGTTTGTAGTCCGTATTTAGATAAGTTTGTTATCGTTTTCATTGACGATATTCTTATCTATTCCAAGAGTGAGCAAGAGCATGAGCAGCATTTAAGATTGGTATTAGAATTGTTAAGAAAAGAACAATTATACGCCAAATTTTCTAAGTGTGCGTTTTGGTTGAAAGAAGTGCAATTTCTTGGCCATGTTGTTAGTAGCAAAGGAATTTAGGTTGACCCAGCTAAAATTGAGGCCATTGAAAAATGGGAGACTCCTAAGATACCAACGCAGATACGCCAATTTTTGGGTTTAGCTGGTTATTATAGAAGGTTTATTCAAGATTTTTCCCGAATAGCTAAACCATTAACAGCGTTAACACAAAAAGGGAAGAAGTACGAATGGACTTCTGAGCAGGAGAGTGCATTTCAATTACTGAAGAAGAAGTTGACTACAGCACCTATTTTATCGTTACCTGAAGGGAACGATGATTTTGAGATATATTGTGACGCTTCATGACAAGGTTTTAGTTGCGTCCTTATGCAACAGAAGAAAGTTATAGCATACGCATCCCGACAATTGAAGATTCATGAGCGGAATTATACGACACATGATTTAGAACTGGGAGCAGTAGTATTTGCATTGAAGATATGGAGACACTACTTATATGGGGTTAAATGCACTGTGTTTACCGATCATAAAAGCCTTCAACATATCTTCGATCAGAAACAGCTGAACATGAGGCAACGTAGGTGGGTCGAGCTGATAAACGACTATGATTGTGAGATTCGCTATCATCCTGGGAAAGCGAATGTAGTGGCCGACGCTCTAAGCAGAAAGGAACGGGAACCAATTCGAGTACGAGCAATGAACATAAAAATTCGCATGAATCTCAACTCACAAATTAAAGAGGCTCAACGAGAAGCTCTTACTAAAGAAAACATAGGAAATGAAATAATGAAGAAGTATGGGAAACAACTCGTTATACGGGAAGATGGAATTCGATATTTTGCAAACCGTATTTGGGTACCAAAGTTGGGTGGATTAAGGAAGTTGATATTGAATGAGGCACATAAGACAAGATACTCGATACATCCTGGAGTTGGAAAGATGTATCAAGATCTTAAGACGCATTATTGGTGGCCTAATTTGAAGACAGACGTTGCAACATATGTTGGGGAATGTTTAACTTGTTCCAAAGTCAAAGCAGAACACCAGAAGCTATCAGGATTACTTCAACAACCAGAAATCCCAGAATGGAAATGGGACGGTATTACTATGGATTTCATCACAAAATTACCTAAGACTGCCTGGGGTTATGACACCATTTGGGTAATAGTTGATCGTCTCACCAAATCTGCACATTTCTTGCCTATAAAGGAAACGGATAGAATGGAGAAACTATTACGATTATACATAAAGGAAATTATTTCAAGGCATGGAATACCTATTTCCATTATATCCGATCGTGATAGTAGATTTACATCAAAGTTTTGGCAATCACTATAGGAGGCCCTGGGAACTCGTTTGGATATGAGCACCGCATATCATCCACAAACTGACGGGCAGAGTGAAAGAACAATTCAGACTCTTGAAGACATGCTCAGGGCATGTGTGATCGATTTTGGAAACGGATGGGATAAATATCTACCATTAGCAGAATTCTCGTATAATAACAGTTATCATGCGAGCATTAAAGCTTCACCATTTGAAGCACTGTATGGAAGGAAGTGTAGATCCCCTATCTGTTGGAATGAAGTAGGAGATTGACAATTAACTGGTCCCGAGATCATACACGAAACGACTGAGAAGATAGTACAAATCAAGGAGAGATTGAAAACAGCCCGTAGTCGCCAAAAGAGCTACGCCGATGTCCGAAGGAAACCATTAGAGTTTCAGATCAGTGACATGGTTATGTTAAAGGTGTCACCTTGGAAAGGTGTAATACGTTTTGGAAAAAGAGGTAAACTGAACCCAAGGTATGTAGGCCCGTTCAAGATCATCGAACGCATTGGACCGGTAGCTTATTGACTCGAATTACCACAACAACTCGCCGGAGTACATAATACATTTCACGTTTCAAACCTTAAGAAGTGTCTTGCAAAGGAAGACCTCACCATTCCTCTTGAAGAAATCCAAGTCGACGAGAAACTACAATTCATAGAAGAACCGGTCGAAATCATGGATCGTGAAGTTAAACAACTCAAACAGAGCAACATACCAATCGTTAAGGTTCGTTGGAATGCTCGAAGGGGTCCCGAGTTTACTTGGGAATAAGAGGATCAGATGAAACAAAAGTCCCCACATTTGTTTCCCGAGAACGCAAAATAGGTACAATTTTAAAATTTCGGGACGAAATTTATTTAACGGGTAGGTACTGTAACGACCCGGAATTTTCCGATCGTTCTATACTTATGAGATTAATAGTTACATAAATTAAACCTTACCAACATGATAAGCAATCCAAACTGTTGAGACTTATATTTTTGAAAAGAGTTTTACACAACGTTTGACCGTCCAATTTGACCGATGATATCACGAACTATATAACACACGATAATTATACGATTATGTATATGTACATATCTATACATATTTAACATGATTTAAGGATGGTTTAACATTTCATTGTGAACTAACAACAATGAGTTATAAGTATACTTTGAGACCACTAACTTAAGTTTTCAAAACGATAACTATATGTAACGTTCTTTGACATATATACTTACAATCTTTAATGTGTTGTGATTTATGTCACCAATATGATTTAAGTGTAATGGGATTAATTTGTAACCAAAATAATCTTGATAAATATTAAACAAGTTTGGGGAAGTGTGGAGTGCACACTTGTTTGAACTTATCTTGATTATGACGAGAGTTCGGGGGCAGCGCCCCCGATAAACGGGGTCCAAGGGGTGGCAACCCCTGGCGGGGTCCAAGGGGCAGAGCCCCTGGCTGGGGTCGAGCTGCCAGGTCAGCTTGGAAATTTTTTTTGGGCTAACATTGCTTTATTAAAAATGTCTTAAAATTTTATTTTTGGCCCGGTTGGACCCAAAATAAAAGCCCGATTTTGAGCTTCTTTTACCGTATCATACCCATCATCCATACGTATTTACTATTGGTAAATACACATCAAATCAATATCCTTATCAGCTTTAGATCTGCCCTAGATAAGAGGGAATCTTATTTGTAAGCTAGCATACATTATTACTCAAAAATTCAACACAATAATTTGTCCTTGTTCCCTCAACAACCAGACTGTCCTATAAGTATCACCATCACCTTGGTTTTTCATTTCATTCTTACAACCATCTTTCTCTAACAAAAAAAAAACACACTCTTAGGAACTCTAAGTGTTCTTCACAATCTCAGCAAATACTCATGAAGAACTAGCTTCATGAACAACCTATAATCATCATAAGAAAGTTTGATCAAGATTATTTTCTATCTTTTCCAGTAGCTTTATCCAAGTAACTTGAGGTAGTAACCTTATTCATAATCTTATTCGATTCATATTTATATAGCTATCTTATTTTGTGTTATAAAATTTTTAACAACAAGAACATAGTTTGAATGATTTCAAACATGTTCGCAAACTAAATAGATCCTTCTAATTTGATTTTTAAAACACTTCAAAACCTGTAATATATCATATTATGACAAAATCGGATTAATCATATCTTGGCTAATTAACATAATATTTAATATATATTTACTTATGATTTGATTTTATATATTCCAGGACCACCCGTAAACAACACGAGAAGATTAATCATAAGACCTCATGATTGTACGCAACACGTCATCTGAAAACACGGTACTTTATGTACGCAACACGTCATTTGACAACATGGTACCATGGGTCGAGATTAATTCTGATCAATACGATTACGATGGGGTCTTTATTTATTTTATTGAGCAACTAATTATGGACCATTAACAACAGACTGCTAACTACGGACTAAGAAAATATTAAAAGTATTATAAGTATATATATATATATATATATGTAACAATTACTTGAAAAGAAAATATGTTGATATATTATATATATGGTTAGGTTCGTGATATCTATCGGAGACCAAGTCGAGTTAAATACCTTCAAGGAAAAGGTGAGTATATAGTCCCACTTTTAAACTCTAAATATTTCGGGATGAGAATACATGCATTTTATGATTTACGTTATGGACACAAGTGATTAAAAATATATATTCTACGTTGAGTTGTACCACTGGCATACTTCCCTGTAACTTGGTAACTAATATTTACATGAGGTATTGTAAACGCGAATCCTGTTGATAGATCTATCGGGCCTGACAACCCCAACCGGACTGGACGACCAGTATTCAACGGTTGCACAGTACTTCGTTTCGGTAACTACACTTGGTACGGTGTAGTAAGATTTCATAATAAAGGGAATATGCGACGTTGATTAAATGTTAAGTATGGTTATCAAGTGCTCAACAACTTAGAATATTTTTTATTAAAACGTTTATATATGAAATCTTGTGGTCTATATTTATAACGCTGCCGGCATTAAACCTATATCTCACCAACTTTATATTGACGTTTTAAGCTTGTTTATTCTCAGGTGATAACTAAAAGCTTCCGCTGCAACATGTTGAATTTAAGCAAGATCTTGAGTATGCATATTTGTGTCAAAAATAAAACTGCATATCGGAGGATTTGTAATGTAAAATCTGTTGGAGGTCGTATTGTTATTATCACATGTAAAGTTTGTAAGTCTAAGATTAGCGCTAAACGATAATCATTATTAAGTTGTTTAAACCTTGTATTTGTAATAAAAACTATGGTTTGTATTGTAAAAACGAATGCAGTTTTTGAAAAATGTCGCATATAGAGGTCAATACCTCGCGATGAAATCATATGTTATTGTATTCGTCCTTATGGTTAAGGTCGGGTTATGACAAGTACACCGTCATGTTACACTAATTACTCGAAGGTCCAGAAGCACATGAGATGAGAATGTCTCGCAAATCTGGCACATGTGAGTAAATATGAGTCGACATTTAAAAGACCCAAACATTTCCCGACTATTAGAGATTACCCTGAGGTTACACGTCCACCCCACCGTGAAGTCGAATTTCGGATTGATTTGGTGCCAGCAGCTGCACCCGTTACGCGTACAATATACAGACTTGCACTTTTAGAACTACAAGAGCTTCCCATGGTGAAGAACATCAGAGTTGTAATGCCCTAATTTGTGACAGGTACTAGAAGGTAGGTCACATAGCCATGAATTTCCGAGTTGGAGCTCCAGTCCTGTTTGTTAAGAAGAAGGATGGGTTGATGAGATTGTGTATCGACTACAGAGAATTGAACAAGCTGACAATCAAGAATCGGTATCCGCTACCGAGGATTGATGACTTATTTGATCAGCTGCAGGGATCCAGTTGTTATTCGAAGATTGATTTGAGATCCGGGTATCACCAATTGAGAGTCAAAGAAGCTGATGTCCCGAAGATAGCGTTTAGAACACGTTATGGACATTATGAGTTTACAGTGATGTCGTTTGGTTTGATGAACGCACCAGAAGTGTTCATGGACCTCATGAACCATGTGTGTAAGCCATACCTAGATAAATTCATCATTATGTTCATTGATGATATATTGGTGTACTCCAAGAACAGAGAAGAGCACGAGCAGCATCTACGTTCGATATTGACTATGCTTAGAGAAGAGCAGTTGTATGCAAAGTTCTGTAAGTGTGACTTTTGGTTACCAGAAGTACAATTTCTTGGCTATGTTGTAGGGGCCAATGGAATACAGGTCGATCCAGCAAAGACTGAGTCGGTTAAGAATTGGGAAACTCCAAAGACGCCAACGCAGATTAGGCAATTTTTGGGTCTAGCTGGTTACTACAGGAGATTCATTGAAGGATTATCTAAGATCGCCCGAACATTAACTGCGTTGACTCATAAAGGCAAGAAGTTTGAGTGGTCAGAACCGCAAGAGACTGCATTTCAGTTGTTGAAGGAGAAGTTAACAAGTGCACCAGTATTGTCTCAACCTGAGGGAAGTGAAGGTTTTGTTGTTTATTGTGATGCCTTACGTCAAGGAATGGGTTGCGTGCTTATGCAACGAAACAAGGTTATTGCTTATGGATCGCGTCAGTTAAAGATTCACGAGCAAAACTACACAACGCACGACCTTGAGTTAGGAGCTGTTGTCTTTGCACTTAAAATGTGGAGACACTACCTGTTTGGAACCAAGTTCACTATCTTCACTGACCATAAGAGTTTACAGCACATATTCGATCAGAAGCAGCTCAACATGAGACAGCGACGTTGGAAGAAACTACTTAATGATTATAACTGCGAACTTCAATACCATCCGGGCAAGGCGAATGTTGTGGCGGATGCCTTAAGCAGAAAGAAGTGAGAGAAACCACTTAGGGTTAAAGCGCTTAACATAGTTGTCCGTACAAATCTCACATCACAAATCCGCAAAGCACAACAAGAAGCCATAAAACAAGAAAATGTTGATGTTGAATTTCTCAAAGGAATGGATAAGAAGTTTGACATCAAGGAGGACGGAACACGGTACTTTGCTAACCGAATTTGGGTACCAAGGTTTGGTGGATTGAGAGAACTAGTGTGGAGGAAGCACACAAGTCGAGATACTCAATTCATCCGGGATCAGATAAAATGTACCAAGATTTGAAGGCGTTTTATTGGTGGCCAAATTTGAAAGCTGACATTGCTACCTATGTCGGAAAGTGCTTGACTTGCGCTAAAGTCAAGGTTGAACATCAGAAGCCATCAGGATTATTAACTCAACCAGAGATTCCCCAGTGGAAGTGGGAAGGTATTTCCATGGACTTCATTACGAAACTACCAAGAACGGCGAGAGGTCACGATACTATTTGGGTTATCGTGGATCGTCTCACTAAGTCCGTACACTTCTTGCCGATAAGGGAAACTGATAAAATGGAGAAGTTGGCTCAGATCTACATTAAGGAAGTCATCTCTAGGCATGGAGTGCCTATATCTATTATATCCAATCGAGATAGCAGATTCACTTCCAGGTTTTGGCAGTCGTTACAGAAAGCAATGGGGACACGTTTAGATATGAGTACAACATATCACCCCCAGACAGATGGCTACAGTGAACGAACTATTCAGACTTTTCAGGACATGTTGCGAGCATGTGTCATTGATTTTGGAAACGGATGGGATAAGTACTTACCACTAGCTGAGTTCTCATACAATAATAGCTACCATGTGAGCATTAAAGCTGCACCTTTCAAAGCATTGTACAGAAGGAAGTATAGATCTCCTGTTTATTGGAGCGAGTTGGGGGATAGTCAGTTGACAGGCCCTGAAATTATTCAGGAGACAACTGAGAAAGTTCTACAGATTCAGGAACGATTGAGAACGACTCGAAGTCACCAAAAGAGTTACGTCGATGTCAGACAGAAGGACATAGAGTTCCAAGTTGATGACAAGGTTATGCTCAAGGTATCACCTTGGAATGGTGTTGTACGATTTGGGAAATGAGGTAAACTGAGTCCTAGATATGTTGGACCGTTTGAGATAACTGAAAGAGTTGAACCAGTAGCTTATAGATTGGAACTACCACAAGCACTCAGCGGTATTTATGACGTTTTCCATGTATCTAATCTAAAGAAGTGCCTAGCCGATGATAATTTGATTATTCCTTTAGAGGAACTACGTATCGATGAAAAACTTCATTTCATTTAGGAACCTGTTGAAATCTTGGGCCGTGAGGTCAAACATTTAAAGCAAAGCAGAATTCCTATCGTTAAGGTTCCGTGGAACGCGAGAAGAGGACCAGAGTTCACGTGGGAGCGTGAAGACCAGATGAGGCTGAAATATCCGCAATTGTTTCCAGAGGAAACTACTTCAGTGGACGATCACTAAAATTTCGGGACGAAATTTCCAATAACAGGTGGGTAATGTAACAACCCTGATTTTTTCGTTACTTCCGTTAACCTTCCGTTAGTTTATTTAACGGCGATTATTTAACTTTTATGCGTTTACGTGTATTAAATGCGTACTTGATCTTTGGAGGGTTTTAATAATTAATATGGGTTGATATTAATTCAAATAAATATTTCGGATAATGAAATACGATAAAAATGATACGATTTTGATCATAGCTTTTTGAGCAACGAAACGCTCGGGTTTATTTTAATAATTAATTTTATTAATTATTAACTTTTTAAAATATTTAATTTATTTGGTTTTTAATAACTGGTTGCGTTTAACTATCGGGTTAGCGTTCCGGGCCTTCGGTATGACTAAACGGCACTTAAAACGGACCACGATTACACGGAATTGCAAAACGAGAGCCCGGGAACCCCATGAGGGCCCCATTCGGCCGAACCCCCCTCCCCACCCCCTTTTTGTTTAATTTTCGATAACTTTAGGGACTTATGTGCTAATTGTTTAAACTAGGGTTAGTATAAATACAAGTATTAACACAAATTAGGTATAATCCCTCACTAGAAAAAAAGGCAGTCGACTTCTCCCTGGCTCCCTCCCATCGTCGACCAACACCATTACCACCATACCTTCATCTTTCAAAATTAGCAAAAGTATTATACACGAATTGCGTTCATCTCCTCGTTCTCTATCCATTGGTATAAACAATTTTGTGATCTAAGGTATAATTGCATAAACCCTAATTCTTAAAATCTGATTTTCATGTGAGTTTCATAGTTATGTTGTCAATTGCTCAAGTCTATGCGCGTACGTGTTAATTGTAATCGTTAATTTGATTGTTTGATGCGCTAGGGTTTAAAAATGAATTTGTATTTGTTTGATCAGAAAAATTAAGTTTCTCAAATGTTAATTATTATGTTATAATCAGATTCCTTGCGAAAAACTATTGAGTTTAGGCTTTGGATTCGCTTGATTTCGTTTTCGTATGAATAAGTTATGTCGATTTGAATTATCGTTGTGTTTTTGTTGCTTGATCAGAAATATGGTATTGATAGAAAACGAATTGGCATGTGAGACTTATACCACTGGAAATATAATTTAAAAACACTCAAGTTAGACTAGGATATCATGTCGTTTGCTTATGTATAGCCTGAGATATGCTAGAATTAGTGTAAATGAAGTTTTATACAGCACTTGCATGAAAATAACTTTGTATGATAAAATGTGTTAACTTCTGTGATTAAAGCTTTGCATATTTGAAAAGTAGATAAAAATCAATTCATCTTTCATGTGGATATCATAGGCTAATTGTATCTATATCTTCGGATAATCGCTTGCGAATGTGACTAACTAAATGAGAATCGAATCTGTAAATTGTGCACGGTTTTGTACTCTGTGGATTGTGTGAGTTGTTTGAGCATGTATTCTTCTGGAAAATGAAACTTAACATTATATGTGACTTATTGTTAGTTTATGTCAATCTCTGAAACCTTATTCATTGGGCAAAATAGAGCCATACTTTATGTGAATTCTGATTTGAGGTGAAAGCTGAATGTTCAAATTGCGCGAATAAACTGTACAAATTGGCTAAATAAAAGTTGATATATTTTTGATATGTGTTACTTTGATTTGTCCTTGAACTATTTCCACTAGTCTTGTATCAATTGCATGTTCCTAGCTCCGGTTATAGCCAAAATGAAATCAGTGCGCGGTCAGAAACTGACTTGGAAAACCCCAAATGTATCCCTTCTGATTCCTGACTTTTAATTTTCGTATGAGTCCCTGGCTGGACTTTTTGGAATTGATTTTAAGTATATTTATGATCTAGAGTTTTCCATATTTACGTGAATTTTGTACTATGAGATAATATGCTATGTATGCTACGTGTTCATAAACTTTGTGCATAACGATAAACTGAAATTATGAAAATGATCATTCATGACCTAAAATGTATTGTTTGACTTAGGTTTGACATGTTGACCAATATTTGACATGAACCTACTGATGTTGACTTTATTTGACCACATTGACCAAGTTTGACTTTTGGTTTGACTTCGGTTGACTTCGGTTGACTTTGTTTGACTTGCATGATATAATTGACTTTTACTTTGAAACGCGTTGAGTCGAGCAATAAGACAACGTACACTATGAAACCACACTTACTTAAGATACATATATTGACCAACCTAAATACGTATACTTAGGTTGCATTACTCGGCTATAAACCGTACAAGTTAATTGTTCACATTTCAATCCGAGCTTATTCAAAGGTGAATCTACAGTCCCGCTTTTTACATGTTTTCAGGGATGAGAATACACGCTGTTATATTTACATTTTTAAATACTTTTTTATTGACATGAGTACTACACATATGCATAATGAGTTTGTTCAAAAATCCTCTAGCTTTAATACTTTTAATACCATCGGTGTAAGCACAATTTAGATGGACGGATCCGTTAGGTTGACAACCTCACCCGCTATAAAAACAGTGGTGTATTTACTTTGAACATTAAATACATTTGAACAAGTGTATAACATGTTACGAGGTAAGGTCGAGTATAGTGACTTCTATACTCGAGTCATTGCCAGTATTCAGGTGCTCGGTTTATGCAAACGATAGAATTTCGTGGTCAAGGAAATCAAACTATTTTTCTGATAACTATTTTTCAGATACTGTTACATTACTTTAAACCTGTAGATTCACCAACATTATTTGTTGACCTGTTTTTGCGTGTTGTTATTCTCAGGTATTAATTGCTTCCGCTGTAAATTGTTGCCGTTACGTAGAAGTCAAGCCAAGCACTGGGACCAGAGTTAACGTTCCGTCAAAGGGATTTTGACGGGGTGTTACAAAAGCTCTTTATGGCCTAAAACAGGCACCAAGAGCATGGTATGAGACACTTCATGTGTATCTCACTGGTATAGATTTTAAAGTTGAAACAATTGATACCACTCTATTCTCAAAAGAGATAGATGGTGATCTCTTGCTGGTACAGATATATGTAGATGATATTATTTATGGATCTAAAAATGATAAACATTGTCAAGATTTTTCAAAACTTATGTCAAAGACATATGAAATGAGCTTACAAAGAGATTTGCAATATTTTTTAGGATTGCAAATTAAACAACTTGATGATGGAATCTTTATAAGTCAAGATAAATATATCAAAGATATGTTAAAGAAATTTGGTCTGACCTATTTAAAAGATATAGGGACCCCGATGGCAGCATCTATTAAAATAGATGCTGATTCCAATGGTGAACCAGTCAATATCACTGAATATAGAGGTATGATTGGATCCCTACTTTATCTCACAGCCAGCAGACCAGATATTATGTTTGCTACATGTCTCTGTGCCAGATATCAAGCTGATCCTAAAGAGTCACACCTGCTAGCAGTAAAAAGGATATTTAGGTATCTGAAAGGTACTGCTAAACGTGGTCTTTGGTATCCCAAAGACCAGGATTTTGAGCTAATTGGGTATTCAGATGCTGACTTTGCAGGGTGTAAAATAGACAGGAAAAGTACTACTGGTGGTTGCCAGTTACTGGGTGGTAGCTAGTCAGCTGGACGAGCAAAAAGCAAAATACTGTGTCCACATCTACTGCTGAGGCAGAATATGTTTCTGCTAGTAGTTGTATTGCTCAAGTACTATGGATGCAAAGCCAGCTAAAGGACTATGGTGTTCATGTTACAAAAACTCCAATCTACTGTGACAACACAAGTGCTATTGCTATTACCAACAATCCTGTGATGCATTCTAGAATAAAGCACATAGACGTTCAATATCATTTCATAAGGGATCATGTTCAAAAAGGAGATGTGGAGCTACATTTTATTTCAACAGACCAGCAGTTAGCAGATCTTTTCACAAAGCCTTTAGATGAGAAACGTTTTAACTATCTCATCTCTGAGCTGGGTATGCTTGAACTTTAAAATAAAAGGCAATTTTGTTGGTGTGCTGGCTCTACTACACGTAGGGCAAACCAGTAAGTCAAAATTTCTTTCACTTACTACCTACATGTCAAACAGTCAGCACAACAAGGTCTTTTATATCATGGTTATTCAATGTTCAAAACGAAATAATAAATAGCTCACTATACTTAAATGATACCTTAAATCTGAAAATCATTTACTCCCAATGATTTAAAATTAAATTCAATACATATTAAATGTCACAAAGAATTTTTGTATTTAATACAAAACTTATCTTATGGTTTTTAACTTCATTTTGAATTAAAAACTGCTGCATTTAATTAATGGGAGGTATGAGTGTTCCAGCCGATTAAACATCATGTCAACAGTATGTGTCCCCTCGAAAACATGCCAGTCTGTCACATCTGCCCACGCGCCTGCAGATGACAGTTGACATTTTCTCTCTCCTGCACTTTTTTCACCAATCCGAAAGGTTAAATAAGGCGACCAATTCCATATAATAACCTTCGGTTATTAACTCTTTGATTTACCTTTCAAATACACACTCTTCTCTCTAAAAATCCCAAATCTTCAAATATTTCATACATTCATCTTCAACATTTCATCAATGGCAGAACAACAACACCAATCACCACCTACTGAGAATCAGCCAGAGGAACAACAACAGCAACAACAAGCGGTGGAACCACAACAACCAGAACAACACCCTCCACCGGTTATTGAGGAACAAGTTGTACAGGGTCCACTGTTCAACCTTCACCCTAACCTGATCAGGGCTGCTAATACACCAGACCATGCACTGATTCGCCTTTCCAGAGGCAATGCAGCACACACTCTTTCTATTCCCAAGTCTAAAGCCAACATTGGCTATGAGGCTTTGATCGACTACATCAGGCGATGCCCCTTGGTGAGATCCATCACCGGAGTTCCTTCTAGCCTCTATCCGGCCTGTTTAGCGAGATTCTGGTATACTGCTACCATGGCCACCACTCAACAGAATGCTCCTTGTATTCGTGGCATGGTGACTGAAACCCTACACTGCAAGATCACTGTTGATACCATTTGTCGTGCCCTTCAATTACCCGGTGGTCCATTTGTTAATTCACCAACGGGTGATGATTTCAGGAGGGAAGTGCTGGAAATGATTGGATATGCTGGTCTAATTGCTCATACACCACTAAGGAAGAACATCCACTGCTATGGTATTACTTCTTTGGACTGCTGACCCAGTGCATCAGCCAAAAGTCCGGTAGTTTTGATCAGTGCTCAGATTTTGAGCTCAAAATTAGTCATAGTTTGCTGTTCAATAGGAACATTGACTACGCAGCTGAGATCTACCTCAGGTTAAGGGAAATGGTTCTTGCACCCAAACGAACACATCTCATCCCCTTTCCAAGGTTCTTGAGCCTTGTTTTTGAAAATGAGCTGGGTGAAGCTTACCAGCATATTGCTGATCAATCATTCAACCTGCCTCCAAAACAAGGGGGAATGCCAAAAGATGCTCATGCTGCTCCATATACTGGTTTAACACCAGACATGCTCGAGTATCTTGCTGCTCGGGGTGGAGTAAACCCAACGACTGCCTCTGGTGTTGCACCAGCTGAGGGGGAGGGACCTCAGTGAAAGCCAGCTGTGAAAAGGAAGAAGCCTGCTACCTCAACTAGTACAACCACCATCTCACATACTGGTAAAGCAGTAGTTGTATTAGAATCTAGTGCTCTCTGATAATAAAGAACAGCCCTAGTCTTATATACTGACTACCCACTTCTAGTATTGGAATCTGTCGCTTAAATATTTCTTGGTAACAGGCAAATCCAAACGAGCTAAAGCTGGCTCCAAGCAAACCACAGGAGGGATTGCCCCAGTCTCAACTGCTGCTTCTGCAAAGAAAACTGTTATGGAACTTGGTGCGTCTCTAGATCAAACAGCAGAAATCTCTAACCTAATTAAAAATCTTTTAACTGCGGACTTGAAAAATGAAAGTGGAATTAAAGGCACAACCTTTACTCCCAAGCTGACTGGTTTTAAAACTAGTGTTAAGAAGAGTAGCAACCCATACTCTTCTAACCAGACACTTCCACATTTTTCTAAAATGAACATAATGCAATATCCTCTGCTGACTGTAAAACCAGCAGAGAATATAACTGACCCCCAAAGCAGTCTTGAGCTGGTTCCTCATCGTGTTGAATCAGCTCAGGCCACTGCACAGCCTAAATGTTACTTGGATCATGCTAAGAGTCTCACTCCCACATCATTACCAACCAGAACTCTTACACTATCTGGGTCAACATGTGTTGCTAATGAGTCAGTAGAGTCACAGCTGTACTTACAGACACCTAACTCTGTCTCAATCGAAGGGCTGACTAAATCACCAGTCTGTCCCCAGAGACCAACAACAGATGCAATTGTTGAGTCAAATTTATTTGGTTCTGCAGTTGTTAACATAAAATGTTCTTTTGTTTCAGTTCTTAGCAGGGTAGATGACCAGGCAGAGGGGGAGAAAGAAAAAGATGTTATTGTTTCTACTGAAGAGCTCTCCATTTCTGCTACTGGTGTTGGTGCTACTGATTTGTCTACTGGTGGTACTGATACTGGTATTGTTGCTTCTACTGCTGCTGGCTCTACTGGAGACAATGTGGTTGCTAGTTCCACTGTTCTTACTAATAATGAGGAGCTAGCTACTGGTGATATTTCTGATACTCCTCCTACTGTCTCTGGTATTGCTGCTTCAACCACTGATTCTGTAGTGGTTGAGGAGATGATAATGAAACCTCCTCCTGCACTTAAAAAAGTCATTGGTAATATTGTTAAGGAGGTTCTTGATGTTGATATTTGTGGCGCTACCACTGTTACTTCTCCAACTGCTTCTATTGAGGAGATTATCACAGGTAGTGACTAAGATGACGTGGTGCTTACTGATGAGCTTCTCGCAGCACATACTACCTATTCTGCACATGTCACTGGTTTTACGAAACCCACTATGGATGCTGGTACCTCTACTACTGCCACCACTGACTCTTCTCAGGCTACTGCTTCTGCTGAGAAGAAACCATATGTGTGCCAGGTACCAGATCCTGATGAAGTTGTACCTAACTTCATCTATAGGGGAGCATCCATCACTCCCAGAGTTGACTTGCCGGTGGATCAGCTGACTATTGATCCCCAAAGTGCTATAGTCTCAGCCAGCAAATTACCAGAAGAGGAGCTGACTGAGCTATTATCTCAGCTGGATAGACCAGCAAGAGAAGAGATATATGAGAGGTTGGCCACACTACAACAAGTTAATGAGCAGCCATACTATCACTACTTTGGTATGGCTCCAGCTACTTCTCCATGGCCTGGTATATGGAGGCCTCTCAACTTCATCATAGATCCTGCTACTGGTAAATGTGTTATGCAAAATGTCCCTGATTCGCCAGTACCTTCTGATTCATCAACTTCTTCCTCATTATCTTCTTCATCTGATGGTGATGCTGATAAAGGTACTGGTAAGGGCGGACCAGTCACTCATGATAATGTGACTGGTTTCAAAGACAAACCAGTGGATCTAACTGATGATGCTGATAATGATGCTGACAAGAATACCAGTGGTTCTAAACCTTCGGGTAAAGGTAAAAATGATGGTGATCATGGTGACGAGTCAGATTCTGACATTACACCTCCACCACCCCATGGAGGTACTTCTATGTTAGCTGCTAGTGTTCGCCCCTCAACCAGTAGTTTTAATGCTGATGAGGTGGCTGCCATATCCACTCTGGCTGTCTATAAGATGTTAGCCGAAATTACACCAGATCTACAAAGCACCATTCGTTCTGCTATTGTTGATAGAATGACTGAAGCCATACGTAGATCTGGGGAGGTTACCACTTCTACCATTGAAAACCAGCTCAAACAAGTATGTAATTTTGCTGATCTAGCGGTGGAAGCTATTGTCAAATAATTTGAAGAAGAGGAGGACCTCAAAAGGTGAATCATCTCTCATAATGAATATGCTGATCATATTTCCCATCTTCAAACTGATCTTGATGCTGCTAATCGAAGGAATCTTTTCCTTAATAAAGAGAA
This sequence comes from Rutidosis leptorrhynchoides, assembly GCF_046630445.1. Classification (NCBI taxonomy): domain Eukaryota; kingdom Viridiplantae; phylum Streptophyta; class Magnoliopsida; order Asterales; family Asteraceae; genus Rutidosis; species Rutidosis leptorrhynchoides. Next base: position 37,093,963 of record NC_092340.1, read on the forward strand.
TCGGGTATTGACAGAGACGTTGGATTCGCAGGAACAGCAAATGGCTAATATGGTTCCTGTCTCAGCTTATCTTCAATTGGTGGAGACTATGCAACAAATGGCTGCCCTATAAGTAGATGTTAGGGCCACTGTTAATCAAATAGCCATAGGTGTTGCAAGAAATGAAGTTAGAGCTTCAAATCTGTGTCTCCGACAATATGGTGTAGATCCTGGTGCCCATCTTTCCCCTGCTGATGCTGACTGGAACAACTTTTCATTTTCAGTTCCTGAGTCAGATAGTGACCTTGATGCACATGTTTCCTCTGATCGCCCTTCTGCCCCTGCTGATGACAAAAGGGGGGGAGAAGAAGTCTAAAAAGAAGTCCAAAAAGAGAAAACAATCTGAGGGGGAGCATCAGCATGAAAAGGCTCCTAAACAGCAAAGGAGAGATGGTGATGATGATAGTGAGATGACCCATCCTAATCCATAAGGAAGAATACAATAACATATGATTACATCGCCAGGTATTTGACATCTATATGATACATTTTACAAACATTGCATTCATTTTAAAAGACAAACTTTCATTTCATCGAAAGTTGATAGGCATGCATACCATTTCATAATATCCAACTATAAATGACCTAATCTATCATTTGCTTAATCATAATCTTTAATGAACTTAACGACTTGAATGCAACGTCTTTGAAATTTGCCATGAATGACTCCAAGTACTATCTTTAAAATGAGCAAATGCACAGTGGAAGATTTCTTTCAATCCTGAGAATAAACATGCTTTAAAGTGTCAACCAAAAGGTTGGTGAGTTCATTAGTTTATCATCAATATTCATTTCTATCATTTTTAATAGACCACAAGATTTCATATTTTCATTTCTCATAAACATCATGCATGTATATAGCCATTTGCATAAAAATCATTCATATGGATTGAACACCTGGTAACCGACATTAACCATAATGCATAGAATATCCCCACAGACATCGACGTCTGTATAATAATAATCTCAAAGTACTAAAGCCATCCAAAAATATGAATGGGGGTTTTTTGGCCCAATAGATCTATCTTTAGGATTCACGTCAATTAGGGTGTCTGTTCCCTAATTCTTAGATTACCAGACTAAAAAGGGGCATATTCGGTTTGATAATCCAGCCATAGAATGTAGTTTCAATTACTTGTGTCTATTTTGTAAAACAGTTATAAAAGCAGCGCATGTATTCTCAGTCCCAAATATATATATATATTGCAAAAGCATTTAAAAGGGAGCAAATGAAACTCACTATACGATATTTTATAGTAAAAATATACATACGACGATACTGAACAATGCAGGGTTGGCATCGGATTCATGAACCTATATCAATTATATATATTAAAACATATCATCATAATCGGGCAAGTTATATATTTTTATTAGTGATAATATTTTTATATTAATACTTATAGGTTTCATTATTTAATTAAATATATTCCTTTTCTATATATTTTAAATAAATAAAGATATTAATATAGTTAAGTTATGTATATAAATATATATTTTTTTATATAAAAATCATTTGTTTGTTAAATTAATGATAATACTAAAATAATGACAATAATACAATTAATTAGATTTAATAATGATACTAATAATATTAACCTTAATGATGATGATGATGATGATGATGATAATAATAATAATAATAATAATAATAATAATAATAATAAAAATAATAATAATAATAATAATAATAATAATAATAATAATAATAATAATAATAATAATAATAATAATAATACTTATGATAATAATGTAAACTACAAACATCATAATATCAATAAACATAATAATAATAATAATAATAATAATAATAATAATAATAATAATAATAATAATAATAATAATAATAATAATAATAATAATAATAATAATAATAACAATAACAACAATAATAATAATAATAATAATAATAATAATAATAATAATAATAATAAGAGTAATAATAATAACTACCTCTCAAGAAGAAAAAGTTCCGAAAATAAATGCCTATGCCTGGGCTCGAACCCGAGACCTCTCGCTATACACAAACACGCCCAACCATTGATCCGTTTGTTACTTTCTCAAATATTTCGTACCAGAAATCTATATATTATAAAATCGTCATCATGCTTATCTATCTTCTTGACCCAAAAAAATTGGGTTTCGCCCCAATACTACAAACATGTTATCGGTCCAAAATAAACCATCAGTCCAAGTCCGAATTCTGTTGTGTTACCGACTAAAAGGAATTTAAAAAAAAAAAAAAAAAAAAACAGCTCAGAATCTTCAAGTGGGGTTTGTCATTTTGGGTAAGTGTCGGCCATCAATTGGTATCTAGTTCCACTTGCAACCCACTAGTGATAATGATTTAAATGTAAACAATTTTCAAAATCTTTAAATAATTATCATTATTAACTCGTGAAGTAACAGACAAATATATATGGCTGTAGTGAATTGAAACAGAATGGTGATGGTGGCGGTTCTCATGGAAGAGGGTGAAAGTGGTCGTGGGTGATTTGGGTTGTAGCAGTAGCTTTGGGTGGTTTGTGATTTATAGAAACAGAAACAACAAAACGCAGCACCATGGTGGTTGTGGGTTTGAAAAAGAAACAGAAAATCATAGCAGCCTATTCGATCAGTTTAGAAATAAATGAGTGGTCATTTGATCTTGTGGCTTATTCAAACGTAAGCAGGAATCGGTGCTCAAACATTAATATTTGCAGGTTGATTTCGTTGGGTGTTTTAATGGGTTTCGTAGGTGATGATTGTAATGAAGGTGATGGATTCGGTTGTGGTTTGTGACTGAAACAATAAACAGGAACTAGGAATAGCAGCTTTTAACCGTTACATAGTGGTGTGATTATGATTATAAAAAAAAATACACTGGTTGTTTGGGAATGGTAATTGAAAGGTGATGGTGTTTTTGGTTGTTTTGGGTCTTGTGATCGGAACAGACAAGAAAGGAAGTTGTAGTTGTTACGAACAAGGAGATGAACAGTAGCCTTAACATGAAGGTGTTCGTTGGTGGTTGTAGGCTGCACAACAGTAGTTTCTGACAGAACAGAAAATGAAATGAAAGAAAGATAAAAATTTAAAGAAGATGATTATGGTTCTCGATGATGGTGGTTCTTGGTGAGCTCGTTTAAGACAGGAAGAAGAAACCGAAGTATAGCAGTAACAAATGATCGAAGGTGTTGATGAGGTTGAAGAATATGATGACTGTTTAATAGTGGTGATCAAAATGGTGGTCCATGGCTAGGTTAGGACGGTTGTAGCATTAACAAGTATATAAGAGTGTGTGTGTGTGTGTGTATGTGTGTGTGTTTATAGTTGTGGTGTGGATTCATGATGGTAGAACAAGGTGGTGGTTATCACCGGTTGAAACAGAAACATACTCAATGGTTGTGAGGGTGGTTCTTGGGTTCACGAAAAAGAAAACATGAAGGTTGTCGTGGAGGTTTGGTGGTCCGGTCGAATAAAGGAACAAATGGGACAGTAGTAAAACAGTAGCAAATGAAGTGGTTATGGAGCTTGGGTTCAACAAGAAACAAGAAGAGGAAAGGGAGATAGTGGTAAGATGGTTCGTATGATGAAAATGTGAATCAGACAAGTGTAAATGTATATATGATCTCTAACTATCTATATGTATATTTATATTAAATGTGCAAGTGGAATGATAAAGGAATGACATAAAGTAGAATCATGCATTTGACACAGTGAAACAAAAAGAATGCAATAGGATAGCCGCCTGATATTTGTTAGTTAGTACCGACAGTTTTCACGGCCCGAAATATCGTACTCCGTTGTTAAATCAGTGGCGGATAAAAAGTACTCAGATAAATTTCAAATTTTCAATTTATATATATTTATTTATTTTAGTCATTATGGTATAAAATTCGATCATTAATTTAATAAATAAAAATTACATCAACTGTCCCTCTCGATTCTGGTTAAAATATGAAAAATGTTGAAATTTATTAATTAGCTTCTAAATATATTTTTAATAAGCCTAAAATTTATATAGCTCATTTTCAGATCACCGTTTATTTTAAAATCACATAAGTTTGTTTATAACTTGTTTATTATCAATCAAATGATAATTGAGTGTTACTATCATTTTCCAAATAAATTCAAAACTATAAATATATATTCAATACACTTTATATATATATATATATATATATATATATATATATATATATATATATATATATATATATATATATATATATATATATATATATATAGATATTTTTCAAATAATAATCATTATAATATCCTATTTTTATTTTACTTTACATAAATAAATTTTAGTAATAACAACATACAATATTTAAAATTATGTTTCCAATTATTATTATATATATATATATATATATATATATATATATATATATATATATATATATATATATATATATATATATATACCTATCAAGTTACAATTAATTATTCGTGAATCGTCGGAACTGTTCGAAGGTCAAATGATTTCATAAAATAGTTCAAAAATTTTGAAATTCAATTTAATAGACTTTGCTTATCATGTCGAAACGATATAAAGATTAAGTTTAAATTTGGTCGGAAATTTCTGGGTCGTCACAGATGGTACTAGTATTGATCAAGGTGCTGGCACTAAGCCCAGCAATGCTCATACTGAAGCTGGTGTACAGGCAGCTGGTGAATCTCAACCCAGTGTGTCTGCCACATAAGTGGATGATATTGGTTCTGGCAGTAAGCCCAGTGATGTTTCTGAGCTGGCTGTAGCTGAATCTTTTGTTGTCTCCCCAATGATTGAAAGGAAAATGAAAAGAAAACTGGAGAGACATTAGAAGAGACAGCAAGATTTAAATGATACCTTTAATGCCAAATGGGAGGCTTATGTTGCTCATAAACAACACATAATTGAACATAGAAGAAGCCTGGACCCAGACAAGTTGGATATTAACGATGATCTAATTAGCATTAAAAAGTACAAAAGAGATGCTCGTAAAAGAAATGCTAAGTTCATTGTAAGACCTGGATTCTGATTCTGGCTGGTCGCACGCCACGCCACCTGGTCGCGCGCCGCGCCAATGGTCGCTGGCAGACTCCTTTGGTTATTTTAAGAGTTTTAAAAGGGCATTTCGATCTTTTCATGTTTGAGCCAGATTTGAGGACTTAACCTCATCCACCCATTTCATTTCCCTATTTTTTTTTCCTTTTCTTTCCATTTTCTCTCAACAAACTCAAACACCTATTTGATACAAAGGAATTTTTGGAAACGAAGAAGCGGGTTTTGATCTTTGGCGTAGTAGACAAGTTTGTTCCCCTCGTTCTTAGCTACACGGTGATACTAGTGGTAAGCTCTAACTCCGAATTTCGTTTTTGTATTCATCATTCAAATTTGGGGCTTTTGATTGTATGATTCATAGATGGAACCCATTTAGTTGTTAATTGAAGATTAACACCAAGATTCGGGTTTATAAGTGTTAAAGGCGGGTTTTAGGTTGGTTAATGATTTAACCATGTTTAAGACTTGAGAATGGTGTATAATCACTAGTATTAGTGATTATTGATGTATTGGAGACCTTTAGGGTTCTTGTGGTTGACTAATTTTGACTAGAGTCAAAGTTAGGGTTTGTTGATTATTATGACCCGAATGTCGATTCGATGAGGTTTATAAACTTAAAATGGATTAAGTTGAAGTATAAAACTGAGTTAAATATGTTTTGGTGTCAAAACTTGTAATTGGTGAGATTTTGACTTAATGGGTCAAAATTAGGGTTTATGGGCAATTTTGAGAACGATAGGTGTTTAACACTTGTGTTTGGGTTTAATTGGCATATTAGGACCATTATCACTTGTGTTAGTGATTATTGGTTAGCTTGGGCACGGTTTATGCTTGGAAGTGCAATTGGGTCGAAATTGCACTAAGTGTCGAATTGGGTTGGTTTGTAAATCCATCCTAATTGTGTTGTGGTATTTATGATTATGGAATAGGTTCTTTCCATTGACGAGTTGCGGATTATTTGGAAGCGTTTCATCAAGGCAACAAGGTGAGTGTTAATATCCTATGTGCATATGTATGTGTAGGATGGGTGCGGGTCGGGTGAAGTGGTTCTCGGTTATAGAGCTCACTTCACATATAGGTGGGTTTGATGGATTTGTGTATAGGTCCAATTGGCACGGTTGTGAATTTTGGTTGACCTCCTTATTGAAATGTCCCGTTCTTATTGATTAAAAACGTTCCATATTAATTGATTTCGTTGCGAGGTTTTGACCTCTATATGAGACGTTTTTCAAAGACTGCATTCATTTTAAAACAAACCATAACCTTTATTTCATCAATAAAGGTTTAAAAAGCTTTACGTAGATTATCAAATAATGATAATCTAAAATATCCTGTTTACACACGACCATTACATAATGGTTTACAATACAAATATGTTACAACAAAATAAGTTTCTTGAATGCAGTTTTTACACAATATCATACAAGCATGGACTCCAAATCTCGTCCTTATTTAAGTATGCGATAGCGGAAGCTCTTAATAATCACCTGAGAATAAACATGCTTAAAACGTCAACAAAAATGTTGGTGAGTTATAGGTTTAACCTATATATATCAAATCATAATAATAGACCACAAGATTTCATATTTCAATACACATCCCATACATAGAGATAAAAATCATTCATATGGTGAACACCTGGTAACCGACATTAACAAGATGCATATATAAGAATATCCCCATCATTCCGGGACACCCTTCGGATATGATATAAATTTCGAAGTACTAAAGCATCCGATACTTTGGATGGGGTTTGTTAAGCCCAATAGATCTATCTTTAGGATTCGCGTCAATTAGGGTGTCTGTTCCCTAATTCTTAGATTATCAGACTTAATAAAAAGGGGCATATTCGATTTCGATAATTCAACCATAGAATGTAGTTTCACGTACTTGTGTCTATTTTGTAAATCATTTATTAAACCTGCATGTATTCTCATCCCAAAAATATTAGATTTTAAAAGTGGGACTATAACTCACTTTCACAGATTTTTACTTCGTCGGGAAGTAAGATTTGGCCACTGGTTGATTCACGAACCTATAACAATATATACATATATATCAAAGTATGTTCAAAATATATTTACAACACTTTTAATATATTTTGATGTTTTAAGTTTATTAAGTCAGCTGTCCTCGTTAGTAACCTACAACTAGTTGTCCACAGTTAGATGTACAGAAATAAATCGATAAATATTATCTTGAATCAATCCACGACCCAGTGTATACGTATCTCAGTATTGATCACAACTCAAACTATATATATTTTGGAATCAACCTCAACCCTGTATAGCTAACTCCAACATTCACATATAGAGTGTCTATGGTTGTTCCGAAATATATATAGATGTGTCGACATGATAGGTCGAAACATTGTATACGTGTCTATGGTATCTCAAGATTACATAATATACAATACAAGTTGATTAAGTTATGGTTGGAATAGATTTGTTACCAATTTTCACGTAGCTAAAATGAGAAAAATTATCCAATCTTGTTTTACCCATAACTTCTTCATTTTAAATCCGTTTTGAGTGAATCAAATTGCTATGGTTTCATATTGAACTCTATTTTATGAATCTAAACAGAAAAAGTATAGGTTTATAGTCGTAAAAATAAGTTACAAGTCGTTTTTATAAAGGTAGTCATTTCAGTCGAAAGAACGACGTCTAGATGACCATTTTAGAAAACATACTTCCACTTTGAGTTTAACCATAATTTTTGGATATAGTTTCATGTTCATAATAAAAATCATTTTCTCAGAATAACAACTTTTAAATCAAAGTTTATCATAGTTTTTAATTAACTAACCCAAAACAGCCCGCGGTGTTACTACGACGGCGTAAATCCGGTTTTACGGTGTTTTTCGTGTTTCCAGGTTTTAAATCATTAAGTTAGTATATCATATAGATATAGAACATGTGTTTATTTGATTTTAAAAGTCAAGTTAAAAGGATTAACTTTTGTTTGCGAACAAGTTTAGAATTTACTAAACTATGTTCTAGTGATTACAAGTTTAAACCTTCGAATAAGATAGCTTTATATGTATGAATCGAATGATGTTATGAACATCATTACTACCTTAAGTTCCTTGGATAAACCTACTGGAAAAGAGAAAAATGGATCTAGCTTCAATGGATCCTTGGATGGCTCGAAGTTCTTGAAGCAGAATCATGACACGAAAACAAGTTCAAGTAAGATCATCACTTAAAATAAGATTGTTATAGTTATAGAAATTGAACCAAAGTTTGAATATGATTATTACCTTGTATTAGAATGATAACCTACTGTAAGAAACAAAGATTTCTTGAGGTTGGATGATCACCTTACAAGATTGGAAGTGAGCTAGCAAACTTGAAAGTATTCTTGATTTTATGAAACTAGAACTTTTGGAATTTATGAAGAACACTTAGAACTTGAAGATAGAACTTGAGAGAGATCAATTAGATGAAGAAAATTGAAGAATGAAAGTGTTTGTAGGTGTTTTTGGTCGTTGGTGTATGGATTAGATATAAAGGATATGTTATTTTGTTTTCATGTAAATAAGTCATGAATGATTACTCATATTTTTGTAATTTTATGAGATATTTCACGCTAGTTACCAAATGATGGTTCCCACATGTGTTAGGTGACTCACATGGGCTGCTAAGAGCTGATCATTGGAGTGTATATACCAATAGTACATACATCTAAAAGCTGTGTATTGTACGAGTACGAATACGGGTGCATACGAGTAGAATTGTTGATGAAATTAAACGAGGATGTAATTGTAAGCATTTTTGTTAAGTAGAAGTATTTTGATAAGTGTCTTGAAGTCTTTCAAAAGTGTATGAATACATATTAAAACACTACATGTATATACATTTTAACTGAGTCGTTAAGTCATCGTTAGTCGTTACATGTAAATGTTGTTTTGAAACCTTTAGGTTAACGATCTTGTTAAATGTTGTTAACCCAATGTTTATAATATCAAAAGAGATTTTAAATTATTATATTATCATGATATTATGATGTACGAATATCTCTTAATATGATATATATACATTAAATGTCGTTACAACGATAATCGTTACATATATGTCTCGTTTCAAAATCATTAAGTTAGTAGTCTTGTTTTTACATATGTAGTTCATTGTTAATATAATTAATGATATGTTTAATTATCATAATATCATGTTAACTATATATATATAACCATATATATGTCATCATATAGTTTTTACAAGTTTTAACGTTCGTGAATCACCGGTCAACTTGGGTGGTCAATTGTCTATATGAAACCTATTTCAATTAATCAAGTCTTAACAAGTTTGATTGCTTAACATGTTGGAAACATTTAATCATGTAAATATCAATCTCAATTAATATATATAAACATGGAAAAGTTCGGGTCACTACACTTATGGCGAGGCGTACACTTGTGTGTACGTTATCACATGTATTGTGATGTGGTTTTGGATAACCCCGATGTGGTGGACTTTATAATCCCGTGACCGTGGGTTTTGTTATTGAAGAAGTGAATCGCGTGTAGTTCGGATTCACGATGACTCGTGTAGTTCGGTCATCTTATTGAGGTAATAATCTCGTGTGGTTTCGGATTACTAAGGCTCGTGTAGTTCGGCCAACCTCGATGTTGTCTTGTTGAATATAGTAATCTCGTGTGGTTTCAGATTACTAAGGCTCGTGTAGTTCGGCCAATCTTCATTGTGGTGTTTGGTATTTCGGTGATGGGTTAATGGGTTAACCTTATTCGTATATATATTGTTATATATAGATTGTTGTATTGTTGTGATGTAGCTAACCCTCCGGGTGTAGCTTGTTGGCGTTGTTCACATCGTCGTTGGTGACTTACTTTATGGTTGTTGTTATTAGCTTGTTGCTTAGTGATTATACGGTATGCTTAGCTTAGCTTGCCTTTATGCTTGGATGCTCCGGTATGCGGTATTTGATTATTTGTGTGGCGTGTCCATTTTATGCATATATATGTATGTAGTATGTTATCACTCACTAAGCGTTAGCTTACCCTCTCGTTGTTGACTTTTTATAGATTGCATGGATGCGGTGGCTCGGGTAAGCGGGGACTAGTGGACTTGCGTAGTTACTTTAGAAGGCTCGCTTTTGGATTGATTAGGATTGGGTAGCGTATCCCCAATCGCCATGCTCGGCTTTATTTTGTATTAAAAGTCTTGTGGTCGAAAACTTGTATTTGTACTTAAAGGGGTAATTTGGGCATATGTGGGCCCGGTGTCGTAAAACCCTTTTTATAAATGTAACGTGTTAGTTTTACATATTTGAACATGTGGTTAAAAGCGTTTTGTCTAATTATGTCGGGAAGTGGCCAATCTTTTTCGCATTTCAAACTTTTTGGGACAGACCAGTTTGGCGCGCCGCGCCAGTTGCTGAACGAACAATTTTTTTTTTATTTTGGTATTTTAAGTGGATTGTTCGTGGTTTGGTTTGGGTTGTTACAAGTGGTATCAGAGCATGGTCTAAGGGATTTAGGTGACTTGAGATAGGTGCCTAGACTTAGACTTTTATGTGTGCTTAATTGTTGCGGGACTTGTAGGATTACGGGTCGGAATAGGTTATAGTTAGTGCCTTGTTTGTAGGTGGACCAACGTTTATATTAGTAACGTGGATATTATTAATATATTAATTGTATTGTGATGATAATTCTCGCGTGTGTTTATATCGCGTAGAATTTCGTTTGTGTTTATTTATAGCATCGAGCGAGACGGTCGTTGTACTAACAAGTCGATACGGCGTGTATGCGTAATAAGGACTTGCAAACCTTATTACGGGTGCAAATCGTGTCTAGCAAGTGATGTACGACGAATGTTTAGCAAGATGGGGGTGGTATTGTGTGTGTGCTTTATACGTTAGTGGTCTAATCGCTTTGCATTCCTTAGAATGGCAACGGGAAATGGGATCGAGACGAACGACGTGGAGTTTAACGCTAGAGTTGTGGCCGCCGTTGCGGAGCAAATGAGTGCGTTTCAAGAAGAAATGGATAGGAAGTATTCTGAACTTCAAGGTAGTAGTGGAACGGAGCATTGTCTTAAGAACTTCATGAGGACTAAACCCCCAATGTATGACAGGAAACCGGATCCTTTGATAAGCACAACTTGGATCTCGGATGTCGAAGGGTGCTTTCGTACTATTGAATGCCCTCCTGAGAAAAAGACGAGACTCGCTACTAGTTTGTTGCGGGGTAGGGCGAAGGATTGGTTGGATGGTAAGATTTATCTTGTCGGTGGTGAACCGTTTATGGCGTTATCATGGGACGAGTTTAAGAAGGAATTCTTCGAGGAGTTCCGAACTTCAGCCGATTTATCGAAAATGCGTAATGAGTTGCGAAATTTGCAACAGGGTTCTATGGATTTGAATACTCTCAAGACGACCTTTATGGCTGATGTTATGCGAGGTGTATATAAAATAGCTTTATTTTTACATCGAAATACTATTAAATATGATACAATTTTACACAAGATATTTATTTATTTATAGAATGGATATACTTAAACCTTGCTACAACACTTATAGGCAGTGTACCTAATCGTACAGTAGTGTAGTTTTTAGTAAGTCCGGTTCGTCCACAGGGAATCTTTTAAACAAAGCTTAACGCTATATTAGTTTTATTTTATAAAAATACAAATATATAAATAAGTAATATTATTATTATAAAGGGGGGTTTTTACCATTTAATGACCGGTTTGTCGATTTTTAAAACTTAAGTCGCAGTTAAAACCAAATGTAAAATATTAAATAAATAAAAGACTTAATTTAAAGCGTAAAGTAAATAACGATAATGAAATTGCGATAAATAAAAGTGAGATAAAATAAAATTGCGATAATTAAAAAGTACGATAATTAAAAGTGCAATTAAATACAATAACAATAAATAAAAGTGCGATAATTAGAAGTGCAATTAAATATAAAATATAGGAAATTAAATATGAAATAAAAGAATTATGCTTATTTAAACTTCCGTAATCATGATGTTTGACGTGTTGATTTTAGTTTTATGCCCATGGGTTAATTTTCCGTTGTCCTGGATTATTTAATATGTCCGTCTGGTTTTTGTCCATAACAGTCCATCAGTCATAAATATAAAGTGCGAGTGTCCTCGTCAAATTATCCTTATACCCGAAGTTAAATATTCCAACTAATTGGGGACTTAAACTATAACAAGGTTTTATTACTTTGTTTAATAATTACACCAGGATATCGACTGCGTGTAACCCAAGGTTTTAATACTTTGTTACCAATTATGCCAAGTGTCCTTGTACATAATTTCACCCCTATTTTAATAATTCTAGTGACTATTAATCCATTCCCGTGTCCGGTTAAATGAACGATTATTCGTACATATAAATACCCCGCCCATCGTGTCCGATTGAGTGTATATGGTTATTTATAGGGATGTCTAATTGTAAATCTTTATATTAAAATTAACAAACTATCATTTAGTTAAGCAAATATAAAGCCCATTAATAGCCCATAGTCTAATTTCCACAAGTGTCGTTCTTTTGTCCAAACCCCAATTATGGTACAAAGCCCAATTACCCAATTTTAGTAATTAGCCCAACATCATGATTACTTCGTTTTAAATAAGCATAATAATAACTTAGCTACGAGACATTAATGAAAATAATATAAACATAACTTACAATGATTAAAAATAGCGTAGCGTTACACGGACAGAATTTCGACTTACACCCTTACAACATTCGCTAACATACCCTTATTATTAGGATTTAAAATTAAAATTAAAATTAAAATATAAATTATATATATATATTTACGTATATATTGAGAGAGACATAGATTATGGATATTTTGATATTAAAAATGATCAAACTGCGTTGCCTTTTATAGGGATTTGAGTCCAGGGAATCTCCGCGACTCGCGGCCCTTTCCTTCTTCAAACTCCGCGAGTCGCGGAGTTTGTTTTTACAGCTCACCAAGCCTTGGCTCCTAGCTTGTCGACGGATTATATAAATAAATATAATATATAAATAATTTTAGTAATTATTTAAATATTATATTATATTTATGTGCATAGTTGACTTGTAATTTTTAGTCCGTTGCGTCGAACGTTGAGAGTTGACTCTGGTCCCGATTTCGGATTTTCGAACGTCCTTGCGTACAATTTAATATCTTGTACTTTGCGTTTTGAATCTTGTACTCTTGTAATTTTGAGACGTTTCTTATCAATAATTGGAACCTCTTTAATTGTATTTTGTACTTTTGAGCTTTTTGGTCGTTTGCGTCTTCAATTCGTCGAATCTATCATTTGTCTTCACCTTTTATTATTTAAACGAATATCACTTGTAAATAGAACAATTGCAACTAAAAGCTTGTCTTTCTTGAGGAATAATGCTATGAAATATATGTTTGTTTTTAGCATTATCAAATATTCCCACACTTGAGTGTTGCTTGTCCTCAAACAATATAGTCTTGAAATACTAAAATCACTTTTTTATTCTTCACACTTTGTACATCAGTGATTTCTATACGGCGGTATAAACAATGGTAGTAACGATATGGTTTACAGTCCCACATGACTATAAAAATTTAGATCCATTAAGGAAATTGGATCTTTATGAAAACATTTGATCTTTTGAAAATTAAATCTAGCTTTTTCCCTAGAAAAGTTTTCCGGAATAACCCTTCACCGGTGTTTGCAAATTCTTTTTGTGGGTTTGGTGGGTTTCAGATTTGAAAATTTTAGCTCAAAACTTTCAGTTTTGTGTCACCCACTTGCTAACCTTGTATTGGGAAAGCAACACATCCAATATACTTGCTCCGTATATTACCTTTCGGTAAACTACCGTCCGGTTGTAAAGGAAAGCGTTGAACAAGCAACTGTTAAGGCAATGTCCCCTGACATGCTTTTAATTATGGTCTATAATGTGTCGGACGCAATTACTATCCTTTGTAGGAGCAATAGTAAAGCTCACCCTTATAATTTTCCGATCTGGCACAAGGTCCTGTCTTTGACCATGCTATGTAACCACCGTTCTTACGGTTGACACCCGATTTGGTTCAGGTGACCTAATGAATTCCAGGTGAATTCCTAGGATTTTACGTTCAATGGTAATGAATGCATTGAAAATGGGTTTTTCAGAAAACAAATCGGTTTATAATTTTGATCAAAATATTTTCTCGTTCAAGCTCGAGTTTAGATATTATCGAATTCCATGAGTTTGAATTCTCAATCTTTAAGGTCAATCTCTAGGATTGAGTAATATCAGTCTTAAAAGCTGATTTTTGATCTTTAAGGAGATTATCCTTTCTGGGGATCTGATTCATTAGTCTTATCCAGCTAATTTGCACGGCGTCCTCCCCATTTTACAAGACAGATCCTCTCATGGTTAGGATAAGTCTGACCACTTGGCGACCCTGTTTGATGCTGAGGTCCGTGGATTTCCTGCTGATTTTAGTGATGACTTTTCTAGGTTTTTCGTCAACCTACAGCTGGTCTGGACGACAACTTCATGACCTAAATCAGGAAGCGCGTTTCTTTTTCGGAAGACTTTACTTCCTTTTAATGATGGAATTGATTCATCGTGTAGATCCATCTTTCTTACAGTAAATCGGGTAAAACAGTTAATTATCGTTCAAAACAAAAGTATTTTCAATTATTTGTTACAGAAATATGTGACATATGTTTAAAATAACTTGGTAAATTTTCCCACACTTGGCTTTTATTTTTCCTTTTTGTTCTCCTCTATTCCATTTTAAATGAATTCTAACATTTTGGTTTGTTTCTCAATTTATGTCCTTTCCAAGGTAACAATAATTTCTGTGTTAAATGAAATGTCCCGTTCTTATTGATTAAAAACGTTCCATATTAATTGATTTCTTTGCGAGGTTTTGACCTCTATATGAGACGTTTTTCAAAGACTGCATTCATTTTAAAACAAACCATAGCCTTTATTTCATCAATAAAGGTTTAAAAAGCTTTACGTAGATTATCAACTAATGATAATCTAAAATATCCTGTTTACACACGACCATTACATAATGGTTTACAATACAAATATGTTACAACAAAATAAGTTTCTTGAATGCAGTTTTTACACAATATCATACAAGCATGGACTCCAAATCTCGTCCTTATTTAAGTATGCGACAGCGGAAGCTCTTAATAATCATCTGAGAATAAAAATGCTTAAAACGTCAACAAAAATGTTGGTGAGTTATAGGTTTAACCTATATATATCAAATCATAATAATAGACCACAAGATTTCATATTTCAATACACATCCCATACATAGAGATAAAAGTCATTCATATAGTGAACATCTGGTAACCGACATTAACAAGATGCATATATAAGAATATCCCCATCATTCCGGGACACCCTTCGGATATGATATAAATTTCGAAGTACTAAAGCATCCGGTACTTTGGATGGGGTTTGTTAGGCCCAATAGATCTATCTTTAGGATTCGCGTCAATTAGGGTGTCTGTTCCCTAATTCTTAGATTACTAGACTTAATAAAAAGGGGCATATTCGGTTAGATAATCCAACCATAGAATGTAGTTTCAAGTACTTGTGTCTATTTCGTAAAACAGTTATAAAAGCAGCGCATGTATTCTCAGTCCCAAAAATGTAAAGAGTAAAAGGGAGTAAATGAAACTCACTTTCACATATTTTTACTTCGTCGGGAAGTAAGACTTGGCCACTGGTTGATTCACGAACCTATAACAATATATACATATATATCAAAGTATGTTCAAAATATATTTACAACACTTTTAATATATTTTGATGTTTTAAGTTTATTAAGTCAGCTGTCCTCATTAGTAACCTACAACTAGTTGTCCACAGTTAGATGTACAGAAATAAATCGATAAATATTATCTTGAATCAATCCACGACCCAGTGTATACGTATCTCAGTATTGATCACAACTCAAACTATATATATTTTGGAATCAACCTCAACCCTGTATAGCTAACTCCAACATTCACATATAGAGTGTCTATGGTTGTTCCGAAATATATATAGATGTGTCGACATGATAGGTCGAAACATTGTATATGTGTCTATGGTATCTCAAGATTACATAATATACAATACAAGTTGATTAAGTTATGGTTGGAATAGATTTGTTACCAATTTTCACGTAGCTAAAATGAGAAAAATTATCCAATCTTGTTTTACCCATAACTTCTTCATTTTAAATCCATTTTGAGTGAATCAAAATGCTATGGTTTCATATTGAACTCTATTTTATGAATCTAAATAGAAAAAATATAGGTTTATAGTTGGAAAAATAAGTTACAAGTCGTTTTTGTAAAGGTAGTCATTTCAGTCGAAAGAACGACGTCTAGATGACCATTTTAGAAAACATACTTCCACTTTGAGTTTAACCATAATTTTTGGATATAGTTTCATGTTCATAATAAAAATCATTTTCTCAGAATAACAACTTTTAAATCAAAGTTTATCATAGTTTTTAATTAACTAACCCAAAACAGCCCGCGGTGTTACTACGACGGCGTAAATCCGGTTTTACGGTGTTTTTCGTGTTTCCAGGTTTTAAATCATTAAGTTAGCATATCATATAGATATAGAACATGTGTTTAGTTTATTTTAAAAGTCAAGTTAGAAGGATTAACTTTTGTTTGCGAACAAGTTTAGAATTAACTAAACTATGTTCTAGTGATTACAAGTTTAAACCTCCGAATAAGATAGCTTTATATGTGTGAATCGAATGATGTTATGAACATCATTACTACCTTAAGTTCCTTGGATAAACCTACTGGAAAAGAGAAAAATGGATCTAGCTTCAACGGATCCTTGGATGGCTCGAAGTTCTTGAAGCAGAATCATGACTCGAAAACAAGTTCAAGTAAGATCATCACTTGAAATAAGATTGTTATAGTTATAGAAATTGAACCAAAGTTTGAATATGATTATTACCTTGTATTAGAATGATAACCTACTGTAAGGAATAAAGATTTCTTGAGGTTGGATGATCACCTTACAAGATTGGAAGTGAGCTAGCAAACTTGAAAGTATTCTTGATTTTATGTAACTAGACCTTGTAGAATATATGAAGAACACTTAGAACTTGAAGAAAGAACTTGAGAGAGATCAATTAGATGAAGAATATTGAAGAATGAAAGTGTTTGTAGGTGTTTTTGGTCTTTGGTGTATGGATTAGATATAAAGGATATGTAATTTTGTTTTCATGTAAATAAGTCATGAATGATTACTCATATTTTTGTAATTTTATGAGATATTTCATGCTAGTTGCCAAATGATGGTTCCCACATGTGTTAGGTGACTCACATGGGCTGCTAAGAGCTGATCATTGGAGTGTATATACCAATAGTACATACATCTAAAAGCTGTGTATTGTACGAGTACGAATACGGGTGCATACGAGTAGAATTGTTGATGAAACTGAACGAGGATGTAATTGTAAGCATTTTTGTTAAGTAGAAGTATTTTGATAAGTGTATTAAAGTCTTTCAAAAGTGTATAAATAAATATTAAAACACTACATGTATATACATTTTAACTGAGTCGTTAAGTCATCGTTAGTCGTTACATGTAAGTGTTGTTTTGAAACCTTTAGGTTAACGATCTTGTTAAATGTTGTTAACCCAATGTTTATAATATCAAATGAGATTTTAAATTATTATATTATCATGATATTATCATGTATGAATATCTCTTAATATGATATATATATACATTAAATGTCTTTACAACGATAATCGTTACATATATGTCTCGTTTAAAAATCATTAAGTTAGTAGTCTTGTTTTTACATATGTAGTTCATTGTTAATATACTTAATGATATGTTTACTTATCATAGTATCATGTTAACTATATATATATATATATCCATATATATGTCATCATATAGTTTTTACAAGTTTTAACGTTCGTGAATCACCGGTCAACTTGGGTGGTCAGTTGTCTATATGAAACATATTTCAATTAATCAAGTCTTAACAAGTTTGATTGCTTAACATGTTGGAAACATTTAATCATGTAAATATCAATCTCAATTAATATATATAAACATGGAAAAGTTCGGGTCACTACATTAAAACCTAGTTTTATCGTTCATAAATATGTATAAACATGATTTTGAATTCATTTAATTGAAAATTTTGAAATTTTTTTTCTAGAATTGGGTAGTCAGTATATAAGACTAGGGCTGTTCTTTATTATCAGAGAGCACTAGATTCTAATACAACTACTGCTTTACTAGTATTTTTAATGGTAACCACGTGTTTAAGATAAAAATTTTAAAATCCGAAAGAATTTAACCCCTTCCCACACTTAAGATCTTGCAATGCCCTCATTTGCAAGAAATCAGTAATAATTTAAATTATTGAGGGTGATTAGCGTAGAAAAATGATTAAATTTTACCAAAGTTTCCAAACATATTGTTGTTTGTATTGAATGATAAATGTTGCACATCATTTGTTCATTCCGTCTTGTTGTTATTTCACATATATTTTGCATCTTGTCGTCAAAATTAGTTGTTTTTGCTGAACTTAATGCCAGTCTTTGAAAATGCGTTGTTTTACCCTGTTGTGTACATAAGATAAACTGCAAACATATATACATATTTTTGAAGTTTGGTATATTACCCCACATTAAAAAATTATTAAAATCTAAAAATAAAAGTTAGAAAATTATAAAAACTATTACAATATTAACATAAGTATTAAATGTATCAACATTACAAATAATAAAATAAATAAAACTAAGTAGACTAGGGATGATACTGATACCAGTAGGGGTTCCATGCATAACCGTATGTGTTATAGAATGCTTCAGCTGGGTTATAAGTAGGATACGGTGGTTGCATTTCTATAGACCATGGAGGAAATATGGGCGTTGGATTAGGAATATAGTTTCTACCTATATGTTGGCAATAAGCTATGATTTGGTTTTGATGAACCTGCCAATCTTCAAATGCTCTATGTCTAGCATTTTCATACTCTTGTGAAGCTATAAACCTTTGCATTTCTGTCATTTCATTTCCCCCTCCCACATTACCTGGCTGTTGGTTTCTCTCAACCTGTGGATGTCTACCATGGTATTGTACTGCGGCGTTATTTTGCCTCTTCAAAACCTTCGCACCATGGTATACATTTAAACCAATTGTATCGTGGGGTTCTGGTTTTTCGACTAATAATCCCCCCGACTTATATCCACATTGAGATACTCAGCAATTAGTGTAATAAATATACCACCTTCTATTATACTGTGCGGTCTCATCCCTCTAACCATAGCTGATATATAATAACCCACACAATAAGGTATACTTACAGCGCTTTGTGGGTCTCGAATACACATGTGGTAAAACAAATCCTGTTCATTTACCTTTTCCTTATTCTAACCTCTTTGTGTAATCGAATTAGCTAAAAACCTATGAATTACTCTTAACTCTGCTCTATCTATATCCAAATAAGAGTAATTTCCCCCTTTAAATCGGTGATGGCTAGTCATTTGACTCCATACACCATGCGTATCAAAATTTTCATCAATTTTCCTACCGTTCAATATCAACCCTCTACAATCGGCAGATGCTAACTCCTCAGGCGTATATATACGTAAGGCCTGAGCCATGTCTAGTAAAGACATGTGGCGCATCGAACCTCCTAACAAAAATCTAATAATAGATCGATCGGTTAAACTAGCTACCCGATCATTTATTTCT
Organism: Rutidosis leptorrhynchoides; assembly: GCF_046630445.1. Classification (NCBI taxonomy): domain Eukaryota; kingdom Viridiplantae; phylum Streptophyta; class Magnoliopsida; order Asterales; family Asteraceae; genus Rutidosis; species Rutidosis leptorrhynchoides. The sequence goes on from NC_092340.1 coordinate 37,113,736, forward strand.
ATACTACACAATAATTCTTCACACCATACTTTATATACAGGTCTACGCATGTTGAATAAACGTACCCAATCGTTAAAAGTAGAATTACCATACCTCTGTGCAAGTAATTCCCTAATTGGCTCGGCTAATTCTACAGCTTCTAATGGCGCCCATTCTATTACCCTAGGTACTTCAACAGCTTTAGAATGAAGAGTATGCAAGCCCCTTTGGTATTTTGGATAATCTATCCAACGTCTATCAAATCTCAAGTTCGGGTGCAAATCTTCCAAGTGCATATCTGAAAATGTCATAACTGGATGAGGTATATCTTGTTTATAATAGCTATCAACATCATGTTGTTCCGCATTCTCAGGAGGAGCATTGCGAGCTTGGGATGAAGATTCACCCCTTTCAGTCTGCAAAACACATCAAACACAATTTTTGTGCATCCAAATATGCATTAGTGTCAGCAAAATCATCAATCAAAATAATTACAATGACATGTCCAATTTATATCAAACTTACGCTCATTTTCATATTTTTATCAAATCTACACTTTTTCAAATAAGCATATACGAAAATGTTCGCCAAGTTCATAAGCATTCAACTCAAATAACATGTCAAAATAATCATTACTAGCAATTAAACAAGTTTCAAATGGCATTATCTCTCAAAAATCAAGTTCATGAATTTTAGACTTGAAAAAGTCACTTTAATTCTCAAAAATCATGTTTAGGCTCAAAGTTTGGATCATTTAACTACCTAAACATGTTACACTACTCAATTTAGCAATAATTCATGACAAAAATCGGCCATAACCTGTTTATATCAAAAAGCCCCAAATTTGCTCAAGAACACAAACCCTAGATTACTCAAAATTTGAAGTTTAAGGCTTCTAATCATGTTAAATAGCATCAATCTAGGTTATACAAGCATAATACATAAGCAATTTAAGCATAATTAAACTAAAAAGCATCAAAATCGAATTGGGTATAAAATTTGCTCAAGAACACTAATTTTCGGATTAAATGGTGTTTAGGTGTAGAAATTTACCGTTTTTCTTGAGTAATTCCTTGATAGCATCCTTCTCAACATGATTTTGTGAAAGATTTGATGAAAAATGGTGAAAATTTGCGAATTTTGTGTGTGTTTTTGGGTGTTTTTCGCAGTATTTTGTGGTGTGGTGGTGTGCAACTGATCTGTTCGGCCTTTTATTTTTTTTCTGTATTTTTGGTCTTTCGCGAGTCGCGGTGTTTGACCCTTACAAACTCCGCGAGTCACGGCGTTTGTTTTTTTTATATATATATCTTTAACTTATAAAATAAATATAAAATAAATTTAAAATTTTGTTTTCCTTGGTTTTTAGGACGAGGTCGTTTCGGATCGATGTCCTAGTCCGTCCCTCGACAAAATTTTTAAATTTGTCTATTTAAAGCGCGGTTTTAAAAGCAAAGATTTTTGGGTTTTTTAATGTTTTTGGCATACTTTAATTCAATAAGATTAAAAATAATGATAATAAAAGTTCTCGTCCCTCCCTCGGGTAAAGCAATTTCGGTTCAACGACCTAGACTTCAACTTACGACGAATTTTAAAAATCATATTTTTAACTTAGCGACATAAAGTAAATTTTTATTTTTAAATTCACACAACTTAAATTTAAAAATGCATAAATTAAAAATTCACACCAAACTTAGTTAAAAATTCATATTATAAATTTACACCAAACTTATATTATATTTTTATTTTTATACATACAAACTTATATTAAAAATATTAATTTTTCAAATATTGACAAACTTAAATATATTGATTTTATAAAGTTCACAATATTAATTTAAGATTTATATATTAATTTTAAAAACATGGTAAAAATAAAATTAAAAATCTTTTTGGCTTTTATCCCATTTTAATCAATCAAATATTATCAAAAATATGCGCCCCTCTTTTCGGTAAAGTAATTTCGGTTCCATGACCTAATTTAACTCATGACGAATTTTTGAAATATTTTGGGTTGATTGATTAAAGATATTTACACCTTAAGAATAAACGTTAAATTTCGCAGTGATGTAATAAATTTTTGAATGATATCAATAATTTCGGTCGCCAAACCTAATTTCATCGAATACCAATTTAATACTTTATAGCGAACAAATTAGCGTTTATTATCAAAAGGTTAAAAATGAAAATAAAAAATAAAAACTGTACAGACTTACCTGTGAAATATATTCTTAGTGATACGATCTATCCCACTCATAAGATAGTCGGTTTAATTGGTTTTCCATGGCTACATAGGCGTAACCTCGAGCATTCAGTATTTTTTCTTCTAAACATATGAACGGTCCGTCTCTTCATAAAGTAACAAATTCGGTGTTTAAATAGGTTTGATTATTTGAACATTTACCTCCATGTGACCATTTTCCGCATTTGTGACATCTTTCAAGGTGTCGTGCTCTTCTTTTTGCTGCGGATTTTGATTTTCCTTTACCAAATTGTAACTTATTATCTTCGCATCTGGATTCTTTTCTTACTCCGTCCAATTTTTCTCTGATTACTGATACTATTTCAGTCGGAAGTGTGTCATTATTACGTTTAGTGATCAAATCGTGTAGCATTAGACCATGGTTTAGTTCACAGGAAGTCTTCATTTCGTAAAACCTAAAAAAATAAAAATTCAGAATGGGGGGAGAAGACTAGTTCTTTAGGGTCTGCTAGGGAAAGACCATCCGGGTTCCATTTTCGATAACTACACGAAAACAGACAATCTAACTCTAACAGAAATACATAAAATCCTTAAAAGACTTGATTCTCCCCACACTTAGTTAGCTGTGGTATCGAAATTGTGATTAACTTCGTTGTCGACTTCCATTGGACTATCTATGTAGTGTTTAACTCTGTGACCATTAACCTTAAATTCAATCCCATTTGAATTTATTAATTCAACTGTTCCGTATGGGAAAACTCTTTTGACTATGAATGGTCCAGACCATCTTGATTTCAATTTTTCAGGAAATAGCTTGAATCGTGAATTAAAAAGAAGAACTCTGTCTCCTTCTTTAAATTCTTTTGAACTTCTGATTCTTTTATCATGCCATTTCTTCGTTCTTTCCTTATAGATTAACGAATTTTCGTATGCTTCATGTCTTAATTCTTCTAATTCATTTAGTTGACTTAATCGTAGACATCCGGCTTCATGTAAATCATGATTACATGTCTTCAAAGCCCAAAATGCTTTGGTTCAATTTCTACTGGAAGATGACATGCTTTTCCGTAAACGAGTTTAAAAGGTGTGGTTCCAATTGGAGTTTTGTAGGCTGTTCTAAAAGCCCAGAGTGCATCCTCCAATTTAATGGACCATTCCTTCAGATTTGATCCTACGGTTTTCTCTAGAATACGTTTTAAAGCTCGGTTGGTATTTTCAACTTGTCCACTTGTTTGTGGATGATATGCGGTGGAGATTTTATGAGTTACTCCATATCTTTTAAGAACTTTCTCAAGTTGATTATTACAAAATGAGTTCCCCGATCACTTATTAAAGCTTTCGGTGTTCTAAACCTTGTAAAAAGACGCTTTAAAAAGTTGACTACAACTCGTGCATCGTTAGTTGGGAGAGCTTGTGCTTCCGCCCATTTGGATACATAATCAATGGCTACGAGAATATAGAGATTATTATGAGATTTTAGAAATGGACCCATAAAGTCAATACCCCAAATGTCAAATACTTCACATACTTGAATGACATTTTGTGGCATTTCATCACGTTGACTTATTTTTTTGGCCCTTTGACAAGCATCACAGGACTTGCAAAGAAGGTGCGCGTCTTTGTAAATTGTAGGCCAATAGAATCCAGCATCATAAACTTTTCTTGCTGTTGGTTGAGGCCCATAATGCCCTCCTGTTGGTCCTGTGTGACAATGGTTTAAGATTTTACTAGCTTCATCTCCGAATACACATCGGCGTATTATTCCATCTGGACAACTTTTAAACATATGTGGATCTTCCCAGAAATAATGTTTTATATCACTAAAGAATTTCTTTCGTTTTTGGTACGATAATCCTTTTTCAAAGAATCCACATACTAAGTAGTTTTCATAGTCTGCAAACCATGGTATTTCATTATAATCTATTTTCAATAGATATTCATCAGGAAAGTTGTCTTGTATGGCCGATTCATTTAGAACTTCTAATTAGGGATTTTCAAGACGAGAAAGATGATCAGCGGCGAGATTTTCTGCTCCTCTTTTATCTCGGATTTCAATATCGAACTCTTGTAAGAGTAAGATCCAATGGATTAATCTTGGTTTGGCTTCTTGTTTCGAAAATTGGTATCTAAGAGCAGAATGGTCGGTATAGACCACCGTTTTAGCTAGAAAGAGATATGAACGAAATTTGTCAAAAGCAAAGACAATAGCAAGGAGTTCTTTTTCAGTAGTTGTGTAATTTGTTTGTGCTCCTTGTAATGTCTTACTAGCATAATATATAGGTTGAAATCGTTTTTCAATCCTTTGTCCTAAAACGGCTCCCATTGCAAAATCACTTGCATCGCACATTAGTTCAAATGGTAGATTCCAATTTGGTGTTATCATGATCGGCGTATTAGTGAGTTTCTCTTTAAGAATATTAAAAGATTTGATACATTCATTTGAAAAGATGAATGGAGCATCCTTTTCTAGGAGTTTATTCATAGGAGTGGCAATTTTAGAAAAATCTTTAATGAAACGTCGGTAAAAACCGGCATGCCCTAGAAAACTCCTAACTCCTCTAACATTGGTGGGATGTGGAAGTTTAGCAATTACATCTACTTTAGCTCTATCCACTTCAATTTCTTCCTTTGAAATTTTATGACCAAGAACGATGCCTTCTTTAACCATGAAATGGCATTTCTCCCAATTAAGTACTAGATTTGATTGTTCGCATCTAATAAGCATTCATTCAAGATTAGCTAGACATGTTTCAAATGTATCACCGAAGACTGAAAAGTCATCCATGAAAACTTCCATGCATTCTTCTATCATGTCGTGAAAAATCGCCATCATGCACCTTTGAAAGGTTGCAGGGGCGTTGCAAAGTCCAAATGGCATGCATTTGTAAGCAAAAGTACCGTAAGGGCACGTGAACGTGGTTTTCTCTTGATCTTCGAGTGCTATTGGAATTTGAAAATATCCGGAAAAACCATCTAGAAAACAATAGTAACTATTTCCGGCTAATCTTTCCAACATTTGATCAATGAACGGTAAGGGAAAGTGATCTTTTCTGGTGGCGTCATTTAATTTTCTATAATCAATACATACACACCATCCTGTTACAGTCCTAGTAGGAATAAGCTCATTTTTCTCATTTGTAATGACAGTCATGCCACCCTTCTTAGGCACGCATTGAACTGGGCTTACCCATGGACTATCAGAAATTGGATAAATTAAACCTGCATCTAGCAGTTTAATAATTTCTTTTTTAACAACATCTTGCATATTAGGATTTAGTCTTCATTGGCGTTGCACATACGTTTTATGACATTCTTCCATAAGGATTTTATGTGTGCAATACGAAGGACTTATTCCTTTAATATCATGAATCTTCCATGCAATGGCTGGTTTATGAACTTTCAACACAGAAATGAGTTGTGATTTCTCATTTTCAGTAAGAGAAGACGATATTATTACAGGTAATTCAGATTCACCATGTAAATAAGCATATTCCAAATGGTTTGGAAGTGGCTTTAACTCTAATGTCGGAGGTTCTTCTATCGATGATTTGTATCGATATCTGTCTTCTTCTTTTAGCATTTGAATTTCTTCTGTTGTTGGTTCATATCCATTAGCTATTAGTGTAGCTAACATTTCAGCTTCATCAATTGGTTCAGTACCTTCTCCTAAAGAACATTCTCCCGTTCCTTGTAATTCTGGAAATTCTTCTAATAATTCTGCATGTGAATTTATAGTTTGAATATAATAACATGTATCATCTGCAGATTGCGGTTGTTGCATTGCTCTATCAACTGAAAAGGTAACACTCTCGTCCTCTATACTTAGGGTCAATTTCTTACCAAACACGTCTATCATTGCTTTAGCCGTGTTTAAGAATGGTCTTCCTAATATGAGAGGAACTTGAGAATCTTCTTCCATGTCCAGAACAATAAAATCTACTGGAAATACTAAAGTACCAACTTTAACTAGCATGTTCTCCATTATCCCTCTAGGATATTTTATTGATCGATCGGCTAGTTGTATGCTTATTCTTGTTGGTTTCAATTCTCCAAGGTCTAGTTTAGCGTATAGTGAATACGGCATTAAATTTATACTAGCACCTAAATCTGCCAATGCTTCTATTGAACTAAGATTACCCAGAAAACATGGAATTGTGAAACTTCCTGGATCAGATAATTTTTCTAGTATCTTATTCAACAGCACTGCTGAACAATTAGCATTTATAGTAACAGCCGAGAGTTCTTCCATTTTCTTTCTATTTGTGATCAGATCTTTCAAGAATTTAGCATATCTAGGCATTCCTGAAATCACATCAATGAAAGGAAGATTTACATTTATCTGTTTAAACATATCCAAGAATTTGGATTGCTCGGCTTCAAGTTTCTCTTTTTTCATTTTACTCGGGTAAGGAAGTGGTAGTTGATATGGTTTAACATAAGGTTTAACCTTAACTGTGTTATCTTCATTAACCTTTTCAACTACCGGTTCTTTTTCCTTATCTTGATCAGGTTGTGGTTCTTGTGGAGTAAGTATATTTTCATCAGAAGTCACAGGTATTTCAGGTGGTTTAAGTGTTGTACCACTTCTTGTGGTAATGGCTTTAGCTGTTTCATTCCGGGGGTTTGCATTTGTATCACTAGGTAAACTTCTCGGTTTTCTTTCACCTATTAACCTTGCCAGGTTACTTACTTCTTGTTCCAAGTTTTGAATAGAAGCTTGTTGATTTCTAAATGCTTGAGCATTTTGTTCATTTTTTTGTTTCTGAGATGTGAAAAACTGCGTTTGAGTTTCAACTAGCTTTGTCATCATATCTTCTAAATTCGGCTTTTTATCATCGGTTTGTGGTGGTTTGTTTTGAAAATTAGGTCTTTGCTGATTGTAAGTATTATTGGATACTTGTTGATTGCTAGGACCTTGTTGGTTGTTGTATGGAACATTTCGATTATAATTCTGGTTTTGATTGTAGATCGGTCTTGGCGGTTGATAATTATTCTGATAATTATTTCCAGGCCTTTGGTTTAGATATGAAACATTCTCTCTTTGTTCCATTGTTAGTTCAATACTGAGACAATCTTTTGTCAAATGTGGTCCTCCACATTGCTCACAACTAATTCGTATTGAGTGTATATCTTTAGTCATCTTTTCTATTCGTCTCTCGACAGCATCTATCTTTGCGGGAATGGAATCTAAGTCATGGCTAGAATCGGCTCTAGCTGCTTTAGATGATCTAACGATATCTTTTTCTTGGTGCCACTCATGTGAGTGGGAAGCAGTGTTATCAATAATTTTGTAAGCATCAGTTTCGGTTTTCTTCATAATAGAACCACCAGCTGCTATATCGATGTCTTTCCTTGTAGTGATGTCGCATCCTTGGTAGAATATTTGTACTATTTGACAGGTGTCTAAACCATGTTGCGGACATCCTCTTAATAACTTTCCATATCTTGTCCACGCCTCATATAGAGTTTCATTTGGTTTCTGTGTGAACGTAACAATTTCTCCTTGAAGTCTTTCGGTTTTAGATGCCGGAAAGAATTGTTTAAGAAAATTTTCAACTAAAACATCCCATGTATCAATCGCCCCTTCAGGTAACGATTCCAACCAATCTTTGGTTTCTCCCTTTAAAGTCCAGGGAAATAACATGAGATATATCTGTTCATCCTCAACTTCTCTTATTTTAAATAGTGTGCAGATCCTATTAAAGGTACGAAGATGTTCATTTGGATCTTCTTTCGGCGCACCACTAAATTGGCATTGATTAGTCACCATGTGTAGAATTTGTCCTTTGATTTCATAATCTGGCGCATTAATGTCTGGATGAGTAATTGCGTGACCTTGGCCAGTGCGTTTAGCTCTCATTCGGTCTTCCATGCTTAAAGGTTCCAGATTTTCCATAATTGAATTTGTTGAATCTGAATCACTAGAGGATTCTGATTTAATGGTTCGTTCCTCAACAATCTCTGTTTGAATGATTGGTGGTTCCGGAGGAAAAATTAATGGTTCAAGATCTACGAATCGTCCCTGAATATTTTCCGGATTCTCAATTGTGAGGTCGGGTTCAAAAAATGGATTATCGGAAATTTGAATTGGAGTACTTGGTCGACTGGATGACGATTCTAAAGAAAAATCAACGGCGGTAATATTTGCTAAATGTCTTGACCTAGTTACAGGTGGTGAACGTACAAAAGGTGGTGAACGTCTTGCTCGGTGCATTCACTGAATATCCTATTAGTTTTTAAAAGGAAAGAAAAATTATATAAGTTATCCAATTAATAGACTTTTCTGATTTTTCCCACGTTTCAAATAGCCAAAAGATGCAGCAGGGGGGCAGGATTCGTTTGGTCTCAATATAATTGAGTACTGTTTGGCTCCAATAACCCGGTCCACGTACAAATTCAACTATTACTACGAACCAGAAAATTTTGATGTCTATCAATTTAACCACTTAAAATAAATTTTCGTAATTTTAAGAAATTTAGATAAGAAGTAGAATAAAAATCTATGTCCTAAAACTAGAATTGCGAGAAATAAGAAAGAAAAAGAGCGCGTCGAAAAAGGTCGAAAAAGAAAAGGGTTGAAAAAGAAAAGGCGTCGAAAAATAAGAAAGAAAAAGAATGACTTATACAACTTAAAAACACTCGACTAACCCAATCTTATTACTATCACTAACTTAAAATTATAATCGTAAATTGAGATTACTAATTGGAGTGATAATTGATACATAGGTAAAAGGCGTCGAAAAATAAAAATAAGAAAGTAGCGTGTTGAAACTTAAAAAGGCACTAAAAACTAAAAATTAAAAGTTGCTTCTAAAAATATTAAAGCTTACAAGTAAAACTATATCCCAAATGGCAAAAACTTAAAAAGGAACTAAAACTTCAAAAGGCGTAGCAAAAATCTAAAGTACCTAAATCTTAGTCTAAAGAAAAAGCACTTAAGGAATTTTACGGCAAGGCCTAAAAATCTATAAATAAAAATAACTATGGCAAAAACTATATTTTAAAACTAAAAATGAGCGAAAAATACAAATATTACGCTAAAACAATTAAAAAGGGACAAAATATAAAAATATACTAAAAGTTGTAAAAAGTACAATTTTTATAAAAATATTATTTTTATGTTATTTATTTTATAAAAGTGTTAATTTTATAATTTATTTAAATTAATTAAACTAAATATACAAATTAAATAAATAAACTAAACTTAATTAATTAAAAATTAAAACCTAATTAGGGTTTTTTAATTAATAATAATAATAATAATTACGTAATAATTACGATATAAAGATTAAGTTTAAATTTGGTCGGAAATTTTCGGGTCGTCACAGACGGTACTAGTATTGATCAAGGTGCTGGCACTAAGCCCAGCAACGCTCATACTGAAGCTGGTGTATAGGCAGCTGGTGAATCTCAACCCAGTGTGTCTGCCACATAAGTGGATGATATTGGTTCTGGCAGTAAGCCCAGTGATGTTTCTGAGCTGGCTGTAGCTGAATCTTTTGTTGTCTCTCAAACGATTGAAAGAAAAATGAAAAGAAAACTGGAGAGACATCAGAAGAGACAGCAAGATTTAAATGATGCCTTTAATGCCAAATGGGAGGCTTATGTTGCTCGTAAACAACACATAATTGAACATAGAAGAAGCCTGGACCCAGAAAAGTTGGATATTAACGATGATCTAATTAGCATTAAAAAGTACAAAAGAGATGCTCGTAAAAGAAATGCTAAGTTCATTGTAAGACCTGGATTCTGATTCTGGCTGGTCGCACGCCGCGCCACCTGGTCGCGCGCCGCGCCAATGGTCGCTGGCAGACTCCTTTGGTTATTTTAAGAGTTTTAAAAGGGCATTTCGGTCTTTTTCACGTTTGAGCCAGATTTGAGGACTTAACCTCATCCACCCATTTCATTTCCCTATTTTTTTTTTTCCTTTTCTTTCCATTTTCTCTCAACAAACACAAACACCTATTTGATTCAAAGGAATTTTTGGAAAGGAAGAAGCGGGTTTTGATCTTTGACGTAGTAGACAAGTTTGTTCCCCTCGTTCTTAGCTACACGGTGATACTAGTGGTAAGCTCTAACTCCGAATTTCATTTTTGTATTCATCATTCAAATTTGGGGCTTTTGATTGTATGATTCATAGATGGAACCCATTTAGTTGTTAATTGAAGATTAACACCAAGATTCGGGTTTATAAGTGTTAAAGGCGGGTTTTGGGTTGGTTAATGATTTAACCATGTTTAAGACTTGAGAATGGTGTATAATCACTAGCATTAGTGATTATTGATGTATTGGAGACCTTTAGGGTTCTTGTGGTTGACTAATTTTGACTAGAGTCAAAGTTAGGGTTTGTTGATGATTATGACCCGAATGTCGATTCGATGAGGTTTATAAACTTAAAATGGATTAAGTTGAAGTATAAAACCGAGTTAAATATGTTTTGGTGTCAAAACTTGTAATTGGTGAGATTTTGACTTAATGGGTCAAAATTAGGGTTTATGGGCAATTTTGAGAACGATAGGTGTTTAACACTTGTGTTCGGGTTTAATTGGCATATTAGGACCATTATCACTTGTGTTAGTGATTATTGGTTAGCTTGGGCACGGTTTATGCTTGGAAGTGCAATTGGGTTGAAATTGCACTAAGTGTCAAATTGGGTTAGTTTGTAAATTCATCCTAATTGTGTTGTGGTATTTATGATTATGGAATAGGTGCTATCCATTGACGAATTGCGGATTATTTGGAAGCGTTTCATCAAGGCAACAAGGTGAGTGTTAATATCCTATGTGCATATGTATGTGTAGGATGGGTGCGGGTCGGGTGAAGTGGTTCTCGGTTATAGAGCTCACTTCACATATAGGTGGTTTTGATGGATTTGTGTATAGGTCCAATTGGCACGGTTGTGCATTTTGGTTGACCTCCTTATGGCGAGGCGTACACTTGTGTGTATGTTATCACATGTATTGTGATGTGGTTTTGGATAACCCCGATGTGGTGGACTTTATAATCCCATGACCGTGGGTTTTGTTATTGAAGAAGTGAATCGCGTGTAGTTCGAATTCACGATGACTCGTGTAGTTCGGCCATCTTATTGATGTATTAATCTCGTGTGGTTTCGGATTACTAAGGCTCGTGTAGTTCGGCCAACCTCGATGTTGTCTTGTTGAAGATAGTAATCTCGTGTGGTTTCGGATTACTAAGGCTCGTGTAGTTCGGCCAATCTTCATTGTGGTGTTTGGTATTTCGGTAATGGGTTAATGGGTTAACCTTATTCGTATATATATTGTTATATATCGATTGTTGTATTGTTGTGATGTAGCTAACCCTCCGGGTGTAGCTCGTTGGCGTTGTTCACATCGTCGTTGGTGACTTACTTTATGGTTGTTGTTATTAGCTTGTTGCTTAGTGATTATACGGTATGCTTAGCTTAGCTTGCCTTTATGCTTGGATGCTCCGGTATGCGGTATTTGATTATTTGTGTGGCGTGTCCATTTTATGCATATATATGTATGTAGTATGTTATCACTCACTAAGCGTTAGCTTACCCTCTCGTTGTTGACTTTTTATAGATTGCATGGATGCGGTGGCTCGGGTAAGCGGGGACTAGTGGACTTGCGTAGTTATTTTAGAAGGCTCGCTTTTGGATTGATAAGGATTGGGTAGCGTATCCCCAATCGCCATGCTCGGCTTTGTTTTATATTAAAAGTCTTGTGGTCGAAAACTTGTATTTGTACTTAAAGGGGTAATTTGGGCATATGTGGGCCCGGTGTCGTAAAACCCTTTTTATAAATGGAACGTGTTAGTTTTACATATTTGAACATGTGGTTAAAAGCGTTTTGTCTAATTATGTCGGGAAGTGGCCAATCTTTTTCGCATTTCAAACTTTTTGGGACAGACCAGTTTGGCGCGCCGCGCGGCCTTATGGCGCGCCGCGCCAGTTGCTGAACGAACAATTTTTTTTTATTTTGGTATTTTAAGTGGATTGTTCGTGGTTTGGTTTGGGTTGTTACAAGTGGTATCAGAGCATGGTCTAAGGGATTTAGGTGACTTGAGATAGGTTCCTAGACTTAGACTTTTATGTGTGCTTAATTGTTGCGGGACTTGTAGGATTACGGGTCGGAATAGGTTATAGGTAGTGCCTTGTTTGTAGGTGGACCAACGTTTATATTAGTAACGCGGATATTATTAATATATTAATTGTATTGTGATGATAATTCTCGCGTGTGTTTATATCGCGTAGAATTTCGTTTGTGTTTGTTTATAGCATCGAGCGAGACGGTCGTTGTACTAACAAGTCGATACGGCGTGTGTGCGTAATAAGGACTTGCAAACCTTATTACGGGTGCAAATCGTGTCTAGCAAGTGATGTACGACGAGTGTTTAGAAAGATGGGGGTGGTATTGTGTGTGTGCTTTATACGTTCGTGGTCTAATCGCTTTGCATTCCTTAGAATGGCAACGGGAAATAGGATCGAGACGAACGGCGTGGAGTTTAACGCTAGAGTTGCGGCCGTCGTTGCGGAGCAAATGAGTGAGTTTCGAGAAGAAATGGATAGGAAGTATTCCGAACTTCAAGGTAGTAGTGGAACGGAGCGTTGTCTTAAGAACTTCATGAGGACTAAACCCCCAATGTATGACGTGAAACTGGATCCTTTGATAAGCACAACTTGGATCTCGGATGTCGAAGGGTGCTTTCGTACTATTGAATGCCCTCCTGAGAAAAAGACGAGACTCGCTACTAGTTTGTTGCGGGGTAGGGCGAAGGATTGGTTGGATGGTAAGATTTATCTTGTCGGTGGTGAACCGTTTATGGCGTTATCATGGGACGAGTTTAAGAAGGAATTCTTCGAGGAGTTCCGAACTTCAGCCGATTTATCGAAAATGCGTAATGAGTTGCGAAATTTGCAACAGGGTTCTATGGATTTGAATACTCTCAAGACGACCTTTATGGCTGATGTTATGCGAGGTGTATATAAAATAGCTTTATTTTTACATCGAAATACTATTAAATATGATACAATTTTACACAAGATATTTATTTATTTATAGAATGGATATACTTAAACCTTGCTACAACACTTATAGGTAGTGTACCTAATCGTACAGTAGTGTAGTTTTTAGTAAGTCCGGTTCGTCCACAGGGAATCTTTTAAACAAAGCTTAACGCTATATTAGTTTTATTTTATAAAAATACAAATATATAAATAAGTAATATTATTATTATAAAGGGGGTTTTTACCGTTTAATGACCGGTTTGTCGATTTTTAAAACTTAAGTCGCAGTTAAAACCAAATGTAAAATATTAAATAAATAAAAGACTTAATTTAAAGCGTAAAGTAAATAACGATAATGAAATTGCGATAAATAAAAGTGCGATAACATAAAATTGCGATAATTAAAAAGTACGATAATTAAAAGTGCAATTAAATACAATAACAATAAATAAAAGTGCGATAATTAGAAGTGCAATTAAATATAAAATAAAGGAAATTAAATATGAAATAAAAGAATTATGCTTATTTAAACTTCCGTAATCATGATGTTTGACGTGTTGATTTTAGTTTTATGCCCATGGGTTAATTGTCCTTTGTCCTGAATTATTTAATATGTCCGTCTGGTTTTTATCCATAACAGTCCATCAGTCATAAATATAAAGTGCGAGTGTCCTCGTCAAATTATCCTTATACCCGAAGTTAAATATTCCAACTAATTGGGGACTTAAACTGTAACAAGGTTTTATTATTTTGTTTAATAATTACACCAGGATATCGACTGCGTGTAACCCAAGGTTTTAATACTTTGTTACCAATTATGCCAAGTGTCCTTGTACATAATTTCACCCCTGTTTTAATAATTCTAGTGACTATTAATCCATTCCCGTGTCCGGTTAAATGAACGATTATTCGTACATATAAATACCCCGCCCATCGTGTCCGATTGAGTGTATATGGTTATTTATAGGGGCGTCCAATTGTAAATCTTTATATTAAAATTAACAAACTATCATTTAGTTAAGCAAATATAAATCTCATTAATAGCACATAGTCTAATTTCCACAAGTGTCGTTCTTTTGTCCAAACCCCAATTATGGTACAAAGCCCAATTACCCAATTTTAGTAATTAGCCCAACATCATGATTACTTCGTTTTAAATAAGCATAATAATAACTTAGCTACGAGACATTAATGAAAATAATATAAACATAACTTACAATGATTAATAATAGCGTAGCGTTACACGGACAGAATTTCGACTTACACCCTTACAACATTCACTAACATACCCTTATTATTAGGATTTAAAATTAAAATTAAAATATAAATTATATATATATATATATATATATATATATATATATATATATATATATATATATATATATATATATATATATATATATATATATATATATATATATATATATATATATATATATTACGTATATATTGAGAGAGAGATAGATTATGGATATTTTGATATTAAAAATGATCAAACTGCGTTGCCTTTTATAGGGATTTGAGTCCAGGGAATCTCCGCAACTCGCGGCCCTTTCCTTCTTCAAACTCCGCGAGTCGCGGAGTTTGTTTTTACAGCTCACCAAGCCTTGGCTCCTAGCTTGTCGACGGATTATATAAATAAATATAATATATAAATAATTTTAGTAATTATTTAAATATTATATTATATTTATGTGCATAGTTGACTTGTAATTTTTAGTCCGTTGCGTCGAGCGTTGAGAGTTGACTCTGGTCCCGGTTCCGAATTTTCGATCGTCCTTGCGTACAATTTAATATCTTGTACTTTGCGTTTTGAATCTTGTACTCTTGTAATTTTGAGACGTTTCTTATCAATAATTGGAACCTCTTTGATTGTATTTTGTACTTTTGAGCTTCTTCAATTCGTCGAATCTGTCATTTATCTTCACCTTTTATTATTTAAACGAATATCACTTGTAAATAGAACAATTGCAACTAAAAGCTTGTCTTTCTTGAGGAATAATGCTATGAAATATATGTTCGTTTTTAGCATTATCAATGGCGAAGGCTCGTTTTTGCCCGGAGTATTTGGGGAATGATCGATTGTTGATGGGGGATTTCTATCGGACCTTGAATGATGACTTGAAGAGTAGAATTAGCCGGGGTCAAGCGAAATTGTTTGCGGAATTATTTGACTTGGCTAGAGGTTTCGAGTCGTATTCACGATTGAAAAGGTGTGAACCTTCAAGTGAGAGAAAGGTTGTTTCGTATGGTGCTCCAAGTAAGAGGACTAAGGGTCCGAGCGTGAGCACGGGTGGTACGCGGACGAGTATGTTAGATTCTAGTACGTCTAGATGTTACAATTGTGGCATGAGGGGTCACAAGTCTTGGGAATGTTCAGTGCCAAAGGGTGATGGCATGGTGTTCTTCAATTGCCAAGAAGAAGGACATTGTAAGTCAGAATGTCCCAAGTTAGCGGGGACGGGTGTGGCAAGGAGACGTTAAGGTACGTTTCGTTTTAATAAATATGTCCTTTGATTATTTATTAAGTGCCGTTGAATTTGAGTTTGTTAAATGCATTTGTGTTGTGCATGTTATTGTTATGGGTGACGTTCATAATGGAAGTACCCTATGGTGACATTTGATTGTCGGGTGAAGGGCGTAAGACTTGGTGCAATCAAGCATTCCTTAGTATTTGGGAAATGTTTACACCAAACCATGAGTGTGGGTTTTGGTGACAGTTGTTAAGCGTTTGTTCGCTTGTGTGTTGACGTTGATGAACCATGAGGTTCGACGGGTGAGATAAAACCCGAGAGATCGAGTGCTTAAAGTCTCGATGTATATTAGTAAAGGAGTCCACGTGACGCGACATTAGGTGCCTCTTTTATACCTACTCGCGTGGTGTTCGACTCCGATTGTGTTGCGGTTACATTGTACTTAGGGTACCGAAGTGAAACCCTTAAGTACATAAGTGATCGGGTGAAATTTGACAAACTAAAGCAATTGGATGATTGCGAGGGTATAGTTTGTGTAATTGTGGTACACTTTTTGTTCGAAGTGTTTGAGGATAGGTTAAGATCCTTAGTATGCTCAAGGTTGGAGCAAGATATGGTGATGGGTCGTGTGAACCAAATTGTTGTAAATTCTACCCTTGGTAGCATTATATGGTTGTACGAGTCGTGGAGATGGAACGTAGTTCCAAGTGGGGGAGTTACACTCCCGCATGAGGAGGCCTTAGGGTGAGATTTCGGATGACGTTTTTAGTAGGTCCGAAAATTGTGTTGGGACCTAGTTTTGGTCGGATTGTGGTAGAGTACAATTTCGGTTAAATTGTACTTATGATTTTGGATTTGAATTATCACCGATGTGGTAATGTGGTAAATCTCGTTGAAAGATAATGGACGTGTTTGACGAGCAAGGTGAAATCCCTCGGTTAAGGAATGTGCGTATCAGATTCTCTTCTAGAGAACTTTTGTTTTGTGCCTATGTTTGATATAGGTGGTTCTTGCTCGATTTGTGTTGGCATTGTGTACGCATTCGTATGGTGAATGGTTAGTGGTATCCGTTAGGATTCACTATGGCGTAGCAGAGCGCGATGTTACGCTACTCGTTGTTCGAGGCCAAAAGGGCGTTGATTGGTGAAGCATGACCTTCGAGGTCCGCTGACTTCATCATGGTTATTGATTGGTGGAGCATGACTTTCGAGTCCGCTGACTTCATCATTGGAGTACGCGATTGGTGGAGCATGACCTTCGGGGTCCGCTGACTTCGTCATGGGCGTAGTGTTGTATCGGTGAAGCATGACTTTCAGGGTCCGCTGACTTCATCCGGTGTTGAGATTGATGAATCATGACCTTCAGGGTCCACTGACTTCATCATGGTAGTGGATCGTGAAATGACCCGTCCTAATCCATCCGGACGAAGTCCATATTGATTACAAACGATTCACAATAGTTGATTACATCGCGAGGTACTTGACCTCTATATGATACATTTTACAAACATTGCATTCGTTTTTAAAAGACAAACTTTCATTTACATTGACAGTTAACAGCATGCATACCATTTTATAATATAACCATCTATAATTGACTTAATAATAATCTTGATGAACTCAATGACTCGAATGCAACGTCTTTTGAAATATGTAATGAATGACTCCAAGTAATATCTCTAAAATGAGCAAATGCACAGCGGAAGATTTCTTTCGTACCTGAGAATAAACATACTTTAAAGTGTCAACCAAAAGGTTGGTGAGTTCATTAGTTTAACATAAATAATCATTTCCATCATTTTAATAGACCACAAGATTTCATTTTTTTTCCATTTCTCATAATCATACGTCCCATGCATAGAGACAAAAATCATTCATATGAATTGAACACCTGGTAATCGACATTCACAATATACATATAAAAATATCCCCATCATTCCGGGATCCTCCATCGGACATGATATAAATTTTGAAGTACTAAAGCATCCGGTACTTTGGATGGGGCTTGTTGAGCCCGATAGATCTATCTTTAGAGTTCGCGTTAATTAGGGTGTCTGTTCCCTAATTCTTAGATTACCAGACTTAATAAAAAGGGCATATTCGATTAGATAATCCAACCATAGAATGTAGTTTCAATTACTTGTGTCTATTTCGTAAAGCATTTATAAAAACAGCGCATGTATTCTCAGTCCCAAAAATATATATTGCAAAAGCATTTAAAAAGGGATTAATGAAACTCACCTAATGTATTTTGTAGCAAAAATACATATAACGATTTTGAACAATGCAGGGTTGGCCTCGGATTCACGAACCTATATCATTTGTATATTTATTAATATTCATAGTTGTAATTGAACACATATATATAATTGTATTAGTTATATCATTTTTATGTTAATAATATATATATGTTTTTATATGTTCATTTTGTATATAAAAATATTAAATTTTGTTATGTTATATGTGTTAAATATAAATATATATAAATTTATGTATGTATTTTATTTGTTTATCAACACAGTAGTTTTATTATACTAAGTTAATATTAGTAACAATAATGATAATAACATTAATAGTATACATTTGTTAATAACAACCCTATTAGTGATAGTAACAATGATATTAATAATAGTACTTGTAAAAATATTAATTTTAGTATTAACGAAAGTTATAATACTGATTTTAATAATTTACATAATAATAATAATACTCGTGATAATACAAATAATAATTCTTATGTTAATATTAACAGTTCTATTATTTATAAAAAAAATGCTAATAATAATAATATTTACGAAAATGATAGTAATTTGCATTATAAACCGATCCATGATAATAATATTATAGTTTTGAATTTAATAATAATATCATAATTAATACTTATAATAATAATAATAAGAATAGATAAAATACTTATATTTATAATATTAACAACAATTATGATACATATAGTAATAATTATAATACTAATTCTAACAATAATAATAATCATAATGATAACAATAATAATTATATTTATAATCATAATAATAACATTAATAATAATCATAATAATTACTAATAATCATAATAGAAATAAAAATCAAGAGTATATACCCTT
Organism: Rutidosis leptorrhynchoides; assembly: GCF_046630445.1. Taxonomy (NCBI): domain Eukaryota; kingdom Viridiplantae; phylum Streptophyta; class Magnoliopsida; order Asterales; family Asteraceae; genus Rutidosis; species Rutidosis leptorrhynchoides. Next base: position 37,132,481 of record NC_092340.1, read on the forward strand.
TAAAAGCCTTTTTCAAAAAAAATGCTCCAAGCGGGACTCGAACCCGAGACCTCTCGTTCACCCAAACACCTCCTAACCACTAATCCATCTCAGCTTTTCTAAATTAATTCGCATACTATATTTATTTAACTTGTTTCATATCTGCTTCATTTCTCTTAATTATCTTAAATAAATTTTCAATTGATCCAATCAACCCTTCATCATCTTATAGTACACCACGATTATATTCCTCAATCCTCCTGATTAGCCCAACAGCATGTAAACTGGATCACGGCCCAATTGCAGAGCCCCAAACACATTCTGTTGTTAATAATAAAAAAAAATGCAATGGCCGGGGATTGAACCCGCGACCTATAGATCTAAGCAAACACCCTCAACCATTCCACTATTCTCGTTTTTCTGATACATAACCATACCTATAATTAATAACCCGCTATACATCTGTTTCTTTTCCTTCTCATTAATCACAGCTCATCAATTCATCACCTTCCATTAAGGTGTCTTTACAGCCCACCTTGATCATTAGGAACATCAAGTGGGAACCTTTGCTTTATACTTGATGGTTAGAAAAAAAAAATATAAACACATCATTGATAATAGGTTTTTTTTTTTATTTTTATTTTTTTTCTTTTCTTTCCATATTCACTTTATAATTTTTCTCTCATCATCTTCTTATTATCTTTTCTCCATCATCTAACATCTCCAAGCTTCATCATCTTCATCGTTGTTTATCCGGAATAGAACAAGAAAACAGTGGTAGCGGTTAAGCAGAAAGATCATGCAGCAGCCTGTGGTTGTTTAGCGTGTCTGTGGTGGTGGTTGGAGTTCGATAAAAACAGAAATAAAGTATAACCGTTGTAGTTAAAGGAGCTGGGACAGAAATGTAATTGTATCGAGTTTTATAGGTGATTTCATCGAGCTAGAAATATTAGAGAGAGAGATGGGGAGAGAGAGAGAATGATTGAGGTGGTTATCATGGTGGAGGTTGATAGTACGTGATGGTTAAATAAAGGTAATTCATGGAGGTTCGACTATATTACAGAAAACAGGTTTCGATTACATGGTGGTTTGTGAAAGTTTACATGATAGCGAGGGTGGAGTTTAATGGAAGTCGAGTAGTCCAACAACTAGTGATGGTGGTGGCGGTTTAATGATCCACAAAGGAGGAGAAACAAGATGATCAATTTTATGAAGAAAAGAAGAAAGGAAGTATTAAGAAAGGTATGAACACTAATGAAGTTTGTGGGTTTGTGTGGTGGTATTTTCGAGTAGAAAGCGGACAGAAATAAATACAATGGCAGCGTAGCAGATTTGATGAATTGCAATTGCAGAATATAGGTGAGTTGCTGTTTGGGTTGGTATTCGAAACAGATAGTAACAGGAGGTGTAGCAGCGTAAGAATATTATCATCTTTATTACTAGGTTTTAGAGTATATCAGTGAAAAATGGCAAAACTTCAATTATATCCAATGGGTGTCGGCCAAGTTATTGATCCAGTACACAAGAGAATTATAAATAAATAAAAGTAGAAAAGGATTTCTAACAGAATTTGAAGTCTTGTGCTTGGCTTGGAATCAAATCGTACTGGGTTCTGACAAAAATCTAAATCACCTATTGCTTGAAAATGATTGAAAAGTGAATACGTACCTTATCTGTATTTGTATTTATATATTCATCTATCTGTATACTTGTGTTTATCTATCTGTATATAACTGTAATTCGTACATGTATAGGTATTTATATATACCCGTATTTATATATATTAGTTTATATTTATATACTTTGTATATCTTGATATTTACAAGTATAAATATGTTAATACTATTAACAATACATTAATAATATTATTGGTAATAATAATTTTATAGGTAAAGAGGTTAGTAATAGTAGATGATAAATAATGATAATATTAATACAACAAAAATTTTAATTTTTAATAAACTTAATTAATAATAATGATAGTAATGATTTTATTAAAGTTACAAATAATCATACTAGTTACAATAATATTAATATTATTAATTAGTAAAGATAATATAATAATTTATTTATGACAAGATTTATTTTTTTAAAAACAATTATTAATATTGATTCTAATATTATTATTTATTTTTTTATGTAATTAATACTAGTATAGTATTTATATTTTAATTTATAAGAAATTTTAATATGTTTATATTATTTAACAACTAGTTATTATATATTAACATACATTGTTTATTTATATCATATATATATATATATATATATATATATATATATATATATATATATATATATATATATATATATATATATATATATATATATATATATATATATATATATATATATATATATATTACAATATTCATAAAAAATAATTATACATAAAAATCATATATATTATATATATATATATATATATATATATATTCATTTTAAATTACGCTTAATTATTTTGCATCTTATTTTACATTCCCAATTCAAAAGATTATATTGTAATTTATTAATTCAAGAAAATCTATATACTTATTTTCATCTATACATGTTCATATTCATTTACAACAGTTGTTCGTGAATCGTCAGAAACAGTCGAAGGGTAATTGCATATATGAAAACATTTCAAAATTTTTGAGATTCAACTTTACAGACTTTGCTTATCGTGTCAGAATTATGAAATCGTATCGTGAGTTTGGTTCAAAATTAGTCGAAATTTTCCGGGTCACTACAGTACCTACCCGTTAAAGAAATTTTGTCCTGAAATTTGAGTGAGGTGGTTATGGCTAACAATAAAAATATTTTCATGACGAATATAAGTTGGTAGATAAAGTTTATCATCGCTAAATATTTGAATATAATCACGAGAGCGTATGAGGGAAGCTATCGCAAAAGATTTGAATAGAGATTCGCCTTAGCTTTTGACGTAGTCAGAGTTGAATTTAGAAAATAAGGTACGTCTTAACTTTTGACGGAGCCAGGGTTGAATTTAGAAATATGGTGCGTCTTGACTTTTGACGTAGAGGGTTGAATTTCTGGAATTCAAGGAATTTAAAAGAAAATCTTGAAGATCTATAAGATCTGATTCTTCGGCGAATAAGGAAATTAAGATCTCTCGAATTAAATGCGGTGATCTGCTTCGATTACTCTGTCTGATATTTCCATTATAAATTAAACTCTTCCGTTCCATTATTCTCACCATTCCTATACTTTCGTTCTTGTTTCATATATCCAAAAGATTCTGAGAATGCTTAATCCAGTTCTGATCCTTGTCTTCATCCTTATTATCGCAACAATCATTCTCCTTTTCCAACTTCCACCAGAGGAATCTGCTTTCTTCTACTTCGCCCTCGGGATTATAATGTTTTTAATTCTCCTGTGTCTTTATGTTGCGATAAACATTGATATACACGGTTTGTAATTTATGTGTTGTTATCGGGCTTTTTATTATCCCTTATATTTCAAAGCTCTATGCTTTTGTTTTCTCTTCCCGACTTTAAGTCAAGCGACTAATGGTCCAGAGTTTGTAGATATAGAGTTTCAAATTATCATAATATACAAGGTAGAAAAGAAAGGTAGTAGCACGATTTGTTTTGTCAAATTACCTGAATCACTGAGAATAGAACTATCAAGAATATATTCTCTTGATATGTTCAGAAGTTAAACACAATGAAAGAGTTATGTAATATGGCACATGATGACGTTATAATCTGTGAGTCATCGCGTCCCATTAGAAACTCAGCATGACTTACTGTAATATAATCACGTTGATCAAGTGTCATTATATTATATTAACTCACGCATCAGTTCCCAACATTACTTCAATAGCATTCATATTTTAAGCTCGAAAGTTTACAGAATATAGAAACTAACAGTTTCTATATGATGTAATATTGATAGCACAAATAGATTATTGATTTCAGATAAGAATAGTTATGAAAATATCTTCAGAAATATGGAGGATCTTTATAATGAAAGATACGATGATATCTTGGAATTTCTAATATCAATGGATGATGAAGAAGATTTATCCGTAAGGGTTTAGATTCGGAAGCAAGGTATTCGCTAAAGATTTCATCAGAAACGGAATCATTTAGATTCTTTGAAGTCAAACTTATTCTTTGTGATTTGTTCACGGCTTCCTTCATAGCTTCGCATAATCCGCTTTTCGGTACTAAATTTTCCATTGAATGTTTCCAATATAATGATACACAGAAAGCACGAAGAGGTATATAATTTCAAACGAGAATATTTTTGAAAATCTCCTCAGAAATATCGAAGATATTGATGATGATATTTTTGGAATTTCTAAGTTCGATGGTTGATGGAGAAAGATTTTTCCCAAGATTTTAACATGACTTCGGAGCAAGATATTCTCTAAAGATTTCAACGGATCCAGAATTATCTGGATTCTTTGAATATAGGGTATGGTCCTTGTATTTGTCCTTGGTCTCCTTCATGGTTAACTTTATTCATTTTCCAGTTCCAACGTTTCTGAGCTTTTCCAACATATTATTCTTTATCATCAAGCTTCCGACGACTAAGGTCGTTTACGGTTGTCTACAGTTTCTGCTACTTCATTCCGCTTTTTCAACATTTAGAGTATCGATTCATAAACTGGGTGCCTTTTTCAAAATTTCAGAATTGAAGATCGTAATTCTAGGAGATAATTGTTGTATGTATACATTTAACTATTGATGTAGAATGCTACGAGATTCGAAATACTGATTGCTGATTCCCGATAATTGGTATGACAATTATTGTTACAGGGTATAGATGAATACAAAATGAGGTTTCAATGAATATAATAATTTTTTGGAAAGTCCAAATTCATTGTAGTTACTGGTAGTTTTACTGCTAATGTGGTGAAATATAAACGGTTCTCCGGTAATGATAACGACAGGCAAACTTATATATCGAGGTTATAATAAGGCTTATTCGAATGAAGGGTCGATGTACTAGTTGGAGTTGTGACAAAATTTGCTACTTTAAAAAGGAATTACAAATTTATTTTTGCTAAAGGAGCTAGCACAGGTACGTGTTAAACGTTTACTCGTTTTTCGAGAGTTTTTCAGGTGCATAACTATATGCATAAATCTTTTCTTCCGTAGATGAAGTGTGGTTGATTCATCCTATCGTTTGAGGTGTTTTCAAGAATCATGAGAAGTTTGAACGCAGATTGTAATCGTCAAGATACAAATGAGGTTTAAGATGAAATCAAGTGGCAAACTTGAGGAAATATTTAACTGTAGTAGATGTAACTTATTTACGATCTTTTAAGTCGAAATGTGTTGTATTTAATATTTCCTACTCTTTTAATACTTTTTAATTTTCCATGGTAGTAGTTCAATAGTCCAATAGTTCAATAGTTCCACCAAAAGTAGTATATTTTAAGGAAATAGTCATATAGGAACAGTTAGCTAGGATTTCTTTAGTATAGGTTTAAAGTTTTACGTAGTTAATTAATTTGTTACTAATAAATTTTATTTTGTTCATTATTTTCTTCATTATGCCACTTGTCAAATCTTGACTTGGATTCTGATCGGTCAAAATCCAAATATGAAATTGAACTTGGATGAAAATAGTTGTTCTTTGGTGATCGGATACGTATATGTGTGAATTTAAGCAGTGTTGTTAATGACTGCTGAATCTGAATTGAAGAATGTACGGTGTAGCTTATTAATGTGAAAACTAAATATTCCTCGGGTATTACCTACCCGTTAAAATATTTTTACCATTAACAGTTTGTACGAAAGAATTTTTAATCACAATCTTTATGAAAATATATATACATTTATATTTTCTTCAAATGTAATTATGGATTTAATGAGTCAATATAATATTAGACTCATTTGATTTTCGATTTGAGCTAGAATAAGTAATCTCTAAAACTATTAGGATCCACATATTCTTCGCAGAATATTAATGAAGTTATGGATCAATACTTCATCGTTCATTGCTGTTGGTACTCCTTGGTATCTATGGTGCGTATGATATTGATGTTCGTGGGACAGATTGTGAAATTTAGGCTTGGGATGCGGATGTTGTTGTTGGTGGTACTGTTGATGTTGGTGCTGTTGCTGAAGCTGGTAAGTTTTGCACCATATTCTCCAAAACTACTACTCAAGTGTAAATCTCGTTGACTTCTTCTATTATTCCGGGATGATTGTCTGTCGGAACGAGCGAGTGAATAAGGTTTTGAATTTGAGATAGCATATTATCATAGCGAGATATTCGGAAAATGAGGGTGAAAATGGTGTTTCGGATTGGTCCGCCAGTGAGTGCTTTAGGTTCTTTGCCAAGAGGGGAATTTGGTTGATGGAAAAGATCACCTTCCTCTTGTCTCCATTGATTATATAGGCTACGAACTCATCAGATGAATTGGGGATGGCTGATTGATTGATTCATTCTGGTGACGCTGCTTTCGGAGCTGGAGTGAGATTTCATATTAGAATCCGAGGGACTTGAACTATTTATGAGTTTCATTGCGTACGATTGAATAAAGGATTTTTCGATATGAAATGATTTTCGGATATCGGATGATATTCTAATTACATAGAATACCTGTACATAGTACAGAAGATTCCGTAGATTACGAAGAGAATTAAGGAAACGTGTCAGATAAAGTCTACAGTAACAGATACGCTAGGATATGATTTAGCAGATACGCTAAGATATGAATTTTTGTCTATACACTATTTATGCAATCGATGCAGTAAGATGTGTCTAGACTAAGAATGATAAGCAGGTAATTTTTGACACGAAATGATAAGCAAAACTTTTGACATGCGGACCAGGTTCAAGTCCAGACTTAATAATATAACCTAACAACTACTAGGTCGAAGTCCAGACTTCACTAATGCATCCTAACAACTAGCTGTTAGTCACACTAATGCAGACTCACTAATGCATCCTAACAACTACCTGTTAGACACACTAATGCAGACTCATTAATACATCCTAACAACTACCTGCTAGACACACTAATGCAGACCTGATTCGCTAAGACCACCGCTCTGATACCAACTGAAATGACCCGTCCTAATCCATCCGGACGAAGTCCATATTGATTACAAATGATTCACAATAGTTGATTACATCGCGAGGTACTTGACCTCTATATGATACATTTTACAAACATTACATTCGTTTTTAAAGACAAACTTTCATTTACATCGACAGTTAACAGCATGCATACCATTTTATAATATAACCATCTATAATTGACTTAATAATAATCTTGATGAACTCAATGACTCGAATGCAACGTCTTTTGAAATATGTAATGAATGACTCCAAGTAATATCTCTAAAATGAGCAAATGCATAGCAGAAGATTTCTTTCGTACCTGAGAATAAACATACTTTAAAGTGTCAACCAAAAGGTTGGTGAGTTCATTAGTTTAACATAAATATTCATTTCCATCATTTTAATAGACCACAAGATTTCATTTTTTTTTTCCATTTCTCATAATCATACGTCCCATGCATAGAGACAAAAATCATTCATATGAATTGAACACCTGGTAATCGACATTCACAATATACATATAAGAATATCCCCATCATTCTGGGATCCTCCATCGAACATGATATAAATTTCGAAGTACTAAAGCATCCGGTACTTTGGATGGGGCTTGTTGAGCCCGATAGATCTATCTTTAGAGTTCGCGTCAATTAGGGTATCTGTTCCCTAATTCTTAGATTACCAGACTTAATAAAAAGGGCATATTCGATTAGATAATCCAACCATAGAATGTAGTTTCGATTACTTGTGTCTATTTCATAAAGCATTTATAAAAACAGCGCATGTATTCTCAGTCCCAAAAATATATATTGCAAAAGCATTTAAAAAGGGATTAATGAAACTCACCTAATGTATTTTGTAGCAAAAATACATATAACGATTTTGAACAATGCAGGGTTGGCCTCGAATTCACGAACCTATATCATTTGTTTATTTATTAATATTCATAGTTGTAATTGAACACATATATATAATTGTATTAGTTATATCATTTTTATGTTAATAATATATATATGTTTTTATATGTTCATTTTGTATATAAAAATATTAAATTTTGTTATGTTATATGTGTTAAATATAAATATATATAAATTTATGTATGTATTTTATTTGTTTATCAACACAGTAGTTTTATTATACTAAGTTAATATTAGTAACAATAATGATAATAGCATTAATAGTATACATTTGTTAATAACAACCCTATTAGTGATAGTAACAATGATATTAATAATAGTACTTGTAAAAATATTAATTTTAGTATTAACGATAGTTATAATACTGATTTTAATAATTTACATAATAATAATAATACTCGTGATAATACAAATAATAATTCTTATGTTAATATTAACAGTTCTATTATTTATAAAAAAATGCTAATAATAATAATATTTACGAAAATGATAGTAATTTGCATTATAAACCGATCCATGATAATAATATTATATTTTTGAATTTAATAATAATATCATAATTAATACTTATAATAATAATAAGAATAGATAAAATACTTATATTTATAATGTTAACAACAATTATGATACATATAGTAATAATTATAATACTAATTCTAACAATAATAATAATCATAATGATAACAATAATAAATATATTTATAATAATAATAATAACATTAATAATAATCATAATAATTACTAATAATAATAATAGAAATAAAAATCAAGAGTATATACCCTTTAAAAGCCTTTTTCAAAAAAAATGCTCCAAGCGGGACTCGAACCCGAGACCTCTCGTTCACCCAAACACCTCCTAACCACTAATCCATCTCAGCTTTTCTAAATTAATTCGCATACTATATTTATTTAACCTGTTTCATATCTGCTTCATTTCTCTTAATTATCTTAAATAAATTTTCAATTGATCCAATCAACCCTTTATCATCTTATCGTACACCACGATTATATTCCTCAGTCCTCCTGATCGGCCCAACAGCATGTAAACTGCATCACAGCCCAATTGCAGAGCCCCAAACACATTCTGTTGTTAATAATAATAAAAAATGCAATGGCCGGGGATTGAACCCGCGACCTATAGATCTAAGCAAACACCCTCAACCATTCCACTATTCTCGTTTTTCTGATACATAACCATACCTATAATTAATAACCCGCTATACATCTGTTTCTTTTCCTTCTCATTAATCACAGCTCATCAATTCATCACCTTCCATTAAGGTGTCTTTACAGCTCACCTTGATCATTAGGAACATCAAGTGGGAACCTTTGCTTTATACTTGATGGTTAGAAAAAAAAAATATAAACACATCATTGATAATAGGTTTTTTTTTTTTTTTTTTTTCTTTTCTTTCCATATTCACTTTATAATTTTTCTCTCATCATCTTCTTATTATCTTTTCTCCATCATCTAACATCTCCAAGCTTCATCATCTTCATCGTTGTTTATCCGGAATAGAACAAGAAAACAGTGGTAGCGGTTAAGCAGAAAGATCACGCAGCAGCCTGTGGTTGTTTAGCGTGTCTGTGGTGGAGGTTGGAGTTCGATAAAAACAGAAATAAAGTATAACCGTCGTAGTTCCAGGAGCTGGGACAGAAATGTAATTGTATCGAGTTTTATAGGTGATTTCATCGAGAGCTAGAAATAGGAGAGAGAGAGAGATGGAGAGAGAGAGAATGATTGAGGCGGTTATCATGGTGGAGGTTGATAGTACGTGATGGTTAAATAAAGGTAATTCATGGAGGTTCGACTATATTACAGAAAACAGGTTTCGATTACATGGTGGTTTGTGAAAGTTTACATGATAGCGAGGGTGGAGTTTAATGGAAGTCGATTAGTCCAACAACTAGTGATGGTGGTGGCGGTTTAATGATCCACAAAGGAGGAGAAACAAGATGATCGATTTTATGAAGAAAAGAAGAAAGGAAGTATTAAGAAAGGTATGAACACTAATGAAGTTTGTGGGTTTGTGTGGTGGTATTTTCGAGTAGAAAGCGGACAGAAATAAATACAATGGCAGCGTAGCAGATTTGATGAATTGCAATTGCAGAATATAGGTGAGTTGCTGTTTGGGTTGGTATTCGAAATAGATAGTAACAGGAGGTGTAACAGCGTAAGAATATTATCATCTTTATTACTAGGTTTTCGAGTATATCAGTGAAAAATGGCAAAACTTCAATTATATCCAATGGGTGTCGGCCAAGTTATTGATCCAGTACACAAGAGAATTATAAATAAATAAAAGTAGAAAAGGATTTCTAACAGAATTTGAAGTCTTGTGCTTGGCTTGGAATCAAATCGTACTGGGTTCTGACAAAAATCTAAATCACCTATTGCTTGAAAATGATTGAAAAGTGAATACGTACCTTATCTGTATTTATATTTATACATACTGTATTTATATATTCATCTATCTGTATACTTGTGTTTATCTATCTGTATATAACTGTAATTCGTACATGTATAGGTATTTATATATACCCGTATTTATATATATTAGTTTATATTTATATACTTTGTATATCTTGATATTTACAAGTATAAATATGTTAATACTATTAACAATACATTAATAATATTATTGGTAATAATAATTTTATAGGTAAAGAGGTTAGTAATAGTAGATGATAAATAATGATAATATTATTACAACAAAAATGTTAATTTTTAATAAACTTAATTAATAATAATGATAGTAATGATTTTATTAAAGTTACAAATAATCATACTAGTTACAATAATATTAATATTATTAATTAGTAAAGATAATATAATAATTTATTTATGACAAGATTTATTTTTTTAAAAACAATTATTAATATTGATTCTAATATTATTATTTATTTTTTTATGTAATTAATACTAGTATAGTATTTATATTTTAATTTATAAGAAATTTTAATATGTTTATATTATTTAACAACTAGTTATTATATATTAACATACATTGTTTATTTATATCATATATATATATTACAATATTCATAAAAAATAATTATACATAAAAATCATATATATATATATATATATATATATATATATATATATATATATATATATATATATATATATATATATATATATATATATTCATTTTAAATTACGCTTAATTATTTTGCATCTTATTTTACATTACCAATTCAAAAGATTATATTGTAATTTATTAATTCAAGAAAATCTATATACTTATTTTCATCTATACATGTTCATATTCATTTACAACAGTTGTTCGTGAATCGTCGGAAACAGTTGAAGGGTAATTGCATATATGAAAACATTTCAAAATTTTTGAGATTCAACTTTACAGACTTTGCTTATCGTGTCAGAATTATGAAATCGTATCGTGAGTTTGGTTCAAAATTAGTCAAAATTTTCCGGGTCACTACAGATCGCGTGTGGTTTCGGATTCATGATGGCGCGCGTGGTTTCGGTCATCTTATTGTGAAAGTGAATCTCGTGTAGTTCGGATTCACAAATGACTCATGTGGTTTCGGTCATTGTATTGAGGAGTGAGTCTCGTGTAGTTTGGATTCACAAATGAGTCGTGTAGTTCGGTCATTCCTCTGGGATAGTAACTCTCGTGTAGTTCGGATTCACTAAGGCACGTGTAGTTCGGCCAATCCCGATTGTTGTTGTGGTGAAAGTAGTGAGTCGCGTGTAGTTTGGATTCACTAAGGCGCGTGTGTTTTCGGCCAGCCTTCTTGTTGTGTGATCTGTCGGTTGTTTTATACACCGATGGTGGGGTCGTAAGGACCATGATGTTTGATCTATTGGTTGTTTGATAAACCAATGGTGGGGTCGTAAGGTCCATGTTGTGGGAACTATCGGTTGTTTTATACGCCGATGGTGGGGTCGCGAGGACCATGTTGTACGTTTAGTGATGCGATAGCCGTGTTTCGCTCACATATTGTTACGGGTGTGACGATAGTCGATTTTGTACACCTTTGGATTAGCGTTGCCATAGTCGTTTCGAGCGCTATCGGTTTTAGCCATCTGTTATGATGTTACGGTAGTTGCGTATGGGTCGTATTGCACACTAAAAGGGATGTTTAGTGGTAAGTGTTATCCGTAAGGATTTACTTCTTCTCAGTCTTCGTCGGTTTAGATGGTTGACCTTAAGTTTGGTATGTGGTTACTTTAGCATTGTACTTGGTAATGGTATGCTAGGGGTTGATATCTCGGTTAGAGATTGGATGAGTTTTCCCGATGCGAGGGAATTGAGCAGGTTTTAGTGCTCGGATTGTGGTTTTGATAAATCGCGGGTGACGATCATAGTTGTTAAAGGTGATTCATTGGGAAGAATTGTCTAGGAAAGTTCGGATTGGGACTTATGATTGAGGACCGTTAAGTGGGTCCGGAGTGGTTAAGTGGTGAAGATCACGAGGACGTGATCGATTTTAAGTGGGGGAAAGTTGTAAGACCTGGATTCTGATTCTGGCTGGTCGCGCGCCGCGCCAATGGTCGCTGGCAGACTCCTTTGGTTATTTTAAGAGTTTTAAAAGGGCATTTTGGTCTTTTCACGTTTGAGCCAGATTTGAGGACTTAACCGCATCCACCCATTTCATTTCCCTATTTTTTTTTTCCTTTTCTTTCCATTTTCTCTCAACAAACTCAAACACCCATTTGATTCAAAGGGATTTTTGGAAAGGAAGAAGCGGGTTTTGATCTTTGGCGTAGTAGACAAGTTTGTTCCCCTCGTTCTTAGCTACACTGTGATACTAGTGGTAAGTTCTAACTCCGAATTTCGTTTTTATATTCATCATTCAAATTTGGGGCTTTTGATTGTATGATTCATAGATGGAACCCATTTAGTTGTTAATTAAAGATTAACACCAAGATTCGGGTTTATAAGTGTTAAAGGCGGGTTTTGGGTTGGTTAATGATTTAACCATGTTTAAGACTTGAGAATGGTGTATAATCACTAGTATTAGTGATTATTGATGTATTGGAGACCTTTAGGGTTCTTGTGGTTGACTAATTTTGACTAGAGTGACTAATTTTGACTAGAGTCAAAGTTAGGGTTTGTTGATGATTATGACCCGAATGTCGATTCGATGAGGTTTATAAACTTAAAATGGATTAAGTTGAAGTATAAAATCGATTTAAATATGTTTTGGTGTCAAAACTTGTAATTGGTGAGATTTTGACTTAATGGGTCAAAATTAGGGTTTATGGGCAATTTTGAGAACGATAGGTGTTTAACACTTGTGTTCAGGTTTAATTGGCATATTAGGACCATTATCACTTGTGTTAGTGATTATTGGTTAGCTTGGGCACGGTTTATGCTTGGAAGTGCAATTGGGTTGAAATTGCACTAAGTGTCGAATTGGGTTGGTTTGTAAATCCATCCTAACTGTGTTGTGGTATTTATGATTATGGAATAGGTGCTTTCCATTGAGGAGGTCCGGATTATTTGGAATCGTTTCATCAAGGCAACAAGGTGAGTGTTAATATCCTATGTGCATATGTATGTGTAGGATGGGTGCGGGTCGGGTGAAGTGGATCTCGGTTATAGAGCTCACTTCACATATAGGTGGTTTTGATGGATTTGTGTATAGGTCCAATTGGCACGGTTGTGCGTTTTGGTTGACCTCCTTATGGCGAGGCGTACACTTGTGTGTACGTTATCACATGTATTGTGATGTGGTTTTGGATAACCCCGATGTGGTGGACTTTATAATCCCGTGACCGTGGGTTTTGTTATTGAATAAGTGAATCGCGTGTAGTTCGGATTCACGATGACTCATGTAGTTCGGTCATCTTATTGAGGTAATAATCTCGTGTGGTTTTGGATTACTACGGCTCGTGTAGTTCGGCCAACCTCGATGTTGTCTTGTTGAAGATAGTAATCTCGTGTGGTTTCGGATTACTAAGGCTCGTGTAGTTCGGCCAATCTTCATTGTGGTGTTTGGTATTTCGGTAATGTGTTAATGGGTTAACCTTATTCGTATATATATTGTTATATATAGATTGTTGTATTGTTGTGATGTAGCTAACCCTCCGGGTGTAGCTTGTTGGCGTTGTTCACATCGTCATTGGTGACTTACTTTATGGTTGTTGTTATTAGCTTATTGCTTAGTGATTATACGGTATGCTTAGCTTAGCTTGCCTTTATGCTTGGATGCTCCGGTATGAGGTATTTGATTATTTGTGTGGCGTGTCCATTTTATGCATATATATGTATGTAGTATGTTATCACTCACTAAACGTTAGCTTACCCTCTCGTTGTTGACTTTTTATAGATTGCATGGATGCGGTGGCTCGGGTAAGCGGGGACTAGTGGACTTGCGTAGTTACTTTAGAAGGCTCGCTTTTGGATTGATTAGGATTGGGTAGCGTATCCCCAATCGCCATGCTCGGCTTTGTTTTGTATTAAAAGTCTTGTGGTCGAAAACTTGTATTTGTACTTAAAGGGGTAATTTGGGCATATGTGGGCTCGGTGTCGTAAAACCCTTTTTATAAATGGAACGTGTTAGTTTTACATATTTGAACATGTGGTTAAAAGCGTTTTGTCTAATTATATCGGGAAGTGGCCAATCTTTGTCTAATTATATATGAATTTTATTAGTAATTAGTATATGGTAATATTTATAAAGCATATAAATATTAAATAGATGTATTCATATAATAAATGATATAATCATTAAATATAGTATAATTAATAAATGCAATTACAAGCTTAAGTATAGTTGTTATATTATTATCATTAATAATATTAAAATTAAAAAAAAATTAGTATTATTAATATTATTATGTAACGCATAAATACGAGATTGGATACATTTGAATTGTGATATTATTATTATTGATATTATTATTACCATTGTTAATATCATTATAACTAGTAATAAAATTATAATTTTAAATATTATTACTACCATTATCCTTAAGAATTATTATGATTATTATTATAACATATTATTAACATTATAGAAAATAACATAATAATTGATATCATCAATAATATTATTATCATCTTTATTTTATCATTATTATTTAATTATTATTATTAATGTAATTATTATTATTATATTGTAAATGATATTAGGATTATTATTATTATTAATATTAATAGTATTATTATTATATATTTATAATTATATATTATTAATATTAAAAAGCTGTAAAAAAGGAATCTCTTTAACATCACAATCACTTTATCAGTTTTGTTTTTTTTCTCTTCCAAATCTGTTACCAGTCGAATTTACTCACATATATCATTCCAAAATCTGTTTTCAATCGTTTTCCATCTGTAGATGATGGTCTCAATTCGTACTAATTAGTTCCTTTCACAATTTACTTTATATATTTTTTTTACACTTCTGATTTAATGTCTGTCGACCATTCAATCTATATAAAATAAGGCACGTTGTCAATGATATGAAATCACTCACTCAGTTTCTTCCTCACTGTATTCAGATTATCAATTCCATAACTTTAAATTACTAAATTTAAAACAGATAAATTAAAATTTCAGTCTGTCTGCCCTATTATTCATAAATCCATCAATACATCGAATTCGAATCCAATTTTAAAATCTATAAGTGCAGATTTGTTAGAAAACTTTTGTTTAAACTATTTGAAAAATCTCAAGTTCCAATTTTCATTATCGAGCTCCAATTTTTGAGTCAAACTTTTATTTCAAAAAGTCAACAAATCTGTTCTTCATGAAATTTGAGTTAGCCGTGATGTTTTAGGATCAATTAATGATTCAAATAGCTTCTGGGAGTCGTTTACAACTTATTTTATGTTGTAATTATGAGCTAAAACTTTTTAGATTTTAGAAACGTGAATTGAGTTTATAATGTTCAAAACAAATCTGCTGCAGATTTATTTTTTTATTTTATTTCTTTTGTCTTGACAGCCAACAACAACCATGATGGATTGTTTTAAATTTCATATCACATTGTAATTGAATTCTAAAACTCGATGTTATTACTTGATCCCTGGTCGACTGAGATTGTGAAGAAGAAAGAGTAACAGAAATAATATACGGGTTAAATAATATTGATTGGTGTTTAAATCAGATAAAACAGAAACAGACGAGTGGCTTGGAGTGTTTTCGGGTGAGAGATAGGTCTTGGATTCGAGCCAGGTCCAGGGCAATTCTTTTTAAACAAAGCTTTTAAGGGTATATATAATTTCTTTTATTTTTTTTATTATTATTATGATTATCATTATTATTGTTATAATTATTATTATTAGTTATTAAGGTTATAATTAGGATTATAAATTGTTATTGTTACTAGTGTTATTATTATTAAAAGTATTACTAATAATACTAGTATTATTATTATTATAATTATTAGTATCATCATTATAATTATTATTATAAGTATTATCATTATTATCATGATTATGATTATTATTAGAAAAACAATACAACCTAATATTAATATCATTAATATCAATATTATTACCATACTTATAATTATTACTATCATAAGAATTATTATTAAGATTATCATTATTATTATCATTAAATATAATTATTAACATTAATACCTTTATTAGTAATATTAAGTATTATAATTATTATTATTTTTACCAATACTAATATAATTTTAGTATTATTATAATTATTATCTTTAACAAACAAATGATATATACATATATAAATATAGTTATTACCTATAACATAACAAAAATTAATATTTTTACATTATGAAATATCGATTACAAGTATATGTTTTAATATAGATATGAATAATATAGGTTCGTGAATCCGAGGCCAACCCTGCATTGTTCAGTTGTTCAATGTCGTCATATGTATTTTTACTACAAAATACAGTATGGTGAGTTTCATTTGCTTCCTTTTTAATTGCTTTTGCAATATATATTTTTGGGCTGAGAATACATGCGCTGCTTTTATAAATGCTTTACGAAATAGAGACAAGTGATTAAAAATGATATTCTGCGGATTGATGTGCTAGGTAATTTAGTTACATGTTAGAAGAGCATGTAAGCGCGAATCCTAAAGATAGATCTATCGGGCTTAACACCCCCATCCTGTAGGCTGCACTAGACATAAGAGCTAGTGGGCGGATGTTTAGTACTTCGAGAATTATTTATACACTTGCGAGTGTTTGTATCCATCTTTGCGAAGATGACTTATTATATTATTGTTAAGGTTGGTTACTGAGGCCTCAACCTAAGCAGAACGGT
The DNA here is from genome assembly GCF_046630445.1 of Rutidosis leptorrhynchoides. Classification (NCBI taxonomy): domain Eukaryota; kingdom Viridiplantae; phylum Streptophyta; class Magnoliopsida; order Asterales; family Asteraceae; genus Rutidosis; species Rutidosis leptorrhynchoides. The sequence goes on from NC_092340.1 coordinate 37,149,629, forward strand.
TTTATACACTTGCGAGTGTACATATATTTATAAATGGAAATCTTGTGGTCTATTAATATATTGAAATGATTGTTATGATAAACTTATGGACTCACCAACCTTTTGGTTGACACTTTAAAGCATTTTTATTCTCAGGTATGAAAGAAATCTTCCGCTGTGCATTTACTCATTTTAAGGATATTACTTGGAGTCATTCATGACATATTTCAAAAGACATTGCATTCGAGTCGTTGAGTTCATCAAGATTATTATTAAGTCAATTATAGTTGGATATATTATGAAATGGTATGCATGCCGTCAACTTTTGATGTAAATGAAAGTTTGTATTTTAAAAACGAATGCAAATGTTTGTAAAATGTATCATATAGAGGTCAAGTACCTCACGATGTAACCAAATGTAATGTATTCGTCCAGATGGATTAGGACGGGGCATTACAGGTGGTATCAGAGCGGTGGTCTTAGTGAACCAGGTCTTGCATTAGTGTGTCTAACTGATCGTTGTTTAGATGCATTAGTGAGTCTGGACTTCGACCGTGTCTGCATGTCAAAAGTTTTGCTTATCATTTATAGTCGGAAATCATCTGCTTATCATCTTTAGGAAATTACCTGCTCATTATTCTTAGCCTAGACACGTCTTACTGCCTCTATTGCATAGACAGTGTATAGATAAATTCATATCTTAGCGTAACTGTTATTGTTATCTTTGCCTGACAACTTCCGTAGATTCCTCCGTAACTTATGGGATTTTAGTATTATATATGCATATGTAAATTATGTATTGCAGGGTACTAATCTACATCCTATAATCTATTTCTTATCGAAAATCCTTCATCTGATCGTACGAGATGAATCCCTCAACCAGTTCGAATTCCTCGGATTCCGACAGCTATTCCGATATGGAGTTTCACCTAAGCTCTGAGAGCAGTGTCACCAGAATGAACCAACCAATCATCCATCCCCAATTCATCTGATGAGTTCGTAGTCAATTTAATCAATGGAGACGCGAAGAAGAAGATCCCTTCCACCAATCGAATTCATCTCTTGGCGATGAACCTGAAGCACTTACCAGCGAACCTGTTCGTAATACTATTTTCTCTCTCATTTCCAGAATATCTCGCCACAATTATATTCTATCTAAAATTCTAAACCTTATTCATCCGCTCGTTCCAACTGACAAACATCCCGGAATAATAGAAGAAGTTAACGAACTTCGCGCTCGAGTAATCAATTTGGAGAATATGGTGCAAAATTTACCAGCTTCAGCAACATCACCGGCACCAATAGTACCATCAATAATAGCACCAGTACCATCAACAATCCATGCCTTAACATCTCATTCTGTATCTCGAGTATAATTATCATTCTGCGTATCGTTCTACATCAATTATCTTCGTTCTTAATAGCGATTATGTAATCTCTAATGTTTTAGAGATTATGTATTCTAATTCTAATGGTAAATCAAATGAGATTAATATTATATTATCTCATTAAATCCATGATTACATCTGAAAAAATATATATGTATATATGTTTTCATAAAGATTGTAATTAAGAATTCTTTTGTACAAACAGTTAATGGTGAAAATATTTTAACGGGTAGGTAATACCCGAGGAATATTTAGATTTCACAATAATGAGTTACACTGTACATTCTTCGAATCTGATTCAACAGTCATTTACTATCCTACTTACATCCACAGATATACGTATCCGTTCACCGCAGAATAACCATTTTCATTCAATTTCATATTTGGATTTTGACCTATCAGAATCTAACAAGTGGCATAATGAGGAAAACATTGGACAAAATAAAATTTGTTAGAAACAAACAAATTAACTATGAGAAATTTTTTGTTAAGAATCCACGCTAACTGTTCCTAGCTAACTGTTCCTAGCTAACAGTTCCTAGCTAACTGATTACATTTTATTTATCGCAATTTATTTATCGCAATTTATATTCTCGCAATTTTATTTATTGTCATTTAATTTATGTTATTTACTTTACGCACTTTAAATATCGGGACACGTATACAAGGTTTTGACATATCATATCGATGCATCTATATATATTATTTGGAATAACCATAGACACTCTATATGCAGTAATGATCGAGTTAGCTATACAGGGTTGAGGTTGATTCTATAATAATATATATACTTTGAGTTGTGATCGAGTCTGAGACATGTACACGGGTCACGATACGTATTAATTAATTCGAATATTATATATTAAACTATATATGAATTATTAGACTGTTAACTGTGGACTAATAACATTGGACAATTGAAATGAATTAAAATATTGATTATAACATACGAAACTAAACAATTCTTCAAGTTTGCCACTTGATTTCATCTTAAACCTCATTTGTATCTTGACGATTACAAATCTGCGTTCAAACCTTTCATGATTCTTGAAAATACCTCGATCGAGAGAATGAACCAACCGCACTTCATCTACGGAAGGAAAGATTTATGCATATAGTTATGCATCTGAAAAACTCTCAGAACCTGAGTAAACGTTTAAAACGTATCTGTGCTAGCTCCTTTGGCATTATTATTACCGAAAATAACATTGCAATTCTTTTCCAAATTAGCCAATTTTGTCACAGCTTCAGCAAGTCAATTTGACTTTTCATTCAGATTAGCCTTATTATAACCGTGAGATCTAAGTTGCCTTTCGTCATCGTTACCGGGAAACCGTTTATATTCCACCACATTAGCAGTAAACTTACCAGCAACATCATTGATCTTTGATCTTCTGGAAAATCATTATATTTATCGAAACTCTATCTTACAACAAGAATTGTCATACCAATTACCTGGAATCAGCAATCAGTATTTTGAATCTCGCAGCATTACTACATCAATAGTTATATGTATACATATAACATTTATCTCTTAGAATTATGATCTCCCAATCTGAAAGTCTGAAAACCACCCAATCTATGAATCAATCCTCTGAATTCTGAAAAGGCTGATGAAGCAGCAAAAAATGAAGACTGCCTTAACAGTCCAAAGTCTGATGATAAAGAATGGAGTGTTGAAAAAGCTCAAAAGTTTTGATACTGAAAAAAAAAAACGAATCGAGCAAACCATGAAGGAGGCTGGGGACAAATCACAAGGAATAAACTTGTACATAAAGAATCTAGATGATTCTGTTTCTGATGAAATCTTTAGCGAATACCTTGCTCCGTAATTGTTCTAAATCATTGTGAATGAATTTCTTCATCACAATTTGATTCTAAAATTCTAAGATATCATCGTATCTTTTAATATAAATATCCTCTATATTTCTGAAGATATTTTCATAACTATTCTTATCCGAAATCATTTATCTTTTCACGCTATCAGTATTACATCATATAAGAAACTGCTAGTTTCTATATTCTGTAAACTTTCGAGTTTAAACTATGAATGTTTTTGAAGTAGTGTTGAAAACTGAAGCATGAGTTAGTATAATATAATGACACTTGATCAACGTGATTATATTACAGTAAGTCATGCTGAGTTTCTAATGAAACGTGATGATTCACATACCATAACGTCATCATGTGTCATGTTACACGACTCTTACATTCTACCTGATCTTCAAACATATCAAGAACATAAATTCTTAATAGTTCAATCTTTCTGGTAATTTAACCAATCAAGATCGTGCTGTTACAATCTCTCTTAGAACATTAACTATGTTCATCCCGAAAATTCATATATACGAATTCTGGACCATTATTCGTTTGACTTAAAGTCAGGAAGAGAAAAAAAGTATGGAACTCCAAAATATAAAGGAAATGAAGAGGATGGATTTATAGTGAAATATCAGACAGAGCAATCGAGACAGATCATCGCATTTAACCAAAGAGGATTCTAATTTCCTTATTCGCTGAAGAATCAAATCTCTTAGATTTCAAATATTTTCTTTAAATCCCTTGAATTCCGGAATTCAACCAAGATAACGTCAAAAGTTAAGACGCACCTTAATTTCTAAATTCAACCCTGACTACGTCAAAAGCTGAGGTGAATCTCTATTTAAATCTTTTGTGATAGCTCCACTCGTACTCTTCGAATAATCGAATTATCTTATTATGCAACGGTGATAAAATTTTATTTTATCAATTCATATTCGTCATGAAAACATTTTTATTGTTAGCCATGACGACCTCGATCAAATTTCGGGATGAAATTTCTTTAACGGGTAGGTACTGTGACGACCCGAAAATTTCTGACCAAATTTAAACTTAATCTTTATATGATTTTGACATGATAAGCAAAGTCTGAAATATTGAGTCTCAAAATTTTTGAACTGTTTATATGGAAACATTTAACCTTTGACTATTCCAGACTATTCACGAACAATTGTGAGTAAATAAATATGTAAATATATAAATATAAATATAAATATAGGTGTACAGGTAATATTTTAAATTAATAAAGTACGCTTAATCAATTAATAATGTAAAATAATAATTAGAATAATAAAGATACCATTTAAATGAATATATATATATATATATATATATATATATATATATATATATATATATATATATATATATGATATTATAAGAATATATATATGAATTTTATTAGTAATTAGTATATGGTAATATTTATAAAGCATATAAATATTAAATAGATGTATTCATATAATAAATGATATAATCATTAAATATAGTATAATTAATAAATGTAATTACAAGCTTAAGTATAGTTGTTATATTATTATCATTAATAATATTAATATTAAAAAAAATTAGTATTATTAATATTATTATGTAACGCATAAATACGAGATTGGATACATTTGAATTGTGATATTATTATTATTGATATTATTATTATTATTACCATTGTTAATATCATTATAACTAGTAATAAAATTATAATTTTAAATATTATTACTACCATTATCCTTAAGAATTATTATGATTATTATTATAACATATTATTAATATTATAGAAAATAACATAATAATTGATATCATCAATAATATTATTATCATCTTTATTTTATCATTATTATTTAATTATTATTATTAATGTAATTATTATTATTATATTGTAAATGATATTAAGATTATTATTATTATTAATATTAATAGTATTATTATTATATATTTATAATTATATATTATTAATATTAAAAAGCTGTAAAAAAAAGGAATCTCTTTAACATCAAAATCACTTTATCAGTTTTGTTTTTTTTCTCTTCCAAATCTGTTACCGGTCGAATTTACTCACATATATCATTCCAAAATCTGTTTTCAATCGTTTTCCATCTGTAGATGATGGTCTCAATTCGTACTAATCAGTTCCTTTCACAATTTAGTTTATATTTTTTTTACACTTCTGATTTAATGTCTGTCGACCATTCAATCTATATAAAATCAGGCACATTGTCAATGATATGAAATCACTCACTCAGTTTCTTCCTCACTGTATTCAGATTATCAATTCCATAACTTTAAATTACTAAATTTAAAACAGATAAATTAAAATTTCAGTCCGTCTGCCCTGTTATTCATAAATCCATCAATACATCGAATTCGAATCCAATTTTAAAATCTATAAGTGCAGAGTTGTTAGAAAACTTTTGTTTAAACTATCTGAAAAATCTCAAGTTCCAATTTCATTATCGAGCTCCAATTTTCGAGTCAAACTTTTAATTCAAAAAGTCAACAAATCTGTTCTTCATGAAATTCGAGTTAACCGTGATGTTTTAGGATCAATTAATGATTCAAATAGCTTCTGGGAGTCGTTTACAACTTATTTTATGTTGTAATTGTGAGCTAAAACTTTTTAGATTTTAGAAACGTGAATTGAGTTTATAATTTTCAAAACAAGTCTGCTGCAGATTTTTTTTTTTTTTTATTTCTTTTGTCTTGATAGCCAACAACAACCACGATGGATTGTTTTAAATTTCATATCACATTGTAATTGAATTCTAAAACTCGATGTTATTACTTGATCCCTGGTCTACTGAGATTGTGAAGAAGAAAGAGTAACAGAAATAGTATACGGGTTAAATAATATTGATTGGTGTTTAAATCAGATAAAACAGAAACAGACGAGTGTCTTGGAGTCTTTTCGGGTGAGCGATAGGTCTTGGGTTCGAGCCTGGTCCAGGGCAATTCTTTTTAAACAAAACTTTTAAGGGTATATACAATTTCTTTTATTTTTATTATTATTATTATGATTATCATTATTATTGTTATAATTATTATTATTAGTTATTAAGGTTATAATTAGGATTATAAATTGTTATTGTTACTAGTGTTATTATTATTAAAAGTATTACTAATAATACTAGTATTATTATTATTATAATTATTAGTATCATCATTATAATTATTATTATTATAAGTATTATCATTATTATCATGATTATGATTATTATTATCATTATTAGAAAAATAATACAACCTAATATTAATATCATTAATATCAGTATTATTACCATACTTATAATTATTAATATCATAAGAATTATTATTAAGATTTTCATTATTATTATCATTAAATATAATTATTAACATTAACACCTTTATTAGTAATAGTAAGTATTATAATTATTATTATTTTTACCAATACTAATATAATTTTAGTATTATTATAATTATTATCTTTAACAAACAAATGATATATACATATATAAATATAGTTATTACCTATAACATAACAAAAATTAATATTTTTACATTATGAAATAAATATAAGTTATTAATATAAAAACTATATCATTAATAATTATATACAAATTTGTTCGATTACAAATATATGTTTTAATATAGATATGAATAATATAGGTTCGTGAATCCGAGGCCAACTCTGCATTGTTCAGTTGTTCAATGTCGTCATATGTATTTTTTACTACAAAATACAGTATGGTGAGTTTCATTTGCTCCCTTTTTAATTGCTTTTGCAATATATATTTTTGGGCTGAGAATACATGCGCTGCTTTTATAAATGCTTTACGAAATAGAGACAAGTGATTAAAAATGATATTATGCGGATTGAAGTGCTAGGTAATTTAGTTACATGTTAGAAGAGCATGTAAGCGCGAATCCTAAAGATAGATCTATCGGGCTTAACACCCCCATCATGTAGGCTGCACTAGACATAAGAGCTAGTGGGCGGATGTTTAGTACTTCGAGGATTATTTATACACTTGCGAGTGTACGTATCCATCTTTGCGAAGATGACTTATTATATTATTGTTAAGGTTGGTTACTGAGGCCTCAACATAAGCAGAACGGTTTTATACACTTGCGAGTGACCATATATTTATAAACGGAAATCTTGTGGTCTATTAATATATTGAAATGATTGTTATGATAAACTTATGGACTCACCAACCTTTTGGTTCACATTTTAAAGCATGTTTATTCTCAGGTATGAAAGAAATCTTCCGCTGTGCATTTGCTCATTTTAAAGATATTACTTGGAGTCATTCATGACATATTTCAAAAGACGTTGCATTCGAGTCGTTGAGTTCATCAAGATTATTATTAAGTCAATTATAGTTGGATATATTATGAAATGGTATGCATGCCGTCAACTTTCTATGTAAATGAAAGTTTGTCTTTTAAAAACGAATGCAAATGTTTGTAAAATGTATCATATAGAGGTCAAGTACCTCGCGATGTAACGAAATGTAATGTATTCGTCTAGATGGATTAGGATGGGGCATTACAGTATTTACAATCTTTTTCATGTTGTAACTATAATCTAAAAAGGTCTAAATCGTTGAATTAATGTTTGAGTTCATTGAGTGTTCTTCATGACGACTGTTATGAGTTTTCTTTTATTTTTCTTGTTCTGTTGATGTTTGAACGATCACAACAGATTAATTCAGAGTCAAATTACAACTTTAAACTAATATTCATATTTGTTGTTATGATTTGTGGAATACGGGTCGATTGTTTTGGTTTGAAAGAAGAAAAGGAAACAGGAACTGAAAGGGTTAAATAAATTTTTATTACAATTGAATCAGATAATCAGAAACAGAAGTATGGTCAGGGTGCTGTGTCGGTATACGAGAGGTCTCGGGTTCAAGCCTGGGTACGGGCTATTATTTTTAGAAATCAGTTCTTTTAAGGTAGTTTTCAAATTTTATTATTATTATTATTATTATTATTATTATTATTATTATTATTATTATTATTATTATTATTATTATTATTATTATTATTATTATTATTATTATTATTAATACTATTATTATTATTATTATTATTATTATTATTATTATTATTATTATTATTATTATTATTATTATTATTATTATTATTGCTATTGTCATTGATATTGTCATTGTTATTATTATGGTTATTGCTATTGTTATTATTAGTGTTACAATTATTATTATTAGTATCAATGTTATAAGTATTAAAGTTATTATTATTATAATTATTATTATAAGTATTACTAATTACTAATGTTATTGTTATTATTTTTATAAATTTAGTATTAATATCATTATTATGATTATGATTAGTATTATTATGAACCTAATAAAATTCATTATCATATAGATTAATATTAAAACTAGTATCATTATAAATATTAGAATTATTATTATAAACATAAGTATTATTAGTAATATCATTAGTAGTAATAAAATGGTTAAAATTATTATTATTATTAAGTATTAAGTAGTATTATCAAAATGATTATTTCCTTCATTACTAAATTTTTCATTTTATTAAAAACTACTATAATTATCATTATTATAAGATTTAGTATTAAAACTATCATTAACAGAAAAGATTAATATTTTTATAGTTATTATTATACCATTACATTTATCACTAAGATTATTAACATTATTATTTTTATTAGTAATATTAAGTATTATCATTTTTACCATTACAAATATTAATTTAGTATTATTACAATTACTAGTTTCAACAAACAAATGATATATATATATATATATATATATATATATATATATATATATATATATATATATATATTAAACAAACATAACTTAACTATATTAATGCTTTTTATATACAAAAAGAATACATTTAATGAAATAATGAAAAATATATATAAGCTAATAATATAAAAGTTAAATCACTAATAATAATATATATTTGTTCGATTACAAGTATATGTTTTAATAAATATACAAATGATATAGGTTCGTGAATCCGAGGCCAACCTTGCATTATTCAATGTCGTCATATGTATTTTTACTACAAAATACAATATAGTGAGTTCATTTGATTCCCTTTTACTCTTTATATTTTTGGGAATGAGAATACATGCGCTGTTTTTACAACTGCTTTATTAAATGCTTTTGAAAAATATTTTTGAACTACGAATACATGAAATGCTTTTATAACTGTTTTACGAAATAGACACAAGTAATTGAAACTACATTCTATGGTTGAATTATCGAAATCAAATATGCCCTTTTTATCATGTCCGAAGTTTTCCCGGAATGATGGCGAATTTATCATGTCCGAAGTTTTCCCGGAATGATGGCGAATTTATCATGTCCGAAGTTTTCCCGAAATGATGGCGAATTTATCATGTCCGGAGTTTTCCTGGAATGATGGCTAATTTATCATGTCCGAAGTTTTCCAGGAATGATGGCGAATTTATCATGTTCGAAGTCTTCCCGGAATGATGGCGAATTTATCATGTCCGAAGTTTTTCCGGAATGATGGTGAATTTATCATGTCCGAAGTTGTCCAGGAATGATGAGAATATTCTATATGCAACTTGTTAAGGTCGATTACCAGGTGTTCAATCCATATGAATGAATTTTATGCATGATGTTTATGGGAAATGGGAATATTAAATCTTGTGGTCTATTAAAATGATGAATTTTATTGTTTACGATAAACTAATGAACTCACCAACCTTTTGATTGACACTTGAAAGCATGTTTATTCTCAGGTATGAAAGAAATCTTCCGATGTGCATTTTCTCATTCTAGGGATATACTTGGAGTCGTGCATGACATATTTCAAAAGACGTTGCATTCGAGTCGTTGAGTTCATCAAGAATATTATTAAGTCGTTTATAGTGGGATATGTTATGAAATGGTATGCATGCCGTCAACTTTCGATGTGATGAAAGTTTGTCTTTTAAAAACGAATGCAATGTTTGTAAAATGTATCATATAGAGGTCAGAACCTCGTGATGTAACCAAATGTAATGTATTCGTCCAGGTGGATTTGGACGGGTCACGACATGTGGTATCAGAGCGGTGGTCTTAGCGAACCAGGTCTTATATTAGTGTGTCTAACTGATAGTTGTTTAGATGCATTAGTGAGTCTGGACTTCGACCGTGTCTGCTTGTCAAAAGTTTTGCTTATCATTTCGTATCGAAAATTACCTACTTATCATCTTTAGGAAATTACCTGCTTATCATTCTTAGTCTAGACAGATATTACTGCATTGATTGCATGATTAGTGTATAGACAAAACTCGTATCTTAGCGTATCTGCTAATTCATATCTTAGCGTATCTGTTACTGTAAAACTTTGCTTGACATATTCTGTAAATCCCTCCGTAATCTACAAAATCCTTTGTTCTATATATATATAGATATTCTATGTAATTAAGAATACCATTCGATAGCCGGAAATCATTTCATATCAAAAATTCTTTATTCAATCGTACGAAATGGAAATTGCCACTAGTTCAAGTCCCTCGGATTCCGATATGGAGTTTCAATCGAGCTCCGAAAGCAGCGTCACCAGAATGAATCAACCAAATTAGCATCCCCAATTCATTTGATGGGTTCGTAGTCGACTTAATCAATGGAGACAAGAAGAAGGTGATCCTTTCCATCAACCGAAATCACCTCTTGGCGAAGAATCTGAAGCACTTACCGGCGAACCTATTCGTAATACCATTTTCTCTCTCATTTCCGGAGTATCTCGCCACGACTATATCATAAGTCAGATTCTAAACCTTATTCATTCACTCATTCCTACCGACAATCATCCCAGAGTAATAAAGTCAACGAGTTTCGCGCCCGAGTTGTAGCCTTGGAAAATATGGTGCAAAACGTACCAGCTTCAGCAACATCAACGGCATCAACAGTACCACCAGCAACAACACAAACTACAACAACACATGCCTCAACATCACAATCTGTACCTCGAACATAATCATCGTTCTACATATCGTTCTACATCAATTATCTTCGTTCTACATGACGATTATGTAATTTCTAATATTTTAGAGATTATTTATTCTAAGTTCCATCCGAAAAATCAAATGAGATTAATATCATATTAACTCATTAAATCTATATTACATCTGAAGAAAAAATATATATATATATATTTTCATAAAGATTGTAATTAAAAATTCTTTTGTACAAACTGTTAATGATGAAAATATTTTAACGGGTAGGTAATACTCGAGGAATATTTAGATTTCACATTAATAAGTTACACTGTACATTTTTCGAATCTGATTCAACAGTCATTTACTATCCTACTTACATCCACAGATATACGTATCAGTTCAGCGCAGAATAACCATTTTCATTCAATTTCATATTTGAATTTTGACCTATCAGAATCCAACAAGTGGCATAATAAAGAAAACATTTGACAAAATAAAATTTGTTAGAAACAAACAAATTTACTACGAGAAATTTTGTTAAGAATCCACGCTAACTATTCCTCGCTAACTGTTCATAGCTAACTGATTACATTTTATTTATCGCAATTTATATTCTCACAATTTTATTTATCGTCATTTAATTTCTGTTATTAAGTTTATGCACTTTAAATATCGGGACACGTATACAAAGTTTTGACATATCATATCGACGCATCTATATATATTATTTGGAATAACCATAGACACTCTATATGCAGTAATGCTTGAGTTAGCTATACAGGGTTGAGGTTGATTCTATAATAATATATATACTTTGAGTTGTGATCGAGTCTGCGACATGTACACGGGTCACGATACGTATTAATTAATTCGAATATTATATATTAAACTATATATGAATTATTGAATTACTAACTGTGGACTACCAACATTGGACAATTAAAAATGAATTAAAATATTGATTATAACATATGAAACTAAACAATTCTTCAAGTTTGCCACTTGATTTCATCTTAAACCTCATTTGTATCTTGATGATTACAATCTGCGTTCAACCCTTTCATGATTCTTGAAAACACCTCAATCGAGAGGATGAACAAACCGCACTTCATCTACGGAAGGAAAGATTTAGGCATATAGTTATGCACCTGAGAACACTCGAAACCTGAGTAAACATTTAATACGTATATGTGATAGCTCCTTTGGCATTGTTATTACCGAAAATGACATTGCAATTCTTTTTAAAATTAGCCTATTTTGTCACAGCTTTAGCAAATCAATTTCGACTTTTCATTCGAATAAACTCTATTATAACCTTGATATATAAGTTTGTATTTTCGCCTTCGTTACCGGGGAACCATTTATATTCCACCGCATTAGCAGTAAACTTACCAGCAACTTCATTACTCATTAGCTTAAGTCTCTCCGAAGAACCATTATATCTGTTCATTAAAACCCTATCATATACTCATCCGTATCTTGTAATGAGAATTGCCCTACCAATTTCTGAGAATCAACAATCAGTATTTTGGAACTCGCAGCTTTTCTACATCAACAGTTATATGTATACATATAACATTTATCTCTTAGAATTATGATCTCCCATTCTGAAATTCTGAAAAACACTCTAGTCTACAAATCAGTTCTTTAAATTTTGAGAAAGCTGATGAAACAGCAAAAACTGTTGATGACTTTAACAGTCAAAAGTATGATGATAAAGAATGGAGTGTTGGAAATGCTCAATAGAAAATTTAGTATTGAAAAGTGAATTATGCGAAACTATGAAGGAGGCTGTGAACAAATCACAAAGACTAAATCTGCCTTCAAAGAATCCAAATGATTCAGTATTTGCTGAAGTCATTAACGAATACCTTGCTTCTGATTCTAAACCATTACGAACAAATCTTATTCATCATTCATCGATATTAGAAATTCTGAGATATCATCTTATCTTTCATTATAAATATCCTCGATATTTCTGAAGATATTTTCATAACTATTCTTATCTGAAATCATTTATCTCTTCACAATATCAGTGCTACATCAGAAAGGAAACTAATTTAGTTTCTAAATTCTGAAAAATTCGAATTTAAAATTTGAATGTTTTGAAGTAGAGTTGGGAACTGAAGCATGAGTTAGTATAATATAATGACACTTGATCAACGTGATTATATTATAGTAAGTCATGCTGAGTTTCTAATGGAACGTGATGATTCACAGACCCTACCGTCATCACGTGTCATGTTACATGACTCTTACATTCTACTAAATCTCTAAACAAAATCAGGAATATATTTTCTTGATAATTCTATCTTTTTCAGTGACTTCTGATAATTTGACAAATGTTTCGGAAATATGAATTGAAGTTTAAAAGATGAGAGTTGTGGAAATAATGGAGCGAAAGAAGTTCATTTATAGGGAAATGTCCGACAAAGCAATCAAAATAGATTATTGCATTTAACCAAAGAATATCCTAATTTTTCTTAATTACCGAAAAACCAAATCTTATTACGCAGATTTCCTCTAAATTCTTTGAACTCCGGAAATCAACCCTATCTACGTCAAAAGATATGACGAAACTTTATTTTCTCATTTCACTCTTTTGTGATAACTTCACTCGTACTCTTCACATAATCGAGTTGTTTTATCTATATTAGGTAATAATGATAAAAATCTATTTATCAACTCATATGTGTCATGAACACATACTTATTGTCAGCCATGACGATCCCAATCAAATTTCGGGACGAAATTTCTTTAACGAGTAGGTACTGTGATGACCCGGAAATTTTTGACCAAATTTAAATTTAATTTTACATGGTTTCCACACGATAAGCAAAGTCTATTTAATTGAATCTCAAAATCTTTGAACGGTTTACGCGGATACACTTAAACCTTTGACCATCTCCGACGATTCACGAACAATTATTTGTAAATAAATATGTATAATTATAAATATAAGAATATATAATATTTTGATTTAATAAAGTAGATTTTTAAATAACTTGAAATAAAAATGTAAAATAATAATTAGAATAAATAAGTACTATAATATATATAAATATGTATATGTTATTATAAAACTATGATATCTGTTAAATATATACAAATATTAACTATTCAGAAAATGTCATCATATAATATAATATTACATAAATAATAAATGGTATACAAGTTTGAATATAATTGATATTATTATCATTACTTTCATTATTAATATTAATATTAATATTAATATTAATATTAATATTAATATTAATATTAATATTAATATTAATATTAATATTAATATTTGTATTAGTAATATTATTATTTCAAATATAAACACATATATATATATATATATATATATATATATATATATATATATATATATATATATATATATATATATATATATATATATATATGTATAAAATTTGACAAGTATAAGCTTTTATATTATTATTATTATTAATACCATTAATAATATTAATATCATTATAACTAATGTTACTTTAATATCATTAATAAAAATTATTATTAACATCATTAGGAATTAAATCCATTTTAGATTATCATTATTGTTAGTATTAATATTATCATATTATTATCTTTATCAATATTATTATTATTTATATTTATATTAATATTTGTATTGTTAATTGTATTATATCTAAAATAATTATATATATATATATATATATATATATATATATATATATATATATATATATATATATATATATATATATAATTTGATATGAAAAAGTTATTATATTATTATTGATATTATAATCATTAATAATATTAACATAACTAATAAGATTAGTATTATGATCATTTTATTATCATTATTAGTAACTAAATTTATTAAGTTTATCATTATTATTAGTAATAATAATTTTATTTATCATTAATTATTGATAGTCTCTTTAATAATAATATTATTATTAGTATTATTAACAACATTAATCAAATTTAAGAGTTAGATATAAATATAAATATATATATATATATATATATATATATATATATATATATATATAAGGTAAATAAATACAGTTTTATATATATATAAATACATATACAAATATAGATATATATATATATATATAATTACGGATATTTATATATATAAAAATAAATAAATACGTATAACAACCATAGAAACTTGAATCTGTTTCCTGTAGATATCATACTGTTTTTTATTGTTAAAAATCGTACCAATCATCGATTCCAATCCATAGAGAACGTCCAAAATCAGTTATAACTCATAATCCACTTTTATTTTTTTATTATTATAATTCTGTCCTTGAAAATAATTTCTGTCGAGCAACTTGGATTTATAATTGATGCAATTCAGTGTAAGATGTTAACAATAAACCCACGTTATCAATTAACAACTACACTTGTCTTTTACAGATTCTAAATTTTTGAATTTTCAACAAAATATCGAAGAACACCCAGTAAACACTCTGTCCGTGCGTTTTAAATTAAATACCTCGAAATCGAGTTAAATTTTAAAATCTATTAATGCAGTATAGTTAGGAGTCTTTCACTTAATCGAACTGCAAAAATTCAAGGTCCAATTTCATCTATCAAGTTTGAATTTCGAAGTCAAAGCTTAGAATCAAAAAGTCAAACGATTGTGTTCATAGCAAAATTCGTACTCTTTGTAATGTTTCAAGTTAAATTGATTTTCCAGAAATTTTCTAGGAAGTATTTACAATCTTTTTCATGTTGTAACTATAATCTAAAAAGGTCTAAATCGTTGAATCAATGTTTGAGTTCATTGAGTGTTCTTCACGATGACTGTTATGAGTTTTCTTTTATTTTTCTTGTTCTGTTGATGTTTGAACGATCACAACAGATTAATTCAGAGTCAAATTACAACTTTAAACTGATTTTCATATTTGTTGTTATCAGTTGTGGAATACGGGTCGATTGTTTTGGTTTGAAAGAAGAAAAGGAAACAGGTGTAGTGACCCGGAAATTTTCGACTAATTTTAAACCAAACTCTCGATACGATTTAATATTTTTTGACACGATAAGCAAAGTCTGTAATGTTGAGCCTCAAAATTTTTGAACTGTTTACATGAATGCATTTAACCTTTGACCATTCCCGACGATTCACGAACCATTATTTATAAATAAATATGTATACATACAAATATAAAATATTATTATTATCATTAATAACATTAATCTTATTATAATTAGTATTATCATTAATGATATTATTGTTATCAATATTATAGTTATTATTATCGTTATTATTACATATTATTTTTATTATCATAATAATAATACAATTTATTAATATTATCATTAATAATAACATTTCTAATATTTTTATGATTATCATTGTGGTTAAGATTTTTATTAATTATTATTATATAATTATTATTATTAGTATTATCTTGATATTATTGTTAATGTTATTATTAGTATTTCTAATATTATTATTATTATTAAATTATTAACAGTATATTATGTATAAACTAGTAGTAATACAAATATATAAATACAGATATGTATATATATATAGATATATATACTGATATATACAGATATATTATAGGAATCAGTATTATTGTATTAATAATATAATTATCAATTATGATTAAATAAATAAGAATTACAATATCAACTTCAATTACAGAATCAAAATCTGTTTCATATCTACATCTAACTGTATATGATCTTTATTCCTGTCTGATCGAATCTTCTATCACCTTCATTTAATCGTACAAAATCAATTGAATTTAAACAATATGAATATATTTTATTCTTCTTCTCCTGACGCAAAATGATTCCCTGTCGACCACCTTCTCCGCTGCAAAACAATCAAGATCAAAATTGTGAGCTGTCAATAACAGTTAAAGTGCACGAATCCGTTGCAAGTCTCCATCCATTTCTGTTTTCTTATTTCCTTCTCCTGCTCAAGATTCTTCGTCGACCTCAATTAAACACTACAAAACAAACGGATACAAAATTGTGAGATATTGATATCAAATGTAGTACGAATCTGTTAGCTATCACTTTCTACTTTCTATTCTTTTTCTTCTTTATATAACAAAACTTGTCAGAAAGAAATATGTAATAAGCGTACGAATCAGTTTCATTTCATTGTCTATGCACTAAGTACTATTTTATTTTTTTCCTTATTAACATTATATGTGACCATGATATATAATATATGATATTGAAAAATATATATATAAACTTATATGAATGCACATAAATATATACACCTGACATGCTCGACAAAACTCAATAATCTTCAAACGCGAAACACTTTGAACCATCATCAAAGCTTCACGACACCTTCTAATATCTCTCTCATCTTCTTCTATTTCTCTCTTTGAAACAATCCAACAATCCCATATATTAATGGCAACTTCTGCCCGCTGCTATAGCCTGTTATCCTTCTGTTTATATCCGAAAACAACGACCACCCTCACCACCTTTCTCTCTCTATCTCTCTTCTTTCGGTCTTACTGCTACAGCTAATTCTTTTTGGATTCATATACACCACGAAATATCATCAATAACCGCTACTAATCTTGTTTCTTTTTCTTCATGATCAACACTCAAAACAGTCCTTCTGTTCTTACTACTCGCCACCTTTTGTTCCCATTCTTGTTCAAAACTCTAACACACAACCACTATATATTATAAAGGCAGTCTACAAATAAAGATATAGAACAAGCTACTTGGCATGGTGCACTTTTCATTGTGGCTGGCATATTATGCAGTGATTGGAATTACAAAATTCAAAATATGGATAAAGTGACTTCTAGTCTCTCTTTTCTTGGCCAAGCACTTAAGAGCTCGATGAGCGATCTTCATATATATTTTTTTTGAACCCACTTGTTCCTATAACTAATGCTATTTGAGTTTTCCACTTTTGGATTCTTGCTCCTTTTTGCTATAAACCCCTTTTTCATATGATGATACGTAACATTTTATTCCACAAGGATCCCACTAGATAATTATTAAAATGAAAAAGAGAACCAAAAGTCCTTGTTGAATTACAGCTATTCGATTGCCTGTTAGATGAGGCCGAATTTCTTTTCTTTTTAAACTTTCCTTGGAGTATTTTAATGAGTGGGTCGGACCCATTAATATTATAAGTTTTCATCATGGATTATGTATTGAAAAGAATGATGTTAGAGGGTGACAAATTGTTGCTGCATATTTCTGTTCGAACCCCACCGAAGACCCATATGTGATTTCCCTTTTCTCTTTTACAAAATTAAGTCACGAATTATTGCTGCATTTAATCGAAACCAAGACAGAAAACTAAGGGCTGAAACACTTCTTGGTTATTAGTGGTCCTTTATAAATATGAATTGATAGTGGGAGTTGAGCTGTAAAGTGGCGGCTGCAATCCTTGATCTTTCGTATCTGTTTCTATTCGGGTACTACCATGGAACGTAATATTATTAGGTTATCGGGCTATAACATTTTCTGTTGGAATTAGGAAAATAATTTGGGCCATAAGCTTTGCTGTTGGGCCCAAGATCCGGCCTATATTGCTGTATGTCAGATCGGATTAGCTAGGATCAAATTGTTAAGGAAGAAAAACAAGAAGTCTGATATAAAGGTTATAGATATATTTAGGTCACACATAATTACAGAAGTCTGAGATAGAACGCTGGTTATAGGTGTGGGTTGATAAGCAAGGGGTCGCGGGTTCAATCCTCGGCCATGTCAATTTTTTTTTTTTTGAAGATGAAAGAAAGCAGAAAAGATAAGTTAAAGGAAATAAATTTGTGAGATATTTAAGAAAAACGAGAGACAGAGTGTTGGATAAGGACATGTTTGTTTAAGCAAGAGGTCACAGGTTCGAGCCAGGGCGTGGAGGTTTATTTCTTTTAGGCTTGATACTTAAAGGTAGTATTACTTTTATTATTTTTATTATTATTAGTATTATTATTATTACTATTATTATTAAGTATTAGTAATATTATTATTAGGTATTATGTATATTATTGTTATTTTTATTTTTATTATCATTATCATTAGTATTGTTATCATATTTATAATTATTATTATCGTTATTACTAACATCATATTCATTACTAGTGTTATTATTAAGTAATATTATTATTAATATTATCATTAGTACTATTATAAGTATTACTAAAATTATGAAACTTACTATTTTAGTAGTATTATCAATATTATGATTATGATTAGAATCATTATTATTATTAGTAAATCATTATTACCAAAACTGTCATTAACAATAAAAGTTAATATTTTTACACATATTATCAGTAATAAACTTATTAACATTTTTATCTTATTAATAATACTAAATATCATAATTATTATCTTTTTACCACTATTAAGATTATTCTAGTATTAATATAATTACTATTATTGATATACAAATGATATATATATATATATATATATATATATATATATATATGACATAACAACAATTAATATATTTATATACAAAATGAATATATAAAACATATAAATATTATTAAAATAAAAAGGATATAACTAATAAATTTAATTATATATCTGTTCAAGTACAACTATGTATATTAATAATTATACAAATGATATAGGTTCGTGAATCCGAGGCCAACCCTATACTTGTTCAATGTCGTTCTATGTATTTTTACTACAAAATACAGTAGGTGAGTTTCATTTGCTCCCTTTTTACTCATTACATTTTTTGGGCTGAGAATACATGCAAATGCTTTATTAACTGTTTTACAATATTTATATGCGTGCGTTCATTTGCTCTCTTTTACTCTTTACATTTTTAGGATTGAGAATACATGCGCTGTTTTTATAACTGTTTTATTAAATGCTTTTGAAATATATTTTTGAACTGCGAATACATGAAATGCTTTTATAAATGTTTGACGAGATAGACACAAGCAAAACATTCCTCGAATGAATTATTATGCAGACAGAAGTTCTGCGGATTATTATTGAATTATGTGGACATGATAATTGCCACCATTGAATTATGTGAACATGAAAATTGCCACCATTGAATTATGTGGACATGATAATTGCCACCATTGAATTTTGTGGACATGATAATTGCCACCATTGAATTATGTGGACATGATAATTGCCACCAGTTGATGTGAATGTTATATATCGAGAGAATGATTTTATACACAGGTTATGTGTATGTTATTTTTATGCACAAGATATGTGTATGGTTACTATTATTTATGAAAATGGTTTCGTACACGAGAAAGATGTACTGTATTTAAAAGACATAGCATGTACATTACAGGTGGGTATAGGATTCAGGCCCATTTGTACCATGCAGCATTTAATTCTTGTGGTCTATCAAAATGATGAATTTTATTGTTTTATGATAAACCTATGAACTCACCAACCTTTTGATTGACACTTTAAAGCATATTTATTCTCAGGTATGAAAAAATCTTCCGCTGTGTATTTGCTCATATTACATGGAGTCGTTCATGGCATATAGAGGTCCGTTCATAGCAATGGTACCAGATGTTATTGTATTCGTCCAGGAAGATATTGGACGGGGTATGACATGTGGTATCAGAGCGGTGGTCTTAGCGAACCAGGTCTTGCATTAGTGTGTCTAACTGGTAGTTGTTAGGATGCATTAATGAGTCTCGACTTCGACCTAGTAGTTGTTAGGATACATTAATAAGTCTGGACTTGAACCTGGTCTGTATATCAAAAGTTTTGCATATCATTCCATGTAGAAAAAATATCTACCTATCATTTTCAGTCTCGACGCGTCTTATTGCAATTATTGCATAGATGGTGTACAGACAAATTCATATCCCATCACATTAAACCTTGTCTAACACATCTCCTTAATTTCCTCCTTAACCTATGAAATCTTTTGTACTATATATAAGTATTAGGTATTCTATGTAATTAGAATATCATCCGATATCCGAAAATCATTTCACATCGAAAATCTTTTATCTAACCATGCTAGATGAATTCTGCAACCAGTTCAAGTTCCTCAGATTTCGACAGCGATTCCGATATGAATTTCCACCCGAGCTCCGAAAGCAGTGTGACCGGAATGAATCAACCAATCAGCCATCGTCAATTTTGGATAAATTAGGGCTGAGTTCGTAGTCAACTTAATCAATGAGACGAAAAGAAGGCGATCATTTCCACCAACCAAATTCAACTCTTAGCAAGAAACCTGAATCACTTACCGGCGAACCTATCTGAAACACCATTTTCACCCTCATCGCCAAGATATCTCGCAACGATTACATAATATCTACAATTCTAAACCTAATTCATCCACTTGTTCAAACAGCCAATCATCCCGGCATAATAGAAGAAGTCAACGAACTTCGCGCTCAAAAAATCAATTTGAAAAATATGGTGCAAAATGTACGAGCTTCAACAACAGTACCGGCATCAACAGTACCACCAACAACAACATCCGCATCCCAAGCCTCAATTTCACAATCTGTCCCACGAACATCAACATCATACGCACCATAGATACCAAGGAGTATCAACAGCAATGAACGATGAAGTATTGATCCATAACTTCATTAATATTCTGCGAAGAATATGTGGATCCTAATAATTAACGATGAAGTATTGTTCCATAACTTCATTAATATTCTGCGAATAATATATGGTTCCTAATAGTTTTAGGGATTACTTATTCTAGCTCAAACCAAAAATTAAATGAGTCTAATATTATATTGACTCGTTAAATCCATAATTACATCTGAAGAAAATATATATGTATATATATTTTCATAAAGATTGTGATTAAAAATTCTTTCGTACAAACTGTTAATGGTGAAAATATTTTAACGGGTAGGTAAAACCCGAGGAATATTTAGATTTCACATTAATAAGTTACACTGTACATTCTTCAAATCCGTTTCAACAGTCACTTACTATCCTACATACAACCACACATATACATATCCGTTCACCAAAGAACAACTATTGTCATTCAAATTTAATTTCATATTCGGATTTTGACCGATCAAAATCCAAGTCAAGATTTAACAGAAGACATCACTTTTAGATTCCTACATCTTTCGAAGCCATACTTTGAATTCAAAATTGTGCCAGATCCATTGGCGTGTTATTACCGAAAATAACTTTAAAATACCTTTCCAAAATTGGCCAATTTTGTCACAGCTCCAGCAAATCAACTTCGACTTTCATTCGGATTAGCCTTATTATAAATTTGATATATAAGTTTGCCTTTTGTCATTGTTATCGGAGAACCCTTTATATCTCATCACATTAGCAGTAAACTTACCGGCAAATTCATTGATCTTTGACTTTTCGAAAAATCATTATATTTGTCGAAACCCCATCCTGTGTCCATCGCATCTTGTGACGATAGTTGTCATACCAAAAAGTTTCAATCATTATCTCGCAGCGTTTCTACATCAACAGTTATATGTATACATATAACATGTATCTTTTAGAATTATGATCTTCCATTCTGAAATTCTGAATAAGCACCCCAATTTACAAAATCAATTCTCGGAGTATTAAAAGAACTGATAAAGCAGCAAAAACTATGAATGACTGTAACAGTCAAAAGTTTGATAATAAAAGAATTGTCCGTGGAAAAAGCTCGGAAAAACATCGAAATCTGCTTTCTACATTATAATATCTTCAATATTTCTATGATATCGTTATATCTTCCTTAGTCGTAAATATCCTCAAAATTTCCGAAGGTATCCTTATATCGTTTTCGTTCGTAATTATTTTTACATTCGTTTTATCCATAGTACCTCATATCGGAAAACTGCTTTGACTTCTAAATTTTAGTGAAACCCTAGGAGTTTTAAATCCTTGGATATTCTTGAGTAATATTGGAATGAAAGCATGAATTAATGTAATATAATGACACTTGATCAACGTTATTATATTACAGTAAGTCATACGAAAGTTCTAATGGAACGTGATGATGGTAATGCTTGATCGACCTTACTATCACGACGAACCGTGTTACTTGACTTATATTCATCATGAACCATGTTACTTGATTCGAATTCATTATGAACCCGAACTCGACCCGAGTAAGTGATAGTGCTGCGAATGAACATATATTTAGTAGCAATATCCTTCCGATATGTAAAGTTTTCAGTTGCAATTGTTCTATTTTCAAGTAATATTCGTTTAAATAAATAAATGTGAAGACAAAAGGCGAAAACGACGATTTGAAGACGCAAACGTCCAAAAAGCTCAAATGTACAAGATACAATCCAAGTGGTTCAATTTATTGATAAGAAACGTCTAAAAATGACAAAAGTACAAGTTGCGGAACACAAAGTACAAGATATTAAATTATACGAAAGGACGTTCGAAAATCCGGAACCGGGACATGAGTCTACTCTCAACGCGCAACGCAACGGTGCAAAAATTACAAGTCAACTATGCACATAAATAAAATATAATATTTAAATAATTCTTAAAATTATTTATATATTATATTATTATTTAATAACGTCGACAAGCAAGGTTCCAAAATTGTGTGAGCTGGATTTTCAAACTCCACGACTCGCGGAGTTTGCAGGCTTAAAACTCCACGACTCGCGGAGTTTGAAAAATCAGAATTTCCCTATAAAATGAACGAGCTTCTGCCGAGTTCAACCATCCCCAATATCAATCTCTCTCTTGTATATAATATATATATATATATATATATATATATATATATATATATATATATATATATATATATATATTATAAATTAGTTTAGTTTTATATTAGATTAGTTTGGTTTATGCAAAGGTTATTTTACGGGTTTTAAAGTCGGAGCTCAGTCCATGTAACACTACGTGATAAATAATCAATGTAAGCTATGTTCTCCTTTTTAAATTAATGTCTCGTACTTAAGTTATTATTATGTTTATTTAAGACGAAGTAATCATGATGTTGGGCTAAAAATATTAAAATTGGGTAATTGGGCTTTGTACCATAATTGGGGTTTGGACAAAAGAACGACACTTGTGGAAATTAGACTATGGGCTATTAATGGGCTTTATATTTGTTTAACTAAATGATAGTTTGTTAATTTTAATATAAAGATTTACAATTGGATGTACCTATAAATAACCATATGCACTCGATCGGACACGATGGGCGGGGTATTTATATGTACGAATAATCGTTCATTTAACCGGACACGGGAATGGATTAATAGTCTATGGAATTATTAAAACAGGGGTGAAATTATGTACAAGGACACTTGGCATAATTGATAACAAAGTATTAAAACCTTGGGTTACACGCAGTCAATATCCTGGTGTAATTATTAAACAAAGTATTAAAACCTTGTTACAGTTTAAGTCCCCAATTAGTTGGAATATTTGACTTCGAGTATAAGAATAATTTGACGAGGACACTTGCACTTTAAATTTATGACCGATGGACTGTTATGGACAAAAACCAGACGGATATATTAAATAATCCAGGACAAAGGACAATTAACCCATGGGCATAAAACTAAAATCAACACGTCAACCATCATGGTTACGGAAGTTTAAATAAGCATAATATATTTAATTTCATATTTCCTCGTACTTTTATTTATTGTCATTTTAATTATTGTTATTTATTTTATATTGTTATTTAAATATCGTAATTTACTATACGCTTCGCTTAAAATATAAATCGACAAACCGGTCATTAAACGGTAAACCCCCTTTTATATATTATTATATATAATTATATATATTTTATACAAATATATGAAATATCCCGTTCTTATTGATTAAAAAACGTTCCATATTAATTGATTTCGTTGCGAGGTTTTGACCTCTATATGAGACGTTTTTCAAAGACTGCATTCATTTTTAAAACAAACCATAACCTTTATTTCATAAATAAAGGTTTAAAAAGCATTACGTAGATTATCAAATAATGATAATCTAAAATATCCTGTTTACACACGACCATTACATAATGGTTTACAATACAAATATGTTACATCGAAATCAGTTTCTTGAATGCAGTTTTTACACAATATCATACAAACATGGACTCCAAATCTTGTCCTTATTTTAGTATGCAACAGCGGAAGCTCTTAGTATTCACCTGAGAATAAACATGCTTTAAACGTCAACAAAAATGTTGGTGAGTTATAGGTTTAACCTATAAATATCAAATCGTAACAATAGACCACAAGATTTCATATTTCAATACACATCCCATACATAGAGATAAAAATCATTCATATGGTGAACACCTGGTAATCGACATTAACAAGATGCATATATAAGAATATCCCCATCATTCCGGGACACCCTTCGGATATGATATAAATTTCGAAGTACTAAAGCATCCGGTACTTTGGATGGGGTTTGTTAGGCCCAATAGATCTATCTTTAGGATTCGCGTCAATTAGGGTGTCTGTTCCCTAATTCTTAGATTACCAGACTTAATAAAAAGGGGCATATTCGATTTCGATAATTCAACCATAGAATGTAGTTTCACGTACTTGTGTCTATTTTGTAAATCATTTATAAAACCTGCATGTATTCTCATCCTAAAAATATTAGATTTTAAAAGTGGGACTATAACTCACTTTCAAAGATTTTTACTTCGTCGGGAAGTAAGACTTGGCCACTGGTTGATTCACGAACCTATAACAATATATACATATATATCAAAGTATGTTCAAAATATATTTACAGCACTTTTAATATATTTTGATGTTTTAAGTTTATTAAGTCAGCTGTCCTCGTTAGTAACGTACAACTAGTTGTCCACAGTTAGATGTACAGAAATAAATTGATAAATATTATCTTGAATCAATCCACGACCCAGTGTATACGTATCTCAGTATTGATCACAACTCAAACTATATATATTTTGGAATCAACCTCAACCCTGTATAGCTAACTCCAACATTCACATATAGAGTGTCTATGGTTGTTCCGAAACATATATAGATGTGTCGACATGATAGGTCGAAACATTTTATACGTGTCTATGGTATCTCAAGATTACATAATATACAATACAAGTTGATTAAGTTATGGTTAGAATAGATTTGTTACCAATTTTCACGTAGCTAAAATGAGAAAAATTATCAAATCTTGTTTTACCCATAACTTCTTCATTTTAAATCCATTTTGAGTGAATAAAATTGCTATGATTTCATATTGAACTCTGTTTTATGAATCTAAACAGAAAAATTATAGGTTTATAGTCGGAAAAATAAGTTACAAGTCATTTTTGTAAAGGTAGTCATTTCAGTCGAAAGAACGACGTCTAGACGACCATTTTAGAAAACATACTTCCACTTTGAGTTTAACCATAATTTTTGGATATAGTTTCATGTTCATAATAAAAATCAATTTTCCCAGAATAACAACTTTTAAATCAAAGTTTATCATAGTTTTTAATTAACTAACCCAAAACAGCCCGCGGTGTTACTACGACGGCGTAAATCCGGTTTTACGGTGTTTTTCGTGTTTCCAGGTTTTAAATCATTAAGTTAGCATATCATATAGATATAGAACATGTGTTTAGTTGATTTTAAAAGTCAAGTTAGAAGGATTAACTTTTATTTGTGAACAAGTTTAGAATTAACTAAACTATGTTCTAGTGATTACAAGTTTAAACCTTCGAATAAGATAGCTTTATATGTATGAATCGAATGATGTTATGAACATCATTACTACCTCAAGTAAATGGATAAACCTACTGGAAATGAGAAAAATAGATCTAGCTTCAAAGGATCCTTGGATGGCTTGAAAGTTCTTGAAGCAGAATCATGACACGAAAACAATTTCAAGTAAGATTTCCACTCGAAATAAGATTGTTATAGTTATAGAAATTGAATTAAAGTTTGAATATGATTATTACCTTGTATTAGAAAGATAACCTACTATAAGTAACAAAGGTTTCTTGATCTTGGATGATTACTTGGAATGGATTTAGAAAACTTGGAAGTAAACTTGCAATCTTGGAAGTATTCTTGATTTTATGAAATTAGAACTTTTGGAATTTATGAAGAACACTTAGAACTTGAAGATAGAACTTGAGAGAGATCAATTAGATGAAGAAAATTGAAGAATGAAAGTGTTTGTAGGTGTTTTTGGTCGTTGGTGTATGGATTAGATATAAAGGATATGTAATTTTGTTTTCATGTAAATAAGTCATGAATGATTACTCATATTTTTGTAATTTTATGAGATATTTCATGCTAGTTGCCAAATGATGGTTCCCACATGTGTTAGGTGACTCACATAAGCTACTAAGAGCTAATCATCGGAGTGTATATACCAATAGTACATACATCTAAAAGCTGTGTATTGTACGAGTACGAATACGGGTGCATACGAGTAGAATTGTTGATGAAACTGAACGAGGATGTAATTGTAAGCATTTTTGTTAAGTAGAAATATTTTGATAAGTGTCTTGAAGTCTTTCAAAAGTGTATGAATACATATTAAAACACTACATGTATATACATTTTAACTGTGTCGTTAAGTCATCGTTAGTCGTTACATGTAAATGTTGTTTTGAAACCTTTAGGTTAACGATCTTGTTGAATGTTGTTAACCCATTATTTATTATAACAAATGAGATGTTAAAATTTTATATTATCATGATATTATGATATATAATATATCTTAGTATGATATATATACAGTTAAATGTCGTTACAACGATAATCGTTACATATATGTCTCGTTTCGAAATCATTAAGTTAGTAGTCTTATTTTTACATATGTATTTCATTGTTAATACACTTAATAATATATTTACTTATACTTTAACATAATTAACCAAGTGTATCAATATCTTAATATGATTCATATGTACCTAGTAAGACGTTGTTATAACGATAATCGTTATATATATCGTTTTCGAGTTTCTTAAATTAATAGTCTCATTTTTATGTATATAACTCATTGTTAAAATACCTAATAAGATACATACTTATAATAAAATCATGTTAACTATATATATAACCATATATATGTCATCGTATAGTTTTTACAAGTTTTAACGTTCGTGAATCACCGGTCAACTTGGGTGGTCAATTGTCTATATGAAACCTATTTCAATTAATCAAGTCTTAACAAGTTTGATTGCTTAACATGTTGGAAACACTTAATCATGTAAATAACAATTTCATTTAATATATATATAAACATGGAAGAGTTCGGGTCACTACAGTACCTACCCGTTAAATAAATTTCGTCCCGAAATTTTAAGCAGTTGGAGGTGTTGACGTATCTTCTGGAAATAAATGCGGGTATTTCTTCTTCATCTGATCTTCATGCTCCCAGGTGAACTCGGGTCCTCTACGAGCATCTACGAGCATTCCATCGAACCTTAACAATCGGTATCTTGTTTTGTTTAAGTCTCTTAACCTCACGATCCATTATTTCGACGGGTTCTTCAATGAATTGAAGTTTTTCATTGATTTAGATTTCGTCCAACGGAATAGTGAGATCTTCTTTAGCAAAACATTTCTTTAAATTTGAGACGTGGAAAGTGTTATGTACAGTTGCGAGTTGTTGAGGTAGCTCCAGTTGGTAAGCTACTGGTCCGACACGATCTATAATCTTGAATGGTCCAATGTACCTTGGATTTATTTTCCCCCATTTACCAAATCGAACAACGCCTTTCCAAGGTGAAACCTTAAGCATGACCATTTCTCCAATTTCAAACTCTATATCTTTTCTTTTACTGTCCGCGTAGCTCTTTTGTCGACTCTGGGCGGTTTTCAATCTTTGTTGAATTTGGATGATTTTCTCGGTAGTTTCTTGTATTATCTCCGGACCCAGTAATCTGTCTATCCCCCACTTCACTCCAACAAATCGGAGACCTGCACTTTCTACCATAAAGTGCTTCAAACGGCGCCATCTCAATGCTTGAATGGTAGCTGTTGTTGTAGGAAAATTCTGCTAACGGTAGATGTCGATCCCAACTGTTTCCGAAATCAATAACACAAGCTCGTAGCATGTCTTCAAGCGTTTGTATCATCCTTTCGCTCTGCCCATCAGTTTGTGGATGATAGGCAGTACTCATGTCTAGACGAGTTCCCAATGCTTGCTGTAATGTCTGCCAGAATCTTGAAATAAATCTGCCATCCCTATCAGAGATAATAGAGATTGGTATTCCATGTCTGGAGACGACTTCCTTTAAATACAGTCGTGCTAACTTCTCCATCTTGTCATCTTCTCTTATTGGCAGGAAGTGTGCTGACTTGGTGAGACGATCAACTATTACCCAAATAGTATCATAACCACTTGCAGTCCTTGGCAATTTAGTAATGAAATCTATGGTAATGCTTTCCCATTTCCATTCCGGGATTTCAGGTTGTTGTAGTAGACCTGATGGTTTCTGATGTTCAGCTTTGACCTTAGAACACGTCAAACATTCTCCTACATATTTAGCAATATCGACTTTCATACCTAGCCACCAAAAATGTTTCTTAAGATCCTTGTACATCTTCCCCGTTCCAGGATGTATTGAGTATCTGATTTTATGAGCTTCTCTAAGTACCATTTCTCTCATATCTCCAAATTTTGGTACCCAAATTCTTTCAGCCCTATACCGGGTTCCGTCTTCCCGAATATTAAGATGCTTCTCCGTTCCTTTGGGTATTTCATCCTTTAAATTTCCCTCTTTTAAAACTCCTTGTTGCGCCTCCTTTATTTGAGTAGTAAGGTTAGTGTGAATCATTATATTCATAGATTTTACTCGAATGGGTTCTCTGTCCTTTCTGCTCAAGGCGTCGGCTACCACATTTGCCTTCCCAGGGTGGTAACGAATCTCAAAGTCGTAATCATTCAACAATTCAATCCACCTACGCTGCCTCATATTCAGTTGTTTCTGATTAAATATGTGTTGAAGACTTTTGTGGTCGGTATATATAATACTTTTGACCCCATATAAGTAGTGCCTCCAAGTCTTTAATGCAAAAACAACCGCGCCTAATTCCAAATCATGCGTCGTATAATTTTGCTCGTGAATCTTCAATTGTCTAGACACATAAGCAATCACCTTCGTCCGTTGCATTAATACACAACCGAGACCTTTCTTTGATGCGTCACAATAAATCACAAAATCATCATTCCCTTCAGGCAATGACAATATAGGTGCCGTAGTTAGGTTTTTCTTCAATAATTGAAACGCCTTCTCTTGTTCATCCTTCCATTCAAATTTCTTCCCTTTCTGCGTTAATGCAGTCAAGGATTTTGCTATTTTGGAGAAATCTTGGATGAATCTTCTGTAGTAACCAGCCAATCCTAAAAATTGACGTATATGCTTCGGAGTTTTTGGGGTTTTCCACTTTTCAACAGTTTCGATCTTTGCCGGGTCCACCTGGATACCTTCTTTGTTCACTATGTGACCGAGGAATTGAACTTCTTCCAACCAAAATGCACACTTTGAAAACTTAGCGTACAGTTTTTCTTTCCTCAATACTTCTAGCACTTTTCTCAAATGTTCTTCGTGCTCTTGATCATTCTTTGAGTAAATAAGTATGTCATCGATGAAAACAATGACAAACTTGTCAAGATATGGCCCACACACTCGGTTCATAAGGTCCATGAACACAGCTGGTGCGTTAGTAAATCCAAACGGCATAACCATAAACTCGTAATGACCATAACGCGTCCTAAAAGCAGTTTTTGGAATATCATCCTCCTTTACTCGCATTTGATGTATCCAGAACGTAAATCGATCTTCGAATAAACCGACGAGCCTTGTAGTTGATCAAATAAGTCGTCAATTCTCGGCAGTGGATAACGGTTTTTGATGGTAATTTTGTTCAAATCTCTGTAGTCAATACATAACCTAAATGTACCATCCTTCTTTTTGACAAACAAAACAGGAGCTCCCCATGGTGATGTGCTTGGTCGAATGAAACCACGTTCTAATAGTTCTTGCAGTTGGCTTTGCAGTTCTTTCATCTCGCTGGGTGCGAGTCTATAAGGAGCACGAGCTATTGGTGCAGCTCCTGGTACAAGATCTATTTGAAATTCAACAGATCGATGTGGAGGTAGTCCCGGTAATTCTTTCGGAAATACATCGGGAAATTATTTTGTGACGGGAACATCATTGATGCTCTTTTCTTCAGTTTGTACTTTCTCGACGTGTGCTAGAACAGCATAGCAACCTTTTCTTATTAGTTTTTGTGCCTTCAAATTACTAATAAGATGTAGCTTCATGTTGCCCTTTTCTCCGTACACCATTAAGGGTTCTCCTTCTTCTCGTACAATGTGAATTGCATTTTTATAACATACGATCTCTGCTTTCACCTTCTTCAGCCAGTCCATGCCAACTATTACATCAAAACTCCCTAACTCTACTGGTATCAAATCAATCTTAAATATTTCGCTACCCAGTTTAATTTCTCGATTCCGGCATATATTATCTGCTGAAATTAATTTACCGTTTGCTAATTCGAGTAAAAATTTACTATCCAATGGCGTCAATGGATAACTTAATTTAGCACAAAAATCTCTACTCATATAGCTTCTATCCGCACTCGAATCAAATAAAACGTAAGAAGATTTATTGTCAATAAGAAACGTACCCGTAACAAGCTTCAGGTCTTCCTGTGCCTCTGCCGCATTAATATTGAAAACTCTTCCGCTGCCTTGTCCATTCGTGTTCTCCTGGTTCGGGCAATTTCTAATAATGTGGCCCGGTTTTCCACATTTATAACAAACTACATTGGCATAACTTGCTCCGACACTACTTGCTCCGCCATTACTCGTTCCGACACCATTTGTTCCTTTCGTTCTGTTAACCCCTGGTCTTTAGACCTCACACTTCGCCGTGCTATGACCATTTATTTTACATTTGTTGCAAAATTTGGTGCAGAACCCCGAGTGATACTTTTCACACCTTTGGCATAGCTGCTTCTGATTGTTGTTGTTGTTGCGGTTGTTATTGTTGTTGGGATGATTGTTGTAGTTGCTGTTGTTGTTGTTGTTGTTGTTGTTGTTGGGCCGTTTGTTGTAGTTGCGATTGATGTTGCGATTGTTGGGATAATTGTTGCGATTATTATTGTAATTGCTGTTGCTGTTGTATTGGTGATTCTTATCACCATTTTCCTCCCACTTTCTTTTGACTTGCTTCACATTGGCCTCTTCAGTCGTCTGTTCTTTAATTCTTTCCTCAATCTGGTTCACTAGTTTGTGAGCCATTCTACATGCCTGTTGTATGGAGGCGGGCTCGTGTGAACTTATATCTTCTTGGATTCTTTCCGGTAATCCTTTCACAAACGCGTCGATCTTCTCTTCCTCATCTTCGAACGCTCCAATAGGCACAATTCTGTGAATCGTCTTTCGTACGTGGTAATATCAAATCCTTGGGTTCGTAACCCTCTAAGTTCTATCTTGAGCTTATTGACCTCGGTTCTGGGACGGTACTTCTCGTTCATCAAGTGCTTGAATGCTGACCACGGTAGTGCGTACGCATCATCTTGTCCCACTTGCTATAGATAGGTATTCCACCATGTTAACGCAGAACCTGTGAAGGTATGCGTAGCATACTTCACTTTGTCCTCCTCAGTACACTTACTTATGGCAAACACCGATTCGACCTTCTCGGTCCACCGTTTCAATCCGATCGGTCCTTCGGTTCCATCAAATTCCAAAGGTTTGCAGGCAGTGAATTCTTTGTAGGTGCATCCTACACAATATCCTGTACTGCTAGATCCAAGGTTATTGTTGGTATGTAGCGTAGCCTGTACTGCGGCTATGTTTGAAGCTAGAAAAGTACGGAATTCCTCTTCATTCATATTCACGGTGTGTCGAGTAGTCGGTGCCATTTCCTTCAAAATAGTCAAATGGAACAAGTTAATCATACAGAATATTAAGAGTAGTTAATAGTATTTCGTAGCATAATATGAACTCATTTATAAAAGCTTTTCTTAATATTAGCGTTTTATAAGTTTTAATTCGGGTAGTACCTACCCGTTAAGTGAAATGTCCCGTTACTATTGATTAAAAACGTTCCATATTAATTGATTTCGTTGCGAGGTTTTGACCTCTATATGAGACGTTTTTCAAAGACTGCATTCATTTTAAAACAAACCATAACCTTTATTTCATCAATAAAGGTTTAAAAAGCTTTACGTAGATTATCAAATAATGATAATCTAAAATATCCTGTTTACACACGACCATTACATAATGGTTTACAATACAAATATGTTACAACAAAATAAATTTCTTGAATGCAGTTTTTACACAATATCATACAAGCATGGACTCCAAATCTCGTCCTTATTTAAGTATGCGACAGCGGAAGCTCTTAATAATCACCTGAGAATAAACATGCTTAAAACGTCAACAAAAATGTTGGTGAGTTATAGGTTTAACCTATATATATCAAATCATAATAATAGACCACAAGATTTCATATTTCAATACACATCCCATACATAGAGATAAAAATCATTCATATGGTGAACACCTGGTAACCGACATTAACAAGATGCATATATAAGAATATCCCCATCATTCCGGGACACCCTTCGGATATGATATAAATTTCGAAGTACTAAAGCATCCGGTACTTTGGATGGGGCTTGTTGGGCCCGATAGATCTATCTTTAGGATTCGCGTCAATTAGGGTGTCTGTTCCCTAATTCTTAGATTACCAGACTTAATAAAAAGGGGCATATTCGATTTCGATAATTCAACCATAGAATGTAGTTTCACGTACTTGTGTCTATTTTGTAAATCATTTATAAAACCTGCATGTATTCTCATCCCAAAAATATTAGATTTTAAAAGTGGGACTATAACTCACTTTCACATATTTTTACTTCGTCGGGAAGTAAGACTTGGCCACTGGTTGATTTACAAACCTATAACAATATATACATATATATCAAAGTATGTTCAAAATATATTTACAACACTTTTAATATATTTTGGTGTTTTAAGTTTATTAAGTCAGTTGTCCTCGTTAGTAACCTATAACTAGTTGTCCACAGTTAGATGTACATAAATAAATCGATAAATATTATCTTGAATCAATCCACGACCCAGTGTATACGTATCTCAGTATTGATCACAACTCAAACTATATATATTTTGGAATCAACCTCAACCCTGTATAGCTAACTCCAACATTCACATATAGAGTGTCTATGGTTGTTCCGAAATATATATAGATGTGTCGACATGATAGGTCGAAACATTGTATACGTGTCTATGGTATCTCAAGATTACATAATATACAATACAAGTTGATTAAGTTATGGTTGGAATAGATTTGTTACCAATTTTCACGTAGCTAAAATGAGAAAAATTATCCAATCTTGTTTTACCCATAACTTCTTCATTTTAAATCCGTTTTGAGTGAATTAAATTGCTATGGTTTCATATTGAAATCTATTTTATGAATCTAAACAGAAAAAGTATAGGTTTATAGTCGGAAAAATAAGTTACAAGTCATTTTTGTAAAGGTAGTCATTTCAGTCGAAAGAACGACGTCTAGATGACCATTTTAGAAAACATACTTCCACTTTGAGTTTAACCATAATTTTTGGATATAGTTTCATGTTCATAATAAAAATCATTTTCTCAGAATAACAACTTTTAAATCAAAGTTTATCATAGTTTTTAATTAACTAACCCAAAACAGCCCGCGGTGTTACTACGACGGCGTAAATCCGGTTTTACGGTGTTTTTCGTGTTTCCAGGTTTTAAATCATTAAGTTAGCATATCATATAGATATAGAACATGTGTTTAGTTGATTTTAAAAGTCAAGTTAGAAGGATTAACTTTTGTTTGCGAACAAGTTTAGAATTAACTAAACTATGTTCTAGTGATTACAAGTTTAAACCTTCGAATAAGATAGCTTTATATGTATGAATCGAATGATGTTATGAACATCATTACTACCTTAAGTTCCTTGGATAAACCTACTAGAAAATAGAAAAATAGATCTAGCTTCAACGGATCCTTGGATGGCTCGAAGTTCTTGAAGCAGAATCATGACACGAAAACAAGTTCAAGTAAGATCATCACTTGAAATAAGATTGTTATAGTTATAGAAATTGAACCAAAGTTTGAATATGATTATTACCTTGTATTAGAATGATAACCTACTGTAAGAAACAAAGATTTCTTGAGGTTGGATGATCACCTTACAAGATTGGAAGTGAGCTAGCAAACTTGAAAGTATTCTTGATTTTATGAAACTAGAACTTTTGGAATTTATGAAGAACACTTAGAACTTGAAGATAGAACTTGAGAGAGATCAATTAGATGAATAAAATTGAAGAATGAAAGTGTTTGTAGGTGTTTTTGGTCGTTGGTGTATGGATTAGATATAAAGGATATGTAATTTTGTTTTCATGTAAATAAGTCATGAATGATTACTCATATTTTTGTAATTTTATGAGATGTTTCATGCTAGTTGCCAAATGATGGTTCCCACATGTGTTAGGTGACTCACATGGGCTGCTAAGAGCTGATCATTGGAGTGTATATACCAATAGTACATACATCTAAAAGCTGTGTATTGTACGAGTACGAATACGGGTGCATACGAGTAGAATTGTTGATGAAACTGAACGAGGATGTAATTGTAAGCATTTTTGTTAAGTAGAAGTATTTTGATAAGTGTATTGAAGTCTTTCAAAAGTGTATAAATACATATTAAAACACTACATGTATATACATTTTAACTGAGTCGTTAAGTCATCATTAGTCGTTACATGTAAGTGTTGTTTTGAAACCTTTAGGTTAACGATCTTGTTAAATGTTGTTAACCCAATGTTTATAATATCAAATGAGATTTTAAATTATTATATTATCATGATATTATCATGTATGAATATCTCTTAATATGATATATATACATTAAATGTCTTTACAACGATAATCGTTACATATATGTCTCGTTTAAAAATCATTAAGTTAGTAGTCTTGTTTTTACATATGTAGTTCATTGTTAATATACTTAATGATATGTTTACTTATCATAGTATCATGTTAACTATATATATATATATATATATATATATATATATATATATATATATATATATATATATATATATATATGTCATCATATAGTTTTTACAAGTTTTAACGTTCGTGAATCACCGGTCAACTTGGGTGGTCAATTGTCTATATGAAACATATTTTAATTAATCAAGTCTTAACAAGTTTGATTGCTTAACATGTTGGAAACATTTAATCATGTAAATATCAATCTCAATTAATATATATAAACATGGAAAAGTTCGGGTCACTACATTAAGTTCATACTTAGTAGCTAATATACAATTCAACTACTACAATTCTATATGAAAAACTGATTATAATAATATTTCGCGTTCAAACTTTTATACAATATTTTACAAACTTACAATACCGCTTATTTTACATAAAGCATGAAATATAGCACACAATAACTTTGATACAAGATAGTTGTGAAGATAATTCTAGCTAGTACACAAGTCGTTCAGCAAAGGCAATAAAGACACTTAATTTCATACGTCCAGAAACAAGTCATGCATTCTGGTTTTACTAGGACTACTTCCCATCCTTGGTCTTGTGGAACATAACCGTTATGGCCGTTGATAAGACAGCGTGTTGTAACGTCGTCAAAGGGACGAGGGTTACGTAATGACCAACAGTCTCGTAATAACCTAAAAACCTCATTTCTTACCCCAATTATCGACTCCGTCACTTGTGGGAACGTTTTGTTTAATAGTTGTAGCCCGATGTTCTTTTTCTCACTTTGGTGAGAAGCGAACATTACTAACCCGTAAGCATAGCATGCTTCTTTATGTTGCATGTTAGCCGCTTTTTCTAAATCATGAAGTCCTATATTCGGATACATTGAGTCAAAATAATTTCTTAACCCGTTGCGTAAAATAGCATTTGGGTTCCCCGCAATATATGCGTCAAAGTAAACACATCGTAACTTATGGGTTTCCTAATGTGATATCCCCTATCTTTCAAACGAAAGTCTCTTATAAACCAAGACATTCTTGGAACGTTCTTCGAATGTCTTACAAACTGATTTCGCCGTAAATAGTTGTGCCAAAGAATTCTGACCGACTCTAGACAAGATTTCATCAATCATGTCTCCGGGTAGGTCTCTTAAAATATTGGGTTATCTATCCATTTTGTGTTTTTATACTGTAAAATAGACAAGAGTTAGATTCAAAAAAAAAACTTATTAATACAAGCAATTTTTACATATATCATAAAGCATAAGCACACTATATTACATATCTTACACCACACGAATACAACTATCTTATTCCGACTCGCTCGTTTCTTTTTCTTCGGTTTTGGTTCGTTTTGCCAAGTTTCTAGGGATATATGATGTTCCCCTAATACGAGCCGTCGTTTTCCACATTGGTTTAGAAAAACCTGGTGGTTTAGAGGTTCCCGGGTCATTGTTACAACTTAAGGGCTAAGGGGGTTGACGATACATATAAAGTTCATCGGGGTTGGAATTAGATTTCTATATTTTTATGCCCTTTCCCTTATTATTTTCTTTCGCCTTTTTAAATTCAGTTGGGGTAATTTCTATAACATCATCGGAATTCTCGTCGGAATCCGATTCATAGGAGAATTGGTAATCCTCCCAATATTTTGCTTCCTTGGCGGAAACACCATTGACCATAATTAACCTTGGTCGGTTGGTTGAGGATTTTCTTTTACTTAACCGTTTTATTATTTCCCCCACCAGTTCTATTTCCTCCTCCGGTTCCTCCTCTTCCGGTTCTGATTCTTCTTCCGGTTCTGATTCTTCTTCCGGTTCTTCTTCGGGAACTTGTGAATCAGTCCAATATATATTCGACTCTTCGTTATTATTAGGTGAGTCAATGGGATTTGTGCTAGAGGTAGACATCTATCACATAATATCAAACGCGTTAAGAGATTAATATATCACATAATATTCACATGTTAAAAATATATAGTTTCCAACAAAATTTGTTAAGCAATCATTTTTCAAGTAAACACGGTCGAAGTCCAGACTCACTAATGCATCCTAACAAACTCGATAAGACACACTAATGCAAAATTCTGGTTCTCTAAGACCAACGCTCGGATACCAACTGAAATGTCCCGTTCTTATTGATTAAAAAACATTCCATATTAATTGATTTCGTTGCGAGGTTTTGACCTCTATATGAGATGTTTTTCAAAGACTGCATTCATTTTTAAAACAAACCATAACCTTTATTTCATAAATAAAGGTTTAAAAAGCTTTACGTAGATTATCAAATAATGATAATCTAAAATATCATGTTTACACACGACCATTACATAATAGTTTACAATACAAATATGTTACATCGAAATCAGTTTCTTGAATGCAGTTTTTACACAATATCATACAAACATGGACTCCAAATCTTGTCCTTATTTTAGTATGCAACAGCGGAAGCTCTTAGTATTCACCTGAGAATAAACATGCTTTAAACGTCAGCAAAAATGTTGGTGAGTTATAGGTTTAACCTATATATATCAAATCGTAACAATAGACCACAAGATTTTATATTTCAATACACATCCCATACATAGAGATAAAAATCATTCATATGGTGAACACCTGGTAACCGACATTAACAAGATGCATATATAAGAATATCCCCATCATTCCTGGACACCCTTCGGATATGATATAAATTTCGAAGCACTAAAGCATCCGGTACTTTGGATGGGGTTTGTTAGGCCCAATAGATCTATCTTTAGGATTCGCGTCAATTAGGGTGTCTGTTCCCTAATTCTTAGATTACCAGACTTAATAAAAAGGGGCATATTCGATTTCGATAATTCAACCATAGAATGTAGTTTCACGTACTTATGTCTATTTTGTAAATCATTTATAAAACCTGCATGTATTCTCATCCCAAAAATATTAGATTTTAAAAGTGGGATTATAACTCACTTTCACAGATTTTTACTTCGTCGGGAAGTAAGACTTGGTCACTGGTTGATTCACGAACCTATAATAATATATACATATATATCAAAGTATGTTCAAAATATATTTACAACACTTTTAATATATTTTGATGTTTTAAGTTTATTAAGTCAGCTGTCCTCGTTAGTAACGTACAACTAGTTGTCCACAGTTAGATGTACAGAAATAAATTGATAAATATTATCTTGAATCAATCCATGACCCAGTGTATACGTATCTCAGTATTGATCACAACTAAAACTATATATATTTTGGAATCAACCTCAACCCTGTATAGCTAACTCCAACATTCACATATAGAGTGTCTATGGTTGTTCCGAAACATATATAGATGTGTCGACATGATAGGTCAAAACATTGTATACGTGTCTATGGTATCTCAAGATTACATAATATACAATACAAGTTGATTAAGTTATGGTTGGAATAGATTTGTTACCAATTTTCACGTAGCTAAAATGAGAAAAATTATCCAATCTTGTTTTACCCATAACTTCTTCATTTTAAATCCGTTTTGAGTGAATCAAATTGCTATGGTTTCATATTGAACTCTATTTTATGAATCTAAACAGAAAAAGTATAGGTTTATAGTCGGAAAAATAAGTTACAAGTCATTTTTGTAAAGGTAGTCATTTCAGTCGAAAGAACGACGTCTAGATGACCATTTTAGAAAACATACTTTCACTTTGAGTTTAACCATAATTTTTGGATATAGTTCCATGTTAATAATAAAAATCATTTTTCCCAGAATAACAACTTTTAAATCAAAGTTTATCATAGTTTTTAATTAACTAACCCAAAACAGCCCGCGGTGTTACTACGACGGCGTAAATCCGGTTTTACGGTGTTTTTCGTGTTTCCAGGTTTTAAATCATTAAGTTAGCATATCATATAGATATAGAACATGTGTTTAGTTGATTTTAAAAGTCAAGTTAGAAGGATTAACTTTTATTTGTGAACAAGTTTAGAATTAACTAAACTATGTTCTAGTGATTACAAGTTTAAACCTTCGAATAAGATAGCTTTATATGTATGAATCGAATGATGTTATGAAAATCATTACTACCTCAAGTTCCTTAGATAAACCTACTGTAAATGAGAAAAATAGATCTAGCTTCAAAGGATCCTTGGATGGCTTGAAAGTTCTTGAAGCAGAATCATGACACGAAAACAATTTCAAGTAAGATTTCCACTCGAAATAAGATTGTTATAGTTATAGAAATTGAATTAAAGTTTGAATATGATTATTACCTTGTATTAGAAATATAACCTACTGTAAGTAACAAAGGTTTCTTGATCTTGGATGATTACTTGGAATGGATTTAGAAAACTTAGAAGTAAACTTGTAATCTTGGAAGTATTCTTGATTTTATGAAACTAGAACTTTTGGAATTTATGAAGAACACTTAGAACTTGAAGATAGAACTTGAGAGAGATCAATTAGATGAAGAAAATTGAAGAATGAAAGTGTTTGTAGGTGTTTTTGGTCGTTGGTGTATGGATTAGATATAAAGGATATGTAATTTTGTTTTCATGTAAATAAGTCATGAATGATTACTCATATTTTTTGTAATTTTATGAGATATTTCATGCTAGTTTCCAAATGATAGTTCCCACATGTGTTAGGTGACTCACATGGGCTGCTAAGAGCTGATCATTGGAGTGTATATACCAATAGTACATACATCTAAAAGCTGTGTATTGTACGAGTACGAATATGGGTGCATACTTGTTGATGAAACTGAACGAGGATGTAATTGTAAGCATTTTTGTTAAGTAGAAGTATTTTGATAAGTGTCTTAAAGTCTTTCAAAAGTGTATGAATACATATTAAAACACTACATGTATATACATTTTAACTGAGTCGTTTAGTCATCGTTAGTCGTTACATGTAAATGTTGTTTTGAAACCTTTAGGTTAACGATCTTGTTGAATGTTGTTAACCCATTGTTTATTATAACAAATGAGATGTTAAATTGTTATATTATCATGATATTATGATATATAATATATCTTAGTATGATATATATACAGTTAAATTTCGTTACAACGATAATCGTTACATATATGTCTCGTTTCGAAATCATTAAGTTAGTAGTCTTATTTTTACATATGTATTTCATTGTTAATACACTTAATAATATATTTACTTATCCTTTAACATAATTAACCAAGTGTATCAATATCTTAATATGATTCATATGTACCTAGTAAGACGTTGTTATAACGATAATCGTTATATATATCGTTTTTGAGTTTCTTAAATTAATAGTCTCATTTTTATGTATATAACTCATTGTTAAAATACCTAATAAGATACATACTTATAATAAAATCATGTTAACTATATATATAACCATATATATGTCATCGTATAGTTTTTACAAGTTTTAACGTTCGTGAATCACCGGTCAACTTGGGTGGTCAATTGTCTATATGAAACCTATTTCAATTAATCAAGTCTTAACAAGTTTGATTGCTTAACATGTTGGAAACACTTAATCATGTAAATAACAATTTCATTTAATATACATATATATATATATATATATATATATATATATATATATAAACATGGAAAAGTTCGGGTCACTACAATATAGTTGTTTAAAAATATAGTGTGCAATAAGCCCGCTCCCTGTGGAAAGAACTGGACTTCCTAAAAACTATACTACTCTACGATTAGTTACACTGCCTATAGTGTTGTAGCAAGGTTTAGGTATATCCCATTTGTAAATAAATAATTAAAACTTGTGTAAAATTGTAGCATATTTAATAGTATTTCCTAGTAAAAATATAAACTATTTCGTACCCCCACGCTACGACATCAAGTATTTCTGGCGCCGCTGCAGGAGAAATCGGCGAAACGCTATATTTTTAATTTATTTTTGTATAAATATATTTATATATATTTTTAAAAAAACAATATAAAATTTAAAAAAAAATGTTTTTCAAACACCGCGACTCGCGGAGTTTGCTGGTACGATGAACCACGACTCACGGAGCCACCCTGACCGGCTGACCAGAAACCCTAAAAAGCATTTATTACGGAGTAATTATTATTTATTTATTTTTTTACCCTAATTAGGTTATAAATATAATATTATTTAATTTAGTTTTTAATTAATTTGTACTTTAAGTTATTATTAGTTTTACTAATATATATATAAATTAATACTTTTATAAATAAAAATATATAAAAATAATATTTTTATAAAAATAAATAATTTTATCAACTTTAAGTTTATTTTTATATTTTGTATCTTTTTATTTGTTTTAGCGTAATATTTGTATTTTTCGTTCGTAATTAATTTTAAACTTAGTTTTTGCCATAGTTATTTTATATTTCTAGATTCTTAGGCTTTGCCGTAAAATTCCTTAAGTGCTTTTTCTTTAGAATTAAGATTTAGACGCTTTAGAATTTTGCGACGCCGTTTATATATTTTAGTGCCTTTTAAGTAATTACCGTTTTGGATATAGAATTCCTTTAAGTTTTAATACCTTTAGGCGCAATTTTTTAGATATAATTTTTAGACTTTTAAGTTTCGATGTTTTTCTTTCTTATTTTTATTTTTCGACGTTTTTCGACGCGTATTCTTTTTCTTTCTTATTTCTCGACGATCTAGTTTTTAGGACTTAGAATTTTCTCTATTTCTTCTCTATAATTTCTTTAAAATTTCAACGAAAAATTATTTTAAGCGGTTAAATTGATAGACATCCAAATTTTCTGCTTCGTAGTAATAGTTGGATTTGTTAGTGGCTGAGTTGTGAGCTTCCGATTTAAAGGGTTCTGGCTCCCTGCTGCATCTATTGGCTATTCGAAACGTGGGCAAAAGCAGAAAAGTCTATTAATTTGATAACTTATATAATTTTTTTTATTTTATTTTATAACTAATAGGATAATTAAAATTTGGTAATAAGTGTAGTATGAAAAATCTCGAAGATATTTTGGAAACTCTTTACGACATACGAAATCAATACTCTCAACCGAGTGTTGATGACAATTCGTTCGGTCAATCTTGGATCACGAATGACGAAACAATAACTGGTTGTGAAATCTGTGGAGATTATCACTCAACATGGGAATGTTATTATTACGTTCCTATAGAAAATTACGCACCCACGGAACCTGAATGGAATGATTATGAAGAATACAATTCAAATTGGGATTATTCCCAAGAATATTTCCAAACTCAACAACCAGTAGACGAGGAAAATTACGTGTCTGAAAATTTATTAGACAATATGAAAATCAAACTCGAAGAACTCAATGCTCAAAATGAACAAATGAGAGAGTTTGTAAACCGGTAAGCTGAAACTCTATCAGACTACACACCTGTTGATCTGAGGAGTATTGTGCAAGAAAATCTCATATCATCGAATTTTGATGAATTCGAGAGCTCCGAAATCACCAACTATCCCGATGATACTTTTTATTCAGTTTTACCAATTTCACAACATATCGACACATTAGCCTCTATGGATGAAGAAGAAGTAAGGGTGACAAATTGGTACTCTTGGGAAAACGATAACGTTGAAAATTTTACCCCCGAGACCAAAGTGGTGGGACTGATAAGTACCGTTAATGAAGAATAATCTACTCCAATCCCGAAATTCACCATTCCACAACCTTCCAACCCAATATTCTCAATAGACGAGTCATCTACCGAAGATGAACTACGAGCTGTAATAGATAATGACACCTCGAATTTCACCCAATTGGGTAATAGAGGTGAAAACTTTGATCTCGAGAATAAAAGGAAGGAAACGTTAGAAATT
Source organism: Rutidosis leptorrhynchoides (assembly GCF_046630445.1). NCBI lineage: Eukaryota > Viridiplantae > Streptophyta > Magnoliopsida > Asterales > Asteraceae > Rutidosis > Rutidosis leptorrhynchoides. The sequence goes on from NC_092340.1 coordinate 37,193,416, forward strand.
GTCCACCCTATAATATGTATGTCGGTGTATATCGATCCATTTGACCAAGAACCAGAAAAGAGACATATCCATTTACTAAAAGCTACACTTAAAAAAGAATTAAGTAGTGATATTCGGGTGGGTCTAAACTTTAAACCCATTGATATATTTTATACCACCCGAGATGTAAATAAGTGGCTCACTATTTTAATTCTTGGAACTTATTCTACCTACTTCACATGTCGTAAGCTAAGTGTGGGGAAGTCTAACCCCACTTAACGTTAAATTAGGGGTTCGGGTTAGTGCATAACTCGTTAAATAAACATGCATAATAAGTAAGGGTAAAAGACGCATTTTCAAATATTAGCAAACAGTTCAGAAAAGCAACCATTTTTTGAAGAAAAACATGTGTGATAAAACAAGAAGGAATGAACGATGAGGTGCGCCATCTATCATTCGATGAGCTTTGTAATTACAAAATGGGTATTTTTTATCACTTTTCTACACTAATCACCCTCATAAATTTATAATTATAGTCTGATTTCATGCTAATGAGGGCATTGCATGATCTCAAGTGTGGGGAAGGGTTATAAATTCTCTCGGGTTTATACTTGGCTTATTTTCTAAATTTTATGAAAATTTGAAAAATTTTAAACTAAATGAATTCAAAATCATGTTTATACATATTTATGAACGATAAAACTAGGTGTTAATGCCGAAATTATCGTTACCTCGGAAAGGACATAAATTGATAAACAACTAAAACGCTTGAATTTATTTATTAGGATATAAAAAGAAGCATGAAAAAAGCCAAGTGTGGGGAGAATGTACCAAGTTATTCAATTAAAAACTATTTATCACATGTTTCTGTAAAGTTTATTGCAGGTGCTTTTGTTTTAGACTAAATTAACTGTTTTACCCGATTTACTGTAATGAAAGATGGATCTACACGATGAATCAATTCCATCATTAAAAGGAAGTAAAGTCTTCCGAAAAAGACACGCGCTTCTTGATTTAGGTCAAGAAGTTGTCGTCCAGACCAGCTGTAGGTTAACGAAAAATCTTGAAAAGTCATCTCTAAAATCAGCAGGAAATCCACGGACCTCAGCATCAAACAGGGTCGCCAAGTGGTCAGACTTATCCTAACCATGAGAAGATCTGTCTCGTAAAATGGGGAGGGCGCCGTGCAAATTAGCTTGATAAGACTAATGAATCAGACCCCCAGAAAGGATAATCTCCTTAAAGATTAAAAATCAGCTTCTAAGACTGATATTACTCAATCCTTGAGAATGACCTTAAAGATTGAGAATTACAAACTCATGGAATTCAATGATATCTAAACTCGAGCTTGAACAAGAAAATATTTTGATCAAAAATAAAATCGATTTGTTTTCTGAAAACCCATTTTCAATGCGTTCATTACCATTGAACGTAAAATCCTAGGAATTCACCTGGAATTCATTAGGTCACCTGAACAAAATCGGGTATCAACCGTAAGAATGGTGGTTGCATAGCATGGTCGGAGACAGGACCTTGTGCCAGACAGAAAAATTATAGGATGATCTTTACTATTGCTCATACAAAGGATATTACCAGCATCCGACACGTTTTTGGACCATAATCAAATGCATGTCATTAGACATTGCTTTAACAGTTTCTTGTTCAACGCTTTCCCTTACAACCGGACGGTAGTTTACCGAAAGGTAATATACGGAACAAGTAAACTGGATGTGTTGCTTTCCTAATACAAGGATAGCAAGTGGGTAACACAAAACCGCAAGTGTTGAGCTAAAATTTTCAAATCTGAAACCCACAAAACCCACAAAAATATTTTGTAAATACCGGTAAAGGGTTATTCCGGAAAACTTATCTAGGGTAAAAGCTAGATTAAATTTTCAAAAAGATCAAATGTTTTCATAAAGATCCAATTTTCTTAAGGATCTACATTTTCATAGTCATGTGGGACTGTAAACCGCCTTTCAAATGTGCACTTTGCTTTGGAAACCGAAAGTAAATCGGCTATTTGATTGCAAGTGTCGTTGACCTAAACCCGAGGCAACTGTGGATGACACACCCACCTTTAACCATAGTTACTATCATTGTTTATACCACCATATCAAAATCACTGATGTACAAAGTGTGAAGAATAAAGAAGTGATTCGTGTGATGTATTATATTATTTCAAGTTATGTATTGCTTTAGGACAAGCAACGTTCAAGTGTGGGGATATTTGATAGTGCTCCAAATGAACATATATTTAGTAGCAATATCCTTCCGATATGTAAAGTTTTCAGTTGCAATTGTTCTATTTTCAAGTAATATTCGTTTAAATAAATAAGTGCGAAGACAAAAGGCAAAAACGATGATTTGAAGACGCAAACATCCAAAAAAGCTCAAATGTACAAGATACAATCCAAGTGGTTCTATTTATTGATAAGAAACGTCTAGAAATGACAAAAGTACAAGTTGTGAAACACAAAGTACAAGATATTAAATTATACGAAAGGACGTTTGAAAATTCGGAACCGGGACATGAGTCTACTCTCAACGCGCAACGCAACGGTGTAAAAATTACAAGTCAACTATGCACATAAATAAAATATAATATTTAAATAATTCTTAAAATTATTTATATATTATATTATTATTTAATAACGTCGACAAGCAAGGTTCCAAAATTGTGTGAGCTGGATTTTCAAACTCCACGACTCGCGGAGTTTGCAGGCTTAAAACTCCACGACTCGCGGAATTTAAAAAATCAGAATTTCCCTATAAAATGAACGAGCTTCTGCCGAGTTCAACCATCCCCAATATCAATCTCTCTCTGATATATATAATATATATATATATATATATATATATAATATAATATAAATTAGTTTAGTTTTATATTAGATTAGTTTGGGTTATGCAAAGGTTATTTTACGGGTTTTAAAGTCGGAGCTCTGTCCGTGTAACACTACGCGATAAATAATCAATGTAAGCTATGTTCTCCTTTTTAAATTAATGTCTCGTACTTAAGTTATTATTATGTTTATTTAAGACGAAGTAATCATGATGTTGGGCTAAAAATATTAAAATTGGGTAATTGAGCTTTGTACCATAATTGGGGTTTGGACAAAAGAACGACACTTGTGGAAATTAGACTATGGGCTATTAATGGGCTTTATATTTGTTTAACTAAATGATAGTTTGTTAATTTTAATATAAAGATTTACAATTGGATGTACCTATAAATAACCATATACACTCGATCGGACATGATGGGCGGGGTATTTATATGTACGAATAATCGTTCATTTAACTGGACACGGGAATGGATTAATAGTCTATGGAATTATTAAAACAGGGGTGGAATTATGTACAAGGACACTTGGCATAATTGATAACAAAGTATTAAAACCTTGGGTTACACGCAGTCGATATCCTGGTGTAATTATTGAACAAAGTATTAAAACCTTGTTACAGTTTAAGTCCCCAATTAGTTGGAATATTTGACTTCGGGTATAAGAATAATTTGACGAGGACACTCGCACTTTAAATTTATGATCGATGGACTGTTATGGACAAAAACCAGACGGACATATTAAATAATCCAGGACAAAGGATAATTAACCCATGGGCATAAAACTAAAATCAACACGTCAACCATCATGGTTACGGAAGTTTAAATAAGCATAATATATTTTATTTCATATTTCCTCGTACTTTTATTTATTGTCATTTTAATTATTGTTATTTATTTTATATTGTTATTTAAATATCGTCATTTACTATACGCTTCGCTTAAAATATAAATCGACAAACCGGTCATTAAACGGTAAACCCCCTTTTATATATTATTATATATAATTATATATATTTTGTACAAATATAGTTGTTTAAAAATATAGTGTGCAATAAGCCCGCTCCCTGTGGAACGAACCGGACTTCCTAAAAACTATACTACTCTACGATTAGGTACACTGCCTATAGTGTTGTAGCAAGGTTTAGGTATATCCCATTTGTAAATAAATAATTAAAACTTGTGTAAAATTGTAGCATATTTAATAGTATTTCCTAGTAAAAATATAAACTATTTCGTACCCCCACGCTACGACATCAGTAAGGCATTCATAAAACTATCTGCGTATCTATCTCAAAGAAATCTTTACATTTGCTTCGATGAAATATTCTTAGACGATGAAAATCTTTCTATTAAGAATCCGAGTTCAAATCTGATACTAAAACTTTCTCGATTTCAATTCCAACTGTCACCACTCAAATTTCGGGACGAAATTTCTTTAACGGGTAGGTACTGTAGTGACCCGGAAATTTTCGAATAATTTTAAACCGAACTCTCAATACGATTTAATATTTTTGACACGATAAGCAAAGTATGTAATGTTGAGTCTCAAAATTTTTGAACTGTTTACATGAATGCATTTAACATTTGACCATTCCCGACGATTCATGAACCATTATTTGTAAATAAATATGTATACATACAAATATAAAATATTATTATTATCATTAATAACATTAATCTTATTATAATTAGTATTATCATTAATGATATTATTGTTATCAATATTATAGTTATTATTATCGTTATTATTACATATTATTATTATTATCATAATAATACAATTTATTAATATTATCATTAATAATAACATTTCTAACATTTTTATGATTATCATTGTGGTTAATATTTTTATTAATTATTATTATATAATTATTATTTTTAGTATTATCTTGATATTATTGTTAATGTTATTATTAGTATTTCTAATATTATTATTATTATTAAATTATTAACAGTATATTATGTATAAACTAGTAGTAATACAAATATATAAATACAGATATGTATATATATAGATATATATACTGATATATACAGATATATTATAGGAATCAGTATTATTGTATTAATAATATAATTATCAATTTAGATTAAATAAATAAGAATTACAATATCAACTTCAATTACATAATCAAAATCTATTTCATATCTACATCTAACTGTATATGATCTTTGTTCCTGTCTGATCGAATCTTCTATCACCTTCATTTAATCGTACAAAATCAATTGAATTTAAACAATCTGAATATATTTTATTCTTCTTCTCCTGACACAAAATGATTCCCTGTCGACCACCTTCTCCGCTGCAAAACAATCAAGATCAAAATTGTGAGCTGTCAATAATAGTTAAAGTGTACGAATCCGTTGCAAGTCTCCATCCATTTCTATTTTCTTATTTCCTTCTCCTGCTCAAGATTCTTCGTCGACCTCAATTAAACACTACAAAACAAACGGATACAAAATTGTGAGATATTGATATCAAATGTAGTACGAATCTGTTAGCTATCACTTTCTACTTTCTATTCTTTTTCTTCTTTATATAACAAAACTTGTCAGAAATAAATATCTAATAAGCGTATGAATCAGTTTCATTTCATTGTCTCTGCACTAAGTACTTTTTTTATTTTTTTTCCTTATTAACATTATATGTGACCATGATATATAATATATGATATTGAAAAATATATATATAAACTTATATGAATGACCATAAATATATACACCTGACATGCTCGACAAAACTCGATCATCTTCAAACGCGAAACACTTTGAACCATCATCAAAGCTCCACGACACCTTCTACTATATCTCTCATCTTCTTCTATTTCTCTCTTTGAAACAATCCAACAATCCCATATATTAATGGCAACTTCTGCCCGCTGCTATAGCCTGTTATCCTTCTGTTTATATCCGAAAACAACGACCACCCTCACCACCTTTCTCTCTCTATCTCTCTTCTTTCGGTCTTACTACTACAGCTAATTCTTTTTGGATTCATATACACCACGAAATATCATCAATAACCGCTACTAATCTTGTTTCTTTTTCTTCATGATCAACACTCAAAACAGTCCTTCTGTTCTTACTACTCGCCATCTTTTGTTCCCATTCTTGTTCAAAACTCTAACACACAACCACTATATATTATAAAAGCAGTCTACAAATAAAGATATAGAACAAGCTACTTGGCATGGTGCACTTTTCATTGTGGCCGGCATATTATGCAGTGCTTGGAATTACAAAATTCAAAAGATGGATAAAGTGACTTCTAGTCTCTCTTTTCTTGGCCGAGCACTTAAGAGCTCGATGAGCTGTCTTCATATATATTTTTTTGAACCCACTTGTTCCTATAACTAATGCTATTTGAGTTTTCCACTTTTGGATTCTTTCTCCTTTTCGCTATAAACCCCTTTTTCATATGATGATACGTAATATTTTATTCCACAAGGATGCCACTAGATAATTATTAAAATGAAAAAGAGAACCAAAAGTCCTTGTTGAATTACAGCTATTCGATTGCCTGTTAGATGAGACCGAATTTCTTTTCTTTTTGAACTTTCCTTGGAGTATTTTAATGAGTGGGTCGGACCCATTAATATTATAAGTTTTCATCATGGATTATGTATTGAAAAGAATGATGTTAGAGGGTGACAAATTGTTGCTGCATATTTTTATTCGAACCCCACCGAAGACCCATATGTGATTTCCCTTTTCTATTTTACAAAATTAAGTCACGAATTATTGCTGCATTTAATCGAAACCCAGACAGAAAACTAAGGGCCGAAACACTTCTTGGTTATTAGTGGTCCTTTATAAATATGAATTGATAGTGGGAGTTGAGCTGTAAAGTGGCGGCTGCAATCCTTGATCTTTCGTATCTGTTTCTATTCGGGTACTACCATGGACCGTAATATTATTAGGTTATCGGGCTATAACATTTTCTGTTGGAATTAAGAAAATAATTTGGGCCGTAAGCTTTGCTGTTGGGCCCAAGATCCGGCCTATATTGTTGTATGTCAGATCGGATTAGCTAGGATTAAATTGTTAAGGAAGAAAAACAAGAAGTCCGAGATAAAGGTTATAGATATATTTAGGTCACACATAATTACAGAAGTCTGAGATAGCACGCTGGTTATAGGTGTGGGTTGATAAGCAAGGGGTCGCGGGTTCAATCCTCGGCCATGTCATTTTTTTTTTTTTTTTGAAGAAGAAAGAAAGCAGAAAAGATAAGTTAAAGGAAATAAATTTGTGAGATATTTAAGAAAAATGAGAGACAGAGTGTTGGATAAGGGCATGTTTGTTTAAGCAAGAGGTCACAGGTTCGAGCCAGGGCGTGGAGGTTTATTTCTTTTAGGCTTGATACTTAAAGGTAGTATTACTTTTATTATTTTTATTATTATTAGTATTATTATTATTACTATTATTATTAAGTATTAGTAATATTATTATTAGGTATTATGTATATTATTGTTATTTTTATTATCATTATCATTAGTATTATTATCATATTTATAATTATTATTATCGTTATTACTAACATCATATTCATTACTAGTGTTATTATTAAGTAATATTATTATTAATATTATCATTAGTACTATTATAAGTATTACTAAAATTATGAAACTTACTATTTTAGTAGTATTATCAATATTATGATTATGATTAGAATCATTATTATTATTAGTAAATCATTATTACCAAAACTGTCATTAACAATAAAAGTTAATATTTTTACACATATTATCAGTAATAAACTTATTAACATTTTTATCTTATTCATAATACTAAATATCATAATTATTATCTTTTTACCACTATTAAGATTATTCTAGTATTAATATAATTACTATTATTGATATACAAATGATGTATATATATATATATATATATATATATATATATATATATATATATATATATATATATATATATATATATATATATATATATATATATATATATATATGACATAACAACAATTAATATATTTATATACAAAATGAATATATAAAACATATAAATATTATTAAAATAAAAAGGATATAACTAATAAATTTAATTATATATCTGTTCAAGTACAACTATGTATATTAATAATTATACAAATGATATAGGTTCGTGAATCCGAGGCCAACCCTATACTTGTCCAATGTCGTTCTATGTATTTTTACTACAAAATACAGTAGGTGAGTTTCATTTGTTCCCTTTTTACTCATTACATTTTTTGGGCTGAGAATATATGCAAATGCTTTATTAACTGTTTTACAATATTTATATGCGTGAGTTCATTTTCTCCCTTTTACTCTTTACATTTTTGGGATTGAGAATACATGCGCTGTTTTTATAACTGCTTTATTAAATGCTTTTGAAATATATTTTTGAACTGCGAATACATGAAATGCTTTTATAAATGTTTGACGAGAAAGACACAAGCAAAACATTCCGCGAATGAATTATTATGCAGACAGAAGTTCTGGAGATTATTATTGAATTATGTGGACATGATAATTGCCACCATTGAATTATGTGGACATGATAATTGCCACCATTGAATTATGTGGACATGATAATTGCCACCATTGAATTTTGTGGACATGATAATTGCCACCATTGAATTATGTGGACATTATAATTGCCACCAGTTGATGTGAATGTTATATATCGAGAGAATGATTTTATACACAGGTTATGTGTATGTTATTTTTGTGCACAAGATATGTGTATGGTTACTATTATTTATGAAAATGGTTTCGTACATGAGAAAGATGTACTGTATTTAAAAGATATAGCATGTACATTACATGTGGGTATAGGATTCAGGCCCATTTGTACCATGCAGCATTTAATTCTTGTGGTCTATCAAAATGATGAATTTTATTATTTTATGATAAACCTATGAACTCACCAACCTTTTGGTTGACACTTTAAAGCATGTTTATTCTCAAGTATGAAAGAAATCTTCTGCTGTGCATTTGCTCATATTACATGGAGTCATTCATGGCATATAGAGCTCCGTTCATAGCAATGGTACCAGATGTTATTGTATTCGTACAGGAAGATTTTGGACGGGGTATGACAACAAGAACTGAAAGGGTTAAATAAATTTTTATTACAATTGAATCAGATAATCAGAAACATAAGTATGGTCAGGGTGCTGTGTCGGTATACGAGTGGTCTTGGGTTCGAGCCCGGGTACGGGCTATTATTTTTGGAAATCAGTTCTTTTAAGGTAGTTTTCAAATTTTATTATTATTATTATTCTTATTATTATTATTATTATTATTATTATTATTATTATTATTATTATTAATATTAATGATAATAATAATAATAATAATAATAATATTATTATTATTATTATTATTATTATTATTATTATTATTATTATTATTATTATTATTATTATTATTATTATTATTATTGCTATTGTCATTGATATTGTCATTGTTATTATTATGGTTATTGCTATTGTTATTATTAGTGTTACAATTATTATTATTAGTATCATTGTTATAAGTATTAAAGTTATTATTATTATTATTATTATTATTATAAGTATTACTAATTACTAATGTTATTATTATTATTTTTATAATTTTAGTATTAATATCATTATTATGATTACGATTAGTATTATTATGAACCTAATAAAATTCATTATCATATTGATTAATATTAAAACTAGTATCATTATAAATATTAGAATTATTATTATAAACATAAGTATTATTAGTAATATCATTAGTAGTAATAAAATGGTTAAAATTATTATTATTATTAAGTATTAAGTAGTATTATCAAAATGATTATTTCCTTCTTTATTAATTTTTTTTCATTTTATTAAAAACTACTATAATTATCATTATTATAAGATTTAGTATTAAAACTATCATTACCAGAAAAGATTAATATATTTATAATTATTATTATACCATTACATTTATCACTTATATTATTAACATTATTATTTTTATTAGTAATATTAAGTATTATCATTTTTACCATTACAAATATTAATTTAGTATTAATACAATTACTAGTTTCAACAAACAAATGATATATATATATATATATATATATATATATATATATATATATATATATATATATATTAAACAAACATAACTTAACTATATTAATGCTTTTTATATATAAAAAGAATACATTTAATGAAATAATGAAAAATATATATATATATAAGTTAATAATATAAAAGTTAAATCACTAATAATAATATATATTTGTTCGATTACAAGTATATGTTTTAATAAATATACAAATGATATAGGTTCGTGAATCTGAGGCCAACCCTGCATTATTCAATGTCGTCATATGTATATTTACTACAAAATACAATATAGTGAGTTCATTTGATTCCCTTTTACTCTTTATATTTTTGGGACTGAGAATACATGCGCTGTTTTTACAACTGCTTTATTAAATGCTTTTGAAATATATTTTTGAACTGCGAATACATGAAATGCTTTTATAACTATTTTACGAAATAGACACAAGTAATCGAAACTACATTCTATGGTTGAATTATCGAAATCGAATATGCCCTTTTTATCATGTCCGAAGTTTTCCCGGAATGATGACAAATTTATCATGTCCGAAGTTTTCCCGGAATGATGGCGAATTTATCATGTCCGAAGTTTTCCCGGAATGATGGCGAATTTATCATGTCCGAAGTTTTCCCCGAATGATGGCGAATTTATCATGTCTGAAGTTGTCCCGGAATGATGAGAATATTCTATATGCAACTTGTTAAGGTCGATTACCAGGTGTTCAATCCATATGAATGAATTTTATGCATGATGTTTATGGGAAATGGGAATATTAAATCTTGTGGTCTATTAAAATGATGAATTTTATTGTTTACGATAAACTAATGAACTCACCAACCTTTTGGTTGACACTTGAAAGCATGTTTATTCTCAGGTATGAAAGAAATCTTCCGCTGTGCATTTGCTCTTTCTAGGGATATACTTGGAGTCGTGCATGACATATTTCAAAAGACGTTGCATTCGAGTCATTGAGTTCATCAAGAATATTATTAAGTCGTTTATAGTGGGATATGTTATGAAATGGTATGCATGCCGTCAACTTTCGATGTGATGAAAGTTTGTCTTTTAAAAACGAATGCAATGTTTGTAAAATGTATCATATAGAGGTCAGAACCTCGCGATGTAACCAAATGTAATGTATTCGTCCAGGTGGATTTGGACGGGTCACGACATGAGTCAGCAGAGTCACAGCTGTACTTACAGACACCTAACTCTGTCTCAATCGAAGGGCTGACTAAATCACCAGTCTGTCCCCAGAGACCAACAGCAGATGCAATTGTTGAGTCAAATTTATTTGGTTCTACAGTTGTTAACATAAAATGTTCTTTTGTTTCAGTTCTTAGCAGGGTAGATGAACAGGCAGAGGGGGAGCAAGAAAAGGATGTTATTATTCTACTGATGAACTCTCCGTTTCTGCTACTGGTTTTGGTGCTACTGATTTGTCTACTTGTGAGACTGCTACTAGTACTATTGCTTCTACTGCTGCTGGCTCTACTGGAGACAATGTGGTTGCTGGTTCCACTGTTCTTACTGATAATGAGGAGTTAGCTACTGCTGATATTTCTGCTACTCCTCCTACTGTCTCTGGTATTGCTACTTCAATCACTGATTCTGTAGTGGTTGAGGAGATGATAATGGAACCTCCTCCTGCACTTGAAAAGGTCATTGGTAATATTGTTAAGGAGGTTCTTGATGTTGATATTTCTGGCACTACCACTGTTACTTCTCCAACTGCTTCTATTGAGGAGATTATCACATGTAGTGACCAAGATGACGTGGTGCTTACTGATGAGCTTATCGCAGCAAATGCTGCCTATTCTGCACATGCCACTGGTTATACGGAACCCACTATGGATGCTGGTACCTCTGCTACTGCCACCACTGATTCTTCTCAGGCTACTGCTTCTGCTGAGAAGAAACCATATGTGTGCCAGGTACCAGACCCTGATGAAGTTGTACCTAACTTCGGTTTGAAGCTTAAAGTGAGTAAAACATTATGATTATTAAAAGTGACCAAAATTTTTATCATAATTTTATAACAAACCAAGTGTGATTTTTGTGAAAAAAAGAGTTGAAAGAATAAGTGAAGTGGCATGGTATTAAGGGGTATTAAGAAAAAGTTGGTCGTTAGCACCTAAATTAATAAAGATTTTTCAAATGGTAAAGTTAAGAAGTAAAGTCTTCTTAGTTGTGTTATCAAGGTGTTTTCAAGAAGGAAGTAAAGTCTTCCAATTTACGCTTCGCAAGCACTTTTTAGCGCAACTTTTTACCCATGAATTGACGAAAGTGAAAGGTACAAAATGTCATTTCCTGTTCATTCACATCTTGTTTCGATACCGGGAACAAATGCTAGTGCTTGAACTTATTCTGTGTCGCAATTCAAAACCAGGATTAGCTGTGGATGACACTAGCCATACCCGCAGTTCGCTGCAAAACAGCCAGTTTAGGGGCTGGATAAATATTCCTAAACTAGAGCCATGCTTGGCGCTAAAACCATAAAACGAGAGCTCGATGGAGCCAAATCCATAAAACAGCCAGTATAGGGGCTGTATAAATATTCCTACACGAGAGCCTTGTTGGAGAGTATAATACCACTAAAAATAGAGCTAGATGGGGCTAAATCCACAAAAATTATTTCTCATTATAAGTCACGTGTGACTTAAATTCCACGACCCTTCGTTGATTGTCCACCCTGCTCCGAGAGTCACCGGAGGAGTTTTTGGGGCATGAGATGAGTGTCGTGATCCTAAAACACCGGGAGAACCAAAAAGGGTGTCTTTGGACACTCTGGCACGCCAACTTTCAAAACAAAGATGGAATTAATGATAATGCTTCTAGCCTAACAACTAGAGCGTAGTATGTAACTTGTACCATGGTTCTCTTATCTAGTTCATATGGCGGATGTCTCTCACTTGACTTATGTTTTATTTGAAGATCACCAAGATTGAAGTTTTGTTACATTTTTGAAGTATGTGCTTGAGACGAGATGTTCATATAATCGGGAAGTTAAAGTTGGTTAAGTGAGAGCCATGTAGGAAGAATTTATGTTTCACATTGAGTTCAAGATGTTGCAGTTTTATACAATCCTTTGAAGATTTATCAGTTGTTAAAAGCTTAACTAAGTGTGGGGGAGTTGATCGGGTCTTAAACGCCGATCATTATTGATGTTAAGAGGTGACTTTTATGTATATATTTGAGGTTTAAAAGAGCTGTTTCATGAGATTTTTATAATGAGTAACGATTTGGGACAAGAACGCGAAAACGGGGGTTAAAAACAAGAAAAAATGAGAAAACTGGAGCCCAGCCGCAAGGAGGCAGCTGGGGGCGCATGTGAAATGTCCCGTTCTTATTGATTAAAAACGTTCCATATTAATTGATTTCGTTGCGAGGTTTTGACCTCTATATGAGATGTTTTTCAAAGACTGCATTCATTTTTAAAACAAACCATAACCTTTATTTCATAAATAAAGGTTTAAAAGCTTTACGGGTGCATACGAGTAGAATTATTGATGAAACTGAACGAGGATGTAATTATAAGCATTTTTGTTAAGTAGAAGTATTTTGATAAGTGTCTTGAAGTCTTTCAAAAGTGTATGAATACATATTAAAACACTACATGTATATACATTTTAACTGTGTCGTTAAGTCATCGTTAGTCGTTACATGTAAATGTTGTTTTGAAACCTTTAGGTTAACGATCTTGTTAAATGTTGTTAACCCATTGTTTATTATAACAAATGAGATTTTAAATTATTATATTATCATGATATTATGATGTATAAATATCTCTTAATATGATATATATACATTAAATGTCGTTACAACGATAATCGTTACATATATGTCTCGTTTCAAAATCATTAAGTTAGTAGTCTTGTTTTTACATATGTAGTTCATTGTTAATATACTTAATGATATGTTTACTTATCATAATATCATGTTAACTATATATATATCCATATATATGTCATCATATAGTTTTTACAAGTTTTAACGTTCGTGAATCACCGGTCAACTTGGGTGGTCAATTGTCTATATGAAACCTATTTCAATTAATCAAGTCTTAAAAAGTTTGATTGCTTAACATGTTGGAAACACTTAATCATGTAAATAACAATTTCATTTAATATATATATAAACATGGAAAAGTTCGGGTCACTACAGTACCTACCCGTTAAATAAATTTCGTCCCGAAATTTTAAGCAGTTGGAGGTGTTGACGTATCTTCTGGAAATAAATGCGGGTATTTCTTCTTCATTTGATCTTCTCGTTCCCAGGTGAACTCGGGTCCTCTACAAGCATTCCATCGAACCTTAACAATTGGTATCTTGTTTTGCTTAAGTCTTTTAACCTCACGATACATTATTTCGACGGGTTCTTCGATGAATTGAAGTTTTTCGTTGATTTGGATTTCATCTAATGGAATAGTGAGATCTTCTTTAGCAAAACATTTCTTCAAATTCGAGACGTGGAAAGTGTTATGTACAGCCGCGAGTTGTTGAGGTAATTCAAGTCGGTAAGCTACTGGTCCTACACGATCAATAATCTTGAATGGTCCAATATACCTTGGATTTAATTTCCCTCATTTACCAAATCGAACAACGCCTTTCCAAGGTGCAACTTTAAGCATGACCATTTCTCCAATTTCAAACTCTATATCTTTTCTTTTACTGTCCGCGTAGCTCTTTTGTAGACTCTGGGCGGTTTTCAATCTTTGTTGAATTTGGATGATTTTCTCGGTAGTTTCTTGTATTATCTCCGGACCCGTAATCTGTCTATCCCCCACTTCACTCCAACAAATTGGAGACCTGCACTTTCTACCATAAAGTGCTTCAAATGGCGCCATCTCAATGCTTGAATGGTAGCTGTTGTTGTAGGAAAATTCTGCTAACGGTAGATGTCGATCCCAACTGTTTCCAAAATCAATAACACATGCTCGTAGCATGTCTTCAAGTGTTTGTATCATCCTTTCACTCTGCCCATCAGTTTGTGGATGATAGGCAGTACTCATGTCTAGACGAGTTCCTAATGCTTGCTGTAATGTCTGCCAGAATCTTGAAATAAATCTGCCATCCCTATCAGAGATAATAGAGATTGGTATTCCATGTCTGGAGACGACTTCCTTCAAATACAGTCGTGCTAACTTCTCTATCTTGTCATCTTCTCTTATTGGCAGGAAGTGTGCTGACTTGGTGAGACGATCAACTATTACCCAAATAGTATCATAACCACTTGCAGTCCTTGACAATTTAGTAATGAAATCCATGGTAATGTTTTCCCATTTCCATTCCGGGATTTCAAGTTGTTGTAGTAGACCTGATGGTTTCTGATGTTCAGCTTTGACCTTAGAACACGTCAAACATTCTCCTACATATTTAGCAATATCAGCTTTCATACCTGGCCACCAAAAATGTTTCTTAAGATCCTTGTACATCTTCCCCGTTCCAGGATGTATTGAGTATCTGGTTTTATGAGCTTCTCTAAGTACCATTTCTCTCATATCTCCAAATTTTGGTACCCAAATTCTTTCAGCCCTATACCAGGTTCCGTCTTCCCTAATATTAAGACGCTTCTCCGATCCTTTGGGTATTTCATCCTTTAAATTTCCCTCTTTTAAAACTCCTTGTTGCGCCTCCTTTATTTGAGTAGTAAGGTTAGTGTGAATCATTATATTCATAGATTTTACTCGAATGGGTTCTCTGTCCTTTCTGCTCAAGGCGTCGGCTACCACATTTGCCTTCCCAGGGTGGTAACGAATCTCAAAGTCGTAATCATTCAATAATTCAATCCACCTACGCTGCCTCATATTCAGTTGTTTCTGATTAAATATGTGTTGAAGACTTTTGTGGTCGGTATATATAATACTTTTGACCCCATATAAGTAGTGCCTCCAAGTCTTTAATGCAAAAACAACCGCGCCTAATTCCAAATCATGCGTCGTATAATTTTTCTCGTGAATCATCAATTGTCTAGACGCATAAGCAATCACCTTCGTCCGTTGCATTAATACACAACCGAGACCTTGCTTTGATGCGTCACAATAAATCACAAAATCATCATTCCCTTCAGGCAATGACAATATAGGTGCCGTAGTTAGCTTTCTCTTCAATAATTGAAACGCCTTCTCTTGTTCATCCTTCCATTCAAATTTCTTCCCTTTATGCGTTAATACAATCAAGGGTTTTGCTATTTTGGAGAAATCTTGGATGAATCTTCTGTAGTAACCAGCCAATCCTAAAAATTGACGTATATGCTTCGGAGTTTTTGGGGTTTCCCACTTTTCAACGGTTTCGATCTTTGCCGGGTCCACCTGGATACCTTCTTTGTTCACTATGTGACCGAGGAATTGAACTTCTTCCAACCAAAATGCACACTTTGAAAACTTAGCGTACAGTTTTTCTTTCCTCAATACTTCTAGCACTTTTCTCAAATGTTCTTCGTGCTCTTGATCATTCTTTGAGTAAATAAGTATGTCATCGATGAAAACAATGACAAACTTGTCAAGATATGGCCCACACACTCGGTTCATAAGGTCCATGAACACAGCTGGTGCGTTAGTCAATCCAAACGGCATAACCATAAACTCGTAATGACCATAACGCGTCCTAAAAGCAGTTTTTGGAATATCATCCTCCTTTACTCGCATTTGATGATATCCAGAACATAAATCGATCTTCGAATAAACCGACGAGCCTTGTAGTTGATCAAATAAGTCGTCAATTCTCGGCAGTGGATAACGGTTTTTGATGGTAAGTTTGTTCAACTCTCTGTAGTCAATACACAACCTAAATGTACCATCCTTCTTCTTGACAAACAAAACAGGAGCTCCCCATGGTGATGTGCTTGGTCGAATGAAACCACGTTCTAATAGTTCTTACAGTTGGCTTTGCAGTTCTTTCATCTCGCTGGGTGCGAGTCTATAAGGAGCACGAGCTTTTGGTGCAGCTCCTGGTACAAGATCTATTTGAAATTCAACAGATCGATGTGGAGGTAGTCCCGGTAATTCTTTCGGAAATACATCGGGAAATTCTTTTGCGACGGGAACATCATTGATGCTCTTTTCTTCAGTTTGTACTTTCTCGACGTGTGCTAGAACAGCATAGCAACCTTTTCTTATTAGTTTTTGGGCCTTCAAATTACTAATAAGATGTAGCTTCATGTTGCCCTTTTCTCCGTACACCATTAAGGGTTCTCCTTCTTCTCGTACAATGCGAATTGCATTTTTATAACAAACGATCTCTGCTTTCACTTCTTTCAACCAGTCCATACCGATTATCACATCAAAACTCCCTAACTCTACTGGTATCAAGTCAATCTTAAATATTTCACTACCCAGTTTAATTTCTCGATTCCGGCATATATTATCTGCTGAAATTAATTTACCATTTGCTAATTTGAGTAAAAATTTACTATCCAATGGCGTCAATGGACAACTTAATTTAGCACAAAAATCTCTACTCATATAGCTTCTATCCGCACCCGAATCAAATAAAACGTAAGTAGATTTATTGTCAATAAGAAACGTACCCGTAACAAGCTTCGGGTCTTCCTGTGCCTCTGCCGCATTAATATTGAAAACTCTTCCGCGACCTTGTCCATTCGTGTTCTCCTGGTTCGGGCAATTTCTAATAATGTGGCCCGGTTTTCCACATTTATAACAAACTACATTGGCATAACTTGCTCCGACACTACTTGCTCCGCCATTACTCGTTCCAACACCATTTGTTCCTTTCGTTCTGTTAACCCCTGGTCCGTAGACCTCACACTTCACCGCGCTATGACCATTTCTTTTACACTTGTTGCAAAATTTGGTGCAGAACCCCAAGTGATACTTTTCACACCTTTGGCATAGCTGCTTCTGATTGTTGTTGTTGTTGCGGTTGTTATTGTTGTTGGGATGATTGTTTTAGTTGCTGTTGTTGTTGTTGTTGTTGTTGGGCCGTTTGTTGTAGTTGCGATTGATGTTGCGATTGTTGGGATAATTGTTGCGATTATTGTTGTAATTGCTGCTGTTGTTGTATTGGTGATTCTTATCACCGTTTTCCTCCCACTTTCTTTTGACTTGCTTCACATTGACCTCTTCAGCCGTCTGTTCTTTAATTCTTTCCTCAATCTGGTTCACTAGTTTGTGAGCCATTCTACATGCCTATTGTATGGAGGCGGGCTCGTGTGAACTTATATCTTCTTGGATTCTTTCCGGTAATCCTTTCACAAACGTGTCGATCTTCTCTTCCTCATCTTCGAATGCTCCCGGACACAATAGGCACAATTCTGTGAATCGTCTTTCGTACATGGTAATATCAAATCCTTGGGTTCGTAACCCTCTAAGTTCTGTCTTGAGCTTATTGACCTCGGTTCTGGGACGGTACTTCTCGTTCATCAAGTGCTTGAATGCTGACCACGGTAGTGCGTACGCATCATCTTGTCCCACTTGCTCTAGATAGGTATTCCACCATGTTAACGCAGAACCTGTAAAGGTATGCGTAGCGTACTTCACTTTGTCCTCTTCAGTACACTTACTTATGGCAAACACCGATTCGACCTTCTCGGTCCACCGTTTCAATCCGATCGGTCCTTCGGTTCCATCAAATTCCAAAGGTTTGCAGGCAGTGAATTCTTTGTAGGTGCATCCTACACGATTTCCTGTACTGCTAGATCCAAGGTTATTGTTGATATGTAGCGCAGCCTGTACTGCGGCTATGTTTGAAGCTATAAAAGTACAGAATTCCTCTTCATTCATATTCACGGTGTGTCGAGTAGTCGGTGCCATTTCCTTCAAAATAGTCAAATGGAACAAGTTAATCATACAGAATATTAAGAGTAGTTAATAGTATTTCGTAGCATAATATGAACTCATTTATAAAAGCTTTTTCTTCAAATTAGCGTTTTATAAGTTTAAATTCGGGTAGTACCTACCCGTTAAGTTCATACTTAGTAGCTAATATACAATTCAACTACTATAATTCTATATGAAAAACTGATTATAATAATATTTTGCGTTCAAACTTTTATATAATATTTTACAAACTTACAATACCGCTTATTTTACATAAAGCGTGAAATATAGCACACAATAACTTTGATACAAGATAGTTGTGAAGATAATTCTAGCTAGTACACAAGTCGTTCAGCAAAGGCAATAAAGACACGTAATTCATACGTCCAGAAACAAGTCATGCATTCTGGTTTTACTAGGACTACTGAAAGGACCCGTTCATATACATTATAACTGATTCACAATAGTTGATTACATCGTGAGGTATTTAACCTCTATATGATACGTTTTACAAACATTGCATTCGTTTTTAAAAGACAAACTTTCTTTACATCTAAAATTGACGGCATGCATACCATTTCATATAACATCCAACTATAATTGACTTAATATTAATCTTGATGAACTCAACGACTCGAATGCAACGTCTTTCAAAGTATGTCATGAATGACTCCAAGTAATATCCTTAAAATGAGCTAATGCACAGCGGAAGATTTCTTTAATACCTGAGAATAAACATGCTTTAAAGTGTCAACCAAAAGGTTGGTGAGTTCATTAGTTTATCATAATCAATCATTTCCGTAATAGTAATAGACCACAAGATTTCATATACATAAACGTTTTAATAAAAATATTCTAAGTGGTTGAGCACTTGGTAACCATACTTAACATTTAATCAACGTCGCATATTCCCTTTATTATGAAATCTCACTACACTGTACCAAGTGTAGTCACTGAAACGAAGTACTGTGCAACCGTTGAATACTGGTCATCCAGTCCAGTTGGGGTTGTCAGGCCCGATAGATCTATCAACAGGATTCGCGTTTACAATACCGCATGTAAATGGTAGTTACCAAGCTATTAGGGAAAAATATGCAAAGTGGTACAACTCAACGTAGAATATGTTTTTAGTACTTGTGTCCATTTCGTAAAACAGTTATAAAACAGTGCATGTATTCTCAGCCCAAAAATATATATAAAAAGGGAGTAATGAAACTCACAATACTGTATTTCGTAGCAATTATGTATATGACGGCACTGAACAAGTGCAGGGTTTGTCTCGGATTCACGAACCTATATTAAGTATATATATTTATATATTGGTCAATATCTGTCTAACAATTTAGGTCAAGTCGTAGTGTATCACAATCCTAATGCTCGAGACCGATATGCAAAAGTCAACAAAAGTCAACTTGACCCAAAATGACTTCCAAAATCTATACATGTTTATTATATAACTTATATATAGTCGTTTTATATATTTAAATATATTTATCAGATCTTATTATACTAAATAATACAAGTCATTTATTAATAAATAAAAATTTATATTTAAATTCATATATGATAAAAATATACTTTTATATATCTCAAGTAATAAAATTTATAATATTCACTTAATTTCATAAAAATATAGTGGTATGTATTATTAATGTAATTATATTACGTGTGGTAAAAATATCTTTGTACGCATATTTATTTGATAAAATAATATTGATAATAATAATAATGATAAAAATAATAAAATGATAGTTTCAATAAAAATATTAATTTTTAGTAATAAAGATAATTTTAGTAATAACATCAACTGATAACAATTATAATAATCATTTTAATAATAATAATAAAATTAATAATAATTCAGTTGACCATATCTTTTAATCCGTTCATCGAACCCACACGATTTCTAAATGAAAAGTTATTAATTTTTCTTTAGCTTTTCAACGACATGCATATCATATACCTTATCTCAGTAGCATATGTTTCAAATTCGTGATTTATCATAAACTATTTAACGACGAAACTAAGCATACAAACATGCATAATCATATATACTCGAGCACTAGTCAGGGATACACTATTAATATATAAAAGATAAGATATGAATTCTCACGTATCAATATTGTGATTCAATATTGCAGGAAAGTACGTAGACGCAACGAAAATGATAAACGTTAGGTTGACCTCACGAGCAATACCCTCGAACAATACCCATAACCTCCATAGCTATAACCCATAATTTCTTTAGCTCTATCCCGTTTGAAAACTTATTTTGAAATCATCTGAATATAACTCCGTGGTAGTATTTTATGTATACTAATAATATCTTGAAATAATACTAAGTAAATATATATATGTAATTCGATTGAGAGAGTTTAGAGAAATATATTTTCAAGTTTTTATCAAATAATGAAACCTATTGAATTCTATTTATAATAGATTTTTGAATTATTAAAGTGTGAATTATTAAAGTGAATTATTAAAGTATGAATTATTAAAGTGAATTATTAAAGTGAATTATTAAAGTATGAATTATTAAAGTGAATTATTAAAGTATAAATTATTAAAGTGAATTATTAAAGTGAATTATTAAAGTTAAAGTAAAGTAAAAGTAAAGTAAAGGTAAAGTTGAAGTATAGTAAAGTTATAAAACTATGTACGTATAATACGCGTATAAATATATTTAATATTAATTTAAATCGTTATATCATAAAACATTTTAGAAAAGTATAATTATATATATTCATAATAGGTTTCAAGTTTTTAAATTACAGTCTGTTGGTGAAGCATGGGATAAAGTCCAAAGGTTTAAGAACGTATGAAATCATCTTAATGAAAAATGTCGAGTTACTTAACTTGTCGATATCCAACATCTAAGTTATTTACACTCCACGTTTTTACTTATAGATCACTTTACCATTTTCCGAATATTGTCAAAAAGAATAGATTTCTTAAATCACAGTGGACCTCATAACATTGGCCCGTAATCATATCATAATGTATCTGATAATTCAATCATTTGATATTATCTCTTAATTCTGTCGATAAATATATCGAAACAAATACGTTCATGTAAAGTATCATATATCTAGTACTTTGTTAATGTTTTTAGTTAATATTATATATTATATATACATATCTATATACACATAATTGTTCGTGAATCATCGAACACGGTCAAAGGGTAATTGATTACATGAATGTAGTTCCAAACTTTTTGAGATTCAACATTACAAATTCTGCTTATCGTGTCAGAAACATATAAATGTTAGGTTTAAATTTGGTCGGAAATTTCCGGGTCGTCACAGTACCTACCCGTTAAAGAAATTTCGTCCCGAAATTTGATCGAGATCGTCATGGCTAACCATAAAAATGTTTTCATGACGGATATGTGTTGATAGATAGGATTTTATTACCATAGAGTAATATGGATAAAATGATCCGAATACTCGAAGCGTATGAGTGAAGCTATCACAAAATAGTGGAATGAGGAAAATAAGTTTCGTCATAATTTTTGACGTAGTCATGGTTGAATTCCGGAATTCAAGGGATTAAAAAAAAAATCTTGGAAATCTATAAGATCTGTTTCTTCGAGATTTAAGGAAATTAGGATCTCTTTAATTAAATGCGATGATCTGTCCCGATTACTACGTCTGATATTTCCCTTATATATTTACCTTTTCCATTCCATTAGTTTTTACCACTTCTATACTCGATTCCAATTTCAAAAGATTGCGAAAATGCTTAATCCAGTTCTAATCCTTGTCCTTATCCTTACTATCGCAACAATCATTCTCCTTTTCCAACTTCCACCGGAGGAATCTGTTTTCTTCTACTTCGCCCTTGGGGTTATAGTGTTTTTAATTCTCCCGTGTCTTTATGTTGCGATAAACATTGATATACATGGTTTGTAATTTATGTGTTGTTATTGGACTTTATATTCTCCCTTACATTTCGGAGTTTCATACTTTTGTTGTCTCTTCCCGGCTTTAAGTCAAGTGAATAATGGTCCAGAATTAGTAGGTATGAAGTTTTGAATGAACATAGTTAATGTTCTAAGAAGGAAATCGTAATGGTACGATCTTGATTTGGAAAATTACCAGAATATCCGGAAAGATAGAACTATCAAGAAGATATGTTCTTAATATGTTTGGAGATTTGGTAGAATGTAAGAGTCGTGTAAATGACACATGATGACGGTATGTTCTGTGAATAATCACATTCCATTAGAAACTCAACATGAATTACTGTAATATAATCACGTTGATCAAGTGTCATTATATTATACTAACTCATGCTTCAGTTTCCAACACTACTTCAAAATATTCATATTTGAATTTTTTTTTTTCCAGAATTTAGAAACCAACACAGTTTCTTTTATGTTGCAGATATTATGGAGAGATAAATGATCTCAGATAAGAATAGTTGTGAAAATATCTCCAGAAATATGGAGAATATGTATAATGAGAGATACGAAGATATCTTATAATATTTAAGATAAGATGATGATGAAGAATAAGGTCCGCAAAGATTTAGATTCAGGAGCAAGGTATTCGTTAATGACTTCGTCAGAAACAGAATCGTCAAGATTCTTTAAATACAGACTTTGGTCCTTGTATTTGTCCTTGGTCTCCTTCACGTTCTGCTCAATCCATTGTTCAGTACCAACTCTTCTCTTTTTCTGGGCTTTACCAACACATTATTCTTTGTCATCAAACTTTTGACTGTTAACATCGTTTACAGTTTCTGCTGCTTCATTAGCATTTCGAGAACTAATTCACAGTTTGAGATGTTTTTCAGAAACTTCACATTCGAAGTGTGTAAGTTTAGGAGATAGAAGTTATATGTATATATAACTATTGAAGTAGAAACGCTGTGAGATTTCAAAATACTGATTGCTGATTTTCAGTAATTGGTATGGTAATTCTTTTTACAATATGCGGATGAGTAAGAGATGGAGTTTCAATGAATAAGTATAGTGACTTTTCGGAGAGGTTTAAGTCGAAGGTTAATGAAGTTGTTGATAAGTTTACTGCTAATGTGGTGAGATATGAAAGGTTCCCCAGTAACGATGGTGAAAGGGCAGCGTATCTATTGAAGTTATAATAAAATTATTTTTACTGAAAAGTCGAAGTTGACTTGTTGGAGCTGTGACAAAACTGGCTACTTTGAAAAGAATCGTAAGGTTGTTTTTGCTAATAAATGCTAAAGAATTCAACGCGGGTACGTGTTAAACTATGACTTTGGGTTCGAGAGTTTTTCAGGTACAAGACTTCGGGTAATGTGTGATTGGATCATCATCTCGATTGTTCCTTATTTGAAGTTTCTTCCGAAATTTTGAAGCGTTTTAAATGCAGCTTGTCATTGTCAATATCCAAAGGATAAATTCGTCATAAATCTCGATTGATTCTCGTATCCTTTTAAGTGTTACAATTAAAAGTGATGTTCTATCACAGTTTTGAAGTCAAAGTATAGCTTTGAAAAAAATGTAAGGATCTAAGAGTGATGGTTTTGCTTATATCTCGAGTTGCATTCTGAGATTTCAAAAATCAGAATAGGTGATTGAATTTGAATGACTATGGTTGTTTTGATTTCTTATAAAAGAAGGTATACTGTTGTGAAAATAGGGAGTATAGTTGATGATTTACTGAATTAGAATCGAAGAATGTAATATATTAATTGTGCATTTATATATCTCTCGGGTATTACCTACCCGTTAAAAAAAGTCACAAATAATATTTTGAACAAGAATTTTTCATTACAGTCTTTATGAAAATATATGTATGTATATTTTCTTCAGATGTAATACAGATTTAATGAGTTAATATCATATTAAGCTCATTTGATTTTTGGCTTGGATTAGTAAAGAATAATCTCTAAAACATTAGAGATTACATAATCTTCGCGGAGTATTTCGCTAATGTAATCTATACTTCAATATTTATTCTGATATATATTTCCTTAGTGAATTATGCTGATGCTCATAGAACTCTTGCTAACTTCACAAGATACGAATGTTGTTTTCCAGTAAGTTTCGAGTACATTGAAGATGAAAGTGTAAAATCAAACATGTTATTGAATGATACACTTGGTTTATTATGAAACCAAATTCATTTAATTGAATCAAAGATTGTAGTTACGATGGTTAGGTTGTTAACGAAGGATGTACATCATAGTATATTAGTAATATGAATTTAACTGAGTAGTATCTACCCTTTTTCAATTCATATTCAATAGCTTAGTACGAAAGATTTTTATAGTTTCAGCATTCATATATATAAAATATATATATATATATATATATATATAATTTCTTCAGAAGAATGAGTTAATACTTCATAACTCGTTGATACAAAATACTCGTTGTAGATCAATGATGACGTCCACGGCGATTCTTGAACTGACGGAACTTGTGATGTTATAGGTGCTGCTAGTGCTGATGATGCTGACAGTACTGACGGTGATGGTGGTGCTGACGATATTGTTGATGCTGATGATACTGTCGGTAACTGCTGGTGATACTGCTGAATCTTGTGGTATTGAGGCTTGCGATGTGGATGTTACTGGCGGTATTGGTTATGCTGCTGGCGCTGCTGATGGTGTTTGTAATCCTTGCACCATGTGTTCCAAAGCCACTACTCGGGCGCGAAGTTCATTAATTTCTGCTAGTACACCGGGATGATTGGCGGTTGGAACGAGCGGATGAATAAGATTCGCAATATGGGATAGTATATAATCATGACGAGATACTCTAGCAATGAGTGAGAAAATGGTGTCTCGAACAGGTCCGCCGGTAAGTGCTTCAGGTTCATCGCCAAGAGGGCAATGTGGTGGATGGAAGGGATCACCTTCTTCTTGTCTCCAATGGTTGAGTTGACTACAGACCCATCCCCAATTCATCCAAAATAGATGATGGGAAATTGGTTGATCCATTCCGGTGATGCTACTTTCGGAGCTCAGGTAGATATCCATATCGGAATAGCTGTCGGAATCTGAGGAATTTGAACTGGTTGAGGGATCCATCTCGTAGGATTAGGGAAAGAAATTTTGGTATGAAATAGATTGTAAAATTTAGATTTGGTATTCTTCAATTACATAATTTGCATATGTATATATAATACCAAAATTCCGTAAATTACGGAGAATCTTTGAAAAGATGTCAGTCAAAGTTCACAGTAATAGATGTGCTAAGATAAGAATCCGCCTATACACTATTATGCAATAAATGCAGGAAAACGCGTCTAGACTTAAGATGATAAGAAGGTAATTTCCAAAGGATGATAAGTAGATGATTTCTGACTAGAATTGATAAGCAAACTTTTTGACATGCAGACACGGTCGAAGTCCAGACTCACTAATGCATCTTAACAACTATCAGTTAGACACACTAATACAAGACCTGGTTCACTAAGACCACCGCTCTGATACCAACTAAAAGGACCCGTTCATATACATTATAAACGATTCACAATAGTTGATTACATCGCGAGGTATTTGACCTCAATATGATACGTTTTACAAACATTGCATTCGTTTTTAAAAGACAAACTTTCTTTACATCTAAAATTGACGGCATGCATACCATTTCATATAACATCCAACTATAATTGACTTAATATTAATCTTGATGAACTCAACGACTCGAATGCAACGTCTTTCAAAGTATGTCATGAATTACTCCAAGTAATATCCTTAAAATGAGCTAATGCACAGCGGAAGATTTCTTTAATACCTGAGAATAAACATGCTTTAAAGTGTCAACCAAAAGGTTGGTGAGTTCATCAGTTTATCATAATCAATCATTTCCGTAATAGTAATAGACCACAAGATTTCATATACATAAACGTTTTAATAAAAATATTCTAAGTGGTTGAGCACTTGGTAACCATACTTAACATTTAATCAACGTCGCATATTCCCTTTATTATGAAATCTCACTACACTGTACCAAGTGTAGTCACTGAAACGAAGTACTGTGCAACCGCTGAATACTGGTCATCCAGTCCAGTTGGGGTTGTCAGGCCCGATAGATCTATCA
The DNA here is from genome assembly GCF_046630445.1 of Rutidosis leptorrhynchoides. Lineage (NCBI taxonomy): Eukaryota > Viridiplantae > Streptophyta > Magnoliopsida > Asterales > Asteraceae > Rutidosis > Rutidosis leptorrhynchoides. Next base: position 37,220,127 of record NC_092340.1, read on the forward strand.
ACAGGATTCGCGTTTACAATACCGCATGTAAATGGTAGTTACCAAGCTATTAGGGAAAAATATGCAAAGTGGTACAACTCAACGTAGAATATGTTTTTAGTACTTGTGTCCATTTCGTAAAACAGTTATAAAACAGTGCATGTATTCTCAGCCCAAAAATATATATAAAAAGGGAGTAATGAAACTCACAATACTGTATTTCGTAGCAATTATGTATATGACGGCACTGAACAAGTGCAGGGTTTGTCTCGGATTCACGAACCTATATTAAGTATATATATTTATATATTGGTCAATATCTGTCTAACAATTTAGGTCAAGTCGTAGTGTATCACAATCCTAATGCTCGAGACCGATATGCAAAAGTCAACAAAAGTCAACTTGACCCAAAATGACTTCCAAAATCTATACATGTTTATTATATAACTTATATATAGTCGTTTTATATATTTAAATATATTTATCAGATCTTATTATACTAAATAATACAAGTCATTTATTAATAAATAAAAATTTATATTTAAATTCATATATGATAAAAATATACTTTTATATATCTCAAGTAATAAAATTTATAAAATTCACTTAATTTCATAAAAATATAGTGGTATGTATTATTAATGTAATTATATTACGTGTGGTAAAATATCTTTGTACGCATATTTATTAGATAAAATAATATTGATAATAATAATAATGATAAAAATAATAAAATGATAGTTTCAATAAAAATAATAATTTTTAGTAATAAAGATAATTTTAGTAATAACATCAACTGATAACAATTATAATAATCGTTTTAATAATAATATTAAAATTAATAATAATTCAGTTGACCATATCTTTTAATCCGTTCATCGAACCCACACGATTTCTAAATGAAAAGTTATTAATTTTTCTTTAGCTTTTCAACGACATGCATATCATATACCTTATCTCAGTGGCATATGTATCAAATTCGTGATTTATCATAAACTATTTAATGACGAAACTAAGCATACAAACAGGCATAATCATATATACTCGAGCACTAGTCAGGGATACACTATTAATATATAAAAGATAAGATATGAACGCTCACGTATCAATATTGTGATTCAATATTGCAGGAAAGTACGTAGACGCAACGAAAATGATAAACGTTAGGTTGACCTCACGAGCAATACCCTCGAACAATACCCATAACCTCCATAGCTATAACCCATAATTTCCTTAGCTCTATCCCTTTTGAAAACTTATTTTGAAATCGTCTGAATATAACTCCGTCGTAGTATTTTATGTATACTAATAATATCTTGAAATAATACTAAGTAAATATATATATGTAATTCGATTGAGAGAGTTTAGAGAAATATATTTTCAAGTTTCTATCAAATAATGAAACCTATTGAATTCTATTTATAATAGATTTTTGAATTATTAAAGTGAATTATTAAAGTGTGAATTATTAAAGTGAATTATTAAAGTATGAATTATTAAAGTGAATTATTAAAGTATAAATTATTAAAGTGAATTATTAAAGTATGAATTATTAAAGTGAATTATTAAAGTGAATTATTAAAGTTAAAGTAAAGTAAAAGTAAAGTAAAGGTAAAGTTGAAGTATAGTAAAGCTATAAAACTATGTACGTATAATACGCGTATAAATATATTTAATATTAATTTAAATCGTTATATCATAAAACATTTTAGAAAAGTATAATTATATATATTCATAATAGGTTTCAAGTTTTTAAATTACAGTCTGTTGGTGAAGCATGGGATAAAGTCCAAAGGTTTAATAAACGTATGAAATCATCTTAATGAAAAATGTCGAGTTACTTAACTTGTCGATATCCAACATCTAAGTTATTTACACTCCACGTTTTTACTTATAGATCACTTTACCATTTTCCGAATTTTGTCAAAAAGAATAGATTTCTTAAATCACAGTGGACCTCATAACATTGGCCCGTAATCATATCATAATGTATCTGATAATTCAATCATTTGATATTATCTCTTAATTCTGTCGATAAATATATCGAAACAAATACGTTCATGTAAAGTATCATATATCTATTACTTTGTTAATGTTTTTAGTTAATATTATATATTATATATACATATCTATATACACATAATTGTTCGTGAATCGTCAAACACGGTCAAAGGGTAATTGATTACATGAATGTAGTTCCAAACTTTTTGAGATTCAACATTACAAATTCTGCTTATCTTGTCGGAAACATATAAATGTTAGGTTTAAATTTGGTCGGAAATTTCCGGGTCGTCACAGTACCTACCCGTTAAAGAAATTTCGTCCCGAAATTTGATCGAGATCGTCATGGCTAACCATAAAAATGTTTTCATGACAGATATGTGTTGATAGATAGGATTTTATTACCATAGAGTAATATGGATAAAATGATCCGATTACTCAAAGCGTATGAGTGAAGCTATCACAAAATAGTGGAATGAGGAAAATAAGTTTCGTCATAATTTTTGACGTAGTCATGGTTGAATTTCGGAATTCAAGGGATTCAAAAAAAAAATCTTGGAAATCTATAAGATCTGTTTCTTCGAGATTTAAACAAATTAGGATCTCTTTAATTAAATGCGATGATCTGTCCCGATTACTACGTCCGATATTTCCCTTATATATTTACCTTTTCCATTCCATTAGTTTTTACCACTTCTATACTCGATTCCAATTTCAAAAGATTGCGAAAATGCTTAATCCAGTTCTTATCCTTGTCCTTATCCTTACTATCGCAACAATCATTCTCCTTTTCCAACTTCCACCGGAGGAATCTGTTTTCTTCTACTTCGCCCTTGGGGTTATAGTGTTTTTAATTCTCCCGTGTCTTTATGTTGCGATAAACATTGATATACATGGTTTGTAATTTATGTGTTGTTATTGGACTTTATATTCTCCCTTACATTTCGAAGTTTCATACTTTTGTTGTCTCTTCCCGGCTTTAAGTCAAGCGAATAATGGTCCAGAATTAGTAGGTATGAAGTTTTGGATGAACATAGTTAATGTTCTAAGAAGGAAATCGTAATGGTACGATCTTGATTTGGAAAATTATCAGAATATCCGGAAAGATAGAACTATCAAGAAGATATGTTCTTAATATGTTTGGAGATTTGGTAGAATGTAAGAGTCGTGTAAATGGCACATGATGACGGTATGTTCTGTGAATCATCACGTTCCATTAGAAACTCAACATGAATTACTGTAATATAATCACGTTGATCAAGTATCATTATATTATACTAACTCATGCTTCATTTTCCAACACTACTTCAAAATATTCATATTTGAATTTTTTTTCAGAATTTAGAAACCAACACAGTTTCTTTTATGTTGCAGATATTATGGAGAGATAAATGATCTCAGATAAGAATAGTTGTGAAAATATCTCCAGAAATATGGAGAATATGTATAATGAGAGATACGAAGATATCTTATAATATTTAAGATAAGATGATGATGAAGAATAAGGTCCGCAAAGGTTTAGAGTCAGGAGCAAGGTATTCGTTAATGACTTCGTCAGAAACAGAATCGTCAAGATTTTTTAAATACAAACTTTGGTCCTTGTATTTGTCCTTGGTCTCCTTCACGTTCTTCTCAATCCATTGTTCAGTACCAAATCTTCTCTTTTTCTGGGCTTTACCAACACATTATTCTTTGTCATCAAACTTTTGACTGTTAACGTCGTTTACAGTTTCTGCTGCTTCATTAGCATTTCGAGAACTAATTCACAGTTTGAGATGTTTTTCAGAAACTTCACATTCGAAGTGTGTAAGTTTAGGAGATAGAAGTTATATGTATATATAACTATTGAAGTAGAAACGCTGTGAGATTTCAAAATACTGATTGCTGATTTTTAGTAATTGGTATGGCAATTCTTGTTGCAATATGCGGATGAGTAAGAGATGGAGTTTCAATGAATAAGTATAGTGACTTTTCGGAGAGGTTTAAGTCGAAGGTTAATGAAGTTGTTGACAAGTTTACTGCTAATGTGGTGAGATATGAAAGGTTCCCCAGTAACGATGGTGAAAGGGCAGCGTATCTATCGAAGTTATAATAAAATTAGTTTTACTGAAAAGTCGAAGTTGACTTGTTGGAGCTGTGACAAAACTGGCTACTTTAAAAAGAATCGTAAGGTTGTTTTTGCTAATAAATGCTAAAGAATTCAACGCGGGTACGTGTTAAACTATGACTTTGGGTTCGAGAGTTTTTCAGGTACAAGACTTCGGGTAATGTGTGATTGGATCATCATCTCGATTGTTCCTTATTTGAAGTGTCTTCCGAAATTTCGAAGCGTTTTAAATGCAGCTTGTCATTGTCAATATCCAAAGGATAAATTTGTCATAAATCTCGATTGATTCTCGTATCCTTTTAAGTGTTACAATTAAAAGTGATGTTCTATCACAGTTTTGAAGTCAAAGTATAGCTTTGAAAAAAATGTAAGGATCTAAGAGTAATGGTTTTGCTTATATCTCGAGTTGCATTCTGAGATTTCAAAAATCAGAATAGGTGATTGAATTTGAATGACTATGGTTGTTTTGATTTCTTATAAAAGAAGGTATACTGTTGTGAAAATAGGGAGTATAGTTGATGATTTACTGAATTAGAATCGAAGAATGTAATATATTAATTGTGCATTTATATATCTCTCGGGTATTACCTACCCGTTAAAAAAAATGTCACAAATAATATTTTGAACAAGAATTTTTCATTACAGTCTTTATGAAAATATATGTGTGTATATTTTCTTCAGATGTAATACAGATTTAATGAGTTAATATCATATTAAGCTCATTTGATTTTTGGCTTGGATTAGTAAAGAATAATCTCTAAAACATTAGAGATTACATAATCTTTGCAGAGTATTTCGCTAATGTAATCTATACTTCAATATTTATTCTGATAGATATTTCCTTAGTGAATTATGCTGATGCTCTTAGAACTCTTGCTAACTTCACAAGATACGAATGTTGTTTTCCAGTAAGTTTCGAGTACATTGAAGATGAAAGTGTAAAATCAAATATGTTATTGAATGATACACTTGGTTTATTATGAAACCAAATTCATTTAATTGAATCAAAGATTGTAGTTACGATGGTTAGGTTGTTAACGAAGGATGTACATCATAGTATATTAGTAATATGAATTTAACTGAGTAGTATCTACCCTTTTTCAATTCATATTCAATAGCTTAGTAGGAAAGATTTTTATAGTTTCAGCATTCATATATATAAAATATATATATATATAATTTCTTCAGAAGAATGAGTTAATACTTCATAACTCGTTGATACAAAATACTCGTTGTAGATCAATGATGACGTCCACGGCGATTCTTGAACTGACGGAACTTGTGATGTTATAGGTGCTGCTAGTGCTGATGATGCTGACAGTACTGACGGTGATGGTGGTGCTGACGATATTGTTGATGCTGATGATACTGCTGGTAACTGCTGGTGATACTGCTGAAGCTTGTGGTATTGAGGCTTGCGATGTGGATGTTACTGGCGGTATTGGTTATGCTGCTGGTGCTGCTGATGGTGTTTGTAGTCCTTGCACCATGTGTTCCAAAGCCACTACTCGGGCGCGAAGTTCATTAATTTCTGCTAGTACACCGGGATGATTGGCGGTTGGAATGAGCGGATGAATAAGATTCGCAATATGGGATAGTATATAATCATGACGAGATACTCTAGCAATGAGTGAGAAAATGGTGTCTCGAACAGGTTCGCCGGTAAGTGCTTCAGGTTCATCGCCAAGAGGGCAATGTGGTGGATGGAAGGGATCACCTTCTTCTTGTCTCCAATGGTTGAGTTGACTACGGACCCATCCCTAATTCATCCAAAATAGATGATGGGAAATTGGTTGATCCATTCCGGTGATGCTACTTTCGGAGCTCAGGTAGATATCCATATCGGAATAGCTGTCGGAATCTGAGGAATTCGAACTGGTTGAGGGATCCATCTCGTAGGATTAGGGAAAGAAATTTTGGTATGAAATAGATTGTAGAATTTAGATTTGGTATTCTTCAATTACATAATTTGCATATGTATATATAATACCAAAATTCCGTAAATTACGGAGAATCTTTGAAAAGATGTCAGTCAAAGTTCACTGTAATAGATGTGCTAAGATAAGAATCCGTCTATACACTATTATGCAATAAATGCAGGAAAACGCGTCTAGACTTAAGATGATAAGAAGGTAATTTCCAAAGGATGATAAGTAGATGATTTCCGACTAGAATTGATAAGCAAACTTTTTGACATGCAGACACGGTCGAAGTCCAGACTCACTAATGCATCTTAACAACTATCAGTTAGACACACTAATACAAGACCTGGTTCACTAAGACCACCGCTCTGATACCAACTGAAAGGACCCGTTCATATACATTATAAACGATTCAAAATAGTTGATTACATCGTGAGGTATTTGACCTCTATATGATACGTTTTACAAACATTGCATTCGTTTTTAAAAGACAAACTTTCTTTACATCTAAAATTGACGGCATGCATACCATTTCATAAAACATCCAACTATAATTGACTTAATATTAATCTTGATGAACTCAACGACTCGAATGCAACGTCTTTCAAAGTATGTCATGAATGACTCCAAGTAATATCCTTAAAATGAGCTAATGCACATCGGAAGATTTCTTTAATACCTGAGAATAAACATGCTTTAAAGTGTCAACCAAAATATTGGTGAGTTCATTAGTTTATCATAATCAATCATTTCCGTAATAGTAATAGACCACAAGATTTCATATACATAAACGTTTTAATAAAAATATTCTAAGTTGTTGAGCACTTGGTAACCATACTTAACATTTAATCAACGTCACATATTCCCTTTATTATGAAATCTCACTACACTGTACCAAGTGTAGTCACTGAAACGAAGTACTGTGCAACCGTTGAATACTGGTCATCCAGTCCAGTTGGGGTTGTCAGGCCCGATAGATCTATCAACAGGATTCGCGTTTACAATACCGCATGTAAATGGTAGTTACCAAGCTATTAGGGAAAAATATGCAAAGTGGTACAACTCAACGTAGAATATGTTTTTAGTACTTGTGTCCATTTCGTAAAACAGTTATAAAACAGTGCATGTATTCTCAGCCCAAAAATATATATAAAAAGGGAGTAATGAAACTCACAATACTGTATTTCGTAGCAATTATGTATATGACGGCACTGAACAAGTGCAGGGTTTGTCTTGGATTCACAAACCTATATTAAGTATATAGTTATATATTGGTCAATATATGTCTAACAATTTAGGTCAAGTCGTAGTGTATCACAATCCTAATGCTCGAGACCGATATGCAAAAGTCAACAAAAGTCAACTTGACCCAAAATGACTTCCAAAATCTATACATGTTTATTATATAACTTATATATAGTCGTTTTATATATTTAAATATATTTATCAGATCTTATTATACTAAATAATACAAGTCATTTATTAATAAATAAAAATTTATATTTAAATTCATATATGATAAAAATATACTTTTATATATCTCAAGTAATAAAATTTATAAAATTCACTTAATTTCATAAAAATATAGTGGTATGTATTATTAATGTAATTATATTACGTGTGGTAAAAATATCTTTGTACGCATATTTATTTGATAAAATAATATTGATAATAATAATAATGATAAAAATAATAAAATGATAGTTTCAATAAAAATATTAATTTTTAGTAACAAAGATAATTTAAGTAATAACATCAACTGATAACAATTATAATAATCGTTTTAATAATAATATTAAAATTAATAATAATTCAGTTGACCATATCTTTTAATCCGTTCATCGAACCCACGTGATTTCTAAATGAAAAATTATTAATTTTTCTTTAGCTTTTCAACGACATGCATATCATATACCTTATCTCAGTAGCATATGTATCAAATTCGTGATTTATCATAAACTATTTAACGACGAAACTAAGCATACAAACATGCATAATCATATATACTCGATCACTAGTCAGGGATACACTATTAATATATAAAAGATAAGATATGAATGCTCACGTATCAATATTGTGATTCAATATTGCAGGAAAGTACGTAGACGCAACGAAAATGATAAACGTTAGGTTGACCTCACGAGCAATACCCTCGAACAATACCCATAACCTCCATAGCTATAACCCATAATTTCCTTAGCTCTATCCCGTTTGAAAACTTATTTTGAAATCGTCTGAATATAACTCCGTCGTAGTATTTTATGTATACTAATAATATCTTGAAATAATACTAAGTAAATATATATATGTAATTCGATTGAGAGAGTTTAGAGAAATATATTTTCAAGTTTCTATCAAATAATGAAACCTATTGAATTCTATTTATAATAGATTTTTGAATTATTAAAGTGAATTATTAAAGTGTGAATTATTAAAGTGAATTATTAAAGTATGAATTATTAAAGTGAATTATTAAAGTGAATTATTAAAGTATGAATTATTAAAGTGAATTATTAAAGTATGAATTATTAAAGTGAATTATTAAAGTGAATTATTAAAGTGAATTATTAAAGTTAAAGTAAAGTAAAAGTAAAGTAAAGGTAAAGTTGAAGTATAGTAAAGTTATAAAACTATGTACGTATAATACGCGTATAAATATATTTAATATTAATTTAAATCGTTATATCATAAAACATTTTAGAAAAGTATAATTATATATATTCATAATAGGTTTTAAGTTTTTAAATTACAGTCTGTTGGTGAAGCATGGGATAAAGTCCAAAGGTTTAATAAACGTATGAAATCATCTTAATGAAAAATGTCGAGTTACTTAACTTGTCGATATCCAACATCTAAGTTATTTACACTCCACGTTTTTACTTATAGATCACTTTACCATTTTCCGAATATTGTCAAAAAGAATAGATTTCTTAAATCACAGTGGACCTCATAACATTAGCCCGTAATCATATCATAATGTATCTGATAATTCAATCATTTGATATTATCTCTTAATTCTGTCGATAAATATATCGAAACAAATACGTTCATGTAAAGTATCATATATCTAGTACTTTGTTAATGTTTTCAGTTAATATTATATATTATATATACATATCTATATACACATAATTGTTCGTGAATCGTCGAACACGGTCAAAGGGTAATTGATTACATGAATGTAGTTCCAAACTTTTTGAGATTCAACATTACAAATTCTGCTTATCGTGTCGGAAACATATAAATGTTAGGTTTAAATTTGGTCGGAAATTTCCGGGTCATCACAACTACTTCCCATCCTTGGTCTTGTGGAACATAACCGTTATGGTCGTTGATAAGACAGCGTGTTGTAACGTCGTCAAAGGGACGAGGGTTAGGTATTGACCAACAGTCTCGTAATAACCTAAAAACCTCATTTCTTACCCCAATTACCGACTCCGTCACTTGTGGGAACGTTTTGTTTAATAGTTGTAGCCCGATGTTCTTTTTCTCACTTTGGTGAGAAGCGAACATTACTAACCCGTAAGCATAGCATGCTTCTTTATGTTGCATGTTAGCCGCTTTTTCTAAATCATGAAGTCCTATATTCGGATACATTGAGTTAAAATAATTTCTTAACCCATTGCATAAAATAGCATTTGGGTTCCCCGCAATATATGCGTCAAAGTAAACACATCGTAACTTATGGGTTTCCCAATGTGATATCCCCCATCTTTCAAACGAAAGTCTCTTATAAACCAAGACATTCTTGGAACGTTCTTCGAATGTTACAAACTGATTTCGCCGTAAATAGTTGTGCCGAAGAATTCTGACCGACTCTAGACAAGATTTCATCAATCAAGTCTCCGGGTAGGTCTCTTAAAATATTGGGTTGTCTATCCATTTTGTGTTTTTATACTGTAAAATAGACAAGAGTTAGATTCATAAAAAAAATACTTATTAATACAAGCAATTTTTACATATATCATAAAGCATAAGCACACTATATTACATATATTACACCACACGAATACAACTATCTTATTCCGACTCGCTCGTTTCTTCTTCTTCGGTTTTGGTTTGTTTTGCCAAGTTTCTAGGGATATATGATGTTCCCCTAATACGATCTGTCGTTTTCCACAACGGTTTAGAAAAACCTGGTGGTTTAGAGGTTCCTGGGTCATTGTTACAACTTAAGGGCTTCGGGGGTTGACGATACATATAAAGTTCATCGGGGTTGGAATTAGATTTCTCTATTTTTATGCCCTTTCCCTTATTATTTTCTTTTGCCTTTTTATATTCAGTTGGGGTAATTTCTATAATATCATCGGAATTCTTGTCGGAATCCGATTCATCGGAGAATTGGTAATCCTCCCAATATTTTGCTTCCTTGGCGGAAATACCATTGACCATAATTAACCTTGGTCGGTTGGTTGAGGATTTTATTTTACTTAACCGTTTTATTATTTCCCCCACCGGTTCTATTTCCTCCTCCGGTTCCTCCTTTTCCGGTTCTGATTCTTCTTCCGGTTCTGATTCTTCTTCCGGTTCTTCTTCGGGAACTTGTGAATCAGTCCAATATATATTCGACTCTTCGTTATTATTAGGTGAGTCAATGGGATTTGTGCTAGAGGTAGACATCTATCACACAATATCAAATATGTTAAGAGATTAATATATCACATAATATATACATGTTAATAATATATAGTTTCCAACAAAAATGTTAAGCAATCATTTTTAAAGAAAACATGGTCGAAGTCCAGACTCACTAATGCATCCTAACAAACTCGATAAGACACACTAATGCAAATTTTTCTGGTTCTCTAAGACCAACGCTCTGATACCAACTGAAATGTCCCGTTCTTATTGATTAAAAACGTTCCATATTAATTGATTTCGTTGCGAGGTTTTGACCTCTATATGAGACGTTTTTCAAAGACTGCATTCATTTTTAAAACAAACCATAACCTTTATTTCATAAATAAAGGTTTAAAAGCTTTACGTAGATTAAATGATAATCTAAAATATCCTGTTTACACACGACCATTACATAATGGTTTACAATACAAATATGTTACATTGAAATCAGTTTCTTGAATGCAGTTTTTACACAATATCATACAAACATGGACTTCAAATCTTGTCCTTATTTTAGTATGCAACAGCGGAAGCTCTTAGTATTCACCTGAGAATAAACCTGCTTTAAACGTCAACAAAAATGTTGGTGAGTTATAGGTTTAACCTATATATATCAAATCGTAATAATAGACCACAAGATTTCATATTTCAATACACATCCCATACATAGAGATAAAAATCATTCATATGGTGAACACCTGGTAACCGACATTAACAAGATGCATATATAAGAATATCCCCATCATTCCGGGACACCCTTCGGATATGATATAAATTTCGAAGTACTAAAGCATCCGATACTTTGGATGGGGTTTGTTAGGCCCAATAGATCTATCTTTAGGATTCGCGTCAATTAGAGTGTATGTTCCCTAATTCTTAGTTTACCAGACTTAATAAAAAGGGGCATATTCGATTTTGATAATTCTACCATAGAATGTAGTTTCACGAACTTGTGTCTATTTTGTAAATCATTTATAAAACCTGCATGTATTCTCATCCCAAAAATATTAGATTTTAAAAGTGGGACTATAACTCACTTTCACATATTTTTACTTCGTCGGAAAGTAAGACTTGGCCACTGGTTGATTCACGAACCTATAACAATATATACATATATATCAAAGTATGTTCAAAATATATTTACAACACTTTTAATATATTTTGATGTTTTAAGTTTATTAAATCAGTTGTCCTCGTTAGTAACCTAGAACTAGTTGTCCACAGTTAGATGTACAGAAATAAATCGATAAATATTATCTTGAATTAATCCACGACCCATTGTATATGTATCTCAGTATTGATCACAACTCAAACTATATATATTTTGGAATCAACCTCAACCCTGTATAGCTAACTCCAACATTCACATATAGAGTGTCTATGGTTGTTCCGAAATATATATAGATGTGTCGACGTGATAGGTCGAAACATTGTATACGTGTCTATGGTATCTCAAGATTACATAATATACAATACAAGTTGATTAAGTTATGGTTGGAATAGATTTGTTACCAATTTTCACGTAGCTAAAATGAGAAAAATTATCCAATCTTGTTTTACCCATAACTTCTTCATTTTAAATTCGTTTTGAGTGAATCAAATTGCTATGGTTTCATATTGAACTCTATTTTATGAATCTAAACAGAAAAAGTATAGGTTTATAGTCAGAAAAATAAGTTACAAGTCGTTTTTGTAAAGGTAGTCATTTCAGTCGAAAGAACGACGTCTAGATGACCATTTTAGAAAACATACTTCCACTTTGAGTTTAACCATAATTTTTGGATATAGTCTCATGTTCATAATAAAAATCATTTTCCCAGAATAAAAACTTTTAAATCAAAGTTTATCATAGTTTTTAATTAACTAACCCAAAACAGCCCGCGGTGTTACTACGACGGCGTAAATCCGGTTTTAAGGTGTTTTTCGTGTTTCCAGGTTTTAAATCATTAAGTTAGCATATCATATAGATATAGAACATGTGTTTAGTTGATTTTAAAAGTCAAGTTAGAAGGATTTACTTTTATTTGTGAACAAGTTTAGAATTAACTAAACTATGTTCTAGTGATTACAAGTTTAAACCTTCGAATAAGATAGCTTTATATGTATGAATCGAATGATGTTATGAACATCATTACTACCTCAAGTTCCTTGGATAAACCTACTGGAAATGAGAAAAATAGATCTAGCTTCAAAGGATCCTTGGATGGCTTGAAAGTTCTTGAAGCAGAATCATGACACGAAAACAATTTCAATTAAGATTTCCACTCTAAATAAGATTGTTATAGTTATAGAAATTGAATTAAAGTTTGAATATGATTATTACCTTGTATTAGAAAGATAACCTACTGTAAGTAACAAAAGTTTCTTGATCTTGGATGATTACTTGGAATGGATTTAGAAAACTTGGAAGTAAACTTGCAATCATGGAAGTATTCTTGATTTTATGAAACTAGAACTTTTGGAATTTATGAAGAACACTTAGAACTTGAAGATAGAACTTGAGAGAGATCAATTAGATGAAGAAAATTGAAGAATGAAAGTGTTTGTAGGTGTTTTTGGTCGTTGGTGTATGAATTAGATATAAAGGATATGTAATTTTGTTTTCATGTAAATAAGTCATGAATGATTACTCGTATTTTTTGTAATTTTATGAGATATTTCATGCTAGTTGCCAAATGATGGTTCCCACAGGTGACTCACATGGGCTGCTAAGAGCTGATCATTGGGGTGTATATACCAATAGTACATACATCTAAAAGCTGTGTATTGTACGAGTACGAATACGGGTGCATACGAGTAGAATTGTTGATGAAACTGAACGAGGATGTAATTGTAAGCATTTTTGTTAAGTAGAAGTATTTTGATAAGTGTCTTGAAGTCTTTAAAAAGTGTATGAATACATATTAAAACGCTACATGTATATACATTTTAACTGTGTCGTTAAGTCATCGTTAGTCGTTACATGTAAATGTTGTTTTGAAACCTTTAGGTTAACGATCTTGTTGAATGTTGTTAACCCATTGTTTATTATAACAAATGAGATTTTAAATTATTATATTATTATGATATTATGATGTATAAATATCTCTTAATATGACATATATACATTAAATGTCGTTACAACGATAATCGTTACATATATGTCTCGTTTCAAAATCATTAAGTTAGTAGTCTTGTTTTTACATATGTAGTTCATTGTTAATATACTTAATGATATGTTTACTTATCATAATATCATGTTAACTATATATATATATCCATATATATGTCATCATATAGTTTTTACAAGTTTTAACGTTCGTGAATCACCAGTCAACTTGGGTGGTCAATTGTCTATATGAAACCTATTTCAATTAATCAAGTCTTAACAAGTTTGATTGCTTAACATGTTGGAAACACTTAATCATGTAAATAACAATTACATTTAATATATATATATATATATATATATATAAACATGGAATAGTTCGGGTCACTACAGCATGTAGGTGCTGGCTAGTGCAAAAATTCTCTCAGGTGGAAAATGGGCAAAAGGAGGCGGCTGGTTTTTGCGGCTGGGCGCATGTAGGCGCCCGGTGAGCGTAATTTGCGGCTGGAACTATTTTTGGATAAAATTTAAGGCCGAATTTGAGGGATTTAATGCTTGGGGGTTACCCTACTTCACCCCTATATAATAGAAACCCTAGACTATGAATTGATAACTTTTTCCATCAGTTTTAAGAGCATCAAACACACAAAAACACACCATCAATCATCATCAAATCAAGATTCAAGCTAGGATTCAAGGAGTGTTCTTCATGTAACTTCAAGAAGCAACCATGATCATCATCACCAACATGCTTGGCTAGTTTCTTTCACTTTATTCCTTCCATGAACAATTGATACATGTATTCTTTTCATTCAAGTTTATGTGGTTTGTAATGTTATGAAACTTATGTCTTTTGAATTGTGATATTATAAACCTATTGGTTATTGATCAATGCAAGTATTATTGTTTGTGATTATTGCAAGTTGAATTATAGTGATTTAACATTGTGTTTTTCATCCAACTTAGTGTTAATTAGATTAAGGATAAAGACATAGTGTCTAGGTTGCATGCTTTAATCCCAAGATAGTTAGAATTAATAAGCCTGAGAAATCTTGTCTATGAGATTTGATCAATACTTAATAAGCATAATACTTGTTTGAATGAATGCATGTTAGATTGGGATTGTGAAGAGATAAAGACTCTTAATCAATTGATTACAACCTTTTCATTTAGCTCATTGTTTATGCTCTTTGTAACGACCCGGAAAATTTCGACCAAATTTAAACCCTAATCTCTATATGTTTCCGACACGATAAGCAAAATCGGTAATGTTGAGTCTAGAAAGTTTGAAATCTATATTCGGATAATCTGTTACCCTTTTACCATGCCCGACGATTCACGAACAATTATGTATACATATATATATATATATATAAATGTAAATATATGTAGTAATTTAAATTTTAAAATATAATTTCAACATTTAAAATTAAATATAATCAGTGTTCAATATACGTAATTAGATATGTAATAAATGTTACATGATCAATAACTTATAATATTAATATATCTAAGTGCAAATTAAAATGAATATTTTATTTATATATATTTATTTTTATTATTAATATTTGTAATTAATATATAATATATAAATGTGAGATTGGTAGACATAATTTGTTATTATTATTATTATTATTATTATTTTATTATAACCATACAATTCATTATTAATAAGATAACAATATTATAATTATTAGGATAATTAGTATTAATTGTATTATTATTATGTTAATATCATAAATAATATTCAATATTATTATTAGTTATTATTAAGAGAATTATTATTATTGATATACTTATTAATATTAATTATATACTATAAATACGGATATATATATATCACATAAAATTTACGATTTCTGTTCCCTTTTGTTTGCTTTTATTTGGAATCGAATTTCTTTGTTTTTGTTGTTATCCAGAATTTCCTTCTTTTCCTGTTAGTTTGATTCCCTTTGTCGACTTGTATTTCTATTTAACTAAATCGAGTACGGTACTAGTCAAAAACACATAATCAATTATTTATATTATGTGATCCTTCAAGCTTCAATCAATGATAGATATTACGGAGTACCTGTTATTATTATTTACAGAATGGAAACTAAAAGAACTCAATTAAATAAAAAGAGAAAAACAATCTCGTTCCTTTTTTTTTCTTCAACTCAAAACACCATGAATTACTGCTATGCTTATGTTTTTACTTCCGTTTCTGCATACCATCGAGACCACCAAACAAACCACGCTTCCTCACCCAACTTCTTTATTTTGTTTCATGATGAGATTGCACCCTCACCATCGACACCTCACCATTTTTCTTGTACAGCTTCGAAACCACCACCCACCATCTCTATCATAAACCACCTGCAAAACCACTATGTTGTTGTTGTTTAAAACCGTTAGTATCGAAAACCTTTGATTCATCACCCTCACCCATGATCAACCCAACCATCATCATCTTCAAACGTCACCTGCAAACATCACTAAACCCTCACACAATTGACAAGATAATAGTAATTCAATAGTGATGATATCGTTTGTGTTATACTCGCTATCACCTGATCCTGGTTCCGTTTTTGTAAGCAATGAAAATCACCTGCTATAGTTTCTGTTTCCATTCGATTCCTGTTCTACGCTACTGCTACTTCTACGTTATTGCTGCTGCAACCCACAACCGAAGCAACATCTTCTTGTTTATGATTCACGATTGTATTAAAACTCAGGAACTCACTCATCGAAAATTTATATAATTATTTTACGATGATAACAAGATAATGATAAGGGACAATGATAATGATATGTAGATGACGATAAACAAATTGATTAAAGGGGGGACGGATGTTTTTTTTTTCTTTGTTGGGAATCCTAAGTGAACGGGATATTTTTTTTTATCCACAAACTGGTTACCTCAATTCCATTTAGTTCTTGGGCCATAATCTTACTTTGTTAGTTGGGCCTCATGTATCTCAGTTGGGCCAAGGGATTTTGCTGTGTGGGCTGTCAAAAAGAACGGGTTATATACATATGGGTCACGACTTATATTAGATAAACAAGGATGGAGGAGTGGTTTGGGAAAATATTGGGTTATTAAGAGGTCAAGGGTTCGAGCCTTGCAGTGGCTCGTTATATCTTTTTGGGAACTAGTTTTACATGAGGTAGTTTCCATATTTGGTATTATTACTATTATCATCATTATTTTATTTACTATTATTATTAGTATCATTAATATTAAAAATTAACATTATAATTAAAATTATTACTATCATTATAATTATTATTATTTTTATCAATATCAATATTAATATTATTATAAGTATTAACCTTTACTTATCATTATGAATATTATTAGTATTAAAATTATTATGTATTATCATTATCATTATTAATAAGATTATCATTATTACTATTTTCTTTAACATGAATTTTTATATAATTCTATTTACATTATCATATTATTATCAAAGTTATTATTTTCATTATCATTACTAAGATTATTATTATTAATTTAATATTATATATAAGAAAAATATGTTTATTACATATAACATAACTATAGTAATAATTTTTGTAATAAATACTAATTATTTATCAAAAGTATATAAAATAAATATAGATAATATCAATTAATAAATAAATTATTTGGTTACGATTATTGTGTTAACATATATAAATGATATAGGTTCGTGAATCCGAGGCCAACCCTATACTTGTTCAATGATGTTAAATGTATTTTTACTACAAAATACATTAGGTGAGTATATAGATCCCTTTTAAACTCTAAATATTTTGGGCTGAGAATACATGCGCTGTTTTTATAAATGATTTACGTTATGGACACAAGTGACTAAAATTACGTTCTACATGGGTTTGAATCAAAAATCCCCTAGCTTGGTAACTTTAACTATTGGTTTATGAACTGGTAGGCGCGAATCCTAAAGATAGATCTATCGGGTTTTACACCCCCACCCAGATGTTGTTCTAGTCACTACTAAACTAGAAGAACGGGTGTTTAGTACTTCGAGGTTAACGGAACGCACTTGATTCGGTGTACATATTATTATAACTCAGGGGTGCACACTCTTGTTAAGGCTAGTTACCGGGTGCCCACTGCTTGGAATGCATTTTATACACTTGCAAGTGTATTATATTTTTATACATGAAATCTTGTGGTCCATAGTTATAACGCTGCTAGCATCAAACCTATATATCTCACCAACTTTATGTTGACTTTTTAAAGCATGTTATTCTCAGGTACGAATTAAGTCTTCCGCTGTGTATTTGCTCATGATAAGGACCTTACTTGGAGTCGATCATCGCGATGGAACCAGATATTGATGATTCCGTCCAGGGGGACTTGGACGGGGTTTGACAGAATGGTATCAGAGCGTTGGTCTTAGCGAACCAGGTCTTGCATTAGTGTGTCTGACTAGTAGTTGTTAGAATACATTAATGAGTCTGGACTTTGACCGTGTCTACATGTCAAAAAGTTTTGCTTATCATTTCTAGTCGGAAATCATCTGCTTATCATCCTTAGGAAATTGCCTGCTTATCATTCATAAGTCTAGACACGTCTTACTGCATTTACTGCATCGATAGTGTATGGACAAAATTCATATCTTAGCGCATCTGTAGACTTACCTGACATATGCCGTAGGTTCCTCTGTAGGCTACGAAATCTTTATTATTATTGATATTCTATGAAGTTAGAATATCATTCTATATTCGAAAATCATTTCACGTCAAAGATTCTTCTCAAATTGCCCTCTTAGCGATGAACCTGAAAGCACTTACCGGCGAACCTGTTCGAGAAACCTTTTTCTTTGTCATTTCTAGATTATCTCGTCACGATTATATACTATCCCATATTTCGAATCTTATTCATCCGCTCGCTTCAATCGTCGATCATCCCGACATAATATAAGAAGTTAACGAACTACATGCTCGAGTAATGGCTTTGGAGAATCTAGTGCGGAGGTTACAAGCACCAACAGCATAATCCGTACCACCATCATCAACACCGACAATACTCTTATCACCCTCAACCACAACCGCGTCGTAAACTTCAACATCACAACCTGTACCTCGGATATCAACCTCACATACCTCAATATCACCATCTGTACTTCGAGCATGATCTCCGTTCTATATATCGCTCTACATCAATTATCTTCGCTCTACGTATCGTTCTACCTCATTTATCTTCGTTCAACAAGGCGATTATATAATCTCTAATGTTTTAGAAAATATGTAATTTAGTATTAACGATAAATCAAATGAGTTTAATACCTTATTGACTCATTAAATTCATGATTTCATCCGATGAAATTGTAATTAAAAATTCTTTCGTACAAACTGTTAATGATGAAAATATTTTAACGGGTGGGTAGTACCCGAGGAATATTTAGAATTCACATTAATAAGTTACACTGTACATTCTTCGAATTTGATTCAACGATCATTTACTATCCTACTTACAACTACCAATACACGTATCCGTTCACCACAGAATAACCATTTCTATTCAAATTTCATATTCGGATTTTGACCTATCAGAATCCAACAAGTGGTATAAAGAAGAAAACATTGGACAAAATAAAATTTGTTAGAAACAGACGAGTTAAATAAATTGAAATATTGTTAGGAATCCACGCTAACTGTTCCTAGCTAACTGTTCCCGGCTAACATTTAATTTATTGCAATTTACATTCTCGCAATTTTATTTATCGTCATTTAATTCCTGTTATTTACTTTTACGCACTTTAAATAACGGGACACGTATGCAAGGTTTCGACTTATCATATCGACCCATCTATATATATATTTCGGAACAACCGCAGACACTCTATATGTGAAGGTGGGAGTTGGATATACAGGGTCGGAGTTGATTCCAAAATACATATATACTTTGAGTTGTGATCGACACCGAGATCGGTACACGGGTCACGATACGTATTATTTAATTCGAATATTATATATATATGAATCATTGAACCATCGGACTATTGGACTGCTAACTTTGGACAATTAAAATGAATTAAATTAAAATATTGATTATAACATATGAAACTAAATAATTCTTCAAGCTTGCCACTTGATTTCATCTTAAACCTCATTTGTATCTTGATGATTACAACCCGCGTTCAAACCTATCATGATTCTTGAAAACATCTCGTTCGAGAAGTTGAACCAGTTGCACCTCGTCTATGGGAGAAAGATTCATGCATACAGATATGCACCCGAAAAACTCTCGAAACCAAATTCATAGTTTAACACATACCGTGTTGAATCCTTTGCCATTTATTAGCAAAAACAATCCTACAATTCCTTGTCAGGAAGCTAATTTTGTCACAGCCCCACTTCGACTTTTCAGTGAGACTACTCCTATTATAACCTCAATATTTATACCTTGTCCTTTGGCTGGCATTACCGAAGAACCTTTTATATTTCACAACATCATCAGCAGATGGACCAGCAACTCGTTATCTTTCTGGTGAAATTCGCAACCAAAATTTTGAAAATCTCGTAGAAATTCTTCCAGTTATATTAAAAACATTTATCCCTAAGAATTTCATATTTCGAATGTGAAGTTTCTGAAAAACACCCTAAACTATGAAGTAGTTCTTGAAATGCTGATGAAGCAGCAAAAACTGTAAACGACTTTAACAATCAAAAGATTGATGATAATGAATGGTATGGTGATAAAGCTAAGAAAAGTGAGGGATTGAAACCGGAAGATGGATTGAGCAAAGTATGAAAGAGGTTGTGCATAAATCACAAGGACTGAACCTTCTTTCAAAGAATCCAAACGATTCAGTACCTGCTAAAATCGTTAGTAAGAACCCTATTCCTCAAATATAAACCTTCACAGACAAATCTTCCTCGTTATCCATAGATATCATTGTGCCTTTCATCGTAAATATCCTCAATATTTCTGAATATATATTCACAACTTATCAGAGATCATGAATCCCTCCGTAATATCTGTGTTACAACATAAAAGAAACTGTGTTAGTTTCTAAATTCTGAAACCTCTGAAGTTAAAATATGAATGTTTTGAAGTAATGTTGGGAACTGATGCATGAATTAGTATAATATAATGAAACTTGATCAACTTCATTATATTACAGTAAGTCATGTTAAGTTTCTAATGGAATGTGATGATTCACAGTACCGTTATCATATGCCATGTTACACGGCTCTTACATTCTATCCAATTCCAAAACATATTAAGAACAAATCATCTTGATAGTTCTATTTTCCTGGATATTCTGGTAACTTAACAAATCAAAATCGTGCCATTACCATTTCCTTCTTAGAACATTAGCTATGTCCATTTTGAATTTCATACCTACGAATTTTGGATCATTGCTCGCTTGACTCGAGAACGGGAAGAAAAAAACGAAGGGGGGTAGTTTTATAAGTGAAATATCCGACAAAGAAATCACAACAGATTTGCTGCATAAATCAAAGGAGATCCTGTTTCCTAAATCGTCAAAGAACCGAATCTTATTACGAAAGATTTTCTTTAAATCTCGTGAATTCCGGAAATCAATCATAACCACGTCATCAGTTAAAACGATACCATATTACTCATTTGGCTCTTTTGTGATAGCTTCACTCGTACGCTTCACATGATCGAAATGTTTTATCTATATCTATCAATAATGATAAAACTCCGTTATTATCTCATATTCGTCATGAAAACATTCCTATTGAACCTCAACTAAATTTCGGGGACGAAATTTCTTTAACGGGTGGGTACTGTAACGACCCGGAAAATTCCGACCAAATTTAAACCCTAATCTCTATATGTTTCCGACACGATAAGTAAAATCGGTAATGTTGAGTCTAGAAAGTTTGAAATCTATATTCGGATAATCTGTTACCCTTTTACCATGCCCGACGATTCACGAACAATTATGTATACATATATATATATATATATAAATGTAAATATATGTAGTAATTTAAATTTTAAAATATAATTTCAACATTTAAAATTAAATATAATCAGTGTTCAATATACGTAATTAGATATGTAATAAATGTTACATGATCAATAACTTATAATATTAATATATCTAAGTGCAAATTAAAATGAATATTTTATTTATATATATTTATTTTTATTATTAATATTTGTAATTAATATATAATATATAAATGTGAGATTGGTAGACATAATTTGTTATTATTATTATTATTATTATTATTATTATTATTTTATTATAACCATACAATTCATTATTAATAAGATAACAATATTATAATTATTAGGATAATTAGTATTAATTGTATTATTATTATGTTAATATCATAAATAATATTCAATATTATTATTAGTTATTATTAAGAGAATTATTATTATTGATATACTTATTAATATTAATTATATACTATAAATACGGATATATATATATCACATAAAATTTACGATTTCTGTTCCCTTTTGTTTGCTTTTATTTGGAATCGAATTTCTTTGTTTTTGTTGTTATCCAGAATTTCCTTCTTTTCCTGTTAGTTTGATTCCCTTTGTCGACTTGTATTTCTATTTAACTAAATCGAGTACGGTACTAGTCAAAAACACATAATCAATTATTTATATTATGTGATCCTTCAAGCTTCAATCAATGATAGATATTACGGAGTACCTGTTATTATTATTTACAGAATGGAAACTAAAAGAACTCAATTAAATAAAAAGAGAAAAACAATCTCGTTCCTTTTTTTTTCTTCAACTCAAAACACCATGAATTACTGCTATGCTTATGTTTTTACTTCCGTTTCTGCATACCATCGAGACCACCAAACAAACCACGCTTCCTCACCCAACTTCTTTATTTTGTTTCATGATGAGATTGCACCCTCACCATCGACACCTCACCATTTTTCTTGTACAGCTTCGAAACCACCACCCACCATCTCTATCATAAACCACCTGCAAAACCACTATGTTGTTGTTGTTTAAAACCGTTAGTATCGAAAACCTTTGATTCATCACCCTCACCCATGATCAACCCAACCATCATCATCTTCAAACGTCACCTGCAAACATCACTAAACCCTCACACAATTGACAAGATAATAGTAATTCAATAGTGATGATATCGTTTATGTTATACTCGCTATCACCTGATCCTGGTTCCGTTTTTGTAAGCAATGAAAATCACCTGCTATAGTTTCTGTTTCCATTCGATTCCTGTTCTACGCTACTGCTACTTCTACGTTATTGCTGCTGCAACCCACAACCGAAGCAACATCTTCTTGTTTATGATTCACGATTGTATTAAAACTCAGGAACTCACTCATCGAAAATTTATATAATTATTTTACGATGATAACAAGATAATGATAAGGGACAATGATAATGATATGTAGATGACGATAAACAAATTGATTAAAGGGGGGGACGGATGTTTTTTTTTTCTTTGTTGGGAATCCTAAGTGAACGGGATATTTTTTTTTATCCACAAACTGGTTACCTCAATTCCATTTAGTTCTTGGGCCATAATCTTACTTTGTTAGTTGGGCCTCATGTATCTCAGTTGGGCCAAGGGATTTTGCTGTGTGGGCTGTCAAAAAGAACGGGTTATATACATATGGGTCACGACTTATATTAGATAAACAAGGATGGAGGAGTGGTTTGGGAAAATATTGGGTTATTAAGAGGTCAAGGGTTCGAGCCTTGCAGTGGCTCGTTATATCTTTTTGGGAACTAGTTTTACGTGAGGTAGTTTCCATATTTGGTATTATTACTATTATCATCATTATTTTATTTACTATTATTATTAGTATCATTAATATTAAAAATTAACATTATAATTAAAATTATTACTATCATTATAATTATTATTATTTTTATCAATATCAATATTAATATTATTATAAGTATTAACCTTTACTTATCATTATGAATATTATTAGTATTAAAATTATTATGTATTATCATTATCATTATTAATAAGATTATCATTATTACTATTTTCTTTAACATGAATTTTTATATAATTCTATTTACATTATCATATTATTATCAAAGTTATTATTTTCATTATCATTACTAAGATTATTATTATTAATTTAATATTATATATAAGAAAAATATGTTTATTACATATAACATAACTATAGTAATAATTTTTGTAATAAATACTAATTATTTATCAAAAGTATATAAAATAAATATAGATAATATCAATTAATAAATAAATTATTTGGTTACGATTATTGTGTTAACATATAT
The DNA here is from genome assembly GCF_046630445.1 of Rutidosis leptorrhynchoides. Taxonomy (NCBI): domain Eukaryota; kingdom Viridiplantae; phylum Streptophyta; class Magnoliopsida; order Asterales; family Asteraceae; genus Rutidosis; species Rutidosis leptorrhynchoides. Next base: position 37,244,081 of record NC_092340.1, read on the forward strand.
AAATGATATAGGTTCGTGAATCCGAGGCCAACCCTATACTTGTTCAATGATGTTAAATGTATTTTTACTACAAAATACATTAGGTGAGTATATAGATCCCTTTTAAACTCTAAATATTTTGGGCTGAGAATACATGCGCTGTTTTTATAAATGATTTACGTTATGGACACAAGTGACTAAAATTACGTTCTACATGGGTTTGAATCAAAAATCCCCTAGCTTGGTAACTTTAACTATTGGTTTATGAACTGGTAGGCGCGAATCCTAAAGATAGATCTATCGGGTTTTACACCCCCACCCAGATGTTGTTCTAGTCACTACTAAACTAGAAGAACGGGTGTTTAGTACTTCGAGGTTAACGGAACGCACTTGATTCGGTGTACATATTATTATAACTCAGGGGTACACACTCTTGTTAAGGCTAGTTACCGGGTGCCCACTGCTTGGAATGCATTTTATACACTTGCGAGTGTATTATATTTTTATACATGAAATCTTGTGGTCCATAGTTATAACGCTGCTAGCATCAAACCTATATATCTCACCAACTTTATGTTGACTTTTTAAAGCATGTTATTCTCAGGTACGAATTAAGTCTTCCGCTGTGTATTTGCTCATGATAAGGACCTTACTTGGAGTCGATCATCGCGATGGAACCAGATATTGATGATTCCGTCCAGGGGGACTTGGACGGGGTTTGACACTCTTAAATACTCAAAATTTACATTTGCTTAGTAATTATTAATCTAGTCTTTACTTTAGTTAATTTTAGTTAATCACAAACAAATCCTGAAATTGCTTGCTAGTTAACCATAACTTCCCGTGGAATGAATCCTGCTTACCCTATTTAAAGTAGAGTAATTAGGTTATTTTTGACCAACCCTTTGACACCGATCAAATTTTGGCGCCGCTGCCGGGGAAGTGTGCGCTTGATTGCAAGCTCTTATTTTATTGCTTTCGTGTTAAATTAGAAAAACCATAAAAATTATAAAACCAATAAAAATCCAAAAATAGTGTTTTGTTTATTTTGTTTTTGTCAGTTTTACACTCGGTGTTCTTGTTTTTGTTGAAGTGCAGGTTAGTGTATGCAAAATCAGAGTTCGGGAGATCAAAATCTTAAGCCTTTAGACCCGGAAATCGAGAAATCCGCAAAAGCTAATCGAAAAGCTACAAGAATTTTAAAGGGCTCGACAGTGGCTTCAGCATCCACTCAACCACACTTAGAGTCACATCCGATTGTTCCACCAAACTCTCCTAAATCAGATTTCGATACTGAAGAGGAAGTTTTTGATCAACGAGACGAGATGGCCGAACGACAGAGAGGAGTAGATACTTACTACCAACCGGGTGATTTTGAGGATCACTCACCCATTGTTTATCCTGCACTGGTAGGAGGAAACAATCGATGATTTGAGGTCCGACCTCAACTCATTTCGATCTTGCCAACCTACTGAGGTATGGCTAAGGAGGAACCATATGAACACATCACTGAGTTTAATGAGATATGTGATACTAATCAGGTAAACGGTTTCACTGATGATGAGGTACGTCTGCGATTATTTCCTTATTCACTTAAAGATAAGGCAAAACGATGGTTTCTCTCCTTGCCCGCCCGGAGTATTAATACTTGGGCGGAAATGAAAAAACGATTTTTAGAGGAATTTTACCCCATAAGTAAAACTTCAGACATGCGTACGCAAATAAAATATTTTAAACAATTACCGGGTGAATTATTTCATGAAGCGTATGAACGTCTGAAGGAGTTACTTAGGGCATGCCCACACCATGAGATACCCAAGTGGGAATTGGTTAAAGTTTTCTATGATAGTTTAGATTCCCAAAACAGGCAGTTTCTTTTGGCGGCTAGTGGTGGGGCATTCTTAACTCGGTCTAGTGATGATGAATGGACGTTCTTTGAACAGTTAAGCAAGGGTTCAAAAACCCAAGCTTCAGTTAATCGTAAACAACCTAGTACCTCCCGAGTGAATCATGTTTCCTATTCAGGTGGTTCATCCAGGAACTTAGAGCAGGAATTTGATGATTTGAAAATGCTTATATTTAACAACCCAAACCAGGGTCTTACTTGTAATGTTTCGCAGGTTCAGGAAGTATGTGAGATTTGTGGAGATCCTTTTCACTTTGCATACGGATGTAGAAATGGGATTCCACCGGTAAATAAGCACATAGTGGAAGAACAAGTTAACGAGGTTCAGGGACGGAGATTTGATCCATACTCCAACATGTATAATCCGGGTTGGAGAAACCATCTTAATTTCAGTTGGAGCAATAACAATGCTCTAAATGCTAACCAAGGGAACCAACAAAGACCACAAAACAACTTTCAAAACCTGGGTAACTTTCAGAACCAAGACAACTATCAAAGAAACTATCAAAATCCTTATCCCAACAACTGAAACCAAAACCAAAACAGTTACCAAAATCAAAGCCAAAATCAAAATCAAAACAATGCGCCACCCAATCAACCATCTAGCTCGGACGCCAAGATGGACGTGTTTATCTCTGAAATGCGTAAAATAGTGGAAGTGCAAAACAAGTCAATTGGTGCATTGGCTAAGGAGATTGGTAATGTAGCGGAAAGTAAAGGGAATCGGGAGCTGGGTACAATTCCAAGCTACACGGTTCTAAATCCGAATCATAAGGATCAAGGAAAAGGGCATAGTGTTAATATGGTAGGCACTTTGCGAAGTGGAAAGAAGTATGACAATAAGGTTGGTGAGAAAGAGGTATCTCAACTCGATGCAAGTAAGTCTCCTATTGTTCTTGATGAGGAGGATGAGGTAAGTGAAAATATTGACCAAGGGAAGGGGGTGGAAAATAAAGAACCCATCTTTAACGAAATTGGGAAATCAGACATGGAAACTAGTACCATTCCATTCCCCGAGGCTTTGGAGTCCCCAAACCAATTCCCTTATGGGAAAAAGGGACCGAAAATGGATTATATGTGGGAAACATTTAAACAATAAAAATTAATATTCCACTTATTGATGCAATCAAACAAATTCCAGCATATGTTAAGTTTTTAAAAGATTTGTGTGTTCAAAAGCGTAAACTCAATGCATCATTGCCAAGGGTAAAATTAACTGAAAAAGTGAGTGCTGTAATTTCGAGTTCACTTCCACCTAAGTTTAAGGACCCGGGGACACCATTAATTTCGGTTACGGTGGGTAATGTTAATGTCAAAAAGGCTTTGTTGGACTTAGGGGCTAGTATTAACATACTTCCATCGAGCCTTGTTGACCAATACGAGTTGGGAACTTTAAAACATATAGATATTCTCGTCTAACTTGCGGATCGGTCAATGAGAAATCCACGGGGTATGTTGGAAAATGTGATTGTGAAAGTGGAAGACTTTTATTACCCGGTAGATTTTATAGTCATGGACTCAGAGACCACCTTTAGGGATACCCAACCGACGATCATTCTTGGTCGTCCATTTTTAGCCACAATTGATGCTCTTATCAATTGTAGAACCGGGGTTATGGATATTTCTTTTGGTAATAAGAGATCACGGATTAATATTTTTAATTCATTACATACACCGGATGTCCAGGATTGTTTTTTGTTGGATACTAACTATGAACAGGTTCAAAAGTATGCACCGGATGTGAAAGAGAAAGAGGAGGTAAGGAAATCTAGTAAAGAGGGTATGACAAGTGAATTCATGGAATCTCAAATAAGAACTAATGCAGAAATTTTGATGAGTCAACAAGAGTCGATACATGATCTTGAGCGAGAATTGAAAAATCTGAGTCAAGTTCTTGAAACCAAGTTGAGTTCGTCTATTAGCACCACTTGTTCATTATCGATTAAAGAAATCGTGATGGCAGTATCTACCTTTGTTGAGGTCGATGAAAAAGTTTCTAAATGTGAAGAGGATGAACATTGGGTAACCCCGAAGACGATTAGGCCTTCCCGACCACCATCAATGAGATAATTAAATGAGCAGGTATCTAGTGATAACAAAATGGAGAATTGTGTTGGGAATGTGTCTGTTGATATACTTGAAAAGTCTGAAGAATCCGATGAAAAAGTAGTCAAAGTAATGGGAAAACCCGTAGAAAAACTCGTTGAGCGGTTTGGAGATCACAAGATCAAAGTGAATAAGAATGAAAAGGGGAATTCTCGAGTTGATTATGAGGTGATTTCCAATTTAGAGGATCTTGAAGGGCCTAAGTGTGGGGGAGACAGTGAAAACCCGCCATGAAATGTCCCGTTCTTATTGATTAAAAGCGTTCCATATTAATTGGTTTCGTTGCGAGGTTTTGACCTCTATATGAGACGTTTTTCAAAGACTGCATTCATTTTAAAACAAACCATAACCTTTATTTCATCAATAAAGGTTTAAAAAGCTTTACGTAGATTATCAAATAATGATAATCTAAAATATCCTGTTTACACACGACCATTATATAATGGTTTACAATACAAATATGTTACAACAAAATAAGTTTCTTGAATGCAGTTTTTACACAATATCATACAAGCATGGACTCCAAATCTCGTCCTTATTTAAGTATGCGACAGTGGAAGCTCTTAATAATCACCTGAGAATAAACATGCTTAAAACGTCAACAAAAATGTTGGTGAGTTATAGGTTTAACCTATATATATCAAATCGTAACAATAGACCACAAGATTTCATATTTCAATATACATCCCATACATAGAGATAAAAATTATTCATATGGTGAACACCTGGTAATCGATATTAACAAGATGCATATATAAGAATATCCCCATCATTCCGGGACACCCTTCGGATATGATATAAATTTCGAAGTACTAAAGCATCCGGTACTTTGGATGGGGTTTGTTAGGCCCAATAGATCTATCTTTAGGATTCGCGTCAATTAGGGTATCTGTTCCCTAATTCTTAGATTACCAGACTTAATAAAAAGGGGCATATTCGATTTCGATAATTCAACCATAGAATGTAGTTTCACGTACTTGTGTCTATTTTGTAAATCATTTATAAAACCTGCATGTATTCTCATCTCAAAAATATTAGATTTTAAAAGTGGGACTATAACTCACTTTCACAGATTTTTACTTCGTCGGGAAGTAAGACTTGGCCACTGGTCGATTCACGAACCTATAACAAATATGTACATATATATCAAAGTATGTTCAAAATATATTTACAACACTTTTAATACATTTTGATGTTTTAAGTTTATTAAGTCAGCTGTCCTCGTTAGTAACCTACAACTAGTTGTCCACAGTTAGATGTACAGAAATAAATCGATATATATTATCTTGAATCAATCCACGACCCAGTGTATACATATCTCAGTATTGATCACAACTCAAACTATATATATTTTGAAATCAACCTCAACCTTGTATAGCTAACTCCAACATTCACATATAGAGTGTCTATGGTTGTTCCGAAATATATATAGATGTGTCGACATGATAGGTCGAAACATTGTATACGTGTCTATGGTATCTCAAGATTACATAATATACAATACAAGTTGATTAAGTTATGGTTGGAATAGATTTGTTACCAATTTTCACGTAGCTAAAATGAGAAAAATTATCCAATCTTGTTTTACCCATAACTTCTTCATTTTAAATCCGTTTTGAGTGAATCAAATTGCTATGGTTTCATATTGAACTCTATTTTATGAATCTAAACAGAAAAAGTATAGGTTTATAGTCGGAAATATAAGTTACAAGTCGTTTTTGTAAAGGTAGTCATTTCAGTCGAATGAACGACGTCTAGATGACCATTTTAGAAAACATACTTACACTTTGAGTTTAACCATAATTTTTGGATATAGTTTCATGTTCATAAGAAAAATCATTTTTTCCATAAGAACAACTTTTAAATCAAAGTTTATCATAGTTTTTAATTAACTAACCCAAAACAGCCCGCGGTGTTACTACGACGGCGTAAATCCGATTTTACGGTGTTTTTCGTGTTTCCAGGTTTTAAATCATTAAGTTAGCATATCATATAGATATAGAACATGTGTTTAGTTGATTTTAAAAGTCAAGTTAGAAGGATTAACTTTTATTTGCGAACAAGTTTAGAATTAACTAAACTATGTTCTAGTGATTACAAGTTTAAACCTTCGAATAAGATAGCTTTATATGTATGAATTGAATGATGTTATGAATATCATTACTACCTCAAGTTCCTTGGATAAACCTACTGGAAATGATAAAAATAGATCTAGCTTCAAAGGATCCTTGGATGACTTGAAAGTTCTTGAAGCAGAATCATGACACGAAAACAATTTCAAGTAAGATTTCCACTCGAAATAAGATTGTTATAGTTATAGAAATTGAATTAAAGTTTGAATATGATTATTACCTTGTATTAGAAAGATAACCTACTGTAAGTAACAAAGGTTTCTTGATCTTGTATGATTACTTGGAATGGATTTAGAAAACTTGGAAGTAAACTTGCAATTTTGGAAGTATTCTTGATTTTATGAAACTAGAACTTTTGGAATTTATGAAGAACACTTAGAACTTGAAGATAGAACTTGAGAGAGATCAATTAGATGAAGAAAATTGAAGAATGAAAGTGTTTGTAGGTGTTTTTGGTCGTTGGTGTATGGATTAGATATAAAGGATATGTAATTTTGTTTTCATGTAAATAAATCATGAATGATTACTCATATTTTTGTAATTTTATGAGATATTTCATGCTAGTTGCCAAATGATGGTTCCCACATGTGTTAGGTGACTCACATGGGCTGCTAAGAGCTGATCATTGGAGTGTATATACCAATAGTACATACATCTAAAAGCTGTGTATTGTACGAGTACGAATACGGGTGCATACGAGTAGAATTGTTGATGAAACTGAACGAGGATGTAATTGTAAGCATTTTTGTTAAGTAGAAGTATTTTGATAAGTGTCTTGAAGTCTTTCAAAAGTGTATGAATACATATTAAAACACTACATGTATATACATTTTAACTGAGTCGTTAAGTCATCGTTAGTCGTTACATGTAAATGTTGTTTTGAAACCTTTAGGTTAACGATCTTGTTGAATGTTGTTAACCCATTGTTTATTATAACAAATGAGATGTTAAATTGTTATATTATCATGATATTATGATATATAATATATCTTAGTATGATATATATACAGTTAAATGTCGTTACAACGATAATCGTTACATATATGTCTCGTTTAGAAATCATTAAGTTAGTAGTCTTATTTTTACATATGTATTTCATTGTTAATACACTTAATAATATATTTACTTATCATTTAATATAATTAACCAAGTGTATCAATATCTTAATATGATTCATATGTACCTAGTAAGACGTTGTTATAACGATAATCGTTATATATATCGTTTTCGAGTTTCTTAAATTAATAGTCTCATTTTTATGTATATAACTCATTGTTAAAATACCTAATGAGATACATACTTATAATAAAATCATGTTAACTATATATATAACCATATATATGTCATCGTATAGTTTTTACAAGTTTTAATGATCGTGAATCACCGGTCAACTTGGGTGGTCAATTGTCTATATGAAACCTATTTCAATTAATCAAGTCTTAACAAGTTTGATTGCTTAACATGTTGGAAACACTTAATCATGTAAATAACAATTTTATTTAATATATATATAAACATGGAAAAGTTCGGGTCACTACACGCCACATAGTTCTTTGAGGCATGATAGTGAGTGTAAGGAATATGTGGATGACTCGGTGCTTGATCGTTCCATGAGGAAATTACATAGACGGGTCCATGATGCTAGGAGTAGAGGAGATGAAAGTTTGAGCAACCGTCTTGTGTGTAACTTGTCTCCTAAAGAAAAAGATAAATTATTTGAGTCAATGCATGTGGCTAAGGAGAATGATGTGTGGCTGGATTCTAAGTTGAGGAAAGTTAGAGATAGTGAAGGTTCTCATAAAGTGAGGGAAGGAGGAACTTTCTACAGTCCTGGAATTAGCTGAAGTGAAGAAAGAGTCGTGTGCGCGACTCGAATATAAAAACTGCACAAACTATGTGTAGAGTTTGTAAGTCTTCTTTATTTTAGTTTAGGTTAAAGTCAAAAATAGGCTACAAACTTACACAAATGTACCGATGTCGCCCACAAACTCATTTTCGTTCTACTGTCGCCTACAAACTTTCAAAAAGTATACCGATGTAAACAAAAACTTTCAAAAAGTGTACCAATGTAAACAAAAATGACTTGCTACCGGCTAAACTGGTTAAAAATCAACACGTGTCGTTCGTGGATTGGATCTTAATTCTTAAAAAAAAAAAAATTATCAAGTCAAAATTAGTATGTAACAGGTCAAAACTATAAAATATTAGCACATTTTTTGAAAGTTTGTAGGTGACAGTAGAACGGAAATGAGTTTGTGAGCGACATCGGTACATTTGTGTAAGTTTGTAGCCTATTTTTGGCTTTAACCCTTTTAGTTTTACTTTGTTTCTATTTTATTTTTTTTTATTTTTAGTTAAATGAACTTTGTGGGTATGTTCACTGCAAGCCCTCACGAGACAAAACTCGTTCACCCGAGGGAATCGGGTGGTTTAAAGGCTTGTTGCACACGCTAAGTGCAACCGTGAGTCCTACGGAAGTGGCTAGTTAGGATTTTACGCTTTTCTCTTTGTTTTTATTTTTATAAGTTGTAATGGAAGGATACATGTAATCAAATGGAATGCGTGATGATGAATCAAAATGGCGTGCAATGCTTTCTAGTGAATGGTGAACGTGCGAGTATCTCGGTAATATGTTAAATTTTCCTTTTCTTCTCACATAAGTATTGTAATATTCTAAACATGCGTACGAGGGGTAGCATGATTCAAGTGTGGGGGAGAGGGGAAAATTAAAATTTCCTTTTTGGGATACATTACTTTGGTTTGAAGCTTAAAGTGAGTAAAACATTATGATTATTAAAAGTGAACAAAATCACTCTACTTTAGATAGGGTAAGCAGGATTCGTTCCACGGGAAGTTATGGTTAACTAGCAAGTAATTTCAGGATTTGTTTGTTTGCGATTAACTAAAATTAACTAAAGTAAAGACTAGATTAACAATTACTAAGCAAATGTAAATTTTGAGTATTTAAGAGCATAAACAATGAGCTAAATGAAAAGGTTGTAATCAATTGATTAAGAGTCTTTATCCCTTCACAATCCCAATCTAACATGCATTCATTCAAACAAGTATTATGCTTATTAAGTATTGATCAAATCTCATAGACAAGATTTCTTAGGCTTATTAATTCTAACTATATTGGGATTGAAGCATGCAACCTAGACACTATGTCTTTATCCTTAATCTAATTAACACTAAGTTGGATCAAGAACACAATGTTAAATCACTATAATTCAACTTGCAATAATCACAATCAATAATACTTGCATTGATCAATAACCAATAGGTTTATAATATCACAATTCAAAAGACATAAGTTTCATAACATTACAAACCACATAAACTTGAATGAAAAGAATACATGTATCAATTGTTCATGGAAGTAATAAAGTGAAAGAAACTAGCCAAGCATGTTGGTGATGATGATCATGGTTGCTTCTTAAAGTTGCATGAAGAACACTCCTTGAATCCTAGCTTGAATCTTGATTTGATGATGATTGATGGTGTGTTTTTGTGTGTTTGATGCTCTTAAAACTGATGGAAAAAGTCATCAATTCGTAGCCTAGGGTTTATGTTATATAGGGGTGAAGTAGGGTAACCTCCAAGCATTAAATCCCTCAAATTCGGCCTTAAATTTTATCCAAAAATAGTTCCAGCCGCCTCCTTTTGCCCATTTTCCACCTGAGAGAATTTTTGCACCAGCCAGCGCCTACATGCGCCCCCCAGCCGCTTCCTTGCGGCTGGGCTCCAGTTTTCTCATTTTTTTCTTGTTTTTAACCCCCGTTTTCGCGTTCTCGTCCCAAATCGTTACTCATTATAAAAACCTCATGAAATAGCTTTTTTAAACCTCAAATATACACATAAAATTCACCTCTTAACATCAATAATGATCGGCGTTTAAGACCCGATCAGTACCTCTGCTACTGCCACCATTGATTCTTCTCAGGCTACTGCTTCTGCTGAGAAGAAACCATATGTGTGCCAGGTACCAGACCTTGATGAAGTTGTACCTAACTTCATCTATAGGGGAGCATCCATCACTCCCAGAGTTGCCTTGCTGGTGGATCAGCTGACTATTGATCCCCAAGGTGCTATAGTCTCAGCCAGTAAATTACCAGAAGAGGAGCTGACTGAGCTATTATCTCAGCTGGATCGACCAGCAAGAGAAGAGATATATGAGAGGTTGGCCACGCTACAACAAATTAATGAGAAGCCATACTATCACTACTTTGGTATGGCTCCAACTGCTTCTCCATGGCCTGGTACATGGAGGCCTCTCAAGTTCATCATAGATCCAGCTACTGGTAAATGTGTTATGCAAAATGTCCCTGATTCGCCAGTACCTTCTGATTCATCAGCTTCTTCCTCGTCATCTTTTTCATCTGATGGTGATGCTGATAAAGGTACTGGTAAGGGCGGACCAGTCACTCATGATAATGTGACTAGTTCCAAAGACGAACCAGTGGATCTAACTGATGATGCTGATAATGATACTGACAAGAATACCAGTGGTTCTAAACCTTCGGGTGAAGGTAAAAATGATGGTGATCATGGTGACGAGTCAGATTCTGACCTTCCACCTCCACCACCCCACGGAGGTACTTCTACATTAGCTGCTAGTGATCGCCCCTCAACTAGCAGTTTTAATGCTGATGAGGTGGCTGTCATCTCCACTCTGGCTGTCTATAAGACATTAGCCGAAGTTATACTAGATCTACAAAGCACCATTTGCTCTGCTATTGTTGATAGAATGACTGAAGCCATACGCAGAGCTGAGGAGGTTACCACTTCTACCTTTGAAAACCAGCTCAAACAAGTATGTGCTTTTGCTGATCTAGCGGTGGATGCTATTGTCAAACAATTTGAAGAAGTGGAGGATCTCAAGAGGCGAATCATCTCTCATAATGAATATGCTGATCATATTGCCCGTCTTCAAACTGATCTTGATGCTGCTAATCGAAGGAATCTTTTTCTTAATGAAGAGAATCGGGTATTGACAAAGAGGTTGGATTCGCAGGAGCAGCAAATGGCTAATATGGTTCATGTCTCTGCTTATCTTCAATTGGTGGAGACTATGCAACAAATAGCTGCCCTACAAGCAGATGTTAGGGCCACTGTTAATCATATGGCCATGGGTGTTGCAAGAAATGAAGTTAGAACTTCAAATCTGTGTCTCCGACAATATGGTGTAGATCCTGGTGCCCATATTTCTCCTGCTGATGCTGACTGGAACAACTTTGCATTTTTAGTGCCTGAGTCAGACAGTGACCTTGATGCACATGTTTCCCCTGATCACCCTTCTGCCCCTGCTGATGACAAAAAGGGGGAGAAGAAGTCTAAAAAGAAGTCCAGAAAGAGAAAAAAATCTGAGGGAGAACATGAGCATGAAAAGGCTCCTAAACAGCAAAGGAGAGATGGTGATGATGATGGTACTGATACTGATCAAGGTGTTGACACTAAGCCCAGCAACGCTCATACTGAAGCTGGTGTACAGGCAGCTGGTGCATCTCAACCCAGTGTGTCTGCCACATCAGTGGATGATATTGGTTCTGGCAGTAAGCCCAGTGATGTTTCTGAGCTACCTGTTGCTGAATCTTTTGTTGTCTCTCAAACGATTGAAAGAAAAATGAAAAGAAAACTGGAGAGACATCAGAAGAGACATCAAAATTTAAATGATGCCTTTAATGCCAAATGGGAGGCTTATGTTGCTCGTAAGCATCACAGAATTGAACATAAAAGAAGCCTGGACCCAGACAAGTTGAATATTAATGATGAACTAATCAGCATTAAAAAGTACAAAAGAGATGCTCGTAAAAGAAATGCAAAGTTCATGGTTAAGTACGATAAGAAAAGGGCAAAGTTGTATGCTGAGCGAGCCGACAGGATCAAAAGAATGACCCCTGAAGATATGAAAGATTATCTGCAATCTACTGGGTCAGGAGGAGTAAGAGCTGACGTGTTCATGAAATGGCTAGATGCAATATTGGAAACTAGCTCATCTTCTCGACCAACATCTTATGTTCAGCCAGCTACACAATAAAAGCCAGCAGTAATAACAGACCTTGATGTTGATGATGTTAAGGGGGAGCATCTTGCTATTGTTCCCTATCTGCCTCCAGCTGATACTAATCAGTTAGCTGGTACTGAAGACACAGCAAGGAGGGCTGTGATAGAAGACCCAGCCAGTAGTGTGCTGCTGGGTGAAACAAGTGTTGAAGACCCAGCCAAGGCGGCTGAGTTGGGTGTTAAACAAGATGATGATACTGTTGATCCTACTGACTTCACAGTCTGGGGTAGAGGAGATCACTTATTTATACAATCACCTATCTCTCCCCAGACTCTTGCTTATTTTAACAGAACACAGGATGAATGTATTAATCAGTTTTCAGTGAGTTCTTTAGGCATATCAGAATCAATCATGTATCCTCCATCTTCCCCAAAGCCACATGATAAACACACAACTTGGGAAGATGATTCAGTTGCCCGTGGTGAGCCAGATCTATTTAGGATGAATCCAGATGAAAGAGAGGCTTACAGGCTGGAGATCACTGTACCTGAATTGCTTGTGCAAAGACAAGCAGCTATTTCTGAAAGGATACGCCAAGTTAGATTGCTGCGTCAACCTCTTGATCAGCCATTCTACATCACTGCCTTAACTTATGGCATTGAAATTGGAGTGTATCTAAATAACAGTGGTCAAAGGCTACATACTGATGAAGAGAAAGCTCAATTTCACGAGGCTCGGAAACTGGGTATGGATCTAAGGCAGTATCGTGATGCCCTTAGAACTGAAGAGGGAAGGAAAATGATTGAAACAGCAATGTCCCTGAATATTACTGCCGATGATTATCTTTTGGGCTTAGAAGTTGAAAGGCAAAGAAGGGAGGATGCTGATGCTGAATATGCTAAAAGGGTAAGGCTTCAGGAAGTAGAAGCTAAATTGGCTGCTGATAGAAAGCAAGAGGCTGAGTCCCTCAAGCTAGCCAAAGCTATTGTTAAGGAACAAGATAAAGCTCTTGATGAACTGGAAGCTGCTGAGAAAGCACCTGCTACTGCTCCTATAGAAACTGAACAAACAATTGAGCTATCTGATCACTATTATAGGAGCAAGTATGGTGATGTACTGACCAGGAGATCAAATCCCAGCAAGATCATCAAAGTGCACAGACGCACAAAAAGAGCTTTCAGTATCAGCAGGGAAGATAACATTCAAGAGAGGGTAGACTACACTGATTTGAGAACCTTCGGATTCAGTGAATGGATGGAGATATTGGAGTACTTCATTGGTAAATCTGAAAGTGGTATTAAAAAGACATTGAAACCAGAACTCCAAGAGCTCTTCAACAAATCAACAAAATTTGGGAATGCACCAGTAGTAAACGTAGAAGAAGTACTTTCTCAAAAGCCTAAAGGAAAGAAATCTACTGGTGAAGGCCCACACAGAAGAGATCCCATCATTCTACCTCCTCATGTTCCAGTTTATGACCCTGCTGAGCTGCCTTACTTGTTTCCTGAAGCCTGGGCTGCCTGGAAAGTAAAAGAAGAAGAGCTATCTGGTGATGAACTAGAAAATGATAAAGATAAAGACAGATAGCCTTCTATTGCTTAAATTGTATCTTTTGTTACTTCATTTTTCATTATGATGTTTTGTAATTACTGTATATACTCTGTTGTAATGAAGATGAAATGAGTTAATCTTCAAAATCATATCAAGTTATAAGATATAGATAACTCAGCAAAAGATCCCAAAAATAAACTTAAAAGGGACAAATTTTATGCCTATTTTTCATTAGGTCCCTCAGTGCTGGCTTTAGTGTTTTCTCTAAATGTCATAAGTTTTGTCATCATCAAATAGGGGGAGATTGTTGAGTCCCCAAAATAATTAAGGATTTAATTATGATAAAACTGTAATTTATTTACACTAAAATGTTATGTGCAGCCAGCACAAGTTTGTTTCTGTATAGACAGCAAATATTGCTGTGTAAAGTGTTCAGTATACTGCCTAGTCTACAAGCACAAGGTAGAGTGTATTCTTTGAATCAGCACAGGATGAGTACTCAGCAATTCAAGAATATCAAGTGACTCATCATAAGAAGAACCAGTAAACCTGGTAAGCAACATACAACACAAGACAGCCATGCTCCATTACAAGCATGATGGTTTCCTGAGTGGTCTACATCAATTGTACTATTCAACAGAAGTCAAAGACAAAGTTGAACAGGAAAGGATACGCGTCGGCGGCTGACAAGTGACCTTACAAGACCACGTAGGAATGCAGAAGTTTAACGCATGTGCAGACATGTGCTATACTTTGTCAATGCCTAGGGAACATAACATTCTATTTGTTTAAACGAATAGTGGTGCCAAACTAAATTGGGGTGTTCCTGCAAATAGCTACCAAAGAGGAAAGAGGAGAGCACGCTCTCTAATGCAGTTGTCCCCACAAGTACAGACATCCTATGTACCAGTGGACAATAGAACCATTACACGGTTAATAGGACTACTATAAATTGTTGTATCCACTATTGTAACAACTAGTGGTGTGGGTTTATTTATTTAGAATCCAAAACTTGTAATAGCTTTAAGTTTATCCTCTTAGCTATACTTAGGTAAATCTGTATCAACCAACTATCATTCCGCCAAGGATAGTTGAAATTCTTTGTGATTTAATCAATAAAAATAACAGTTGAAAAATTACCTTTGACTCTATTTACATTACATGCTTGAATACTAAACTGTGGTTAATTGGTTAGTTAATTATAAGAAATTGTAATCACCCCCCTCTACAATACTCCTGTTGTTAATCAAGGGACCAACATAAACAATATCTTAAGGTAGACCACGAGATTTCATATTCAAACAGTATGAAAAAGTATATGCTTAACTGTGGGCACTTGGTAACTAACTTAACGTAAAATAATATATCACCCCCTGACAGTACATTTGGTGAGTGTGTTAAAACAAATGAAGTATTAAACACCCGTTAAATGCCAGCGCGACTAGCCTGAGTGGGGATGTCAAACCCTATAGATCCATATCTAAGATTCGCGTTCACCGGTTCATAAACCAATGACTAAACGTTACCGAGCTAAGGGAAAAATTTGTGCCGTTATATCACCCACACATATATAAAGTTTAAGTACTCGTGTCTAACATCTAAAACATAAAAAAGCGCATGTATTCTCAGTCCCAAAAATAGTTAAAGTAAAAAGGGAGCTATAACTCACAGTGAATGTACGGTAAAATCGATACGAAAACGTAAGCAAGTAGTAAGTCGGTCCGAAAGGTCCTCAACCTAAGTCAAAGGTTACTAAGTTAGTAAATCGTCCCAAAAGGTTTAAAAGTATGTAAGTTAAGTCTTAGGCATCATCATTATCATCATAATTAAAAGATAAAAGTAAGTTTTCAATCAAGAATAGAGATCGAAACAAAGGGCGGACTTCGGACAGCCGCTAGTACCTCTATACAAACTGAAATGACGCGCGACCAGTGGCCAAGGCTCCGTTTGTGAGTCCTCTTACCACTGTCCAATTTTCAGATCTTAACTCAATGTCGTTTGACCGTGGCGACGGTTCAAGCACGAGTAGGTCAGAAATTTCAGCACGTCGTTACGAAGGCGTAATGATTTTCGGAAGGCTATAAATCCTAAACCGTATATCGGATTTAGACGAGTCTTACACTAAAAGTCATCTACTCGAACTGAACTATCTGGAAATAAACTTTTCAGAAGCCTTAGGATTCTGATAAGACCCTGAAAAACAGCATCAAGTGCTTCATTAGGTTTCTTGGGTTTGATGCTCATAACGGTTCTCATCCTTGATGCGTATAAGCTTCAAGTGTACAACTCTTTGATGTTTTAGCATCACTTTGACCAAGTTTTGACCATCAACACACAACTAAAAGTAGAAACTAACTTTCTATAAGTTTTGAACATCAAAGTTGCCTCTTCATTATATAAACACAATAAAGCTTCAACCTTTGTCCTTTTGATACAAGTTTATGCATCTTCATCATATGAGATGATGGAGACTTGATTTTTATCACCACAAAAATCATAGAAAGGTTCCAAGTAAGTGAGATATACAATAATAATTTAGATCTCAAGTGTTAAGAAACCCTAAGCTAGAAATCTTGGATTTTTACAAGATTAATGAGACCATAAGCTAGAAAGCTAAGATCTAGTAAAAGTAATGAGATCATAAGCTAAAAAGCTTAGATCTAAACAAAATAATGAAACCCTAAGCTAGAAAGCTTGGATCTTTAATGTTCCTGAAGATCTTTAAAGCAAAAAGTTAGATCTACAAGTTACATGAAGATCATAAACACAAGTTTTGATCTTTTTAACAAAATAAAGTGATCTTAAACTTTAAAACTTAGATCCAACAAAGTAATGAAGATTCAAAGCTAGAAAGCTTGAATCCTTCATGTTCTTGAAGATTTCAAATCAAAGTTTGAATCTGCAAGATGTAACAAGATCAAAAAGCTAAAAAGCTTGATCCTTTGATGATGATGATGATGATGATGATGATGATGTCGTGATTTAAGAAAGAAAAAGAAGGAGAAGAAAATTTAAGAACTTACAATTTTAGTGTGAGAAAGACTAGAGAGAAAATTTAAGAGCAAGTGTGTGTGAAATGAGAATGAAATGAAGTGTGAAATAAGAAGTAAAGCTTGAATTTATAGTGGGGTGGGGGTAGTGGTGGCCGACGGTTATGGGGGGACAAGGGGGAGACCATTTTACTTTTGCATGGTGGTAGTACAAAGGCGGTGCTTGTATGTTGGGATCCCATGCAACATGGTGTAGTAAAGGCACACAAATATGCTAGTGTGTTGGCTAATCTTTATGGGCTTTTGTCTTACATCTTAATGGGTCATAAATCCACTAAAATTGGGCTAACTTAAAGTCCATTAGCTATAGTAGGGTGGGCTTAAGTCCATTAAGGTAAAAAGTCCATTAAGACTAACTAGTGTGCATTAGTAAATCACTAGGCGTAATTAAGCAACCAATAAGCCAAGTAATTGTCATTAGAAAATAACAATTAGTTTTACGTAGTCATAATATTCCAATTATGACAAAAGTCTAACGTGTACAAAGTACGTAGCTCGTTTTAAACAACAAGTGGCACTAACGGCCATAAAAGCATTCGAGGATCAAGTTAAGTGATTAAGCACTTAATAACACGTTGTAAGATATTAACGAAAGTAATTAACATGAATAATGATCCCAGAATATAATATAGCTCAGTACGCACAAATACGCAGTTTCGTGAAAGTAATAAATATAAATATAAGTCGAAAAAGTCGAGTCGTTACATCATTTGCGTCAATAACTTGGATCTCTTTCATCAATTAAATTAGTCTCTTTCCTGTCAGATATGACGTATATGGTTGAGGTATTTTATAGTCATTCGACTCTTACAGAATGAGTTTGATAGGTTAATAGGAAACACACGATTTGAGTGTTTCTGCCAATCTATGCCGATATGCACTTCTTGGAAAAATATAGACTTTTTAAAGCCATAATAATACAATTTCCTTACCATAAAATCACAAATAAAAAGATCTAATAAGGTCACTAGTTTACTCTTTTGTTTCTTAACGAGGATAAGTTAAACATTATTTTAATGACAAAATTACTTCGGTCGTCCTTGAACTTGTACCAAAATCACTAGGGCCGTCCTTAATCTTTTTTTTTCACTGAGGTCGTCACTATCCTTTCAAAACGTACCACCCGTCATCCTTCTGTCTACTTGCCATCCACTTGATCCGTTAACCCATCTCATGTGCGTCCCACGTGAGGGTAATTATGTAATTTTCACCTATTTGTCCTATTAATACCTCGCCTACACACCCATTTTCCCCAATTTCTACCAGACACCCATTACCCCCCCCCCCCACCCCCCCAAATCACTCCCAATTCGTTCACTGTTCTTAAACCTAATCTGAATCAAACCAACAATGAAACCCAACGTTACTAAGTTCTATCAGATTCGCGATGAAGATGTAACTTACAATATTAAGGAGCTCTATGGTAAGCATTACTCCATAATTTGATTATTAAGACTAACATTGTTGTATAAAATACACCGATTTTAACATATATTCTATGTTTTGCAGAACATATTTCTACACTATGTTTGAAGAGATTATATTGAAGAACTGAGGAGATGTTATCCTGGATCTACTATCAAGCTTGATGTTGAACCTGGTAACCTAGGGTCAAATACAAGGGTCTTTAAAAGAATCTACATATGTTTAGGTGTACTGAAAAGGGGATCAAATCAATTGGTAAAGATTTTATTGGTGTTGATGGGGCATTCATGAAGGAACCTGCTACATGTCAGATGTTGACAGTTGTTGGACTTGACTCCAACAATGGGATTTATCCAGTTGCCTATGCAATTGTTGAGCAAGAAACTACCGACTCATGGATATGGTTTCTTGAGCTGTTAGCTGCAGATTTAGAGTTAACTGAACTATCTAACTTCACCTTCATGAGTGATAGGCAATAAAGTAGCGAAGGATTTTGTTGATTTGGAATTAGGGTTTTAAGAGCATCCGGTTGAAGATGAGTGAATGGGGGGAAAATAGGTGTGTAGGTGAGGTATTAATAGGACAAATAGGTGAAAAGTACATAATTACCCTCACGTGGGACGCACATGAGATGGGTTAACGGATCAAGTGGACGGCAAGTAGACAGAAGGATGACGGGTGGTACGTTTTGAAATGATAGTGACGACCTCAGTGGAAAAAAAAAGATTAAGGACAACCCTAGTGATTTTGGTACAAGTTCAAAGACGGCCGAGGTAATTTTGTCTTATTTTAATAGTCTACATTTACAATACGCATAACAATGATTGTCATAAAGGTATATGTTTACAATTGATTATTTTACTATTAGCGAACCTAATAGGAAAAAATAACATATGATTCAACCGCTCGTATATATGTTTTGAAATCTTTTACATGATAACTAAAATATTTTACAAAGTTTAAGCTCGTTACATAGATCGTTCGTAGCAATATATGTTTTTATAATACTTAAATCGACAATTGATACAAACCTTTTATTAGATTCAAATCAGGGTCGGATATTGAGGTGAGCAAGGCGTGCAGCCGCACAAGGCCCAATATATAGGGGACCATGAAAATTAGCATAATACTCGTATTAAATACCTAGTATTCATTTTTTAATACAATTGTTATTTTGATTGATTTTAAAACTTATGACTTTATTAGTATTATTGAACTTTATTATTATATATGAAAAATTTGAGTAACAATTAGAATATTTGTTTCTTAATGATGACACAACACGTACGTATCAAAGCTAAAAGTGATATGTAAAAGATGTGACCACTGACCATATAGTTACTTTGGAGTAACTAAAAATATTTTTACTTGTTGCAATTCTAATTTCTAAGTACATATTTATCATTTTTATTTTTCAAATTTAAATGCAGAAAAAAACTAATTGGGCTTACCTGATCTTCTAGGGGCTTTTAATCCATAAATAAAAGTTGACCAGTTTGGGCCGGCCTTTTCTACATAACAACCCTAATCGTTTGTTCATTTTTTCTTGTTGGTAGGGTTTCAATTTTCCGGCAAGCAGCCAGACTTCATTCCAGTTCATCCCACAGTTTGAATCTATGGGTACGAAATCATTACATTTGAACTTCCGATAATTTGGTTTATACTTCTGAATTTTATAAATAAGTTTGCCTGATTTGTTTACTCCAAATTTGAATGTAAAACACAGCGCGAATCAAAGTTCATGAGCTAAGGAACAAATCGAAGGTCGATTTGTTTGCTCAATTGAAGGATTTAAAGGCTGAACTTGCTCTTCTTCGTGTCGCTAAGGTTACCGGTGGTGCCCCAAACAAACTCTCCAAGATGTAATTATATCTCTGTGCCTATATACAGTATTATTATTATTATTATTTGGGAAAATTGCGCAAGTAATAAAATATCTCAAATTAGCACAATTTCGCACTTATAGTTTTCGCAAAAAATATCGCAAAAAATCTTCTAATTTCGCACAATGGAAGGAAAAAGCAGCAGAAATAAATTAACTTCACAAAACTGGCCAATTTCGCAATAAGAGGCATTTCTCTAATGATTTTCGTTTTTATTCTTAATTTTATATATAAAAACCGTTTGAGTGTTTTTTTACTATATTATGTAAAAAGTGTTAATTAAGTAATTCTTACGTTATTTGTATATGCCATGTTTAAGAGATGATTAAAACGATTACACAAGCCTGCATATTATTGTCACTCCAGCATATTATTGTCACTGAATTTATCAATATATTTAATGAATTATACCACATTATGTTACTGGTCTATGTGCTTATGTATATGCGCATTTGATAATTTGTTTGTCATATTTTTTGTTTGTTTTTAATTTTTATGGATGAGTACTAGTAAAGATTGTTTTTCAATGTTAGCTGGGTTTTAATGCATATATGATGTTTTTACTGTCTACTCGTATGATTTTCAGCTAACTTTATATATTAGGATCCTCGAGCCTAGTTTGATGATACATTGAATGCAATTTGGTGTATTGTTGGGTATGCTAATCACAATATAACCAATAGACCAGGTCATGCTTGTGGCTTCATGTCTATTAACATTATTTTTAAGTATTTGTTTTGTTGTTGCAGTAAAGTGGTGAGGACATCAATTGCTCAGGTACTAACTGTGATTTCACAAACTCAAAAGTCTGTTCTTAGGGAAGCATACAAGAACAAGAAGTATTTGCCTCTTGATTTACGCCCAAAGAAAACTAGAGCAATCCGAAGACGTCTTACCAAGCATCAGGTACCAATAATTCAATCATTGGCTCTTTTATATGAACTAATGTTATGCTGACACTTACTATGAATGTGTAGTGAAGTTCTTAAAACTTTAAATAACAGAATGGATCTGAACATAGTTTCTTTACAACCCAGCCATTTGGTAGTTGTAATGTTTTTGTTTCTTTAAACAGAGATTTATCAGATTGTTATATTTTATTGTAGGCTTCGTTGAAGACCGAAAGGGAAAAGAAGAAGGAGAAGTACTTCCCGTTGAGGAAGTATGCTATCAAGGCTTAAGGTGAAATTTGTTATGGACAACAGTAATCTGTTTCCAGTTTTATGTACGATTGATCCTAAATTTTGTTCGGAGTATTTAATTGTTTTTCTTCAGTGAGTTATTAGACAGATATGACGTTACAGCTTGCTCTTGATTTTAAATAGTTTAGTTATAAATGACTTGTTTTGTTGGTAGCTTAATGCATTACATTCGGACTTCAGGTGATGTTATTAGAGATTACTCTTGTTATAGTATTTAGTAGTTATATGACTTGTTTTGTTGGAAGACGTCCTACATTTTTTTTTGTTAGTAGCATAATGTATTGAACTTTACATATAGACTTCAGAGACTTCGGGTTTTTACGTGTGTCAAAATGAATAGAAGTTGGCCACGCTGTATCATTTTTGTGCTTTGCATGAATCTCTTGTACTAGTTGAAGTTTGTCTACATCGTGTGTTTATATAAAGGATTTATTGATGATTCATGTATTTCAGGTGTTTGTTTTCCAAGTTTTTTGTTATTTTAATAATTTTTGGTATAATGTTTTGTGTTTCCTTTGTTCAAAATCATCAATTTGCTTTAGTTTTTTTAGTGACAATCTAGTCAAGAGAAGCTAATCTTTTATTAGCTGTTTAGATAGTCCATCTGAAAAAAGTCTGAATAATAGCATTATTGTAGTTCGAGTTATCAATTACGGTTGACATTAGTCACTGATGATCTTCCCTATAATCAAGTTATGAACACCATTATAGGTGTTTCATTAACGACTAGTCTAATGTGTGCTATCGATACCAACACACTTCGGCAAAAAGGATAATCATTGCCTTAGAAGTCGGGGTCCGCTATGTGAAAACTCTTTGCAAATGTGGAGCTCCATTTGTTCCAAGAATTTGCAAATCTTGCCACAATGGGATTAGTCTCATTCCCGCAACATCGAAGGTATTTCTTGAGATGTGACAACCTTCTTAAAAACAACCTTACTAGGAATTAAATAACAGTGTGACAACGACACAACCTTATAACTATTGATCAAGTTTTCGTGTTTCCTTGATTTTCTACGACTATATTATTGTAAAGTGCGGACCTATTATATACGCAGTAGTAGCACGGACTACCACTTAAATATGCGATACAGCGAATTTTTTTTGGGCTTTTAACTAATGATACCACTAGATAGTGTAATTTTTTTTTTGTGTGACACTATTGAATAATGTAATTTTTTTTTGAACTTTTAACTAATGACACATGTGACTACGATTCCTAGATCCGCCATTGTCAGCGTGACTTTTGCTATACTCTATCATCATCTTTCGATATGATAAAATGCTAGCTGATGTTGAAATAATGTGTCCAGATTTCATGATGCCTTTATTACGACAAAACACATCTTCTTGATTATTTTCTTTGAAAGTTCAATGTAACTTCATCAAGGGTTTAGTTGTTGCGCATTCAAGTGTTTTATTCATAGAAGCGTGATTTTCATACGTGAGACTTCGTCGTAATAAGGAGATTATAAGAGAATGAATATCTTGTTCTTATCCCTTACACTTTGAAACTTTGTCCAGTTGACCCGGACAACATTTTTCGGTTAGAAAGCCATTTCAAAGAGACAATTCGTGTTAATTTTACCAGCATTTTAGTCAATAACACATTATGAACAATCCCTCCATAAAAAGTTATAAAATCTCCTGTAAGTCCTTTAACTTTCATTAAATTAAACGTCTTATCTCCCGCAAACCATAAAATAGAACGGAACATGGATCACTGCATTCGACAATTTAATACATCATCAAACTACTCTGCGGGAGGATGAGGATACTGATGATTATTCACACAACAATCATCAAGGCCACCCGAATGTCTATAACATTCACTCAAAACTTTTTGCTATGAGTTTCACATAAGTTCATCATTAGATTATTAGTTTATTTCATCTTTTCCACTCAACTTTCTATTACATTTTACTATATCACTCAAAACTTTTTAATAACAATTTTCTACAACATTCACTACTACACTCTTTATCCCACTATTACATTTAACTATATTGTTACGTTATAATTATCCACTCAATTTAAAAAAAAAAAAATCTAGGTCACACTCTACCATTATAAAAGGTATCAATTGAGTACAAAGTTTGAACATTTAACTCTTATACGAAATATGGAAAGATGATATTGTTCACAATGGCAACATGATAATTATGTTAATCTATATACTCTCTTTTTTAGTAAGCGAGGAAACCCTCATATGAACGAGCACATTGGCTCTCCCATAGAAGGTAAAACCTCGGGTAATCAAGCCTTCCGAGCGTGAGACCTGGTACCGGGTGAATTGCGCATTATGCACACCATCTAGTCACACTCCCTTTTTGAACAATTTGACGTAGCCAAGAATTGAACCCGGGTGGTGTGCTTCATTGGGCAACTCGGTGGCCACTCAGGCAAGCCTGAATGGTTAACTCTATACTCTCAATCGAGGCGAAAAAAGAAAGAATAGCAACTACATCAACAACTTTGATTTTTGACGTGAATGGCCGCTCAAGAGACTGAATATTTTTTTTAATTCATTTTCATTTTCAAATTGCGAGGAAAAACATAAAATGCTCGGCGTTAGACCAATTGTAGTGGTAAAAGAGTTTTGTTTGTGTTGGTGATTGAGGAGGGGTATTTGTCGGTGACGTGGAAAATGCATTAAATTTGTGCCATTAACACGCCGCGTGACATGTTTGGAACCTCTCACGTGCACCACCAATTACGACAACAGCTTGTGCCATTAACAAGCCGTATTATCAGCGTGTTCCGGACGTGCTCCAATAAGATAGGCTCTACAAATACTCTGTAGTTTTAACACGTTACCTCCGATAGTCGTTTTCTGTTTGTTGTTTCTCTCTCTAATCAAACATTCATTCCTGACATCCAAAATTCCATCAAAACTTTACCATTCCCCTTCTCATTCCCAATTTCAATTTTCTTTTTAGGGTTTCTTCATTTATCCTATTTGGGTTGTTTGAGCTTGGATTCATGATGTTATTAAAATTATATGATTTTAGATATTGAATAAGAAGATATGAATATGAATGTGTGAAGTATTTGTGAAAATAGTGTCATACCCCGTCCAAAATTTTCATGAACGTATACAATAACATCTGGTACCATTACGATGAACGGACCTCTATATGCCCTGAATGACTCCATGTAATATGAGCAAATGCACAGCGGAAGGTTTCTTTCATACCTGAGAATAAACATGTGATGATGTAGCGTGAGGGTACGAAATAGTATTATTTTTACTAGGAAATACTACAAAATATGACACAAGTTTTATTAATTTACGGATGGGATATACCTAAACCTTGCTACAACACTATAGGCAGTGTACCTAATCGTAGAGTAGTGTAGTTTTTAGTAAGTCCGGTTCGTTCCACAGGGAGCTAGTGATTACGTACTATATTTTTATAAAACTATATTTATATAAATATATATATATATATATATAAGTAGTAATATTATTATAAAAGGGGGGTTTTTACCGTTTAATGACCGGTTTGTCGATTTTATATTTTTAAGCGTAAAGATAAATGACAATAATTAAAGTGCGTAAAATAAATAAATGACGATAAATAAAATAACAATAAATAAAATTGCGATAGAATATGAAATAAAAGGATTATGCTTATTTAAACTTCCGTAATCATGATGTTTGACGTTTTGATTTTAATTAATTGTTACTCGGGTTAATTGTCCTTTGTCATGGTTTATTTGATACCTATCTGGTTTTTATCCATAATAGTCCATCGGTCATAAATATAAAGTGCGAGTGTCCTCGTCAAATTACCCTTATACCCGAAGTCAAATATTCCAACTAATTAAGGATTTAAACTGTGACGCAGTTATCACTTCTGTCAACAATTACACCAGTTATCACTGTATGTAATCTACCCCTGTTTTGATTAGATATGAATATTAATTTACCCACTTGATCAGTTTGAATAATCAATTACCCAACCCGAATAATTAATTAAATGATTATAATAGATTCCATATGAACGTCACTAAATAGGACAACCATAATCATTATTAATTAATAGGATAATTAATTTGAAGATAGGTTCGACAGACTCCAATGAGTTGTCACTCAATTAGACAATACCCCCCATCTATTAATAGTCAATAGTCCAATTTCCACAAGTGTCGGTCTTTTGCCCAAACCTTAATTATGGTACAAAATCCAATAACCCCGTCTTAATATTTAGTCAAACATCACGATTACTTCGGCTTAAATAAGCATAATAATGACTTAGCTACTAGACATTAATTTAAAAAGGAAGAACATAGCTTACAGTGGTGATTAATCGCGTAGCGTTACACGGACAGAGTTCCTACTTTAAAACCCGTAAAACATTTCTTACAATAACCCAATTATTATTAATCTTAAATTAAACTTAATATTATAAATATAAATATAAATTACATAAGAAAGAAATAAGATTGGAAAAAGGTGTATCTAAATCATCGATTTAGATGGCCTTTTATAGGCAAATGATAAATTGAAATTTTCACTTATGACCCCTGAACTATGCTCAATTAACAACTTTTTATTATTTAATATTATTCTTATTATGAATTATTTAAATATTATATTATATTCTTGTGCATAGTTGACTTGTACTTTTTACACCGTTGCGTCGAGCGTTGAGAGTTGGCTCGGGTACCGGTTCCGGATTTTCGAACGTCCTTTCGTATAATTTAATATCTTGTACTTTGCGTTTTGTAACTTGTACTCTTGTCATTTTTAGACGTTTCTCATCAATAAATTGAACCACTTTAATTGTATCTTGTACTTTTTAGCTTTTCGGACCTTTGTGTCTTCAATTCGTCGAATCTGCCTTTTGTCTTCGCACTTATTTAATATAAACAAATATTACTTGAAAATAGAACAATTGCAACTAAAATCTTGTCTTTCTTGAGGGATAATGCTATGAAATATATGTTCCTTTTTAGCCTTATCAATATCCCCACACTTGAGCGTTGCTTGTCCTCAAGCAATACAGTCTTGAAATAAGATAATACAAATCACACGAATCACTTCTTTATTCTTCACACTTTGTACATCAATGATTTTGATAGAGCGGTATAAACAATGATAGTAACGATAGAACCATGGTTGAAGGTGGTTGTGCCATCCACAGTTGCCTCGGGTTCAGGTCAACGACACTTGCAATCAAATAGCCGATTTACTTTCGGTTTCCAAAGCAAAGTGTACATTTGAAAGGCGGTTTACAGTCCCACATGACTATAAAAATGTAGATCCTTAAGGAAATTGGATCTTTATGAAAACATTTGATCTTTTGAAAATTCAATCTAGATTTTACCCTAGATAAGTTTTCTGATTTGATCCACCATCGGTGTTGCAAAATTTATTTGTGGATCAATATTTTGGCTAAAAACTTTTAGGTTCGTGTTATCCACTACTATCCCGGTATTGGAAAGCACACATCCAGTTTACTTGTTCCGTATATTACCTTTCGGTAAACTACCGTCCGGTTGTAAAGGAAAGCGATGAACAAGAAACTGTTAAGGCAATGTCCCGTGACATGCAAATGATTATGGTCTTATTAACGTGTCGGATGCTAGAACTATCCTTGGTAGGAGCAATAGTAAAGATCATCCTATAATTTTTTTGGTCTGGCACAAGGTCTTGTCTCCGACCATGCTATGCAACCACCGTTCTTACGGTTGACACCCGATTTGGTTCAGGTGACCTAATGAATTCTAGGTGAATTCCCAGGATTTTACGTTCAATGGTAATGAACGCATTGAAAATGGGTTTTCAGAAAACAAATCGGTTTGTAATTTTGATCAAAATATTTTCTCGTTCAAGCTCGAGTTTAGATATCATTGAATTCCATGAGTTTGAATTCTCAATCTTTAAGGTCAATCTCAAGGATTGAGTAATATCAGGCTTAAAAGCTGATTTTTGATCTTTAAGGAGATTATCCTTTCTGGGGATCTGATTCATTAGTCTTATCAAGCTAATTTGCACGGTGCCTCCCCATTGTACGAGATAAATCCTTCTCATGGTTAGGATAAATCTGACCACTTGGCGACCCTGTTTGATGCTGAGGTCCGTGGATTTCCTGCTGATTTTAGAGATGACTTTTCTAGATTTTTCGTCAACCTACAGCTGGTCTGGACGACAACTTCTTGACCTAAATTAAGAAGCGCGTGTCTTTTTCGGAAGACTTTACTTCCTTTTAATGATGGAATTGATTCATCGTGTAGATCCATCTTTCTTTCAAATGTATTACAGTAAACCGGGTAAAACTGATTAGTATCGTCCAAAGCAAAAGTACCTGCAATAATCTTGTACAAAAATATGTGATATATGTTTTAAATTGAATAACTTGGTACATTCTTCCCACACTTAGTTTCTTTCTTTGCCTTTTTATTTTCTTCTATTTCATTTTAAATGAATTCAAGCGTTTTAGGGTGTTTCTAAATTTATGTCCTTTCCGAGGTAACGATAATTTTGGTATTATCACCTAGTTTTCATCGTTCATAAATATGTATAAACATGATTTTGAATTCGTTTAGTTGAAAATTTTTCAAATTTTTACAAAATTTGGCAAATAAACCAAGCGTAAACCCGAGAGAATTTATAACCCTTCCCCACACTTGAGATCATGCAATGCCCTCATTTGCATGAAATCAGACTACAATTATAAATTCATGAGGGTGATTAGCGTAGAAAAGTGATTAAAAATACCGAGTTTGCAAACATATTGTTGTTATTTCACATTTGATATTGTCGTCAAAATTATTAGCTTTTGCTGAACTTAATGCTAGTCTTTGAAAGTGCGCTGTTTTACCCTGTTTTGTACATAACATAAAATACAAACATATATACATATTTTTGAAGTTTGGTATATAACCCCACGTTCAAAAATTTATAAAACATAGTATTTTTTGGCATACTTTAAATCAATAAAATTAAAAATAATGATAACAAAATTTTTCGTCCCGCCCTCGGGTAAAACAATTTTGGTTCAACGACCTAATCTTCAACTCACGACGAATTTTAGAAATCATTTTTTTAACTTAATGAAATAAAGTACATTTTTGTTTTAAAAAAAAAACACACAAAACATAAATTTTAAAAAGCATATTAATTTAATATAAAACCTACAAAACAAAAAAAAAAATTCAGAATGGGGGAAGAAAACTAGTTCTTTAGTGTCTGCTAGCGGAAAAGACCAATCGGATTCCATTCTCGGAACTACACGAGAACAGAACAACTAATTCTAGACAGCATTTTCTTTTTAGAACATTTGAATCTCCCCACACTTAGGTAGCTGTGGTGTCGAAATTGTGATTAGCTTCATCGTCAATTTCTCTTGGTCCATAATCAACTTGCATATCCGTGACTTTTTCTTTAAGCCATTGGTCGGATTCATGTGTTATATCCACAATTTCAACTAGCTTCGCCTTTTCTTTAGGCGACAGATTGGATACTAATCGGTTACATAACTTAAAGTTCCCCTTGGTTCTAGCATCGCGAATCCGTTTAATAAGTTTCTTCATTGAACTATTAATAACGGGATTATCTAATTTCGTATCAACAACGGGGTTCTTTGTTATCATGTCATCATTAGGTGTTACTTCATCTTCCCCACACTTAGGCGTTTTATTATTGTTAAGCACTACCGTTGGAGTTGGTAAAACAACATGGTTCTTACCAATCGTTTTTATTGGTTCAACGGTTTTGGTTTGTGGATATTTAGACTTTCGAATCATAAAGGTGATCGATTTCTCATCATTACTAAGTGTCATTCTACCCTTTCTTACATCAAATAACGCCCCGGTGGACGCTAAGAATGGTCGGCCTAAAATTAGAGGAACGTTTGAGTCCTCTTCTATGTCAATGACAATGAATTCGACTAGAAAGGTTAAATTACCTACTTGAACGGGTAGGTTGTCAGCAATTCCAACTGGGTGCTTAATGGTTTGATCAAAGAGTCAAACACTCATATCTGTTGGAGTTAACTTACCTACTCCTAATCTCTTATATAAGGAAAGAGGCATAACACTTACACTCGCACCTAAATCTGCTAGTGCATCATACATGACACAATCACTAAGTAGACAAGGAACAATAAATTCACCCGGATCACCTACCCTAGGTGGAGGTTTTGGTGGAACTGTATTCACCGGGTTTACTTCTACGGTTTTTGATTCTTGTACTTTTTTATTCTTCTTCTTCTTCTTTCCAGAGGTATCACAAACTTTATTACTTATTACTTGCTCATACTCAACTCCTTTTCTTGGAAACGGGATGGGTGGTTTGTATGGTGCCACCACTGGCTTTACATACTCGGGTGGTGGTGGTGTAACTTCTTCATTGTTACTCTCATTTAAAACCTTCCCATCTTCTGATGCTGGTTTTTCAGAATTTGTTGAAACCATATTAACATTTTCATTCCGAGGATTTACTTCAGTATTACTCGGTAGCTTTCCTTGTTTCCTTTCACTCATCAATCTAACAAGAGTACCTACTTGTTTTTCTAGATTCAAAATAGAAGCTTGTTGAGTTCTAAATGACTGATCAAACCTCTCATTCATTTGAGTTTGAGTTTCAATAAATTGTGTTTGAGATTCAACTAGCTTAAATACCACTTCTTCCAGATTTGACTTTTTCTCTTCGGTTTGTTGTGGTGGTTTATACAAGACAGGTCTTTGTTGATTGAAAGTGTTGTTTTGAGTTGGTTGGTTATTCGTACCTTGTTAGTTGTACGAGTTATTGTTGGTTCCATTTGGATTGTAAAGAATGTTTTGATTTCGATTGAAGTTTAGCCTTGGCGGTTGATAATTATTTTGATAATTATTTCCCGGCCTTTGGTTCATGTAGGAAACATTCTCTCGTTGTTCCATTGTTGGTTCAATGTGACAATCTTTCAATAAGTGTGGTCCACCGCATTGCTCACAACTGATTCGTATTGCGTGAATATCTTTATTCATCTTTTCCATTCGTCTTTCGAAAGCATCTATTTTTGCGGAAACGGAATCAAAGTCATGGCTAGAATCGGCTCTAGCCGCTTTAGATGATCGAAAGATATCTTTTTCTTGGTGCCACTCATGCGAGTGGGAGGCTGTGTTATCAATAATTTTGTAAGCTTCAGTTGCGGTTTTCTTCATAATGGAACCACCGGCTGTTATGTCGATGTCTTTTCGTGTAGCAACGTTGACACCTTGGTAGAATATTTGTACTATTTGGTAAGTGTCTAAACCGTGTTGAGGACATCCTCTCAACATCCTTCCGAATCTTGTCCACGCCTCATATAATGTTTCATTTGGCTTTTGCGTGAACGTAACAATTTCTCCTTGAAGTCTCACGGCTTTAGATGCCGGAAAGAATCTTTGAAGAAATTTTTCAACTAAGACATCCCATGTGTCAATCGCCCCTTCAGGTAACGATTCTAACCA
Source organism: Rutidosis leptorrhynchoides (assembly GCF_046630445.1). Classification (NCBI taxonomy): domain Eukaryota; kingdom Viridiplantae; phylum Streptophyta; class Magnoliopsida; order Asterales; family Asteraceae; genus Rutidosis; species Rutidosis leptorrhynchoides. The sequence continues at coordinate 37,274,760 of NC_092340.1, forward strand.
ATCTTTGGCTTCTCCCTTTAAAGTCTAGGGAAATAACATGAGATAGATCTGCTCATCTTCCACTTCTCGGATTTTGAATAGTGTACAAATTCTTTTAAACGTACGAAGATGTTCGTTGGGATCTTCTTTTGGCGTACCACTATATTGGCACTGATTAGTTACCATATGTAGAATTTGTCCTTTGATTTCATAATCTGGAGCATTAACTTCTGGCTTAATAATGGCGTGACCTTGGCCCGTGCGTTTAGCTCTCATTCGATCTTCCATACTTAGAGGTTCCGTTACTTCCATAATTGAATTCGTTGAATACGAATCACTAGAGGACTCTGATTTAACGGTTTGTGGTTCAGGATCTTGGAATTGTCCTTGAATATCCTCCAGTTTCTTAGTTGTGAAATCGGGTTCAAAAGATGGATTGTCGGAAATTTGAATTGGAGTATTTGTTCGACTGGATGATGATTCTAAAGAAAAATCAACGGCGACAATATTTGCTAAATGTCTTGATCGAGTTACAGGTGGTGAACGTATAAAAGGTGGTGAACGTCTTGCTCGGTGCATTCACTGAATATCCTATTAGTTTTTAAAAGGAAAGAAAAATTATAATAAGTTATCCAATCAATAGACTTTTCTGATTTTGCCCACGTTTCGAATAGCCAAAAGATGCAGCAGAGGGGCAGGATTCGTTTGGTCTCAATATAATTGAGTACTGTTTGGCTCCAATAACCCGGTCCACGTACAAATCCAACTATTACTACGAACCAGAAAATTTTGATGTCTATCAATTTAACCACTTAAAATAAATTTTCGTAATTTTAAGAAATTTAGAGAAGAAGTAGAAAAAATTCTAAGTCCTAAAAACTAGAATGGCGAGAAATAAAAAAGAAATAGATTGCGCGTCGAAAAATGTCGAAAAATAAAAGGTCGAAAAATAGGCGTCGAAAAATAAAAATAAGAAAGTAGCGCGAAAAACGGCGTCGCAAAATTCTAAAGCACCTAAATCTTAGTCTAAGGAATAAGCACTTAAGGGATTTTACGGCAAACCTAAAAATTCTAGAAATAAAAATAACTATGCAAAACTAAACTTAATACTAAAAATTGTAACTATAGTCTAAAAATCTAAAGGTAATAAAACTTAAAAAAAAAAATTATTATTTATTATTTTAAAAAAAAAAAAATTTTTTTTTTAATTTTTTTTTTTTTTAAAAAAACGAATTTTTTTTTACAAATTTTTTTTTTTTTTTTTAAAAACGAATTTTTTTTCTTAAAAAAAAACGTTTTTTTTTTACAACTTTTTTTTTTTTTTAAAAAAAACGATTTTTTTTTACAAATTAATAATTTTTTATAATTATTATTTTTTTTCAAAACTTTTTTTTTTAATTCATTTACTATTCATGAATAGTAAATGAAAAGAAATTAATTAATTTACTATTCACATGAAAGCGACATGATAGAAATTATTAATTACAAGTTACATAATATACCCCTGAAGTATTTAATAAATACGACTTTTTAAAATTTTACGTATCAAATTGATTCTAAAATATTATTATATTATTATATTCTATTTCAATATTATTATATTATTATATTCTATTTCAATATTATTATATTATTATATTTTATTTCAATATTATTATAATTAAAAATATAGCGTTTTAGCGCTCCCCGGCAGCGGCGCCAAAAACTTGATGATGTAGCGTGAGGGTACGAAATAGTATTATTTTTACTAGGAAATACTACAAAATATGACACAAGTTTTATTAATTTACGGATGGGATATACCTAAACCTTGCTACAACACTATAGGCAGTGTACCTAATCGTAGAGTAGTGTAGTTTTTAGTAAGTCCGGTTCGTTCCACAGGGAGCTAGTGATTACGTACTATATTTTTATAAAACTATATTTATATATATATATATATATATATATATATATATATATATATATATATATATATATATATATATATATATATATAAGTAGTAATATTATTATAAAAGGGGGGTTTTTACCGTTTAATGACCGGTTTGTCGATTTTATATTTTTAAGCGTAAAGATAAATGACAATAATTAAAGTGCGTAAAATAAATAAATGACGATAAATAAAATAACAATAAATAAAATTGCGATAGAATATGAAATAAAAGGATTATGCTTATTTAAACTTCCGTAATCATGATGTTTGACGTTTTGATTTTAATTAATTGTTACTCGGGTTAATTGTCCTTTGTCATGGTTTATTTGATACCTATCTGGTTTTTATCCATAATAGTCCATCGGTCATAAATATAAAGTGCGAGTGTCCTCGTCAAATTACCCTTATACCCGAAGTCAAATATTCCAACTAATTAAGGATTTAAACTGTGACGCAGTTATCACTTCTGTCAACAATTACACCAGTTATCACTGTATGTAATCTACCCCTGTTTTGATTAGATATGAATATTAATTTACCCACTTGATCAGTTTGAATAATCAATTACCCAACCCGAATAATTAATTAAATGATTATAATAGATTCCATATGAACGTCACTAAATAGGACAACCATAATCATTATTAATTAATAGGATAATTAATTTGAAGATAGGTTCGACAGACTCCAATGAGTTGTCACTCAATTAGACAATACCCCCCATCTATTAATAGTCAATAGTCCAATTTCCACAAGTGTCGGTCTTTTGCCCAAACCTTAATTATGGTACAAAATCCAATAACCCCGTCTTAATATTTAGTCAAACATCACGATTACTTCGGCTTAAATAAGCATAATAATGACTTAGCTACTAGACATTAATTTAAAAAGGAAGAACATAGCTTACAGTGGTGATTAATCGCGTAGCGTTACACGGACAGAGTTCCTACTTTAAAACCCGTAAAACATTTCTTACAATAACCCAATTATTATTAATCTTAAATTAAACTTAATATTATAAATATAAATATAAATTACATAAGAAAGAAATAAGATTGGAAAAAGGTGTATCTAAATCATCGATTTAGATGGCCTTTTATAGGCAAATGATAAATTGAAATTTTCACTTATGACCCCTGAACTATGCTCAATTAACAACTTTTTATTATTTAATATTATTCTTATTATGAATTATTTAAATATTATATTATATTCTTGTGCATAGTTGACTTGTACTTTTTACACCGTTGCGTCGAGCGTTGAGAGTTGGCTCGGGTACCGGTTCCGGATTTTCGAACGTCCTTTCGTATAATTTAATATCTTGTACTTTGCGTTTTGTAACTTGTACTCTTGTCATTTTTAGACGTTTCTCATCAATAAATTGAACCACTTTAATTGTATCTTGTACTTTTTAGCTTTTCGGACCTTTGTGTCTTCAATTCGTCGAATCTGCCTTTTGTCTTCGCACTTATTTAATATAAACAAATATTACTTGAAAATAGAACAATTGCAACTAAAATCTTGTCTTTCTTGAGGGATAATGCTATGAAATATATGTTCCTTTTTAGCCTTATCAACATGCTTTAAAGTGTCAACCAAAAGGTTGATGAGTTCATCAGTTTATAGTAATCATTTCATTTTCATCATTTTAATAGACCACAAGATTTTAATTATTATAAAACGTGCAGAAGTCCCATTCCAACTGCACAAAAAAAAAATATATTTCATATGAAGAACACCTGGTGAGGATTCAAAATACAATAGTAACCATCTGTGCCGGTCTTTCACCCCACGGCTGAATACATGTGCCTTCAAAATATAGAACCTCTATGCCGGTCTTTACACCCCACGGCTGAACACATGTTTATAAAATATAGGACAACCGGTGCCAAAATGTCATAAATAATAAACCATTCACCCGGCTCGGGAGCTCATACGCTCTAACGAAAACCGGGGGCTAATACGTGTCATAATAATCAACCCCAATACCAGATAATTCTATCATAGAATGCAGTTAAGGTACTTGTGTCTATTGCGTCAAACATTTATAAAAGCGCATGTATTCTCAGTCCCAAAAATATATATTGCAAAAGCATTTAAAAAGGGAGCAAATGAAACTCACCTAATGTATTTTGTAGTAAAAATACATATGACGATATTTAACAACTGAACAATGCAGGGTTGGCCTCGGATTCACGAACCTATACCAAGTATATATATTAACACATAAAATCAAATAATTCTATATATATATATATATATATATATATATATATATATATATATATATATAGTATTTATATATTAGTGTTGTAATTATATATAAAATTTATACTAATTCTTAATTAAAGTGTATATATTTTATTTGCATTTTATATCTTAAATTATATGATATATATATGTATTTTGTATATATATATATTTAAAATAATTAATATTTATACATTTAGTTATATTAATGTATCTATATATATTATATGATTAGTATTAGATTTAAGAATAAATAGTTTGTTATATGTATGCATTTATATAAAAAAATTAATATGTTTTATATATAGTTATATGAAATATTACTAAAATTATAGTATATGAAATAAGTATTTTTTATGTACAAACTCTTTATTTGTTGTAATATAATAATAATAATAATAATAATAATAATAATAATAATAATAATAATAATAATAATAATAATAATAATAATAATAATAATGAATACTACCTTTAAAGCTTTCCAAAAAATAAAATGCCTCAGACAGGGCTCGAACTCACAACCTCTCGCTAATCCAACTAACTAACAAACCATTCCTCCATTCATCCATATCTATATCAAACTCGACTGGAAAGTTTATAACTCGTTTCTTTTTAATGATCTTCTTATTCATTTCAGCCCAACACACATAACAACTTTCGTCCCAATAGAAGTCCAAGGAAAATCAATACTACCTTTAAAGCTTTCCAAAAAATAAAATGCCTCAGACAGGGCTCGAACCCACAACCTCTCGCTAATCCAACTAACTAACAAACCATTCCTCCATTCATCCATATCTATATCAAACTCGACTGGAAAGTTTATAACTCGTTTCTTTTTAATGATCTTCTTATTCATTTCAGCCCAACACACATAACAACTTTTGGCCCAATAGAAGTCCAAGGAAAATCGGCCCAAATATACCAGTCACTTGAGGGTTTAGGTCTGGTACTTTTCTGAATCAAATAAAAACCAAAACAAGGAAAAAAAATACAGTCGCTATCTCATATTCACGGGTTCAATATCATCAAGTCGTCATCTTCTCCAATCATGTTGTCATCATCATCCCTGTACGTCATCATCATCATCATCATCGTGTAATTATCATCTTCGAATCATCATCATCATCATACGATTTACAATTTTTGGTGGCGAAACCGAAACACACTGCTGTAGCAGCAGCACTTCATCGAAAAGAAAAAAAATGGCGGTTTTGATTGAATAGGAATGAAACAGTAAACGGATTCTTGGGTTTGTTTCTAATCGAACAGGAGGATAGAAACATGAAAGATAACAGCGAGTTTTGAAATCGTGATATGCAAAAAAAAAAATTAAGAGAGAGAAAAGATGATTGAGGGTGGCGGTTTTGATTACTGATATGGTGATGACGACTGTAGATGGCGGTGGTACTAGTTCGTTCTTGGTGATCAATCATGTACGAATGTGTGGTGGTTTGTAGGCCATGATGGTGAAGCTAGGTGGCGGTTGAGGTATTTCATGGTGATGGAGATGGGTTAGTTGTTAACGATGGTGGAAGTGGGTGTTGGGTGGTGATTACACGATGGTGGTTATGGAGTTTAATGAGTTTACGATGGTGAGGGTTTCACGAGGAAGAAAACCAAAAATATGGTGGTCGTGATCATGCTAACCCAACGGTGGTGTATGTTGTTTCAGCAAAACGAAGAAGGTATATATATATATATATATATATATATATATATATATATATATAATATATATATAAAGGTGGTGCTCAACGATTAGTAGTAGGGTGGTGAAATGGGTTTCTCAATTGGGTTTTGTTTTCGGTTTGTGATGGTGATGAACTGAACTTGAAACCGAAACCGTAGTAGTAACAGTCATGGTGATGGAGGTTTGTTCTCGTAATAAGAAAACATAAACAGTAAAGGTTCGGGTGATCTATGGTGGAGTTATGATAGTTTGATGAACCGAAGGTGGTGGTGGTTTGTGGTAGCCGAATGGTGGCCGAAGGTTATGGCCCCGGTGTTGATCATATAAAGGTGATAGTTAAGGTTGATCACAGGAGAATGAGTGGTGAGGTGATTGACAAATGAATGATATATATCTTGATACATAAATATTACCTAATTATATATACAACTGTGATAATAATGCTATAATAGTATAATCTAAAGTAAAACAAGAGTGCACAGCAAATCTCCAACGAATTCCAATTAGGCACAGTTGTTTGGGATTAAATCAAGGTGAAAAGGTTAAGGGTGATGCTAGTTATAATAATAGATAGTTATATATTATAATACAAGTGGAAAACATAAATTTTTGTTAGTGGAAGAGTAAAACACATAATATCATCAATCGAATATTATTAATAATATAATAATAATTATATAATCAAATAAATTTTAAAACGTGTGAATTTAAATAATAATTCTACCTACAGTTTATCCCGGATGGTCATATAGTGTCCATTGCTAAAAAGTTAATGTATAAAAGGGTTCCTAAAAATCTCAAATTTTTAGATTAAACATATTTAATTATTTCACTTATTACCTGTTTGAAACCTGATCAAAAAGGTTCGAAAATTATTTATTTTCTGTTCCGATTCACATGTACGGAGTACTAATATTTAAACTTAAAAAGGTAAAAATACCTTTAACAGATTTAAAATCTTCGTAATCGATTTACAGTTCAACTTTTATTTTAAAACTTCATATATATATATATTAGACCTATTTTAAAATAATTAAACGTCAACCGAAAGTTACGGACATTTACAATTTAAGTTCAAAATTAATTATATTTAATATACACTATGTATATATATATATATATATATATATATATATATATATATATATATATATATATATATATATATATATATATATAAACAGTTTTAAAATATCACGTTTAATTACTAAAACAATAATATTATATATTTTTAAACAAATAGATTTAATATAACTTTATATATTTACAAGTAATATTTATATACATATTTATATTTATCTATCTATAATTAAATATAGTTTCCATTACATCGCATTTTATTTATTTTACAATATAAATTCTAATAATTAAAATATATAATATTCCAAATTATATTTCAAATTATAAATACCTATTTAAATATATATGTTATCTATTTACAAAAAGTTGTTCGTGAATCGTCGGGAATGATCGAAAGTCAAACGAATATATGAAACAGTTCAAAAATTTTGTGACTCAACATTACAGACTTTGCTTATCGTGTTGGAAACATATAAAGATTAAGTTTAAATCTGGTCGGAAATTCCCGGGTCGTCACAAATAGGTGTATATATAGGGATAAAATGGCAAATGTAAAAAAAAGTTGAAATAGCCGTTATCAACGGCTAGAAATTTGAAATCAGGAAGCAACGGTCAAAAATTTCCACCGTCCCACCACCGGCCCTGAAAATCGACGGTGAGATCGACGCCGTCGCGGTGTCGACCGACGATCGATCTCGGCATCGATATTGACTGACGACGTAAAAAATGCTGGACACCGAGAGCTCTTGTCATGTTTAGCTTCACGAACAACATTATAGATCAATCATATTTAGTTTAACTACATGTTTTGACTATTATGTAGTAAAAGTGTAAAACTCTACTTCAATGATAATGAATTTATCTTACTCCGTATTAATCAATTTTAGGTGTCATTTAATTTGCAACTATCATCTTATATAATGTTTGTGTTGCAAGCCGATAAATTTTGTAATAAAACTCTACAAAAGTTTGATGACATAAAAACAACAAGGCAAGTAGCTCTAGCATTGGGCATAGTCAAACGGTTTTCCCTATGTCCTTTGAGTCATGAGATAGGGAGATGTGTTCGATTCTTAGGGATGACATGATTTTCTTTAAAACAATTGAACATAAAAAATGGTGGTATATATTGACCCTATATGGAGATTTTACCGGATTCGTTCACGGACCTCTACCCGAAACACTGCCCGAATGGATGTGTTCCCGGGTACCGTCGATCGAGTTCGGATTTCTCCCGAACGTGTGTTACGTGCAAATGATGAGGTTCGTTGAAATAAATGATTTACTAGATGCCAAAAATTGCCGTTCAGTAAAAATAAACAAATAGTTCAATAAACTTATACGGAGTAATATTTACATCTCTAAAGAAAGCTGTCGCACATCGTGACATTTACATATTTGTATTAAACATTGTATTTTTCGCTAAATCTACCTATGTCATATCTTATATAGGTTGATATTGTTTTTTGAAAAAATTACGTCGTTGGTACATGTGGTTTGTTTTCATTATCATGACAACACCTAAACTTTTTATTTTGCGTAGTTGGTACCTAAACTTTTTTCAACTTGCATGGTTGGTACACCTGACTAACTAACGTCAAATTTTAATAGTTAACCCTTCACATGTGCCACACATGTGAGGGTATATTAGTACGTTTACTAATTTACCTACATGCTAATTGTCACGCCGGTTTTGGTCGTTTTGGCCCAAACCCCGCCCGATTTTTACCCAAAACGACATCTGCTCCCCTAATTTACCTACATGCTAACTGTCACGCCGGTTTTGGTCGTTTTGGCCCAAACCCCGCCCGATTTTTACCCAAAACGACATCTGCTCCCCTATATAAAAGGAAAAAAAAAAAACACGTTTCTTCACTCTCTCTCCTCTCTGCACTCCCGTTGGCGATTCTTCTTGAAATCTAGGGTTTCCCCAATTCGTTTACGCCTGGTTTTTTTGGGGTTTCCTTGGTAAACAATCAGATAATCATAATCACGTGGTTTGTCTTTCGTATCGCGGTGGTCTCGATTTAACCCTAGGGTTTGAATTTTTTGTGGTGCCGTTGGAGGTGATGTTATGGTTGTCGGTTCCGCTGTCGCCGGTAGCATAAACGGCATCATAATCGTACCTGACAATCTGGTACTTGCGATGTGATAGCTGAGTGTTTGCTTAGGGCTTGATTTTATTCAGTGTCGTTGGAGGTGACGTTTATGGTTGCCGGTGCGGCTGTCGCTGGTAGCATTACTGACGACGATTACTTGCTCTTCCACTCCGCCGTTATTTAAATGTAAGTTGGTTTAATTGATATTTAAGTTGATATTATTCATTCTCTTTTTACTTTTTGCTCTCATTGGTTTGTGTCTGTGGTGAATTTAGATGGTTTTCAAATTGTGTTTAGGTTAGTGTTTTTTAGTTTTCCCGATATTTAGGTATTACACTTTAACTATGAGTTTTTAATTCCAATTCTTTATGACTAATATATGTTGATTATTTGGGTTTCTTATTCTATTGCATTACATCGTTTCAGATTTATGGTTCTATAGACACTAGGAGGGCCTGCTAATCAAAATTACCTTTTAGGTTGTGATTATCAAAAAGTACACTTAATGATCTCTTATATGCATCAAAAAATTCAGTTTAAAATACATTATTATATTTGTTATGCTAATCGTGTTACACTGTTTTAATTGTATTTTTATCATACTTGCAGGTGGAATACAAGCAGCTACAAAGGCTGTGATGATTGTTGTTATAATCAGTTAAAAGTAAGGTTTTTGATTTGTGGGTTTTTTGTTCTTTGTTGCTGTACAGATGATGATGATGATGCTAAAGAGTCAATTATATAATTGATAATTTGGACTTTGAAATCAAGTAAGTTTGTATTTTTTGTTGCTTATTGTTTGATATATGTTGTTGTCAACTACTGATTTATAATGCCACATGTGTTTAGTAGATTCCATGTTAAGTAGCTTTTCAATTGTCGTTTGGTATATGTTTTCAATTGTCGAGTAGACTACATTGTTAGTTGTTGTTTATCTGATTAGGATTCTTTAGTTAGGTTCACGTTTTCTTTGAAGGTGTAAGATTTTAGATTTTCTTATTCTGAATGTTTGAAGGTTGTTATTTTTTTATTTAAATTTTTTGTGTTGTACCATTAACGATTGCTACTGTTCTATTTATTATCTACATGATTAGGGTTTGTTAGTTTGGTTTGGAATTTATCAGTTGTTTTGGAACTTTCTTCTAATGTTGCTTTTTACTTGGGTTTTCGAAAATATGGTAAATGACCCGCTTAAAAAGAAGTCTAAGAAGTCGTCCGAAAGAGATTATTAGTTGTTTTAGTAAAATGGTGGGACAAACTTATCGAAACAAAAATGTGGGGTGTTTCTGGTATGTCTGCGGTTCGTAATGCATGTGGTTTGCCATTTACTGCAAGTTCTAATAATGCATGTACTACTCTGGTAATGTTTGATGGTCATTTTTTTTTTTTGTTAGGTTGTCTTTTCATAAATGTGGTTTCTTCATGAAATTTGTAGATGTTGGTTCTTCTGTTTCCAATATTCCTTAAACACTATCACCAACAGTAACAGCTGAAGGTACTTTCATATCCTTATTTTTTTTCTAATTCATCATCATGTGGTTATAAACATTGTATTGTATGAATATAATTTAGTCATGTTTATTGGATTTGTGATTATGTACGCTGTGTTGTCTGAATGTACTTAGTGTGTCGTATGAATGTACTTAGTGACTTTTTGCTTTTGTATGTGTTACTGGTTATAATAATCTTTCGTTGTATCAAGAGCGACATCACCACACGGCTTTAAAGTACTTGTCAAAAAACAAGAAGACATGGAACCAAATGTCACAAAAAATATACTCCGGTATATAAAGACTTGATGAAAACAATTGACAAAGGTGATGCAGGTGAACCATAATTATCAAAGTTGAGGTGGCTCATCTTAAGGTTGCTTTAAGGCATGCTTCTAAGATAATTATCCTACATCCATACGTTCCTGGAGAGCCTCTAAGTTAGTTATGAAAGTTGATTTTCAGATTAAGATTAGTTGTATTTGTTGTCATGCTTACTCTTAGTTTATTTTGTTGTCTAATTTTTTCGTAGACGTTAATGGAATTCGGTATCTACTTCACATTTTTATTGTGGCAGGTGGAGCTAGCTTCGCTTCTTCATGTCTTCATATTGAAACTGTCGTGTTAACCAACGATTTGATGTTATTCCCTTAGAGGTAAATATTTAAAGATTTCGTTTGCATCATGTATGATAACACATTCTTTTCATCAGTGTATTTGAATGTTTAGAATGATGATGTGAAGTTATTAGTGAAACTCGGTCACCAATATATTATCACCTTATGTATACTCATCAAAGTTTAAACCGAATTTTCCATGTATAGGTGATTTTTGTACTAATAGTGACAATTTTACACGATGCAGGGAAGCAAATAAAAGCACATAGATAAAGGATTAGAAGCCCAGCAAATACTGCAGCAAGTCCTTATGTTCACATATTTTTTTTTTCACTTTTGTAAATATTAGTACCACTTCTCTGTCTATATACATAACACTTTTGTAAACTTAATCGGATGACATAAGCTTCGTAAATATCCTGATGCAGCCACCACAAACGAACATCCAAACTAGACCGCCGCAACGCGCGGTCAGTCACTTTTCTAGTTTTATTTCATTATGTAATAACTTTACAAGTGAACCGTCATCCCCTTTTATCCCATTGGATTATTTCATATCATAATTTTTTTTCTTTCTTTTTAATTACATTTCATAAACAATTCGTTTTCGTGAACTGATCCCCAACTTAATCAACTTCGAAGAAATAAGTCGGTTATCCTTTTCAGTTTATAGTCTTCTTCACACTATAGCTCTAAACCTAATCCGATACCCTGCGACTCTGATTCTACTTTCCGGCGAGATTTCGTTGATGTCGCTTAGGTTTCGTTCTAAAATAACAATGTATTAAATGCGATTCCGTTACCATTGTCATTAATTACGTTGCTGAACCATAGAATTTGTATCGATATCAGTAAAAGCGAGCATCAAAGAGAACGAAGAAGACGCCGATTGCAATCAATTTGTACCAGCGATATTGTTTATAGAATTTGATAATTATTTTATTGGTGATAATGACTCGATACAAGGTTTAATTTTATCATCATGATTCATAATACATATTTTTATCATGATCCGATGAAGAATGCACTAAACGGGCAACGTTTGATGTTTCTAGTTTTTATGAAGCAATAAAACCCTTAAAGTAGATTGTTTAATTTACCTTATTTAATGATTGCAGGGGCCTGATGCTAGTCGATGACATGCCCGATTTGCTTCCCGAGCTTAGACCATATCAGAGGCGGGCAACTTTAGAGAAAAAGCAGCTTTGGGACACCTGACAGGAAGCGAAACTAGTCCATCCTATGTTGTTGGTGGTATACTTGCAGGTAGATGGTAAAATAACACTTGTTTCAATCGGTTAAATATCTTAAGCACACTTTTTCAATCGATTAAATATCTTAAGCACACTTTTCAATCGGTGAAATAACAGGTTGTTGATGATGTATTTATTATATAATTACTACATATGAGAATACAATGCAAGTTGTTGAAAACCATAATAAACCTAATATTAAACTGACGAATATACCCTCACCTGTGTGGCACATGTTAGGGTTAATCATTAGAATTTGACGGCAGTTAGTCAGGGTTACCAACCATGCAAGCTAAACAAAGTCTAGGTACCAACTACGCAAAATAAAAAGTTTAGGTGTTGTCATGATAATGTAAACAAACCACAGGTGCCAACGGCGTAATTTTTTCTTTTTTTTTTTTTATTCCTTAACATAAAAATAACATGACTCATAAGATTTACCTAATCTTGATACACGATATTCTGTAATTTGCAAAATTCATTATCGTGTAATGTACAACATTATTTAAAATAATATAGACTATTATAAAGATATAAAATACGTTTATCATGATATTACAAGGATTGAAATAATTATTTTCCATAACTTAAAAGTATAAGAAAACTTTAGTGACAGTTTCAACAATACTGTAAACATCAAGAACCATAGTTAAAAAAAGTACAATTCACGGTTCTCTTCTTCTCTTATAAGGCACGAATGTAGAATATTATTCCCTAAATAACACACAAAAATGACCAAGTCACTCTCAAATCTCTAAGCAAACCAGAAAGGACAAAATGATACCGTGTGAAAACATAATTAATCTGTCTATCTGCCCTAAATGTGATGTTGTAATTCATGGCAACTTCTATGTAGCCGAACGTCATATGAAGCAATGCCATGTAAGAGTTTATTTATTTTCTTTTTCTTTTTATATAAAAATATAAACAAATTGAAATTGAATTACTAATTAGGTATACTTTGATCTCGATTATTACATAAACTACAGAAGAAGCCACCTATAATCACTAATGATTCAAGCAAAGGTTCTAAAATCACTGGCGAAGATTCATCTAAAATCACTGACGAAGCTTCCTCCTCTGGTAACGTAAGTATATTTCTGATATACTTATGTTTTTTATATTAGTAGTGCTATCAATTTGAAATCGATCATTATAAATAATTAAATATCAGTAGTACTATCAGTTTTAAACATAGCTTATAATCGGTTTTTTTTTATACTTGATGTTTTTCATATTTCCAGTTTGTAGATATGAGATATGACATTAGTAGTAGTGTTGTCAATTTCAAATCGATCATTTTTTATATCAGTAGTGCTATCAATTTCAAATCAATCATTATAAATATCAGTAATGCTATCAAATGCAAACATAGCTTCCTATATTTCCCGATCTATGACTTCAAACAATCATTGCATAACCTTCTTCTTCATTTAGTATAGAAGTAAATATATCACCAAGTTCATCCATAGAGTTTCATTCCTTTAAGTTGTTGACCACCATCCCGATAACGAATGTCTATATGATCTACAAATCGTTTAGAAGCTTCAACTTCAACCATAACTCTAGCATACAGGGCCGGTCCCGAGAATTTGAGTGCCCGGGACGGTGCGAAGCAAAAGGGCCCCAAGACCCGTACAAGGATAATATTTTTTTTGGGCCCACGGATAATACAAGCAAAAAGCCCAAAATTACATGGACTAGTATAAGGAAATTTTTTTTTGAGCCCCTTAAAAAATTGGGCCCTGGACATATGTCCACCTTGTACCCCCATTGGGCCGCCCCTGCTAGCATAAGTAGCCCTTCCAGTCCCATCATGACACATGATTGCATTCATGTTGTACATAACCAAAGGTTTACCGGCCTGCGCACTAATGCATGTGACATTCCATGCCTTACATGACAAGAATGATTGGGCCAGTGTTCTCATTGACACAAATATTAGAAATTAAAAAGATTAACTTACACATAACATAGGGAGGTATTTGAAAGGATAAAGTAAAATATGTAAATACAAGATTTAATTCTTCTCTTTAAAATATCATAGCTCAAACTTACTTGATGGAAGAAAAAAAAAAAAGAAATTTTTAAAATAACAAAACTAAACTTTATGTTATCAATGACATGATGTTCATCAAGTACAGTTTGAGCAACAGATGGATCGGCATAGACAACAAATCCAAACCCCCTTGATTGACGAGTTGTGGGATGTTTCATAATCACGAAATCAGTCATTGCACCATATTCACCAAAATGCTCCATAAATGTATGGAGGGTCGTCTTTGGTGATAAACCTCCAACGAAGAGCTTCCTTTGAATGTCGCCGAAATCTGCGTCCGGCTTTGGTTTCAACAAAATGGGCTTGCACAGACTGAATATATGACTCCACGCCTCGAGACTTCACTTATAGACTAACATTGGCTTTCCATTAAACATCAATGGGCTGAGATCAATTGACTCGATCCATACAATCAACATTATTGAATTTGAAAAAACATATTCGTTTACTATCCATGTCCATAATGATAATGATTTCCTTTGGACCATATTTTCCCCCACATTTCAAATTCTAGATCATCATATTATATGGCATGTTGTATCTCACAAAATTGCCACATGTTAAATTCACCTTTTACACCCTTCCTGAACAAGTTCTTCTTCAAAATTAACCACCTCATTCCCATCCATATCAATTGAAGGAAGAACAAAACTAAGTTTCTATCTAGTTTTGTTTGATTATTAACAATTTTTGCATATGACATTTCTGTTTTTTTCTCTCATTATTATCAGTATATGTGTTATTCACATGTATATTCTCTCTACTTACATTGTAATTGTCTTGTACATTAGCCATTAGAGTGTTATCAATCTTTCTCTGTTCCTCAATTGTATTCAATTCAATAGATGACTATCTCGTTCGATTTAATTTTATACCGGTACCTAAAATCTAATATCCGTGTTCGAAAGGTTTTTAAACTTTTAAATAAGAGCTAGCCCTAACATCGTTTCGTCACAACCTTGCCATTTGGTAGTTATAACAATTTTTGTATTTTTAAACATAGATTTATCAGATTGTTTTGTTTCATTGTAGATTAGTTGAAGACCTAAAGGGAAAAGAATAAGGAGAAGTACTTCCGTTGAGGAAGTATGCTATCAAAGTCTAAGGCGAAATCTATTACGGACAAGCGTAGACCTCTTTGCAATTTTTAACTTTGTTTACGATATTGTCAGAAATTATATTTGTATTTGATGATTTTTCTTCATTGATTACTTGACAGATGAATTACATCATGCTCTTGATTTTAAATAGTAATAAATGACTTGTTTTGTTGGAAGACAGATTATGTTTGTCCAGTTGTTTGCATAATGCATCGGCTTTTTACATTCTGATTTCAAATTTTATTTCAACGAGTTACGACACATAACACACATGACACTTGAGATCGCTCTTGTTATATAATACTTATATGACTTGTTTTTGTTGGTAGCATAATGTATCGATGTTTACATTCAGACTTCGAGTGGCGGAATCGGGTTTTAAAGATGAGGGGGCTCAATGTCATGGACTTATCTCTATAATTTTTTCATGCTACACTTTGTCACTACTAAGTCAACCTGACTCGGATAGTAACCAACGGATAACAAATGGAATAACTGAAAATACTTACATGATTGAGAGAACTTTATAAGAGATGATACAAAAAATTTGATGTTTGTTGTGCCAAATGAGGTTACCCACATTTATACTACTCTTACTACATAATGGATGAATAAGATAAAATAGAATGAATGACTATGATCAAAGTATTAGAAATTTCAAAAATCTACATAATTCTAGAGATATCCATAGAGTTTTCACATCATTCCAAAGATTAACTAAGGAAAGAGTTTTAGAAAAACCTCCATGAAATTCTTGGATCTTTCAATTTTAGGTTAATATCTCACAATTGGGCTACAAGCTGAATGGGTCGAGCCACAAGCTTAGTGAGTTGTGACATCAGTCAACAAAGTTAAATAATTACATTAACAATTCTATCTATAAATTGTAGCAAAATATTAACGTGATTCATGTACGCATCACCTACTACGAGATATGCTTATCGAACACATTCGAAACGTTCAACTTAATTACCGTGTTTGAAATCATCTAGCCATGGGACCTTCAAACAATCAAGAGGCGGGATCTTCTCACATTCCCGATGTCGAAGATGAAGAAATTGAAGAAAATCCGATGAAGAATCCAAAGATGATGAGTAATTTTATTGTATTTTTGAGTTTTAATTTAATGTTTTTTTATTATTTTAATTTATAAATGTAATGTTGTTCAGTTTTTAGTTTATTGTATATTTTTAAGTTTAGTGAAAGTAGTTTTTTTTAAATAATAATAAAATAATATTTTTGAGAAAATATGTCATGGTTTTAATCATAGTTTCATCCCGATAATGAAATACTGATGTGACAAGTGTCGATTCTAGCTATAAGCCGGTAGGGTCACGGAACATCACTAGTTTAAAATTTTTATTAGAAAATACGTCTTAAATATGATATCACTAAATTTAAATGCATGATCCTATATATTTTTTAAATTTATAGATTTTCGTTTAAATTATATATGAAATCATTAAATTTAATTAGTCAACCCATTTATTTTTCAAAATTGGTGTAACACTAAAATACTAATTAAATATGAAATATAATTATTATTGTAAAAAATTTCACACCTTCTTTTAATTGTCGTTCCTGTCTGTTCTAATCAAACATATCATTCCTGTCATCCAAGATTCCATCAAAACTTTACCATTCCCAGTTTCAATATCTTTTTAGGGTTTCCTCAGTTATCCTGTTAATCCAAACATGGCTTCACCTATTGATGAGGGTATTTCTCTAAATTACTTTCTTTTTTGTATTTATATGTAATATGTATGTATTGTTAATGCTAATTATTAATTGTTAATTACACTATTACATAGTTCATCTGCAGATTCTCAATTTACTATTAACTTTGTTATAGTTTATATTATCCAATTAAAGCTTTATGTTACAATAACATTACAATCAATTAAATTAGCTCAAGCTCTTGTATTTAATAGATTAAAGTTATTCTCTAAACTCAATAGTAACATAGTTCATAGAAAAGTTTGCATTTCTATCAGGGATCTTGATGTATGATTATGTTTTAGTTTAATTAGAACTTGTTTAGTTTATGGACTAGACATAGTGAAACTTTGATTTTTTTTTCTTTCTTTGTATGCAAGTATTTTAGTTTTTGTTCATTACAATAGTACATACTCCATATGCTGATTTCCAATTTTAGTTACATTTTCTTCTCTTAGAAGTATCCAACTAAAGGTTGATGCGATAACTACCAACTAAATTAGTTCAGTTTTCAGTTTAGTAGATACAGTATAAAGTATGCTCAAAATTAATACAGTTCTTGAGAAAAGTTTGCATTTTTCATTGTATATAACTCGTAAGTTTCATCATGTTATGATCTTGTTGCCTGTGATAGTGTTATTGTAACCCAGTAATCATTGTTTATTTCTGTTCTAGACATAGAAAAGGGACTAATGACTCCAAGTATAATCAAAACCAAAACTCTCCTAGTGAACCATCACCGTCGCCGTCTTCCGCCACGGCTCCGGCACTGGTGCTGTCAAATTCCGGCAAGCGTATGTATCAAGCGGGAAAGAAAAAGTACGTTAAACAAGTGATAGGTAGACATAACGATACTGAGCTTCATTTAGCAGCCCAACGTGGGGATTTATCAGCTGTGAAACAAATTCTTGATGATATCGATTCGCAAATGGTGGGAACTTTAAGTGGGGCCGATTTTGATACTGAGGTTGCGGATATACGTGCGTCGGTAGTGAATGAGGTTAATGAGTTGGGTGAAACGGCTTTGTATACGGCTGCTGAGAAAGGGCATCTTGAGGTTTTTAAGGAGTTATTGAAGTATTCTAATAAAGAAACGATCTCTAGAAAGATTCGGTTGGAGTTATACCTGGCAAACGGGTCAGGTTGGGTAACGGATCAAAACGTTTTGGGTTGAAATGGGTCATGGGTCAAAAGGGTAAAAATTTTGAACGGGTCCAAACGGGTGAGGTTGGGTCAAATAGTACAAACAGGTCGGAACGGGTAATGGGTCAAATAGGTACAAACAGGTCATAGGTTTTTACATTTATTATATTGTTTTAGTTATTATTAATATTTATTATTTATTATATATATATATATATATATATATATATATATATATATATATATATATATATATATATATAAGAAAATATTAATATTAATATACATAATAATTGATATAACCATTAATGCTTTCATAAATTATTGACGAATGAATCTTGTTATGCGCGACCCATTTGACCCATTCACAAGACCCATTAGACCCGTCTCTATTTATTTATTTATCGAACTTTGGGATTTGATACCCATTTGACCCATTCTTTTATATTTTGTATAAGACCCAATAGGTTGAAGAAAAACTCATTGGACCTTTTTTAAGTTTTGGTTAACATTGTGGGGCCTAAGTTTTTTAAGACCCAATTGACCTGAAAGGTAGACCCATTTGACCCAAATTTGAGAGTATGGGTCTCAATTGCCAGGTATAGTTGGAATTTGATACTTTGCATATTGCTGCTAGTCACGGACACGATGGTTAGTTTATGACCCGTGAATTTGAACAGAATCGAAAGATGTTTCAGTAATTCATATAAGGTCAATTTTATGGATGTTGTCACTAATGGAGTTTTTATATCCATTTAAACTCTTAAGATATAAATATTATTTGGAAGTTATAAGGAAGATATTTTGGGGGGAAATTGCTTGATTAAAAAGAAATTTAAAAAATGGATTTTTCTAACGACAACCCTTTTTTAGGGTTGTCGTTAAGGTGTATTAATGTGTTGTACAAAGCGGTTATTGTTGACTTTTACTTGATGGTTATTAAAGTACAAGTATTTTTTGCACCTTAACGACAGCCCTAAGGGCCCTACCTAAGAAATTCTTAACCATCTAACACTAAATTTTGCAAATCTTTTGGGAAAGTGATTTTTTTTTTTTTTTTTTTTTTTTTTTTTTTTTTTTTTTTTTTTGAAGAATCTGACAAGTTTTTGTGAAGCTTGACTATTTCTGTAAATTTTCCTCCCTTTTAGCAAAATTCTGACTCATAATCTTATAGCATGTTAGGAGGATTATTATCATGAGATGGTAGTAGGAGAAATCATTTTTCTTTCTAAAAATGTAGCTTTTTGGGAAATTTTGATTTCTTTTGTTTTTTGAGTAGTTCTGACTTTTTTGTCAAATTTGATTTTGTGCTAAACACTGATATTTTTCACAAATTTTTGATTTTTTAAAGTTTTTTTTTGTTCACTAAATTTTGAAGAAGCTGATAAGCTTGAGATAAGAAAACTGATTCTTGAATTTAAGATAAAATTACTTATATATCCATGACACTTTTGTCAACAGATATGTTGTTGCAAATCCAAACATTTATATTTTTGCATTTGTATTTATTTCCTTTAGTTCATGCCAATTCATATCTTGTCATATTGTAGCTGTGGTCCATCTACTACTTGACCATGACTCATCACTATGTCAAACGAGATCCCAAGGAAACGCAACCAACCCCTCTCATAACGGCAGCCACAAGAGGACACACAGCTGTCGTCAAGGAGCTACTATTGAAAGATCGTAGCTTGTTAGATATTCAAAGATCTAACGGAAAAACGCATTGCATTTATCAGCTAGATCAGGGCACGTTGAGATTGTAAAGGCCTTACTCGATAAGGATCCACTGCTGGCTCAAAGGACCGACAGAAAAGGACAGACTGCGTTACATATGGTTGTGAAAGGGGTTAGTAGTGAAGTTGTGAAATTGCTATTGGAGGCTGATGCAGCTATTGTTATGTTGCCTGACAAGCCGGGTTTTACGGCGTTGCATGTGGCCACGAGAAAAAAACTGGCAGAGGTATACTTTATTTTGAGCATTGTATAGTGCTGGTCATTTACTATATGTGGCAAGATGGCCGGGTCAGGTGGGTTGGGTAATGGGTCAAAACGGCTCGTGTTTGGTTGATTGACAAACACTTTTATGTTCACTTTGTAATTCCTTTTAATTGATTGATATTATATATTATATTTGTTAAAATTTTAGTTACAAATACAATACGTATTATCGCAATAAGAATCCGAATATATAAAATAGTAACGAGTTTTTTCCGTTTCGGGTTACCCGAGAGGGCGAGTATTCAAACCATACTCAAATGTATGCGGCCCAGTCGGATTACTCTCTGTTTCCAACCCTTCCCTGACCATCACAAGATTCGAACCTGAGACCTTATGCAAAATGTGAGGGCCCAACCCACTAGGCTATCATGTGATGGTTAATAATCAAAAAATATGAATTATGTAATAATAGGATGATAAGGTAAAGGTATGCATAAAGGATAGACTTTGGAAGACTTTCGAACCGTTTGATTTGTTCCATCTTTGTCTAAACTTTTCTAATTGCCAACTTTCGGATAAATCATAACAAAAATTGACTCATTTGTACGTAAATGTGTCGAAATTACCATCTCTACAAATTGCATACATGAGACATATTTTCTTGCTGTTGCAGATAGTAAACGAGTTGCTTAGCCTCCCTGATACTAGTGCTAACGTAAATGCACTAACCCGGGATCACAAAACCGCTCTTGATATAGCCGAAGGCCTTCCGTTATCCGAAGACTCTTCCAATATAATAGTGTGCCTTACTCATTGCGGTGCAGTCAGAGCAAACGAACTAAACCAACCTAGGGACGAGTTAAGAAAAACAGTAACTCAGATTAAAAACGACGTCCACAACCAACATTTGCAAACCAAGAAGACAAACAAGAACTTGCACGGTATCGCTAAAGAGCTCCGAAAACTCCATCGCGAAGGAATCAACAAACGCCACTAATTCAGTAACCGTGGTGGCGGTGTTATTCGCAACCGTTGTGTTTGCCGCCATTTTCACCGTCCCTGGCGGTGATGACGATAACGGGATGGCGGTGGTGGTGGACAGGGTTTCGTTCAAAATATTTTTTATATTTAACGTGATTGCGCTTTTTAGGTCGTTAGCGGTGGTGGTGGTTCAGATTACGTTGGTTCGAGGTGAGACGAAAGCCGAAAGAAGGGTTGTTGAGGTGATTAATAAGCTCATGTGGTTGCCTTCTGTGTGCAATTCGGTTGCGATTATGGCTTCTTCTTATATAGTCGTTGGTCGTAAATATGAATGGGCTGTCGTTTTGATTACGGGTGTAGGTGGAGTTGTAATGACAGGTGTTCTTGGAACCATGACTTATTAGTGTTTAAATCGAAGAAAATGCGATTAAAGAGAAAGAAGGAGAAGATAGCGAAGTGGTTCGAACTCATGGCATCACTCTGAGTTTTCGAATTCAGAAGTCGATAGAATTTACGCCATTTGAGGTAACACGATAGCGTTTATAGTTAGGTTTAGTCAACAATCGACCCGGAATTTATAGAAAACTGAACAGTTTGACCCAGTTAGTGATCTCAAAACAGTTTGGGTAGTTTGGGTAAATTGAAGAGGGCGGGACCTCGAGGTTGAGTCGTCGGGTTCGTCTTGTTTGTTAGTTTGGTGTCATTCCTTTTTTTGGCGTTGTATTCGGTTTTGTTTGGTTAGTTTGTTTTTTGGTTTTTCGGGTTGTTAGGGAGGCTCGTTTATCGATAGTTCCGTTTAGGTAGTTGCTTTCTAGGTGCGAGCTTCCCCGTTTATCCCGTCTTTATTGTTTTTCGTGTTGAGGGCGTTTTTCTTTGGAAAACGACCTTGTTTCTATATGAGTATTCGTTTTTTTCGCCAAAAAAAAAAAAAAAAAAAAGTTATTGATGTGGTGGTGTATTCTGATATAAATTTGACCCATTTTGTAATGATATTCAGCAAGTAAATATGCATGATATATGAACAAGAGATTGTGAAAATATTGCTACCATGATATATCGGGTATTTGTTACCTAGTTTTATGAGCTTGTAGGAAATTCTAGTTTCTAGATTTTATGAAAAAACTCTTATATAATAAAAAGTTTCGTTCAATCAAAAGAGCTTAAAGTTTTTTAGATTGATGGAAAAAATTAGAAACTAAAAGCTATTAGAACTAGTGTTTCAGAAAAAACTACGGTTACAAACATTCCCGTTGAACCGAATATTTCAATTTATAGCAATTATCTCGATACGATCAAAGAAAGGGTAGTTGTAAACGGGTTCCGGTTCGGGTTTGAATGTTGCATAGGTGGATGATTCCAATGTGAGGATGGATGTGGCGGATAAGTTAGAGAGTGACCTTAATTTTGGTAGCTTTAATGGTGGAATAATTGAAGACGATTTATTGGAATCCCCTGTTGTAGCGAGCCCAATGAAGGTGTTTAAGGTACCCCTGAGACGCCTATTTTACGAAGCGAGTCTTCGAATGGTGTGGGTATTAATAGAGTTTATGAATGGTTATAAGAAGTCGAGGGTTTGTGGTGAAAATTCGGTTATGAATGATTAGTCTCCTTCAAAGGATGGAGCGGGTTTACTTAGGTACTCGTGATCATGGATGGAGCTTCGACTAGTTTTGGTGTATGTGTGGTGTATGTGAGGTCGGATTCAAGAACAAGATGAAAGGTGAAGCATATTATGCGTATGATCTTGGTGGGCCTCAAAGACTGCGGGCCGGGTTGGGCCGAGAACTGGGCTGTGTACAGCTGTTGGGTTATTGTCATTGTGAAGACTTTTGGGCCGTTGCTTGGTGGCCAAGAAAGAAATAGGCTGAACTCAAGGGAAATGATAGTGCACCCCACCTCCGGCTCGTTTACCAGCTTCGCAGTTTGCTTCGGAGGATCTGGCTACAATATATGGAACGAAGGAAAACTATAGCTACAGTGAACGAGGTCCTGGAATCAGAGCAACAATAGTAAACTTATAGCCCATAAAACCTCGGTCAATTACAAAGACAGGCTAGCAAAACTATTCCTAGCTCGGTGCACGCCTGTACCACAAAGGAAAGGGACAAGCCCACTTTCCTTTGCAGGTTTACCAAAAGGGAAAGTCAACTAGTAATCCAAAATCATTGGAAACTAGCGAGCTAGTATGGGAAGCCGCTCCATCCCACTTATAAATAGAATAGAATGCATATTCCACATTAAAAACATACACACATAATAACACAATCATGTTATATCATTTGCTTCGGTGGCGTAAAACAATCCTCTGATTGTTACCTTCGGGGAATCGCCAACGAACATAACCAAAATCATAATCACTCAACATCAATCTCTGTGACTTGTATATCCCCATATCAATACTAATCGCCAGTTATTGTACAAACAATTGGCGCCATCCGTGGGACACACATCTTATTTATTTTGTTGAGCAAGAACCGACACCATGGCGGATTCCAGTAACATACTTCCGGGTTTCACACCACCCAGAATCACACAAACCTCAGATTCGACACAGCTAGAGTTCTCAACTGTGGGGACCTTGACCAGGTCACCCGCCACTCCGGCCATATTCGTCTCAACGAACCCCCATGGCTCGCATTCTGCAGAACCACCACCATTGATAGATAAGACCTTCGTCTTGAATAACTACGATCACATTAGATCGGTGATAAAGAGTTTAAGGGACACGGGGATCCTACAAAGTAGGAGGGTGCCAACGTACGAAAGCGAGGAGTACGGCGAGGAGATGGAAATGGAACCTCCGAATCAAAATTCACAGCATAGGAACCCACCAGCAAACTCGTCAGCAGAAACTATGACTCGAGCAGGGGAAACCCCCAGCATACCTCAGGTAACCCTAACTATACCTACCGCACCCCTCTACACTTGTAATACGACAGCTCCGACTGTGTCCCTAGCACCCCAAGCACCAAATAGGCACGTACCACCTCCTCACCCGAGCTGGGGTAGCTTCGGGCAACCAAACCCATATGTATGGGCCCAAGGAAACCCTTATGTCACCCCAACATACCATGTGTAGAAACAAACCCAGTGAGCAATCAGCCAAATGCTTCGGTACCACCAGTAGCCAGCCATGCATACTTCCAAAATTGGAACCACCCACCACAACATATGACCACACTCCTAACCAGGGAGGAATGTGTTGCGCCCAAGGTCATCAAATACTACCCCCGATCGCGGCCAATGGCAACTTCTGGATAAACCAAAAAACCCCGTTTGTGCCCTGATGTGTGTAGAGGTGTATACGAAATAGCTTATATTTTACTAGGAAATACTATTAAATACGATACAATTTTACACAAGTTATTTATTTATTTATAGAGTGGATATACCTAAACCTTGCTACAACACTTATAGGCAGTGTACCTAATCGTACAGTAGTGTAGTTTTTAGTAAGTCCGGTTCGTCCACAGGGAACTAGCCAAGTTTAACGCTATATTTTTTAAAAACTATATTTGTATATAAATATATATATATATATAAATATAAGTAGTATTATTATTATAAAAGGGGGATTTTACCGTTTAATGACCGGTTTGTCGATTTTAAAACTTTAGTCGCAGTTAAAACCTAATGTAAAATATTAAAAATAAATAAAACTTAATTTAAAGCGTAAAGTAAATAACAATAATTAAAGTGTGATAAATTAAAATGCGATAAATAAAATGACAATAAATAAAATTGCGATAATTAAAAAGTACGATAATTAAAAGTGCAATTAAATAAAATGACAGTAAATAAAAGTGCGATAAAATATGAAATAAAGGAATTATGCTTATTTAAACTTCCATAATCATGATGTTTGACGTGTTGTTTTTAGTTTAGTACCATGAGTTAATTGTCCTTTGTCCTGGAATGTTTGATATGTCCATACGGTTTTGTCCATAATAGTCCATCAGTCATAAATATAAAGTGCGAGAGTCTTCGTCAAATTATCCTTATACCCGAAGTCAAATATTTCAACTAATTGGGGATTCGAACTGTAACAAGGTCTTAATACTTTGTTTAATGAATACACCAGGTTATCGACCGCGTGTAATCCAAGGTTTTATTACTTTGTTAACAATTACACCAATTACCCTTGTATGTAATTCACCCCTGTTTCAACAAGTTTATTGATTATTAATCCATCCCCGTATCCGGTCAAATGAATAATTATTGGTATTTATAGATATCCCGCCCACCGTACCCAGTCAAGCATATGTGGTTATATAAATATGTCAAATTATAAGTCTATATATTAAATTAACGAGGTATCATTTAGTTAATATAAAGCCCATTAATAGCCCATAGTCTAATTTTCACAAGTGTCGTTCTTTTGTCCAAACCCCAATTATGGTACAAAGCCCAATTACCCAATCTTAATATTTAGCCCAACATCACGATTATTTCGGCTTAAATAAGCATAATAATAACTTAGCTACGAGACATTAATTTAAAAAGGTTGAACATAACTTACAATGATTAATAATAGCGTAGCTTTACACGGACAGAATTTCGACTTACACACTTACAACATTCGCTAACATACCCTTATTATTATTAAATTAAAATTAAAATTATAATATAAATATAATTATATATCGTGAGAGAGAGAGATTGAATTGTATGTTCTGAGCTCGAGCACCAAACTGCTTTTTATAGGAATGTGGCCAGAAAAAGTTGGCCATGCGATCGCATGGGAATTAGGCCTCCGGGCCATGCGATCGCATGGAGCAGGAATCCAGCTCACATTCGTTTGTCACCTAGTTTGCCGACGGTTTTTAATTTATAATATATATATATATATATATATATATATATATATATATATATATATATATATATATATAATTTTAAGAATTATTTATATATTATATTATATTTATGTGCATAGTTGACTTGTAATTTTTAGTCCGTTGCGTCGAGCGTTGAGAGTTGACTCTGGTCCCGGTTTCGGATTTTCGAACGTCCTTGCGTACAATTTAATATCTTGTACTTTGCGTTTTGCGGCTCGTACTCTTGTAACTTTTAGATGTTTCTCATCAATAATTTAAACCACTTTGATTGTACTTTGTACTTTTGAGCTTTTTGGTCGTTTGCGTCTTCAATTCGTCGAATCTGTCTTTTGTCTTCACCTTTTATTATTTAAACGAATATCACTTGTAAATAGAACAATTGCAACTAAAAGCTTGTCTTTCTTGAGGGATAATGCTATAAAATATATGTTCGTTTTTAGCATTATCAAATATTCCCAC
Source organism: Rutidosis leptorrhynchoides (assembly GCF_046630445.1). NCBI lineage: Eukaryota > Viridiplantae > Streptophyta > Magnoliopsida > Asterales > Asteraceae > Rutidosis > Rutidosis leptorrhynchoides. Next base: position 37,301,394 of record NC_092340.1, read on the forward strand.
ACTTGAGCGTTGCTTGTCCTCAAGCAATATAGTATTGAAATAAAAAATACTAGAATCACTTTTTTATTCTTCACACTTTGTACATCAGTGATTTTAATACGGCGGTATGAACAATGGTAGTAACGATGTGATTTACAGTCCCACATGACTATAAAAATTTAGATCCTTTTAGGATATTGGATCTTTATGAAAACATTTGATCTTTTGAAAATTCAATCTAGCTTTTACCCTAGATAAGTTTTCCGGAATAACCCTTCACCGGTGTTTGCAAATTGTTTTTGTGGATTTTGTGGGTTTCAGATTTGAAAATTTTAGCTCAAAATTTGCGGTTTTGTGTCACCCACTTGCTAACCTTGTATTGGGAAAGCAACACGTCCAGTATACTTGCTCCGTATATTACCTTTCGGTAAAATACCGTCCTGTTGTAAAGGAAAGCGTTGAACAAGCAACTGTTAAGGCAATGTCCCATGACATGCTTTTAATTATGGTCTATATCATGTCGGATGCAATTACTATCCTTTGTAGGAGCAATAGTAAAGATCGCCCTATAGTTTTTCGGTCTGGCACAAGGTCCTGTCTTCGACCATGCTATGCAACCACCGTTCTTACGGTTGACACCCGATTTGGTTCAGGTGACCTAATGAATTCCAGGTGAATTCCTAGGATTTTACGTTCAATGGTAATGAACGCATTGAAAATGAGTTTTCAGAAAACAAATCGGTTTGTAATTTTGATCAAAATATTTTCTCGTTCAAGCTCGAGTTTAGATATCATTGAATTCCATGAGTTTGTAATTCTCAATCTTTAAGGTCAATCTCAAGGATTGAGTAATATCAGTCTTAAAAGCTGATTTTTGATCTTTAAGGAGATTATCCTTTCTGGGGATCTGATTCATTAGTCTTATAAGCTAATTTGCATGGTGCCCTCCCATTGTACGAGACATATCCTCTCATGATTAGGATAAGTCTGACCACTTGGCGACCCTGTTTGATGCTGAGGTCCGTGGATTTCCAGCTGATTTTTGAGAAAACTTTTCAAGGTTTTTCGTAGACTCTACAACTGGTCTGGACGACAACTTCCTGACATAAATCAAGAAGCGCGTGTCTTTTTCTCTCGGAAGACTTTACTTCCTTTTAAATTTCATTTATATTACAATAAACTGGGTAAAACTGATAAATATCATCCAAAACAAAAGTATCTTCAATTATTTGTACAAAAATATGTGACATATGTTCTAAATAACTTGGTAAATTTTTCCCACACTTGGCTTTTATTCTCCTTTCTTTGCCTTTTTATTGTCCTCTATTCCATTTTAAATGAATTCTAACCTTTTGGGTTGTTTCTCAATTTATGTCCTTTCCGAGGTAACAATAATTTCGGTGTTAACACCTAGTTTTATCGTTCACAAATTTGTATAAACATGATTTTGAGTTCATTTAATTGAAAATTTTGAAATTTTTTACTAGAATTGGGTAGTTAGTATATATGACTAGGGCTGTTCTTTATTATCAGAGAGCACTAGATTCTAATATAACTACTGCGTTACTAGTATTTTTTAATGGTAACCAAGTGTTTAAGTTAAAAATTTTAAAAATTCGAAAGAATTTAACCCCTTCCCACACTTAAGATCTTGCAATGCCCTCATTTGCAAGAAATCAGTAACAATTTAAATTATTGAGGGTGATTAGCGTAGAAAAATGATTAAATTTTACCAAAGTTTCCAAACATATTGGCGTTTGTTTGTTGAATGATAAATGGTGCACATCATTTGTTCATTCCGTCTTGTTGTTACATCACATTTGTTTTTCGTTTTGTCGTCAAAATTAGTAGCTTTTGCTGAACTTAATGTCAGTCTTTGAAAATGCGCCGTTTTACCCTGTTGTGTACAATTGACAATATACATACATACAAATAATAACATGCATGGTAATTTGAAATGAGACTTAACATCCCACTTTCAAATTATAAATATGAAATATTAGTACATAATAATAAAAATATTAAACATTACATTAAAAGTATCACAATATTATATGTTTTAAACATAAGTAAATAAAAATAATAAAAGATAATAATCACCAACGGGAACTGTATCAATCTGGATAGGGGTTCCAGTTCATGTCGTCGGTCGGGTTCCACGGTTGGTTATAGGTGTACTGATAGGCTTGATTGAGGTCGTAGAGAGTAAATGGTGGTCGCATATAAGGCTGGTGTGGAGGATAGTAAGCAGGTCGGGTCGGTACGTAGTTATTTGGTACCTGAGGTGATAGCTGGCTCATGATCTGATGCTGATGATAGTGCCATCTATCATGCTGTCATTGCCTGGAATGCTCGTACACATTCTCGGCGTGCCACTGCTCGTACTGACTATGTCTAGCCTCGTTTGTCATTTCTACCTCATCTATACGCTGGTAAACGTCAGTAACAGCCTCCCTAATGACATCCTTAATGTCATCCGCTTCCTTCATTTCCTCATCTGAACCTCTCTCTACCTGTGGATGAGGGCCCTGATATGGTACTGCCTGATTGCGTCTGCTCTTTAATACCTTTGCACGCTGATAAATTCGCAATCCTAAAGTCTCAACCTGTTCCCTACACACCATCAATGGACCCCCTTGATCCCTATCTACACCTAAATACTCTCCAATGAGAGTAACAAAAATACCTCCTCCTATTATTCCCCCGTCCTGTATTCCTTCCACCATTTTGGACAGATAAAAACCAACACAGTAGGGGATATTAACAAAGCTTCTAGTGTTTCGAATACACTTAAGGTAAAATAAATCGTGTAAGGTCATTTTCTCCTTGTTGTTACATCTTTGTGTAATCGAATTAGCTAAAAATCTATGTATAATACGAAGCTCTGCTTTGTTAATATCTAAATAGGAATGTCTTCCTTCCCGCGTAAAAACATTATAATTTGACATACGCCTCCAGACGGCGTCATCGTCAAAATTTCTATCTACCCTTTCACCATTATAAATCAAATTTGTACAATCAGGTAGTAGTAATTCACCAGGAGTGTAAATCTGTAAAGCCCTGGCCATGTCCAGCATGAACATTCTGTACATCCTACGGCCAAGTAAAAATCTAAGAAAATTCCTATCGTCTAACCTAACTACATCCGTATCAAGTGATATAGTACTCATAAGCTCAACACACCACTCTTTATATACAGGCCTACGAATGGTGAATAAACATTCTCAATCGGGAAAAGAAGAGTTCCCATACCTTTGGATCAGATGCTGCCTAACTGAGTTAGCTAGTTGGACCCTTTCCAAAGGCTCCCAATCGATTACCCTCGGTACTTCTACATTTTTCGGTACCAGTTTAAATTTGTTACTTTGGTACGTCGGGTAATCTCTCCAACTTCGATCAAATCTCAAATTGGGATGCAACTGTTCTTCATGAATTGTTGGGTGTTCTATTATTGGATGAATCGGAAATTGTACGTAGGCATTAACATATTCTTGTTGTGGATCATAATATGGTATGTGTTGATCATTATGATATTGTTGTTCTTGTTGTTGCTCTGGTTCGTGATATTGCATCTCTGGCTGTGGTTCCGGAGCAGGTTGCCTAGATGATGATGATGCACCATCAGTATCGGTATATCTCTGCAAAACACATTAATCACAAAATTTGTGCATCCAAATATGCATTAGTGTTAGCAAAATAACAAATTAAAACAATTACAATAACATGTTTAATCCATATTAAACTCATACTCATTTTCATATTTTTATCAAATATACACTTTTTCAAATAAGCATATATGAAAATGTTTACAAAGTTCATAAGCATTCAACTCAAATAACATGTCAAAATAATTATTACTAGCAATTAAACAAGTTTCAAATGGCATTTATATCAAATTAATCAAGTTCATGAATTTTAGACTTAAAAAGTCTACTTTAATTCTCAAAAATCATGTTTAGGATCAATGTTTGGATCATTTAGCTACCTAAATATGTTACACTACTTAATTTAGCAATAATTCATGACAAAAATTGGCCATAACCTGTTTATATCAAAAAGCCCCAAATTGATAACCTGTTTATATCAAAAAGCCCCAAATTGCTCAAGAACACAAACTCTTGATTTCTAAAAATTTTGAAGTTTTTGGCTTCAAATCATGACAAATATCATCAATTTAGGTTATACATGTATAATATACTAACAATTTAACTCTAATTACACTAGAAATTAACAAAATCAAATTAGGTAAAATTTAGCTCAAGAACACTAAAATTCAAATTTAAAGAGTTTTAGGGGTGAAATCTTTACCTTTCTGCTTTCCCATATGAGAAAAGACATGATTAGAGCAAGAAATTTGATGAATTTTTGTGAAAAATTGGTGAAAATTGAGGGTGTTTGGGAGATTGTTCGTGTATGTGTGTGAAGTGATGACAGAACCAGTCGCTGGAACTTTTATTCCTGCCCAGATTTTTGGCCTCATGCGATCGCATGAGGTTACAGGGTAAATCCTATGCGATCGTATGGGTCCCTGTTTTTTTTTTTTTTTTGGCATACTTTAGATCAATGAGATTAAAAATAATAATAACAAAATTTCTCGTCCCGCCCTCGGGTAAAGCAATTTCGGTTCAACGACCTAGTCTTCAACTCACGACGAATTTTTAGAAATCACATTTTTAACTTAATGAAATAAAGTACATTTTTATTTTTAAATTCACACCAAACTTAAATTTAAAATGCATAAAATTAAAAATTCATATAAATATCATTAATATTTTTATACATTAATTTTAAAAACTTATATTAAATATCATTAATATTTTTATACATTAATTTTAAAAACTTATATTAAAAATATTAATTTTTAAAATATTTGAAAACTTAAATATATTGATTTTTTAAAAATTTACAATAATAATACAATATTAATTTAAAAACAAGGTAAAAATTAAAATGAAAAATCTTTTTGGTCTTTTATCCCACTTTAATCAATAAAATATTATCAAAAATATACGCCCCTCTTTTGGGTAAAGTAATTTCGGCTATATTACCTAGTTTTACTCCTGATGAATTTCTGAAATATTTTGGATTGATTGATTAAAGATATTTATACCTTATGAATAAACGGTAAATTTCGCAGTGATGTAATAAATTTTTGTATGATATCAATAATTTCGGTTTCGCATACCTAATTTTATTGAATACCAATTTAATACTTTATAGCGAACGATTCAGCGTTTATTATCAAAAGGTTAAAAGCAATAAGTAAAAGCGAATAAAAACTGTACATGCTTACATGTGAGATAGAATTCTCAAAGACCTGCTTTAGCTGACTCATAGGAGAGTCGTGTGATTTGATTTTCCATAGCTACATAAGCGTAACCTCGATTCTTCAATAACTTTTCTTCTAAACATATGAACAGTCCTTCTCTGCATAGAGTAACAAATTCGGTATTTGAATATGTTTGATTGTTCGAACATTTACCTTCGTGTGACCATTTTCCGCATTTATGACATCTTTCAAGGTGTCGTGCTCTTCTTTTTATTGCGGATTTTAATTTTCCTTTACCAAAATGTGTCTTATAATGATCTTTCCTGAGTTCTTTCCTTACTTCGTCCATTTTGCCTCTTATGAAGGATACCAGTTCACTCAGAAGTGTGTCATTATTACGTTTAGTAATCATAGCGTGTAGTATTAGACCATGGTTCAGATCAAAGGAATTCTTCATCTCGTAAAACCTAAAATAAAAATAAAAATTCAGAATGGAGGGAGAAGACTAGTTCTTTAGGGTCTGCTAGGGAAAGACCATGCGAATTTCGTTCTCGAGAACTACACGAAAACAGAATATCTAACTCTAACAGAAATACATATTACCCTAAAAAGATTCGAATCTTCCCACACTTAGTTAGCTGTGGTGTCGAAATTGTGATTAACTTCATCTTCAACTTCCATTGCATTATCTATGCAATGTTTAACTTTGTGACCATTTACTTTAAATTCAATCCCATTTGAATTTATTAATTCTACTGTTCCATATGGGAAAACTCTTTTGACTATGAATGGTCAAGACCATCTTGATTTCAATTTTTCAGGAAATAGATTGAATCGTGAATTGAAAAGAAGGACTCTGTCTCCTTCCTTAAATTCTTTTGAACTTCTGATTCTTTTATAATGCCATTTCTTCTTTCTTTCCTTATAGATTAACGAATTTTCATATGCTTCATGTCTTAATTCTTCTAATTCGTTTCATTGACTTAACCGTAGACGTCCAGCTTCATGTAAATCAAGATTACATGTCTTCAAAGCCCAAAATGCTTTGTGCTCAATTTCTACTGGAAGGTGACATGCTTTTTCGTAAACGAGTTTAAAAGGTGTGGTTCCAACTGGAGTTTTGTAGGCTGTTCTAAAAGCCCAGAGTGCATCTTCCAATTTCATGGACCATTCCTTCGGATTTGATCCTACGGTTTTCTCTATAATACGTTTTAAAGCTCGGTTGGTATTTTTAACTTGTCCACTTGTTTGTGGATGATAAGCGGTTGAGATTTTATGAGTTACTCCATATCTTTTGAGAACTTTCTCAAGTTGATTATTACAAAAATGAGTACCCCGATCACTTATTAAAGCTTTCGGTGTTCGGAACCTTGCAAAAAGACGTTTTAAGAAGTTGACTACAACTCGTGCATCGTTAGTTGGGAGAGCTTGTGCTTCCGCCCATTTAGATACATAATCAATGGCAACGAGAATGTAGAGATTATTATGAGATTTTGGAAATGGACCCATAAAGTCAATACCCCAAACGTCAAATACTTCACATACTTGAATGACATTTTGTGGCATTTCATCACGTTGACTTATTTTTCCGGCCTTTTGACATGCATCACAGGATTTGCAAAGAAGGTGTGCGTCTTTGAAAATTGTAGGCCAATAGAATCCAGCGTCATAAACTTTTCTTGCTGTGAGTTGAGGCCCATAATGCCCTCCTGTTGGTCCTGTGTGACAATGGTTTAAGATTTGACACGCGTGATGCTTATTGTTCATTGCCATTACTGAAGGTTTTCAAAAACTACAAGATAATTAATTAAGCACAAGACGAAATGGCCAAAAACATGCTATAGTTTGTTAAGTAATAGATGGAATGTGCTTGATTTAATTAAGAAAAGATTACTCTATATGTACTCACATTATTGTTAGCTACTTAGCTACTTTTAACTTTTCTTCATTCTTAGATTTAAGTTAACAAAGGAGTTTACTGAAGTGTTTTGTATTGGGCCGAAAATGGTGTGCCAAAATGGGTTTGGCCAGAATAAGAGGCTTTTTAAGGGGCCCAATATTGAACATAATGTAATTCGTTATTTTCTAATTTCTACTCCGTCCTAGATTTTATGAAATTATTTTAATATTTAAAATTAAAAATATTACTATTGTAATTACTGGATAGCCAGTGTATGAACATAATTCACACTTCTCATTTTCCTATGACCATGTTCCCTTGAAAACACTACTGATATCACTAGTTACGCTATGTACAATCCTTTTTTTTCTTTCTGTAATAAAACTTAATCAATTTTGTTTGGTAATATGATAATTTATTAGCTAGATATAGCTCATAAGGGTAGGGGGTAAACTAACCGTATCTAAATTAAAATTTATATTTATAAATAGAAACTACTAAGAATTAAAAAAAAAAAAAGTTTCAAGTTGATGTGAAGTGGAAATAATTTCCAAGCCATCGTTACGAGAAGTGGACTTGTTGTAAAGCTGTACTAAATTAGTTGCCTTAGTTTCTAAATACTTAAAGTTTAAAACTCTATTATCCATATCTACTAAATATCACCAAAAATTTGACCGTATTACACAATGGTTGTCATATTTGCTAGGAGAAATTAGTGTAAATGAGACTTACTTAGAGGGTAAAATTTGTAAGTATTTAGTTTAAACTAAGAACCATGAAAATACAAATAAGGTTCAATACATACAAACTTATGTTGTGTTGGTCTCTAATGTGTAAAATCTGAATTAGTTGCCATTAGTTACGAAATAAGTTTAAATAGTTATATTGTATTGATCTTTATGGGCCGGTTGATTAGTATAGAACTATAGACTTATAAGTACAATAGTCTATAAATGTTGGGCCAAGTTGACTGGGCCCTAGAACCCCCAGCAAACTATTAATCATTAATTTGGTGCTATTGACCAAAATGCCTATTTCGGTAACTAACTATAACGATTCGCTCTAAAAAATAAAATTTTCAAAATACCGTCGCAAGTCATATATGGCACCTTTCGACTCAGGTGCTCTCGGTCATTACTTAGTCGCGAGATGGCATTTCCTGGTCATGTCCAATACTACACGAGTAGCAACGTCGCATGGTAGGCCTGCGACTTTCGACCGACCATGTTTGATCGTTAGTAGTGAGTCGCAAAGTTCACAAGGTCAAAGTCCCAAGGCTCGTAAGGTTACCTTGCGACTTGCGTGTAATTTATCCGAATAAGATTTCTAGAAAATATTTTCTGACACTTTTTGAATTTCTAGAGAGTTAGAAAAATGAGCGTCTTGGTCAGTATTCGTTAATATTTCTAAATTAGGTGAAGCTTTCCATCTCATTTCAAGATTGATGTGTTGTTTCATGGTTCTTATATCTTATTCATATCATATTAGGCATTCTATCAATATCACAAATCATTAAGTGACTATTTGACATTACCTAATCTCTACTCAATCATAATGAGGCATATAGAACCCATTAGCTTGCATACTTTATACAGTCCTAAAAAAACAGAGGAATTATGATTATTAATGAAATGGAGCACAAAAACACAAAGCACTTGATACGCATTTTTACACAGCTTGAAACCCTAGTTAATGTTTATTTTACTTTTTACGAAGCTCGTCGTTCACGTTCTTTTTTTCACTCTCTAACCTCGAGTTTCCTTGCGCAATTCGCTCGTTGATCCAACTAATAATATCAGCAAATACAATATCCGTGTTCTCAGTAAACTCTCCATAAGTGAGTGCATGCCACATTTTCGGATACAGCTTTAAAGTCTTGTCAGTACTCGAAGAAGTCTCGTACAAGAGTTTACTCGTAAATGGATCTGTCACTTTGTCATCTTCTCCGTGCACAACTAAAAACGGCATCGTCACCTCCTTCAGCTTCTTTTCAAGGTCCACGGTGACATTAAACAATTCCTTGTTGCGAATCTGTCACAAGAAGGAAATTTCCTGCTTTATATAATAATTAAAACCAAATATGATGACAAAGTTAAATTTATTAAGATGTTTATATTGTTTACTTCCTCTCTAATTTTTGGATCTTTAAAGGCAAGATCAATGATATCTTGACCAGGGACAATTCTCCAAGTTGGTATGAATCTTGTAAGTTGTAATAAAACATTGAACACAAGTTGTGGTGGCTTCATATCTTCTGCAATCTATAGATGGTAACATAATATGTTAGAAAATCCTAATAGTTAACAGAAAAGTATGGTAACACTATGAACATCATATTTAATTATAGTTATCTACAATCTAATATACTAATTAGCAGTTTATATAAAGTTAAAATTCTAAGTAATAAGTAGACTACTAAATCGTTTGTAGATAGCCTAGTGGATAACAGGATAGGGTTCTGATATCTTCACAAGAGGTCTCGGGTTCAACTACTAACAACATATCTTAGGTGGCCAAGGAAAAAGGTATAGTAGGATAACTCGATTAGACAGCGTCCATCTAAGTAATAAATACTCTCCTCCGGATATTTTAAACAGAAAAACCTTAATTATCCAAAAAATGGACTACTAGAAGTTAAATATGGAGGGAAGAGGGTGCACACAAACCTTACACATGGGTGCAACCAAGACTCCACCATCCCAAAACTCTGGTTTCTTTCTATGTAACCGAAGAACCGTTGCTCCTCCCATGGACTCACCAAGCAATATCCTCAATTTATTTTTATTTTCTTTCCTCTCTGAAAAGAAAAATGAAAAAGAAAATATATAAAAATTATAAAACATGATTTCCTACTCAAGTTTAGCATGTCTATCATCTTATCCTATCCAATTATTTTAACTTGGAGATAATTAGGAAAACCTAGGATGATATCATTGCTCTTTTTGAAAATATCCAAAAATCTGTTGTTCAAAGTTTGAATTGAATTGGTCAGAACATAAATAGTAAATCTATTTTAGTTGAATGTCTTCACTAAAAATAGAAAAGATGAGCTCAAGAACAAACAAAATTTTATAAATAAAAATAAATATAGAAAGCAGCTTACCACAAATGCTTGTAAAATGTTGAAAACAATCATCAACCATATCATCAAAAGAAGCAATGAAACCTTGAATTCCATCTGATTTTCCATGACCTTGATTATCTATCCCATAAACTCCAAATCCTGCCTTTACCTGCCTCATTGCAACTCCTGTTTATTTCAAATCAAATTTATTTTTTTATTTTTTATCATACTAAAACTTTGTTATGGTATTATCAACAAATAATTATAGAAAATGATTGCTATTTAGTTACATGATCACCTTTCATGGATACACTACACTCCATGGCATAACCATGATTAAGAAAAACTAAAGCTTTCGGTTCGATATCAACTGGCATCCATCGACAAGTAAAAAGCTGTATTCCCTTTGAATTTTTAATGAACTCCTGAAAATGTTATCACAGTTCATGCATGATTTTTTTTAGATGCAAAAATAAAGTGATGAAACAATTGGTAAATGGTTAATTGTACCTCTTCGTATATGACATTCCAAGATTCCGCCGCCTGAAGATTGTGGGATACAATAAACCATAATTTTGATCAATAAATAACGCATGTGAAAATTTGAAGAAACAAATGATAGAAGAGCATAATAATAAGCATACCATGAAACAGGGTACTTTTATGAAAATACAAGTTTATAAATTAAGATGGATCCTGAAATATTGGAAGATGATGAATATATGAGAGTGATGTATGTCAGTATGTACGTATGTTTGTTAAGAGAGGGATTTTAGAATCTGGGATTATGAAGTGCTTACACTATGGAAGTTGATCCCTACATATATGGAGGAAGAATAGACTGACATTTTAATTTATTAATTATTTATTCTTTATATTCATATCTTCATATTTATAAATGAGAAATAGTATATTAATTTATTATTTTCGCCACAACAATATCTTGTTATTGGCTTCTGGTTTGATGTTGCTGAAATGTCCCGTTCTTATTGATTAAAAACGTTCCATATTAATTGATTTCGTTGCCAGGTTTTGACCTCTATATGAGACGTTTTTCAAAGACTGCATTCATTTTAAAACAAACCATAACCTTTATTTCATCAATAAAGGTTTTAAAAAGCTTTACGTAGATTATCAAATAATGATAATCTAAAATATCCTGTTTACACACGACCATTACATAATGGTTTACAATACAAATATGTTACAACAAAATAAGTTTCTTGAATGCAGTTTTTTACATAATATCATACAAGCATGGACTCCAAATCTCGTCCTTATTTAAGTATGCGATAGAGAAAGCTCTTAATAATCACCTGAGAATAAACATGCTTAAAACGTCAACAAAAATGTTGGTGAGTTATAGGTTTAACCTATATATATCAAATCATAATAATAGACCACAAGATTTCATATTTCAATACACATCCCATACATAGAGATAAAAATCATTCATATGGTGAACACCTGGTAACCGACAATAACAAGATGCATATATAAGAATATCCCCATCATTCCGGGACACCCTTCGGATATGATATAAATTTCGAAGTACTAAAGCATCTGGTACTTTGGATGGGGTTTGTTAGGCCCAATAGATCTATCTTTAGGATTCGCATCAATTAGGGTGTCTGTTCCCTAATTCTTAGATTACCAGACTTAATAAAAAGGGGCATATTCGATTTCGATAATTCAACCATAGAATGTAGTTTCACGTACTTGTGTCTATTTTGTAAATCATTTATAAAACCTACATGTATTCTCATCCCAAAAATATTAGATTTTAAAAGTGGGACTATAACTCACTTTTACAGATTTTTACTTCGTCGGGAAGTAAGACTTGGCCACTGGTTGATTCACGAACCTATAAAAATATATACATATATATCAAAGTATGTTCAAAATATATTTACAACACTTTTAATATATTTTGATGTTTTAAGTTTATTAAGTCAGCTGTCCTCGTTAGTAACCTACAACTAGTTGTCCACAGTTAGATGTACAGAAATAAATCGATAAATATTATCTTGAATCAATCCACGACCCAGTGTATACGTATCTCAGTATTGATCACAACTCAAACTATATATATTTTGGAATCAACCTCAACCCTGTATAGCTAACTCCAACATTCACATATAGAGTGTCTATGGTTGTTCCGAAATATATATAGATGTGTCGACATGATAGGTCGAAACATTGTATACGTGTCTATGGTATCTCAAGATTACATAATATACAATACAAGTTGATTAAGTTATGGTTGGAATAGATTTGTTACCAATTTTCACGTAGCTAAAATGAGAAAAATTATCCAATCTTGTTTTACCCATAACTTCTTCATTTTAAATCCGTTTTGAGTGAATCAAATTGCTATGGTTTCATATTGAACTCTATTTTATGAATCTATACAGAAAAAGTATAGGTTTATAGTCGGAAAAATAAGTTACAAGTCGTTTTTGTAAAGGTAGTCATTTCAGTCGAAAGAACGACGTCTAGATGACCATTTTAGAAAACATACTTTCACTTTGAGTTTAACCATAATTTTTGGATATAGTTTCATGTTCATAATAACAATCATTTTCTCAGAATAACAACTTTTAAATCAAAGTTTATCATAGTTTTTAATTAACTAACCCAAAACAGCCCGCGGTGTTACTACGACGGCGTAAATCCGGTTTTACGGTATTTTTCGTGTTTCCAGATTTTAAATCATTAAGTTAGCATATCATATAGATATAGAACATGTGTTTAGTTGATTTTAAAAGTCAAGTTAGAAGGATTAACTTTTGTTTGCGAACAAGTTTAGAATTAACTAAACTATGTTCTAGTGATTACAAGTTTAAACCTTCGAATAAGATAGCTTTATATGTATGAATCGAATGATGTTATGAACATCATTACTACCTTAAGTTCCTTGGATAAACCTACTGGAAAAGAGAAAAATGGATCTAGCTTCAACGGATCCTTGGATGGCTCGAAGTTCTTGAAGCAGAATCATGACACGAAAACAAGTTCAAGTAAGATCATCACTTGAAATAAGATTGTTATAGTTATAGAAATTGAACCAAAGTTTGAATATGATTATTACCTTGTATTAGAATGATAACCTACTGTAAGAAACAAATATTTCTTGAGGTTGGAGGATCACCTTACAAGATTGGAAGTGAGCTAGCAAACTTGAAAGTATTCTTGATTTTATGTAACTAGAACTTGTAGAATATATGAAGAACACTTAGAACTTGAAGATAGAAGTTGAGAGAGATCAATTAGATGAAGAAAATTGAAGAAAGAAAGTGTTTTTAGGTGTTTTTGGTCGTTGGTGTATGGATTAGATATAAAGGATATGTAATTTTGTTTTCATGTAAATAAGTCATGAATGATTACTCATATTTTTGTAATTTTATGAGATATTTCATGCTAGTTGCCAAATGATGGTTCCCACATGTGTTAGGTGACTCACATGGGCTGCTAAGAGCTGATCATTGGAGTGTATATACCAATAGTACATACATCTAAAAGCTGTGTATTGTACGAGTACGAATACGGGTGCATACGAGTAGAATTGTTGATGAAACTGAACGAGGATGTAATTGTAAGAATTTTTGTTAAGTAGAAGTATTTTGATAAGTGTATTGAAGTCTTTCAAAAGTGTATAAATACATATTAAAACACTACATGTATATACATTTTAACTGAGTCGTTAAGTCATCGTTAGTCGTTACATGTAAGTGTTGTTTTGAAACCTTTAGGTTAACGATCTTGTTAAATGTTGTTAACCCAATGTTTATAATATCAAATGAGATTTTAAATTATTATATTATCATGATATTATCATGTATGAATATCTCTTAATATGAATATATACATTAAATGTCTTTACAACGATAATCATTACATATATGTCTCGTTTAAAAATCATTAAGTTAGTAGTCTTGTTTTTACATATGTAGTTCATTGTTAATATACTTAATGAAATGTTTACTTATCATAGTATCATGTTAACTATATATATATCCATATATATGTCATCATATAGTTTTTACAAGTTTTAACGTTCGTGAATCACCGGACAACTTGGGTGGTCAATTGTCTATATGAAACATATTTCAATTAATCAAGTCTTAACAAGTTTGATTGCTTAACATGTTGGAAACATTTAATCATGTAAATATCAATCTCAATGAATATATATAAACATGGAAAAGTTTGGGTCACTACAGTACCTACCCGTTAAATAAATTTCGTCCCGAAATTTTAAGCTGTTGAAGGTGTTGACGAATCTTCTGGAAATAGATGCGGGTATTTCTTCTTCATCTGATCTTCACGCTCCCAGGTGAACTCAGGTCCTCTACGAGCATTCCATCGAACCTTAACAATTGGTATCTTGTTTTGCTTAAGTCTTTTAACCTCACGATCCATTATTTCGACGGGTTCTTCGATGAATTGAAGTTTTCCGTTGATTTGGATTTCATCTAACGGAATAGTGAGATCTTCTTTAGCAAAACATTTCTTCAAATTCGAGACGTGGAAAGTGTTATGTACAGCCGCGAGTTGTTGAGGTAACTCAAGTCGGTAAGCTACTGGTCCGACACGATCAATAATCTTGAATGGTCCAATATACCTTGGATTTAATTTCCCTCGTTTACCAAATCGAACAACGCCTTTCCAAGGTGCAACTTTAAGCATGACCATCTCTCCAATTTCAAATTCTATATCTTTTCTTTTAATGTCAGCATAGCTCTTTTGTCGACTTTGGGCGGTTTTCAACCGTTGTTGAATTTGGATGATCTTCTCGGTAGTTTCTTGTATAATCTCCGGACCCGTAATCTGTCTATCCCCCACTTCACTCCAACAAATCGGAGACCTGCACTTTCTACCATAAAGTGCTTCAAACGGCGCCATCTCAATGCTTGAATGGTAGCTGTTGTTGTAGGAAAATTCTGTTAACGGTAGATGTCGATCCCAACTGTTTCCGAAATCAATAACACATGCTCGTAGCAAGTCTTCAAGCGTTTGTATCGTCCTTTCGCTCTGTCCATCAGTTTGTGGATGATAGGCAGTACTCATGTCTAGACGAGTTCCTAATGCTTGCTGTAATGTCTGCCAGAATCTTGAAATAAATCTGCCATCCCTATCAGAGATAATAGAGATTGGTATTCCATGTCTGGAGACGACTTCCTTCAAATACAGTCGTGCTAACTTCTCCATCTTGTCATCTTCTCTTATTGGTAGGAAGTGTGCTGATTTGGTGAGACGATCAACTATTACCCAAATAGTATCAAAACCACTTGCAGTCCTTAGCAATTTAGTGATGAAATCCATGGTAATGTTTTCCCATTTCCATTCCGGGATTTCGGGTTGTTGAAGTAGACCTGATGGTTTCTGATGCTCAGCTTTGACCTTAGAACACGTCAAAAATTCTCCTACGTATTTAGCAACATCGGCTTTCATACCCGGCCACCAAAAATGTTTCTTGAGATCCTTGTACATCTTCCCCGTTCCGGGATGTATTGAGTATCTGGTTTTATGAGCTTCTCTAAGTACCATTTCTCTCATATCTCCAAATTTTGGTACCCAAATCCTTTCAGCCCTATACCGGGTTCCGTCTTCCCGAATATTAAGATGCTTCTCCGATCCTTTGGGTATTTCATCCTTTAAATTTCCCTCTTTTAAAACTCCTTGTTGCGCCTCCTTTATTTGAGTAGTAAGGTTATTATGAATCATTATATTCATAGATTTTACTCGAATGGGTTCTCTGTCCTTCCTGCTCAAGGCATTGGCTACCACATTTGCCTTCCCCGGGTGGTAACGAATCTCAAAGTCGTAATCATTCAATAATTCAATCCACCTACGCTGCCTCATATTCAGTTGTTTCTGATTAAATATGTGTTGAAGACTTTTGTGGTCGGTATATATAATACTTTTGACCCCATATAAGTAGTGCCTCCAAGTCTTTAATGCAAAAACAACCGTGCCTAATTCCAAATCATGCGTCGTATAATTTTGTTTGTGAATCTTCAATTGTCTAGACGCATAAGCAATCACCTTCGTTCGTTGCATTAATACACAACCGATACCTTGCTTTGATGCGTCACAATAAATCACAAAATCATCATTCCCTTCAGGCAATGACAATATAGGTGCCGTAGTTAGCTTTTTCTTCAATAACTGAAACGCTTTCTCTTGTTCATAATTCCATTCAAATTTCTTCCCTTTATGCGTTAATGCAGTCAAGGGTTTTGCTATTCTGGAAAAGTCTTGGATGAACCTTCTGTAGTAACCAACTAGTCCTAAAAACTGGCGTATGTGTTTCGAAGTTTTCGGGGTTTCCCACTTTTCAACAGTTTCTATCTTTGCCGGATCCACCTTAATACCTTCTTTGTTCACTATGTGACCGAGGAATTGAACTTCTTCCAACCAAAATGCACATTTTGAAAACTTAGCGTACAATTCTTCCTTCCTTAATACTTCTAACACCTTTCTCAAATGTTCACCGTGTTCTTGGTCATTCTTTGAGTAAATAAGTATGTCATCAATGAAAACAATGACAAACTTGTCAAGGTATGGTCCACACGCTCGGTTCATAAGGTCCATGAACACAGCTGGTGCATTAGTTAAACCAAACAGCATGACCATAAACTCGTAATGACCGTAACGTGTTCTGAAAGCAGTCTTTGGAATATCATCTTCTTTCACCCGCATTTGATGATACCCGAAACGTAAGTCAATCTTTGAATAAACAGACGAGCCTTGTAGTTGATCAAATAAGTCGTCGATTCTCGGTAGTGGGTAGCGGTTCTTGATGGTAAGTTTGTTCAACTCTCGGTAGTCGATACACAACCTGAATGTACCATCTTTCTTCTTGACAAACAAAACAGGAGCTCCCCACGGTGATGTGCTTGGTCAAATGAAACCACGCTCTAAAAGTTCTTGTAATTGGCTTTACAGTTCTTTCATCTCGTTGGGTGCGAGTCTGTAAGGAGCACGAGCTATTGGTGCAGCTCCTGGTACAAGATCTATTTGAAATTCAACGGATCGATGTGGGGGTAATCCCGGTAATTCTTTCGGAAATACATCGGGAAATTCTTTTGCAATGGGAACATCATTGATGCTCTTTTCTTCAGTTTGTACTTTCTCGACGTGTGCTAGAACAGCATAGCAACCTTTTCTTATTAGTTTTTTTGCCTTCAAATTACTAATAAGATGTAGCTTCGTGTTGCCCTTTTCTCCGTACACCATTAAGGGTTTTCCTTTTTCTCGTATAATGCGAATTGCATTTTTGTAACAAACGATCTCTGCTTTCACTTCTTTCAACCAGTCCATACCGATTATCACATCAAAACTCCCTAACTCTACTGGTATCAAATCAATCTTAAATGTTTCGCTAACCAGTTTAATTTCTCGATTCCGACATATATTATCTGTTGAAATTAATTTACCATTTGCTAATTCGAGTAAAAATTTACTATCCAAAGGCGTCAATGGACAACTTAATTTAGCACAAAAATCTCTACTCATATAGCTTCTATCCGCACTCGAATCAAATAAAACGTAAGCATATTTATTGTCAATAAGAAACGTACCCGTAACAAGCTCCGGGTCTTCCTGTGCCTCTGCCGCATTAATATTGAAAACTCTTCCGCGGCCTTGTCCATTCGTGTTCTCCTGGTTCGGGCAATTTCTAATAATGTGGCCCGGTTTTCCACATTTATAACAAACTACATTGGCATAACTTGCTCCGACACTACTTGCTCCGCCATTACTCGTTCCTACACCATTTGTTCCTTTCGTTCTATTAGCCCCTGGTCCGTAGACCTCACACTTCGCCGCGCTATGACCATTTCTTTTACACTTGTTGCAAAATTTGGTGCAGAACCCCGAGTGATACTTTTTACACCTTTGGCATAGCTGCTTCTGATTGTTGTTGTTGTTGTTGTTGCGGTTATTATTGTTGTTGGGATGATTGTTGTAGTTGCTGTTGTTGTTGTTGTTGTTGTTGTTGTTGGGCCATTTGTTGTAGTTGCGATTGATGTTGCGATTGTTGGGATAATTATTGCGATTATTGTTGTAATTGCTGTTGTTGTTGTATTGGTGATTCTTATCACCGTTTTCCTCCCACTTTCTTTTGACTTGCTTCACATTGGCCTCTTCAACAGTCTGTTCTTTAATTCTTTCTTCAATCTGGTTCACTAGTTTGTGAGCCATTCTACATGCCTGTTGTATGGAGGCGGGCTCATGTGAACTTATATCTTCTTGGATTCTTTCCGATAATCCTTTCACAAACGCGTCGATCTTCTCTTCCTCATCTTCGAATGCTCCTGGACACAATAGGCACAATTCTGTGAATCGTCTTTCGTACGTCGTAATATCAAATCCTTGGGTTCGTAACCCTCTAAGTTCTGTCTTGAGCTTATTGACCTCGGTTCTGGGAAGGTATTTCTCGTTCATCAAGTGCTTGAATGCTGACCACGGTAGTGCGTACGCATCGTCTTGTCCCACTTGCTCTAGATAGGTATTCCACCATGTTAACGCAGAACCTGTGAAGGTATGCGTAGCGTACTTCACTTTGTCCTCTTCAGTACACTTACTTATGGCAAACACCGATTCGACCTTCTCGGTCCACCGTTTCAATCCGATCGGTCCTTCGGTTCCATCAAATTCCAAAGGTTTGCAGGCAGTGAATTCTTTGTAGGTGCATCCTACACGATTTCCTGTACTGCTAGATCCAAGGTTATTGTTGGTATGCAGCGCAGCCTGTACTGCGGCTATGTTTGAAGCTAGAAAAGTACGGAATTCCTCTTCATTCATATTCACGGTGTGTCGAGTAGTCGGTGCCATTTCCTTCAAAATAGTCAAATGGAACAAGTTAATCATACAGAATATTAAGAGTAGTTAATAGTATTTCGTAGCATAATATGAACTCATTTATAAAAGCTTTTTCTTCATATTAGCGTTTTATAAGTTTAAATTCGGGTAGTACCTACCCGTTAAGTTCATACTTCGTAGCTAATATACAATTCAACTACTACAATTCTATATGAAAAACTGATTATAATAATATTTCGCGTTCAAACTTTTACTCAATATTTTACAAACTTACAATACCGGTTATTTTACATATAGCATGAAATATAGCACACAATAAATTTGATACAATATGGTTGTGAAGATAATTCTAGCTAGTACACAAGTCGTTCAGCAAAGGCAATAAAGACACGTAATTCATACGTCCAGAAACAAGTCATGCATTCTGGTTTTACTAGGATTACTTCCCATCCTTGGTCTTGTGGAACATAACCGTTATGGCCGTTGATAAGACATCGTGTTGTAACGTCGTCAAAGGGACGAGGGTTACGTAATGTCCAACAGTCCCTAGCAATCTAAAAACCTCATTTCTTACCCCAATTACCGACTCCGTCACTTGTGGGAACGTTTTGTTTAATAGTTGTAGCCCGATGTTCTTGTTCTCACTTTGGTGAGAAGCGAACATTACTAATCCGTAAGCATAACATGCTTCTTTATGTTGCATGTTAGCCGCTTTTTCTAAATCACGAAGTCCAATATTCGGATATATTGAGTCAAAATAATTTCTTAACCCATTGCGTAAAATAGCATTTGGGTTCCCCGCAATATATGCGTCAAAGTAAACACATCGTAACTTATGGATTTCCCAATGTGATATCCCCCATCTTTCGAACGAAAGCCTTTTATAAACCAAGGCATTCTTGGAACGTTCTTCGAATGTCTTACAAACTGATCTCGCCTTAAATAGTTGTGCCGAAGAATTCTGACCGACTCTAGACAAGATTTCATCAATCATGTCTCCGGGTAGGTCTCTTAAAATATTGGGTTGTCTATCCATTTTGTGTTTTTATACTGTAAAATAGACAAGAGTTAGATTCATAAAAAAATACTTATTAATACAAGCAATTTTTACATATATCATAAAGCATAAGCACACTATATTACATATATTACACCACACGAATACAACTATCTTATTCCGACTCGCTTGTTTCTTCTTCTTCGGTTTTGGTTCGTTTTGCCAAGTTTCTAGGGATATATGATGTTCCCCTAATACGAGTCGTCGTTTTCCACATTGGTTTAGAAAAACCTGGTGGTTTAGAGGTTCCCGGGTCATTGTTACAACTTAAGGACTTCGGGGGTTGACGATACATATAAAGTTCATCGGGGTTGGAATTAGATTTCTCTATTTTTATGCCCTTTCCCTTATTATTTTCTTTTGCCTTTTTAAATTCAGTTGGGGTAATTTCTATAACATCATCGGAATTCTCGTCGGAATCCGATTCATCGGAGAATTGGTAATCCTCCCAATATTTTGCTTCCTTGGCGGAAACACCATTGACCATAATTAACCTTGGTCGGTTGGTTGAGGATTTTCTTTTACTTAACCGTTTTATTATTTCCCCCACCGGTTCTATTTCTTCATCCGGTTCCGATTCTTCTTCCGGTTCCGACTCTTCTTCCGGTTCCTCTTCGGGAACTTGTGAATCAGTCCACGAATCATTCCAATTTACATTTGACTCTTCATTATTATTAGGTGAGTCAATGGGACTTGTTCTAGAGGTAAACATCTATCACATAATATCAAACGCGTTAAGAGATTAATATATCACATAATATTCACATGTTAAAAATATATAGTTTCCAACAAAATTTGTTAAGCAATCATTTTTCAAGTAAACACGGTCGAAGTCCAGACTTACTAATGCATCCTAACAAACTCGATAAGACACACTAATGCAAAATTCTGGTTCTCTAAGACCAACGCTCGGATACCAACTGAAATGTCCCGTTCTTATTGATTAAAAACGTTCCATATTAATTGATTTCGTTGCGAGGTTTTGACCTCTATATGAGACGTTTTTCAAAGACTGCATTCATTTTAAAACAAACCATAACCTTTATTTCATCAATAAAGATTTTAAAAAGCTTTACGTAGATTATCAAATAATGATAATCTAAAATATCCTGTTTACACACGACCATTACATAATGGTTTACAATACAAATATGTTACAACAAAATAAGTTTCTTGAATGCAGTTTTTTACATAATATCATACAAGCATGGACTCCAAATCTCGTTCTTATTTAAGTATGCGATAGCGGAAGCTCTTAATAATCACCTGAGAATAAACATGCTTAAAACGTCAACAAAAATGTTGGTGAGTTATAGGTTTAACCTATATATATCAAATCATAATAATAGACCACAAGATTTCATATTTCAATACACATCCCATACATAGAGATAAAAATCATTCATATGGTGAACACCTGGTAACCGACAATAACAAGATGCATATATAAGAATATCCCCATCATTCCGGGACACCCTTCGGATATGATATAAATTTCGAAGTACTAAAGCATCCGGTACTTTGGATGGGGTTTGTTAGGCCCAATAGATCTATCTTTAGGATTCGTGTCAATTAGGGTGTCTGTTCCCTAATTCTTAGATTACCAGACTTAATAAAAAGGGGCATATTCGATTTCGATAATTCAACCATAGAATGTAGTTTCACGTACTTGTGTCTATTTTGTAAATCATTTATAAAACCTGCATGTATTCTCATCCCAAAAATATTAGATTTTAAAAGTGGGACTATAACTCACTTTCACAGATTTTTACTTTGTCGGGAAGTAAGACTTGGCCACTGGTTGATTCACGAACCTATAACAATATATACATATATATCAAAGTATGTTCAAAATATATTTACAACAATTTTAATATATTTTGATGTTTTAAGTTTATTAAGTCAGCTGTCCTCGTTAGTAACCTACAACTAGTTGTCCACAGTTAGATGTACAGAAATAAATCGATAAATATTATCTTGAATCAATCCACGACCCAGTGTATACGTATCTCAGTATTGATCACAACTCAAACTATATATATTTTGGAATCAACCTCAACCCTGAATAGCTAACTCCAACATTCACATATAGAGTGTCTATGGTTGTTCCGAAATATATATAGATGTGTCGACATGATAGGTCGAAATATTGTATACGTGTCTATGGTATCTCAAGATTACATAATATACAATACAAGTTGATTAAGTTATGGTTGGAATAGATTTGTTACCAATTTTCACGTAGCTAAAATGAGAAAAATTATCCAATCTTGTTTTACCCATAACTTCTTCATTTTAAATCCGTTTTGAGTGAATCAAATTGCTATGGTTTCATATTGAACTCTATTTTATGAATCTATACAGAAAAAGTATAGGTTTATAGTCGTAAAAATAAGTTACAAATCGTTTTTGTAAAGGTAGTCATTTCAGTCGAAAGAACGACGTCTAGATGACCATTTTAGAAAACATACTTCCACTTTGAGTTTAACCATAATTTTTGGATATAGTTTCATGTTCATAATAACAATCATTTTCTCAGAATAACAACTTTTAAATTAAAGTTTATCATAGTTTTTAATTAACTAACCCAAAACAGCCCGCGGTGTTACTACGACGGCGTAAATCCGGTTTTACGGTGTTTTTCGTGTTTCCAGATTTTAAATCATTAAGTTAGCATATCATATAGATATAGAACATGTGTTTAGTTGATTTTAAAAGTCAAGTTAGAAGGATTAACTTTTGTTTGCGAACAAGTTTAGAATTAACTAAACTATGTTCTAGTGATTACAAGTTTAAACCTTCGAATAAGATAGCTTTATATGTATGAATCGAATGATGTTATGAACATCATTACTACCTTAAGTTCCTTGGATAAACCTACTGGAAAAGAGAAAAATGGATCTAGCTTCAACGGATCCTTGGATGGCTCGAAGTTCTTGAAGCAGAATCATGACACGAAAACAAGTTCAAGTAAGATCATCACTTGAAATAAGATTGTTATAGTTATAGAAATTGAACCAAAGTTTGAATATGATTATTACCTTGTATTAGAATGATAACCTACTGTAAGAAACAAAGATTTCTT
Source organism: Rutidosis leptorrhynchoides (assembly GCF_046630445.1). Classification (NCBI taxonomy): domain Eukaryota; kingdom Viridiplantae; phylum Streptophyta; class Magnoliopsida; order Asterales; family Asteraceae; genus Rutidosis; species Rutidosis leptorrhynchoides. The sequence goes on from NC_092340.1 coordinate 37,324,577, forward strand.
GAGGTTGGAGGATCACCTTACAAGATTGGAAGTGAGCTAGCAAACTTGAAAGTATTCTTGATTTTATGTAACTAGAACTTGTAGAATATATGAAGAACACTTAGAACTTGAAGATAGAAGTTGAGAGAGATCAATTAGATGAATAAAATTGAAGAATGAAAGTGTTTGTAGGTGTTTTTGGTCATTGGTGTATGGATTAGATATAAAGGATATGTAATTTTGTTTTCATGTAAATAAGTCATGAATGATTACTCATATTTTTGTAATTTTATGAGATATTTCATGCTAGTTTCCAAATGATGGTTCCCACATGTGTTAGGTGACTCACATGGGCTGCTAAGAGCTGATCATTGGAGTGTATATACCAATAGTACATACATCTAAAAGCTGTGTATTGTACGAGTACGAATACGGGTGCATACTAGTAGAATTGTTGATGAAACTGAACGAGGATGTAATTGTAAGCATTTTTGTTAAGTAGAAGTATTTTGATAAGTGTATTGAAGTCTTTCAAAAGTGTATAAATACATATTAAAACACTACATGTATATACATTTTAACTGAGTCGTTAAGTCATCGTTAGTCGTTACATGTAAGTGTTGTTTTGAAACCTTTAGGTTAACGATCTTGTTAAATGTTGTTAACCCAATGTTTATAATATCAAATGAGATTTTAAATTATTATATTATCATGATATTATCATGTATGAATATCTCTTAATATGATATATATACATTAAATGTCTTTACAACGATAATCGTTACATATATGTCTCGTTTAAAAATCATTAAGTTAGTAGTCTTGTTTTTACATATGTAGTTCATTGTTAATATACTTAATGATATGTTTACTTATCATAGTATCATGTTAACTATATATATATCCATATATATGTCATCATATAGTTTTTACAAGTTTTAACGTTCGTGAATCACCGGACAACTTGGGTGGTCAATTGTCTATATGAAACATATTTCAATTAATCAAGTCTTAACAAGTTTGATTGCTTAACATGTTGGAAACATTTAATCATGTAAATATCAATCTCAATGAATATATATAAACATGGAAAAGTTCGGGTCACTACAGTTGCCAAATTAAGTTCAAGTCATTAAGAGTACATTTTAAAGTGGTCAGAATGATAAAGTGATAAACTATACCTAGAAATTGAGACTTAAGACTCATTTCAACTTAATACTGTTTCACCCGTGATTCATTTTAACCCAAAACTATTTGATCAATTACTTAAACTTACTCAACCTGACTCGTTTGACAAGTATAAAATAAAGATAGAGAATGATTAGAGACACGCCATACTATCAATTTTATATGTTATGTTCAGTAAATTAAAGTGGACCTTTCATATACGAATTTTTTTTATATATAACGATAATAAGTTCAGTAATCCTAAATAAACGTTATAAGACTAGCATCAATTTGTAGAGAATATAATATTAAATTAAATGGACCTATATATGTAATGTTGGACTATTATTATTAGGTCTTTTTAGATATCGGGTCATGTGTGATTGCACACCTTGCACGTCTCAATATTCGGCCCTGATTACAGATAACCCAGATTATGAAAATACTTTTCGTTTTCGGTGAATAGAAAGAATCTAATACGTTTGAATCTATCTATATATTCATATAAACCTTTAAAATGATGATGTCATCATTTTACTAATTATTCTTTAATTTTTTTAATCATGATGTCATTATTATTTATTAAAATTAATTAATTCTAAATAAAAAATAAAATAAAAAAGCTATTTATAGATAAATATATATGTATGACGAGTAACATCTATCTATCTATATATTGCTTTATCATGATCTCATTATTAATTAATTAAAAATAATTAATTAATTCTAATTAAAAAAACACAAAATATGGTAAAACACTCTATGATCATATGTACAATATTTGAAGCATTATGTACAATCTTATGAAAAAACACTCCATGACCATATGTGCAAACTTTAAAACAAATTGTACAATCTTTTATAAAATATTCTATGAACAAATGTAGAACTTTGAAGTATATTATACAACCTTTATATAATAATTGTATTTAATTTTTAAAAAAATTTCAAGAGGCATTTGTTATTATTAATAATTATTATTACTAATTATTATAATTAAAGTTATAAATACTCAATTTTTAAGCAAACTTTATTATTATTATTATTTATTATTAGTATTATAATTATATTATTGTTATTCAAATATAGGTTCTCTTTACGGGATTAATTACGTTATATATGTATGCAAAATACATGTCTTAATAAAAGGTTATAAACTTATTATGTAGGCTTTTATGATAAGGAAATAATAAGGAGTAACTGTGATGCAAATCCAGAGAGGGTGGTGGGAGAATAAATGTAGTTGATTTATTCAAACCAAGTTACGCACATCAATATGTTTTTAAAAACAACGACAAATTTCATAGTCGGAATCTGTGATTCCACAGGTCGTTAAAGTAAATGACTTTTTCATTTAGAATCACTTGCTATCATAAACATATCATTAAACTGTTTCGTTTAAATAAACTCGTGATTCTACGGGTCATTTCACTAGTTTATATATTTATATATAATATTAATTTGGAAATAGTTAATTTATGAATATACATGAATCACTTTTAGAAAAAGATTACATGAAATACTTAACATAAGATTAGACCAAAATTCAGAAAAAGCTAAAATATCTAACCATACACAATCGAGTATATTTATCTCCACCTTATACATTATAAATCATCTCAACTTGTGGAAGAAGGTGTTCAAATCATGCATCCATAATTGGTTTATGTCCCTAACTAGTTAAATAACCATCTTTCACAATCCACAATCATAATAATTGTGACTACCATACATGTTTGTAACCTAACTTTGGTGGTGAGTATAACTTGCTTCAAAATGTATCAATCAAAGCAAACCTTTCATAAACGTGAGGTCATTTTTGTTGAATTAAACAAAACGCAAGTTATTAATAAGATGATTTTAATTTATCGCAAAATTTTAAAGTTTTTTTTTATGTCTATCATTTTTAGAAGTTATTATAATTATAATTATAATTATAATTATAATTATATTTATTATTCATCAACTATTTAGTTCGTAACAGACATATGTGTATATATGTAGTCAAATAACATGAGATGAGAAACTCCAACAAATTTTAAATTATAAAATTTTTGTGAGTACACGTTTAATAACCCACATTGTTATCATAAAATAATTCGGAGTATTTGAAGAAAGTGTAGATAAACATAGTACATATGATGTAAATGGTTAATTTGGGCATTGATGTTTGATCATGAATACGTACATGCATAAATGTGTACTAAGTTCACTGTAAGGGATCATATACGTATTTGTTATAATTTAATGCATACATGTAGCAATTTTGTTCAACTGTTTAAATTTTTTTACAACAATTCAAGTTTTTGCAATTTTGCCTACTATAATGTACAGTAATAATAAAAATAATAAGAATAATAAATTAAATATTATAATTTTATATCTTGAACAACAGTACGACTGGGATTTAACCACTCATGCGTTCATCTCTCACAGTTGCATAACCCGCCCCAACTGCTGATCAGGAGGAAGCCCGACACAATCCGAGGGCATGAGCAGTAAAACCCTTTCTCCCCCATTGCTCCCGCAACGTGATGGGCGAAAGGCACCCTTGGGTGAAATTCAAAGGTAAAAGGGCAACCTTGTGTGATGTTGCACCCCACGGGAGTCGAACTCCTGACCTTTCGCTAAAAGAGGCAGACCACTATCACATGAGCTACAACACAAGGTTAATAAATAATATTATAATATACAAGTTTATAATCTACATATACTATAATATATATAAACTAGTCCGGACCGTCCCGCGCGTTGCGGCGGGGGCTTTCTGTGATGGCCCGCCAAAATCCCTATTGACGCAGCACATCATTCATCGGTCCCATTGCGAGGTTTGCCCTCTATATGATACGTTTTACAAACATTGCATTCATTTCAAAAGACGCACTTTCTATATAAGAAAGTTTTTAAATCTGTATACATTTTTAAAGCATGTACATAAATGTTTTCGACCTGTGGTGATTTCTAGATATAGACAATCCCAATAAATGATAGTTCATAATAATACATCAGTTGACTAAACAGTCAAAATATAATACATATTAATGTTTGAATGCAAAGTTTCTTTGAAAAAAATGCCATATAAGACTCCATGCACATAGTAGTTAAACAGCAGAAGCTTCTTTAATACCTGAGAATAAACATGCTTAAAAGTGTCAACCAAAAAGGTTGGTGAGTTCATAGTTTTATCATAAACGATGAGTTTTAATAGTTTTAATAGACCACAAGATTTCAGTTTTATAAATAACCATACACTCGCAAGTGTATAAAAAGCATTCTATAAGTTGTAGGCACCCGGTAACAAGCCTTAACGTTCATGTTTTACCCTCTGAAGTACACCAGATCAGGTGTGTTTAAAATAACCTCGAAGTACTAAAGTATCCTGAAACGACCCGTCCATATTACTATAAACGCAGTACGTTATTCATTGGTCCCATAGCGAGGTATTTGACCTCTATATGATACGTTTTAGAAAAATATTGCATTCGTTTCATAAAAAGCACACCATTATTATACATAATGCATGTTTTAAACAAGTGGGCGATTATTTAAGAAATAATCTCCATGATACATCGGTTACCAAATACTACACACATGACATAACAGTTGAATATAATACATGACAAAGGTTTTATTGAATGCAACACTTCATTTAAATAAAAGCATGAGACTCCATGCACAGCTTGCTCAGATAATGCAACAGCGGAAGACTTTCTTAAGGACCTGAGAATAAACATGCTTAAACAGTCAACACAAAGGTTGGTGAGATATATAGGTTTAGCATCGATATAAATATAGACCACAAGATTTCATAGTTATAAATATATGTACACTCGCAAGTGTATAAAAGTATTCTATAAGCTGTTGAGCGCTTCGGTAACCATACTTAACAATTAATGTAGCATATTCCCTTTATTATGAAATCTCCCTACACTGTACCAAATGTAGTAAAAACGAAGTACTATGCAACCATTTACGATACAGGAGCGACTAGCCCGGTTGGGGTTGTCAAACCCGATAGATCTATCAATAGGATTCGCGCTTACATGTTCTTACAACATGTAAATATTAGTTACCAAGCTATTAGGGAAGATATGCAAGGTGGTACAACTCAACGTAGAATATATTTTAAGTACTTGTGTCCATAGCGTAAAACATAAAATGCATGTATTCTTATCCCAAAATATTTTTAGAGTTTAAAAATGGGACTATATATTCACGGTAGTAAAAGTATATTAATAATAAGTTTTTAGCTTATTAAAAATATGGTCGTCGTCCTTGAATTCACGAACCTATAACAATAATAATAATTCAGATAATAATACGACATGTGAATAAAATAAAACAAGTTCATAGAATACTTATATATTAATTTTTAACATTTTTATGTTAGTAGTCCTTTGTTAATAGTCCAAAATAGTCCGAAATGTCCAACAGTCCAACAATCGGTATATATATAATCTTAGAATTACCCCACGACGTATTGTATACGTATTGTCTTTGCATCAACCCAGAGACGTATTGTATACATATTGTCTTAGAATTTATCAAAACGTATTGTATACTTATTGTCTTAGGATTTATCAAAACGTATTGTATACTTATTGTCATGGAATGTACCAAGATTATTATATATATATACAATCTCAGAATTAACTAAGATTATAATATTTTGTTATACTAATGATAACATGTCCAAATATATATAGGATATAGGAAAAGTTAGCAAGGATATGGTTAATATAGTTTTTACAATATAAATTTTGTCCATACAACGTTAATTTTAGCAGATTTTGTTTTGCTCGCAAAATATTCATTACAACTCCGTTTAAAGTGAATCAAATTGCTATGGATTCCTTAAGAAGTTAATTTTTCAAAAACAATTCGAAAAGTTCAGCCCATGTATTAATATTCAGAGTTTTACCCTCTTTTTATGCCGGTGGACAGATTTGGAAGAATCCCGGCACCCACCCAATATATGATTTTTGATAAAATACTTTCACTTTGTATAAAATCATGAAAAAAATACTGGAAGTCTTATTTACATATATTAACATATTTCCAAAGTATTAGCCTCGAACTCAAAGTCTAAGATAGGTTTTTAATTCCCAACCCAAAACAGCCCGCTTTTTACCGAATGGAGATTAAACGATATATGTTAAGTTTCTAGGTGTTCTTCATATGTACAAGTTATAAATTCTTATATTAACTTAATATAACATCATAATACATATAAATAAGTGTTATTAGAGTTAAGTTAGAAAGATTAGATTAGTTTTTCAAACAAGTTTAGAATCAACTAAACTATATTCTAGTTTATAAACTCTTATATAGATAGCTATAAACATATGAATTGAACAAGAGTTGAAGTAGAGTTTTTACCTCATGTTTAGAATGTAAAGTTGCTAGAAAGAAGTAGTAGAACAAAACTTGAGAGAGTTCTTGCAAGTGTGTGTGAGAATTGGAAGTAAAATTTGGAAAATGAATGTGAAAAAATGAGTTAGAAATGGTGCTTATTTATAGGCTTGAAAATTTGGTTTTTAGTGAAAATATCTAAGATAAGTTAAAATGTAATATGTCATGGATGACATATTAAATTGATTAGGTCATGGATGACATATTACACAAATAATTGCAGATTTCTATTGGTATATACCAATAGTAAATACTTCTAGAAGCTGTGTATAATACGGGTAAAAATGTCGATGCGAGTAGAATTCTTGAGGAAATTGAACGAAAATACGAGTATAGCTATCCTTTATATGTATTGGTATATTATAAAGTGTATTTAATACTTGTAAGGATGTATTTATACTCGTAATACATTATATGTAAATACATTTTAACATAAGTTAATTACGTCGTTTAAATAGTAACATATATATTGTTCAAAAACTCTTTAAATTAGTAGTATGAAAATTTATATATAATACTTTGTTAATATACTTAATGAGATATTTAATTATCATATTTTCAAGTTAAATATATATATATATATATATATATATATTGTAACGACCCTGGAAATTCCAATGTTATTTTATTAATAATAATTATTATTAATACGCGTGTTTAAACGAATGTATGTTATTACATTTACATGTTGCCATGATTGCCCGTACTTGACTTTTAAGTGCCCAAAACGTCTTTGTGACACACGAAACTTCACGAATAATATTTCTAGATATTATTTGCATTCATGATTAAGTTTTATTAATCATTTTGATTAACTATGGCTATTAGTTAGTTACTTGGGCTTTAATTGGGTTTATTTGTTAAACTACTTGAACTTGGGCTTTATTGTGAAATGGACTCATGATATTGGGCTTCTAAGCCCACCCTACTTATATTTATGGATTAATTAGCCCATGAGACTTGTAAGTATCAAATTTAAATGTGAACTAGTTAGTTACTTCCTTAAGAATCTTGTTACTACACAATCCCCATGTAAACCCATCTAAAATCCAACTTTTGTAAGGCTTTACAAGCAAGTAACCATTGAACTTTCCTCTCCTCCCCTTGAGCTCCTAAACCGTCAGCTAGGACTCCATATGGAGTGGTTTTTGTTTCATTTTTCACTTACTTCATTTGCTAGATTTCCTCTCATTTCAAAACACTCTCAAACTTGCATTTCATTCTCTCTCACATTTCTCTCTTCTTGTAAGTGTTTGAACAACTTCTTCCTTCTCTTTTTTCTTTCTAAAACCGTAGGCCTTATGCCCTTTAATCATCATCATGCTTTGTTTGATTTAATCTTTGTTACTTGTGTTGATTTCTAGTAGTTACTTGTTACTTACTTACTTGGTTACAAGGATAAACTTTCTAGTTTCATTCTTCTTTTATCTTGTTTTAACAAGAACATTCAAGAACTAAAGTCTCTAGTTTAGGTTCTACATATAATGTTTCAAAGATTATAAGTTCATTGTTGTTAAAATCATACTTGTAAGTCATGGAAGTAAACTTAAAGTTTACTTTACTTAAAGATCAACTTTGGTTGAATCTTTAAAAAGTATGAACAACCATGAATCTTTTTCTTGTTTATTTAAGTTTACCTCTTCAATTTATGCACTTTAATTTCATGTAGTTAGTTATATGGTCAAGTACTACAAGTTAGTCTTGATCTCATATCTCTTGAACAAATAAAGTTAACCTTGGAAGTTCAAGAACACACAAATAAGTTTTCATTAAATATAACTTTGGATCTAGACTTTTGAGTCTTGGATCTTCAAGATCAAACTGAGAACTATGTTCTACTACTTATGATCTTGATTAGTTAGTTTACTTTCAAGTTTGTAACTTGTTATTAGCTTTAAAGTCCATGTATGTGTTAGATCTAAGACTTTGATGCAACTTTGGTTCATCAAACTTCATACAACTCTTAAGTGAGTTGTGCTTCATGTCTTAGACTTGCACATGGGTTATGATGGTCAAGACTTGGTTAAGATGATGTAGATACATCAATGAGTTGTACACTTGAAGCTATATGCATCAAGGATGAGAACCATGATGAACATCAAGCACCAAGACCACCGGAACCCTTTTAAACTCACTGTTCTGTCCAAAACCTACTGACCTGATGCTTCTGGAACTTACCAGTAGACCTGGGCTGTTCTAACCTTTATTTTTAGATAGAACTTTTCGAGTAGATAACTTTTCATATAGGACTCGTCTTAATCCGAGTTACGGTTTAGGATTTATGGCCCTCCGATCGTTACTATGTCCTTTAACGTTGTGCAGAAATTTCTGACCTACTCGCACTTAGACCGTCGCCACGGTCAAACCAAGACGAGTTTGCTTCTGTAAATTTTATCACACTTAAGGGACTCATAGACAGAGCCATGGCCACTGGTTTCACCTTAATTCAGTAAGGGTAGAGGCCGTGGTGACTGACTGAAGTCAGACTTTGTTTTAAATTATTTTCATAAACGAAACCTACCTTACGCCTTTTGGTTAATGATGAATGATGATGACCCTTAAGACCTTAATTACATAATTTTAAACCTATTAAGATGATTTACTGACTTAGTACTATTTGACTTAGGTTGAGGACTTCGGACCATTTACTTGCACACCTTTCCCGACTACTACTTTACCGCTACATATCATTGTGAGTTATAGCATTCCCTTTTTACTTTAACTTATTTTGGGAACTGAGAATACATGCGGATTTTATGTTTTACATACTAGGCACGAGTACTTAAACTTTATATATGTGTGGGTTATATAACGGTAGAAACATTCCCTTTAGCTCGGTAACGTTTAATCATTGGTTTATGAACCGGTGAACGCGAATCTTAGATATGGATCCATAGGATTTGACATCCCCACTCGGGCTAGTCGTGCTAGCAGTCAACGAGTGTTTAATACTTCGTAAACATACGCACTCGCCAAGTGTACTTTCAGGGGGTATTTTAAACGTTAAGTTAGTTACCAAGTGCCCACGGTTAACATATACTTTATCATACTGTTTTGAAACGCTCTTTGTAGCACTGAAATCTCGTGGCCTACCTTACATACTGTTATAATTAAACTATAGCTCACCAACCATTGTGTTGACGTTTTTAAGCATGTATTTCTCAGGTGCTTGAGGTTTCTTCCGCTGTGTACTAGTCGTGCTGTAGAACCCGCTGCTTAGAGTTGTCCACGCATGAACTACTTTACTTTGCATTCAAACATTCGTACTTTTGAACTATGACTTGTAACGACCATTGTGGTCACGTACACTTATTATTTGCTTCTACTTAGTGAAGCATGCTTTTGAAATGTAAAACATTTGATGTTGGTTATGACATTAGCTTTTTATCATGAATGCAACTTCTTTAATTACAGCATATAGTACTTAACCTTGTAATGATCCTGTTGTTGATGATTCGTACACGATGGTTTTGTATGGGGCATCACATTTGGTATCAGAGCATTAGTTGTAGGGAATTAGGTTGCATTAGTGAGTCTAAGACCGACCCGAGTAGGATTCACTAATAGGACTAATCTACAACTTGCTAGTTTACTTGTTTCCGCTGAACTTACTGCATGCTGCTGCTTACTGTTACTGCTATATGCCATATGCTACTACGTGATTTCACTACTGCATGCTATTACTTGCTTTCGATTGCATGCTAGTTTCGTACGATTACTGATATTGCCATGCTACTTATTGTTATACATGATTTAAACTATTGGCCTATTATTTGCTTGCTTTATGACATACTGACATGGAAAATTTATTTTTCCTTGTTCAGATGTCGGATGTTCCACCTGCTAGCATTTCGGGCAGTACAGACTCAGACCCCGTCGCCCTACCTACTGCTACACCTGCTGCTGCTACTGCCGATACACCAGCCCCGACACCCACTAGTGATCCCGGCGCTTCCACTTCCGGAGATGGTACTAGTGCACCTGCCCCAGTGTCCGCTCCCGGACCCTCGAGTTCACAGCCCCGCATTGGTGGTATTGAGATCCCCGCGGAGTTCGGGGAAGGGCCGTTTCGTAACCACATGCGCACGCCTTGCCGACGCACTCCCGACGGACGTTTAGTCGTGATTCCTCCAGGCAGACACAGACAGATGTTGGCCGCCTTCGGACGCTTCGGATTACCAGCTCAGCCACCAGTGTCACCACCACACGATTAGGATGACTCATCATCCGCCAATTCTTCATCATCAGATGACTCCAGCGATGATGAGGATCCTGCTGATAGACCTATTCAGGCACCCTCCACCCCGCCGAAGAAGCGATACCATTTTGACGGCACCGTCATTCCAGGGGTGAATGGAGGTCGTGCTTTTACTTACGCTTTTGGCCATCGTCGTAGGGTTACTGCTCGTAAACGAGTTGTGCCATACCCTGCCGACCCACAGATACGTAAGGTTCCCCGTTACGTATTGACTATTCCTGGAACCGTACCACCTAGATTTAGATACGGACCACTTACATCTAGGGACGTACCGTCTACATCCGGAGCTGGACCATCTACATCAGCACCACCGGCACCACCCGCACCACCCGCCCCACCTGCACTGCCTGCCCCACCAGATCCCTCTAACGAGGAACTGATGAGGGAGACTGATACTCTCCAAGCTCGAGTCACTGAGCTCGAGGAGCAGTTGGCTCGAGGAGCAGTTGGCTCGAGGAGCAGTTCACCCGCCTTCACCGTAGGACCTTGTATTTAGATTTCATGATGTAATCTAGATATAGTTTCATGTATTTCATATGTATTGTACGAACTTATTCAGATGTATGAAACTTATTATTATTAATGAATGGAACTTTGCATTATTTAATTCTTGCACGATATTCTATTTACATTGCTGTACGATGATTCTGTGGTATTTGTACCTAGATGCATTATTTAATAACATGTGATGTTTTGATTCCATGTTGGTCACTATATACTGTATTATTACTACTTGCATACTGGATTTTGACTTGAGTCAAAATTTTTGTTTAGAATATCATGGCTAACGGAAGATCCACACCTACCGCCGCCCAGATTGAGGACATGATCAACGAACGGGTCGCTGCAGCCCTAGCAGAAAGAAATCTCGAAGCTCCACCACCACCACCACCGGTTATTCCACCCGTTCGAAATGGGTGTACATACAAGGAATTCCAGAGCTGCAAACCGCATAACTTTAGCGGCACCGAGGGACCAGTTGGTCTCACCAGATGGTTCGAAAAACTTGAATCAGTATTCCGAGTTAGCAACTGTTCGGAGGACAATAAGACCAAGTTTGCATCTTGCACGCTATCAGACGGCGCGCTAACGTGGTGGAACACGTTAGCTCAAGCGAAAGGTATCGATGAGGCGTATGCTACGCCATGGGAGGAATTCAAGGCGGCTATGATTGATGAGTATTGTCCGAGAACCGAAATTCAGAAGATGGAAATCGAATTTATGCAGTTAAAGGCCGTAGGGAACGACCTTAACTGTTACAATCGTAGGTTTTTGGAGTTAGCATTAATGTGTCCGACCATGGTCACCCCCGAATTCAAGCGCATGGAGAAATACTTCTCGGGACTTCCTAAGTCCATCAAAGGAAATGTCACCTCATCCAAACCACCGAATGTTCCCGAAGCAATGCGCATGGTGCATACTCTCATGAATCAGATCCTTATTGATGAGCCGAAGAAGGCTAAGTTTGAAGCTGGTAGTAGCGAAAAGAGGAAATGGGATAACAACCATAACAACCACAACAACAATAACAACAACAGGGGTAGAAACTATGATCAAAACCCGGCGAAGCGACATGAAGGGTTCAGGCAAAACAACAACAACCCCAACCCCAACAACAAAAACTCCAACCCGAACTACAAGGGCACGCTACAACAATGCAAGAGGTGCTACAAGCACCACACTGGGTATTGTAATGCTGTTTGTGAGAAGTGCAAGAAGAGCGGGCACATCGGTAGAGACTGCAAGACTACCACGATGACAGGGAGGCCGAACACCAACGGGCCGAAAAAGTGTTACGAATGCGGGCAGACGGGCCCTTTCAGAAACGAGTGCCCGAACAAACGAAAGGATGGCGGACCACCGCGTGCTAGAGCTTTTAATGTTAATGCAAGGGATGTACGCGATAACCCCGACTTGGTGACAGGTATATTCACAATCAACAATCTTTTAGCTTCTGTCTTGTTTGATACTGGTGCGGATAGAAGTTATGTATGTAGACATTTTTGCGATAAGATTAATTGGTCATTAGTCCCGTTAAAAGAGAGTATACTTGTCGAGGTCGCCAATGGAAAACTTGAAAAGGTTGACCATATTAGTCGTGAAGCTATTATCAACATAGCTGGTGCAGATTTCGAAATTGATTTGATACCTATCAAACTGGGAAGTTTTGACGTGATCGTCTGTATGGATTGGTTGAGCAAGATAAAGGCCGATATTATCTGTGGAGATAAAGCACTTCGCATACCACAAGGAGATGGCGAACCACTGGTTATCTATGGAGAGAGATGTACCTCAAAGTTGAACCTCATTAGTTACGTGAAAGCGCAAAAGATTATGAAGAAGGGACGCTTTGCTGTCCTAGCACATGTGAAAGCGGTAGAAACTGAGGTGAAGAGCGTGAACGACGTTCGAATTGTGAACGAATTTTCCGATGTCTTCCCAGAGGAATTGCCTGGATTACCATCTCCGAGAGCCGTAGAATTTCAGATTGATTTAGTGCCAGGAGCTGCACCTGTAGCTCGCGTACCTTATAGACTCGCACCTTCCGAGATGCAAGAATTATAGAGTCAACTACAAGAGCTGTTAGATCGAGGGTTTATCCAACCAAGTTTCTCGCCTTGGGGTGCACCTGTTCTGTTTGTGAAGAAGAAGGATGGATCCTTTCGTATGTGTATCGACTACCGTGAGCTCAACAAATTGACAATCAAGAATCGGTATCCTCTTCCGCGAATTGATGATCTTTTTGATCAACTACAAGGATCGAGCGTTTATTCAAAGATCGATTTGCGATCCGGCTATCACCAGTTGAGGGTGAAGGAAAGTGACGTGATGAAGACTGCATTCAGAACCCGTTATGGTCATTATGAGTTCCTCGTGATGCCATTCGGTTTGACAAATGCACCTGCCGTGTTCATGGACCTCATGAATCGTGTCTGCAAGCCTTACTTGGACAAGTTTGTTATCGTCTTCATAGATGATATCCTCATCTACTCTAAGAGCGTAGAAGAACATGAGTAACACCTCCGATTAGTGCTTGAACTCTTAAGACAAGAGCAACTTTACGCCAAATTCTCCAAGTGTGAATTTTGGTTGAAGGAAGTACAGTTTTTGGGTCATGTTGTGAGCGACCAGGGTATCAAAGTTGATCCCGCCAAGATTGAAGCCATCAGCAAGTGGGAGACCCCCACTACTCCGACGCATATTCGCCAATTCCTAGGTCTCGCCGGTTACTATCGAAGATTCATCGAAGGATTTTCTCTGATTGCGCGTCCTTTGACCGCGCTGACTCACAAGGGCAAGAAGTTCATTTGGGAACCTGCACACGAATCAGCATTTCAAACTTTGAAGAAGAAGTTAACCACCGCACCTATCCTATCACTTCCTGAGGGCAGTGATGACTTTGTTGTTTATTGTGATGCATCGAAGAGTGGTTTTGGTTGTGTACTGATGCAACGATCGAAGGTTATCGCTTAAGCCTCCCGACAATTGAAGATTCACGAACGGAACTACACTACTCACGATCTTGAACTTGGAGCCGTTGTCTTTGCGCTCAAATTGTGGAGACATTATTTGTATGGAACTAAGAGCACTATCTTCACCGATCACAAGAGTCTCCAGCACATCTTTGATCAGAAGCAACTGAATATGAGACAGCATCGATGGATCGAGACACTCAACGACTACGATTGACAACTCCGTTATCACCCTGGCAAGGCCAATGTTGTAGCTGACGCTTTAAGCCGAAAGGAGAGGACGGCACCTCTTCGTGTTAGGGCTCTGAACATCACCATTCATTCGAACCTCAACAACTAGATCAGAGTAGCCCAAGTTGAGGCTCTCAAGGAGGAGAACATATCTCACGAACATTTGAACATACTTGTCTCTCGATTCGAGGTTAGGGAGTCGGGACTCCGATTTAATGCCGGAAGAATTTGGGTACCTCTTTATGGAGATCTACGGAACCTGATACCTGATGAAGCACACAAGTCGAGATATTCGATTCATCCTGGAGCGGGTAAAATGTACCACGACCTTAAAGAACAGTATTGGTGGCCGAATCTTAAGAAGGACGTTGCAACTTATGTTGGGAAGTGTTTGACTTGTTCGAAAGTTAAGGCCGAACATCAGAGACCTTCTGGTTTACTTCAACAACCGGAAATCCTACAATGGAAGTGGGAAAGGATAACAATGGACTTCATCACCAAGCTACCAAAGACGGTGGGCGGATACGATACCATCTGGGTTATTGTTGACCGCCTTACCAAATCTGCACACTTCCTGGCGATGAAGGAAACTGATACAATGGAAAGACTTGCTCAGCTGTACATCAAAGAGGTTGTATCTCGTCATGGTGTACCTTTATCGATCATCTCCGATCGCGATCCCCGTTTTGCTTCTAGATTTTGGCGTTCCTTGCAAGAAGCCATGGGAACTCGTCTCGACATGAGTACTGCTTATCACCCTCAGACTGACGGGCAAAGTGAACGCACGATTCAGACCTTGGAGGACATGTTGCGTGCATGTGTCATTGATTTTGGAAAGGCCTGGGAAAGACATTTGCCACTCGCCAAATTCTCGTACAACAACAGTTATCACTCTAGCATTAATGCTGCACCTTTTGAAGCATTGTATGGCCGTAAGTGCCGATCTCCTATTTGTTGGGCCGAAGTAGGCGAAAAGCAAATCACCGGACCCGAGGTAGTCCACGAAACCACGGAGAAGATTGCTCAGATCCAAGCTAGACTTAAGACTGCCCGTGATCGTCAAAAGAGTTATGCCGATCTTAAACGTAAGGACTTTGAATTCAACGTTGGTGATCGTGTAATGTTAAAGGTTGCACCTTGGAAAGGTGTGATCCGTTTTGGAAAACGTGGGAAGTTGAACCCACGATACATTGGTCCTTTTGAGATCTTGGAACGTGTTGGACCCGTTGCTTACCGATTAGATCTACCAGCACAATTGAGCTCAGTTCATCCTACCTTCCATGTGTCAAACTTGAAGAAGTGTCTTGCTGCACCTGAACTTATCATACCACTTGAGGAGCTTACGATTGACGACAAACTCCACTTTGTGGAAGAACCAGTTGAGATTATGGATCGTGAGATCAAAACTTTGAAACGCAACAAGATTCCAATCGTTCGAGTACGATGGAATGCCAAACGAGGACCTGAGTTTACTTGGGAACGAGAGGATCAAATGATGCGGAAATATCCTCACCTTTTCCCGACTCCTCCATCTACCTCAGCTTAAATTTCGGGACGAAATTTTCTTTAACAGGTGGGTAATGTAACGACCCTGGAAATTCCAACGTTATTTTATTAATAATTATTATTATTAATACGCGTGTTTAAACGAATGTATGTTATTACATTTACATGTTGCCATGATTGCCCGTACTTGACTTTTAAGTGCCCAAAACGTCTTTGTGACACACGAAACTTCACGAATAATATTTCTAGATATTATTTGCATTCATTATGACAACCCGGAAATTTCGACTAAATTTAAACTTAACTTTTATGAAATTCTGACGATTCACGAACAAACGATTATAAAAAAAATATATATATGTAAATATATATGTGTGTATATATACATCATTTACAACCATTTTAATTATCAGTATTATAATTATTATTATTAATAATTATCGTTATCATTAATATAATCACTAATATATTATTAATATTATTAGTATTAGTACTTAACATTTATATTAATATAATGAAATATCATTATCATTAATATCAATATTATTATTACCATTATAAAACAACTTATTAAAATTTTCATTTATATAATAATAATTATTATTAAGATTATTATTAAAAATTATTATTACCATTATCATTTATATTATTATTAGTATTTTTATTACTCTTAATAATATTAAAAGTATTATTATTAATATAATTAGGATTATTATTATTAATACTAATTATTAATAACAATTAAATAAAAAGTCAAGAAATAGGTACTGTCTGCTTTCTTTTATTCTTTCTTTCCCTCTGTTCTTGACTGTGAGAATCAAAGACATCAGATAAAAGCCAAAAACAGATGTAGATCGATATGAGCTTCATTTTTTTTTATTTATTGCATACCTGCTTTATTTTTTTTTATTCATCTTCCTCCTTAATTAGAAAATGTCGACCAATCCAGCTACCAGATAAACTTTAATCAAATCATTGTGAATATACTAATCTCAATTACCCTTTATATAAACATCAGATATGCAGTTTGAAGGAGAACATAAAAATTAAACAGAAAAAGAAATAAATATACTCTGTACGTGGTTCTTTTTACCCATAATACAATTTCAAATGAATTTTCAAAATCCTTAAATGCAGATTTGTTAGAAATCCTACACTCAAACTATCTACAAAGTTTCAAATCCCAATTCGTCCTATCGATCTCTAATTCGCGAGTCAAAGTTCTTGATAAAAAAAGTCAAACATTTTTCTTTGATCAAATTAGAGTTCTAGATGTTGTTTTTGTTGAAATTGATGATTTCAATAGTTTCTATGAGTGATTTAAGAAATATTTCATGAAGAAATTGAAGTCTAAAACGTTCTCAAATCAAAAAGCCAATTTTTTTTTTCTCAAAACTTACGAACAGCAAGCTGTAGTAATATTTTTTTTTTTTTGAAGTCTGTTGAAGTTATTTCACAAGTTAAAATCATTCTCTGTTTCGTTCGCAATTACTAAAACAAACAAATCTTAGTTTGTTACAAACTAAATCCTGGGTCGATTGATGTGGTGAAGAAGAAGAAGGTGAAACAGATAGAAATATTGGATATATAGTTTTGAGTTGTGTTTTAAATAAGAAATAAAAGGAACGGAGGGACGGTTAAGGGTGTTAGCGTGTGAGCGCGAGGTCACGGGTTCGAACCCGGTTCGTGGCAATTTTTTTTAAAAGGGGCTCTTAAGGTAGTTACTCACTCCAATTATTATTATTGTTATTATTATAATTACTATTTTTATTATTAGTATTATTACTAAATATTATCATTAGTATTATTAATTATTGATAAAATTATTATTACTAATAAAAGTTACCATATATTAAAATTATTATTGTTACTACTAAAATTATTATTACTAGTATTATTAGTAGTGTTATTATTGTATTATTATTATCATAAGTGAAATTATCTTTATTAGTATTATTATTATTAAAAATTACTATCGTTATTATCACTTTTACAAAAGTTATCATTTTTGCTAAAACTATCATCTTTACTTTATAATTATTAGTAAAACTATCATTTGTATTAAAATTACTATTATTACCATTATTATTATACTTATTAGTAAATCATTATTATCGAAACTATTATTTTTACAAATAAATATATTGTACATTGAATACACCTATTTCATATACTACAATTATATTTTCATATAACAAACATAATAACATTCTTATATAAATATTCATGTATAACAAATTAGGTATTTTTAATATAATACCAATCAAACATATATATATATATATATATATATATATATATATATATATATATATATATATATATATATATATATATATATAACTACAGAAATATATAACAATTGAAATAACATATATAAACTTATTCGATTACGAGTATCTGTGTTAATATATATATACTTGATATAGGTTCGTGAATCCGAGGTCAACTCTGCACATGTTCAGTGCCATCATACTCGTAATTACTACGAAATATCATACAGTATCGTGAGTTTTCATAGCTCCCTTTTTATCTATATTTTTGGGCTGAGAATACATGAACTATTTTTATAAATGATAGACACAATTTCAAACTATTATGCGACCAACATGAGTACTTTTATTGTGTTGATATGTAACATGTTATTGTGTTCATATGAAACATGCAAGTCCCTGCTTTGTAATATCATTAATTGCTAGATAATGAAGAGGCAAACGGAATTATTATAAATAGCGCTATTGGGAGTAACGTCCCGTACTGTTGACCGCAGGTTAATTGGTGGTATAATAATGATCTCGACAATTACATATGTATTGTCTCGGGGTAAAATCGTTTAGTTTTGATATTATACGCTCATGGCATACTTTTGATATACATGATATATCGACTTTTATTATATTAAATCTTGTGATCTATTACTGAAATCATTATTTATTACAAACCTATGAACTCACTCAACCTCGTGTTGACTTTTTAAGCATGTTTATTCTCAGGTACTTAAATATTGCTTCCGCTGTACATCTACTGCTTTGATGATGATTGCTTGCTATGCTTGGAGTCTTCATTACATATCATATCAATTAAAGACATATTTATCTTTCGCTGCAAAACTCAACAAAACATCTCATGTAGAGTCGTTCTCGTTTATACAACTGTGATTTGATATATTTAGTGACGTTATTCTTCCAGGCCCTATCTGGAGGACGTCACAGATTGGTATCAGAGCAGGTTGTTGTAGAGAACCAGGATTGCATTTTATGTGTGCCTTATACAATTAGGTACCTTAGCAATGTAGGACTACAACTATCCTTGACCATAGTGCCTTTACTTGTTGCCTTTAACTGTTAAATGCTATACTATACTTTAGAAACCTTACTTATCTTAGAATGCCGTGCCAATCTAAGAACTCTGTTCATTTTTCTAAGTATTATCCAATTACGCCACCACATTTAAATGCGACACCATGATTTCTGAAATTCTTGACATTCCTATGTCATCTATCATGGTTTTGTGTATTACATATGTATTACATGAAATATTATCCATGATTTTGAAACTCCTATAATTGTTACTATTCATACTCAAACGTATATAACTCCCTGTTATATCACGTACCTATATGCCTTATACCTTTATGCATCGGTTTGCGAACCGAAAAATATCATTGGGTTATCACAGTATACGAATTGAAAGTCTTTAGTCGAAAGATTATCAGATTACATACTTATCATTTTATGATCTCGACACGTCATACTGCCATTATTGGAATATAGACACGTCATATCTTATCATATCTTATCATATCTTATCATATCTATCCCAATAGACTTTGTCTAACACTTTTCCTAAATTTCCTCCGTAAATTACGGAAATCTTTTTGCTATATATACTTATTCAAAGAGACGAATATGTCATTCAATATTCAACACCCATTTCATATCAAACCCTAATTCAAATCACATAAGATGGATTTCTCACTTGATTCCTCAAACTCCTCGAGCTCCAATGGCAGCGTAACCGGAACGAACGAACCAATCAGTCATCATCTTTTCTGGATGAATTGGGGGAGGGTTCGTAGTTTACTTAACCAATGGAGAAGTGAAGAAGGTGATCCTTTTCACCCACCATATTGCCCTATTGGCGAAGAACCTGAAGCGCTTACCGGCGAACCAATCCGGAACACCATTTTCACCCTCATTTCCAGGATATTCCGTCACGAATATATAATATCTAGAATTTCAGATCTTATTTATCCACTCGCCCGAACCGCCAATCATCCCGGAATAATAGAAGAAGTCAACGAGCTTCGCGCTCGAGTAGTTGCTTTAGAAAATATGGTGCAAAACCTACGAGCACCAGCAGCAGCAGCACCAGCAGCATAACCAGCACCACCAGTATTAGCAACAGCAACACCATAGCAACCAAGGAATATTAGTAATAACAAGTTAAGATGTGTTGACTCATTCTTCGTGAAGAATTATATATGTATACTTATATATATATATATATATATATATATATATATATATATATATATATATATATATATATATATATATATATATATATATATATATATGATTTGGAACAATAATAAATCTTGTAGTACTAAGCAATTACGTGTGAATCTCAACTAGTATGTATTACTTGGTCAATTCATATCATTAATATGCTATGATGTACACCCTTCGTTATGACTTAACAATCGTTAATCACTGCTTCAACACAATAAACTCCATTTCATAATAAACCAAGTGTATTACTCAAATACATAATTGATTGTATACTTCCATTCCCGGTGTACTCGAAACTTTCTAGAAAACATCATTCGTGCCTTGAAGTTCACAAGAATTCCACGAGCATCAATAATCATACACCGAGGTATATCAATAACAACGAACGATGAAGTATTGATTCATAACTTCATTAGCAAAATATTTCGCGACAATTATGAAATCTCTAAAGTTTTGGAGATTATTTACTCTCGTTTCAACCGCAAATTAAATGAGTTTAATATTATATTAACTCATTAAATCCATGATTACATTTGAAAGAAAATATATATGTACGTATATCTTCATAAAGACTGTAATTAAAACTCTTTTGTACAAACTGTTAATTGTGAAAATATTTTAACGGGTAGGTAATACCCGAGAAATATTTATATCTCACATCAATATGTTACATTGTACAATTCTGACTCTCATATTCATTCGTATTCTATGCTGAATTATCACATCAAACCACCAAAATTATCATTCATTACTTTTGAAATCAACAACGCCTATTCGTTAACCATTAGATCCGTTGACGATTACAATCAGCGTTTAATCATCTAAAAAAAAAAAAATTTCTTGAAACCATCTCGGATTGATAACCGATGATTCAAATATGGCTGCATTAAATGCAGAGGAAACAGCAAAGTTGTGGATGGTCTAAATGGCCAAAAGTTGATGATAAAAGAATGGAGTGTTAGGAACGCTCGATAGAAAATTTGGTACTGAAAAATGGACTGAGCAAACCATGAAGAAGACCAAGGAAAAATACAAGGACCATACACTATATTCAAAGAATTCAGGTAATTCTGGAACCAATGAAATCTTTAGGGAATATCTTGCCCGAACTCATGTTAAATTCTTGCGGAAAATTTTCTTCATCATCCTTCGAACTTAGAAATTCCGAAAATATAATCATAAATATCCTCGATATTTCTGAAGATATCTTCATAAATATTCTTGTCCGAAATTATATACCACTTCGCACTATCTGTGTTACATAATAAAGGAAACTGTTTTAGTTTCTATATTTCTGTAACATACAAGTATAAATTATGAATGAATTATGGAGAAGTGTTGGAAATTGAAGCATGAGTTAGTATAATATAATGACGTCAGGCCAACGTGATTATATTACAGTAAGTCATGCTAAATTTTTAATGGAAGATGATGATTCATAGACTTTATAATCATCATTTGCCATGTTACACGACTCTTACATTCTATTTAACCTCTAAACATATCAAGAACATATTTTCTTGATAGTTCCATCTTTTCCGAATAGTCTGGTAATTTGACAAATCAAATCGTGCTATTACCTTTCCTTCTGCTTTGTATATTATGATCAATCGAAACTTCATACCTACAAATTCTGGACCATTACTCGCTTTACTTAGAGTCAAGAGGAGAATAAAAAGGCAAAGAGATCCGACATATAAGGGAAAATATAAAGCCCGATAACAACACTGAAATTACAAACCGTGTATATCAATGCGTATAGCAATATAAAGACACGGGAGAATAATAAACACTATAATCCCTAGAGCATAGTAGAAGTAAACAGACTCCTCTGGTGGGAGTTGTAAAAGAAGGATGATTGTGGCGATAACCAATATAAGGTCAAGAACAAGAACTGGATTGAGCATTTTCACAATCTTTTCGAAATATGAATTGAGAAAGAAAGTATAGAAGTAGTGAAGATAATGAAACGGAAGAAGCTAATTTATAGCAAAAATTCCAGACACATCAATCGAGACAATTCACAGCAGTTAATCAAAGAAAATCTCAATTTCCGTAAATACTGGAGAATCAAATCTTATAGATTACGAAGATTTCTTTAATTCCTTGAAATCCGGAAATCAATCGTAACTACGTCAAAAGTTAAGGCGAACATTTAATTTTCTCATTTACTCTTTTGCGATAGCTTCGTTTATACTCTTTCTATAATCGAATCATTTTATCCATATTATTTAATGTTGATAAAACTCTAATTTTCAACTCATAATAATCATTACAATATTCTTGTTGTAAACAATAACGATCTCTATCAAATTTCATGACCGTGATTTTCACGAACTCCTCTCTATTTGTCTGCCCTAATATTGTGGCATAAACGCTCAAGGTTTTAAATGAACTCAATACTATTCATAACACATTTCATATATCCAATTTACTGAAATGACTTGTATAACATCATCATTTTGAATGATCTCTGCATTAATGATAAAATGCACTTCATCGAAGAACCTGTAGAAATTATGGTTCGTATAATCTAAACGCTTGAAACAGAACAATATTATATCCGTTGGAATTCACGAAAGGCCCCGAACATACCTGGGAACGTGAAGACCAAATAAAACATAAATATCCTCGTCTATGTACGAACAACGTCGATTGATGGCAACAACTAAATTTCGGGACGAAATTTCTTTTAACGGGTAGGTACTATGACAACCCGGAAATTTTGACTAAATTTAAACTTAACTTTTATGAAATTCCGACGATTCACGAACAAACGATTATAAAAAAAATATATATATGTAAATATATATGTGTGTATATATACATCATTTACAACCATTTTAATTATCAGTATTATAATTATTATTATTAATAATTATCGTTATCATTAATATAATCACTAATATATTATTAATATTATTAGTATTAGTACTTAACATTTATATTAATATAATGAAATATCATTATCATTAATATCAATATTATTATTACCATTATAAAACAACTTATTAAAATTTTCATTTATATAATAATAATTATTATTAAGATTATTATTAAAAATTATTATTACCATTATCATTTATATTATTATTAGTATTTTTATTACTCTTAATAATATTAAAAGTATTATTATTAATATAATTAGGATTATTATTATTAATACTAATTATTAATAACAATTAAATAAAAAGTCAAGAAATAGGTACTGTCTGCTTTCTTTTATTCTTTCTTTCCCTCTGTTCTTGACTGTGAGAATCAAAGACATTAGATAAAAGCCAAAAACAGATGTAGATCGATATGAGCTTCATTTTTTTTATTTATTGCATACCTGCTTTATTTTTTTTTATTCATCTTCCTCCTTAATTAGAAAATGTCGACCAATCCAGCTACCAGATAAACTTTAATCAAATCATTGTGAATATACTAATCTCAATTACCCTTTATATAAACATCAGATATGCAGTTTGAAGGAGAACATAAAAATTAAACAGAAAAAGAAATAAATATACTCTGTACGTGGTTCTTTTTACCCATAATACAATTTCAAATGAATTTTCAAAATCCTTAAATGCAGATTTGTTAGAAATCCTACACTCAAACTATCTACAAAGTTTCAAATCCCAATTCGTCCTATCGATCTCTAATTCGCGAGTCAAAGTTCTTGATAAAAAAAGTCAAACATTTTTCTTTGATCAAATTAGAGTTCTAGATGTTGTTTTTGTTGAAATTGATGATTTCAATAGTTTCTATGAGTGATTTAAGAAATATTTCATGAAGAAATTGAAGTCTAAAACGTTCTCAAATCAAAAAGCCAATTTTTTTTTTCTCAAAACTTACGACAGCAAGCTGTAGTAATATTTTTTTTTTTTTGAAGTCTGTTGAAGTTATTTCACAAGTTAAAATCATTCTCTGTTTCGTTCGCAATTACTAAAACAAACAAATCTTAGTTTGTTACAAACTAAATCCTGGGTCGATTGATGTGGTGAAGAAGAAGAAGGTGAAACAGATAGAAATATTGGATATATAGTTTTGAGTTGTGTTTTAAATAAGAAATAAAAGGAACGGAGGGACGGTTAAGGGTGTTAGCGTGTGAGCGCGAGGTCACGGGTTCGAACCCGGTTCGTGGCAATTTTTTTTAAAAGGGGCTCTTAAGGTAGTTACTCACTCCAATTATTATTATTGTTATTATTATAATTACTATTTTTATTATTAGTATTATTACTAAATATTATCATTAGTATTATTAATTATTGATAAAATTATTATTACTAATAAAAGTTACCATATATTAAAATTATTATTGTTACTACTAAAATTATTATTACTAGTATTATTAGTAGTGTTATTATTGTATTATTATTATCATAAGTGAAATTATCTTTATTAGTATTATTATTATTAAAAATTACTATCGTTATTATCACTTTTACAAAAGTTATCATTTTTGCTAAAACTATCATCTTTACTTTATAATTATTAGTAAAACTATCATTTGTATTAAAATTACTATTATTACCATTATTATTATACTTATTAGTAAATCATTATTATCGAAACTATTATTTTTACAAATAAATATATTGTACATTGAATACACCTATTTCATATACTACAATTATATTTTCATATAACAAACATAATAACATTCTTATATAAATATTCATGTATAACAAATTAGGTATTTTTAATATAATACCAATCAAACATATATATATATATATATATATATATATATATATATATATATATATATATATATATATAACTACAGAAATATATAACAATTGAAATAACATATATAAACTTATTCGATTACGAGTATCTGTGTTAATATATATATACTTGATATAGGTTCGTGAATCCGAGGTCAACTCTGCACATGTTCAGTGCCATCATACTCGTAATTACTACGAAATATCATACAGTATCATGAGTTTTCATAGCTCCCTTTTTATCTATATTTTTGGGCTGAGAATACATGAACTATTTTTATAAATGATAGACACAATTTCAAACTATTATGCGACCAACATGAGTACTTTTATTGTGTTGATATGTAACATGTTATTGTGTTCATATGAAACATGCAAGTCCCTGCTTTGTAATATCATTAATTGCTAGATAATGAAGAGGCAAACGGAATTATTATAAATAGCGCTATTGGGAGTAACGTCCCGCACTGTTGACCGCAGGTTAATTGGTGGTATAATAATGATCTCGACAATTACATATGTATTGTCTCGGGGTAAAATCGTTTAGTTTTGATATTATACGCTCATGGCATACTTTTGATATACATGATATATCGACTTTTATTATATTAAATCTTGTGATCTATTACTGAAATCATTATTTATTACAAACCTATGAACTCACTCAACCTCGTGTTGACTTTTTAAGCATGTTTATTCTCAGGTACTTAAATATTGCTTCCGCTGTACATCTACTGCTTTGATGATGATTGCTTGCTATGCTTGGAGTCTTCATTACATATCATATCAATTAAAGACATATTTATCTTTCGCTGCAAAACTCAACAAAACATCTCATGTAGAGTCGTTCTCGTTTATACAACTGTGATTTGATATATTTAGTGACGTTATTCTTCCAGGCCCTATCTGGAGGACGTCACATTCATGATTAAGTTTTATTAATCATTTTGATTAACTATGGCTATTAGTTAGTTACTTGGGCTTTAATTGGGTTTATTTGTTAAACTACTTGAACTTGGGCTTTATTGTGAAATGGACTCATGATATTGGGCTTCTAAGTTAGAAAGATTAGATTAGTTTTTCAAACAAGTTTAGAATCAACTAAACTATATTCTAGTTTATAAACTCTTATATAGATAGCTCTAAACATATGAATTGAACAAGAGTTGAAGTAGAGTTTTTACCTCATGTTTAGAATGTAAAGTTGCTGAAAAGAAGTAGTAGAACAAAACTTGAGAGAGTTCTTGCAAGTGTGTGTGAGAATTGGAAGTAAAATTTGGAAAATGAATGTGTAAAAATGAGTTAGAAATGGTGCTCATTTATAGGCTTGAAAATTTGGTTTTTAGTGAAAATATCTAAGATAAGTTAAAATGTAATATGTCATGGATGACATATTAAATTGATTAGGTCATGGATGACATATTACACAAATAATTGCAGATTTCTATTGGTATATACCAATAGTAAATACTTCTAGAAGCTGTGTATAATACGGGTAAAAATGTCGTATGAATGCGAGTAGAATTCTTGAGGAAATTGAACGAAAATACGAGTATAGCTATCCTTTATATGTATTGGTATATTATAAAGTGCATTTAATACTTGTAAGGATGTATTTATACTCGTAATACATTATATGTAAATACATTTTAACATAAGTTAATTACGTCGTTTAAATAGTAACATATATATTGTTCAAAAACTCTTTAAATTAGTAGTATGAAAATTTATATATAATACTTTGTTAATATACTTAATGAGATATTTAATTATCATATTTTCAAGTTAAATATATATATATATATATATATATATATATATATATATATATATATATATATATATATATATTGTAACGACCCTGGAAATTCCAACGTTATTTTATTAATAATTATTATTATTAATACGCGTGTTTAAACGAATGTATGTTATTACATTTACATGTTGCCATGATTGCCCGTACTTGACTTTTAAGTGCCCAAAACGTCTTTGTGACACACGAAACTTCACGAATAATATTTCTAGATATTATTTGCATTCATGATTAAGTTTTATTAATCATTTTGATTAACTATGGCTATTAGTTAGTTACTTGGGCTTTAATTGGGTTTATTTGTTAAACTACTTGAACTTGGGCTTTATTGTTAAATGGACTCATGATATTGGGCTTCTAAGCTCACCCTACTTATATTTATGGATTAATTAGCCCATGAGACTTGTAAGTATCAAATTTAAATGTGAACTAGTTAGTTACTTCCTTAAGAATCTTGTTACTACACAATCCCCATGTAAACGCATCTAAAATCCAACTTTTGTAAGGCTTTACAAGCAAGTAACCATTGAACTTTCCTCTCCTCCCCTTGAGCTCCTAAACCATCGGCTAGGACTCCATATGGAGTGGTTTTTGTTTCATTTTTCACTTACTTCATTTGCTAGATTTCCTCTCATTTCAAAACACTCTCAAACTTGCATTTCATTCTCTCTCACATTTCTCTCTTCTTGTAAGTGTTTGAACAACTTCTTCCTTCTCTTTTTTCTTTCTAAAACCGTAGGCCTTATGCCCTTTAATCATCATCATGCTTTGTTTGATTTAATCTTTGTTACTTGTGTTGATTTCTAGTAGTTACTTGTTACTTACTTACTTGGTTACAAGGATAAACTTTCTAGTTTCATTCTTCTTTTATCTTGTTTTAACAAGAACATTCAAGAACTAAACTCTCTAGTTTAGGTTCTACATATAATGTTTCAAAGATTATAAGTTCATTGTTGTTAAAATCATACTTGTAAGTCATGGAAGTAAACTTAAAGTTTACTTTACTTAAAGATCAACTTTGGTTGAATCTTTAAAAAGTATGAACAACCATGAATCTTTTTCTTGTTTATTTAAGTTTACCTCTTCAATTTATGCACTTTAATTTCATGTAGTTAGTTATATGGTCAAGTACTACAAGTTAGTCTTGATCTCATATCTCTTGAACAAATTAAGTTAACCTTGGAAGTTCAAGAACACACAAATAAGTTTTCATTAAATATAACTTTGGATCTAGACTTTTGAGTCTTGGATCTTCAAGATCAAACTGAGAACTATGTTCTACTACTTATGATCTTGATTAGTTAGTTTACTTTCAAGTTTGTAACTTGTTATTAGCTTTAAAGTCCATGTATGTGTTAGATCTAAGACTTTGATGCAACTTTGGTTCATCAAACTTCATACAACTCTTAAGTGAGTTGTGCTTCATGTCTTAGACTTGCACATGGGTTATGATGGTCAAGACTTGGTTAAGATGATGTAGATACATCAATGAGTTGTACACTTGAAGCTATATGCATCAAGGATGAGAACCATGATGAACATCAAGCACCAAGACCACCGGAACCCTTTTAAACTCACTGTTCTGTCCAAAACCTACTGACCTGATGCTTCTGGAACAGACCAGTAGACCTGGGCTATTCTAACCTTGATTTTTAGATAGAACTTTTCGAGTAGATAACTTTTCATATAGGACTCGTCTTAATCCGAGTTACGGTTTAGGATTTATGGCCCTCCGATCGTTACTATGTCCTTTAACGTTGTGCAGAAATTTCTGACCTACTCGCACTTAGACCGTCGCCACGGTCAAACCAAGACGAGTTTGCTTCTGTAAATTTTACCACACTTAAGGGACTCATAGACGGAGCCATGGCCACTGGTCTCACCTTAATTCAGTAAGGGTAGGGGCCGTGGTGACTGACTGAAGTCAGACTTTATTTTAAACTACTTTCATAAACGAAACCTACCTTACGCCTTTTGGTTAATGATGAATGATGATGACCCTTAAGACCTTAATTACATACTTTTAAACCTATTAAGACGATTTACTAACTTAGTACTATTTGACTTAGGTTGAGGACTTCGGACCATTTACTTGCACACCTTTCCCGACTACTACTTTACCGCTACATATCATTGTGAGTTATAGCATTCTCTTTTTACTTTAACTTATTTTGGGAACTGAGAATACATGCGGATTTTATGTTTTACATACTAGGCACGAGTACTTAAACTTTATATATGTGTGGGTTATATAACGGCAGAAACATTCCCTTTAGCTCGGTAACGTTTAATCATTGGTTTATGAACCGGTGAACGCGAATCTTAGATATGGATCCATAGGGTTTGACATCCCCACTCGGGCTAGTCGCACTAGCAGTCAACGAGTGTTTAATACTTCGTAAACATACGCACTCGCCAAGTGTACTTTCAGGGGGTATTTTAAACGTTAAGTTAGTTACCAAGTGCCCACGGTTAACATATACTTTATCATACTGTTTTGAAACGCTCTTTGTAGCACTGAAATCTCGTGGCCTACCTTACATACTGTTATACTTAAACTATAGCTCACCAACCGTTGTGTTGACGTTTTTAAGCATGTATTTCTCAGGTGCTTGAGGTTGCTTCCGCTGTGTACTAGTCGTGCTGTAGAACCCGCTGCTTAGAGTTGTCCACGCATGAACTACTTTACTTTGCATTCAAACATTCGTACTTTTGAACTATGACTTGTAACGACCATTGTGGTCACGTACACTTATTATTTGCTTCTACTTAGTGAAGCATGCTTTTGAAATGTAAAACATTTGATGTCGGTTATGACATCAGCTTTTTATCATGAATGCAACTTCTTTAATTACAGCATATAGTACTTAACCTTGTAATGATCCTGTTGTTGATGATTCGTACACGATGGTTTTGTACAGGGCATCACATATATATATATATATATATATATATATATATATATATATATATATATATATACACACACACACACACACACACACATATATATATATATATATATATATATATATATATATATATATATATATATATATATATATATATATATATATATATATATATATATATATATATTTAATACAAGTTATGACGTTCGTGAATCGTAAGAATAAAAGGGTGACTAAAAGCTTGTGTAAAACTCTTTCCGGAGGTTCAAGACTTATTAAAATTCATTGCTTATCAAGTCGAAATTATTAAATCATGTAAATAGTATAATCAAGTAGTCGGAAAAATCCGGGTCGTTACAGTACCTACCCGTTAAAGAAATTTCGTCCCGAAATTTGATCGAGATCGTCATGGCTGACAATAAGTATGTTTTCATGACGAATACGAGTTGAAAATTTAGAGTTTTATCATCAGTGAGTAATATGGATAAAACAATTCGATTATGTGAAGTGTATGAGTGAAGCTATAGCAAAATAGTGAAATGAGGAAAGTAAAGATTCGTCTTAACTTTTGACGTCTTCACGGTTGATTTTCGGATTAAAGAAAATCTTTGTAATCTTAATAAGATTTGATTCTTTGGTAATTAAGGAAATTAGAATTTTCTTCGATTAGGTGCGTAATCTGCCTCGATTGCTATGTCTGATATATCGCTATAAATTAACACCCCCTTCGTTTCCTTATTTCCACATCTCTCATCTTCTATACTTTCTTCCTTAATTCATACTTCCAAAACATTCATCAATATGCTCCATCCGGTTCTAATCCTTGATATACTCCTAACTTTTATATCCGTCATTCTTCTTTTTCATCTGTCGCCGGAAGAATCTATTCACTTCTACTATACTCTTGGTTTTATAGTGTTTTTAGTTCTCCCGTGTCTTTTCGTTGCAATACATATTTCTATACACGGTTTGTAATTTATGTATTGTCGTAAGGCCTTATATCTTTCCTTATTTTTCAGAGTCCCTGCTCCTGTTTTTCCATAATCATTGACATCTACGGTTAATGGTCTTTTCTGTTTGCTGCGATTTATACCCCCTTTCTATTTCGGAGCTTCATGCTTTTGTTTTCTTTTCGCAAGTAATGGTCCAGAATTCGTAGGTATGGAGTTTCGAATTATCATAATATTCAAAGTAGAAAGGAAAGGTAGTAGCACGATTCGATTTGTCAAATTACCAGAATATCCGAAAAAGACCGAATCATCAAGAAAATATTTTCTTGATATTTTGTTAGAGGTTAAATAGAATGCAAGAGTCATGTAACATGGCACATGATGCATTATGATCTGTGAATCATCACATTCCATTTAGAAACTCAGCATGACGTACTGTAATATAATCACGTTGATCAAGTGTCATTATATTATACTAACTCATGCTTCATTTCCCAACACTACTTCAACAACATTCATATTTTAAATTTTGAATTTTTCCAAGATTTAGAAACTAAAACAGTTTACTTTATGACGTAACACTGATAGCGCGAAGTGATAAAAGATTTCAGATAAGAATAGTTATGAAAATATCTTCAGAAATATGGAGGATATTTATATTGAAAGATACGATGATATCTTAGAATATCTAAGATAAGAAGATGATGAAGAATATTGTCCACAAGGGTTTAGAGTAAGGAGCAAGGTATTCGCTAAAGACTTCAGCAGACACTGAATTATTTGGATTCTTTGAAGGCAGATTTAGTCTTTGTGATTTGTCCACAGCCTCCTTCATGGTTTGCTCAATCCGTTTTCCAATTCCAAACCTTCTCTTTTTCTGAGCTTTGCCAACACACTATTCTTTATCATCAAACTTTTGACTGTTAGGGTTGTCCACAGTTTCTGCTGCTTCATTCAGCTTTTTCAAAATTCAGGGTATTGATTCGTAGACTGGGTGCTTTTCAGAAATTCAGAATTGAAGATCAAAATTTCCAGGAGTTACACATTATATGTATACATATAATTGAAGTGAAAACGCTGCGAGATTCGAGATTAATGATTGATGATTCCCGATAATTAGTATGGCAATTATTGTTACAGGATGTAGGTGAGTACATGATGGGGTTTCATGAATAATATAGATATTTTTTAGAGAGACTAAAGCCGAAGTTGCTGGTACATCTGCTGATAATTTAGTGGAATATAAAAGGTGCTCTGGTAACGATGGAGAAAGGGCAACGTATATATTGAGGTTATAATACGGCTAATTCGACTGAAAAGTCGAAGTTGACTTGCTGGAGCCGTGACAAAACTGGCTACTTTGAAAAGGAATTGCAAGGTTATTTTCGGCAACAACAACGCTAATGGCTCACGGATTTGTGTTAAACTTCTACTTAGGTTCTGGGAGTTTTCCAGATGCATGATTGTGGATAAAATGTGGTTGGATCATCATCTCAATTGTTTCTTAATTGAGGTGTTTTCAAGATTCATGAAGGGTTTGAATGTAGATTGCAATGAATTTTTGAATAACACAAATTTTTTTTTTATGGGTTTAATGAATAGAAGTGATGTTTTAGCACAGTTTTGAAGTCAAAGTATAGCTTTGAAAGATGTAGAGATTTAAGAGTGATGTCTCCCGTTGAGTCTTGACTTGGATTCTGATCTGTCAAAATTAGAATATGAAATTGAATTTGGATGAGAACGGTTGTTTTGATTTCTATGAAAGAATGTATATTGTTGTGAAAGTAGTGAGTATAGTTGATGATTGCTGAATCAGATTCGAAGAATGTAATATATTAATTGTGAATTTATATATCTCTCGGGTATTACCTACCCGTTAAAAGTTTCACAAGTAATATTTTGGTACATGAGAATTTTTATTACAGTCTTTATGAAAATATATGTATATTTTCTTCAGATGTAATACAGATTTGATGAGTTAATATTAAATTAAACTCATTTGATTTTCGGCTGGAATTAGAAATGAATAATCTCTAAAACAATAGAGATTACATTTCACTAATGTAATCACTACTTTATTATTTATTCTTATTGACATTCCTTGGTGATGGATGTTGATGCTTGTGAATTCTTGCGAACTTCGTAAGATATGAATGATGTTTTCTAGAAAGCTTCAAGTATATCTAAGTGTAAAATCAAACATGTAATTGAATAATACACTTAGTTTATTATGAAACGGAATTCATGGAGTTGAAACATAGGTCGTAGTTAACGATGGTTAAGTTGTTAAGGAAGGATGTACATCATAGCATATTAGTAATATGAATTTAATCGAGTAGTATCTGCCCTTATTTAATTCATACATAATAGCTTAGTACGGAAAGATATATTTTGATCTCAAAATTCATATATATATATATATATATATATATATATATATATATATATATATATATATATATATATATATATATATATATATATAAATATACATATAATTTCTTCAGGGGGAATGAGTTAATACTTCATAACTCGTTGATACAATATACGCGTTGTTGATTTGTGATGATGTTGATGATTATGGAATTGGCGGAGCTTGTAGTGCTACAGGTTTTGCCGGTGTTGGTGATACTGATGGTGATGCTGGTGGTACTACCGGTGGTGCTTGTATAACAAGTCTAGCTTGTAAACCACGCACCATTCTTGTCAGGTTTTCTACTCTTCCTTCTATCATTTCGGTCCACTCATCTGATTTATGGTTAAGGTTGGAATAGATAATCTCTATGACTTTAGAGATTACATAATCGCCGCAGAATTTTTCTCCAATGAAGTTATGAATCAATACTTCATCGTTGATTTTTATTAGTACTCCTTGGTATCTATGGTGCGTATGACATCGATGCTCGAGGTACAGATTGTGACGTTGAGGTGTGGGATGCGGATGTTGTTGTTGATGGTGGTAATGGTACTGTTGATGTTGTTGATGGTGGTATTGTTGATGCTGGTGATGCTGCTGGTGCTTGTAACCTTTGCACCATATTCTCCAAAGCCACTACCCGAGTGCGAAACTCGTTGACTTCTTCTATTATGTCGGGATGATTGTCGGTTCGGACGAGCGGATGAATAAGATCTAGAATGTGAGATAGTATATAATCGTGGCGAGATACTCTGGAAATGAGAGATAAAATGGTGTTTCGGACAGGTTCGCCGGTAAGTGCTTTAGGTTCTTCGCCAAGAGGGAAATGTGGTGGATGGAAGGGATCACCTTCTTCTTGTCTCCAATGATTAAGTAGACTGCGAACCCATCCCCAATTCATCCAGAATAGATAATGGCTAATTGGTTGATCCATTCCAGTCACACTGGTTTCGGAGCTCGAGTGAAACTCCATATCGGAATCCGAGGGACTTGAACTAGTGGAGAGTTCCATTTCGTACGATTGAATAAAGCATTTTTCGATATGAAATGATTTCCGGCTATCCGATGGTATTCTAATTATATAGAATATCTATATATATAGAACAAAAGATTTCGTAGATTACGGAGGAATTTACGGAATATGTCAGGCAAAGTTTACAGTAACAGATACGCTAAGATATGATTTAGTAGATATACTAAGATATGAATTTTATCTATACACTATCTATGCAATAATTATAGTAAGACACGTTAAGACTTAAGATGATAAACAGGTAATTTCCGACAAGAAATGATAAGCAAAACTTTTGACATGTAGACATGGCCGAAGTCCAGACTCACTAATGCATCCTAACAACTATCAGTTAGACACACTAATGCAAGACCTGGTTCGCTAAGACCACCGCTCTGATACCAACTGAAACGACCCGTTCATATTACTATAAATGCAGTACGTTATTCATTGGTCCCATAGCGAGGTATTTGACCTCTATATGATACGTTTTAGAAAAATATTGCATTCGTTTCATAAAAAGCACACCATTATTATACATAATGCATGTTTTAAACAAGTGGGCGATTATTTAAGAAATAATCTCCATGATACATCGGTTACCAAATACTACACACATGACATGACAATCGAATATAATACATGACAAAGGTTTTATTGAATGCAACACTTCATTTAAACAAAAGCATGAGACTCCATGCACAGCTTGCTCAGATAATGCAACAGCAGAAGACTTTCTTAAGGACATGAGAATAAACATGCTT
The DNA here is from genome assembly GCF_046630445.1 of Rutidosis leptorrhynchoides. Lineage (NCBI taxonomy): Eukaryota > Viridiplantae > Streptophyta > Magnoliopsida > Asterales > Asteraceae > Rutidosis > Rutidosis leptorrhynchoides. The sequence goes on from NC_092340.1 coordinate 37,359,699, forward strand.
AAACAGTCAACATGTGACGAACCGGAAATTTTCGACCAAATTTAAACTTAATATTTATATGGTTTCGACATGATAAGCAAAGTCTATAATATTGATTCTCAAAATTTTTGAACTAATATTATATATTAAGATAACCTTTGACTGTTGACCGACGATTCATGAACATCTATTTGTAAATATATATATATATATATATATATATATATATATATATATATATATATATATATATATATATATATATATATATATATATATATATATATATATATGTATGTATATATACAATAAGTTGGAATGTTAACTATTAAAATTAATTAAAAATAACTTGCAATGTGTATTTAAAGACTAATTTATGTATACTAAATAAAGATATATACATATATATAATTTCAAGTTATTTAGTAAACGATAGTAGCATTCGTTTATTGATTCGATTGATATTTAGATAAGTTAACTAAAACGTTTAAGATGAACCAGTAAAACACTAATTTCTACAGTATTTTCAAATTGCTACAGTACCCGAAAAGCTACAGTGTTTTCGAAAATCACTATTTGCTACAGTAAAAAAACTTTGCTACAGTAAACACTATTTCAAAATGAAAATGTATATATGTATATGTATATACTACGAGACGATGATTTATAGAAGCAAATAACCAAAACACTTAATTGATTAAAGCTACACTTCGAGTGACATAGTTTATCAATGATTAAGTTGAATTTTTGATAAAGATACACGTCGCGTAACGAAAAGTACTAGTTTTCTAAGCGTACGAAAATGCATTCAAGAAACCAGAACCGGAACATAAGTCGAGTGATAACGTACGAGTCAACGGACCAAAAGTTAAAAGTCAACTATGCACGTGAATATAATATAATATATAATTAATTATATAAATTAAATATATTATATATAATTAAATAGTATGTCGACAAGCTACATGATAAATCAATTGTGAGTTGTAATCTAGTCCCATGCGATCGCATGGGAATGTGGCTTGATAGCCATGCGATCGCATGGCTATGGAATCCAGGAAAGATCTATAAAGCGAGCTCGTTTCTCATTTCTCTGATCACTCTATCTCTCAATCTCTCAACTCTCTGTATATATTTATTATTATTTTTATTATTATTATTATTAAGATTAATATCATTATTAATCGTATTATTATTATCTAGTAGTATAAGTATTATTCTTAGTAGTATACATAAAATACTACGACGAGGTCATGAGGGAGTTATTTCAAAACGGGTTTTGCAAGCGGGATAGAGCTAAGGAAACTATGGGTTATAGCTATGGAGGTTATGGGTAATGTTCATGAGTATTGTTCGCAAGTCAAACCTAGTGTTTATCATCTCTGTTACGTCTACGTACTTTCCTACAATATTGAATCACAATATTGATACGTGAGCATTCATATCTTATCTTTTATATATTAATAGTGTATCCATGTCTAGTGCTCGAGTATATATGTTTATGCATGTTTGTATGCTTTAATTTTGTCGTTAGATAGTTTATGATAAATCACGAATTTGATACATATGCTACTGATATAAAGTATATGATATGCATGTTTTTGGAAAGCTGGCGAAAAATTATTAACTTTTCATTTAGAAATCGCGTGATTTCGGTGAACGGATTAAAAGATATGGTCAACTGAATTATGATTAACATTAATTGAAATTGCTTTTGAATCTGCAATTGATATTTAAACAACTTGTTTATAAGATTGATAAATTAGATTTTCAAATATTACTAATCGAGTAAATTAAGTTCTATATAAGGCACGTTTTGTTTTGTTGATCAAATGTCAAAGTTGACTGTCTTATCATGTTTTAAAACTTTATAAACACTATAATCTGATTTTACAAGTATTGAAAAACTATATGAAATAATAAAACATGTTTGATTGCCATGATAATTCAAATATAATATAGCTCCTGAAATAAATAATATTTTGAGTTTGATAAACTATAATTTCTTTCAATTATCAAGACTTATACTATGTTAATAAACATGTATAGATTTAAAGATTATATTGGGTCAGGTTGACTTTTGTTAACTTTTGCATGTCGGTCTCGAGCATTAGGATTGTGATACACTATGACCCGACCTAGCTTGTTAGACATGTATTGACCAACATATGTTCTCTAGGTTGAGATCTACGGTTATTTTGCATTTCGAGTTTCGGTCACATTTCGATGAATGACTTTATATGCTGCTAAGGTGAGTTTCATTTGCACCCTTTTTAAATGCTTTTGCAATCTATATTTTGGGTTGAGAATACATGCACTTTATTTTAAACGCAATGGATACAAGTACATACTAAATTCTACACCGAGTTTGAACCGAAAATCCCTTAGCTTTGGTAACTAGTAACTGCCGGTTATAAGAACTAGTGGGCGTGAATAGTGTTATATGGATCCATAGGGCTTGACATCCCCGTCTGTTCCAGGTATAGAAACCCTAGCCTGAACTATAAAACAGATGTATGCTATTTGAGTTTAGTACATGTTGGTTTACGTGTATTGTACATGTTGGTTGCATGTATGTTAAAATAGGGGTACTTATTATATAGACGTTAAAGTTTAGTTACCAAGGTGCTCAATCTTGTAGAATATTTTGATAAACTGATAATGCTAAAAACAAACATATATTTCATAGCATTATCCCTCAAGAAAGACAAGCTTTTAGTTGCAATTGTTCTATTTACAAGTGATATTTGTTTAAATAATAAAGGTGAAGACAAAAGACAGATTCGACAATTTGAAGACGCAAACGACCAAAAAGCTAAAAAGTACAATGTACAATCAAAGTGGTTCAATTTATTGATGAGAAACGTCTAAAAATTACAAGAGTACGAGCCACAAAACGCAAAGTACAAGATATTAAATAGTACGAAAGGACGCTCGAAAATCCGGAACCGGGACCAGAGTCAACTCTCAACGCTCGACGCAACGGACTAAAAATTACAAGTCAACTATGCACATGAATATAATATAATATATAATTAATTCTTAAAATTATATATATATATATTATATTATTTAATAAAACTGTCGGCAAGAAGCAAACAAACGAATGTGAGCTGAAATCCCAGGCCATGCGATCGCATGGCCAGCAAGACCAAATGCCATGCGATCGCATGGAGCAAAAAAGTTGGTGATATCCTATAAATTTTGCAGTTTTCGGCCGAATATCACACATCTTTTTCTCTTCTCTATCTCTAAACGTAATATATATATATATATATATATATATATATATATATATATATATATATATATATATATATATATATATATATATATATATATATTATAATTATAATTATAATTTAATAATAATAAGGGTATGTTAGCGAATGTTGTAAGGGTGTAAGTCGAAATTATGTCCGTGTAACGCTACGCTATTATTAATCATTGTAAGTTATGTTCAACCTTTTTAAATTAATGTCTCGTAGCTAAGTTATTATTATGCTTATTTAAGCCGAAGTAATCATGATGTTGGGCTAAATATTAAAATTGGGTAATTGGACTTTGTACCATAATTGGGGTTTGGACAAAAGAACGACACTTGTGGAAATTAGACTATGGGCTATTAATGGGCTTTATATTTGTTTAATTGAATGATAGTTCGTTAATTTAATATAAAGATTTACAATTAGACGTACCTATAAATAACCACATACACTCGATCGGACACGATGGGCGGGATATTTATAAGTACTAATAATCGTTCATTTAACCGGACACGGGAATGGATTAATAGTTAATGGACTTATTAAAACAGGGGTGAATTATATAAAAGGAAAATTGGTGTAATTATAGTTTAAGTCCCCAATTAGTTGGAATATTTGACTTCGGATATAAGGATAATTTGAAGAGGACACTCGCACTTTATATTTATGACTGATGGACTGTTATGGACAAAAACCAGATGGACATATCGAGTAATCCATGACAAAGGACAATTAACCCATGGTAATAAACTAAAATCAACACGTCAAACATCATGATTACGGAAGTTTAAATAAGCATAATTCCTTTATTTCATATTTTATCGCACTTTTATTTACTGTCATTTTATTTAATTGCACTTTTAATTATCGTACTTTTTAATTATCGCAATTTTATTTTATTGTCATTTATTTATCGCACTTTTATTTATCGCATTTTAATTATTGTCATTTACTTTACGCTTTAAATTAAGTTTTATTTTTAATATTTTACATTAGGTTTTAACTACGACTAAAGTTTTAAAATCGACAAACTGGTCATTAAACGGTAAAAACCCCCTTTTATAATAATAATACTACTTATATATATATTTATATATTTACAAATATAGTTTTAAAAATATAGCGTTAAACTTGGCTAGCTCCCTGTGGAACGACCCGGACTTACTAAAAACTACACTACTGTACGATTAGGTACACTGCCTATAAGTGAGGTATATCTACTCTATAAATAAATAAATAACTTGTGTAAAATTGTATCGTATTTAATAGTATTTTGTAATAAAATTACAACTATTTTGTATACACCTCTACGCACATCAAGTATTTTTGGCGTCGCTGCCGGGGACTGCTTAAACGCCGGAAGTGAAACGATATATAAAAAAAAAGATTTTTAATTTACTTTTGTAAAAATACGTTTTAATTTTTAAAAATACAAAAATATAAAAAGAAAAATAAAATTTATATATTTTTAAGAGTTTGTTAAATATATATATAAAATTATAAAGTTTCTTTATTTCTATTTTAGTTTTTTTTTTAAATTAAGTTTTTAATTTATTTTATATAAATATAAACTTTTTATACAAAAATATAAAACAGAAAAAAAAAAAATAAGTAATCGGGCTACACTGTAGCAGCCCAATTTGTGACCTGAATATTTGGGTCACGCGACCACATGAATCCATAGGCTAAAACTAATGCGACCGCATGAGGGTTACTGACACGCCCAACTGAACCTGCCGACAGCATTAATTACGAATTATTATTAATTATTATTAATATTAAACCCTAATTAGGGTTAGTATATTATATTAATTAATTTAAGATTTAATTAATTTGTAATATTTAGTTTTAAATTAGTTTTATTAATATAATAAATTGATACTTTTATAAAATAAATAATATATAAATAATATTTTTATAAAAATTATATTTTTATAACTTTAGTTTTATTTTTATATCTTCGTATCTTTTTATTAGTTTAATTCGTAATTTGTATTTTTTGCTCGTAATTAGTTCGTAACTTAGTACTTTGCCGTAGTTATTTTTATTTCTAGATTTGTAGGCTTTGCCGTAAAATCCCTTAAGTGCTTTTTCTTTAGATTAAGATTTAGGTGCTTTAGAATTTTGCGACGCAGTTTTAAAATTTTAGTACTTTTTAAGTTATTACAGTTTTGGATATAGTATTTCTTTTAAGCTTTAAAACTTTTAGACGCAACTTTTAATTCTTAGTTTTTAGACTTTTAAGTTTTGACGCGCTACGTTCTTTTTATTATTTTTCGACCTTTTATTTTTCGACGTTTTTCGACGCACTCTTTTTCTTTCTTATTTCTCGACGCTCTAGATTTTAGGACATAGAATTTTCTATTTCTTCTCTAAATTTTCTTTAAAATTTCGACGAAAAATTATTTTAAGCGGTTAAATTGATAGACATCCAAAATTTTCTGGTTCGTAGTAATAGTTGGATTTGTTAGTGGCGAGTTGTGGGCTTCCGATTTAAAGGGTCCTGGCTACCTGCTGCATCTATTGGCTATTCGAAACGTGGGCAAAAACAAAAAAGTCTATTAATTTGATAACTTATATAATTTTTACTTTTATAACTAATAGGATATTCAGTGAATGCACCGAGCAAAACGTTCACAACCTTTTATACGTTCACCACCTGTAACTCGATCAAGACATCTAGCCAATATTGTTGCCGTTGATTTTTCTTTAGAATCGTCATCCAGTCGACCAAGTACTCCAATTCAAATTTCTGATAATCCATTTTTTGAACCCGACCTCACAATTGAGAATCCGGAGGATATTCAGGGACAATTCCGAGATCCTGAACCATTAATCTTTCCTCCGGAACCACCAATCATTCAAACAGAGATTATCGAGGAACAAACCATTAAATCAGAATCCTCTAGTGATTCAGATTCAACAAATTCAATCATGAAAAATCTGGAACCTCTAAGTATGGAAGACCGAATGAGAGCTAAACGCACTGGCCAAGGTCACGCAATTACTCAACCAGACATTAATGCGCCAGATTATGAAATCGAAGGACAAATACTACACATGGTAACTAATCAATGCCAATTTAGTGTTGCGCCGAAGAAAGATCCAAATGAACATCTTCGTACCTTTAATAGGATCTGTACACTATTTAAAATCCGAGAAGTTGAGGATGAACAGATATATCTCATGTTATTTCCCTGGACTTTAAAAGGAGAAGCCAAAGATTGGTTAGAATCGTTACCTGAAGGGGCGATTGATACATGGGACGTTTTAGTTGAAAATTTTCTTAAACAATTCTTTCCGGCATCTAAAGCCGTGAGACTTCAAGGAGAAATTGTTACGTTCACACAAAAGCCAAATGAAACTCTATATGAGGCATGGACAAGATTTGGAAAGTTGTTGAGAGGATGTCCACAACATGGTTTAGACACTTATCAAATAGTACAAATATTCTACCAAGGATGCGACATCACTACAAGAAAAGACATCGATATAGCAGCTGGTGGTTCCATTATGAAGAAAACTGCAACTGAAGCTTACAAAATTATTAATAACACTGCTTTCCACTCACATGAGTGGCACCAAGAAAAAGATATCGTTAGATCATCTAAAGCGGCTAGAGCCGATTCTAGCCATGACTTTGATTCCATTTCTGTAAAGATAGATGCTGTCGAAAGACGAATGGAAAAGATGACTAAAGATATTCACTCAATACGAATTAGTTGTGAGCAGTGTGGAGGACCACATTTGACAAAAGATTGTCTCAGTATTGAACAAACAATGGAACAAAGAGAGAATATTTCATATATGAACCAAAGGCCTGGAAATAATTATCAGAATAATTATCAACTGCCAAGACCAATCTACAATCAAAACCAGAATTATAACCGAAATGTTCCATACAACAACCAACAAGGTCCTAGCAATCAACAAGTATCTAATAATACTTACAATCAGCAAAGACCTATTTTTCAAAACAAACCACCACAAACCGATGATAAAAAGCCAAATTTAGAAGATATGATGTCGAAGCTAGTTGAATCTCAAACGCAGTTTTTCACATCTCAGAAACAAACCAATGAACAAAATGCTCAAGCATTTAGAAATTAACAAGCTTCTATTCAAAATTTGGAACAAGAAGTAAGTAACCTAGCAAGGTTGATAGGTGAAAGAAAATCGGGAAGTCTACCTAGCGATACAAATGCTAACCCCCGGAATGAAATAGCTAAAGCCATTACCACAAGAAGTGGTATGAAAGGACCCGTCATAATCCACCTGGACGAAGTCATCAACATTTGGTACCATTGCGATGATCGGCTCCAAATAATGTCTTTATATTGAGAAAATGCACAGCGGAAGACTTAATTCGTACCTGAGAATAAACATGCTTTAAAGTGTCAACCAAAAGGTTGGTGAGTTCATAGGTTTATCATTACAATCATTTCAATATGTTAATAGACCACAAGATTTCATAATCATAAAAATAATACACTCGCAAGTGTATGTAAAGCATTCTAAGTGGTTGAGCACTTGGTAACCATACTTAACATTTAATCAACGTCGCATATTCCCTTTATTATGAAATCTCACAACACCGTACCAAGTGTAGTCACCAAAACGAAGTACTGTGCAACCGTTGAATACTGGTCGTCCAGTCCGGTTGGGGTTGTCAGGCCTGATAGATCTATCAACAGGATTCGCGTTTACAATACCCATGTAAATAGTAGTTACCAAGCTACAGGGAAATATGCCAGTGGTACAACTCAACGTAGAATATATTTTTAAGTACTTGTGTCTATTTTATAAACATTTATAAAAGCAGCGCATGTATTCTCAGCCCAAAAATATATATTGCAAAAGCAATTAAAAAGGGAGCAAATGAAACTCACTTTTGCCTTGAAGGTATTTAATTCGACTTGGTCTCTGATAGATATCACGAACCTAACCATATATATAATATATCAACATATTTTCTTTTTAAGTAATCATTACATATATATATACTTTTAATACTTTTAATATTTTCTTAGTCCGTAGTTAGCAGTCCGATGTTAGTGGTTCACAATTAGTTGCTTAAATAAAATAAATACAGACCCCATCGTATTCGTATTGATCAAAATTAATCTCGACCCATGGTACCATGTTGTCAAATGACGTGTTGCGTACATAAAGTACCGTGTTGTCAAATGACGTGTTGCGTACAATCATGAGGTCTTATGATTAATCTTCTCGTGTTGTTTACGGGTGGTCCTGAAATATATAAAATCAAATCATAAGTAATTATATATAAAATATCATATTAATTAGAAAAGATATGATTAATTTACTTTTTCTCCAAATATTTTCGTAGCTAAACTAGCTTCGGATACCCAATCTTGTTTTAGTCGTAGTTTCTTCATTACAACTCCGTTTTTGTTGGTTCAACTTGCCACTTCCTTGAGTCAAATTTTAAGAATATGAACTGAAAATACCTTAGTTTGTATTCGAAATCATAGGTTATAGGTCAAACTTTGGTGAAACTTATGAAAGTGATCATTTTCCATCATAAAAACAACATTTAATGATCATTTTTCTAAAAATACTTACACTTTGAGTTAAACCATGAAATTTTTATGTGTTAACATATTCATAAGAAATATCATTTTTCCAGAACATGAACTTCCAATTCAAAGTTCAAGATGGTTTTTAATTATCCAACCCAAAACAGCCCCCGGTTGCACTCCGACGACGTAGATTCAGTTTTTAAGATGTTCTTTGTAAAACCAAGTTATATCTTGTTAGGTTAGCATATCATTATGATATATTACAGGTCTTGAAGTGTTTTAAAAGTCAAGTTAGAAGGATCTATTTAGTTTGCGAACAAGTTTGAAATCATTCAAACTATGTTCTTGTTGTTAAAATTTTATACCACAAAATAAGATAGCTATATGAATATGAATTGAATAAGATTATGAACAAGGTTATTACCTCAAGTTACTTGGACAAAGTTACTGCAAAAGATAAGAAATAATCTTGGAATCAAAGAGTTGTGGAGTTAGATCAAAAGGTTGGAAGTAAACTTCTTCAAATGGGTGGTTATTTTGATATGTTCTTGAAAGAGTTTTCTTATGGTGTTTACGGCTTGTAATTGAAGCTAAATGATGAGGAAAATGCTTGGAGATGATCAAGTATGAAGTTAGGAGTATTTTGAGAGAGAAATGAGGGTGTAGGTATGAGAAAATGGAGTGAAGAAATGGTGTTCATTTATAAAAACGTTTTTAGTTTATAAAGAAAGAAAAGGATTCCTAATTTTGTTTTCTTACTAATAATTCATACTACTTGACAAATTCTAGTTACCTCATATCTAGGGCAGTAATAATGTTGATTAGGATGTTGATTTAATGTGTATATACCAATAGTAAATACGTATAGAAGCTGGGTATGATACGGGTACATATACCCTAGATATACGTATAGAAATCTTGAGGAAACGGAACGAGAATTCAAATATAGCTATCTTTTGTGAATATACTTATATTTTTTTATGTATTTAAGTCCTTAAAAAGTGATTAAATACATTATATATACGATACATGTATAAGCATTATAGATTATAAGTATATATATCAAAGAATGTTACGTATAGTTATCGTTTTGAAAACTTAAGTTAGTAGTTTCAAAATATACTTATAACTCATTGTCATTAGTACACAATGAGATGTTAAACCATCCTTAGATCATGTTAAATATATATAAATACATATATATACACAAACGTATAATTATCGTATGTTATATAGTTCGTGATATCATCGGTCATATTGGACGGTCAAACGTTGTGTAAAACTCTTTTCAAAAACACAAGTCTCAACAATTTGGATTGCTTATCATGTTGGTATGGTTTAATTTATGTAAATGTTAATCTCATAAGTATAATTTGGTTAGAAAATTCCGGGTCATTACAGTACCTACCCGTTAAAGAAATTTCGTCCCCGAAATTTGATAGAGGTTGTTATGGATAACAATAAGAAGGTTTTCATGACAAATATAAGGTGATAATGGAGTTTTATCATCATTGAGTAATGTAGATAAAACGATTCGATTATGCGAAGAATATAAATGAGACTATCGTAAAAGAGTGATATGAGTAAAATATATTCGTCTTAACTGATGACGTAGTTATGATTGATTTCCGGGATTTAAGGGATTTAAAGAGAATCTTACGTAACAAGATTTGGTTCTTTGGTGATTAAGGAAATCAGAATCTTCTTTGATTATATGCAATAATCTGTTTCGATTGCTCTGTCGGATATTTCACTATAAATTCACCCCTTCGTTTCCTTATTTTCCACGACTCACACCTTCTATTCTTTCTCCCTTGATTCTTACTTTAAAGCATTCATCAATATGCTCCATCCAGTCCTGATTCTTGATATACTCTTAACTTTTATATCTGTCATTCTTCTTTTTCATCTACCACCAAAAGAATCTATTTACTTCTACTATACTCTTATGTTTATAGTGTTTCTAATTCTCCCGTGTCTCTATATTGCTATCTGCATCGATATACACGGTTTGTAATTTCGGGGTTATTATCGAAGTTTATATTCTTCATTATTTTTCGGAGCTTCATGCTTTCGTTTTCTCTTCCCGACTTCGAGTCAAGTGAGTAATGGTCCGGAATTCGTAGATATGAAATTCAGAATGAACATAGCTAATGCTCTAAGAAGAAAATGGTAATAGAACAATTTTGATTTGTTAAATTACCAGAATACCCTGGAGAAGACCGAGTCATCCAGAAAAATATTCTCTTGATATGTTTAGAGATTAGATAGAATGTAAGAGTCGTGTAAATGGCACATGATGACGGTACTGTGAATCATCATGCTTCATTAGAAACTCAGCATGACTTACTGTAATATAATGACGTTGATCAAGTGTCATTGTATTATACTAATCCATGCTTCAGTTCCCAACACTACTTCAAAACATTCATATTTTAAACTCGAAGGTTTCAGAATTTAGAAACTAACACAGTTTCTTTTATGTTGTAGATATTACGGAGAGATAAATGATCTCAGATAAGAATAGTTGTGAAAATATCGTCAGAAATATGGAGGATATTTATAATAGAACATACGAGAATATCTTAGAATTTCTAATATCAATGGATGATGAAGAAGATTTGTCTGTGAAGGTTTAGAATGAGAAATAAGATGTTTGCTAATGATTTCAGCAGGCACAGAATCATTTGGATTCTTTGAAGGCAAACTTATTCTTTGTGATTTGTCCACGGCTTTCTTCATAGTTTCACATAATCCGCTTTTCGGTACTAAATTTTCTATCGAACGTTCCTAACACTCCTTTCTTTATCATCAAACTTTTGGCCATTAAGATCATCTACAACATGCTGCTTCGTCAACATTTTCAAAGTTAACTGATCTGGGTCATCGGTTATCAAACCCAGGTAGTTTCAGGAGAATTGTGTTTTTAGAATGATTAATCGCTGATGGTAATATTGTGGAATATAAAAAGTTCCCCAGTAACAATAAAGAGTACGCATATATATTGCGGTTATAATAAAGTTGTTTCGGATGAAAAGTCGGAGTTGACTTGCTGGAGCTGTGACAAAATTAGCTACTTTGGAAAGGGATTGCAAAACGATCTTCGGTAATAACAATGTCAAAGGAACTAGAACAGATACGTGTCAAACGTTTACTCAGTTTCCGAGGGTTTTTCAGGTGCATAACTATATGCATCAATCTTTTCTTCCGTAGATGAAGTGCGGTTGGTTTATCCTCTCGATTGAGGTGTTTTTAAGAATCATGATAGATTTGAACGCTGATTGTAATCGTCGAGATACAATGAGGTTTAAGATGAAATCAAGTGGTAATCTTGAAGAAATGTTTAGTTTCATATGTTATAATCAATATTTTAATTCATTTTAATTGTCCAATGTCATTAGTCCACAGTCGATAGTCCACAGTAACAGTCCAATAATTCATATATAGTTTAATATATAATATACGAATTAATTAATACGTGTCGTGACCCGTATACCTCTCAGACTCGATTACAACTCAAACTATATATATTATTGTAGAATCAACCTCAACCCTGTATAGAGAACTCGATCATTACTGCATATAGAGTGTCTATGGTGATTCCAAATAATATATATAGATGCATCGATATGATATGTCAAAACATTGTATACGTGTCCCGATATTTAAAGTGCGTAAAATAATTACAGAAATTAAATGACGATAAATAAAAGTGCGATAATTAAATTGCGATAAATAAACTGCGATAAATAAAATGTAATCAGTTAGCTAGGAACAGTTAGCTGGAACAGTTAGCGTGGATTCTTAACAAAATTTTTCATAGTTAATTTGTTTGTTTCTAACAGATTTTATTTTGTCATATGTTTTCTTCATATGCCACTTGTTGGATTCTGGGAAGTCAAAATCCAAATATGAAATTGAATGAAAATGGTTATTCTGCGGTGAACGGATACGTATATCGGTGGTTGTAAGTAGGATAGTAAATGATTGTTGAATCAGCTTCGACGAATGTACAATGTAACTTATTAAGATGAAATCTAATTATTCCTCGGGTATTACCTACCCGTTAAAAAAAAAAATTTCACCATTAATATTTTGTACAAAAGAACTTTTAATTACAATCTTTATGAAAACATATATACATATATATTTTCTTCAGATGAAATCATGAATTTAATGAGTTAATATGATATTAATCTCATTTACTTTTCGGTTTGAGCTAGAATAAGAAATCTCTAAAACTTTTTGAAACCACATATTCTTCGCAAAATATCAATGAAGTTATGGATCAATACTTCATCGTTCATTATTGTTGGTACTCCTTGGTATCTATGGTGCGTATGATGTTGATGTTTGTGGGACAGATTATGATGTCGAGACGTGTGATGCGAATGTTGTTTGTTAGTGGTGATGATGGTATTGTTGATGTTATTGATGGTGGTGCTGATTTTGCTGCTGGTGCTACTGCTGGTGTTTGCAACCTTCGCACCATGTTCTCCAAAGCCGTCACGCGAGCGCGAAGTTTGTTAACTTCTGCTAGTACACCGGGATGATTGGCGGTTGGAGCGAGCGAATGAATAAGATTTGTAATATGGGATAGTATATAATCGTGACGAGATACTCTAGAAATGAGAGAGAAAATGGTGTTTCGAATAGGTTCGCCGGTAAGTGCTTCAGGTTCATCGCCAAGAGGGCAATTTGGTAGATGGAATGGATCACCTTCTTCTTTTCTCCAGTGATTTAGTATATTACGAACCCATCCCCAATTCATCCAGAATAGATGATGGGAAATTGGTTGATCCGTTCCGGTGACGCTGCTTTCAGAGCCCGAATGGAAATCCATATCGGCATAACTGTCGAAATCTGAAGAATTCGAACTAGATGCGGAATCCATCTTGTATAATGGGGAAAATGAATTTTTGGTATGGAATAGATTATAGGAGTTAGATTTGGTCTCAATACAAAATTTACATATGTATATATAATACCAAAATCCCGTAAATTACGGAGAATCTTTGAAAAGATATCAGTCAAAGTTTGCAATAACAGATATGCTAAGATAAGAATTCGTCTATACATTATCAATGCAGTAAATGCAGTAAAACGTGTCTAGACTTATGAATGATAAGCAGGTAATTTCCTAAGGATGATAAGCAGATGATTTCCGACTAGAAATGATAAGCAAAACTTTTGACATGTAGACACGGTCGAAGTCCAGACTCATTAATGCATCCTAACAACTACTAGTTAGACACACTAATGCAAGACCTGGTTCACTACGACCACCGCTCTGATACCAACTGAAAGGACCCGTCCTAATCCACCTGGACGAAGTCATCAACAATTTGTCCCATTGCGATGATCGGCTCCAAGTAATGTCCTTATATTGAGCAAATGCACAGCGGAAGACTTAATTCGTACCTGAGAATAAACATGCTTTAAAGTGTCAACCAAAAGGTTGGTGAGTTCATAGGTTTATCATAACAATCATTTCAATATGTTAATAGACCACAAGATTTCATAATCATAAAAATAATACACTCGCAAGTGTATGTAAAGCATTCTAAGTGGTTGAGCACTTGGTAACCATACTTAACATTTAATCAACGTCGCATATTCCCTTTATTATGAAATCTCACTACACCGTACCAAGTGTAGTCACCAAAACGAAGTACTGTGCAACCGTTGAATACTGGTCGTCCAGTCCGGTTGGGGTTGTCAGGCCCGATAGATCTATCAACAGGATTTGCGTTTACAATACCCATGTAAATAGTAGTTACCAAGCTACAGGGAAATATGCCAGTGGTACAACTCAACGTAGAATATATTTTTAAGTACTTGTGTCTATTTTGTAAACATTTATAAAAGCAGCGCATGTATTCTCAGCCCAAAAACATATATTTCAAAAGCAATTAAAAAGGGAGCATATGAAACTCACTTTTGCCTTGAAGGTATTTAATTCGACTTGGTCTCCGATATATATCACGAACCTAACCATATATATAATATATCAACATATTTTCTTTTTAAGTAATCGTTACATATATATATATATATATATATATATATATATATATATATATATATATATATATATATATATATATATATATATATATATATATATATATATATACTCTTAATACTTTTAATATTTTCTTAGTCCGTAGTTAGCAGTCCGATGTTAGTGGTTCACAATTAGTTACTTAAATAAAATAAATAAAGACCCCATCGTATTCGTATTGATCAGAATTAATCTCGACCCATGGTACCATGTTGTCAAATGACGTGTTGCGTACATAAAGTACCGTGTTGTCAAATGACGTGTTGCGTACAATCATGAGGTCTTATGATTAATCTTCTTGTGTTGTTTACTGGTGGTCCTGAAATATATAAAATCAAATCATAAGTAATTATATATAAAATATCATATTAATTAGAAAAGATATGATTAATTTACTTTTTCTCCAAATATTTTCGTAGCTAAACTAGCTTCGGATACCCAATCTTGTTTTAGTCGTAGTTTCTTCATTACAACTCCGTTTTTGTTGGTTCAACTTGCCACTTCCTTGAGTCAAATTTTAAGAATATGAACTGAAAATACCTTAGTTTGTATTCAAAATCATAGGTTATAGGTCAAACTTTGGTGAAACTTATGAAAGTGATCATTTTCCATCATAAAAACAACATTTAATGATCATTTTTCTAAAAATACTTACACTTTGAGTTAAACCATGAAATTTTTATTTGTTAACATATTCATAAGAAATATAATTTTTCCAGAACATGAACTTCCAATTCAAAGTTCAAGATTGTTTTTAATTATCCAACCCAAAATAGCCCCCGGTTGCACTCCGACGACGTAGATTCAGTTTTTAAGATGTTCTTTGTAAAACCAAGTTATATCTTGTTAGGTTAGCATATCATTATGATATATTACAGGTCTTGAAGTGTTTTAAAAGTCAAGTTAGAAGGATCTATTTAGTTTGCGAACAAGTTTGAAATCATTCAAACTATGTTCTTGTTGTTAAAATTTTATACCACAAAATAAGATAGCTATATGAATATGAATTGAATAAGATTATGAACAAGGTTACTACCTCAAGTTACTTGGACAAAGTTACTGCAAAAGATAAGAAATAATCTTGGAATCAAAGAGTTGTGGAGTTAGATCAAAAGGTTGGAAGTAAACTTCTTCAAATGGGTGGTTATTTTGATATGTTCTTGAAAGAGTTTTCTTATGGTGTTTAAGGCTTGTAATTGAAGCTAAATGATGAGGAAAATGCTTGGAGATGATCAAGTATGAAGTTAGGAGTATTTTGAGAGAGAAATGAGGGTGTAGGTATGAGAAAATGGAGTGAAGAAATGGTGTTCATTTATAAAAACGTTTTTAGTTTATAAAGAAAGAAAAGGATTCCTAATTTTGTTTTCTTACTAATAATTCATACTACTTGACAAATTCTAGTTACCTCATATCTAGGGCAGTAATAATGTTTATTAGGATGTTGATTTGATATGTATATACCAATAGTAAATACGTATAGAAGCTGGGTATGATACGGGTACATATACCCTAGATATACGTATAGAAATCTTGAGGAAACGGAATGAGAATTCAAATATAGCTATCTTTTGTGAATATACTTATATTGTTTTATGTATTTAAGTCCTTAAAAAGTGATTAAATACATTATATATACGATACATGTATAAGCATTATAGATTATAAGTATATATATCAAAGAATGTTACGTATAGTTATCGTTTTGAAAACTTAAGTTAGTAGTTTCAAAATATACTTATAACTCATTGTCATTAGTACACAATGAGATGTTAAACCATCCTTATATCATGTTAAATATATATAAATACATATATATACACAAACGTATAATTATCGTATGTTATATAGTTCGTGATATCATCGGTCATATTGGACGGTCAAACGTTGTGTAAAACTCTTTTCAAAAACACAAGTCTCAACAATTTGGATTGCTTATCATGTTGGTATGGTTTAATTTATGTAAATATTAATCTCATAAGTATAATTTGGTCAAAAAATTCCGGGTCATTACATGGTATTACACTTAAACCACCTGAAATACCTGTAATTTCTAATGACGCTATTCCTACTCCACAAGAACCACAACCAGAGCAAGAAAAGGAAACTGAACCGGTAGTTGAAAAGGTTAATGAAGATAACACAGTTAAGGCTAAGCCTTATGTTAAACCATACCAACCACCACTTCCTTACCCGAGTAAAATGAGAAAAGAAAGACTTGAAGCCGAGCAATCCAAATTCTTGGATATGTTTAAACAAATAAATGTCAATCTTCCTTTCATTGATGTGATTTCAGGAATGCTAGATATGCTAAATTTCTGAAAGATCTAATCATAAATAGAAAAAAAATGGAAGAACTCTCGGCTGTTACTATGAATGCTAATTGTTCTGCAGTACTATTGAATAAGATACCAGAAAAACTTTCAGATCCAGGAAGTTTCACAATTCCATGTTTTCTGGGTAGTCTTAGTTCAATAGAAGCATTGGAAGACTTAGGTGCTAGTATAAATTTAATGCCGTATTCAATATACGCTAAACTAGACCTCAGAGAATTGAAACCAAAAAGAATAAGTATACAACTAGCCGATCGATCAGTAAAATATCCTAGAGGGATAATGGAGAACATGCTAGTTAAAGTTGGTACTTTAATATTTCCAGTAGATTTTGTTATTCTGGACATGGAAGAAGATTCTCGAGTTCCTCTCATATTAGGAAGACCATTCTTAAACACGGCTAAAGCAATAATAGACGTGTTTGGTAAGAAACTGACCCTAAGTATAGAGGATGAGAGTGTTACTTTTTCTGTTGATAGAGCCATGCAACAACCGCAATATGCAGATGATACATGTTATTATATTCAAACTATAGATTCACATGCAGAATTGTTAGAAGAATTTCCAGAATTACAAGGAACAGGAGAATGTTCTTTAGGAGAAGGAACTGAACCAATTGATGAAGCTGAAATGTTAGCTACACTCATGGCTAATGAATATGAACCAACAACAGAAGAACTTCAAATGTTAAAAGAGGAAGATAGATATCGATACAAATCATCGATAGAAGAACCAGCGACATTAGAGTTAAAGCCACTTCCAAACCATTTGGAATATGCTTATTTACATGGTGAATCTGAATTACCTGTAATAATATCATCTTCTCTTACGGAAAATGAAAAATCGCAACTCATTTCTGTGCTAAAAGCTCATAAACCAGCTATTACATGGAAGATTCATGATATTAAAGGCATAAGTCCTTCGTATTGCACACATAAAATCCTTATGGAAGAAGGTCATAAAACGTATGTGCAACGCCAACGAAGACTAAATCCTAATATGCAAAATGTTGTTAAGAAAGAAATTATTAAACTGCTTGATGCAGGTTTAATTTATCCAATCTCTGATAGTCCATGGGTAAGCCCAGTTCAATGTGTACCTAACAAAGGTGGCATGACTGTCATCACAAATGAGAAAAACGAACTTATTCCTACTAGGACTGTAACAGGATGGCGTGTTTGTATTGATTATAGAAAATTAAATGATGCCACCAGAAAAGATCACTTTCCCTTACCTTTCATTGATCAAATGTTGGAAAGATTAGCCGAAAATAGTTACTATTGTTTTCTTGACGGTTTTTCCGGATACTTTCAAATTCTAATAGCACCCGCGGACCAAGAGAAAACCACATTCACGTGCCCTTATGGTACTTTTGCTTACAAACACATGCCATTTGACTTTGCAACACCCCTGCAACCTTTCAAAGGTGCATGATGGCGATTTTTCACGACATGATAGAAGAATGCATGGAATTTTTCATTGATGACTTCTCAGTCTTCGGTGATACTTTTGAAACATGTCTAGTTAATCTTGAACGAATGCTTATTAGATACGAATAATCAAATCTATTACTTAATTGGGAGAAATGCCATTTCATGGTTAATGAAAGCATCGTTCTTGGTCATAAAATTTCAAAAGAAGGAATTGAAGTGGATAGAGCTAAAGTAGATGTAATTGCTAAACTTCCACATCCCACCAATGTTAGAGGAGTTAGGAGTTTTCTAGGGCATGCCGGTTTTTACCGACGTTTCATAAAAGATTTTTCCAAAATTGCCACTCCTATGAATAAACTCCTAGAAAAGGATGCTCCATTCATCTTTTCGGATGAATGCATCAAATCTTTTAATATTCTTAAAGAAAAACTTACTAATGCGCCGATCATGATAACTCCAAATTGGAATCTACCGTTTGAACTTATGTGCGATGCAAGTGATTTTGCAATGGGAGCCGTTTCAGGTCAAAGGATTGAAAAACGATTTCAACCTATATATTATGCAAGTAAGACGTTACAAGGAGCACAAATGAATTACACAACTACTGAAAAAGAACTCCTTGCTATTGTCTTTGCTTTTGACAAATTTCGTTCATATCTCGTTCTAGCAAAAACGGTGGTCTATACCGACCATTCTGCTCTTAGATACCTATTTTCGAAACAAGATGCCAAACCACGATTAATCTGTTGGATCTTACTCTTACAAGAGTTCGATATTGAGATCCGAGATAAAATGGGAGCAGAAAATCTCGCCGCTGATCATCTTTCTCGTCTTGAAAATCCTGAATTAGAAGTTTTAAATGAATCGGCTATACAAGATAACTTTCCTGATGAATATCTATTTGATAATGCTAAAAATGAACATATATTTCATAGCATTATTCCTCAAGAAAGACAAGCTTTTAGTTGCAATTGTCCTATTTACAAGTGATATTCGGTTAAATAATAAAAAGTGAAGACAAAAGACAGATTCGACGAATTAAAGACGCAAACGACCAAAAAGCTCAAAAGTACAAAATACAATCAAAGAGGTTCCAATTATTGATAAGAAACGTCTCGAAATTCAAGAGTACAAGATTCAAAACGCAAAGTACAAGATATTAAATTGTACGCAAGGACGTTCGAAAATCCAGAACCGGGACATGAGTCAACTCTCAACGCTCGACGCAACGGACTAAAAATTACAAGTCAACTATGCACATAAATTTAATATAATATTTAAATAATTCTTATAATTATTTATATATTATATAATATATATATAAACCGTAGGCAAATTAAAAGACAAAATGGTGTGAGCTGGTTTTACGAACTCCGCGACTTGCGGAGTTTGAAGAAGAAAAATCCCGCGACTCGCGGAGCCCCAATTTCAAAAACTGCCTATAAAAGCAAACGCAGTTTGATCGTAAAAAATATCAATATATCCTATCTCTCTATCTCACAAACGTAATATATATATATATATATATATATATATATATATATATATATATATATATATATATATATATATATATATTATAATTATAATTTTAATTTTAATTCTAATAATAAGGGTGTGTTAGCGAATGTTGTAAGGGTGTAAGTCGAAATTCTGTTCGTATAACGCTACGCTATTTTTAATCATTGTAAGTTATGTTTATATTATTTTCATTAATGTCTCGTAGCTAAGTTATTATTATGCTTATTTAATACCGAAGTAATCATGATGTTGGGCTAAAAATATAAAATTGGGTAATTGGGCTTTGTACCATAATTGGGGTTTGGATAAAAGAACGACACTTGTGGAAATTAGACTATGGGCTATTAATGGATTTTATATTAACTAAACAATACCTTGTTAATTTAATATACAAACTTATAATTTGACGTATTTATATATAACCACATACGCTTGACTGGGTACGGTGGGCGGGATATCTATAAATACCAATAATTATTCATTTTACCGGACACGGAACTGGATTAATAGTTAATAGACTTGTTGAAACAGGGGTGAATTACATTCAAGGGTAATTGGTGTAATTGTTAACAAAATAGTAAAACCTTGGTTTACACGCAGTCGATAACCTGGTGTATTCATTAAACAAAGTATTAAAACCTTGTTACAATTCGAATCCCCAATTAGTTGGAATATTTGACTTCGGGAATAAGAATAATTTGACGAAGGCTTTCGCTCTTTATATTTATGACTGATGGACTATTATGGACAAATCCTTATGGACATATTAAATAATCCAGGACAAAGAACAATTAACCCATGGGCATAAAACTAAAATCAACACGTCAAACATCATGATTACGGAAGTTTAAATAACCATAATTCTTTTATTTCATATTTAATTTCTTTTATTTTATATTTAATTGCACTTCTAATTATCGCACTTTTATTTATTGCTATTGTATTGAATTGCACTTTTAATTATCGCATTTTTTAATTATCGTAAGTTTATTTTATCGCACTTTTATTTATTGCAATTTCATTATCGTTATTTATTTTACGCTTTAAATTAAGTCTTTTATTTATTTAATATTTTACATTAGATTTTAACTGCGACTAAAGTTTTTTAAAATCGACAAAACGGTCATTAAACGGTAAAAACCCCCCTTTATAATAATAATATTACTTATATATATATTTGTATTTTTATAAATTAAAACTAATATAGCGTTAAGCTTTGTTTAAAAGATTCCCTGTGGACGAACCGGACTTACTAAAAACTACACTACTGTACGATTAGGTACACTGCCTATAAGTGTTGTAGCAAGGTTTAAGTATATCCAATCTGTAAATAAATTAATTAAAACTTGTATCATATTTCGTCGTATTTCGTAGTAAAAATAATAGTATTTTATACCCCTTAGCTTTAAACATCAAGTTTTTGGCGCCGCTGCCGGGGAATCTTAAAATCTAGCTTAAAAGCTGGAAGCGCAGCGCTAATATATAAGAAAAAAAAGATTTTTATTTTGAGTTTACTTTTATAAAAATACGTTTTTGTAAAAATACGTTTTAAATATTCGAAAATATAAAAAGAAAAATAAAAATATAAATATTTTTAAGAGTTTGTTAAATATTTAAGTTTTATAAAGTTTCTTTATTTTTATTTTACAAAAATATAAGTTTTATTTAAATATTTTGTGTTTATTTAAAACATATATAAAAAAATATAAAAAATTAAAAAACCGAAAAAATATATATATAAATCTATTTTTAAGATTTTTTATAAAATTATAAAGTATCTTTATTATTATTTTAATTTTTAAAATATAAGTTTTATTAAATTTATATAAATATATTAATTAAATTAAAAACAGAAAATATAAAACTGAAATATATATATATATATATATATATATATATATATATATATATATATATATATATATATATATATATATATATATATATATATATATATATATATATATATATATATATATATATATATATATATATATATAAATATTAAAAACAGAACCTGTCAACGAAACTTGTGCAGTTAAAATTTTAACCTCCGCGACTCGCGGGGTTTGCTGGTACGTGGCACCGCAACTCGCGGAGTCGTCTGACACGGGCACACAGGAAGCCCTAATCAGGCATTAATTACGTATAATTATTATTATTATTAAATTTAAAACCCTAAATAGGTTTTAATTATTAATTAATTTAGTTTAGTCTTAATTATTTTATATATTTAGTTTAATTAGTTTATTTAAATTATAAAATTAATAGTTTTATAAAATAAATAATATAAAAATAGTATTTTTATAAAAATTGTACTTTTTACAACTATTAGTATATTTTTATATTTTGTCCCTTTTTATTCATTTTAGCATAATTTTTGTATTTTTCGCTCGTTTTTAGTTTTAAGCTTAGTTTTTTACCATAGTTATTTTTACTTTTAGATTTTTAGCCTTTGTCGTAAAATCCCTTAAGTGCTTTTTCTTTAGACTAAGATTTAGGTGCTTTAGAATTTTGCGACGCCTTTTTAAGTTTTAGTACCTTTTTAAGTTATTGCCATTTGGGATATAGTTTTACTTGTAAGCTTTAATATTTTTAGACGCAACTTTTAATTTTTAGTTTTTAGTTCCTTTTTAAGTTTCAACGCGCTACTTTCTTATTTTTATTTTTCGACGCCTTTAACCTATGTATCAATTATCACTCCAATTAGTAATCTCAATTTGCAATTTTAATTTTAAGTTAGTGATAGTAATAAGGTTGGGTTAGTCGAGTGTTTTTAAGTTTTATAAGTCACTCTTTTTGTTTCTTATTTTTCGACGCCTTTTTTTTTTCCAACCCTTTTCTTTTTCGACCTTTTTCGACGCGCTCTTTTTCTTTCTTATTTCTCGCAATTCTAGTTTTAGGACATAGATTTTTATTCTACTTCTTATCTAAATTTCTTAAAATTACGAAAATTTATTTTAAGTGGTTAAATTGATAGACATCAAAATTTTCTGGTTCATAATAATAGTTGGATTTGTACGTGGACCGGGTTATTGGAGCCAAACAGTACTCAATTATATTGAGACCAAACGAATCCTGCCCCTCTGCTGCATCTTTTGGCTATTCGAAACGTTGGCAAAATCAAAAAAGTCTATTAATTGGATAACTTATATAATTTTTCTTTCCTTTTAAAAACTAATAGGATATTCAGTGAATGCATCGAGCAAGACGTTCACCACCTTTTGTACGTTCACCACCTGTAACTAGATCAAGACATTTAGCAAATATTACCGCCGTTGATTTTCCTTTAGAATCGTCATCCAGTCGACCAAGTACTCCAATTCAAATTTCCGATAATCCATTTTTTGAACCCGACCTCACAATTGAGAATCCGGAGAATATTCAGGGACAATTCATAGATCCTGAACCATTAATTTTTCCTCCGGAACCACCAATCATTCAAACAGAGATTGTTGAGGAACAAACCATTAAATCAGAATCCTCTAGTGATTCAGATTCAACAAATTCAATTATGGAAGTAACAGAGCCTTTAAGTATGGAAGACCGAATGAGAGCTAAACGCACTGGTCAAGGTCACGCAATTACTCATCCAGACATTAATGCGCCAGATTATGAAATCAAAGGACAAATTCTACATATGGTGACTAATCAATGCCAATTTAGTGGTGCGCCGAAGGAAGATCCAAATGAACATCTTCGTACCTTTCATAGGATCTGCACACTATTTAAAATCCGAGAAGTTGAAGATGAACAGATATATCTCATGTTATTTCCCTGGACTTTAAAGGGAGAAGCGAAAGATTGGTTGGAATCGTTACCTAAAGGGGCGATTGACACATGGGACGTTTTAGTTGAAAAATTTCTTAAACAATTCTTTCCTGCATCTAAAGCCGTAAGACTTCAAGGAGAAATTGTTACGTTCACACAGAAACCGAATGAAACTCTATATGAGGCATGGACAAGATTTGGAAAGTTATTGAGAGGATGTCCGCAACATGGTTTAGACACCTGTCAAATAGTACAAATATTCTACCAAGGATGCGACATCACTACAAGGAAAGACATCGATATAGTAGCTGGTGGTTCTATTATGAAGAAAACCGAAACTGATGCTTACAAAATTATTGATAACACTGCTTCCCACTCACATGAGTGGCACCAAGAAAAAGATATCGTTAGATCATCTAAAGCAGCTAGAGCCGATTCTAGCCATGACTTAGATTCCATTTCAGCAAAGATAGATGCTGGCGAGAGACGAATGGAAAAGATGACTAAAGATATCCACTCAATACGAATTAGTTGTGAGCAGTGTGGAGGACCACATTTGACAAAAGATTGTCTCAGTATTGAACTAACAATGGAACAAAGAGAGAATGTTTCATATCTAAACCAAAGGCCTGGAAATAATTATCAGAGTAATTATCAACCGCCAAGACCAATTTACAATCAAAACCAGAATTATAATCGAAATGTTCCATACAACAACCAACAAGGTCCTAGCAATCAACAAGTATCCAATAATACTTACAATCAGCAAAGACCTAATTTTCAAAACAAACCACCACAACCCGATGATAAAAAGCCAAATTTAGAAGATATGATGACGAAGCTAGTTGAAACGCAAACGCAGTTTTTCACATCTCAGAAACAAACCAATGAACAAAATGCTCAAGCATTTAGAAATCAACAAGCTTCTATTCAAAATTTGGAACAAGAAGTAAGTAACCTAGCAAGGTTAATAGGTGAAAGAAAACCGGGAAGTTTACCTAGTGATACAAATGCAAACCCCCGGAATGAAACAGCTAAAGCCATTACCAAAAGAAGTGGTACAACACTTAAACCACCTGAAATACCTGAAATTTCTGATGAAGCTATTCCTACTCCACAAGAACCACAACCTGAACAAGATAAGGAAAAAGAACCGGTACTTGAAAAGGTTAATGAAGATAACACAGTTAAGGCTAAACCTTATGTTAAACCATACCAACCACCACTTCCTTACCCGAGTAAAATGAAAAAAGAGAAACTTGAAGCCGAGCAATCCAAATTTTTGGATATATTTAAACAGATAAATGTAAATCTTCCTTTCATTGATGTAATTTCAGGAATGCCTAGATATGCTAAATTTCTGAAAGATCTAATATCGAATAGAAAGAAAATGGAAGAACTCTCGGCTGTTACTATGAATGCCAATTGTTCAGCAGTGCTGTTGAATAAGATACCAGAAAAATTATCTGATCCAGGAAGTTTCACAATTCCATGTTTTCTGGGTAGTCTTAGTTCAATAGAAGCATTGGCAGACTTAGGTGCTAGTATAAAATTAATGCCGTATTCACTATACGCTAAACTAGACCTTGGAGAATTGAAACCAACAAGAATAAGTATACAACTAGCCGATCGATCAATAAAATATCCTAGAGGGATAATGGAGAACATGCTAGTTAAAGTTGGTACTTTAGTATTTCCAGTAGATTTTGTTGTTCTGGACATGGAAGAAGATTCTCAAGTTCCTCTCATATTAGGAAGACCATTCTTAAACACGGCTAAAGCAGTGATAGAAGTGTTTGGTAAGAAACTGACCCTAAGTATAGAGGACGAGAGTGTTACCTTTTCAGTTGATAGAGCAATGCAACAACCGCAATCTGCAGATGATACATGTTATTATATTCAAACTATAGATTCACATGCAGAATTATTAGAAGAATTTCCAGAATTACAAGGAACATGAGAATGTTCTTTAGGAGAAGGAACTGAACCAATTGATGAAATTGAAATGTTAGCTACACTAATGGCTAATGGATATGAACCAACAACAGAAGAAATTCAAATGCTAAAAGAAGAAGACAGATATCGATACAAATCATCGATAGAAGAACCTCCGACATTAGAGTTATAGCCACTTCCAAACCATTTGGAATACGCTTATTTACATGGTGAATTTGAATTACCTGTAATAATATCGTCTTCTCTTACTGAAAATGAAAAATCACAACTCATTTCTGTGTTGAAAGCTCATAAACCAGCTATTGCATGGAAGATTCATGATATAAAAGGAATAAGTCCTTCGTATTGCACACATAAAATCCTTATGGAAGAAGGTCATAAAACGTATGTGCAACGCCAACGAAGACTAAATCCTAATATGCAAGATGTTATTAAAAAAGAAATTATTAAACTGCTTGATGCAGGTTTAATTTATCCAATCTCTGATAGTCCATGGGTAAGCCCAGTTCAATGCGTCTCTAAGAAGGGTGGCATGACTGTCATTACAAATGAGAAAAATGAGCTTATTCCTACTAGGACTGTAACAGGATGGCGTGTTTATATTGATTATAGAAAATTAAATGACGTCACCAGAAAAGATCACTTTCCCTTACCTTTTATTGATCAAATGTTGGAAAGATTAGCCGGAAATAGTTACTATTGTTTTCTTGATGGTTTTTCCGGATACTTTCAAATTCCAATAGCACCCGAAGACCAAGAGAAAACCACATTCACGTACCCTTATGGTACTTTTGCTTACAAACGCATGCCATTTGGACTTTGCAACGCCCCTGCAACCTTTCAAAGGTGCATGATGGCGATTTTTCACGACATGATAGAAGAATGCATGGAAGTTTTCATGGATGACTTTTCAGTCTTCGGTGATACATTTGAATCATGTTTAGTTAATCTTGAACGAATGCTTATTAGATGTGAACAATCAAATCTAGTACTTAATTGGGAGAAATGCCATTTCATGGTAAAAGAAGGCATCGTTCTTGGTCATAAAATTTCAAAGGAAGGAATTGAAGTGGATAGAGCTAAAGTAGATGTAATTGCTAAACTTTCACATCCCACTAATGTTAGAGGAGTTAGGAGTTTTCTAGGGCATGCCGGTTTTTACCGACGTTTCATAAAAGATTTTTCTAAAATTGCCACTCCTATGAATAAACTCCTAGAAAAAGATGCTCCATTCATCTTTTCAGATGAATGCATCAAATCTTTTAATATTCTTAAAGAGAAACTCACTAATGCGCCGATCATGATAACACCAAATTGGAATCTACCGTTTGAACTAATGTGCGATGCAAGTGATTTTGCAATGGGAGCCGTTTTAGGACAAATGATTGAAAAAGGATTTCAACCTATATATTATGCTAGTAAGAAGTTACAAGGAGCACAAACGAATTACACAACTACTGAAAAAGAACTCCTTACTATTGTCTTTGCTTTTGACAAATTTCGTTCATATCTCGTTCTAGCAAAAACGGTGGTCTATACCGACCATTCTGCTCTTAGATACCTATTTTCGAAACAAGATGCCAAACCAAGATTAATCCGTTGGATCTTACTCTTACAAGAGTTCGATATTGAAATCCGAGATAAAAGAGGAGCAGAAAATCTCGCCGCTGATCATCTTTCTCGTCTTGAAAATCCCGAATTAGAAGTTCTAAATGAATCAGCCATACAAGACAACTTTCCTGATGAATATCTATTGAAGATAGATTATAATGAAATTCCATGGTTTGCAGACTATACAAACTACTTAGTATGTGGATTCCTTGAAAAAGGATTGTCATACCAAAAACGGAAGAAATTCTTCAGTGATATAAAACACTATTTCTGGGAAGATCCACATTTGTTTAAAAGTTGTCCAGATGGAATAATACGCCGATGTGTATTCGGAGATGAAGCTAGTAAAATTTTAAACCATTGTCACACAGGACCAATAGGAGGGCATTATGGGCCTCAACTAACAGCAAGAAAAGTTTATGATGCTGGATTCTATTGGCCTACAATTTACAAAGACGCACACCTTCTTTGCAAATCCTGTGATGCATGTCAAAGGGCCGGAAAAATAAGTCAACGTGATGAAATGCCACAAAATGTCATTCAAGTATGTGAAGTATTTGACATTTGGGGTATTGACTTTATGGGTCCATTTCCAAAATCTCATAATAATCTCTATATTCTCGTAGCCATTGATTATGTATCTAAATGGGCGGAAGCACAAGCTCTCCCAACTAACGATGCACGAGTTGTAGTCAACTTTTTAAAACGTCTTTTTGCAAGGTTTGGAACACCGAAAGCTTTAATAAGTGATCGGGGTACTCATTTCTGTAATAATCAATTTGAGAAAGTTCTTAAAAGATATGGAGTAACTCATAAAATCTCCACTGCATATCATCCACAGACTAGTGGACAAGTTGAAAATACCAACCGAGCTTTAAAACGTATTCTAGAAAAAACCGTAGGATCAAATCCGAAGGAATGATCCATTAAGTTGGAGGATGCACTCTGGGATTTTAGAACAGCCTACAAAACTCCAACTGGAACCACACCTTTTAGACTCGTTTATGGAAAAGCATGTCATCTTCCAGTAGAAATTGAACACAAAGCATTTTGGGCTTTGAAGACATGTAATCTTGATTTACATGAAGCTGGACGTCTACGGTTAAGTCAATTAAACGAATTAGAAGAATTAAGACATGAAGCATACGAAAATTCGTTAATCTATAAGGAAAGAACGAAGAAATGGCATGATAAAAGAATCAGAAGTTCAAAAGAATTTAAAGAAGGAGATAGAGTTCTTCTTTTCAATTCACGATTCAAGCTATTTCCTAGAAAATTGAAATCAAGATGGTCTGGACCATTCATAGTCAAAAGAGTTTTCCCATACGGAACGATAGAATTAATAAATTCAAATGGGATTGAATTTAAGGTTAATGGTCACAGAGTTAAACATTACATACATGGTCCGATGGAAGTTGACAATGAAGTTAATCACAATTTCGATACCACGGCTAACTAAGTGTGGGGAGAATCAAGTCTTTTAAAGGATAATATGTATTTCTGTTAGAGTTAGATTTTCTGTTTTCGTGAAGTTCTCGAAAATGGAACCCGAATGGTCTTTCCCTAGCAGACCCTAAAGAACTAGTCTTCTCCCCCCATTCTGAATTTTTATTTTTTTTAGGTTTTTACGAAATGAAGACTTCCTGTGAACTAAACCATGGTCTAATGCTACACGCTTTGATCACTAAACGTAATAATGACACACTTCCGAGTGAAATAGTATCATTAATCAGAGGTAAATTGGACGGAGTAAGAAAAGAATCCGGATGCGAAGATAATAAGTCACAATTTGGTAAAGGAAAATCAAAATCTGCAGCGAAAAGAAGAGCACGACACCTTGAAAAATGTCACAAATGCGGAAAATGGTCACACGAAGGTAAATGTTCAAATAATCAAACCTATTAAAACACCGAATTTGTTACTTTATGCAGAGACGGACCGTTCATATGTTTAGAAGAAAAAACATTAAATGCTCGAGGTTACGCCTATGTAGCCATGGAAAATCAATTAGTCCGACTATCTTATGAGTGGGCTAGAGCATATCACTAAGAAATATATTTCACGGGTAAGTCTGTACAGTTTTTATTTTTATTTTTATTTTTATTTTTAACCTTTTGATAATAAACGCTAATTTGTTCGCTATAAAGTATTAAATTGGTATTCGATGAAATTAGGTCTTGCGACCGAAATTATTGATATCATTCAAAAATTTATTACATCACTGCGAAATTTAACGTTTATTCTTAAGGTATAAATATCTTTAATCAATCAATCAAAAATATTTCAAAAATTCGTCATGAGTTAAATTAGGTCATGGAACCGAAATTGCTTTACCGAAAATAGGGGAGTATATTTTTGATAATATTTGATTGTTTAAAGTGGGATAAAAGCCAAAAAGATTTTTTATTTTATTTTTACTATGTTTTTAAAATTAATATATAAATATTAAATTAATATTGTAAACTTTTTTTTTTTAAATTGTAAATATTTGAAAAAAATTAATCTTGTATGTATAAAAACAAAAATATAATATAAGTTTGGTGTGAATTTATAATATGAATTTTTAATTAAGTTTGGTGTGAATTTTTAATTTTATGCATTTTTAATTAAGTTTGGTGTGAATTTTTAATTTTATGCATTTTTAATTTAAGTTTGGTGTGAATTTAAAAACAAAAATTTACTTCATTTCGCTAAGTTAAAAATATGATTTTTAAAATTCATTGTGAGTTGAAGACTAGGTCGTTGAACCGAAATTGCTTTACCCGAGGGAGGGACGAGAACTTTTATTATCATTATTTTTAATCTTATTGAATTAAAGTATGCCAAAAACATTAAAAAAACCCAAAAATCTTAACTTTTAAAACAATCGCTACAAAAAGACAAATTTTAAAATTTTGTCGAGGGACGGACTAGGACATCGATCCGAAACGACCTCGTCCTAAATAACAAGGGAAACAAAATTTTAAAATTAATTACTTAATTGTTTTATAAGTTAAAGATTGTTAAAAAAAAAAAAAAAAAGGCCGCTACTCGCGGAGTTTGGAAGAGGCAAACAACGCAAGTCGCGGAGTTTGAAAAATACAGAAAAAAATAAAATGCTGGAAACAGATCAGTCCACACCACCCACACCCAAAATAACTGCGAAAAAATCCGAAAAATACACACAAAAATTGAATTTTTTCACTAAAAATCATCACATTTTTTACTAAAATCATGTTGAGAAGGATGCTATCAAGGAATTACTCAAGAAAAACGGTAAATTTCTACACCTAAACACCATTTAATCCGAAAATTAGTGTTCTTGAGCAATTTTATACCCAATTCGATTTTGATGCTTTTTAGTGTAATTATGCTTAAATTGTTTATGTATTATCCTTGTATAACCTAGATTGATGCTATTTAACATGATTAGAAGCCTTAAACTTCAAATTTTGAGTAATCTAGGGTTTGTGTTCTTGAGCAAATTTGGGGCTTTTTGATATAAACAGGTTATGGCTAATTTTTGTCATGAATTGTTGCTAAATTAAGTAGTGTAACATGTTTAGGTAGTTAAATGATCCAAACTTTGAGCCTAAACATGGTTTTTGAGAATTAAAGTGGACTTTTTCAAGTCTAAAATTCATGAACTTGATTTTTGGGAGATAATGTCATTTGAAACTTGTTTAATTGCTAATAATGATTATTTTGACATGTTATATGAGTTGAATGCTTATGAACTTGGCGAACATTTTCGTATATGCTTATTTGAAAAAGTGTAGATTTGATAAAAATATGAAAATGAGCATAAGTTTGATATAAATTGAACATGTCATTATAATTATTTTGATTGATGATTTTGCTGACACTAATGCATATTTAGATGCACAAAAATTGTATTTGATGTGTTTTGCAGACTGAAAGGGGTGAATCTTCATCCCAAGCTCGCATTGTTCCTCCTGAGAATGTGGAACAACAGGATGTTGATAGCTATTATAAACAAGATATACCTCATCCAGTTATGACATTTTCAGATATGCACGTGGAAAACTTGCACCCGAACTTGAGATTTGACAGACGTTGGATAGATTATCCAAAATACCAAAGGAGCCTGCACACTCTTCATTCTAAAGCTGTTGAAGTACCTAGGGTAATAGAATGGGGACCATTAGAAGCTGTAGAATTGGCCGAGCCAATTAGAGAATTACTTACACAGAGGTATGGTAATTCTACTTTTAATGATTGGGTACGATTATTCAACATGCGTAGACCTGTATATAAAGTATGGTGTGAAGAATTATTGTGTAGTATAGAAATAAATGATCAGGTAGCTAGTTTAACCGATCGTTCTTTTATTAGATTTTTGTTAGGAGGTTCGATGCGCCACATGTCTCTACTAGACATGGCTCAGGCCTTACGTATATATACGCCTGAGGAGCTAGCATCTGCCGATTGTCGAGGGTTGATACTAAATGGTAGGAAAATTGATGAAAATTTTGATACGCATGGTGTATGGAATCAAATGACTAGCCATCACCAATTTAAAGGGGGAAATTACTCTTATTTGGATATAGATAGAGCTGAATTAAGAGTAATTCACAGTTTTTTAGCCAATTCGATTACACAACGAGGTAAGAATAAGGAAAAGGTAAATGAACAGGATTTTTTTTACCACATGTGTATTCGAGACCCACAAAGCGCTGTAAGTATACCTTATTGTGTGGGTTATTATTTATCAGCTATGGTTAAGGGGATGAGACCGCACAGTATAATAGGAGGTGGTATATTTATTACATTAATTGTTGAGTATCTCAATGTGGATATAAGTCGGGGGGGATTATTAATCGAAGAACCAGAACCCCGCGATACAATTGGTTTAAATGTATATCATGGTGCTAAGGTTTTGAAGAGGCGAAATAACGCCGCAGTACAATACCATGGAAGACATCCAAAGGTTGAGAGAAATCAACAGCCAGGTAATGTGGGAGGGGGAAATGAAATGACAGAAATGCAAAGGTTTATAGCTTCACAAGAGTATGAAAATGCTAGACATCGAGCATTTGAAGATTGGCAAATTCATCAAAACCAAATCATAGCTCATTGCCAACATGTAGGTAGAAACTATATTCCTACTCCAACGCCCATATTTCCTCCCTGGTCTATAGAGATACAACCACCGTATCCTACTTATAACCCATCTGAAGCATTTTATAACACATATGGTTATGCATGAAACCCCTACTGGTATCAGTAACAACCCTAGTTTATTTAGTTTTATTTATTTTATTTTTGTAATGTTACTACATTTAACACTTATGTTGATATTGTAATAGTTTTTATAATTTTCTAACTTTTATTATTATTAGATTTTAATAATTTTTGAATGTGGGGTAATATACCAAACTTCAAAAATATGTATATATGTTTGCAGTTTATCTTATGTACACAACAGGGTAAAACAACGCAATTTCAAAGACTAGCATTAAGTTCAGCAAAAGCAACTAATTTTGACGACAAGATGCAAAATATATGTGAAATAACAACAAGACGGAATGAACAAATGATGTGCACCATTTATCATTCAAAACAAACAACAATATGTTTGGAAACTTTGGTAAAATTTAATCATTTTTCTACGCTAATTACCCTCAACAATTTAAATTGTTACCGATTTCTTGCAAATGAGGGCATTGCAAGATCTTAAGTGTGGGAAGGGGTTAAATTCTTTCGAATTTTTAAAAATTTTACTTTATACACTTGGTTACCATTAGAAATACTAGTAAAGCAGTAGTTGTATTAGAATCTAGTGCTCTCTGATAATAAAGAACAGCCCTAGTCTTATATACTGACTACCCAATTCTAGTAAAAATTTTCAAAATTTTCAATTAAATGAACTCAAAATCATGTTTATACATATTTATGAACGATAAAACTAGGTGTTAACACCGAAATTATTGTTACCTCGGAAAGGACATAAATTGAGAAACAAACCAAAATGTTAGAATTCATTTAAAATGGAATAGAGGACAATAAAAAGGAAAATAAAAGCCAAGTGTGGGAAAATTTACCAAGTTATTTTAAACATATGTCACATATTTTTAAAGATACAAAATACTTTTGCTTTGGACTAAACTAAAAAGTTTTACCCGATTTACTGTAAGAAAGATGGATCTACATGATGAATCAATTCCATCATTTAAAAGGAAGTAAAGTCTTCTGAAAAAGAAACGCGCTTCTTGATTTAGGTCAGGAAGTTGTCGTCCAGACCAGCTGTAGGTTGACGAAAAATCTAGAAAAGTCATCTCTAAAATCAGCAGGAAATCCATGGACCTCAGCATAAAACAGGGTCGCCAAGTGGTCAGATTTATCCTAACCTTGAGAAGGATTTATCTCGTAAAATGGGGAGTACACCGTGCAAATTAGCTGGATAAGACTAATGAATCAGATCCCCAGAAAGGATAATCTCCTTAAAGATCAAAAATAAGCTTTTAAGACTGATATTACTCAATCCTTGAGATTGACCTTAAAGATTGAGAATTCAAACTCATGGAATTCAATGATATCTAAACTCGAGCTTGAACGAGAAAATATTTTGATCAAAATTAAAACCGATTTGTTTTCTGAAAACCTATTTTCAATGCGTTCATTACCATTGAACGTAAAATCCTAGGAATTCAACTGGAATTCATTAGGTCACCTGAACCAAATCGGGTGTCAACCGTAAGAACGGTGGTTGCATAGCATGGTCAAAGACAGGACCTTGTGCCAGACCGAAAAATTATAAGGGTGAGCTTTACTATTGCTCCTACAAAGGATAGTAATTGCGTCTGACATGTTATAGACCATAATTAAAAGCATGTCAGGGGACATTGCCTTAACAGTTGCTTGTTCAACGCTTTCCTTTACAACCGGACGGTAGTTTACCAAAAGGTAATATTCGGAGCAAGTATACTGGACGTGTTGCTTTCCCAATACAAGGTTAGCAAGTGGGTAACACAAAACCGCAAGTTTTGAGCTAAAATTTTCAAATCTGAAACCCACCAAACCCACAAAAACAATTTGCAAACACCGGTGAAGGGTTATTTCGAAAAACTTATCTAGGGTAAAAGCTAGATTTAATTTTCAAAAGATCAAATATTTTCATAAAGATCCAATTTCCTTAAAGGATCTAAATTTTTATTGTCATGTGGGACTGTAAACCACATCGTTACTACCATTGTTTATACCGCCGTAAAGAAATCACTGATGTACAAAGTGTGAAGAATAAAGAAGTGATTCTAGTATTTCAAAGACTATATTGCTTGAGGACAAGCAACGCTCAAGTGTGGAAATATTTGATAATGCTAAAAATGAACATATATTTCATAGCATTATTCCTCAAGAAAGACAAGCTTTTAGTTGCAATTGTCCTATTTAAAGTGATATTCGGTTAAATAATAAAAAGTGAAGACAAAAGACAGATTCGACGAATTGAAGACGCAAATGACCAAAAAGCTCAAAAGTACAAAATACAATCAAAGAGGTTCCAATTATTGATAAGAAACGTCTCGAAATTACAAGAGTACAAGATTCAAAACGCAAAGTACAAGATATTAAATTGTACGCAAGGACGTTCGAAAATCCGGAACCGGGACATGAGTCAACTCTCAACGCTCGACGCAATGGACTAAAAATTACAAGTCAACTATGCACATAAATATAATATAATATTTAAATAATTCTTATAATTATTTATATATTATATAATATATATAAACCGTCGGCAAATTAAAAGACAAAATGGTGTGAGCTGGTTTTACGAACTCCGCGACTTGCGGAGTTTGAAGAAGAAAAATCCCGCGACTCGCGGAGC